>NC_135547.1:124466569-125744149 GCF_045843805.1 Urocitellus parryii | reverse complement strand
TCAGGCCAATCCTCAGAGAGGTCTCGAACCCAGCCCTCTGGACTCCTCATGGACTGCATCACAAATGCGCAACGCGGGAATAGGCAGGCCGCGACCAACATCCAGGTGTGATTGGCTTGCTCCTGTGTCCTCCAGACCCCTTGTTCCCAGGGACCAAAAGGGGAGCCCTCAGCTTGGAACTTCATTTGAGTTTTACAACCCTTTAATACTACCCCCGCCCCAGAACACAAAGATTTCAAGCAAATTATGTCGCAATCAGCTGGAAGCTCCCCAAATTTACCTAGCACTTTATTTTTAAGAGCCCTTGACAATGTATAGCAGCTGTTTGTTTTTAAATTCATCCCCAAACTGGAAATAAGCTGCAGACAGCAAGAAAAAGTGGAAAAGCTAATATGGAAATGTGTCTCCACTTGAACTGTCAAAGATACCGAGGATTGCTATTTTTACAAAGATTCATTTTTAAAAATCATGTCTTTAAAATATTAAATTTTTAAAAAGGTAAACGTTAGCTTAGTTGTAAGGCATGACTTTTTTAAAAAGGATATAAAGTTTACCTTACCTTCCCAGGACAGGATTCACAGTTCCAATTTCAACAGCATATTCACACCTTACAAACTCAGATCCGCTTCTAATTTAAGACAAGTACCTTACAGATATTTCCAATATGCTATAAGCAATCTGGAATTCCCCCTTTCTCTTTCAGGTTTTAAAAAGAAGACTTACCTCTTTATTACGTCATTTAAAACCCCCAAACGAATAAATCACAAAGGAGACAAGCAGATGGCACAGTTCTGCATTTCGCAAGGAGGGCTGTTTGCCTTGGAGTCATTATTTCTAAGGAGCCGCGCTGCGCTTGTGTCTGTGTTGGGCAGCACGCCACTGGGCCTTTGAAACAAGATGAATCGCCTTCACACCACCAGCTCCCCTACATACTAACACTTCAGAATGCCCAACTGGGGCATGCTGCCTCTTTCCCTAGTGACCCTGCATAGAATCAGAGGTGATGGTTTGATGGATGAGTTTCCCAAGAGACAAAGCAATCTGTGACATCACAGTTCTGGCTGCGCCCCCACCCCAGTCTCCCATCCTGCCTCTTCTCTCTGAAAAAAAAAAAAAAATTTTCCTCTGCTTGGTGACAAAGCCATCTCAACAGCAAAAATGAGTCTGGTGTGTATAGCAAATGCTATAACTTATCTGTTCTTCTTAACTTTTTTTCTTTTTGTGGTTCTGGGAATGGAACCCAGGGCCTCGTGCATACTAGGCAAGCACTCTACTGCACTGCTATACCCTCACCCCCTTGACTTCAATTTTCGGATTCTACTTTGTTGGGGAAATGGAAGTAGGATGAGATGTGAGTGTACTGGGTAGATGATTCAGACAAAACAAAATTGCAGGATGCAATATGCTAAAAGTATCATGAACACAGAATAGTAACCTTCAAAACAAGTATTTTGGTCTTTGTATAATTTTATTTTTTTGTAACACTGCTGAACACCTGCATACTGATACTAATGTCTTTCTGTGACATGTAACTTATAGAGATTTTAAATAAAATTGTATGTAAACAACTGCAAAAATATTTAAAGTGTCTGCATAAGGACTTTCAGATTCACTGGAGTGGAGCTCGTTTAATAAAACATTATTTTTTCTTCTTCTTTTTTAATTTTTCCAGTACAGAGGAATGAACCCAGGGATGCTCTACCACTCAGCTATGTACCTGGCCATTTATTTTTATTTATTTATTTATTTATTAACTTTTTAACTCTTTTTTTTTGAGAGAATTTTATTTATTTATTTATTTATTTTTAGTTTTTTCGGCGGACACAACATCTTTGTTTGTATGTGGTGCTGAGGATTGAACCTAGGCCGCACGCATGCCAGGCGAGCATGCTACCACTTGAGCCACATCCCCAGCCTCCCATTTTTAAAATTTACTTATTTTTATGTGGTGCTGAAGATCGAACCCAGTGCCTCAAATGTTCTAGGCAAGTGCTATACCACTGAGCTAGAACCCCAGCCCTCCTGGCCATTTTTTATTTTTATTTGAAGACACAGTCTCACTAAATTGCTGAGGTTGGCTTCCAATTTGCCACCCTCTCGTCTCAGCCTCCCAATCTCTGGAATTACATCATAGCACCCAACTACAATAATTTCTTATGGGGGAGGGAGTGAATGTGGTGGAAAGGACAGAAACAGACAGGACATACTTCTACGTTTTACTCATCCTTTTTTGTCAGAGATTGGAAATCTCTGGCCCTCTGCCTGTGTTTGTAAATAAAGGTTTCTTAGAACACAGCCACACCCATTTATTTGCATATTTTCCTTGACAATTTCTGTGCTACAATGGAGTTCAGTGGTTGCAGAAGCTGAAAATGTTTATTTACCATTTGACCCTTTACAGAAAAAAAAAATTGCTGACCACTACTTTGTGTGATGAGTTGTTTTGTTTTGTTTTAGGGTACTAGGGATTGAACTCAGAGCATTCAATCACTGATCCACATCCCCAGCCCTGTTTTTTTTTTTTTAATATTTATTTTCAGTTGTAGTTGGACACAATACCTTTATTTTATTTTATTTATTTATTTATTTTTAGGTAGTGCTGAGAATCTAACTCAGGGCCTCACATGTGCTAAGCAAGAGCTCTACCACTGAGCCACAATCCTAGCCCCCCCAGCCCTATTTTGTATCTATTTAAAGACAGGGCCTCACTGAGTTGACTGAGGCTGCCTTTGAACTCTTGATCCTCCAGTCTCAGCCACCATGAGCCATCATGCCTGGCTTGTGTGATGAGGTTTAACATAACACAAATTGCAAACTAAAGAGGACAGATAGAATTCCCAGGTTCCCATTTTAAAGGGCTCAAGCTATGACAGTACTTGGGTTCAAGTTCTTGCAGTCTAGGCTTCAAAACTTAATTCGATTGGACTTTCTTTCTTCATCTATAAAGTGATGAAAATAAGGATGTCCTCTTTGTTTTGTTATGGGGATTAAATGAAACAATGGGATACTAAACTACTATACAAACTTCAGCAATTAGTATTATTCATATTATTAGCTGGGAAGGTGATAGGTAATATACACATGTAATTAGTGAGTATAACTGATATTAGAAGGGCAATGGTGCTTTAAAAATTTGCAGCACTTGATACAAAAATATTGCCTTTCAACTTCTTTCTGCGTACCAATTTTTAGGTAGTAATTATATTGGCAATGGCTACATAGTAAATTCATGCTTCAAGCTGCCATTGTATCTGTTCATCTAACAGTAGTGATTTTGAAGCAAAGCTCTACTTAGGACAATGTCTTCTGACTGCAGTGGGATTATTTGGTTTTCAGAAAGCTCAAGGAAAATTTTTAGATTTAAAGATCTCTTAAGTTTTAACAGGTAAAATTTATCAATAAAGGTTACTGTACTATGAAGAATGGTATATTAGTTGACCAAGTGTTTTTGGGATCTGTTTGGAATGTGTATGCGACAAAAACAAAATCAGGCTCCAGTAAGGCTCTCACCTTCAAAATTCATATTTACTCTATCACTTTTGTCATAATTTAAATATTTAAAAGTATTATCTTAGAACTTCTTTTTGACAGAACTCTCAGTGGATTTACTATATTCAGTGATCTTTCATTTTCAGTCATTGAATTTGTAGCAATTGATTTTACCAAAGCATTTGAAACATTTGAGATATAATTTTCTTTTTCTTTCTTTCTCTCTTCCTCCCTCCCTCCCTTTCTTCCTTCCTTCCTTCTTTTTTTCTTTCCTTTTTGTGGTACTGGGGAAGGAACCCAGAACCTTGCACATACTAGGGAAGTGTTCTACCACTGATCTACATTCCCAGAACTTTTTATTATTTTTATTTTGAGACAGGATCTCACTTTGTTCCCAGACTGGCTTCAAGCTTCCTATCCTCCTGTCTCAGCCTCCCAAGTCTCTGGGATTACAAGTGTGCATCAGTATGCCAGGTTTACACATACTATTATAGGAATAAAGGATGTTTTCATTTGGAAAGCAACTTTGTAATCATATGAAGCTCTGAAAATAAGAAATTGGCTTTAATTTTTAAAATAAGTGTTGCCACTGCTGTGTAACAATCCATCTGGCTACTTAATGACTTAAAAAAATCCACGTGCATTTTGCTCACAAATCTGTAATATTGGAAGGGTTCAGTAGGTACAGCTGCCTCTTCTGTATTTGTCATAAGCTACTGTGGCTTGAAGGCTAGATACTGGAGTCATCTGACAATTTGCTCATCAGGCACTGACAGTGATGCTGGCTGATGCCTGAGACCTCAGCTGGGCTATCAGCTGGAACAGCTACCAGCATCCTCTCCTTGTGGTTTGGGCTTTCTCACAACATGCTGGCTGTGTTCCAATGGCCAGAGTCCCAAGAGATGGCTAGGCAGAAGTAATATCACCTTTTACTCTCTCTTGGAATTTAGTGTCATTCATATAGTGTCACATCTGCTGGATTGAGGCAGCCATCAAATTTCACCCAAGTTCAAGCCAAATGGGCATAGACTCTCCCTCTTTGTGGGACACAGAAAGGTTCCAAAAGTATATAATGTGGGGCTGGTGATGTAGCTCAGTGGTAGAGCACTTGACTAGAATAAATAAGCAAGGTTCTGGGTTCCAACTCCAGCACAAGAAGAAGGAGAAGAAGCAGCATGTAGGGTGAATTTAGAAAGTACAATCTGTCATAATTTTGCATGAAGTATATTCAAATGAGAGCTAATGCTGAGTTGGCAGAGTAACAAATATGGTGCCATGCTCTAGAAATAACCCTGGCTCTTAAGAGACACTCAACAAACATTTGTTGAATAAATCTTTCTTTTATGTTGGTGTATATATTGAAAACATTCTGTCGGATGCTACCCCAAAAAGTTAATATTGGTAATAGTTTTGTGATAGGGTTACGATTTAGCCTAAAACAGCAAGTTTATAATATTCTTATAATGAGCATGCATAAAAAATTAAAAGGTGTTTCAAAATGAACCTCAGAGGACAATAACCTGAGTTGATTGTCAGAAAGTTGACCTAATTTTTTTTTTAAATAATTGAAAGCTAATTAGGATGCTCTCTAGCAAAGCTCATTTTCTATCTTCTACTTGTTGGAGGAATTTATTGTTCAGGTAAGGTGTGGTGGTACATACCTGTAAACCCAGTGGCTCAGGAGGCTAAAGAAGGAGGATCACAAATTGGAGGCCAGCCTCAGCAACTTAGTGAGATCCTGCCTCAAAATAAAGATTAAAAGGGGGGCCAGGGATGTAGCTCAATGATAAAGTACTCTGGGTTCAATACAAAAAGAACTTTGTTTTCCATTTGTAATAACAAAAAAGCACTAGTCACATAAAATACATTTTTTTATTTTATTTTATTTTATTTTTTTGAAAGAGATAGAACGATAGAGAGAGAGAGAATTTTAGTATTTATTTTTTAGTTCTCGGCGGACACAACATCTTTGTTGGTATGTGGTGCTGAGGATCGAACCCAGGTCGCACGCATGCCAGGCGAGCGCGCTACCGCTTGAGCCACATCCCCAGCCCAATACATTTTTTTAAAAAAAGAAGATATCTTAAGCTGGGCATGGTGGCACACACCAGTAATACCAACAGCTCCAGAGGTTGAGACAGGAGGATCACGAGTTCAAAGCCAGCCTCAGCAGTGGCAGACACTAAGCAACTCAGTAAGACCTTGTCTCTAAATAAAATACAAAATAGGGCTGGGATGTGGCTCAGTGGTTGAGTACTCCTGAGTTCAATCCCTAGTACCAAAAAATAAAAAAAAAATAAATAAAAACAAGATATCTTATTAAAATATATAATTTTCTCCAATTAGTCATAATTGTATGATTAAAATCATAATAAATTCATGTTATAAATTCTGAATTTGTAGGATACAATTTTATAGACACTGGGAGAAGCATTGTGGTGTTCATGTAATATATTATGTTGCACCTTTTTCCTGAACATTAATATTTTAAAAAACATTAAAATATAAATTATTTTTTTGGAAGCAAAAATTGCTCACTTTGAAAGTGCTGTTTAACCAAGATGTTAGAAATGCTACCTGGACAAAGTTGAGTATAGGATAACATTGTGACAAGAGAGCAATCCACAGTCAGTGTCAGGTTTGGGGCATTGGTGAGAGCTGATTAAACAAACTTGAAATGATGAGAATCCTTTGTGTGACACTGGAAAAAATATATTTTAACTAAACTTGTAAACCAGTTTAGCAGTAATCAGCTTTTAGTTAACTGTGGTGTGTTGTACTCAATTGTAATCACTTTCTGTTCTTTGACCCTGACTGAAATCACTCATACTTAATGCTAAAGTATTACTTGAACCTTGAAAGGTCACTCCTCTGAAAGAATGCATGGATGAACTCACCCCTGATTCTCAAGAAACAAAAAGAGTTCCACTTCAAATGGTTCTATCAACTCATAATGACAGAATCATTATGACCCAAGGAAACATAGCTCCCCTTGTTTCTGGGAGCAGGGACTCTGGTTAAGCATTCCTGGGTTCAGTCTCCAGTACCAAAATAAATGAAAAAAAATAAAAAGGGCTGCAGAGCTGGGGTTGTAGCTCAGTGGTAGAGTGCTTACCTTGCACTCATGAGGCTCTGGGTTCTACCCTCAGCACAACATAAAAAATAAATAAATAAAAATAAAGATATTGTGTACATCTACAACTAAAAAAATTTTTAAAGGGGGGGGGGGCTGGATATATAGCTGAGTGGGTAAATGCCCCTGGGTTCAATTCTCAGTACTGAAAAAAAACTTTGTGCAAATCTTCATTTCAATGGCCATAGTAGTTCCTCATACCATAATATATTAAATCATTTTTCCTATTTCTGTGTATTTCCTATTGTAAATAATGCTATATTATTGCAGGTTGGGCTCTTTGAAACCAGATGCTGAGAAGAAATTTGGGTGAAGATGTTTATGAGGGATCCACAACCATGAAGAAAAAGAACAGAAGCAGGATTGGGCAGAGAGAGGAGCTGAACTTCCATTATCCAGCAAATCCTTAGACAATCCGAAGGGGAACTCTGGAACAAGTATTGTACGTTAGAGTTTCTCCATATTGGATGAAAATGGTTGAACTTCTATATTCCTGCTTCTCTCAAGTACCATATGAGGGCAACTCAGGGAAAAAGGGTCATTGGCTGAAGTGGTTATATATCACAGTTGTATAGCCCCTGGGCTGTGGGATGGAGATGTCTGTAGACCCCATGACAGCAAGTCCTTCCCTGGCAGGGGATTTGGGCAGTGCATCTTGTGTCTGCAAGAACTCTTAGAATCACACATCTTGGATCCATTCTCAGGTTTGATTAATGGAACCTCATTTCATCTGCAACAGCAAAATGCTTTATTCATTTATTCATTCATTCATTCGTTTGTTCATTCATTCATTCATTCATTCATTCATTCATTCATTCATTCATTCATATATATTGTGGTACCAGAGATGTGGTATCAGGGGTGCTTTACCACTGAACTGCACTCTCAATTATTTTTAATTTTTATTTGGAGTAGGAACTCCTTAAGTACCAAGGATGACCCTGATCATGGTCCTCTTGACTCAGCCTCCCTAGTCACTGGTTACAGGTTTGCACTTCATGTCCAGCCACTTTGAAATATTTTCTGCTCTGGTCTTCTTCAAATGAAGGAAGAACCATGTAGCCTAGTTGGGCAATGAGACACAGGGAGGAAATTCCTGAGTCATCATCATTTTCTGAATTAAAAGACAAAGCCTCAGGACCAGTGGTAGAGTGCTTGCTTGTGCAAGGCTCTGGGTTCTATCACCAGTGCTATCATAGATAGATAGATAGATAGATAGATAGATAGATAGATAGATAGATAGATAGACAGACAAATCATGCAAAGCTTCCCAAGGAGAAAAAATTTGCTTTTCACACTTCTCCTTTCTCTCAGCCAGGAACTTTAGAGCATGGAGAGAAAGTCCCACCCTAAGGAAAGCAGAGCAAAAAGCTACATGGATGACTTTCTCAAACAACTGGTTTCTTGTTGCCTGGGAAAAATAACCTCTCCCCCTATCTGCTTAATCCATCTTGGTAGGGTTTCTGTTACATGCAGCCAAATGCAATCCTATCTAGCACAATATTTTAAATATCTTGGCATATAAATTAGATGTGCGTTTGTGATTATTTCTTTTAGATGGAGTCCAAGTGGGAATGCTGAGTTAAAACATTTTTTCCAAATATTCAAATAGCTTTACAGGAGATTTTTCCAAATTTCTATTTCAATCAGTAGGACATGAGATTATCTTAGTAAATTATGCTAGCATTAAACAGCTTTTTTATTTTTGGGCATCAGGCATTGAACCCAGGGGCTATTAACCACTGAGCCACATCCCCAGCCCTTTGTATTTATTCATTTATTTATACAGGGTCTTGCTAATGCTTAGGGCCTTGCTAAATTGTTAAGGTTGGCTTTGAACTTGTGGTCTTCTTGTCTCAGCCTCCTGAGCCTCTGGGATTCTAGGCATGTGCCACCATGCATGCTAAACATTTTTTTAAAAAGTTCTTTTATTTGGAGAAAGGGAACAAATTATATGGTGTTTGTCAATTTATATATTTTGATAGCTTATGTGGTTGTAAAACATTTTCATTTCCTTTTCTCTAGATTGTCTATTCAAGTTGTAACCAGAGTTTTGCTGTTTTTCTTGTTAGCTTAGACTCTTTATTACAGAATTTCACTTTTTTTTTTAACCATTTCTGAGAGGTATCTTCACTCTCTTTGAGGCTTACTTTTTTATTTTGTTAACATTTGTGATATTTCAGAGGGCAGAAAATTATGTTCATAAATAAATCATTTATTTGCTATTTTGTCTATTGTATTTACCTCTAGACCAGTTTTTTATATTTAGTGGCCAAATATATATACAAATCAATTTTGCTTCTTTATAGTTCATTTTTTCCCATTTGATTATTTTCATGGGGGGAATATTCTCTCTGTTTTCTCTTGGTAATCTGTTTTGTTGGTTTAAATTTGCAGCCCTCAGTCACTGAACATAAGAGGGTAGTGGAAAAGTTTTTCCTCTTTAACTATTTTTCCCCCCAGAGGAATCAACTTTTGTGGAGTATAGTGGGAATTAACCTGATAGAGTGAAAGAGGATGATGGAGAGGGAATATTCCAGGAAGAGAACTTGTACAGAGAGAAAGAAGAGGGAAACTTGGGGCAAAGGAATTGAAAGAAATTAATCAAGGGGTGATTATGAATTTTAGAGGGCAGAGTGAAGAAACAGATGGAATTGAAGAAATAGGAAGAGGCTAGATTGTGCTAATAGAGTAACCCCCAGCCCCACTATTAATCATTTGAAATGTAGTGTCTTAATTGAGAAATTTTATAAATGTGAAGTTATCCAGAGTTCAAAAAACACAGTATAAATAAAAAATATCTCATGAATAAATTTTAGAATATTGATGACTTATTGAAATAATAACTTTGGAAGATTGAGTTAATTTTTAAAATATTATTATAGTTACATTGATTTACTTTTTCTTTTCTTAAATATTGCCACCTGGGCTGGGGATGTGGCTCAAGCGGTAGCGCGCTCGCCTGGCATGCGTGCGGCCCGGGTTCGATCCTCAGCACCACATACCAACAAAGATGTTGTGTCCGCCGAGAACTAAAAAAAAAATAAATATTAAAAAATTCTCTCTCTCTCTCTCTCTCTCTCTCTCTCTCTCTCTCTCTCTCTCTCTCCTCTCTCACTCTCTCTTTAAAAAAAAAATATTGCCACCTGAAAATTTTTAATTATATATGTAGCTTGCATTATATTTCTACTGTATAGTATTGCTTTATACCCGCAGAGGTCTGGAAAACTGCTAGGACTTGTTTGAGAACAATATATCAAAAAATAACAGTGAGTATAAATAGTCTTGCCTGGAACAAATAGGAGATTGACCCCTGTCTGTAATCAACCCAACTATTTTTTTATTTTTGGTACTGGGGGTTGAACCCAGAGGCACTTTACCACTGAACTACAACCCCAGCTCTTTTTATTGTTTTGGTACTGGGGATTGAACTCAGGGGTATTCGTATTCGATCACTGAGCCACATCCCCAGCCCTATTTTCTTTTATTTAAAGGCAGGGTCTCCCTGAGTTGTCACTAGGATTCATGCACCACTGTGTCTGGCCTTTTTATTTTTTGAGACAGGATTTTTGCTAAATTGTTGGTATTGACTTCCAATTTGTGATCTCCGACTTGCCTCCCAAGTTTGCAGGTGTGTGCCACTGCTCCCAGCCCATCTTTTTTTTTTTTTTTGGTTTTGTTTTGTTTCTTAAATTATCCACATTTCAATTTCCATCTACAGTAAGAAACCTTTACTTCTTCATGCATTTCCTACCTGCTCCACAGGGTGCAGGAACACCTGCTCCACAGGGTGCAGGAACACCTCCAGTATCCCAACACCATTCCTCACATTTGGAAAACAATTGGGAAATTGGAGACTCAGGAACTAGGAAATACCAGGTGGTTTTGCTTTTCAGTTACAAAAATATGCTGCTTTCTCCCCAAAGTCAAAACAAAGGATTCACAGGACTCCTCTCAATAGGTGAAAATGCTGACTGTTCTGCAAAGGGACACCTCGGTGAGCTCTTAATGGTTCTTTAATGATCCATTCAAGGATCAACATTCAAAGGACTGGGTCTCTTAATACCTCAGGGGATGTTCCCTAAACTCAAATTAATCCAAAGGAAACCAAAAGAAATATTGACAGAAACCAAAAGAAGCTTGGAGCAGGGGAAAGGAGGATGAAAACTTTCCCAATTAGCCCTCAAAATATATAGAGAGGGAGATGATTTATACATGAAAGCCTGTGTCCACTCATCACTGATGACTCTTTTTTCCATGAAAATTCCACTGTCAAAGAGTCTAATAAAAAAGTACAGCTGAAATATCTTTGCTCATGATTCAATGTGGCTGTTTAAAAACACCTAACTAAAAAGAACCAATTAAAAAAAAGAAAAAGAAAAACAAACACTGAAGACTTACGAATTGGTTGAAGGGTTTGGTCTTTTTCTAAATATCTGGTGTGGTATTTTTCTAAATCTCTGCTGGTGCCTTGCTAGTGGTGGTTTGTTGTTGGAACTGTGGTCAGGAAGCAAGTGTTGGTTACACACAGGGCCTGTGGTGCATGGTCATATAAAGCAGAATTTCTCCATCTCAGTGCTGCTGAGAGCTCTTTAGAGCTGTCCTTTGCATTAGAGGATGGTTGGGAGCATTCCTGGCTTCTACCCACTGAATGCCTCTAGCATTAACCAAATTCCATTTGTGCTGATCAAAAATGTCTCCGGACTTTGCCAAATGTTCCCTGGGGTTAGAATTGCCACCATATCCTACTCAGTTGATAATCACTGATGTAGTCCCTTGAAAAAAAAAGGATTTATAGAGATATAGACCTTAAAGTATTGATGTGAGTTTCCCTGTTGTTTTTTATTCCACAATGTTCTGGTGAGTACCCTTATTCGTGCATTTCAAATATCTTCCCGCAAGTTGGACAATGGTGGAGAGAGCATATTTTCCACTGAGTCATGACCCCATCAGGCTGAAGATTTCAGCTGCTGTCTGGAGGGACCACTTAGTGAAAAGGCTCTGTTCACATGTCGACATACTGATGTAGTGATACCTACCTGCCCTTATCCCTGAACCATACAGAAGGACTACAGAAATGAAGTAGCTGTATAACACCAACGTATGTTCACCCTTGAATTAAATAAAATGTCAATAATGATTTGCCTTAATTTTTTTTCAAAAACAGATGGCAATTAAATGCATTGTTTATGTCTAAACAAGCACATGGATCTGGGCAGAGTGTACACATTTAATAGTAAAGTAGGCTGGACTTATATGGGCATACTATTATGAATGCTGTGCCAAAAACAATTAAGAGAGGTAATAGAGCACCATTTTATAATGAGCAAATTGACATCCACATTGTGCCCACTTCTCCCTTTTTCAGTCATATCCTCACCAAAGAGGATCAGAATGTCACCCCAAAATATGTTATATTGGTATAAATGAATAAGATAGTATAGCTAATGTGTCCGAATTAAGGCCTTTTAAATGTAACGCATCCCTAGTTAAGGGTTTTTTTTTTTTTTTTTCAAATGTAAAGACCACTCCATGAAAATGACCCCTAGAAGCATTCCAAACATTCTAGCCAACTCCTTTGTCCTGGAGCAGTGGAAAAATGGAAGTGGGGGTGGACCTGAATGGAAATTACAGAAAGTTCAAACTCAAAACCTTAAAGAGACAGCCAATTGGAAGTTCATGGGCCTAGCCAATACTCTTGGTACTTTTTCAATATCTGTTTAACATAGATTTTAACCAGTAGCCTTAATACTTTCCCAATACCTGTTCAGCATGGATTTTGATCAGTGCCCCTAACCCAGAAGAGATGGAAGCTCCCAGACATTTAGGTGCAAAACTTGCCATCAGTTCCCTCTGGCTTTTTGGGAGTTCCATCTCTTTTTTTCTCACATAAATAAATCCTACTCAGTTCACTCTTGGCTTCACTATTGTCCTTGGATTTTATTCTTCACATTTGTGAGGCAAGAACCCAGAGAGAAATTGGTGAAGCAGGGAATCTAGTTTCATCTCAAACTATGGTTTCAGAAGGATCATTTTGAGCTGAAGGAAATTGAGAAATAGCAACATGCAAAGACAAAAACAAAAGAAAACAAAAAGCTTTCTACCATTTGTCCCTCTTCAGTTCTCCTGTACCAGGTAGAGGAGATAACTTTTTTTGAGGGGTGCGGTTACTGGGGTTTGGACTCAGGGGCACTCAACCACTGAGCCCCATCCCCAGTCCTATTTTTTGTTTTGTTTAGAGACAGGGTCTGAGTTGCTTAGCGCTTTTTGCCGAGGCTCAGGATCCTCTTCTCAGCCTCCTGAGCCGCTGAGATTATAGGCGAATGCCATCATGCCCGGCAAGGAGATAATTTTTATCACTGGAGATTGCACTGAATTAAATCCACATACACAAACTTTACTGAAATTAGCTGGTGCAGGGTGTACACATGTAATCCCAGCAACTCAGTAAACTGAGACAGGAGGATTGCAAGTTCAAAGCTAGCCTCAGCAATTTTGCAAGGCTCTATGCAACTTAGTGAGACCCAGCCTCAAATTTTAAGAAATAAATAAAAAGGGCTGGGGCTGTAGTTCAGTGATAAAGGGCCCTTAACTTCAATTCTAGTACCAAAAACCAAAACAAACAAATAAACAAAACAAACTTTACTGAAATAACCTTTGACTTACATTAGTTTTCCTCATATAGTTACTTTCCCACTATTGCTGCTCCTAATAGTCCAAAATGATTTCCCTTTGTCTTGTCATTTCTCCACAAATTGATTGCCCTTTTTATTAAAATGATACATGAGCCTCTGGGTCTAACCCTTTTGGAGTTTTCACTTCATTTCTGTGAGGCTCCCAACATATGTATAAAATAAACTTTTTCTTTAGCTTTTCATCAAGTTAATTTTGTAAGGTCCCAATTGCTGAAGGTAACAAATTAGAGGAAAAAGGTTTCTTTCTTCTTCAACACAATATCAGCACCTGGAAGAAGCCTCCAAGGTGCAGGGAGAACAGATTGAATTGACTGGACTTATTGCACCTTTGCAAATGAGTGGGAGTAATCTCTCCCATTGAGGTAGAATTTGACAAATACTTTAATACCCACCAGCTGGCCTCTCCAGGTTTAAGCAACACTAAAAAAGGAACTCCTTGCCCATACTTCCTTTTATTCACCTCAAAGAGATATCCTTTTGAGAAGCAGCTCCATTGCCAGTGGAAGGCTGCAGCTGGGAGCTTTGCCCTTGTAACTTTTGCTTAGAAGCTCACACTGGCCACATCATTTGCTTTTTGAGGTCCTGGTTTTATAGAAGAGGCTACTCTTTCTTCCAGAGCAGTTTCCAGAAGAATTGTGTTGTATTCTTGTTTATTTATTTATTTGGCACTTAGCACAGAGCATCCCCAGCCCTTTTCATTGAGACAGGGTCTTGCTAAGTTGCTTAGGACCTTGCTAAATTGCTGAGGCTGGCCTCAAACTTTTGATCCTCCTGCCTCAGTTACCAGAGTTGCTGGGATTACAGGCATGCACCACCATGCTGGCATGTTGTAATTCTTATTGGTGCTACCCTCAGTGTCTATGAGGCAAAATAATTTCTGGACATCACAGAGTTTATAACTGTAGCCAAATGATCATTAATATAATTTAAATATTTATTTTTAGGTATAGATGGACACAACACAATGCCTTTATTTTTTATGTGGTTCTGAGGATAGAACACGGGTCCCACCCATGCTAGGTGAGTGCTCTACCACTAAGCCACAATCCCAGCTCCTGAATATAATTTTTGAATAGGTTAAAGAACTGCCTAGATTCTTTCTCAGCATGCAATATTTACATGGACGCTTGTAGGTAGATTATAAGTAGTCTCTTAGTACTTTATTTTTAATATTTTTTAATTTTAAATGAACACATACATTTATTTTTATTTATTTATTTTATGTGGTGCTGAAGATTGAACCCAGTGCCTCACATATTGCAGGCAAGTGCTCTAACACTGAGCCACAACCCCAGCCCCTCTCTTAATACTTTAATAAAATTTAACTGCAATGCAATTGAAAGTAAAGTCATTCTATAATGCATTAAAAAACTGTTATAATTTTCCTTATATTTAATATATTTTATATCTCATATGCTATACAAAATATAAGTATAGGAAACAGGGTAAAAATAAATTTGCAAAAAGTTCTTTATATTTAGGATAGCACAATTTCAAATGATAGGTTAAGAGGCACAATCTTACATAATAGAAGGATAAAGAAAGAGGGTGGTAACTTTGAGACATCATAGAGAAAGAACTGGATTTGCCTCAGAATTAAAGCAGAGGGCTGGGGATATAGCTCAGTTGCCTCACACTTACAAGGCCCTGGGTTTGATCCCCAGCACCACACACACACACAAAAAAAAAAAAAAAAAAAAAAAATTAAGGGAGAATCAGGAGAATCAGTCAATCTTTTTCTTCTTTCTTTCCTCTGTGAAATCTATATGAGCCATGGTAATTTTTTGTAACATCAGTAAGAAAAATGAATGTGTAAATTTAATGTTTTTGAATGCTATCTACAAAGAAATTTGTTCAAAATTATGAAGATGAATTTTTTTTAAGTCATTTCGTGTGATAACTAAAAAGTGACTTGTAAGCCTGGACACAAACCACTGAGAATGCATTAGTGGAAGACTTTTTTTTTGTTGTTGTTGTTACATAAAATCCAGAACAGGCAGACCATCAAGCTGGAAAAAAAAAGAAATTAATATAACCTCAGAGGCAGGAGGAAAAGCAAATATTCAGGCTAAAGCAGTGGCTGTTGATGAAAGCAAAGGTTAGAGCAACAAGGCTATTTTCTAACAAAGTGTGAATCCCATTAGTGATGAAGTGTTATTCCCTCCCTAGGCCCTTAGTTCTCAGCTAGAACAGATTTAGGCTTTTACTTCCATTTGCAACTCAAGCCTGGTAAGTACGACCAATGCAGATTTGTAAGATGGTGAAGCCATTCAATAGGCATCTTAAGTCTCCTTATTTTAACATATATATAACAGCAGTGTACAAAGTCTACCAAACACCCCTTTAGTATGCTTAGGGGTACAAAATAGGGAGCTGGTCTCTCCTAGTTTCCCAGCTCCCTTGGACACTCCCTGTTATATATTTCAAAACACACTGTGATGCTGGATGCAGTGGCACAAGCCTGTAATCCCAGCAGCTCAGGAGGCTGAAGCAAGAGGATCATGAGTTCAAAGCCAGCCTCAGCAAAAGGAGGCAATAAGAAACTCAGTGAGACCCTGTTTCTACATAAAATAAAAAATAGGGTTGGGGATGTGGCTCAGTGATGAAGTGTCCCTGAGTTCAATACTGGGTATCCCCTGCCAAAAACAAAGAAACAAACAAACAAAAAACCACTGTGATGCCATTCAAAGATTGGTAAATTAACAATGAAACACTTGGGAAACTTCCTTTGGGGAGTTCAGAATTTAAATTTTGTTACAGTTAAAAAAGAAAGGAAAAGTAGATGATATGCCTCAGCAGTTAAAAAAAGGTAAAACATCTGGAAGTTATCAACAACTTACTTATTTGTGTGCCCAATACCAAGGTGATGCACTAACTTTAATATTGTAGCCAAGTAGACATTGTTTATTACAGCAGTTCATCTTGCAAGGTTCTATAATCTAAAAGTTTGAATTTGTTTTTTCTCTCTATCAAGATCTGTCAAGTGTGTGTCCTATGCCAGATTGTGTCATTGAGTAGAACCAAATAAAACCACAGAATGAAGTTACCTATTCTCATAAAGAAAATCTAATGTAAGGAAAGCTCAAACCTTGGCAAACATTTTCAACATGGTTGCAATCAAATCATTTTCCAATTGTATAAGTAAATAAAATCGACCACATGAAATATTCTGCCAGAAGTACATAGTTGCTATAATTTTCTTTTATTAAAGGTGTAAAGTTAAGTGTTCAAATTCAAGATTATTGGGTTTCTGCATGGAACATGTGCATGCAGTGAACATAAAAGATAATTATACCACTCTGCATTGTCACACAAACAGCATTTCTATCTCAAGGAAAAATTTCTGATTCTCAACTGCACAGAGCTGTGCCAGCTTGCCAAGAATGGGGAAATAAAAATCCACTGGAAATAACATTTGGTGGTTCACATTAGCATTGAAGATGACTGTGGTTTAGAAATCCCCCCCACTTTTTTTTTTTTTTTTTTAATTACAGCAAGTAAACTATTTTGCCATCTCTCTTTGGGCAGCTCAGTTTTTATCCTAGCTGTCTGACCTGAAAATGAAGCTGTCAAGAGTCCTATGTTGAAATTGTTTTTCTGAGAAGAATATTTATTATAGTATGTATACAAAAGTTGTTGCGGGCATGGTGGCACAAGCCTGTAATCCCAGCAGCTCGGGAGGATCATGAGGTCAAAGCCAGCCTCAGCAATGGTGAGGTGCTAAGCAACTCAGTGAGACCCTGTCTCTAAATAAAATGCAAAATAGGGCTGGGATGTGGCTCAGTGGTTGAGTGTCCCTCAGTTTAATCCCCAGTACACCTCCCCCCCCCCAAAAAAAAAAAGAAAGAAAAACACAATTCAGTGAGAGCCCAGGTGCCATGCATTGCTACTGTGTGGTGATTCTTAGCAAGTGTCAAAAAGGCCTCATTCAAAATGGCCTCCTAGCCCTCCAGTCCCCAGTAGCTCTGCCTCTCTGGCCTTTAAACATCCCTAGACTCTTCTAAATGTTGTTGATTTACTTTTTTAAATCCGCAAAACTTCATTAAGCTGGTAAAGCATTTGAAGTATTAGTAAAAGTTACAACAGAATCCAAATACCATCATACTGGCAAATATTACTGAAAAAAGAGATGAGCTGAGAAATATTATACTCAATGGAAGAAAAAGAGAAAGATTAGACTCTCCTAACCTCCTTCCTTGTGATTTTATTTTGTTTTGATTCTCAAAACATTGTTACCTTCAATTTGCTCGATCTGTTAACCATTAAATGGATGTTGGATAAGGTTTAATAGGAAATTTAAGCCTTTATTAAATCCCTTTGTTGCTATGAAATCCATGTAAGCTTTACAGTACTCTGAGGTTATAGTTTTGTATCTTAAAAATTGACATGGCTATGAAAACAGTAACTAGGTGACTAAACTAAACATTTCCCAGTATGCATCTTGTAGTCTGGCAGTAGAGAAATCCACAGCACCCTTGTAGGAACTTTGGGTCAGATATTACCTCAAAAGGAACAGAGTACAGTACATAATGATAAAAAGCTTAATATCCATTAGATTCAACAGGGAAGCCATAATGTAACAGACAAATGTAGGCATTCTTCCTTTATAGTAAGTCTAATACTTGCAACTTTCATTTTCAAAGAACAGTACAATATAAGACCAGTGATCCTGTAACCTGCTGAATGTGTTGGCTACAGTACTTTATATACTAAATAAAATATCTGAAAAGTGGGATATTGCCACATTGCTCAATAAACATTGTCAATATTACATAAAATGAGCTCTGGAAAGCCAAAAGGGATGACCTTTTCACTTTAAAAAAATATTTCTTTCTTTCTTTCTTTCTTTCTTTCTTTCTTTCTTTCTTTCTTTCTTTCTTTCTTTCTTTCTTTCTCTTTCTTGTTGTAGATGAACAGCATGCCTTTATTTTATTTGTTTATTTTTATGTGGTGCTGAGGACTGAACCCAGTACCTCACACATGAAAGGCAAGTGCTCTCTGCCACTGAGCTACAGCCCCCACCCCCCCCCTTTTGATTTTATGTAAAATAGTGAGGTTTCAGGAGTTTCATGAAGAAGTCAATGCCCTGTGATGGGTTTTGGTGCCTTATGATTTCCACACTGTTTGTTCTACTCAATAGCTAAGAAATCTTGAAAATCTTGGACAGATTACTTGACGTCTTTTTATTTTTTTTTTCTGGTATTGAGGATTGAACCCAGGGACTCAAATATGCTAGGCAAGTACTGTACCACTGAGTTCTATACTCCCTTGTTTGACATCACTAATGCCAAGTTCCTTATTTTGTTTCAAAAGTCTCATACTACACATATTTTTTAAAAGATTAGATAAGATCATGCATCCATCAATGTTTATATCAGCTCGGTTCACAATAGCTAATCTATGGAACCAACCTAGGTGCCTTTTGACAGATGAATGGATAAAGAAAATGTGATTCATATGCACAATGAAATATTACTCAGCCATAAAGAAGAATAAAATTATGACATTTGCAGGTAAATGGATGGAGTTGGAGACTATCATGCTAAGTGAAATAAACTAATCTCCCCCCACAAAACAAAGACCAAATGGTTTCTCTGGATGCTAACACACAATAAACAGGGCAGGAGTGGGGTTGGGAACAGAAGTTCACTGGATTAGACAAAGGAGAATGAAGGAAAGATAGGGGGGATGGGAATAAAGAAGACAGTGGAATGAATCAAACATAACTTTCCTATGTTCATATATGAATATATGACTAGTGAAACTCCACATTATGTGCAACCACAAGACTGGGAAGTTACACTCCATGTATGTATAATATGTCAAAATATATTTCACTGTCATGTATAACTGAAAAAAAAGTAAAGAAAATTTAAAAAGAATTTAAACATAAGATAAAATGAAAAACAAAGATTATGTGCATCCTTAACTGTGTGCCTGGCACATGACAAAACCCAGGAAACATTGTTTCCTCTTAGTAATAATAAAAGTTATATTTGTTAAAGGCATCTCAGGCACTATGCTGAGCATCCCCTATGCTTTATCTCATTTAATCTTTACAAGAGCTCCATTGAGTTGGCATTTTTATTATTCCCAACTTACAGATGAAGAGACTAATATCTAGAAAAGCAGAATCACTTACTCAAGAATGTATGCCTACTGTGCTATGGAACTCAGGTTCCAACTCCAAATTTCATGTTACCCATTGCCTAAGTATGGCCCCACTGACCTATTTGCTAATTAGGAGAGACTTAGTTCATTTGTTTGGTAAGCAAACACTGTTAAATACTGACTATATTTTAGGCACTTTACTAATTGCTGACAATGCAATGATGAGTAAAACAGGTGGCTCTCACCTTCATGAGCTCACAACCTAATTCAGGGTTGCTCAAATTCAATGCTATTGGCATTTGGGGCTGGACACTTTTTTTGTAGTGGGGGGCTGTTCTTTGCATTGTACAATATTTAGCAGCAACTCTGGCTTCTACTCACTGGGTGTCAGTAGCACTCCCTGACTACTACTGAAGTTCTGACCATCATAACTGTTTCCAGACATTGGCAAATGGCTCCTGTGAAGACGATGGCCAAATGAGAAACTCTGCTCTTAGGAATTAATATTAAATCTCATGTCTAAAAATTAGTGAATCCCTACTCAGCCTGGGGCTCTTTTAAGAAACACAGTTTCTTTCTGAAAATTAATAATAGTCAAATGTCATAATGTAGAGTCTGATTTGTAACTACCACATCAATCATAAAAATGTCTCTCAAGATTTTATGGTACAACTATTTCTAGTTTTGGAAAGGAAATTAATTAATTTTTCTCTATACATGTATATTTGATAGTCAATTTATCTGAAATAGGGTATACCAAAAATTACTGTTTTCAAACAATAAAGAGGGCTGGGGATGTGGCTCAAGCGGTAGCGCTCTCGCCTGGCATGCGTGCGGCCCGGGTTCGATCCTCAGCACCACATACCAACAAAGATGTTGTGTCCGCCGAGAACTAAAAAATAAATATTAAAAATTCTCTCTCTCTCTCTCTCTCCCTCTCCTCTCTCACTCTCTCTTTAAAAAAAAAATAAAGAAAGAATTATGAAGCCGGGCACCCTGGTGCACGCCTGTGATCTCAATAGCTCGGGAAACTGAGGCAGAAGGATCAAAAGCCAGCCTCAGCAAAAGCAAGGTACTAAGCAACAGTGAGACCCTGTCTCTAAAGTGTAAAACAGGGCTGGGGATGTGGCTTAGTGCTCAAATGCCCCTGAGTTCAATCCCCTGTACCCACCTCCCCCCCCAAAAATTATGAAGACATAGTGGCTCATGATAGAGTAGGATCTGAATGTGGTGCTATAAGTGGGTAGGGAGGAAAGCATTGAATTTGGGGAGGCCTGCATCAAGGGTTGCTAAATTCAACATTCCTAGACTTATCATAATATTTTCAGGTTGTTGGTAGTATTAATAGACCCAGTCAGTTAACTGTTGTAATCCAAAATTCGCACAATGAAAATTTATTTATTTCTTGCTCACACAACTGTTCCACATGGATGACCCTGTTTTTTCAGGTCTTCTGGGAGGTTCCTCTCTACATAGAGACTCAGGGAGCCAGGATCCAGCAGTCTTATTCTTCTGCTGTCCTTCCGGTACTGGGAGTTATTGCCTTTACCACAGAAAATGGAACAGAGAATGTGGGGATTGTAATAAAGTTTTGAGAGACCATAACCAGAATTCTGATTGATTAAAAACTCATGGTCGGGGCTGAGGTTGTGGCTCAGTGGTAGAGTGCTAACCTACCACTGCATGAGGCACTGGGTTCGATCCTCAGCACCACATAAAAATAAAAAAAAGATACCGTGTCTACCTAAAAAACTAAAAAAATGAATATAAAAAAAAAACCCAAAAAACTCATGGTCACCTGATTACCAATAAATATGGAGCTCAGCTGCATATCCGGAAGGCAATGAGAAGTGTTTGGTAAACATCTAGCCATACTTTGCCAATATGGTCAAAATAATTTTCATTGCCTAAGAGCTATGCTTTAGTCTCATCTTGTGATTTATAAAATCAGGATACACTTCAGAAAGATTCTTTGAGGACTAATGAAGGATATGTAAACAACATTCTTCCCAAAGACTTTGTGTTATGTGTGTATCTGATATCTAGAGAATAATACACTATGGTAATTTATAGCCCCATTATAAATAGACACATTCTTAATCTGTGGCAGACATCATGATATGGCCAATCCATTGTCATTTGTTAAAAAAAAAGGAGAATGTGTTTTGTAGTCCAGAGTTCATGTCCCCCAGAGATCATGTAATATTTTCTTTTGCTCTCAATGTGTGAATTATTAAAAAAATAAGCAAACTACAATGTCATCATTTTTGATTATATCAAAAATGAAGGCAGAGACAGGACTGCTTCCAATCTGTGAAGTTATTTAGCATTTAATATTCCCTTTGGGAAATCAATATGGTTTGAGGGAGATTATTTATATACCACTAGTCAAGTGTGGTTTAAATAAATGTGCCGTGTTGCTAGAGCTATGTGAATGAATCTTTCAACGTCAAGAACTTATTATTGAATAAAGAGATATAATCATAAATCAGCTAATGGGAAAATGGTTAGTGGAAATTATCTGGTCATTTTCCTGATATGGATGAATAAATTGGGTTCTGTTTTTCTGGTATTTATTCAAATCATAGAAATGAATGTCTGGACATTATATAGCAACAATTTAACATTTATTAGTTACTTAAAATGTATATTTCATGAAAGTAATTTTATTTTGGGGGAGTGAAATGTGGACTGTTGGTTCATACATTTATAAATAATTCATGTGCTTTTTTTATAATCAGTTAAGTAAAAAAGAATTAACTGAGCTTGAGGTGGTGGTGCATGCCTGTAATTCCAGCAACTCTGAAGGCTGAAGCAGAAGGATCACAAGTTCAAGGCCAGCCTCAGCAATTTAGCAAGGTCCTAAGTGACTCACCAAGACCCTGTCTCAGAATTAAAACAATAAAGTGCCCTGGGTTCAATTTCCAGTACCACCCCCTCCCCCCCAAAAAAGAATCAACTGAATGGCAACAAAATAACTCTTGCTCTTAAGCAGTCAGGATTCATTCTGCATAATTCAGATTATGAATCAATTCCTTTCAAGCTTTATGGAAGTTAAGAGCAGAGGATGGTGAGCAGGCCACAAAGAAAAAGGCAAATGAGAGAAGTTTAGGCTCTTCAAGCTAAGAGCTAAGCCACTCATTGGTTAGTTTCTCCTTATGCCACTTAACTAGAATCCTGTCTCCTATTATAAAAAAAATAAATAAATTCCTGGGTAAAACAAGATAAAAGTGCAAATAAAGGGTTTTTTGAGGGGTCAAGGAATGGGGGGGGTGTGAAACCCTGGGCTTTGCACATACTAGGCAACTGCTCTACCACTGAGCCACACCCCCTGCCAAATTTTGAGCCTCCCAAAGCAATTCTGAGGCCACTTTGGAACTGGTAACCTGCAAGTCTCACTTTGAACAGACCAACACTGGCTCTTCCTTTCTCCATTTGTTAGCTCTTTTAATGGATATGCCCCTCTTATGGTTTAGTTATATGGTGTTCCCCCAAATCTCATGTGTGAAACAATGCAAGAAAGTTCAAAGGTGAAGTGATTGGGTTATGCGAGCCTTAACCTAATCAGTGGATTACTCCACTGATATGAATAAACTGGGTGGTAACTGTAGGCAGGTAGGACATGGCCAGAAGAAGTAAGTCACTGGGGATGTGTCTTTGGGGTTTATATTTTTGTCTCTGGTGAGTGGAGCTTACTCTCTACTCCCTTGATGCCATGTCCCAAGCTGCTTTCCTCTACCATGTCTTTCTGCCATGATGTTCTGCCTCACAGTGGGCCCAGACAACACATAGGAGTTGGCTCTATGGTTTGAGACCTCTGAAACCATGAGGAAAAACAAACTTTTCTCCTCTACATTGTTCTTGTCAAGTCTTTTAGTCACAGTGATGCAAAACTGACTAAAACAGCCTTACTTTAATCAAATAGAACATGGAACCAGAGTGATACATTCATTGATCATTACTAAACTTACAAAGATAATCTACTCATTACCCTAATATTCAATATAAAAATGTATTTAGTGCATATTCCCCGAAGACAGTGAAAAATACTTTGGCTTATGAAAATTGTTTTCATGTCTTTAAGGTGAATTGTATGGAATTGCCAAAATTTGAACATATTTTTGTCAGCAAAAATGGCTGCTTTTAACATTTTTTAAAATAAATTTTTAGTTGTAGATGGACACAATTTATCTATCTATCTATTTATTTATTTATTTATCTGCGGTGCTAATGATCTAACTCAGTGCCTCATACATGCTAGGCAGGTGTTCTACCAATAAGCTATTTCTCCAGCCCCTGTTTTTAACATTTAATATTAACATTTGGCTTTCCAGGAATTATCTTTTTATAAAGTAAGACATATTCTCCTGAGATACCCTACAATAAATCTGATGGGGGAGGGTGGGAATACAGCTCAGTTGGTAGAGTGCTTGCCTTACATGCATAAGGTTCAATCCCCAGTACCACCAAAAAAAAAAAAAAAAAATCTGATGTGGAAACACTTTAATGGATGAAGGTAATTTAAGGGGTATTATTCCCAGGTAATTCCAAATCTCCAACATTCTGACCACCAATACTTCGTGTGTGTGTGTGTGTGTGTGTGTGGTGCTGGGGATTGAACCTTGTGCATGAGAGGCAAGCACTCTAGCAACTGATATATATATCCCCAGCCTTCTCAGCAACACTCTTTGAGGGCTCAAGAAGTTTTCATATGAAAATGAACATTATCCAACAACTAAGAGATTGATTGTATCAACCTGTAACAACAGCAATAATAAAAAAAAAAAAAAGGCAGATCAGTCACTGTTTTTGCTAAAGAAAAAAGGCATCTTTAGCTGATGGGTATCTTTCCCTTTCCATAGTTAGAAGTATCATGTGTGCAATGACCTGTGTGGTTGATATTGTAGAGTTCTAGGGCTTTTATCTGGGAGACAGAACCACAGGCTTCAGGCAGTTTAGGTGAGTTTTGCCCTTTCTGGCTCATTTGTCTAAGAAAAAAAAATTTGGTGACTTGACAAGTTTCTAGAAGTAGATGAAAATTATTTGAGTGAAGGCAGCCAGAGGCAGTTAGCAAATTCTGACCACCATCATAGTTGTCACCCACTGAAATTTAAACTCAAGTCCACATTTATACAAGTGGGTTCACTTATACAGTACAGAATTCACATGCTATTTATTAACTATCACTGGGTCCTTTTTTCTGAACCCTGTACATTTTTGGATGGCATGACATTTTGGAAGCTGTAATCCTCTTGTGACAGGTTATAAGAGCCAGTTAAAACTTTCTTATTTTGTTCTAACTTAGTATACCTAGCTTTAATTGTGATGATGATTTTGATTCAGAAGACAAACTTCAGGAAAGGAAGTGAAAAAGTCAGAAAGTCTGGAGAAGGTTGGAGGAGGGAGTGTGTGTAGGATGTGGGGAGAGAGGAAGACAGCAGATTCTTCTTCTTTTTTAAGGGATTACTCACTCCTAAATGAGACAGCTCAATTATACTGCCTCGAATTTATGGGTCTAACCATTGGAGAAGATTATGTGTCTGGAGTCCTTGGGGAAAGAAGCTACCTGGCGGTCCAACATTCGTGGTCAATTGTTATTACAGGTGTGGGAATGTGTTGCTGGCAGTGAAAGAATTTCTAAGGCAGGAAATTCAGATTGAGTTTGGTTCATTGATGGGTAGGTCAGGAAGCAGCCTAAGCCCTATGCCAGTAATGGGTTTAGGTAGCTACTGCAGCCAGTATTTTCTGCTTTGTAGTTTGGAAGAATGCAAGGATGCATTGTCTTTCTCTTTATAGAAATGTATGGCCTATTTTATATCTCCAGTGGCTTTATTTTCCCCAGAAGTTACATTAAAATTAGAAGCAGCCAATGCTTTTTCTTATTTCTAGAGTGATGATTATACTGTATTATATTAATAAATTATATAAATTACATAATCATGTGATTAAGTTACATGATGTATGTAGTTAGTAAGTACATTTAGTTATTGGGCAACAATTACATCCTTGCAAGAAAAATCTGTGTATAATGAAATGGCACTTAACAAATGCATGTGTCCTTTAGAATAACCATTGAGAAAAGGCTGTTACCATATTAACCAGTTCATGATCAGATTAAGTAATGATGTGGACACATTGGATGATGATGATGATTGGTACTGGGGATTGAACCTGGGGCACTCTACCACTGAACCACATCCTAAGTCCTTTTTCCTTTTTGAGACAAGGTCTTGATAAGTTGCTGAAGCTGACATTGAAATTATGATCCTTCTGCCTCAGCCTCCTCGGTAGCCAGGATCACAGGCATGTGCCACCATTCCCAGCCAGTGGGTTATTTTTTAAATATATTTTCTCCTTTTAAAATTAAAATCCGGACTATTCCCTGAAGACCTTAAAAGAGCACACTACAGGGATACTGCCACATCGATGTTCATAGCAGCACAATTCACAATTGCTAGACTGTGGAATCAACCCAGATGCCCTTCAATAGATGAATGGATAAAAAAAATGTGGCATTTATACACCATGGAGTATTACGCAGCACTAAAAAATGACAAAATCACGGAATTTGCAGGGAAATGGATGGCACTAGAGCAGATTATGCTTAGTGAAGCTAGCCAATCCCTAAAAAACAAATACCAAATGTCTTCATTGATATAATGAGAGCAACTAAGAACAGAGTAGGGAGGAAGAGCAGGAATAAAAGATTAACATTAAACAGAGACATGAGGTGGGAGGGAAAGGGAGAAAAAAAGGGAAATTGCATGGAAATGGAGGGAGCCCCTCATTGTTATACAAAATTACATATAAGAGGTTGTGAGGGGAATGGGATAACAAACATGGAGGGAAATGAATTACAGTAGATGGGGTAGAGAGAGAAGATGGGAGGGGAGGGGAGGGGGGATAGTAGAGGATAGTAAAGGTAGCAGAATACAACATTTTTACATACAGGCAGTATGTAAAAATGTGGATGTGTAACCGATGTGATTCTGCAATCTGTATTTGGGGTAAAAATGGGAGTTCATAACCCACTTGATTCTAATGTATGAAATACGATATGTCAAGAGCTTTGTAATGTTGTGAACAACCAATAAAAAAAAAAAAACATTAAAAAAAATAAATAAATAAAATTAAAATCATTAGGACTGGGGTTGTGGCTCAGTGGTAGAGCATTCACCTAGTAGGTGCCAGGCCCTGGGTTTGATCCTCAAAACCACATAAAAATAAATAAATAAATTAAATAAAGGTATTGTATCCAACTACAACTAAAAATAAATATGAAAAAATTAAAATCATTCATGCTTGTGATTGAACTATTAAAACAAACCAGGGAAATCCAATGAAATAACTCAAAACCACCTTTGAGATAGCCTACCCTTCAAAAACCACTGGTGTAAAATTACAGAGTTTTCCCCATGTAAATATAACATATACATATTTTATGTGAGGTAGTTCTCTTTATATCTACAACTCTATTACCTTCCATTTTTATCATTTTTAACTACTGCATAATATTTAATAGTGTAGATGTACCAGACAGTATTTTAGCCAATTTTCATTGGTTCTTCAGGTGATTTATACTCTTGTCTCTAATGTAGATAGATAGCTGTTATCAATATCAATACTCTTTTATTTATTTGTTTTTTTTTTAATTTATTTTAGGGGTACTGGGGATTGAACTCAGGGGCACTGCACCACTGAGCCACATCCCCAGCCCTATTTTGTATTTTATTTAGAGACAGGGTCTCACTGAATTGCTCAGCACCTAGCTGATTGCTGAGATTGGCTTTGAACTAGCAATCCTCCTGCTTCAGCCTCCCAAACCACTGGGATTATAGGTGTATTCCTGATTTTCAATACTCTTTTATTAACAGAGTTGTCCAACTATTTCCTTAGGATAAATTCCTAGAAATAGGATTAATTATAGGTTATAAATTTTATTGCATATGGTAAAATTATTTTCCTTGAAACTTGTACCTAGCTGGGTGTGGTGGAGCACACTCAGGGGCCTGAGGCAGGATGATTACAAGTTCAAAGCCAGCCTTAACAATTTAGCAAGAGGCTAAGCAATTTAGCAAGATTCTGCCTCAAAACAAACAAAAAAAAATTAAAAGGGCTAGGGATGTGGCTCAATGGCTAATTGCCCCTGAGTTCAATTCTCAGCACCAATAAATAAATAAACAAAGAAATTTTTAAAAAGATCCAGGAACATAGCAATGGTAGAGCACCCCGGGTTCAGTCCCCAGTACAAATAAATAAATAACCAAAAAACCTTGAATCTGTTGGCAATCCCATCAAACATATGGGAGTTTTTAGTCTATTCTATTTAAACCATTCTTTACTTTGCAAAAGAAAAGGATTGATTTCTTAATTTCCTTCTTTCCTTGTTTCCTTCTTCCTTGTGTCCCTCACTCCCTCCTTTCCCTGACACATTCAGGCACTGGAACCACAATCTCTGATCACATTAGCCAGCATGTATGGGAGAGTAATTATTTCACATGTTCTCTTCTTTTGCCCTCTTACATAATCCATGTAAATATCATGGAAAATTCCAACATGCTAACTTCCAGTATCCCCTTCCCAGATGCTTTTCACATCTGGAAGTAACACAGATTCTTGTCTCAGAATATGCTCCTTGATTTTGCTCTGTGGATGTCACCCTTACTGTGGAAGACAGAGGGAGCTGAACCCTGAATTTATTAGGTAGCTCCTCCTCTTCTCTCTTCCCAAATGATGGTACTGTGGTGCCACCTCCACCCACATAGCCCCTGGTCCAAAGCAGTGGAGAAACAAGAATTCAGTGGAAACTTTCAGCACTCTTCCTCCCTTATAAGATTCCATATTGGCTGGAGATGCACACAGCTCAGTGGTAGAGTGCTTTAAATAAAAAGACTCTGTATTGTATTAAGGAGCTATTTTCATGATGTTGTAAGAAGCCATGACAAGCATTGGTCTTCTTGACAGGAGAAGCAATAGTCAATGAGAGTTTTCTGTATTAAGTAAGTAGCTCCCACATGCCTTTTCAGTTAGTGAGAGAAACTTCAGAGTTCATCGTAGGTACAGAATACTCTGACAAATTTCTAACAGTTAATGAATAGTTTTCAAGTTCCTGTAATATCCGAACTTGTACAGTGACCACTAAAGCCAAATAAACCACTCTAATAATTATTAGTTAATAAAACACATTGAGTTATACTTGGCATGAAAGATAATTAATCACATTGACTCCATGTATAATCATATTTACTCCATGTACTCCATATACAATAGGTATATTAGGAATTTAGGGATTCTGGTCATACCTCTTTCAGGTAGCCCAAGGCAAAATTATGCCATAATTGAACTGTGTTTTATTTCTCTTTTCATGAATTTCCTCTCTTACAGAAGAAGCAAATTCCTGGGCATGGTGGTACACATCTGTCATCCCAGCGGCTTGGGAGGCTGAGATAGGAGGATCACAAGTTCAAAGCCAGCCTCAGCAGTACTGAGGCACTGAGCAACTCAGTGAGACCCTGTCTCCAATAAACTACAAAATAGAGCTGGGGATGTGGCTCAGTAGCCAAGTGACCTTGAATTCAATCCCTGGTACCAAAAAAAGCAGAAGAAAATGTCAACATCATCCAATTGATGAGCCCAAGGACCAAGGGCATAGGCAGGGTATGAATATTTGCACTGGCTGAATGCTAAACATGAAGCTTGGGTAAGTTAGAGTGGCATGTGCTTATATATAAATGTACCTTGTAATTCTTTTCTACATTTTAGTGAACTTGTGAGTGATTTAGTATATTCGTTCTCAATAGAGAATGATTTTGTCCTGCAGGTGATATTTGGCAATGTCTGGAACATTTGTGAATATTACAACTTGGGTGTATAGGGGGATACTACTGGCATCTAGCAGGTAGATGCCAGTGATGCTGGCACACAATTCACTGGACAGTTTTCCTTGCTAAAGAACTGCCAGACATAAATGTTAATAATGCCAAGATTGGGGCTGGGACTGTTGCTCAGTGGTAGAATTCTCGCCTAGCATGTGCGAAGCGCTGGATTTGATCCTCAGCACCACATAAAAATAAATAAAGGTATTGTGTCCATTTACAACTAAAAAAAATAATGCCAAGATTCAATGTACTTCATGTCCAGTGTGTTGGATTCAAAGTGTGACTAATTATTTCAAGCATTATCATGTGTGATAACATGAGGATTTGTGTGTGTGTGTGTGTGTGTGTGTGTGTGTGTTGGGGATTGAACCCAGGAATGCTTAACCAATGAGCTGCATCCCCAGTCCTTTTAAAAATATTTTTTGAGACAAATTTTGAGTAAATTTTTAAGTTGCTTAGGGCCTCACTAAGTTACTGAGGCTGGCCTGGAACCTGTGATCCTCCTGTCTCAGCCTCCCACATCACTGGGATTATAGGCACGTGCCTTTCTGCCTGGTTGGCTGAGTTATTTTTTTTTATTAGTTCGTTATAGTTATACATAATATTGGGGTTTATTTTGATATAATTATATGAGCATGGAATATAATTTGCTCCATTTCAGTCCCCCTTACTTCCCTGTTTTCAGCAGCTCTTTCACTGCTGTGACTAAAAGATCTGACCAGCCAGACGCAGTGGTGCACACCTGTAATCCCAGTGGCTCAGGAGGCTGAGGCAGGAGGATCATGAGTTCAAAGCCAGCCTCAGCAAAAAGCAAGGTGCTATGCAACTCAGTGAGACTCTGTCTTTAAATAAAATAGAAAATTGGGCTGGGGATGAGGCTCAGTGGTCGAGTGCACCTAAATTCAATCCCTGGTACCAAAAAACAAAACAATCTCACCAGAATAAGTTTAGAGGAAAACTTTATTTGGGGTCTCATGGTTTCAGAGGTCTCAATCCATAGATAGCAAACTCCATTCCTTGGGGCTCAAGGTGAGACCGAACATCATGATGTAAGAGTTTGGTGGAGGGAAGCAGCTCACATAATGATCAGGAGAGAGAGAGAGAGAGAAGAGAGAGAGAGAGAAGAGAGAGAAGAGAGAGAAGAGAGAGAAGAGAGAGAAGAGAGAGAGAAGAGAGAGAAGAGAGAGAGAGAGAGAGAGAGAGAGAGAGAGAGAGAGAGACAAATAGGTACCTGAAAGCCACGCCCCCAATTCCCCACCTCCTCCAGCCATACCCCACCTGCCTTTAGTTACCACTCAATCCAATCAGGTGACTGATTTACTGATTAGGTTAAGGCTTTCACAACCATTCACTTCTCTGAACCTTCTTGCATTGTCTTACATGTGAGCTTTTGGGGGATACCACATCCAAACCATAACATTCCCCTTTTCCTCTCTTCTCCCATCTTTCTGTTCCTTTCTTTAACTGATCTTTCTTCTATTTGTTTATAGATTTTTTTAAAACGTGTGCATTGTGGATATACATAAAGGTGAGATTCACTGTGGCATATTCATATTTGCACCCAGGAAATTCTGCTCAGATTCTTCTACTGTTTTTCCCTTTCTTAGTCTCTTCTCCCTCCCCCTAAATTCCCATTCTGATCCACTGATCTTTCTTCTGTTTTAATAAAATTTCCACCCCCTTTCTTTTTTACCCTTATGTTGGTCTGGCTTCCATATATGTGGCTGTGTTATTCTTAAGGATAGTAGTTGAGTAAAGAAACTATGAAGAGGATCAGTGAGCCAGACACAGTGGCACATGCCTATAATCTCAGTGACTCAGGAGGCTGAAACAGGAGGATCACAAGTTCACAGCCAGCTTCAGCAACTTAGCGAGGCCCTAAGCAACTTAGTAAGGCCTTAAACAACTTAATAAAACCCTGTCTCAAAATTAAAAAAAAAAAAAGGCTGGGGATGTGGCTCAGTGGTTAAGTGCCCCTAAGTTCAATCCCCAGTACCAAGAGAGAGAGAGAGAGAGAGAGAGAGAGAGAGAGAGAGAGAGAGAGATCTATGAGACATGTTCCTTTTCTCTTCAACAGACCATAAGATATATTTATGGGTTCTCACAAAAAAGTCATTTGGCTCTTCTCTTTTGTAAACTTATTATTAGGTAAGTGGATAAGGAATCTGAAATCTCCACTGAAAATGTGTAAGCAAACATTAGCTGAAACCCTTCACAAGGAGTACATGAGATTGGCTGGGGGTGTGGCTTGGTGGTAGAGCTCTTGCTTGGCATGCCTCAGGCTCAGGGTTCAATACCCAGTAGTGTCAAAACAAATCATTAGACTGCTATATGTTGAGACTGTAGTTCAGTGGTTCTCAAAGTCATCTTCTTATTATCATCATCTGGGTACTCATTAGACATGGATTTCTGGGACCTCATACCTATGGCATCAGGAAACAGGTGAGTGGTCTTGCTGTGATCAACATCAGGTGATGATGACAGCATGCCTGAGTTCACACACACTGCTCTAACTTATAAAGTGGTGGAGAGATAAAGAGGGGACACAGAAGAACAGATAAGGAGAATTCTTAAGGAAGATCTAAGTTTGCATTATTCAAGAACAAATCAGTACTGGTGGCACAGGCCTGTAATTCAGAATTGCAAGTTAAGCCTCCTAATTTAGCAAGGTCCTGTCCCCGCAAAATGGCAAAAATGGCTGGGGATTTGACTTAGTGGTATAGGGCTTCTGGATTCAATCCCCAGGACCACACACATTCACAAAGTTAAAAATATACTATGGCTTAGGGATTTTTACTTAGCATCTTCTTTCCAGTATTACCCATGATCTCTTGGATGTGTAGACTTCACTAGATGAAGCCATCCAAAGATCTCCAGAACCTGTGTGTTGCCATTTATTAAGTGTCAGGCTAGGGGGAGATGGGGAACCCTCCCCCCTTGATTCAATATCTCCAGCAGGTTCATATTTTTTAATCTAAAGAAGGCAGGAGCTAATTCCTATCACTTCTGAATTGATCTCATTCTCAAACTTTGAAAACATGTCATCATGCAAGTCAGTCTTAGTGTGCCTATGACAATGGGACTGGGAATACCGTGGAAAGAAAAGGTCATCTTTCTAGTTACCATTACAGTACAGCCCTGGTTTAATCATCCATTCTTCCCAGGGGCAGTGCTGTATTTAGAACACTTGGAATTTTATGCTCTGGCAGAATTCCCTTTTATAGACTCTATAGCAAGATGCCTTTCCACTGCATTTTGAAAGAGTATTTTTAAAAGAAAATAAAAATACAATTGAAGAGTGGGAAGAAAGACTACTTTTGTGATAGTTCCCTGGGATCCAAGCCCTGCTTAAGGTTTAATGGGACAGCATATGGATTGAAGACCCTCAAATCCAAAAGGAGCCCTAAGTCATGTGGCTGTTGAATCTGGAGTCCTATAGATCTCACAGTGACTTTACACCAAAAATCAAGAATTCTTCTTCTTCTTCTTTTTTTTTTTTTTTTCAGAGCTGGGAATTGAACCTAGGGCCACACATACTAGGCAACCATTCTAACACTGAGCTTCACCCCCAGCCATTTTTATTTTCAGGCAGTGTCTTGCTAAATTGCCCAGGTTGGTCTGAAACTTATGATTCTCCTGACTCAGCCTCCTGAGTAGCTGGGATTACCATCCTGCATTACCACACCACACTCAATTCAAGAATTCCTCTTCTCTTTTTTTCTATCTATCTATCTATCTATCTATCTATCTATCTATCTATCTATCTATTTATTGGTACTGGGGATTGAATCCAGGAATGCTTAACCACTGAGCAACATCCCTAGCCCATTTTCTACATTTTATTTAGAGATAGGCTCTCGCTGAGTTGCTTAAGACCTTGCTAAGTTGATGAGGCTGGCTTTGAACTTATGATCCTCCTGCCTCAGACTCCCAAACCTCTGGGTTTACAAGCATGTACCACCAAGTCTGGTAAGAATTCTTCATCTTAGGGCTGGGGTTGTGGCTCAGTGGTAGATTGCTTGCCTAGCATGTGTGAGGCACTGGGTTCGATTTTCAGCACCACATATAAATAAATGAATAAAATAAAGGTTCATCAACATTTAAAAAATATTATTAAAAAAAAGAATTCTTCATCTTAAAGATGTACTACAGATTTGCCTTTGACAGTTGCTGATCTTGTATAGAAGCAGAACTGCCTCTTTAAAATTTGTGGGACATCTATTTTTGTTAATTGAATCTGGAACATTCTAACAGAGTTCGCATTTCAATTATATTAGCCGAGTTGCATTTTAACTATAGCTCATCTTATGATAGCATGGATAAACGTAAGTCACATATAAGATGCCAAACATAATGAAAAGAGAATGAAAATGAAGCAATGTCTGGTCGGGCTTGAAAATATTTTACATCCAAGGAGCCTGCCAAAATGTTAACATAAGGGAACAATAGCATCAGACAAAAGGGGAAAAAATAAAAATAACTACCTAAGCAATTAGGGACAATATGTAAAATGCTGAGCTTTGTTTTTTTAAAATTTTACCATTAACATATGACAATACCAAAAAAGTGTTTGTTGTTCTAAATTCTTTCCAATCAAGAGATGACATTCTCTTTTGTGTACTGTATATTTTGCCATCTTTCAAGAAATAAATTAATTGGCATGCATTAGAATGTTGGTCTTTTCTTAAAAATAAAGTTGGGTGTTAAATAAGGTATTTTCCATATATATGTGTGCATGTGAATAGCTCTTTCTCTATATTCAGAACAGCTTTCTCCAGTGTGAATTAAAGAGCAATTAATTCAATACCGTATCCACAGAGCTGAGTAATAACAGATGTAAAAGGTTTGTATGCTTTAAGCTCAGAGATAAGTTTATATAAAGTGTAGTTGTGTGTGTTTCTGGGTTATCAGATCTAAAGATAGAGCATTCTTTGCAAATGTTTCAACAACATTCATCAATCAACATGTAATTTTTGTGGTTATTCTGTGGCCAAAACACAGAATCCAATTTCCTCTCACCCAAAGCACAACCAGAATGTAAGGACTGTGGGACAAAAACTTCCTTAACCAATGATACTAGCAAAAACTAAGAATTGTTTTCTTGGGCAAAGGGAATTAAATCTAAAAACATACCTTTCTGATGATTAAAGCTGAATCAATAGTTTTGCACTCAATAATACTACCATCTGCAGGGCACAGGCTTACTATTCTGGGATATCTGTAGAAATATTTCCAAACTGCCACCCACTTCGTTCTGTGGCCATCTCCTTATGCTTCTGAATAAATGTATGGTTAGAAAAAAATCTTCCAATGTTATCTTATGTCGAGCATAATTTTAAAAGCAAGCATATGACTGCGTAAAGGTCACGTGAGATGCTGCCGCCTGTCTAGAGGTTGGGAGACAGGAGACATAAATTTCTCTAAATCTCCTAGTTCTAACATTTTCTTTTGCCATATAAGAGGATCCACCCTACTGCCTTATCTCACTGGTATGCATGTTGCTATTACAAATACATAGCAAATTAATGAATTTGGAATCTCAAAATTGCCTCTAAGGATATTTAGCAATGCTGGCTACTTATTTATTATTAATCAACTAGAAAAGATAAATCTTTAAATAGTCCTCAAGGACACAAATGACCATTCCAGAGAGATAAGACAAACAGGAATTTGTCGACTATTCTCCCCTTGCCCAACCAGCTACGAAATATCATTTTGATTGCCAAGTTAACAAATATATCAGATTTTAAGAGAAAATTTGTCATTTAGTTTACTATACTAGCTTATGTATATTTCAGCAGAAGAGTAGTTTCTGAGATGGAATGGAGAACTATCCCAGAAAATGGACGAGAACAAAGGGAGGCAAGGCATTCAGAAGCCTAGCCCAAATCACTTCTTAAAATTCGGTTTTCCGGACAGAATCCCTCATAGCAACCACTGACAGAGGAACTCCCATGAGAACTGCATAAGCCGCTGTCTTTGGGAACTACAACTGTCTTTCTCTTGCTAGATTGATTATTATTATTTCTTTTATTAGAGGGATTGTGAATCCAGGTTGAGGATCTAAACTACCTCTTTGAAGGGTTTGCTGAAGTTATGGGAATGACCAGAACAGATGGAAGTATAATAGTGCCCTCTGCTGGCAAGAATCAGTATTGCTATCCAGTAAATTTTCAAAGGGGGCTGAAATAACTTAGAGGTGTTATGGGTGGGTGGGTGGGGGGGGGGACTCAGGGATGTTTCTGGAACAGAAAGTCCTGACAAGAACTCTGCAAAAAACGTAATTGCAAAACCCCAAACCACATAAAATTAGCTTGATTTTGAGTTGACAGTGGAATATGAAGCCAGCTGTATCTCATCCTAAAATGTTAGCGCTATAAACCCTTCATCAAACCTGGAGACAATTATTTTCTCACTATCTGGACAAGACCATATTTCCAATGGCTGAATTTTTCCAGGGCAGAATGTGCTCTCTCTCTCGCTCTCTCTCTCTCATTTTCCTTTTGCAGGGCTCCCCTCTCAGACTTGCATAAACAAACCTCACTCAAGAATGAAGGATGCAACGAAGTTGAGCCCCCATGTGATACTCCTTTATGATGGTCACAAAAAATACACATCACATTGACATTCCCAGACTTCTTAGAAATATAAATAAGGCTAAAATTGATTTTAAAAGCTCAGGAGAAATGTGCTATTTTGTTAAAAGTGTAGTTTCTTCATCTCAGTTCTGGATCCATAACTGAAATATTTAAATAACCTATAACTTAAAATGACTAATAAATAACTAAGGGCCAGTAAAAGGAGACTGCAGATATGCATTACACCCCGCTTGGACCTCTACTAAAAAGCTATAAGATATTAAGGAAACACCTATTTAAATAAAATTAACAAGTAAGAGAAGAAAATATAATTGCCTCAAGGAATCACAAAAGTTGGCTCCTGGCTATAATGATTTTTTTCTTCTCCCTTTGTTATTATTTTAAAATCCAAGCCAGACATGACAGCCATGGCTTTGATTGGTTAAGTGAATGCCCCATGGATTCATTTATTCATTTATTCACATGCTAAGTCAACTTATGGGTGTGCCACCTGTGAAATCGCACAGAGCCCCATGAAGGGCCCTGAACTTGATTTAATGTTATGCTGTTACTATCTTGAAGTTCTTATTAATTTTTTTAAAAGGGGCCCTACCTTTTGATTTTGCACTGAATTCTATAAATGATGTGACCTGTGTTCTACATATATTTCTTTAGTATGCCAGGTTTTGTTTGTTTGTTTTGGTTTTGTGGTGCTGGGGATTGAACCCAGGGTCTTGTGCATGTGAGACAAGCACTCTACCAACTGAGCTATATCCCCAGCCCAGTATTTTTTTTTTTTTTTTTGGTACTGGAGATTAATTCAGGGGCACTCGACTGAGCCATATCCCCAGCCCTATATTGTATAGGGTCTCACTGAGTTGCTTGTGCCTCACTTTTGCTGAGGCTGGCTTTGAACTCATGATCCTTCTGCCTCAGCCTCCCAAGCAGCTGGAATTACAGGCACTCAGCTAATATATCGTTTTTGAGTACTAAGATGCTGGACTTTCTAGGGAGGACAGTGATGTCTATAGTATGACCAGAAGAGCATATTATCTAAGAAAGGAGATTAAGACACCAGGTATGGTAGTGAGTCACAGCAGTAATCCCAGTGACTTGGGAGGCTGAAGTAAGAAGATCACAAGTTAGAGGCCAGCCTGGGTAACTTAAATAGACCCTGTCTCAAAATAAAAAATAACTTTAAAAAGGATTGGGGCAAGGTGAGGTGGCAGATGCCTATAATCCCAGGTACTCAGGGGGCTGAGGCAGGAGGATAGCAATTTGAGGCCAGTCTCAGCAATTTAGTGAAGCCCTAAACAACTTTAAACAACTCAGGGAGACCCTGTCTCAAAAAACAAAAGGCCTGGGAATGTGGCTCAGTGGTAGAGCATTCCTGGGTTCCTTTCCCAGTACAGGGGTAGGGGAGGGAGATAAGACATATGCAGACATGCACCCAAATATATGATTCATTAAAAGAGGTTCAGGTGCACTATAATACAGAAGATAATGGCAAGATCTTTTTGTGCTGGGAACATCCCTAAAAGCTTCCTGAATGGCATGTGACTTGAGCTGAGAGTTTAAAAAAAATATTCCTTAGTACTTATTGTTTTGTAGGAAAATAGAAAAACAAATAGGTGAGTTTTCCTTTTTTTGTCATCTGATTCACCCAGTGACTTGACTGAGTTGTTTTCTTTTGATGCTTTTTTTTTTTTTAAGAGTGAGAGAGGAGAGAGAGAGAGAGAGAGAGAGAGAGAGAGAGAGAGAGAGAGAGAGAATTTTTTAATATTTATTTCTTAATTCTCGGCGGACACCACATCTTTGTTGGTATGTGGTGCTGAGGATCAAACCCGGGCCGCATGCATGCCAGGCGAGCGCGCTACCGCTGAGCCACATTCCCAGCCCTGAGTTGTTTTCTTTTGGTACTAGGGATTGAATACAGAGGCACTAGGCCACTGAGCCACATCCCCAGCACTATTTTGTATTTTATATAGAGACAGGGTCTCACTGAGTTGCTTAGTGCCTTGCCATTGCTGAGGCTGGCTTTGAACTTGAGATTCTCCTGTCTCAGCCTCACAAGCCACTGGGATTATAGGTGTGTGCCACCATGCCCAGCTCTAATGCTCTTTTACTCATAAAAAAAAAAAAAACAGTCCTCCAGAAATAAAATAATTTAATTATTTGACGATTGATTTGTATACTATATTCCTGCAATGCTTTCGATGGTAAAGAAAAAGGGCTACTTTTTCAAAATCAGAAGAGGGTTCAATTTGTGTACCCCTTTGCAAGCTTCAGTCAAGATGTGGTGTGAAGACAGAGGGGTATTCATTTTCTAAGGGGGTCATTCCATTATGTTATAGCCTCACAGTAATTAGACAGTGACTGTGAACTCAAAACCAATAGCATTGCATAAGGGAACAGCGGCACATTTTCCCTGCAAAGTGGGTCAATCACATCATCTGAATATAGAAGAAAAAAGTGCATTTTTTTCCTTCCAGGGATGACATCACTGTGACACCGAGGGTGACAAACCCTTATCTGAAATCCAACTGTGTCTATTTCAGGGCTCTAAATAAGTTCAATGAATAAAATCAGGTGTCAGTCAAATGCTATAGTTGTTTATATCCACAGGATAAGATTACCTCTGTTTTTCCACAAGGGCTTACCTAGCAAACACTCCTCTTTAGAAATTTGGTTTTGAGGAAAGAAAAGAAAACACAATAGTTTTCTTTGATCTGATGTAAAAATTATAAATATATTCTTCTTGTGAAGGAGAAAACTGCATGTAATCAATTTTTTAAAAAATCAATTTCTAGGGCTGGGGATATAGCTCCGTTGGTAGAGTGCTTGCTTTGCATGCACAAAGCCCTGGGTTCGATCTCCAGCACCACACACATAAAAACATTAATTTCTTTTTTTTAAGTACTAGAGATTGAACCCAGGGGTGCTATACCACTGAGCCATATCTTCAGCCCTTTTTATTTTTTTCCTTTGAGGCAGCTAAGTTGTTGAGGCTGACTTTGAACTTGGGATCTTCCTGCCTCAACCTCCCAAATTGCTGGGATTATAGGCATACTTCACCATGCCCAGCTAAAAATTTTTTAAGGTATACTTGTCATGTTAAATATTCTACCATAAAATAATATTAAATTTTAAAAAATGTATGTTAGTGAACATAATCTCATGCCATCCTTAGGGTCACAATGCTTAGAAAAAGATCTTGTTGTATAAAAGAAACAGCACAATCAATGATTATTGTAGAGGACTCAAATGTACATTTTTTTCCCTGCACTATTTCATAGCTACTCTTGGTATAGTCTTTTTTTAAAAAAATTTTAGTTGTAGATGGACACAATATCTTTATTTTTATTTATTTTCTTTATGAGTTACTGAGGATTGAACCCAGTGCCTCATGCTTTTGAGGCAAGCACTCTACCACTGAGCTACAACCCCAGCCCAATATATTCTGTCTTTCTAAAACTTTGTCTCCTTAGTTCTTAATGCAACAAGATTGAAGTTTCTAAAAAACCCATTATATATTTTTAAACCTCTGATTATAGATAAAACTATGTAAGCAAGTCATATAATAAATCATTTGTTTTGAAATTTTTGTTTTAACCTTGTCTTATCTACGACATTTTTCTCACTAGATACTTAGGTTAGCACTAACAAATAGAGACCCTCCGGATATCCAATAAGAACTCTGGTTGGGAGCTGGGCTTGGTGGAGCATTCCTGTAATCCCAACTAATTCCAACTGTTTGGCAGGAGGATCACCTCAGCAACTTAGTGAGGCTCTACACAATTTAGCAAGATCTCGTCTCAAAGTAAAATATGAAAATGGGCTGGGGCTAGGGCTAAGTGGTTAGGTGTCCCTGGGTTCAATCCCTGGGACAACAAGTAAAATAAAACAAAATAAAGCCTGGCTAAGGCTGAAGCTCAGTGGCAGAGCACTTGCCTAGCATGTGGCATGTGTGAGACCCTGGGTTTGGTCTGCAGTGCCACCAAAAAAGAAAAGAAAAAAAAAGCCTCATCATTCTTTACAAATGGATAGTTTTGGCATGCCCCATAGAATTCCATATGAAGGCAAAAAAGTAAATGGCTAAACCAAATTATTTACTTGTACTTTGCAACAAAATCAAAACAGAAGAGGAGGCATTTTTAACATTACAGGTTTTATGACTCACATTAAGATCTAGGATTAGGGATTTTAGGTATTCAGTGTGTAATGTAAAATTTACAGTGCTTCTCTGAGAAAAGGAGGGTAGAATCATAGGTACATCTGACTAAAACTTATAGCCAAGTCCAGTTGAATGAAACCACTGTCTGGCAGGATTTATGAGAGAAAAATAAAATTGTGTAAGTGGCAGCTGGCTTCAGAAAAAGATGGCATAACAGTACTAGGTCCAAAAACAGCAGGGCTGACCTTTGCCCTCATTCCCCATCTGAAGAACTGTGGGGGCCTCACATGCTTCCAAGTTGAGCTTTATGGTCATCATAACCACTACGCTTCAGCATTCTGGCAACTTGCTGACCCACATTTTTTGGTGGCAAAACTGTGGTTAATGTGGGTCAGGGAGCCAGAAGCTGCTGACTAATCCTTTTCTGAATCTTGTGGCTGCACAGGAACCAGTGGGCAAAGTCTGGACTCTTCTATGCCTGGAGCACATGATAAAGTGAGACTGGGAAGAGATACAATTAGCCAAAGTTACAAGGCTACTTCTGGATCCCAGTGGAATGCTCAGAAAAGCTGAAGTAAAGAACCAAGTCTGCAATCAGATCTTCGTTTATGTAATGCCTGTTATGTGGCAGAATGAAGATCCATGCTTTTTCTATTTCATCCTTATTTTTAAATTCTGCCCTTTGAATGATGAAGGACTAGCTCATCAGAGCCATATGCAGATGCAAAACTAAATGAAAATTTGTCTTAACTCTGCTAAATTAGAGGAATTTGGCAATTTCTTTCAAGACTCCAGAGGGTATTGTCTTTCTAATACCTACAGGTCCCCAATGGTCCCAGGATCATCAGCAGCAGGGGGCAGAGGGGAAATGGATAGAAATGCAAACCCTCAGACTCCAGCCTAGTCCTATTGGATCAGAGCTCTGAGCCTGGGCCCAGCAATCTGTTTTTTAGCCTTCCAGGTGTTGTTTTTGCAAGCTCATGTTGAGAACCACTGATTTAAAGAATTTTTTTTGGAGTTGACTTCTGGGACAGCTAGTGATTTGGGCCTCCCAGAAACACTCCAACTTTGTATTTGCCTGTAAACTCATACCACTCTAGTTTAGTTGTAGCAAATCAGTACTCTGCTTTCTCAAATTCAATTATTGGACTTTTTTTCAAATTTAAATTCCAAAAGATTTTCCCTAAAACTCCAAAACACAGAATAAAATTTCTATTATTGAATGATGGGTCTTTGGGCCATTCCCTGTACATTGTGACTCGTTTCTGTGCAAGGGAGATAGATGTTATTGTTTGTTAGAAATACATTTTGAAGAGTTATACGCTCAATGAATTTTAGAGGTAGGATGTGTCTTTAAAAATCATCCACCTCGGGCTGGAGATGTGGCTCAGTGGTGGCGCGCTCGCCTGGCATGCGTGCGGCCCGGGTTCGATCCTCAGCACCACATACCAACAAAAATGTTGTGTCCGCCGAGAACTAAAAATAAATATTAAAAATTCTCTCTTTAAAAAAAAAAAATCATCCACCTCTTGTTTTTTAACCCATAAAGAAACACAAGGCACAAAACAATGCCTAGGAGAGTTTACGGAGAGATCATGAGTTAAATGGGGGAAGGTGGCCAGCTGCTAAGCTATGAATCCCTCTTCTGGAATCTGAAAGCAGAGACCATATCTGATTCATCTCTTCCCCCCCTTCTTCCACAACACAGTTCTTGGAACAGTGTTGGCACAGTTCAATAAGCGTTTCTTGAAAAATGATATGAAATCAAATGTGTTCCTTTTTCCCCTGATCCTGCAGGAGGGAAAGAGGCATTTTCTTCCACTCTGCCAGAAGGGATGAGTGAAAATGAAAAATTACTTTAGCTTCTATTTAATAATAGGCTGCTTCTTTTAAGCCGCTAACCTAGTAGCCTATGATCATTTAAAATGGATTCTATTAACAGGAGGCCCAGGACACTGAACGGGAATTATCAGGACGGAGATCTGTTGGAAAGGCTCTTTGGAGATGTTTGTGTAGCACATGCTCATTACTACGTCTGGCCCAAGTCAATTTTATTTAGCACCATAAAAACAGACTTAGCTTATGATATTTTAAGCATCTTAAACAAAGCAAGATTTATGCTATTGGGCGTGACTTTGCGCCTTCCACAGCACCCGATTTTCCACAGGTCTGCAGAGGCAAGAGACTGTTTCTTTATGCATTGCGAGTACAAAGTGGGAAGCCCCCTCCTTTTCCCTTCTAGTATCACCAGGAATGAATAGGCAGCGTGTTTCCCATAATTCAGCAATAACTGGGCTATTATTCTTTAATGCTTCAGTTTATTAATGTAACCACTGTGTCATTCTTACCATGCCCATGTAATTAAATTACCCGACAGACATTTGATATGGAGCTCTCAATCCTCACAAAAGCCCAGAATTTCTATGCCCCTTTGTGAGTCCCTAATGAATGGGTGGCACAGACACTTCTGTCATCCATGTTCACTCACTGTCCGCTTGTGACTGCTCTCCTGTGTCATGAAGACTTGCTCCTGCAGACAGACTGAGAACCACTCAAAAGGGCAGGGTAACATTTCCAGCAGCAGCAAGGGAGAGGCATGCTATCACCTTCCTCACTCTTTGTCCCTTTAAGCAGAGGCTGTCTGAATTAAAATTCCAGAACCATGCTGCCCCAGTGCATCAAAGGTACGTTGGGAACCCTTGGCTCCTGAGCTAAGCCTTTCTTAAGTCAGGAGCATAAAGGGAAAGTAAACTTAAAAAAAAAAAAAAAAACTTTTAAAAACAAAGCAATTATTCTGTCTATCTAAATACATGTCACTCTGACTTTTGGAAAAGGGGAAAATACTTTTCACTTGAAAATTAACTATCATTTGAATTTTATCAATGGAACTAGAAAAAATCAAGTCTCAGCTTGATGCTATCCTACTCCAGTTTATAAAATGGTATCTGTAATTATCAATAAAATAATAGACTCTTCTAAGTCACACAGGTGTTCTTTCCAGGCTGTTAATCTCAAAATGCGACTCTTTTTTTTTTTTTAAAGTTTTAGTTGTAGATGGACACAATATCTTTATTTATTTTTTTATGTGGTGCTGTGGATCGAACCCCGTGCCTCACATATATGAGGCAAGAGCTCTACCACTGACCCAGCCCCAACAATATGACTCTTTAAGTGTTGTAGAAATTGGACATGAACTCTTTAAAATCGATTTAAAATTACATATGTATGTGTGTATGTATACATATATTTATATATATATGTAAAGTAGAGTGTATCTGTATATGTGAAGATTTCTTTTTTTTTTTTTTTTCTTTTTTGGTACTAGGGATTGAAGCCAAGGTAGCTTAACCACTGAGTCACATTCCCAGCCCTATTTATTTGTTTAATTATGTTTTGGTACCAGGGATTGAACTCAGAGGCACTCAACCACTGACTCACATCCCCAGACCTTTTTATATTTTATTTTAGAGACAAGGTCTCACTGAGTTGCTTATGGCCTCAGTAAGTTGCTGAGGCTGGCTTTGAACTTGTGATGCTCCTGTCTCAAACTTCCGAGTTGCTGGGATTATAGGCCTTTGCCACCACACCTGTGCTTATATTTTATTTTAGAAATGGTCTCACCAAGTTGCTAGGGACATTGCTAAATTATTGAGGCTGGCTTTGAACTGGGGATCCTTCTGCCTCAGCCTCCTGAGCTACTGGGATTACAGGAGTGTGCCATCACACCCAGCTGAATACAATTTTGGGGGGGGGGTGAGAGTTACCAGGGATTGAACTCGGGGTACTCAACCACTGAGTCACATCCCCAGCCATATTTCATATTTCACTTAGAGACAGGGTCTCACTGAGTTGCTTAGCACCTCGTAGTTGCTGAGGCTGGCTTTGAACTCACAATCCTTCTGTTTCAGCCCCCAAGTGGCTGTGATTACAGGTGTGTGCCACTGCGCCTAGCTGAGTATAAATCTGGATACCTAATTTTTAAGACTTAAATGACATGTTCTACGTATGACAGGAAGAATATGAGGATATGTAAGTATACAGGAGTAACTATTGGGGTCTAATCTCGAAACCTATTACTTTGCTTTCATAAGAAAAAAATAATCAAAATGTGATGCTCAGGTCAAAGAGTGAAAATATTTACAAACAACTAATCTTTTAGATTAGATACTTGAGAGGAGAAATTCCTCATTGGAATATAGATAATTGTAAGTCTGGCTAAAATCAGAGTAACAGTTACTCTGTTACTACTATTGCTCTTTTTTTTTTTATACTGGGGATTGAACCCAGAGGCACTTAACCACTGAATCACATCCCCCCCCCCGCCCCCTCCTCCCTTTTTTTTTGGTACGAGGGATTGAACTCAGGCGCACTTGACCACTGAGCCACATCCCCAGTCCTATTTTGTATTTTATTTAGAGACGGGCTCTCACTGAGTTGCTTAGCACCTTGCTTTTTGCGGAGGCTGGCTTTGAACTCGCAATCCTCCCGTCTCAGCCTTCCGAGCCACTGGGATTACAGGCATGTGCCACCACACCCAGCAGCCCTTTTTATTTTTATTTTGAGACATGGTCTTGTTAAATTGCTTAGGGCCTCACTAAATTGCTGAGGCTGGCACTTGTGATCCTCCTGCCTTAGCTTCCCAAACTGCTGAGATTACAGGCATGTGCCATAGTGCCCAGCTGACTATCATTGCTCTTTAATACTTAAATTTATGTTCTCTATAAGAGATTAACATAAATTTAATTTATATGATGTCTCAAACAGACAATAGCACAGAAAAAATACTAAGTTTAAGTCCTAAAAATATTTGAGGCAGAAAGAACACTTGCAGATATTTATAGCTATTTTGATAGTCCCCAAAGAATGCAATAACAGGGTAAGAAAGCATCTGAAACAGGGGCACAAATAAAACACGAGTAGTAAAGTAGTAGGCCTAATCCCAACAATGCCAAAGAGCACATTAAATATAAATGGTCTAAGCGCTCCAACTGGAAGGCAGAGAGTGTCCGAATGCATAAAAATCAAAACAAAACCTAATTGTATGCTGGGTATGAGAGATGGACTTTAAGTATAAAGCCGAAAATTGCTTAAATGTAAGAAGATAGAAAAACATACGTCGCACCAATACTCAGCATAAGAAAAGTGGCAGAACTATAATGTTGGGCAAGGTAGTCAATGAATATTGCCAGGGACAAATACCATTTCATAATGACAAGAGTAAATCATCAGGAAGATAAAATAATAATAAGGATAAATGTGTGTGTGCCTCATAGAAAGTCAAAATAAATGAAGAAAGAACTAAAGAAGGAAAAAGACAAGACATGGTTGCAGATTTGTTTACTTCCTTTTAAGTAACACATGAAACAACTAGAAAAAAAGGTAGGTATATTTTAAAGGTGCAAATATTTGAAAAATAAATAATATGCTCCTAACTAACCTGTGAGTAAAAGAGGAAATCAAGAACAATTAGAAAATAATTTCAATGGAAATGCATGATGGGATTCCCTGTGTGTGGAGGTGAAAATGAGAAGGAAGGGGCATGAAGGGGAATTGCTGGGGTGACAGGAAGGCCCTAGTGGTTAGTGCTGTGGTTACATGGGCTTCTATATTAATTAAAACTCGTTAACTTGTACACTTATTTGTGAAATTTATCTCTTGTCAGTTTTACTTCAGTCAACAAGTTTTGGCTATTTCTAGACCCTTTGTGCTTGAGCTTAGGGGTGGCTCCCACTGCATCTTTCTCTTGGTCCTGTGTGCCTTGTTGGTCACTGCCTGCTTACTTGAAATTCAACATAGCAAGCTCAGGGATCAACTTCTAATAAAAGCCACTCGCCTTTAGTATCTCTTCCCCTCCATTGTCCACTGGACATAATAGGGCTTATGAAACACACACACTACACACTAAGGCTTCTAATTACAACATAGTTTCCTCTTTAATTATTCTTGGTATTCTTAGTATTAGTATTATATTACACCCAGTTTATGTATAAATTTTGAGCTATCTTCTTCAGGATGTGTTAACTTGTGATATCTTTCTAACCTCTACCACGGAGTAAATGTTGCAAATTAATTAAAATCCATTGTTCTGGGTGCAGTGGTGCACACCCATCATCCCAGTGATTTGGGAAGCTAAGGCAGGAGGATCTCAAGCTTGAGGCCAGCCTCAGCAACTTAATGAAGCCCTGTCTCAAAATAAAAGACAAAAAGGACTAAGGATGTAGCTCCATGGGAGAGAGCCCCTGAGTTCAATCCCCAGTGCTGATAGATAAGTAAATAAACAAATAAATTGCTTGTGAAAGGATTAGTTGTGATAGCCTTAATTTAAAATTGCTGCCTTTAATTGCTATTCTCACACTGAGTTCGAAATCCAGGGATTTTTGAGGGCATTTATAGGAGGGCTTGTTTTGAAAGCATCTCTTTGCTAAAAGCAGAAAACCATTTTGCCAATGATGTTCCTAAGCCATTTTTTCTTTTTCGTTTAAGACTGTGACTCCTCTTTCTCCTCAAGGAGAATCAACATATGGCTACTCACATGTATCAGAGTTTGACAATGGGGGGGGACATGTTGTTCTCAAGGTTACCACCTGTGCTCAGCTCTGGAATATGCAGTGAACAGCAGAAGGGACACACTGACATGTGGATTTAGACTATCCATGAAAGAATTTACAAATTTCTTCATTTTGAGTTTTCTTAGTTTTGCCAGTTTATCTTCCTTTCCTTGATACTAAGGAAAGGCTTCTTTGAATTGTGGGTTATATCCTTTTTCACTTATTTGTGAAGGCTACTTAGTACACCATTTTGGGGGGATACCAGGGAATGAACCCAGGGGTGCTTAACCACTGAGCCACATCCCCAGCCCTTTTCGTATTTTATTTAGAGACAGTCTCACTGAGTTGCTTAGTGCCTTGCTGTTGCTAAGGCTGGCTTTGAACTTCTGGTTCTCCTGCCTCAGCCTCAGGAGACACTGAGATTACATTCATGTTCCACTACGCCCCGTTTAATATATAATTTTTAATGAAAGCAATTACACTTAATTTAAACTTTAACCAAGAGGTGACACAGTATCTTTAATAAAATCAGAAACTCCCAAATTCCTTCTTATTTCATCCCTAGCTATGGTTCATGATAATATCCTAAACTTTCTCTAGATAATCAAATATTTGTATATAACCACAGGCTTTTGGGGATTTGTATGTATATGTGCACCATGTTGATTCACATTAAGATATAGTTTACATTATAAAATACATTTTTAAAAACAACTTTATTTTATCTATTTATGTTTTTATGTGTTACTAATGATAGAACCCAGTGCCTCACATATGCTAGGCAAGCACTCTATCACTGAGCCACAACCCCAGCCCTAAAATACATTTAAAACAATTTTTTAGATGTTGCTGGACCTTTATTTTATTCATTTATTATATGTGATACTGAGAATTGAATCCAGTGCCTCACACATGCCAGGCAAGTGTTCTACCACTGAGCCACAACACCAACCCCAAAAATACATTTTTGAGGTAGTAAATTTATAGAATTATTATATTTACATTGTATATTTGTGTCCACACACAAATACACACGCAACATTCTTATTTCAAAATGCTTTTTGCATTTCCCTTCCAGATTTGGAAAACAAAGAGTGTTAGAATATTGCTCTGCATTTTCAACAAAGAAGTTAGAGCTAATGAAAACCTTACTTTGATCCCTTCAAAAATATGCTTAGGAACAGACATCAGCAACAAGAGTAAGAGGGATTTGACTGACTTTTTCTCTCAGAATTCTTGCAAAACTGCTTTTTCCAGAAGCACACAAATGCATTACCCATATACACCAGGACCCTTTCTACAAAAGACATTATTGATATACAAGGGATGTGCTCAGAGACTCAGACTTTTGCGTGTGTGTCCTTCAGTCTCTTGCCCTATGGCTGGATCTTGCTGCCTAATTAAACAGTTTGGTGCATAGACTTGAGCCAACCCCAGGCTGAACATGCCACTCCACTTTAGTCAATGGCCTGAAAGAGCAAATGTCCCAGCCATCATCTCAGAAATGCCAATTCTGTAGTGTGACACTAATGGGAATTCAAGAGACAGGAAAGGAGGAAGAAAAGATAAATGTGGGATGCAGTAGGTGAAGAGACCAAGAAAGAAGAGAGAGGAGGGAGAAAAGGAAATGAAAAATGAAGGAGGAGAAATGGAAGACTGGAGATGAAGTGGAAGTCAGATGGGGAATGCTGGAGAGAAAGGTGGGACAGGATTGACCAAAGGATGAGAGGGGAGGGGATCAAGAAGGCAGCTTTAGCAAGAAAGATTTTGAGATAAGGACATTTTTTTTTTTTTTAATGTTGTTGGTGGTGCTGGGGATTGAATCCAGAGCCTTGTGCATGCAAAGCAAACACTCTACCAACTGAACTATATCCCCAGCCCCCAAGAGGCATTATCTTTTCCTATTCCCATTTGGGCTCAGGTTTCCAGAAGAAGGGGCATAAACACAACAGGAAACGCTACAGTAAAGCCTGGGAGTTCTCTGACGGAAAGCAGAAGCCATAACCCTAAAGCAGAACCACCCAGAGCAGCTCTTAGGGCCTCTCATAAGGTCACACGTGGGTGGTTTTTTTTTTGGGGGGGGTTGGGTAACAGGGGCACTCAACCATTGAACCACATCCCCAGTCCTATTTTTGTTTTGTATTTTCTATAGAGACTGGTCTCACTGAGTTGTTTAGTGCTTCACTTTTTGCTGAGGCTGGCTTTGAACTCTGTGATCTTCCTGTCTCAGCCTCCTGAGCCACTAGGATTATAAGCATGTGCCACCACACCCAGCACACACTGGTTTTGACAGTCACAGTGCTCAGTTGATATCAGAGGGAGGCCCTGCCTGCCTGGGAAGTATAAGACCCAATAAGCAAATGACATTGGCCCTGGTATCTGGACCCTGTGTCTGGGTCTTTCTCCAGGCTGTCTGTGGGCATTTTAGCTAGAATGATCTAGTTTAGCAAACAACCCTCAGAGACACAGTTCAATTTGAATTTCAAATAAACCATTAAAAAGTAGAGGAAATATTTTTTTCAGGTTATGTACATCCCATGCAAAGAGAGGAAGAGAGACAGTACACTCTGAAAAAGGATGTAAACGGGAAGCGGGAGAAAAGTCAACAGAGACTGTAGAGGAGACAAAGGGACAGGTGTAATTTTGGGGTCACACTGCTACTAAATAGTTATTTGTTGTTTATCTGAAATATCTGTCAAAACTGGGTGTCTTGAATTTTATATGACAACTCTAGTTTTGGGTCTCTTCCTCTACCCCATTATTTTTCTTAACTATTTTAGCTAGTTCAACTGTTTCATCCATCCTTTTTATATTTATTGTTTAATGATAAATACAAGGATTTAGCCTCACAATATAGCAATTTTCTGCTAAAATTTTTCCTTTTGTATCTTTCTTACTTTCTTTTTGCAGTGCTGAGGACAAACCCAGGGCCTCACACATACCAGATAGACCTTCTATCACTGAGCTACATCCCCAATCCAATGTAACAATTTTCTAAGCTCTGATCCTATGTGCCTGGGTACATTTTGCTTTTCATTCTAGCATTTTCCTTAATGCAAGAGATATTTTGCTAGGAGGACAAGCAAAGGACTCACTTCTTCCAATAGCAGAGAATCTAATGTGTGCTGAGAAGGGTGTCAATTTTTTTTTTTAAAAAATATTTATTTAGTTATAGATGAATACACAGTATCTTTATTTATTTTTATGTGGTGCTGAGGATCGAACCCAGTGTCTCACACATAAGAGGCAAGCACTTTCCCACTGGCTACAGCCCCAGCCCAAGGGTGTGAATTTTTGAAGAAAAGTGTTCAGTGAAGATCCAAAGACTGGAAATAAAATTGCGGGGGAGGCAGTTAAGGAGGTGGAATCACACAAATGGGTATTTCCTGTTCCTGGGTGTGGGTAGCATGGATATCCTGTTTCCAAAAGTGTTCAGAAGGAGCTATATTACTGCTTTCCTATAGGAGTGTAGGTGGGAAGTGAGAACAAATGACCTTTAATATTGCATCTAACTGGAAGATTATTTTTTGGCATTGATTTTTTAAAATGGGCCCCGGTGCATTCTTAACAGCCTTTAATTCAATAAAAACTTACCAGAGAGCCTCATCATTTCGTGGAACACCTACTCTCAGAAGAAGTTAGCATAGGAAGCTTGGAAATGAAAGAAAAAATGATTAAGCTAAAATTTTATAGTTTTGCATCAAATATTCTCAAAGAATATCAGAGCTCTATGTGGACTTTGGAACGAATCAATCATTCCTTGGTGAAATGCCAGTGGATTTGGGGGAATGTAGAGGTTAAACCAGGAGGATGAAGTTATGGAGATGTTTCAGTGGAAGAATGAAAATATAAAATAAAGATGATTAGAAAGAATAACTGGAGCAAAGAACATTCTGACACCATGGAGAAACAGAAAGTCAATTCCAAGAGAAGGACACATTGTTTAACTTAGAGTACAACGTATGTTCCTCCACCACTCAAATGTAGACTCTTTTTCCTATGCATATAACCACAACATTAAGGAATTAGCCAGAGGCTAGGCCTTAGAGAATGGGTTGCATTTGTTTTGAATACTTTCAACGCCCTATGGGTGGGCATTGACCTCCTGTCAGAGAGCTTGAACTGCAACCCAAGAAGATGTATTGATCTAGCAAATGTTTATATAAGTGCTCAAATAGTTAAAAACAAATCTTTGGTGATTTTGGCACATAAATTAATAATATTCTAGAACTACACCATCATCACATATTTTTTTCTTCTTATTTTGAGAACTGGGTTACAATATGGCATATGGAGAAAATCTAACACATGGAGGGCCATTACCTTAATGGCATTGCTCTTAATTGCCATGGAACTTCTTGCTTTACTTAAGGTTGCTTACCAGCTCACCTGGAATCCTCTCAACAGTGCCACTAGGTAGGAATGCAGGAATCATTGATACCATTTTAGAGATTGGGAAACAGAAAGTAAAGACCCAGTCAGGGAACTATACAAGGTTTCCAAGTTTCAGGTTCCTTGATTTTCTCACCCCACTAGGGTGCCTTCCATGAAGCCATATGACTGATACAAACTAAGTTGATGTTTTCTTTCCCATTTTTTAAATATATATCTTTAGTTGTAGATGGACACAATGTCTTTAGTTTTAGTGGTGCTGAGGATAGAACCCAGGGCCTCACACATGCTAAGAAAGTGCTATACCACTGAGCCACAACCCCATCCCAAAATAAATTGATCTTTATGAACTTATGTTGTCCCCAGACAAGTTCTAGAGAATAATGAAAAGGGGAATAATTGCAATATAGTCATTAATTACTGTGTAATAGAATCAAATCCTTGCTCCATTATTTACTAGCCACATGACATTGGATAAGTCTTTTCCTTTCTCAGCCTTAATTTTCAAACTGTAAAATGGGTTTAATTACATTATTTTCTTTTCAGTGTTTTTGTGAGAATTAAATAATTCATGTATGTATAGATCTCAGCATAGACAATGCCCATGTGCACTTATTATTTTTAGTATCATTATTGTTACCTCAAGGTGTGGATTGTAATCTTTTGTTTAATGCAGACTTGTGTTATCAGTCTAGGATGTTACTTGGGGACTTTCATTTTATGGGCTTGGTCTAAAATAACTGGGCATTTTAAAAGGAGAGATTAAGAATTTCACCAAAAATGAATTTATTTTGAAGTCTAGTCAAGAGAAATCCATCTAAGTATTTCCAAACTATTCTTCAGGAGCAGGCAAAATGATAAGAAATCAAATGTGAGATGTGGAACAAAGCATATTGCAACAGTCAAAGCTCTGCTTGCAGGAAATGCACAAAAAAAACTGAAAACCTTCATTGTGATCCTGCAAAGGAGGATCTGTGCTTTGTCAACATCAATTTTGCTTAAATGCTTCCAAATTTTTAAAGCCCACAAGATAACCCTGGACTATTAAAGTCAGGATTTTACTGATAAGATATTAGAAGATGAAACCTCTCATAACACTTATTTAGTTTGGTGAGAAAAGATAGACTTTGGAAATAAGAATAGCTATTTCAACATTGAGAGGGTCAGAGCAAGGAGTTCTGGAAATGTTTTAAGATCAGGAGAAGCCTACACACTAGGGATCCTGGGAAGTGCAGATCAAGACGGTAGCCTCGGGCTCTCAGCTGAATCCTGAATTAATGTAAGTGATAACAATGTAGTGAGGACATGCTTTCTTTTCATTTCTTTTTTTCCAAGACATTCTTTCCTCCTCAGGTTAAAAAAAAGATTCCAGTCTTTGAAAACAGTCTGTGTTCTCTTTGCACCTATTAAGAATCTAGAGGAGAAAGGCAGTCATTCCAAGCCTGTTCAAGTAGAAAAGGAGACAACTGTTCATAATTTGCTGAGCTTGAAGTGGGAACACCATCAAATAAAGCCAAGCAGAAGATTAATTCCATGTTGGGGATGGGGATGTCATTTACTAAAGAAGCAACTTGGAAAATGAGTTCCATAAAGTCATATCTTGTGAAGAAAGAGGATTTAAGAAAAAAATAATACTGAGTGATAGATAACTTAGCAAATGGAGATGCTATGCCATTCTAGGAAAATTAGTTTATGAATAAATAATATTCAAGGGCACAATTGATGACACCTCTGGAGGAATAAGTGGCTAAAACTAGCTATATTTAAGTGAATACAAACAGCGTTTTATTTTAAAAAGTTATTATTATTATTATTTGTGCTGGGGATTGAACCCAGGGCCTTCTGCATGCAAGGCAAACACTCTACCAACTGAGATATATCTCCAGCCCAACATGTTATATTTTTATAAAGTGCCCCCTCCCATTCTTTTTGTGGTACTGGGGATAGAACTCAGATGCTCTTTACCACTGAGCTAAGTCCCCACCCCTTTTTATTTTCTATTGAGACAGCTTCTCACCAAATTCCTTAGGGCCTCACAAAGTTATTGAGACTGGCCTGAAATTTGTGATCTTCCTGTCTCAGCCTCCTGAGTTGCTAGAATTATAGGCATGAGCCACCATACCTGGTTTATAAAGCTCTTGCTAACAAAAAGAAATTGGAACAAGCAAATATGAGAGACACTTTGAAACAAAAGGATTCAATATTGAGGCCTCCATTTTCCACCATGTTTCCTTTTTCTCCATTTCTCTTTAGGTTGCTACCATAGACAGTCTCTTAGCCCACCTCTCTATAGGGCTCAGTGGCCTCATTATTGCTTGTACTTTTAAAACTAATTCCTGATCTCAGGTGAGGGTCTGAAACTCCAGCACTTAAAATTATAATAACTGATATGACCATATTTTACCTCTCCCTTTCCAAAACTGCATTTTTATGGTGATCAAAGATAAATGCTAACCTAATGACTTTATATGGTATTCAAGATTGTGGCTAGAAAGAGGCAAGATGATAAAAAGGGAGTTTGAGGAGGAAAGGACCAACAAAAGAATTTTAATGAAAACACATTATATTTTAAAAAATCCCTTTTCTATATATTGGCACCATTAGCCTGCCAGAGGTATTAGGTGCTTACTTTGGAAGGTAGAACTTAGCCTAACAACCAAACAAAATCTATTTTCTCAAATATCAAAAAAAGGAGGGAGGAGTGTTTCTATAAAAACTTTTTACCCGCCCCCCACCACCACCCCTGTACTAGAAAAACCACTGAGCTATATCTCCAGCCCTTTTTATATTTTATTTTCAAAATAAAATAAAAATAACTACTGAGGGCTTTGCTAAATTGCTTGGGGCCTCACTTAATTGCTGAGACTGACCTTGAACTTGTGATCCTCCTATTTCAGCCTTCTGAGTCACTGAGATTACTGGCTGAATCACTGGGCCCAGCCTCAAAAGCACTTTTAAAATTTTTTTTTTAAATTTTTAAAAATTTTTTTTAATTGTAGATGGACACAATACCTTTATTTTGTTTATTTATTTATTTATATGTGGTTCTGAGGATCGGACCCAGCGCCTCTCATGAACTAGGTGAGCACTCTACTGCTGAGCCACAACCCCAGGCCCTCAAAAGCACTTTTAATTATAGAACAGAAATTGCTTATGGTTTAAACATCCAAAGGGCAAGATACAGTGGTAGTGTGCTTGCCTAGCATGCATGAAGCCCTGGGTTAAATTTCCGACACCATAGAAGAAAATAAATAAATAAATGAATAGGTGAAATATTTTGTCCCCAACTTCTTGATTTCTTCAAATAAGTACAAACTATTCTCAGTAAAAAAATTAAACCTTTTTTCCCCCCTCAGGTCTATGAGACTGGAGATCTGTCCCCATCCTAACATAAGTGGCCCTGTTGCATTTCAATTCTCTAGTCATTGGAACAATTGGTTTATTTTGGCAGTCTCCATGACTAATGCGTTAACTCCAACCTATCAAGTGAACTAAAACCGACTGTGTTTGAATATTTGGTCTGCAGATAAGCCTTTTGGGGGGCATTCAAACAAATGAGGTGGACTTGACTTTCCTGGTCCTTTCAGATGACATTTAGGGGAAAGGTCACACAACAGTTTATTTGAGCCAAGCCAAAAACATTCATTCCAAAAGCCTTTCTTTAAACAATATACCATCTTTGCATTTTGCTAAATTTTGTTACTTGGAATTAAAAGCTTATTAGGAGCAAGTCTTCCCTGCAAGCTGACATATTCAATTACAGTCATCTGTTCTAGAGAACAGACTGCGTCTAGACAGAAGAATACCACTGTGGCTTAGAAGGAACATGATGCGTTACAGCGGCTGATTCTTGGGCTGGGTGACCGTTTGTGTGATCTATGCTGGGAACGCCATGTGATAAACTGTTTTGCAGTTTCCCAAATGTGTGTAGGTATGAACAATCTCAATGGCTATAGCTGTAAACAAAGTAAGATTGAATTACGGCGATGTGGTGGTGATGAGAGAAAAACACGTAAGCCAAAGAGAAATATGAAACAGCAGCATTAACAATGCAAAATAAAAGCAAACAAGCAAAACCAGATTAATATAAATTAAAGCCAAGAGTACAAGCTTTGTGGGAGAAAGAATCCTAGCCTTTGTTCCATGTTCCAAGGCTCCTAACAACTGTGTTTAGGGTGAAGGGTGTGGGGTTATTTATTCACATGTACGTGGAATCAGAATGAGCATCTGTCTCTGGAAACTTCCTACCAAACAGAACCATACTGAGTGCATACCATATGAAAACGAATAGGCTGGGGGACTAGCTAGCTGTTACTGATAGAAAATTGTAAGAAAGCAGTTTTCATGCTTTTAAATGTTTAAGCTAAAATGCATGTCTAGCACTTTAGCAAGTTCCAATGCAGTGGACACTTTTGATCTCACGAAGAATCTCAGTTTAAGTCAATTTCCACCAAGATGACTTTACACATGCTGTAAATCACATGTGCTTTATAAAGCCATTGTGAACGTGTAAGAAAAAGATTCTGCTCCCCTCACCCAGTCCCCTGAAATTGGTAATCATTTTGAGAGACTGAAAATGCAATCATTGTCAATTTTCTGGTTTCCAAGCCTTAGAAATCTGAGAAGGCAGGGGTTCATTTCTTTGTAAATTTGCCCCCTAGGTTGGAGAAGGAAGACGCAAATGAAAGGATAGGACAGGGTGCATGGTGGTTGCTAAGAAACATGCATCTGAACACAGGCTGCCACTTAATAATGGCCAGAGGGGGTGTGAGCTGTGATAACACGGGCCATGATCACTCTGCCTCCTGGCCCAGCAGGGGCCACTACTGTGGGCAAAATGAAAAGGAAGGCAGTCTTGTTAGGACAAATGTAAGAAGACCTGAAAAGGGAAATGAAAACCTGAGGCGCTTCCCACCCTGAGCCCAGGCTACAGGCACCCTCCGGCAAGATATGCTTTGGGTTATTTTCTACTGGTAAGGAAGGTGAATGGGATTAGGAATGATTTACACTCTGCTTCTTGCTTACCTGGTAGCTGACAGATCTTCTTTGAAAGACAGGTCCTGTGATTTCATTTATTAGAACTCAATGAGTCCACCACTGTTTCTGGCTTAATCAATCCCATCAAAAGGAGAAAGGAACTTCAGCTCTGGCCAACTGAGCTAACTGACTCCCAAATAGTCTTAAAACAGACATATTATGCTACTGGCATGATTAGCATGGCCCAGAAATCCAGAGTGCATTGTCTGGGGTCTGGCCAACCTGGTTCAAGTACTGATCCTTCCACCTTAGGCAAGTTATATGCTCTCCTTAAATCCTGGAGTATTTATTCCCTGTGTTTCACAGGGGCAGAATAATATAACCTCCAAGCATGCTTGTTTTCAAGCCAGCACCAACCACTTTCCTGTGTTCTTCCTATACTACCCACACCCTCTTATTTTGGAGAAAACTCTAGCCACTGTCTGGTTCTATAGGATGCTACAGATGAGAATGGTAACACTGACCATCCCTACTCTACTTCTGCTGTAACAATTGATCCAATGTTTGGGCGATGACTCAGACCAGGCTGATCGTTATCCCGCAACTGGGATTTAAAAAACTAGGGTTTTTATGATCAAGAGAAGCCCAGGAAGCCCTTTCTATCTAGTGATGAAGGTGGCAGAGCTGATGATAATCACATTTCTCATCACATGGATAAGGCTCATTTACAAAGACAATGATGACAGTGATAAGTAAAGGCCATGCAGAGATGGGATAAAGAAACTCCCAGGTTTATTTAAATATCTGACTCCAGTTCCTAAGTTCCCTAGGACCATCCTGGTTTCCATCTTCCAAAGATCTCAATGAGAAGTTGATGGGAAAACTCACTGAAAGCCTTCAGTACAGTGCCTGGTCCTGAGGATATAATTACATTTTTATATTATTATTGTTGGGTAGAGGATAATCATTCCTCCTCTCTTAGGATTAGGTGAAGAGGTTCTTAGAAGAACTGCTTCTCACCCCACTTGTCAACTGAGCTCCACAGAAGATGGCACACCCAGAATGGAGGAAAGGGGGGACATGTGACAACAGAGTGATGATCAGAGGTTGAGTCGCATTGCTGGTATACACATATCATCATCATCATACCACCTGATTCACTGAAACAAGTAACAGAACTGTGCAAATTTTCTAGCCTTTCCATGAACTGATGCTTAGAGGCAAAGAATTCTTAGTTTTTACCAAGTTAAATGCGAACAGGCAAAAAGAAAAATGCTGGGGACTGAGGATATAGCTCAGTTGGTAGATTGCTTGCCTTGCATGCACAAGGCCCTGGGTTTGATCCCCAGCACCAAAAACAAAACAAAAAGAAAAATGCTGAATAGAAGCATTACAGAGACTAGGCAAAGTCTAGGTACTAGTGCATGTAAGTCATTTCTTTCTTTTTTAATGGGTACTGAGAATTGAATCCAGGGGTGCTCTACTGCTGAGCTACATTCTGAACCCTTTTTATTTTGAGACAGGGCCTCACTAAGTTGTGATCCTGTTGCCTCTGCCTCCCAAGTAGCTGGAATCATAGGCATGTACCACCATGCCTGGATTGACACTTGTAAATTTGAGGCAAAGCATCTCTTTGTGAAGGGGTGGAAATTGAGTTTACTCTTGTGGGATAAGAAGATCTCATCTATTGACATGTATACACTCTAGAAAGCTGGATAATTCATGGGAGGATTGTTAATATTTTCCTAGAGTGGGAGAGAAGAATTGGTGTTTTGATTACGGCCATCTTTATATGCATAAAGAAAAGGGATGAAGCAAGATTTAGCCCATCAATCAATGTATTGAGCACCTTCTGTGTGTGTTTACATTGAGGTTAGAGAAATGTAGCATGACCACTATTCTTGTGATGGTTATAGTCTGTACACTGAAACAGACCCAGTGATGAGGACTAAGAGAGCAGGGAAATCCTAGGAGAAGGGTAATGATTTACACCTGGGAGGAAGCCAGAGACAAACACACAAAAGAGAGAAGATTTGATCTGGGCTTTGATGTTCACCTGGCAGAGAGGAGGAGGTGGGCATTCCTGAGCAGAATTATATTCAAGAAGTCAGGGTGGTGAGAAAGTGTAGAGCAGGCTTAGGAAGAGCCAAAGAGACAACATAGATTGTGGCTAAAATACAGGAGGTATTAATGTAGTAGCTTCACCTTTTTCTGAAACCACCTAAATCACTGAGAGCCATCTTCCATCCTCAAGATACCTAAGTGATTGACTTGATACCCCATAGTCACATGCACTACCAATTGTGGAGTTTGTGCCAGAGACAAGATTTCTGGGAATTTCCAAGGGGTTAACATTTTTTAAGGTTGTTCAGCCTCCTGAATCCTATACATTTGAACATTGCCTCTTTGATTTTTACATAAAATTCTGTCCCTTTAGTTTCTATCTCAACAGAATCCTTCACACACCTAAACTTACATTCTTAAGTTTAGGAGTCTTTTCTGAAGGTTTTTGTTGGTCATATTGTACAGCCTTCTCTACCTTCCTAACTGTGCTTTTTGTCTTCTATTAAAGTTATCCTAAAGAACTCACATTCTTCTTCCTGAGAATGAGGAAGAACAACTATCTTCCTTCATCTTCTGCCTCATAGAATAACTATGAGGCAGAACAACTATCTTCCATCCATCCAGGGACAGAACCTATTGTTCTGCTTGTCTCATGGCCAGTGTAGTTTAGTAATTGGTTTTTGTTGCTTGAACAGGCATTGTGGATCTCACTATCCATCCCACCTGGCATATTAAACATACTTCTCTAACACGAATTCGGAAGAACTTAAAAACAGCATACTATAGGGACACAGCCATATCAATGTTATGACAGCACAATTCACAATAGCTAAACTGTGGAGCCAACCTAGGTGTCCTTCAGTGGATGAATGGATAAAAAAATGTGACATATATAATGGAATTTTACTCATCAATAAAAGAGAATAAATAATGGCATTTGCAGGTAAATGGATGGCATTGGAGAAGATAATGCTAAGTGAAGTTAGCCAATCCCCCCAAAACAAATGCAGAATGTTTTCTCTGATATAAGGAGACTGACTCATAGTGGGGCAGGGAGGGGAAGCACGGGAGGAATAGATGAACTCTAGATAGGGAAGAGGGGTAGGAGGGAAAGAGGGGGGCAGAGGATTAGCAAGGATGGTGGAATGTGATGGACATCATTATCCAAAGTACGTGTATGAAGACATGAATTGATGTCAGCATACTTTATATAAAAAAAGAAATATGAAAAATTGTGCTGTATATGTGTAATAAGAATTATAATGCATTATGCTATCATGTTTTTTTAAAAATCAATAAAAAATAAAATGGAAAGAAAAAGAATTCTGATACCAGCTACAAAATTAATAATAACTTTTCCATCACTCTGCAGACAAACCGTAATTTGCTAAATGAAAATAGCATGAGTTGCTATAGAGAGGGTAATAGGTGATGGAAGAGAGAATAAAGGGCTTGAGAGAAAGATGTGGTTGCACTATCAATGCTGCTAATGTCCAGATAAGCAGAGGTAGGGGAGGCATGGAAGGCTTTGGAGCTTGGGAGCTTGGTGCTCAATCTGGTAGTTAGTGGGACTACCCTGGGAACAGTACAAAGGATGGATGTAATGGAGGTGAAACTAGAGGAAGAAAGAACATTCTGAGGAATTTATAAAAATTGAGGGCAAGGGCTCAGTGGTAGAGAGTATCCTACATCCTTAGCATGTACAAGGTCATGAGTTTGTGTATATGGCCACAAAAGAAAGAAAGAAAGAAAGAAAGAAAGAAAGAAAGAAAGAAAGAAAGAAAGAAAGAAAGAAAGAAGGAAGGAGAAAAGGAAAGGAAAAAAGTTGAGGACAGAATTGAGGAGTAGCGTGACATTGAGAGTTAATACAGTGGCAGCTGGGATATAAAAATATTCATAGCCCATTATTATCATGATTATTATTTGCAATACTGAGGATTGAACTCAGGAGCACTTTGCCACTGAGCTATATCCCCAGCCCTCCCCCCCTTTTTTAAAAATTTTGACACAGGGTTTCACTAAACTGCTGAAGCTGGCCTTGAACTTGTAATCCTCTTGCCTCAACTTCCTGATTCACTGGGATTATAGGCACACACAACAGTGCTCAACCCATAGTTCATTGTTAACTGTGAACCTCAAAGGACAACATCTATTCTATCTCTTCAAAAGTCACGACCTCATGCCCTCATTTAAGTGATGCATAAATATTCTTCATCTAGCCAAGAAATATGGGTAACAAGAGAATTGAATGATGGCTGATAACTTGATAACTTTTTTTTTTTTTTTGTGGTTCTGGGGATTGAACCCAGGGCCTTGTGCATGCAAGGCAAGCACTCTACCAAATAAGCTATATCCCCAGCCTGGCTGATAACTTTTGTAATCCATTCTTTTTTTTTTTTTTTTTTAAAGAGAGAGTGAGAGAGGAGAGAGAGAGAGAGAGAATTTTTAATACTTATTTTTTAGTTCTCGGCGGACACAACATCTTTGTTGGTATGTGGTGCTGAGGATCGAACCCGGGCCGCACGCATGCCAGGCGAGCGCACTACCGCTTGAGTCACATCCCCAGCCCCTGTAATCCATTCTGATCATTTCTTCATATGCTGTAATTTCTCCAGAAGCCTAACTGGTTTGACTTAGACAGACACTAGAACTTTTTTAGATCTTTTTTGCGATTGAAAACACATCTTTGTCTTGGCCTATTAATTTATTACACATAACTCACGATTTACTTGATAAACAATAATTTGTGTTATATGCTTTTAAAACTTTTCTCATGGCCTTAGGCTCATTTCTGCATGAAGTTTTTCTGTCTCATTAACTTCCCTGATGTGTGCATTTGGAATCAACCCACTATGTATTCCCTCCTTCCAACCCCAAATTTGTGAGAGTTACTTTATGAGAGGACATGTTTCTGCATTTAAGATATGCCCACACCTTCTAAAACTGCCTCACATAATATCTATGCTCCTTTAAAACCACAAGCTGCCAACACTAAGCCTGATCTTGCTGGAGAAAGAGGAGGATTTCTTTTTAGGTGTGTCAATTTTTAAGCTTCTGGGATCCATTTAGTAAGCTGGAGATGATAATGGTTCATGAGATTCTAGTGGCTCAAATCATTAGGAGCTTATATAGTCTTGCTGCTCTGAGACTAATATATTTCCATTGACAACTGGCTCTCCCACCCAGCTGGCCTCTCTCCTGTTTGCTGTCCACAGGGCCTCCCTTGGAGCAGCCCTATGGCTCTTTGGCCCAGGCCCATCTAGTAGGCTGTCACAATGTTCAGACATAGATTCAGCAGCAACGGCAGAGCCAGAGCTTCACTGTCTCAGGTCCAGATTCAATTTATGGCACTCTCCCATGGGACAGGAAACAATTAAATGTGAAAACTCACCTTTGATTTATTAGGTGCACTTTATGGAGTCTGAAATGAAACAAGTAAGTCCGGATAGTGCGAGTCGATACTGCTAGCATTAAAGATTTATATCCTATCCTGAATAACTCAGAAAAAGGTCTGAGCTATGGATAAGTGTATATTTATAAGTTATTGATGACTTCACATCAAGAAAAACTTTTCTCTTAATTCATATGAATTGACTTTATTGTTGGGTAGTCATCACCTGAAAAATTTACTGTTATGAATTAACTTGTCCCTGAGAGCTAGTGGGAACTATAATCATTACAGTAAAGTGATTGAATGGAAAACAAAGTAGGGTTCAGGGAGATGTAAAACCAGTTTCAAGGTTATCAATACACCAGTTGGTGGTCATGTATGCAATGTCATCCAAAAGAAGAATAGCCTCATCTACAGTGTACAATAAATGGTAGGTTGTAACCTAGCCAGGGGTCTGACCTGTAGTAGTAAAAACCTCATTAATTAAAATCTGTGTCAGGGAAACCTGTGACAGGTTAATACCATAAGGGGATGGGGCGGCACACCCAGGTGATGTAATAAGATAGTCTTTGCTGCTACTATTGCAAGGACCCCTTTTCCATGGCTTCTTTGCAATTTCTTCTTTTCCAATTTCTTCCAAGTAGATTATTCTGGAGAGTTTTAGGAGCATTCTTATGCACAGTTGCATTACATAATGTGAAACATTTTGCAAACCTTCATTATCAGAAAGGCCTGTTAATAGTCCACTATTTCCCCATTCTCTCTTCCAAATTTCTCTGAAATTTCCAGCAAGGAGGCTCTTCTCCAATGTTTAACAAGACCTAAAAGAGCTTTGTCCCCAGGATACTGATAAACTACAGACATTACGTGGAAGAGGAAGACACAAAGAGTCTAATCAGAGAGGTTATCACTAGAAAGGGGTGAACCGGAGGAAGGCTAGGTTGTTGCTACTGAAAGTGCAGACTGTGGACAAGGAGTGACAGCATCTCCTGAGAGCATGGTAGAACCCAGAATCTCAAGCCCTGCCTCAGGCTGCTGAATCTGGGACCGGTGATTTGGGAACAGAAATGGCCAAACCAAGAAGACCCAAGAGATGGCTGAACATACATAGGCTGGTTTTGCTGAGAATTCTTCTGGAGCAATGTTCTACTTATTAATTCCCAAAGCAGTTTGGGCCTCTGATTTATTGCCCACAAAACTACATTTCCAGGTGACATGCCAGAGACTCAGATTCTACCATTCTGATGAGGGACACAGGAACCTTCTGGAAATGACTGGTATCTGGATTCCCAATAGGTCATCTTGTGTCCCAACCAGCTGCTCCAGTCTCCCGGGTAATCACAGAAGTTTTCAAACATTTGTAAGATTAGAAAAGACCTTTATACATAAAAAATCAGAAGGAGGTGAGTCCTAGAAGCAACTACTGCTGGTTTTAAGCCATCATTATAACTTTCTGGCCATCAATGTCAGAATCTGGTTGCAGAGTAGCCTAGTAAAATTTTCAAATCCATGGCCATCTTCAGACTTTCTCACCATGAAGACTTAAGGTTGTAGATCTCTATTTGAGGTTGTATTTACTAGAGTTTTCTAAGACAGCTGATGAGCTGTTAGTCTTTACTTGAAAGCATTCATTAACACACCTTTATCAAAGGGAAAAGCCAGTGGTTCAGAATGTGGGGTGGGCATAGGGCATTGTTTTACTCAGATTTTTATTTTATTAAAACATAAAACAGAGGATTTTATTGTGTGAAATAAAAAGGAAGTTCGAGGCCTCAGCTTTTTTTCCTCTCTGGGTCCCTCCTAAGGCTTTAGAAGAAACACTCAGCTGTCCACATAGTATCCATTCTTTCCTGGAATCATAGGAAGCCAGCTCACTTCTCTTGCAAGGGCCCTTGCTTTTCATACCAGCAGAGTTTGGAAACAGTCTTTTGTTTCCTCCAAAGATGCCAACATAAGAGGTCTAGCACAGGAGCCAAGAGTGAATTCTTGGCTTAGTCTGCCTACTTTTAGTCCTACTATCTTCTTTTGAGCTGTGGGACCTTGGGCAAGTTACCCAGAATTCTTGTGCCTCAGATTGCCACCTAGAAACTGGCATAATCACAAAGTATGTCACAGAGCTATTGAGAATATTAAATGAGAAAAGGCAAGGCTGTCTATATAGTAGATAGCATTGCCAATCTGCCTCCCAAACAGCCCCTCTACCCAGAGCTCTGAGAGAGCCCATGAATGCCAATTGTATGACACCTTCTTTCTTGGCTTCCTGGATATATAGATTTCTCCAGACCTTGCAGGGAAATTGGTACCCAAGTGGTGCTATTGTTCTTCAGTATAGCTCATTGGTTAAGGGCAGGTTTTCCTACCTCTCTCTTGTTAACTTTAAACTACCAAGTCTTGAACCCACTACAGTTTTCTCTTTTTTTTGTAGGGGGTGGGTACTGGGGATTAAACTCAGAGGCACTATTGTGCCTGGATCCATTTTCTTTTTTAAAAAAAAAAAATTCTCAAAGGATTCCCCTCTAACATGCTTAATTATAACACCTTTGGACTTCCAAGGCCTTTCCCCTACCTGTCCCCAAGTTCCCTTCCATTTGATAGTCCCTGGCCTAAAACCAGAGGATGTACCTTCCTCCTCTATTAGTACAGGCCTTAACTCAGATACCTGTTGAATCTAGCCCCTGTTACTCTTGTCTGCTCCAGTGGCTTCTGAGACATTAGGGGAAATGGGAATAGGGCATGTTGTGGGGAGGGGAGAGTGGAAACGGAAATATTAAAAGACAAAACAAATGAGTGCTGAGCCTCCAGCTTCCATGAGTAAATCCACAGGAGTCACAGGATTGCAGAAGGGTGTCGGGAGTTGGCAGTCTAACTGGGAGGGTAAATGGTATGCTATGTGCTGGTTTGGCTGAAAAGATTGTCTTCCCTAGTAAGCAAATTATTGATTATAAACTGCTATGATTCCTTTGGAGCCCTTGTGGCCAACCATATTATTCCATCTGCTTTAAATGCCTGCTGTGTTCCCATGCCAAAACCCTTATGAAATTTCCACAGAAAAAAAAATGAGTAGCAAATTTGGGTCTCAGTGCTCATATATAATTTCAGATTTCATTAATTATATGCCCCGAGGAAGGATAAAGTTCCTCATATGAATGGAAAGAGAATTGAATTTATAAATAAGGTGACTGTTTTCAAGGACTGTTCATTAGACATATCCAGGACACTTCTTAAAAAATATATTTAAATGAAAGGTGTTTAAAATCTCACAGGATAAAAATGCAATGTTGGGAGAAGATAGCCCTGTTCGAAAAAATTCTAAAATTGACTAAGTCTGACACAATTTTCCCTGTCTGGAGTTTGGAAATTAAGGAAAAATTCAAAAAAGTTGTAAAATATTTTCATACGGTGCCCCAAAGATATCAACATTTAGAAAATGTGAATAGATCTATTGTCAGGTGGCAATCTGGATGCTAAAAAGAATGTTGAAATTTTTTTTATTAATATCCTCTTAAAAACCACAATTACAAAAAGAGTTAAAGAAACTATTTAAGTAATTTTGACTAAGCAGAGCCCTTTGAAGTTTTAGGCTACTAAACCACATAACCTGGACAATATATTCTTAGTAGGAATTGTCAGAAGTCCAAGGAAGAAATTCAAATCCTTTTCAGATCTGTTGCAAATCTCCTGAGAAGCTGTACAAATGGTGTAGTTGTAGCTTAATGTGAATAAGTATATGGAGAATGTTTGAAAGAGCTATTTAAGTTGTCAAAACTGTGGAAGAACAGAGCAGTTGGTTTTTGTTTTTGTTTTTTATGTTACAAGGGCAAATGAAATCTCTGCCTGAGTGCTGAATTCCTAAGGAGAGCCATTGTTGAACCAAAGACACTCCTATCTGCTGAGTTCTCTGATCTTTATTTGCACCAAATTGTTTTATTGGTAAAGAAGAGACATGAGAATTTCATTGTCATCTGCCAGCCTGCTGTTATATGAGCCGCCATCAGAGATAAAATGTACAGAATGTCTTCAGGAGTTGTGGTTTTGAATGTTAGCTTTTCTCACTAAAAAATGAACTTTGTGATATGTTTTAGCAGAAAAGTACTTGTATAAATAAACTTAATACAAATAAACTGTTGAAGAAATGAAGCCAATTTTTCTATTTAAATTGTATCTCTTAAGATCCTCTAAAATGGAATTTTATTTTTTAAAAGAAGCAATTCATAAACATAGAGAGGCTGAGATCAATAAATCCTCCCCTCCTGCTTCCTTGTGTATTAATTTCCCGTGCAAGTTATACTGTGTGAGGGAGATGTGATTAGCCTGACCTGAGGGACAACAGACCACTCTCTATTGCCACTGCAATCTCCACGATCAGTCTAGGGTCTAGGGAACATTTCCTTCGGAAAGTTCACATCATTCCAAATGAAAAGTTTCATTATTCAAAAGCAATAATTATTCAGTTGCAGAATACGTCAAACATAATTCTCATTTTTATTGTCTCATTTTTATTGTTTTGCCAGGTAGCCAAGTTTGAAGAAGTTGGCATCAAACATAGAATATGTTGGGTTTTACATTATCCTATAAATGTCTTGTCTTATAAGTTTGATTTTAAGATATGTGATTTTTACCAGGCTGTTGCTCATACCCAAAGTACAATGCCAGGGATCTTGTAGGAAAAGTTTGAGAAGGTCATCCTAAAGTGACATTGACATAAAAGGATAAGCATGAAAATGCCAGTGTAAATCCTATTAGGAAGTTATAAGGTGGACTGTGGTTAAAATTTGTTTGTAGATTGAAGATTTAAACAGAAATTCTTTGGAAAAAATAAGTAAAAAGTAATGTGAATTAAAATATGTCCCCATTATGTCATGAAATAGTAAAAGGGATTGATAGAGAAAATTATAGAAAACAATGATCTCCTTTCCTCCCTGAAACAGTAATGAAAAGCCGAAAAAAATGAAGAATATAGAAACACTTTCATTGTCTACTAAACAGATATTTTTGTTCTAGAATTGCTGATGGAAGATAGGAACTAGACTGGCAATGAGCATGGAAAAATGAATTTTAAAAAACAACAAATTAAATGCCAAATGATGTTTTCACGTGGTAGGGACAGTCTTTTTTTCTTCCCCTTTCACATGGAGCACGAGAGAAAGAACAGAGTTACCCCTGTTTCATGGCAGATGACAGCACAGCTAAAACAGAATCCCACCAACCCCTAAGCCAGGGTCCTTATTGGCAGCATAAAAGTTCAGGTGGCAGCTGTGGAATTCCAGATGAACTAATAAATATGGGGCAAGCCAGCCTCCTTCAGGGGGAAAGAATTTCAACAATTTACCGGTGGTCGCCTGGGAGTGAGTTGTGAGCACATCTCTTTATAGTTCTCAGAGAAACAGAGGCATATCACGAACAGCTCAGTGAACTAAGAAAGAATTGTAGAAATTGCAGAATGTCAGAAATGGCCCAATGGTGTAAAGAAATTGAAGAGGATTATTAAAGTAAGACAACTAGTAAAAAGTGGACATGCTTGTTTTTATTTTCTATTGACAAACACTTTCCCTGCTTGTACATCCACATGCTTAAAAATTTATAAGAGAGCCACATGTAGTGATGTACAATCTGGGAGGCTGAGGCAGGAGGATCACAAATTTGAGGTCAGCCTCAGTACTTTAGTGAGGCCCTAAGCAACTCAGCAAGACCTTGTCTCAAAATAACAACTACAAATGTGTGGGGATGAATGAATTTTACTTTATAGTGAGAATCTGTCACTAATTATTGTGGTGACATGACACCATCTTAAGAAATTAAATGAATAAGATATCAAGGACATAATCTTTTTTCTCTATATATGTACCCATGTACACACAGAGTCTCATATAGAGAAGCACAATTAAGAGCATAGCAAATAGCCATTTATGATACAGTAGATTTCTTTTCTTTCTTTCTTTTTAAACCAGGGATTGAGCCCAGGGGCACTTTACCACTGAACCACATCCCCAGTCCTTTTTATTTTTTAATTTTGAGACAGGGTCTAAGTTGTTTAGAGCCTCACTAAGTTGTTGAGGCTGGCTTTGAACTTGCCATCTTCCTGCCTCTGCCTCCTGAGTTGCTGGGATTACAGGCCTGTGCCACCATGCCTGACTATAGTAGATTTCTATAGTCTGTATGAATTAATCTCCTTTGGAACAAGGCGGGGGGGGGGGGAAGCCCATGGTGTTTATTTATGCAAGTGTTTTCAAACAAGTTTCTCAGCCTATTCGATGATAAGTGTAATGTAATCATATACAAGCAAGTAGTGAAATTAAAAATCAAGGCATTGCATGTTTGGAACAAACTAAAGCAATTTCATAAAGGAGCTTTTATTTCTGAGAAGAACATTTCAAACAGAGTAATAAGATTGATTTTATCTAATTAATATGCTAAATCATGTAGTGAACAAAGGAAGACAAGTAAAAACATGTAGAGTCTGCAGACTCGGAGAGTTTCCAGGCAGAGAGAGGGCCTTTGGGAGTCTCTGGTCCAACTCCCTCATTTTGCAGACAGGAGCCTGAGATCATGGACATTCCTACCGTGTGAAGTCATACACACAAACTTGGGTCAAGGCTATGCGTCCAGTCATTTACGGATACATCAGAAGGGGGAGACATACAGAGATGCAAACTCACAGAGAAAGAAAGAACATGCAAAAGTAATGCAGTGTACCATTGTGGCAATGTGTTCACCTCCTGGAAGAAAACACATGCCTTACATAAATGAAGCCTTTATCACAAGTGAAGTCAAGCCTTCCAGCTGAGGGCTGAAATCTCAGGTGGCAGATGTGGGTTTTCAGATGCGGTCACCATGATGAGGGGGCAGAATTCACTTATAAAGGCTGCTGGCAGTTTGCCAGGACACTGGACCTAAATTGCATTGTCAGGCTATCTCTATGTTGTCCTTAGAAACTGGTGGTATTCTCACACTGTTTAAAAACTACTACTTCCCCAAAGTTCCACAAATGAAATTGTTTTGCCACCAATACCAGAAGCACTCTGTGTCCCTCTCTCACATTTTTTTTATTGCTGCCTATGGTCATTCAGGCATTCTATCCCGAGTTCCCTGTTCAGTTAAGTGTGGGTGGGGCCCTAGAATTACCATTTTTGACAAGTGTCCAGGTAATGGTGCTGGATCTTGCTCACTGCCCATGCACAATCTAGGTTTATTGAGATTAGAGTACTGAAAAGGATGCTCTCTTACTGAACTGCATAATTAGTCTGTCACCTGCCTGTGAAAGTGATGGCGAAGTTTGAGGCTTCTAACATTGCCATCAGGAAAATATTGATAAGTATCCATCCAAAAAAAATTTCAAAGGTTTTAAAAACCTTCATATTCAAGGTCACTGGGATTAAACTGGGCACAGTGACACACGTCTATAATCCCAGAGATTTGGGAGGCTAAGGTAGGAGGATCACAAGTTTGAGGCTAGCCTTTGCAATTTAGTGCAGCCCTATGCAGCTCAGCAAGACCCTGTCTCAAAATAAAAAAAATATATATATAAAATAAAAAGGGCTGAGGATGTAGCTCATTGGTAAAGTGATCCTGAGTTCAATCCCCAGTGACAACAACAACAAAAACGATAGAATTGTTGAATGTCTTTAAAAAGTTGTCTTAGCAATAAAAGTTATAATGGATAATTGCTGCAATTGTGGAAGTTCATACATGCAGTTTCAAGAAGTGTGGGGAATTTTTACAAGACATTTTTGCGTAGAATTATGTATTTCTGAGACAATCTCCTTAGAAGAGTTTTAGATCTATCTATCTATCTATCTATCTATCTATCTATCTATCTATCTATCTATTTTTTGTGGTGCTGGGAGTTTAACCCAAGGCCTTGTGCATGCAAGGCAAGCACTCTACCAATTGAGCTATATCCCCAGCCCCTATTTTTATTTTTATATTTTTAGTGCTGGAGATTAAATCCTGGACCTTATACATGACAGGCAGGCACTCTACCATTGAGCTACAAACCCAGCCCTGGAAGAGAACTGTGGAACTATTAAACCTTTACATCCAAACCCTTACTTTCTAAAGAAAAGCATTACTAAATTAAGCTGGATGTTCTTATCCTAGGGTTTTGCTATTCAGTAGAAAATGGAACTTTATCAAAACGAGGAAATAAATGTTCTGCTCAAGCATGCCATTGTAAACAATGCAGTTATTTATAAAGAAAGTTTCTATTTTCACTAACTTAAAATGTACCAGAAAAAATATGATTTACATACAGAATGAAGGCAACTCAAAATTGTATTTGTTAATCCTACTAAGGGTTTTAAACCATATTAATGAACATCAATTTGTCTCTTAAATCACTTTATATTTTGCATCAAGACTGGTTTATCTCCAAGTCAAGATACAAAGCTGCCTTGTTCTAAATTGATTTATTTATTCTCCACAACCTCATCTGAATCTGTCAGCCATTGATAAAAAGTTTTTTCAAGCCTCCACATGGCTCCATCTTTTCTTGAAAACAATCCTTGAAGAGTACTTTTTACTATGTCATTCTCCTCCAAGTGTAATTAAAATAGGTTTAACATCTTGTTCTCAAGCTTTAAAAAAAGTTGCAAAAATTTAAAGAATGCAAATCACAAATTATATCTATATAGCAAGCAGATGAAGTGAACTATTTAAAATCTGTACATAGTTAATTAATTTTGCACTGACAGGCAAGTGATTACAGATGTTCCTGTAAGGTAATCTTTCCCATTTTGAGTCTTTATCCTGTAAAATACTCATTTCTTTCTCAGGAGCTTCCAGATAAAAAACACTCCTTTTTTCAAGGGACATTAACAACATATGTATACATTATTTTAATTATGAAGGTATGGCTGAAATCATGCAATCTTCTAGTAATTTCTCCTTGGAGATATGTGACAAGATGTTCCCATAGAATGACATTTATTCCTGAGTGAGTGCTGTGGTTCCATTTTGCATAATAGTTTCATATTGGAAGGAGATGGAGGAAAGGCTGGTGATGCAGGGTGGAGGTTCAGCTTTGATGTGGTGCCTCTAGGCTTGGGGGCAAGTGACTGACTCTAATTACTTTCAGAACGTTCTCCTGCAGTGGGAAGGGGTTGGAAACAGGACCACATAGATGAACCAAATCTGCTTTCTTTCTTTTCTTTTCTCTTTTTTTTTGGTGGTACAGGGGATTAAACCCAGGGATGCTTAATCACTGAGCTGTATCCCCAGCTCTTTTTATTTTTGAGACATAGTCTTGCTAAGTTACTTAGGGCCTCACAAGTTTTTGCAATCCTCCTGTCTCAGCCTTCTGAGTTGCTGGGATTACAGGTGAGGGTCCACTGTGCCTGGCTCAAATCTGGTTTCTGAAGTGATGTGAGACAGAACATTTCTGTCTCCCTTTCTACCCTCCCCTCCATTGATACCACATTGACCTTCACCCTCAGGATGCTTCCCCTGCCCTCCTGGACAGCCTGTATCCTCTCCCTTGTCTGGGGAAGAGCTTCAATCACTTATCTACCACTGCCCCTGTTTCCCCTTTAGCCATCTTTGTCATTTACTTCACTGTGCTACCTGTTCCAACCACAAATCTTTGCACCCATTTCCTGTACACAAGTCCCCATTCTCAACTTTTCTTTTCAGGGATAATTCAGCATTAAAATTTTCCAGCCTAAAAAATTTCTGTGTAGCTTGTAAAGCACAACTTCAAGACAGAATTAAAAATTTTCCTAAACAAGTGAATTCAGCCACTTCCTATATTAGGCAAGAAGAAGTCAGATAAAAATCTGAGTTGGGGTTGTTGGCTGACTCCCAGGGGTACCAGCCTCCTCCTAACATGCTCTCTCCTCTCTGGAGTTGCTGCTGCCAGCTCCTTACAAGTTTCTCCTTTGAGGGACACACAGTCTTTGTCAGTAAAATCCTCAGACTATTATGGGAAGCACTTTTCCAACCAAACTGATGTCAGAGTTAAATGCATGCCACCAACTACACCTCTGACAGATCAATGCTCAGTGTGTGACCAGGCCTAGGTAGTCAAGGGCAGGTGAAGGCTCTCTCTCAGAGGAAAAGAAAAGCACCCCCTGCCCTTTCTAAATCTGGGATTGCACCATTTCCACAATGGTTGCTGCAAATACTGTGTTCAACCTTCTCTTTTCTGCTTTTTCTGCTGGTTTTCTTACTTGAGTGCCCCTCACTAAAAATACAAGGAGAATGTAATATCACTTACATTCTTCATTCCTATAATATAAAGTGAATTTCCTTTTCTCATTTTCTTGGGTATGTCTTGAATAGAAAAAAAAGAAAAAAGAAAAATTTACATTTCTGCTTTATATAGTCTCTGCAAACAACTCATAAATATGTGCTTTTGCAGCTGTATTATTTGGAAAGGGGAATGTTAATATGGAGTTGTCTTTGTCTTGTCAAAAACCAAAATAAAAAGAAAATGGCACTATCTTATAAAAACGTTTTGCGTTGCTCTAAGTGTCTGTTAATCATTGGGAAAAGTCCATAATTGCCTTGCTTGCTCTTCTAGCATGAGTGGAATCTATAGAATATTTACACCAATCAATACCTCCTGCCTTGAAACGAATTGTCTCAGCTTTGCTATCACTTTTATTTTCTATTAATGCTTATATAAGCGCCTGAAAACGGCAGGAAGTTATTATCTTATCACACAGCTCAGATCAACCATTATCTCCCACTCAGAAAAACAGACAGCAGGGAAATGATTCCTTTTACCAAAATGTAGACTAATACTTTTAAGTAAATTGTTTCGAGAGTCTAATTATGTGGATCCTGTGTTTAGTTTCTTCATTTTTTTTTTCTTTCAGTACTGAGGATTGAACCTGGGGCATTCTACCATAGAGTCACATCCCCACTCCTTTTTGTCTTTTATTTTGAGACAGGCCCTCACTAAGTTGCCCAGGCTGGTCTCCAACTTGCTATCCTTCTGCCTCAGCCTCAGTTCCCTCATTTTGTACACACACACACACACACACACATACACACACACATACACACTCCTATGCACTACTGAATTTTGTATAGTTCAAGAAGATGCTATTTTTCTTAAATAGTAACAATTTACTTATTTAATCAATGATGATGTATTCAACTAGGCTCCAACAAAGTCTTGCCCTCTAATCAAGTGGCTACTGTCAGACAGAATTTAGTATAAAACAGGACTAAGGTGGTGAAACATGGTCCAAGGAATTCTTTGTGAGTTTTTCCAGGCTCTTCCACATGGAGCTCGTATGTTGCTCTTAGGAAGTCTTGGTGCAGAAGAATAATTATGTGCTTCTTCAGTTACTAGGTAACTTAAATGGAATATATACCCATAATTCTGGGTCTGGTTTTCTGAGAATCCAAACTTGCTACATTCAGAATAAAGTATTTTCATTTCAATTAAATCTGTGAGTGAAAGATTGGCCCCAGGCTTCATGTGGTTTTGTGTGTTTCCCCTTTCTCTTTTTAACTTTGCCATTCCCTTAAGAGGGACCTGCTTGGGCTGGCGTGATGGTGCCTGCCTGTAATCCCAGCTGCTTGGGAAGCTGAGGCAGGAGGATCACAAGTTCAAAGCCATTCTCAGCAAAAGTGAGTGAGGTGCTAAGCAATTCAGTGAGACCCAGTCTCTAAATAAAATACAAAAAAAGGGCTGGAGATGTGGCTCAGTGGTCTAGTGCTCCTGAGTTCAATCCCTGGTACCTGCTGCATCCCAAAAGAAGGACTTGCCTACCAGCACCCAGAGGAGGATAACAGGCATTTAGAAATAGCCTGCTCCATACCAAGCCCAGATTACCCAACCCCCATCTGATTGGCAGACTAGGGAGCCTTAATAAATGATAGTTGTCCTAAACCACTATGTGGAGGTGGTTTGTCACATGGCATTAGCTAACTGATATTCATTAAATTAGTTTCATGCAGGTTTAGTTTACATCGCTCATTGGTAGTGGTTCATTTGATTAGCTTAGTTTTTAATTTGACATAACAATACATTTGTATTATTCAATATAATCTTATGAGAGTTCTAATAGAAACGGATTGGCTCAAAATTCAGAGTCAAATAGTTCTGTATTCACAAGAATGGGAAGTTCCTTCATTTTTCAGAGTCTCAGTTCGTGCATATGTAAACCAAGAATCGTAATACTTAACTTGAAGTAGGAACCAGTGGATGAAGTATGCAATTTACCCAGCATGTGGTAGAACAATAAATATTCTTTTTATTCATTATGATGTCCAAGAGACAGTCTATTTATACTTGAATCATTATTTGTATTTTTTTCACTTCTTTTAATTTTTTGCTCATTTTCTTCTGGTTTCACTCACACAACTCCTCTCTCCCTTGTCTCAAGTCTTTTGAAAAATTCAACAATGAAGTCTGCCATTCTTTTTGCCCAGGGCCCAAGAGGGATGATTTACCAAAAATGGTAAGTTGCTCTGAGCTATTTATATGTCTCTGGACACAAGTTTCATGCTATGGATGAATTTTCAAACACAAAGTTCTTTTGAAAGAAAATCAAGTGCAGCAAATCACTAAATGTCTTCCTTAAATAGTGAATGTTCTGTCTCCTTCCCTATCCTCCATAAATACTGTCTAATAAGTACTGGGTGTGAGAGGTTTTCTAAACTGGGGCTCTTTGTATAAAAAACAAAGATAACAACAAAATGTTTGCTTTCCTTTCTACTATAGTTGCAGAAATAATCTTAGTTTGGAAAGGGTCATCAGATGATTTTGCCAGGAGTGGGCAAACTTTTTCTGAAAAGGGTCAGAAAGTATGTATTTTCTGCTTACTAGTCTTATAGTCTCTGTCACAACTATGCTGCTCTGCTGTTGTAGTATGAAAGCAGCCATAGACAACATATAGATAAATTTACATGGCTGTGTTCAAATAGCACTTTGTATACAAATAATAGGTGGGTATAGTTTGCAGACAATTGGTATAAACAATAAACTCTAAGACAAAAATTATGATTATATTAATACAATATTAGCCACACTAAAGTTTCTTTAATAAAATATCTACATTATATGTAAATATGGCTTGGGCTTATCTTTGAAACATTATAGTACTTTATGTTCTGTGTAGAACAATCACAAGCTTAGGGTTTTTTGTTTTGTTTTGTTTTGTTTTGTTTTTTGGTACCTGGGATTGAACTTAGTGGCACTTAACAACTAACCACATCCTCCCCAACCCTATTTTGTATTTTAGAGACAGGCTTTCACTAAATTTCTTAGTGCCTCCACTGTTGCTGAGGCTAGCTTTGAAGTGACAATCCTCCTGTCACAGCCTACAGAGCTGCTGGGATTATAAGCCTGTGCTGCCGTGCCTGGTTTAGGTTTTATTCATTGTATCTATCCTTATGGCCAAAGTTTCCCAACATTTGGAGGACAGAATTTCTTAGCACAAATTAGCACATCCATTTTGTGATCTCTCCATACATCAACATTAGGTCCACATGGCACCAGTATAATAGTTTTCCTACCTATTGGCATGCTTTGCCATTCTATTTTGATTGTGACCATATTAGACAATACTTTTTGCTTTCCAAATAGCAATCAATAGGGATATCAATGAAAATATATATTTTCCCCCAGGACTTTCATGTGGAATGTCTCTTGACTTCTGAGACCTCATTAAGATGGCATTGGCTAACACCATTTTTATTTAGCCCTCATCATGTTAACAGGTTCTCGCACAAACTCTGTAATCACTATGGTTCACCCCTGTGATTATTGGCTGACTAATACACTCAGCCCATAAGAAACATGTTAAGGAAAGGCATACACATTCTCTGGGCACACACACTCCAGCTGCCTGGACATGCTAAGGGAGTGTTCATGTGAAAGCTCAGTTTGGTGTGCAGATGTTAGTGAATGGTTCATGAAGACCTCCATGATAGCATCAAGCCTGCTGCAATGACCTAGCTCTGGATGAATTTTTCCAGGTTCCCATCATTAAAAATGTTTCATTGGGTTTTAGCAATCTCACAGTGTGACATTGATTTTATTATGCAATTTAATCTGTTCTTAATTTCAAAGGATAGTATTCTGAGATAAAGCTAGACTTCCCAGTAGATTTCTCCTGTGAGGCAAGATGCAGGTTCCTCCTGTCTTCAAGAAGAAATGATTTATATGTAGCATGTGACTGATCAAGCTATAGGATTCCCTTTCATCTCTGAGCTGGTCTGTACTCCAAGTTTTTAAGTCTGTATCTTCTTTTACTGCCAAGATTTTGATTATTTTTGGTTTCAAACCATTATATCCAAAAATGTTGCCAGTGTGGGCTTTATAAAATTCCAGTTCATCACTGTTAATGTAAAGAAAGAGTCAGAAAATTCATGTGAAACTGGATTCTTGGTTTGGATAACATGCATGTGTAGAAACATCAGTGTTTTAAAAAGCTCACTTTCCCAAACCATATGAAAATAAATGGATGTTTTTAAAAGCAGAATGTGTGTAACAATTGTTAATAAAAGGCTAAAAGCTGACACAGAACATTTTTTTTTTTTTAAATCTAGGAAGTAAGCTGTTTAATGTCATGGGTGCTGAAAGACAAAGACTAAAAATAAAATTTAAAAAATTGACCAAAAATCAAATGGATGTTCAATTCCTAGAAGCAGAGCATTCTGCTTTAGGGCCTTAATAGAGGCATGCACTCAAATACACTCAAACACACCCAAACATTCAAGGGGAGACAGGCAGGAAGCAGACCTGAGCTCACTGATGGGATATAAGAAAAAGAGGCACACAATGATTCTACAAGTAGCCCCATGGCTCTGTCTGTCTTGATGAACAGTTGACCATCCCATGTTAAGGTTCCCAAAACATTTGTGTTATGTGTATGACAGGGTGATTTTGGAGAAATCTGGCAATGTCTAGAGACATTTTTAGTTGTCAGAGCTGGGAGGAGTGGTGCTACTGTCATCTAGCAGATAGAGGCTATATAAGAGGCCACTCTAGGTCCTGCATCTCACGATGCACATGACAAGTGCCAAGACTGGATTGTGTATGGGTAGGGCAGGGTTTGGGGATCTGTGATGAACTGCAGAGCACAGGCTTCTCTATAGGAACAACCATTCCAAGGTTCCAGCTGGTGTGGCCACGTGGGAACTTTCTGTGAAAAAACAGCACCAAATGAAGACTTGAGACTTAGAACAGGGTGAGATGACTTGACTTATCTTTAGAGCAAGATGAGAAAAAATAAAATATCTTTAGAGTTTTTTCTTCTTTTCCAGAAAGGCAGTATAAAGATGATTGACTTCTTTTAACACAAATCAGATTAAAGAATTGGGTAAAGAAATGGATTTGGAGTTGAGTGTTGACACAGTGACTCAAAAAAACAATGTCCCTCAGGGTTTGGGGAATACAACCTGGATGATAGCAGCTTCTGTATCCCTCTTCATTCAAACCTCTAACCTGAAAGCCATCACGTTCACATCCTTAGCCTGTGATAGAAACTCAATGGAGGTAATAAATGAATTTCATAGTTAATTTTTTTGATACTGGGGATTAAACCCAGGGATGCCTTACCACTGAGATATATCCCCAGCCTTTTTTATTTTTTGAGACAGAGTCTTACTAAATTGCCCAGGCTGGCCTCAAACTTGCTGTTCTCCTGCCTCAGCCTCTCAAATTGCTAGGATTATAGGCGCACACACAACTGAGCCCAGCTATAGAGTTAATTCTTCTGTTTTAAATTTAGGAATACATTTAGTAATCATGGAGACATGATTATATGATGATTATATGATTGAGGCATTTTTATTATTTAAGAGATGTTAAGAGATTGTGGCACATTAGAAAATGGGCATATTCATTTAGTTGATAAATACCATATGATTAAATTTATTAAATTTTTCATTCCAATTTTATTTTTTTTAGTGTGGTACTTGGGATCAAACCCAGGTCTAGCACATGCTAGGCAAAGCACTCTACCACTGCGCTATGTTCCTGGCCATTTTTATTTTTTTATTTTGATACAGGATCTTACTAAGTTGCCCAGGCTTACCTTGATCTTGCGATCCTCCTGCTTCAGCCTCCTGAATCACTGGGATTATAGGCAAGGGCCATGGATCTTAGCTTTTGATTTCAATTTTAAATGTGGGATTAATTTTAAACTTGTGGTTTTAAGTTTAAATGTATAATAGGATTTGACTATTTGGTAAATAATTTTGGATACATCAGGTGACCTTTCAATTCTCTAAATAATCATGGATATTTAAAATATTTTACATATGAAAATATTTAAAAGTTTCAATGGCAAAAGTCTAAATATTTGAAAGTTTTAATGGTGATAAGTTAAAATATTTAAAGTTTAAATAGTAATGAGATTAAATATACACATTTATTGAATAAATGAATACATTTATTAGATTTATAAAAGTTGCTTAAGTTTCTAAAAAGATATTGCATGTTGAAGTTGTATTTGTGCAATTTGATAGATATTTGAATGGTTACACAGAAAACTGAATATAGTTTTCTTGTAAGCATAGATTAAAATGTCTAAAGAATTTTAGCTAATTAAGTTTATAAATGAGAGCAATTGTTTGAGTTTAGATTGTTTAACACAAATTGATTCAATGCTAATCAAAACCCTCTGTGAAAGGATTTGTTATTATATACAAAAAGATACCAGAATTTTAAGCAAAGAATAAGACTTATAAGTTGAACTTCAATGTTTGAGAACTATTTTGATTTTATGATTTCAATAATTGATATCATTTTAAAGCCTATGAAAATTAAACAGCCCTTTATACCAAAAAGAAAAAAAATGAGCAAAAAGAAAATGCTTGTTTGAGACATTTCAAAAATCACCAATAACATGCAACTTTATCTTTTAGCAATCAAGAAATAATGTCATTTTCAATGTGCAGTAGGATTGTTGAGGACACATCCTATGTCACTGGTTCAGAAGCCACATGATTTCTGGAGCCAACCCTATGTGCCCCATTTACCTGCAGGAAACTACAAAGGACTCTGTGGATCTGGGCAGATACAACAATGTTGCTGATTGTAGCCCCTTCTCCTAGGAGCTGTTACCACAAAATAGATTATTGGAAGGATGGTTCTGGACATCAATGGCCTCACCCTTCTGCTCCTGAAAAAACTTTTCCCCTGGTGGGTCATGGCTGGGACTGCTCCCTGGGAGTGGTACCAAATCTCTATCCAAAGCATCCATGTTAGAGGACACTTCCAGCAGGGTTATTTATATATTCTGTGTCCACTGCTAATTTGTTAGGGTTCATTCCACAATATTTGCTATTTTTTTTTAAATATAGCAACAACTACAAACCTCAATGAATTCATTTTCTGTTTGAGCAGATGAGCAGCTGGGTGCCATGAAACAAAGTGTATGGAGACAACACATTTCTGAGGGGGACATGAAGATGTGGAATCTACTTTTTGCTTGAATTTTCAAAAAGTTGCAAAGGATACCAAGCCTGGGGTACACAATATCATGATATACAGTTGTTAAAAGAGGTCTATTATTTTATTTTTCTTTCTTTCCTGCTCTGCCTATTTAGAAAACATATCCAAGTGACCCACAATGGCAATTTCTAACAGCTAGACTTAGACAGGCTTATGATCAGTTAGTAAGCTGAAAACAAGAGCAAAACCCCAGGAGGCTCTCAATATAGCACTAAACCAAATAGCACCATCTACTGGTTGTTTGCGTATGCATGTTATCCAACCATGGCCACCAAACAAAGACATTTGATGTTAGACTAGGAAGAGAAACAGGCTCTTCCCTCAGTTATCCCTCTTTTCCCAGGACTCCCTGTCTGCCTACTTTCTGAAACACAGAGGTGACAAGGCCTCCTTCTATAAGAAAACACTCCCATTTCCCCTTTCTTTCAAAGAAGCACGCATGAAATGAAACTACTTTGGATTTGGCTTGGCCATCCACAAATACATTTCTAAGCAAACAAAGATTATGTTTAACTCCCTCATTTTCTTTTCCCACTCCTGTTATTTTCAATAAAGAGATTAAATACAAGCTTGCCAACAAATCAAGGCAAATGTAGGGAGACTTTGAATCTTGCATTGAAGCTCCATAAGGCCTAGACAGAAGGAGGCAAAAATAATTGAGTTACGACCACTCTAGCATGAAGCGTGCTGGTGGTTTCTACTCACTGGCATCAGGGCAAACTGACTTGTGTAAACACTTAGCTGAGATGAGATAGCTGAGCTTTTGACTGTCCTGTCATTTCCATAGATGAGTTGGCATGAAATATATTTATATTTTAATCAAATATAAATACACTTGAAACAGTCCTTCTAGGAGTTTCTTTTCCTGTGTAACGAGGTGAAATGAGGGAAAACGCTGAACTGCCTAATCAGATTCACCACTCCAAAGAAGCTCAAATGTCATCACTATGGCAACGTGTCAGCCAGGGTCCGCCCTCATCTCTTCTCTCAGACTTGCCATTGCTAATGAATTAATGTAGCAAACATACTAAAAGCAGTGAGTTTTGGGCTATGAGAAAGGGTCTGAAGATTGAACACATTCATGCAAACACTCTTTCCAATTTTTAGTTTTCCTTCTCCAAATTTAGTTTCTGAGTCTCTGCTTCACACAATGGATTCACTCACTTGCTCCCTCACTGTCAGAAGGGTGCCTTTGTTCTGGGAGACGACTGTGATCATTTGTGCTTTCAATCCTTAACTGGGCAAATCTCAGAGAGGAAATGTAATGTAGAAGGTGAGTCTAGTGCATACGTCAGGAGACTCATTTTACCATATTAAGAAACTATGCAAAAGATTATATATTCACTGGAAGATCACATATGGAAAAATATCAGAGTTTTTTGACTAAACTCTTCAAGGCCAGTGTTTATGTAGGCAGCCAATTAGTTTGAAAACCCAGGAGAAATGTCCTTTTCATCAATTATGTGCCTGATATTCATGTTCGTTATGAGAGAAAATTAATCTGCATAGCTAGCCTAAATCTTTCATTTTATCATAATTAACCATTTCTTTTTATCTATTCTTAAAATTGTGGGAAATGGCTCAGAACTATCTTCTTTAGGATTCTTTTTGTACTTTATGAGCTTAAATTAGGCTCTCTACCTAGCTTCAGGCAAGCAGGACAATTGAACAAAAACTAATTTTCCAAGAAGCCAAGTTTACTGGATTTACTTATTGTTGGTTTAATCACTGTAATGGTTTTAAGTGGAATGTTGGATTTCAGCAACTAATATATATTTTCTGAAAGTTAAGTAAACTAAGGAGAGCAGAAGAATCCTAAAAATGCTGAAGATTGGCAAAAGAAAAGCAAGCATAAACTTCCCATAAGGAAAACTATTTTTTAGCCAAAACCCCTGGCATTTTATATTTAATGAAATTGTTTCAATTATTTATGATATTGTCTAAATAATTTTAAATGACAATCTCTGTTTCACCAAATTTAAATCATTTCTCTGGTTTTCCCTGGATTTATGAGTCATTTTCTAATTTACCTAGCAATTCAAAATTACTAAACTTTAAAATATAAGTTTAGTTAAATATAAATTAAATTAAAAAATAGATCAGATAAAAATCACTTAAAAGAAAACATTCCATGCCTATAATCCCAGGGACTTGGGAGGCTAAAACAGAGGATTGCAAGATTGTAGACAGCTTCAGCATCTTAGCAAGACTTAACTAAAAAACAAAACAAAAAAACTGGGGAGGCAAGTCAGTGGTAAAGCACCCCTGGATTCAATCATCAATAATAATAAAAAAAGAATGAAAGCATTAAACATTAAAATTTAATTTAAATGAATATTTAAATTTAAATTCAAAAATAAAAAAAATCTTAAATAGACCCAACAATTCCATTTTATGATTTGAATTTGCAATGCTGGGGCTTGAACCCAGGGGTTCAACCCTGGGAGCTATATCCCTAACTTTTTTAATTTATTTTTTTTTAAATTTTTAGACAGTCTTATCAAGTTGCCTAAGCTGGCCTTGAACTTGTGATCTTCCTGCCTCAGCTCTCCAAGTCACCAGGATTACAGGTGTGCATCACTGTGCCTGACTATATATTTTTTAAAAAAAAAAAAGAGAAGGAAAAAAAAAAGAATAGGAGCCAGGTGCGGTGGCACACACCAGTAATCCCAGCAGCTTGGGAGGATGAGGAGGAGGATTGAGAGTTCAAAGCCATCCTCAGCAATTTAATGAGGCACTTAGCAAATCAGCAAGATCCTGTCTCTAAATAAAATATAAAAAAGGGCCATGGATGTGGCTCAGTGGTTGAGCACCCCAGAGTTCAATCTTCAGTACTGAAAAAAAAAATTGTAGGAGATACATATTGAATAAAATTATATGAGCAGTAAAATCATATAAAAGAGTGCGAAAGGATTTTGGAAGCTCAAGAGGGACATATGAAGACTTAAATGAGTGGCAGCTAATCTTTGAAATACATTAACTATAAAAATGTAATTGGACATGAAAGATAAAAAATTCCTAAAATACTGAAAGACACTATGAAAACAAAGTATGTTAAAAACATTTTAAAAACTTGTTTTAAAATGAAAACCAATCAATTCTGATATTTTGATTATTGGTAATGAAATATGTAGTTCAGAAAGTATTTAATGTGTTTATTAGTAATTGATTGTAAAGGAAATGTACATATAAACCATAATCCTAATGACTCAGGAGGCTGAGAGGAGGAGGATAATAAGTTTGAGGCCAAACTTAGCAACTTAGTAAGGCCTCAACAGCTTAGCAAGACTGTCTCAAAATAAAAAATAAATAAATAACAATAACAAAAAGGGCTGAGGGTATAGCTCAGTGGTAAAACACCCCTGGGTTAAATCACTACAACAAGTGGTTGAGGGATATTAAGGTGGAATAGTTTTGTTAAAGTTATTTAAATAGTCCTTGCAACACTCCAGTAGTGCTATTTTTAATGAATCAGGAAATTGATTTGTTGGTAAATTGACAGAGTCATTGTGTATATGCACGTGTGCATAAATGTCTGTGTGTATGTATGTGTGTGTGTATGTGTGCACATGTGTATTTTAAATCTGGTTAAGTCTTACCTCTCCTTGCTTAATCATCGAGTTCTAACCAATGCAGAGAATAACAACACTAATGATTTTTCCATTTTAGATGCTATGATTCTATTAACGGGACCTCAGAGTATATTGTTTGGTCCCCAAGTTACGCTGTGCCTCATCTTAGAGTTTTTAGTTAACTGATACTGCCAAGTTTCTTTCACTACAACTGACATTAATCCAAATCTTCTAATTCTGCTGTCATGCAGATCTTTTGTGAATTTAAATGCTAGATGTTTTTCCTGATTACATTTTGTCTTGTTTTATACACTATGTTGTATTGTTGTTGTGCATTAGTTAACTCTGGTCTGCTTTATTGAAACCTCTTGTGAAATCAATGATGTGGCTTCTACCTCTATCATAGTCCCTTTCTCCATTTTGGCCCAGGGTAGGCTATGCCACAAATCCCTTATGGGGGATTGGTGCACGCTTGCTGATCATAATTGTCCTAACCTCAGAGTGAATAACTCCAATGTCTTCCAGGATTCCACTTATTCAACCCTTTAAAATTAATATTGTCATCTCTCCTGCCTTCACTTATTTGAAGTAGAATTATTGAAATGAAAGAACAATGTACTTATAAATGACATTTTGGGAAATAATTAATCAACAAATCATGCCAAGTTAATTAAAAATGGAAATGAAAACAATCTGATAAAATCATTAATCTTCCTGGAAGTATTTAATTAAAACATAAAGAATATCTTCATTAGCATTAATTTCATAAATATCTTAGTTACACTATCATCATAATCAACTCTTTTTAAGTTTTAGGCAACTCTTTTAAGTTTTAGATAAAAATAAGTGAAAGTTAAAGGTATTTATATTTTATTGGAGATTTGGGTATATTTCAATTTTACATATATGCAGCATTCTAAGAACTCACCATAATTAAAAAACGTAATAAAAAAAGAAACAAATAATGAACAGGAAACGTCAACTGTTGAATAAGAGAAGAAACTGAAAGTTTTAAATGACCTTAAAGATCTTGAACTTATAATTCTAAAGGATACCAAGAAAGTATTGATTTGCTGATGGATTCTTCTGAAGTCTCTAGAGTAGCAGCTATTCCTTATGCTAGCAAAACTGTCTGAGAAATAATTATAGCCTCATTTCTAAAACTTTTTTTTTTAAAGAGAGAGTGAGAGAGAAGAGAGAGAGAGAGAGAGAGAGAGAGAGAGAGAGAGAGAATTTTTAATATTTATTTCTTAGTTCTCGGCGGACACAACATCTTTGTTGGTATGTGGTGCTGAGGATCGAACCCGGGCCACACGCATGCCAGGCTAGCGCGCTACCGCCTGAACCACATCCCCAGCCCCTATTTCTAAAACTTGATAAATTTAACAATAAAAAGTTTTAGTGGCCAAAGTCACTTCTGAACATAAAACTGAAACATTCAAATAAAATAATAAGTGTAATCTAATAATGCTTTGAAATAACAATATTCTCAAATCCAGGAGGATTTGTTTCAGAAATAGAATATCGATAAAATAGAAGTTAACAAATACAGCATTCTATACTCTCTAAGAAAAATCATATAAAAACTTAGTAGATAGAACTATTTAATAAAAATGAATGCACATTTTCTTAAAGAATTAGATACAGATAGAAATACTGCCCCTGAATGTATCATCACAGATCCATCTTGTACTGAAAGCTAAGAACAATGCCCTGGGAAAGGGCTGCTCAGTAGAATTTCCTGTGATGAGGGAAATGGTCTCTGTCTGCACCATCCCATAAGGTAACTACTACCCTTGAGTGGCAATAGAGCACTTGACATGTGGCAGGTGTGACTGCAGAGCTGAATTTTTAATTTTATTTAAGTTTTATTCACTTAAGTTAAAAAAGCCACATGTTGCTAGCAGCAGCCATACAGTATAGCAGAGCCCTGGATGATTGGATGATGTTTCTTTATTCAAGGTAGCAGGGGGAGGTAATTTTTAAAATTTTCATGGTTTTGTATTTATGGAGAATCAATTACTAAGATATATATATATATATATATATATATATATATATATATATATATAACTCATCTTAAACATTATGTTTTTAAAATATGTTTGATTAACATATATTAATCATACATATTAATGGGGTTCATTGTGACATTTCAATACATGAAATAATCAAATCCAGTCTTCCTTTAACCATGTCCTCTGTCCCTGCCTCTAGTAATCACTATTCTATAATCAGGTTGACTTTTTTTTTAATCTTCTACTTCTGGTCAACTTACCTAAAGTAAATGAAATCAATATAACAAAAAGATACTTGTACACTATCAAAATAGCTAAAACATGAAATCAACCTAGGTGCCAATGGATGAGTGTATATAGACAATATGGTACATAAAATAAGAAGTATTTTTAGAAGGAATAAATTTTCAAAAAAGCAATAGCTTTTAAAGATACCATAATTTCTAGCTAGAAAACCCAAAGGAATTACCTTTAGAAGACTAAATATAATAAAGAGGACAGATAAAAGATAAATTTACAGGGGCTGAGGCCATAGCTCAGTGGTAAAGTGCTTGCCTTGCATGTGTGAGGCACTGGGTTCAATCCTCAGCACAACATAAAAATAAATAAAGATACTGTGTGTTCATCTACAACTAAATAAATATTAAAAAGAAAAAGATAAATTTACAAAAGTCAATAGTGTTGAGGCACAGGAGCAATATTGAAATTCTGAAAACAGTGGAAAGTAATGTCATTTAGAATAGTGACCAGAAAAAATAAAAATCACTTTTAGCTCTCGGAGTGAATGAAAAATAATATAGTGTAGATTACCCAGGGAATGATAGCATAAATGTATCAAAGAATAATCATACATGTATCTTTTGGGTCTGTTTTTCCAACTTCTCAGTCTAAAATGAACCATTCATGCCATTGAAGAAAACTAACATTGAGTTATGCAAGCCCCATGCTAGAAGTTTAATCTATCTCATCTCATTTCAATGTAACAAGAGATTAATTACTTATTTTCTGTTCCATTTTTCAAGATAAGGTAACTCGAGTCACAGGGAAGTTAAACTATCTATGACACAATGCTAATAAACAGCACCCTGGGTCTTAACTTTCCAAAGCCAATACCCACACCACTACAGCACTATTCCCTTTCTTACCTTTCCTTTTCACATCTGTCCTGGTTTATTTCAGATATCTTTTATCTGATTTAAAACACCACATTTGGCATCATAGAATGTGTGAAAGCATAACCTCCTGATAGTTGATGCAAAAATAAGCTAAAACGAAGAGTTTAGAGTTGATATGGGTTATAACTAGGCCTAGATATATAGGCCAAGGGTGGATATTTAAGTTGGCTATTTGGAGCAGGGAGCACACATGGCATGAAATACAAATAAGAATAAAGATGTAGAACTCCAAAAATGTTTGTTAATGCACACACATAGGCCTATACATCTAAATGAGTGTTAGTCCTTAGGAGTCATCTTAAAAGCCTAAATGTAAATTCTAATTAAGCTAACCTTGCTCAAGAGTTTCAGAGTAGTTCTTTCAAAAGTTTCTTCAGGGCCACTTTATAAATAACAAGAAAATTAGCTTTCTAGATGTGCCATGAGAAAATAATTTTTAAAAATTGTGAAAAACAGAAACATAAAATTTAGCAGGACTATTTTCTGATTTATCTTGAACTTTAGTACCATGGAAAAGAAGCTTTAATCAGAAGAAAGTATGGAAGTGGTCAAAAAGGCATTTGTCAAATTCTGAAGGGAGTTTTTCAGCATTTTCAAGAGCTTTACAGACAGATGGCATCCTTAGCCTTTTATTATGCTTAAGTCCACTTGGAATCTCAACAGCATAGGTTTTCTTTGTTAAAATGGCCCAATTATAACTCCTTTACTGTTTCCTCTAGCTCTGAGATTCTTTGTTTTCTATTAAGAAGAAAATCACTTAGTCAATGGATTTTTTTTGGACATCTAGAGATCTAAATGGAAAGAGGAAAGGATAAAGGTGAGGAAAATGGGGGAGAGAGAGAGAGAGGGAGAGAGAGAGAGAGAGAGAGAGAGAGAGAGAGAGAAGGAGAAGAAGAAGAAGAAGAAGAAGAAGAAGAAGAAGAAGAAGAAGAAGAAGAAGAAGAAGAAAAGAGAAGAGAAGAGAGAGAGAGAAGAGAGGAATAGAGGGGGGGGAAGAGAGAGGGAGGAGGGGAGAGGGAGAGGGAGGGAGGGAGGAGGGAGAAGAAGGAGAAGGAGGAGGAGGAGGAAGAAAAGAGAAAGAAGAAGAAAAAGAGGAGGAGGAGAAGAGGAAGAGGAGGAGGAGGAGGAGGAGGAGGAGGAGGAGGAGGAGGAGGAGGAGGAGGAGAAATGGAGATTTTACTAAGGTAACCAGGTAGAAATTGGGAGTGAGAAATGATGGAGAATGGGGATTATAGAGGATGCCTATGAGCAGGGATTGTCTCCAATTAATTGAGCCACAAGAAGAGCCAATTGAGTGAGGGGGAAAGAGAAAGATTGGAAAGAAAGGGAGAAGACAGAGAATCTGGGCTGCAGAATGTCACATTAGACATTTCTCCACATTGAACACCAAAGACCACAAAAACCAGATGAGCTTCAGCTACTTGCTAGCATTGGAGAGAGGAGGGAAAAGGAGGCAAAGAGATAGGAGTTGTCAATGCATTTTTACATATTGGTCAAGCATAATGTTCATTGTCATGAGTGAATTATTTGCTTAAAGATATCACATTGAGAAACCTCATGATGGAAACATAGCATTAAACATTATGACACAGTATATTGCAGACATTAATGAAACCTCTGCATTACACACAGATATTGTAAGTCTCTTTCCACCTGTCAAGGGATTTTAACACATAGGATGCTGCAAGTTAACCTTGGCCACCCTGAAAACTGGCAACCTCATGGATTCTTTGTTCTTCATAACCCCATTGGGTAATGGCACTCAAGAATGTCAGCATGTATATTAAGATTGAAAATCAGGTGTCTTCAGGAAGAATGACATTTATTTGCTATTTTTTTGGAGGGGGAGTACTGAGGATTGAACCTAAAGGTGCTTTACCATTGAGCTATATCCCTGGGTAGTTTTTATTTTTTATTTTGAGACAGGGTCTCATTAAGTTGCTAAGGCTGTTCTTGAACTTGTGATTTTCTTGCCTCAACCTACTGAGTCAGTGGGATTACAGCTGTGAGTCATGCACCCAGTTCTTTGGCTAACTTATTCACTGGTAGCATCAAAGTCTCTTAAACTTCAGGTTTCAAAACAAACAACAACAAACAATTTCTTTCAGGCAATAGGGGAGGAAGCCTGTTCTTTCTTGGAAATTAGTCATGAATTAGAAGCATCAGTAGGAGAGAATAAATAAACTCCTAAAGTAGCTGCAGATTATATAAGGGCCTTAAGGCTTGCCCTGTTTTATTTCTGAATCTGCATGAAGACTTCTAAGAACCTACAAATGAAGTGATTTTTTGTTCAAAGTAGAATCATAACAATAAATCACACTCAGATAGCAGTTTGTGCATTTCTCCAAGATGTCATTCCAGCCAGGTGCAGTGGTACATAACTATAATCCCAGCAGCTAGTGAGGCTGAGGCAGGAGGATGGCAAGTTCAAAGTCAGTCTCAAAAAAAAAAAAAATGTGAGGCATTAAGCAACTCAGTGAGACTCTGTCTCTAAATAAAATACAAAATAGAGCTGGGGATGTGGCTCAGGGGTTGAATGCCCTGTGTTCAATCCCTGGTGCCCCCCCTCCCCCCCAAAAAAAAGATGCTGTTTCACTACTCTGTTTGATCTTCAAAATATTATGAGGTAGGCAAGGGGAAACTTTTAAAATGAAGATATAGAAGTTCTAAATGTTAATTGATTAACCCCAAGTCATTTTGAACAAGTTAGTTACAGAATACAGAAAGAATCTAGAAGTTTTATGTCTTGTCCAGTGTTCATGATGCCAGAATATTCAATATCAGGCTTCTCAACTGAATTGAATTTTTATTCCATTTTATTTGAAATAATTATGGCAACAATGATGAAAAAGAGCATCCAAACTCAACCACACACAATTATTGCATACCTAAAATGTTCAAAATCCTATTTTGTGGATTAGGTTATAACCAACTTGACATAGACTCAACTTTGAGCTTATTGTGATGTCTGGGGGAAAAAAAAACAAAGAAACAGTTATTGGAGTTAGTTAGGGTTTTTGTTTTAAATAATATTATTGTATTTTTTATTCCTTTATTTTGTTTATATTTACGTGGTGCTGAGGATCGAACCTAGTGTCTCACACATGCTAGGCCAGCAATCTACCATTCAGCTACAGCCCCAACCCTTAATTAGGCTTTTCCAGGATAACATGGCAAATGCTATGCCAGTTCATTTACTGATTTCCAATTATTTTCTCAACAAATATGTTATGCTGCTACTATGTGCCATACAATGTGCTTCTCTATACTAAGAAAGTACATGATTCCTGCTCTCTAAAATTCCCAGGAGAAAAATACACATGTAAATAGCCAAATGTCACACAGTGTCATTATTTCTAGGGCAAAGAATTGTGCATAGAAAGAACAATGGGATCTGAGGAAGGAGCTGTAAAGTCTATGTGGGGAGGGAGGAAGAGAAGGTTTCCCTGAGGAGGAATCTGACTCCAAAAGTTACCTTATCTTGCCCTTGAGGAATTTATCACTTAGGCAGAACAATAGCCTATAAACAGAGAACTATGATAAGTGCCACTGCGTTTATAAACACACAGTGCTGTGTGAGCACTCCCTGTGAGTGGCCATTTGAGTAAGTGTGGTAGTGCTGAAAACCCAAAAGGCCCTTGGAAAAGTCTGTAAGAGGGCTGGGGATGCAGCTCAGTGGTAGAGTGCTTATCTAGCATGTGTAAGGCCCTGGGTTCCATCCCCAGAACTGTTGAAAAAAAAAAAAAAGGTTATCAGGTAGAGAAGGGAGAAAACAAACCATTGCAGGCACAGGGAACACAGAAGCAAAGTCACAAAGGCACGAAATACATGATAATTGGAACTGGGAAATAGGTGTGGAGTTTGCAAACAGAATCTGAGATTTAGTTAAATAGAAGAACAAGAGAGGAGGTGGGGGAGCAAATATGGATGGCATTTTATGAGTTCAGGGTAGAAAAGTAGAAGGACTAAACTGATGAAGAAGGTGGAGAGAGGAGGTGCCAATGTAGAAACTCTGAGATCTGAGCAATTTTCAATGTAAAGTATGAGACAATGACAGGAGTAGCAGAGGAAGTTTCCAGTTTTGTTGGGTGAGTAGATTAGCAATGGCTCAGCATTTACTGAGATAAGAGGCATAGAGAGGAATAGTTTGGGGGTGTAGTCGACCGAATAGTGACCCCCAAATATGTTCACATCCTAATCCCTGGAAATTGTGAATATATTATTACAGGAGACCAGAATATGCCACTCCCAATATGCCTCTTTCACATAAGGATTATTTTGAGATGGTTATATAGAGAAACTCTGAAAGCAGCATAAATTACCCTTTTTATAAGGTAAATTTACATTTTATAAGGGAAATATCTACTTGGAAGGGTGTCTCCCTCTACCTACACACATTTATCAATGGAGAAGGCACCAATTTAAATTTTTATAACAAACTTTAGTCATATTTGCCATACTTTTTCCTGGTCACCTTCCCATAACTTGTCTTCCTCATACCCTACTTATTTTAGCTGAAACCCCAATTCTAAACCATCTCTTCGGGTGACTCATTTCCCTGAGTTTTTCCCATGTTAACAAACTTCTTTTGTTTTTCTGTTGCTAATCTGTCTTTTGTAAAAGGGCCCCAGCTGGAAATTTAAAAAGGGATTTTTTTCCCTCCCTTACATTACCTTGAGGTGAAAGGGTCTTTGCAGATGTAATTATGTTAAGGACCTAGAAATGGAGCAATTAGTTTGGATTAGCCAGGAGGACCTAAAGTCATCACAAAAGTATTTTAAGGGGAAGGAAAGAATGAGATATGAAGACAGATGTAGACAAGAGAAAGAAAGAGAGAGAGAGAGAGAGAGAGAGAGAGAGAGAGAGTGAGTCAGAGACAGAGAAAAATGAAGAAACTTCATTTCTGGCCTTGAAGATGGAAGAAGGGCATAGTATGGTTTCCATGTGAATTGAGTGTCCCTACAAGGGTCCATAGGTCATTGGGTGCATGAGGGTATTCATGTGTGACCCCCTGGGGTTGTTACAAAAAGAGAAATTCCACCCCTCCCATCCTCTCTGCTTCTTGGATCTGAATGTGACCACTTGCTTTTACTTGGGCTCCACCGTCCACCATCATCCGCCATCCACCATTCACTATTTGCCATGAGGTTCTCACCAGAACTGAACCAATGCAGGTGCCATATCCTTGAACTCCAAAATTGTGAGCTAAATAAACCTCTTTTTTTCTTCATAAGCAGACTGTTTCAGGTTTTTCACTGAAGTAATTCAAAGCTGACTAATACAGGACTGTGAGCCAAGGAATACAGGTGACCACTAGAAGTTGAAAAAGGCAAGAAGACAGATTCTTTCCTGGAGCCTCCAGAAGGAAGGCAGTAATGTTAAGCTATTCTGAATTTCTCATTTTGCTTCAAGCCACTAAATTTAATCCATTAGAACATCAGTTGGTAACTAATACAAAGCATAAACAGGGAAATAAGTAAGTTTTATATGCAGAATTTGAATGTCTGTAGAGCACCCACCTGGAATTCAGACAAATGCTAGGGTAAAGCATGTTGAATTTGGAATCTTCAGTATATGTAGGTCATAGCAAATGCTAAGGGGATACAAGAGATTAACATCAGGAACAAGAGCTAGTTACAGCTTGGCATATAGCAATTTCAAAGAATTTCACAAGAGGAAAGAGATGTGCAAAATAAATGAAAGGAGCAGTCCAAGAGTTGGGAGGGAAATTTTGAGAGGGCAATATCATAAAAACCTGGTGAGGAAATTAGAAAGGAAATTGTAAAGTTAAGTCTATTTCAAGGTCAAGTGGGAAGACATCACACAGGAGGACATTAGATTTGACAGTATGGCAGTTCTTTGGTGATGTTGGTAAACGTCGCTCCAATAAAGTTGTGGTATGGAAGCCATGTCAAATGGAAGAATGAATGGGAGGTGGAAAAGCAGAGAAAATGGCAGCCCATGATTTCTAGAAGCTTCTCTTGAAAGTTATTTGAGCAATGGGGCTAAAACTGGATGGACTGAAGGAGAAGTATTTGAGTAATTATTTGTTTAGTTTTGAAGCCAGGGTCATCTGAGCATGTTGAGAAGTAAAGATATGAACGTGTGAGGAGAAAGAGGAAATGGTAGATAATAACTGGGTTCCCGGAAGTCCCAAATTAAAAAGTAACAATTTTGAGAGAGCTGTTTTTCATGTGTTTAGTGTGAAGAAATAATGTAAGCCTGGCTTCCAATTGTCTTCCAAGTGTCCATTAGGTTGAGAAATTGGGTGTTTTCTCAATCCTATGGCTTTCACAATTTGTCTTATTAATTTCTATACAATTTGTGGGAGGGGTTCAGAGAACTGAAAGTAGAGATTATATTTGTATAAACTGCAGGGGACATCAGAAGTAAGTAAAAAGCTTAATCCAGGCACTTGGCCTTAAATAGAGAGATTAATCTTCTAATGTGTTTTGGGAATGAAACTAAACTGATTGTCAAAAATTAATTTCAGCCAGGAGATAATGTTTAAAGAGAATTTGGGAGGAGAAGAAAAACAATGAATACAACCAGATTTAAAAAAAGAAACTGAATGAAGGAAGTGGCAATGATTTCTGGGTTCCTGTATACCAGGTTGGGTATTTGCACTTTAAGCTAAGGATTGAGAATTAAAGTGCCATTAAGTTGATCAGAAAAAAATCCATGTATTTTCTTGAGTTAACCAAAGCAATTTTTAAAAATATCAAATATCATTTAGTTTGTGAACATACAAGTTTTCAATGATGTAGGAAGTAAACAATACATTTTCTTTTTTCCTTTCTTTTTGGTACTGGGGGATTTAACTCAGGGACACTCAACCAAAAATACATTTTCACATTTTCAACTTCTTTTTTTTTTTTTTTTTTTTTTTGGTACTGGGGACTGAACCCAGGGTTGCTTTATTGGAGCTATATCACCAGCACTTTTTATTTATTCTTTTGAGCCAGGATATTGCTAAGTTGCTTAGGGTCTTGCAAAATTGCTAAGGCTTGCCTGGAACTTGGTATCTTCCTGCCTCAGCCTTCTAAACTGCTGGGATCACAGGCATGTGCCACTATGCCTGTAATTTTCCACTTTTTAAAAAAGTATATGGAGTAAGATTACATCTGAAAATAAAACCCTCCTAGCCTGGCTGGTGTCATAAGAATTTACCTCAAATACCTTGGAAAACGATATGCCTACTATATACCCTTGAACACAATATTCCCAAAATGGCTACCTCAAAGAAGGAAGGCTCATTTAGCACAGTGGCAGACACCTATAATCCCGAAGCTGCTGGGGAGGCTGAGGCAGGAGGATTGCAACTTCAAAGCCAGGCCCAATAATTTAGCGAGACTTTGTCTCAAAATAAAATACAAAAGGGCTAGGGATGTAGCTTGCTTAGTGGTAAAGTGCTTCTGGGTTAAATCTCCAGAACCGCCCTCTCCACCCTCCAAAAAGAAGAAAGGCTCACACTACTGTTTGTAGCTTTAAATCTTATAGATGGGTTATAGATATTGAAAAAGAAGAAACAGCATCAAATTGCTTCCGGTGACAAGTATATTACCCAGAGACTTTCTAGTGCATATGATGTTAATTTGGTGTTGCTGAACTTCCCCAATATGACACAACTCTTGTCAAACTCAATGGTAATTTCACCAATTTTTTTTTTCAAAATAGTACCCATTTAACAACTTTCATTACTAGACCTTCTTATGTAAATGAAGGATATTTAAGATAATCTTTTAAATGTTGGTAATATAGTCCATTAAGTTTCATTAGATTATCCACTGTTCTTGGGGATGTGATTTTGTATACATAATAAAATGATAAATTTCCAAACATCGAGAGATCATAAAGCTCTCTGGTGTTTCAAGAATTCTGGACTCCTCCTAAATTTACAAGTCATACAATGCTTTTTTCTAGTACTTTGGTGTTTACTAGAACATCATTTATTTGTGCCATTTTGAATGTCCCTTTCACAGGCAAATAATCTACACAAGAGTCCATTACCCAACAGGATGTTTTTCTGATGTGTGTAGCAATGACTTATAAAGTACACCTCTGAAACAAGAGTCCACTAAGATGGAAGAGAAAAATCACATGGATGAATGAAACCTAAATCTGATCTCAGGGATCACAAAAAAGTTTGCATCTGCACCCCAGTTGAAAATGATTCAGGTGCTTCTTTTGTTTCTTATTTTGTTAATCTCATTGCCACCCTGCCAGTGGCTCAGGATCGAAACCTCCATGTCATCATTAAATCTCTCCTCATCTTCACACCCACATCCAATTAGCTACCCAATCCAGTTTATTTTATGACCTCAATGTGGTTGGCATCTGACCCCTCCTGTCTGGATTTTGTCATGGCCTTGGAATTAATCTTCTCAGTTTGAGTGGCATCCTGGCATCCCCTTTTTCCATTACTTCTTTCCATTGCTACCACATTTCTCTTTCTATGACTTGGATTATATCATTGCCTTGCTCAAAAGCCTTGAGGAATCACTACTATAAATAGCATAAAAAGTAGGATCCCCAGCTGATACTCAAACTACAACACTGTGGTCCATGTACCAGTGTGGTCTGTGAACCTTTTGGTATGGCTAATGATGGGGGTACATAAAAGAACAGAGAGCAAACATTTAGAAACCTGTCTAGGTATTCTTTTCTTTTTTCCCCCCTGATTTTATTTTTTGAAATGTAATTATATATCTATTGAATCTACCAATGTAGCTTTTGATTTTGTACCTGTTAAAAAAATTAATACCTATTTTCTAATAATTCATTTTTATGGCTGAAACATACATGTATTGGTATGCAACAGGTTGGAAATTTAAAACAGTAATTCTTCATGAAGCACTGTTCTACAGTACTACTTAAAGTGTGGTCCCTGGCCTTTCAGCATCAGCATCACTTGGAGCTCTTTAGATAAACAAAATTGCAGGACCCACCTCAAATGTACTGATGCAGAATCTCTGGGGTTGGGTGCCAGCAGTTGATATTTTTTCAATCCTCAGCTGTTTGAGATATGCTGATTAACAATGCTTTGGCCATTATTTCACCCCTGTCACCCCCAGTGGCTATTAAGCACTTGAAATGTGGCCAGTGTAATTGAGGAAATGATATTTTTAGCTTTTTATTTAATATAAATCTAAATGGGCACATTTGGCTAGTGGCTGCATATTGAACAATACATATCTGATCCCCCATACTATATTCTTAGACATCCACAGTGTCATTTTTTAACACATCTTTTTTAAATATATATTTTTTAGTTGTAGGGGGACATAATACCTTCATTTTATTTTTTTGTGGTGCTGAGGATTGAACCCAGAGCCTCATGCATGCTAGGTGAGCACTCTACCACTGAGTCACAATCCCAGCCCAGTGTCATTGTTTTTTTAAAAAAAGTTTTTTTTTTTTTTTTTTTTTTTTTTTTTTTTTTTTTTTTTTTAATAGTACTGGGGATTGAACTCAGGGGTACTCTGCTGCTGAGCTACATCCCCAGCCACTTTAATTTTTTTTTTTAAACAGGCTCTCCCTAAGTTGCCAAACTAGCCTCAAACTTGTGATCCTCCTGCCTCAGCCTTCTGAGTTTTTAGGATCATAGGCATGTGCCACCACACCCTGCCAGTGTTATGTTTTGTGCTACATTTCAAGCTTTTTAGTTCACCTAAGAATATTTGGTTTCCAACTGCAGTACTTTCATAGCATTTCATTAAATGTTACCTATCTCTTAATGTAAACTGCTATTTTCACCTCTTCCAAGAAGACTTTCAGGATCTTTCTTATTTAAGTTAACTTCTTCCTTGTTTTCCTTTTTAGCATTTTCTAGTAATTTTTAATAGAATTTATTATCTTCTTGGTGCCCTAGATACTTAGTGTGGGGGTCTCCTTCCTCTAGATAAAGAGCTCTTGGTTTAATCATCTTTCTATCACAAGATGGCACCTACCTGGTACTTTGCAAATGGCACTCAACAACCATGTAATTGAATGGAACTTACAGGAAACCAGAAAGAAAAGTCCTTAATACCAACAATACATCTTAGTGTTCTTAGAAGTTGAGACAGATCAGAATGTTAATATACACAATTTAGTTTAGAATAGGAAAAATGTTACAGCTCTGGTGAAACATTTGTCACAGGATCAAAATACATTGTTACAAAAATAAACCCAGTGCTTGCCTCATCATTTCTTTAGCAGCAGGAAAGCATTTTTCTTTGGCAATTCTCTACCTCCATCAGAATTGTTCCTTAACTAAATGTGAGATTAAAAACAGGCTTGTAGCTTTTTTTTTCTTTTTTTAATGGCATTCCCACTGGCAGAACCATATTCTTGGCGATATCAAAGCAGTTTCTCCATTAATTTCATGAAAGATCTTAGACTTCTGAATGGATCAACATTTTGCTACAAATAAGAAAAACGATGTTTATTTTTACAGAAAAGTTGAGAAGAAAATGCAATTCATTCTGTTTTATTGCAGGGTTCTATATTTGATGCTGTTTTTTAGATAGCTATAAAATTAAAATACATGAAATTAACCACACCAAACCAAACTTTAAGGTGGTTAATAATTATGTATATTCTGCCATCAATGTAGAAGACATGTTAGACTTTTATAGGGATTACATACCCACACTGACTCACAAATACAGCACTCCAAACAACTTATACTTCACAATGCCTCTACACAAAAGTGAATGGGAAATGTATGTTACTTTCTAACAATGGGCAAAGGCAGCATTCATATTAGGTTTGAAAAACTGAATGTCAAATATAATTGGCAGTTTTCTTTCTGTGTGCCTTACACTGTGGGAACTTACCAACTAACATCAATGCCAACTTCTCTTGTGAGTTGTATTTTCAAAAAGTTTAGGTTGTCTGTACCATGTGGAAGAACATATGATATAAGCTCCAAAAGTCTACACATGACACATTTGATGTTCATCTAAATGTGGTTTGAGAAGGCTGGAAAAGATGCAGAATTATTGTGAGCACTTAGAGACGGAATAGACTAGTAAGTCTAAGGAAAAACACTATCTATCTCAACAATCCACCATTTGTTAGACCATAATGACAAAAAAAATATTTAAGACTGAAAAAATGTCATAGTACAAAATATATCATCCTACTTATGCACAAATAAAGTAAATATATGTTGAAGCATAGAAAAAGAACAACAAACTGTTGGTTAAAACTGATTTTCCTTGAGTGATGAGCAAGGGTAGTTGGGGTAATGAGGGATATATTCTTCATAAATCTACTTTATGTAATTTTTTTAATTTGAATCTTTTTTAATGGTACTTGGGATTAAACTCAGGGGCACTTGGGCTGTGGCTGTGGCTCAGTGGTAGAGCACTTGCCTCACACGCATGAGGCACTGGGTTTGATCCTCAGCACCACATAAAAATAAATAAATAAATAAAGATAATATGTCCATCTACAACTAAAAAAAAAATTAAAAAAAAAAACTCAGGGGCACTTGATCACTGAGTCACATCCATAGCCCTATTTTGCATTTTATTTAGAGACAGGGTCTCTCTGAGTTGCTTAGCACCTCGCTGTTGCTGTTGCTGGCTTTGAACTCATGATCCTCCTGCCTCAGGCTTCAGAGCTGCTAAGATTACAGGTGTGCACCACTGCACCTGGCAGTTTGAATATTTTATAACAATAACTTTCCTTGTTTAACTTGTAACCAAAAGTAAAAATTGTTTTAAGAAAATAAAAACCTTTCTATTTGAGGAAAGGCAATTTTTTCCTAATAGAGGATTTCTCCCTAAAATATGTACAGAAAATCAAGTTGGTAAATAGTTTTTCAAGGAAAAAATAATTAAAAAATTAAACAGGTTTTCCTAGTTACCTCTGATTAACTCTCACTAATGATAATAAATATTTATATACTACTTTAGAAATTACACTTTATATTCATTGTCACATTTGTTAATTTAAAGGTAAGATAGGTATTACCATAATCATTTTACAGAAAATGAAACTGAAATTCAGGCACATTAAATCATTTTGTTGATATTGCCCAGGGTGTAAGTGGCAGGGCCAGAATTTGACAAATTGTGGTTTGAAAGCTCAGGTATTAGCCACCATATTCCTCAACTCAAGGACATACAGATCAGATAAACTGGTTAGTTGAAACTGACTAGAGAAATTAAATCACCCAATCCACACAATTTATGGATTTATAGTTTAATGGTATTATGTGAATTATGCATGACATAGTAATATTTTCTACAGCCTGCAAGGTCTCTAAGAATTTTCCTCCACATTCTTTCCAATGATCTTTTTCTTCATTAGAGGAAGCATCAGTAGGAGAGAAGGACTCAAATTTCCTTGAATCCCAATCCCATCCTCATGGTCCTATCATATTTAAGGTCCATTCATTGTTCATCAATTGTTATACAAATACATACTGATCTTTTAATATGTTGCTTATTGTGTGTATAGTAAATAGGATCAGGGAGAATGAAGCATCATTCCTGCATTTAGGGAGGCCCAAATTCCTGGGGAAATAATAATCCCATATGACAAAAAGAAGAGCAACAACAAAATATGTGCTAAGCTGCAGTGGTTTTCAGTTGGGGATGGTCATGCTGCCCGGAAATGTTCAACAATACTGTATATGGAGCTTTTTTGGTTGTCACAATTTGAGGGGTGGGTACTTGCTGCTGGCATCTAGTGGTAGAGGCCTGAGATGTGGCTAAAATTCTTGTAACTCACAGGACAGTTCCCAACAGCAAACAAATATCAGGACCAAGCAAATAGTGTCAAGGGTTGGAAATCCTTTGCTATGGGGCATAACATCGTTTCCAGATTTTGAATGAAGAAGTGTATTCCAGGTAAACCAGAGGAATTTACAATTCTATGACACTGAGGAGATTAAAAACATTAAGCAATCTACTCTTGAATCAGTACTCAAATCTTATATTTGTGACATTAAGACAGGGTATAGGGGCTGGAGTTGTAGCTCAGCAGTAGAGCACTTGCCTAGCACATGTGAGGCACTGGATTTGATCCTCAACACCACATAAAAATAAATAAATAAAATGAAGGTATAAAAAATTCACAAGATGAATAGTTGTCCTTTAAAAAAAGACAGGATATAACTTTCCTAGAAGTGGGTTTATAATACATAATTAGGCAGAGTGGGAGAATCCAATTATAGGACAAAGATTGCCTATTCTTCCACCCTACCCTTAGGTGAGTCCCCATCATCTCATCTCTCCCTCCCCAGACTGCTAGCAACCATGATCAGGTTGTCTCCTGCTCAACCCTCATTAAGACATTCCCTACTGCTGTTTGTTTTTTTTTTTTTTTTTTTTTTTTTTGTGGTGCTGGGGATTGAACCCGGACCTTGTCCATATGAGACAAGCACTGTACCAACTGAGCTATGTCTCCAACCACTACTTCCTTATCCACTCTCCTTCTTTCTCTCCTCCATGTGTCTGTATGACTCTGGTACCTTTGAAGGCTGGTTCTAGTTTGGGGTAGGCCACTAGGAAGAATCTGGAAGAGGTCTGAGAGCTGCAGATTTTGAACATCCATGAGTTTTCCATTCCCTTTCCTACTTGGTTACCATTCTGGGTGTGGCTTCCTCCCAATAGTACCAGAACTCCAGCTCTTATATAGTTTTGGTGTTTCATTCTGTCCTCTTTGTCCCTCCAGCTGATGCTAGTCTTTGAGAAAGTCAATATCTTTCTTGTGTTCCTTTAATTCTATCCCCACCTCTGGAAGTAGCCATTTCATTAACAAATTTCTATTTGATCCATCTGAAGTGAATTTTGTTTAAAGTCAGTGCTCTGACATTCACACTCAATCTAAATCAGTTTTCCTTCATATAGACTTTTGCACAATACCCAATCATTTTCCTCTGTTTTTTATCACATTTTATAAATGCATATATATGCATTCATAGATACATTTTGATTTTTTATATAATAGCTGTCACCTTACTGACACAATTATGTGTGTTCCATAGGGATCATGGTTGTTTTGCTAATGGCAGTTGAATTGATAGGTTAAAAGGCAGGCAATATCATCATTGAGGAGAGACCCTTGAATTTTTCATGAACTAAATCATTATTGAAAAGCAATGTTACTATGAGGAGCTTATGGGTAAGAAAATAACATATGTGAAGGAAAATGTTTAAAGCTTTAAGTGCATGCATGCATGATTCAACTGACACTTGTTCAGCACCTCATTTGTACCACACTCTTCATTAAGCATTGAGAATACAGGCATGAGAAAAAAAATAGTTTCTTTTGCCAAAGGTACATGACTGTTGGGGAAGATAGAAACGTAAAGAGAATGAGGCACGTGAGAAACATGAGCCAGGATTACCATGGGGTCAAGAAGGAGGTTGCCATTAAGGGAGAAGCTTGTAAGAGAGGCATCTGGAAGTAAGAAAATTAAACAAGATCATGTTTCAATTTTGTTCAGAATACTTGAGGGATAATATGACTATAAAGTTTTTGTTGATCCTCAATTCAAGGAAGAAAGGAAGGAAGCAACATGCAAGTCAAAAGGTTGCTTTGGGGGTAATGGCTCAGCACAGATAAAAGGGTGCAACTGGCATTGGAAAGTAAAGTCAAGAACAAGAAAATTGTCTCATTTTTACTACAAGCTCCAGATATATGGGTCCTGATAGTAATGGCAGCTCAGGTAGGGTGATCTGCAAAGCCTCTAGCAAGAGCTCCTGGGAACTCAGCAATTTCTGAGTTTAGGAAGGTATAAGTAATTTACCCGCTGTCAAGTTTTATACATGTGTGTGCACAAGCGGGTGGCATGCATGAGTGTGTGTGGTTGCAACATGACATTTATAATCCTCAAGGTAATAGTTATGTTCACCAACAGCCTTAGAATATTAAGAAATATGCTAAAATCTTTTTTCATTGAAATAATATTTTTTACCCTCCTGTGTAGAGGAAAAAAGTGATTTACACAAATACATTTTTAAAAATTTGTTTTGTAGTTGTAGATGGACAAAATGCCTTTATTTTATTTATTTTTATGTAGTGCTGAGGATCAAACCCAGTGCCTCACACATGCTAGGCAAGTGATCTGCTACTGAGCTATAGCCCCAGCCCAGTTTGCACAAATACTTTTTTCATGTTTCTGGTTTTGTCAATGAATTTTGCCCCAACCCAGAGAAGTCTCAATGAGTCACAAATCACTCTGATTAGAACCAAATAGCCACTGAGGTCCTGTTCTCAGTCAGACATTAGACCAGAGATCAGCAAACTTTTGTTACACAAAGGGGCAGATAGTAAATAATTTGTTCTTTGTAAATCTCAGTTGTCACAACTCAACATTGTTATTGTAATGTGAAAACAGTCAAAGATAATATGTAAATGAATGGATGTGTTCCAATAAAACTTTGGTTACAGAAAGAGGTGATAAGCCAGATTTGGCCTGTAGGCTCTAGTTTGACAGCCCTGTACCAACGTATAGAGGAGGAAAAGAAAAATTAAATTAAGAACAGGGGCTACAGCTCCACAAGAAGTAAGAAAAATAAGATCAGTGATGGTAACACTATGGTGGTACCAAAAGGAGAATATTCTAATTGTAAGATATAGTAAGGTAATAACAATATGTCAATGAACTCTGACTAGCAGAACTCATATGCTCCATACTGATAAAGCAAAACTTATTGGTACAATTTCCTATCTGCCATAACTATTATGCAAAAAAATCCTATTTAAAAAATATGAATAAACATATAGTTCAGAAATAGAAGCTACTTAACATGGATGGACCTTGAAAATATTATTTAGCATAATACTGAAATAAGACAGGCAGAAATGTTCAGAAGAGGCAAATCCATAGAGACAGGAGGCGGATTAGTGGTCTCCAGGGGCTGTGGAGAGGGAGGAAATAGGGAGTGACTGCTGATGGGCACAAGATGACTATTTAGGGTGATTAAAATCTGAATTAGTGGTGATGGTTGTATAACTCTGTGAATATACTAAAACCTACTGATTTGCATATGTTAAAAAGGTGAATTTTATGTTATGAGAATTATATCTCAAAAAAGGGAGTAGGACATATTCATACAATACTTTGGCAACATCCTTCCAGGAGGCAATGTATATAAACAATCTTAAAATATGGGAAGCAACAGAGAAGTAGTAGCTAAGATGTGAAAACGAAAAAGCACAAGAACCAAACAACCCAATATTTTAGCAACTGGGACGGCTCCATATTACTCAGTTTGAACACAAAAGGATCTCTATCATGTCTGAAGAGTAATTAAAGGTAATGTGTTACCTTTCCACATCCATGGAAAATGGCCACAGACACTTGATCTGTTTATATGAGTTAACATCAGATATGCCTAGACATAAAATGATTATTGCTGAGCCCTAGGCAAGGAGCTTTTCATACATTGCTCATTTTAGCAGTTTTGCTGTTTATGGATTATAAAGCCCATTTTACAAAGAACAAACAGATTGGCAAAGGTCATACTCTTTTTTTTTTTTTTTTTTTTTTGGTACTAGAGGTTGATCCCAGGGTCACTGTACCACTGAACTATATCCAAGCCCTTTTATTTATTTATATTTTGAAACAGGTTCTTGTTGAGTTGCTGAGTGGCTTATTAAGTTGCTGAGGCTGGGATTGAACTTGTGATCCTCCTGTCTCAGTCTCCTGAGTCACTGGGATTATAGGCATCTGCCACTGCACCCAGCAAGGCCATAATCTTTCCTTGTCTTTCTAGATTTCATGGATCTGAGGCAGAAGATACCTCTAATGGAAGAGAGTGTCAGCCTCTGACTCACTCCCCTAGCATTCCTCAGCTGTTTTTTTTTTGCCCCCCAAAAGGGGGTTGCTTGGGAGGCTCTGCAAACAAGTTCACAATGTTGTCATCTGGATTTCACCAGTAGTCCTTCCAACTGGTTTCCCTGCTCCCTCTTCTGCCCATAACTGCCAAAAGGATCTTTAAAAAACTCAAATCAGCACAGGCCCCTCCCTTGCTTTAAAGGCTAAGCTCCTCATCCAAGTTTAGAAGGGGTTGGATGCCCTGGTTCCGCTGGCCATCACATGTGCCACATCCTGCCCTTGCCCTTCCTGCACCAGCCCACGGGCCTTCCTGCCCATCAAGGCTTCGAGGCTTATCCTAGTTGATGCCTCTGCCTGGAATGCCCTTCTTATGGCTGACTTGTCATTCAGGTCACCTCCCACAGAGACTGTCCTTGTCTACTATTCTAAAGTAGCCACAATTCACTCTATTTTAATCCTTTGCAAAGCTCTTACCATCTGATATTTTCCTTCCCACTGCCCTCCTTCTCTCCTCCTATTGCTCCTTCACTCCTTTCCTCCTACCTTCCTTGCTCCTTTCTTCTTTCTTCCATCCCTCCCCCTTTCCCTTTCTCTCCCTCCCTCCCTCCCTTCCTGCCTCCTTTCCTTCTAGAATATATACTCTATGAGAACATGAACCCTGTGCTGTTCACCTGCTTCTGGCCCATTTTAGGCACTCAAATATTTGTTGAAAGAATTAATGGATGCCAATGAAACTTGGCAAAAGTCCTATGTTTTGCTAAATGATTAAAGATCTAAATCCCACAGCATATGGTTATGGCTCTGCAGAGAGGTAACCAATAAATGGGACTAATGACCACAAACTTCAGAAGGCTCTGACCAATACTGACCATTTACAAGTGCCCCCACCCCAAAGTTCCATGTCTGAGACAAGTTTCAGCTTGAGGTAAGTTTTTATTACCTACTCATAAACCCCTGAATCATGTGGTTTACAGGGCAAGTGCTAATGCAGTCATAATTATATTGGTGTGAATACATTGTCATAGAAATGTAGCAAACATAGGCACAGGCATTTAAGAGAAACCAGCTGCTCCCAATACAAGATCAACCGTCGCATAGAAACCAGTCAGCAGGCACACAGCTAAGGAACTTGAACTGAGTGACTGAAGGTGACACACCCTATAAATCAGAGTGAGATGACAGTTTGCACTAGCACCTCGGAGCAACCAATTCATTGCCCAGAGAGCTATGCATTTTGGGTAAATCTGCAATTAAGACATGGATACCACCCTCTCTAAATGGTAACTGCCATTCTTTTTTCTGTTTAATTAACCCAAACACAAAATAAGTGTTAATTTCAGTTCGTGGGTGATTTCCTTTCTATTCCTTTGGAAGCTGATCAAGAAACAAGAAGGGACATGACTTTCTTATACATTTAGCACTTACCTAGGGTTTTTCTTTTCCTTTATGATCTTTGAAATAACAGTTGCTTCATTAAGAGACTCAAGGGTGAAAAATATCAAACCTTTGACCTTTTCTTAATTTACACGTATATTGAGCAAATGAAAATGGATCCACCCTTACCATCTCTCCAGAATTAGCACTTTTAATGCAGTCAGTTGTGACTCTATAGCAGGATTTCTCAGCCTCAGCACTATTGACATTTCGGATCAGACATTAAGTCTTTGTTGTGGAGCTTGTTCTGTGCATTGCTAGATATTAAGCAGCATGCCTGGCCTCTACTCACTAGATGCCAGTAGCACAGCACTACCCACCCCCAAGCTGTGAAAACCCCAAATGTCTCCAAACATTGCTGAATGACCCATGGAGGGAAAAACCACTCCATGCTGAAAAACCATACACTGACATATTTGATTTCATGGACACTACTAATTTATCAATCTGAAAAGGACACTCAAAGCCCTTTAATATTTGTTGCTGTGTTTGAGTTGTGGCTATTACTCATCATCTTCTTGAAATGCCTCAGGGCCAGGATTGCTCTTGTAGGAAGACTCCCTGAAATTCATTGCAAAATTTTATGCCTTCATCAAGCATTGCATGCTAAGATTACATTTCTCAAAAATAAACAGCCTCCATAAATACTTGCTTCTGAGACAGGACATTATTTGAAATTGATGGAACAATCTAAATTTCAAAGCAGACATTTAAAGATCATAATATTTTTATGAAGAGTTCTTTAAAAGGAAAAAAAAAAGAGAGTTGGCTTTAGTTTGAAACCAATGACAAAACTAGTAATTTGTTTCTGCTTTTTGCTAAAATACCTAATCTTAATGACAAAATATTTAGAATAGCAACAGAAAGAGCAGAACTGCCCTGGTTTCAGCCTTACAAGATTTTATAACCCTGAAAAGGCCATTCATCAGCAAACAATCTATAAAGACAACCCAAAAGAATGTTCCAATGGCCTCATTCCCTTGTCTTGGTTATAATCCAAGAGCAAATCCTCCAAGTCTAAATCTCGCTACCCATAAAACTTCTTATCTGCCTTTACTTGGTAAAGGCCATCAACCAAATCTCTACACACAGTTTTTCCCATAGAGGAATGAGGCTGTAAGTTTGTTCACCAAGAGGCATTAGGCAGGAAGGAAGAATAAGCAAGAAATCTAACATAAATCTTTATCAGGCTTCTCTTGTAAAGCTGACATGGATTTGGAAACAGCTTTTCTTTGGGGTTTTCATAAACTTTATTATTTGCTCAGCCATCATTTATTCTCATTGAAAAAGTGCATTTTAAAAGCTGTCAACAATCGTACACAGATCATTTGACATTGTGCAGGAAGTTGGCCAGGGTAATATACTTCTATGGCATCATGGCGGTGTCATGTGATTTTGTTCACTTTCACAATTTTCTTGTATGGTATTTTATGGTTATTGATTTTATACCAGATGAACATTTGGAATGAACAATATAACTTTTAAAAGCTGTTCACAGAGAGCTGAAAAGTCAATTAGTATTATTTTTAGGCTTTTTTTTAATGACTTGCTTTGTACAAGCCTCACATTTTTGTTTGGGCCTGAGAGAAAAATAGTTGACATAGTTCATCTTAATCCAACTTGTGGTTTTTGCTCTAAACCCTCTTCTAGTAGCCTGCACCTTGTGGTCTATTTAATACCTTGCCTTTCTTCTTAGGAAAAAAAAAAGCAAACCAAAAGAAGCCATGTTCAGGATGATTGACTGGAAAGAATGTGGCTCATCCATGATGGTAGGTGTGGACCTAGTATTCTGTAAGAACAATGTGGTTCACCACAAATGCGAAAGGTGGGGTGTGTGGAAATTTTGGGCCCCTATTCCAATGCTTGAAGGGGCTTTCCCAATCCTTATTATGGAAAGTTAAACATCCTTCCTTTTTACAGGTCTTCCATAAATTAATTTAACAGTTACTGGGGGGGGGGGAAATATTTTGACATTATGGATTCAGTTTAGGAGAAGGTCTCTAAATAATTCCAGCTAAACTTCATGTAATTTCTAAAGCAACCCATCACAAATAATGAGCATCTTATAGTACTAAGTCAAGGAAATTAATGATTTGAATACTACCTGATTAAAGTGTGTTATTGTCCCCTCTCCTTAATGAAAATACAGTTATCAATATACTGCCTTTGTAAAACTTTGGGTGCTGATTTTTTTTTTTTGTGTGTGTGTGTGTGCTTATATGGTGCTGGGGATTGAACCTAGGACCTTGTGCATGCAAGGCAAGTACTCTACCAACTGAGCTATATCTCCAGCCCATGGGTGCTAATTTTAAGGCAACCTAACATAAAATAATCCATCCAAACTACTACAGAGTGAATGTCATGGAAGGCCAGGCACTCGTCACATTCTGTCTTCTATTTTCAGATGTAAAATAACTCCAAAAGTGAATTATTTAAGAAGTGTAGCTGCAACAGGAATCCTATTTAGAGTGAAACCAAAAATTGGGCCTTTCCAGCTAAGAAATCTTCAACTTGCCTAACCACTCTCAGAGCGATTCACAACCCATTTGTCATCTCCATATCAATATCAGCTCTCTTTATGTAACAAACCAATTGACTGATACCACCAGATGAGTGTGTGCTACTGTGTGCATTACTTCATTCAGTTCTCCCCTCACCTTACAAGGGAGGGAGGTATAATGTTTCCCATTTGACCAGAGATTAAGTGGTTTGCCAGAGTAACAAAGGTCATGAAGGGGCTGAAGCAGGCCTTGAAGCCAGCCTTGTCACAGCATATCATAGCCAGTGAGTCAAGGAAATTAATGACTCCACCTGGAAGAGCAAGTCATCATTCCAAGATGGAGAACTGCTGGCTTCTATTGGGAAGACATGGAGAATATGACCGCTGAAATTAGATCCAACAATTGTTGAATAGGGTTTTCCATGCCCTGATGTGAAATCACACATATGCTTTTTTGTTGGGGGGAGGTTGGAGGGGAGTTGGACCCAAGGATGCTCTACCACTGAGCTATACCCCCAACCATTTTTAGTTTTTATTTTGAGACAGGGTTTGCTAAATTTCTGAGGCTGGCCTCAAATTTGTGATCCTTCTGCCTCAGTCTCCTGAATGGCTGCAATTACAGATGTGGGCCACTTATGTATTGAGGAAATTATGAGTCAATAGTGGTATTTGTTACCAAGGGTTAATCCTGTATTTTCCTCTATAAGATAAGAAAATATGCAAAAATCCATGCTGATGCATTTATCCTCCTGAAAATCTCCCCAGTCCAGTCCAGTCCAGTCAATCCTATTTCTTCTTTACACTTTCCACATCAGGTGTTCTTTATTCTACCTGCTCTTTTAAGTGAACAGAGAGCAGGCACTGGGTAGGGGGCTGGCCTTTGATATTGCCTTGCAATACAGTAGGAGAACTGCAAATTCTGTTACCATTGTTTGGAAACAGGAGTCTGTTTTGTTATCAATGCTTAGAGTAGAGCAGTCATAGCAGGGTGCAATTTGCAGTTGTGCCTTGCTGATAAGGACTTACATTCTGTGGCTACAGCCTAGAGTTTTTTATAGTCTCCTTCTAGAGCATTTATTCTCGGAAGCTCCCCTATCCAAAAATGTGTTCCTGCAAGATTTCTCTTTTTGCTCTATTTCCTACTAGGTTCACATCTTTGCTGTGATACTTGTCACCTTGGACAGTGAACTTCTCAAAAGCAGATGGATTGCCTAAGGGTCAGGCAAACTTACCTGGTATGCTCAATGCTCTCCTACCTTCTCCTATTTTGTTTTATATTCTCTGAAAATTTTCAACTGAATTCTTTGAACATCATTGGTTAAAGTATCTACCCAGCTTCTCAACAGCCATCTACCACTTTGAGCTGTCACTCTACTTTGCTTCTATCATTCCATTTATTTTCCTTTGGACTTCTACTTTGGCTCAGAAAGATGAAGAACAAGGACTGCTGCCTTTGTGGTCACTGGCCAGCTGTGTGGTGATGACAATATTAACCTCCCTGATCTTATGAAGGTTCTCATTTATATTTTTAAGGAGGAGTTAGAGGAGAGGGGAAGGGGAGAGTAGATAAATCTTTTTGATTTCTAAGTCTTTTTGATTAACCAGACACAACATTTATGTAATTACACTGCCTTTGAACCACCATAAGTACTTTAGTGGTCACCGCCAAGATGGCCTGGGATGGTTCTTGCCTCCCTGGTACTCACAATCTTGTATTTCCCTCCCCTTAAGTAACTCACTTTTATCTAACATAATATGACAATGTTGAGGGGAATCCTTTTCCATATTTGGTCAAAAAGATTGTGACATCTATCTTGCAAGCAGACTCTCCCTAGCTGGCTTTAATGAAACCAGCCAGCATGTTGGAGAGGCCCACATGGTAAGGAACTTATTGGCTTCTCACCAATAACCAGCAAGGAAATAGAGCCCTCAGTCCTAAACTGAGCGGAGTTCTACCAACAACTGTAGGAGTGAGCTGAGAAGCACATTCTTCCCTTGTTGAAACTCCATATGAGATCCCATGTTCAGTGGACATGCTGGTCCTGGCCTGGTGCCAGATCCTGAGCAGAGGGCACAGTAAAGCTGTACCCTGATCTATGACCCACAAAACTTACGAGAAAAATAAATGTGAATTATTTTAAGTCTCTAAATTCTGGGAAGTATCTAAATTGTTTTGAAGCAAGAGATACCTAAAACAAGGGCTTCATAGAAAGGCCAAATAGAGCCAATTAGTTTGCCACATGTAGCCACCAGAGGAAGAGAATGATGCTAGTTTTTGAATGACAAAACCTCAATTCTTGTACTATAACATACTCAGAAAACAGGCTAAAACAACCACACAGGTGAACACATTGTCCTCTGGGCCTAATATTTTGGCTTAAATTTTGTGTCAAATGCATAAAACAGACAGGATGCAATGACTAGGCAGAAAAATAGTGAAAAAAAATATATATGTGTGTGTGTGTGTGTGTGTGTGTATATATATTTAATATAAATGAACAAAAATAGTACATACTGATGGCAGGAGTTTTAGATATTCCTTAATTTAATCAGGCTAGAGCTAGAAAGAATTCCAACATAATTTGAGGTTTAAAACCAGGAGATAACTGGGCTGGGGCTGTAGCTCAGTGGTAAAGCATTTGTCTCGCATGTGTGAGGCATGGGGTTCAATCCTCTACACCACATAAAAATAAATGAAGATACTGTGTATTCATCTACAACTAAAAAAATAAAAATAAATTTAAAAACTTTTAAAAAGAACAGGAGAAAACTAAATTATTTGTTCAGGAATCATTCTGGTATCCTGGCTGGCTAGGAAAGCTCCATTTGACTTAGCTACATTATCAGGAACAGTTATTAGAGTTAGATACTTTCCTCTTATTATAGTGCTTTTATTTATCTTTTTTATCTTTTATTTATCTTTTTATTTATCTTTTATTTATCTTTTATTTATCTTTTATTTGGTACATCTGCTCTTATTCTTAAATAAATGGATAGTCAAGACTCAGATAAAAAAATCTAGCTCAATTACATTTGGTAGTACAAGTTATGTTATTTCTCTTGCCTTTAAAAATTAGTGAAAGCTCCAGCTCAGGAGGTTGAAGCAGGAGGATTGCAAGTTCAAAGCCAGCCTTAGCAATGGTAAGGTGCTAAGCAACTCAGTGAGACCCCATTTCTAAATAAAATGCAAGAAAAGGCTAGGGATATGGCTCAGTGGTCAACTGCTCCTGAGTTCAATCCCCAGTACCCAAAAAAAATTAGTCAAAGCTCATTTGTAGTTAGAAAAATTATTCCTATTGGTTTCATTTTCTTTATTTATTGATTGATTGACCTTTATGTTTAATATCAGTTCCTTCATATAAACATGAGAAGTGATAATGTAGGTTTGACTATTTCTATACTAATGGAATTACTAATCTAAACTTTATTAACAAAAGGCAAAGGTTTATAACATTTGTTCTGGTCAACATTTACTCATTATACTGTTATACCCCATCAGCACTATTTCTTAGTACTTAAAACAGCCTTTGGGGTTAAGAAGCCCTGACTTTGAATTCTGATCAATTCATTTACTAACTGGGTGGCCTTAACTTCCTTGACACTTTGTTTTGTAATCTACAAATGGGGATAAGTATAAAGTCCTTGAGATTGAACCCAGGACCTTATATAAGCCAGGAAGCACTCTACCACTGAGAGGCATCCCCACTGAGAGGCATCTCCTATAAAGTCCTTGATAGGGAGGTTAACATACAAGTCAAATGATGTAAATAAAATGTTTCTTTTATACTTGATTCAAATAGGTATCTGTTACTATATTTTCAAGATTTTCTTTGTTTTTTTGATACTGGAGAATGAACCCAGGTATGATCTACCACTGAGCTACATCTCCAGACCATTTTATTTTGAGACAGGGTCTTGCTAAATTGCCCAGGCTGGCCTTGAATTTGCAATTTTCCTGTCTCAATCTCCCATCCTCCCTAGTAGCTGGTATTATAGGTGTGCACCACTGCACCCAGCTGTCATTGAGATTTTTGTATTGTAATTGGTTTTCTATAGTTTGAATACAATATGGCTAGATGTAGACATTTGACATTTATCTTGCTTGGTGTTCTCTGAACTTTCTGGATTTGAGGTTTGGTTCCTGGCATTGGTTTTGGAAATTGTCAGTAATTATTATTTCAAATACGTTTTCTTTTCTCTCTCTGTCTCCCTCTCTCTCCCTCCTTCTTTGATATTCCCACTATGGATATGTTATACCTTTGGTACCTCTAATTGTCTTTTAGTATTTGGATATTCTGTTCCTTTTCTCATTATTTTGTCTTTATATTTCAGTTTGTGAAGTTTCTGTTAGCGTATCTTTCAGCTCACTGCTCTTTTTGTGGGGGGGCATGGACAGTCTGCTCATGAGATCATCAAAGGCATTCCTCATTTCTGTTATAGTGTTTTGGTTTGCAGCATTTCCTTTTGATTCCTTCTTGGAGTTTCCATTTCTTCATTACTCATATGTTCTTGCACATTGTCCACTTTTTTTCCATCAGAAGCTTTTGTATATTATTGAATCATAATTATTTTAAAATTCCAGGTTTGATAATTTCAAAATCTCTATCATATCTGAATCTGGTTCTATGTTTAGCTTATCACTTCAGATTGTGATTTTTCTTGCCTTTTAGAATGCCTTGAATTTTTTTGTTGTTGTTAAGAGCTACACATGATGTATAATAGGAATTGAAGCAGATAGGCTTTTAGTGTGAGGTTTTGTGGTGTTTCTGGCTAGAAGCTAGGATGTATTTACTATTTGCTGAAGCTGTAGATGTCAGAGGCTTCAACTTCCTCCCCCATTATTGTCCTTATGTTTCCTTAGAAACTCCTTCCTTTTTTTTTGGCGGGGGGGGGGGCAGAGTGCTGGGGATTTAATCCAGGACTTAACCACTGAGCCACATCCTCAGCCCTTTTTCTTTTTTAATTTTGAGACAAGGTCTCACTAAGTTGCTGAGGCTGGTGTTGAACTTGCAATCCTCTTGTCTCAGCCTCTCAAGTTGCTGGGATTACAAGTGTATGCTACTGTGCTCAGCTAGAAACTCCTTTTTAAAAATTGCTTGGAAAAAATAAAATAAATTGTTTGAGCATTGCAGTTATTTTATATGTATTGTACTGTCATTAAACAGGGGCCTCAATGATGTGGGATATAGTGTAGGGGAAGGAGAAGTGCTTTGTAATCCTGTGATTAGGTCTTGTTCTTAATGTTCCTGTGCCCCTGGGCTGTGACCTTCACAAGTGCTTCCCAGCTTTTATTTTCCCCTTAGGTGAGACAGGAAGGCTACAGAGGGCTGGCAATGTGTAACTTTCCTTCTCACAAGTCAGATAAGGCTCTGGTACATTCTCCTACATGGCTGCTAAAACTTTTTTTTTTTTTTGTGTGTGTGTGTGTGTGTGTGTGTGAGAGAGAGAGAGAGAGAGAGAGAGAGAATATGCTCTGGGCTTATTTTAAAATGGTTCCTTTCCCTTAGACCTGGTCAAGCAATAGGTGGTTTTTCTCTGATCTTAATCTTAAGAATTTGATGGGGATCCTAGAGGTACAACCCACAAAAGTGTTAGTTTTTAACTCTCAAGCTAGTCCATACTTCTACCTACAATTCACTGAAGTTACCAGTTAAGTGTTCCTCCTGGTTACTGGGCATATTGTCTTCTGATTAAGGAAAACTGATCTATATTCCTGGCTTTTTCTGACTGTCCAGTTTTGGGAGTGGGAGTTTATCCTGTAATTTCAATTCGCAGAAGGATTTAAGACAAATCATTGTTTTTTAGTTTGGTCTGCTTTTTCTCTTGTTGAAGGGGCAGGAGTGATGACTTCCAGACTCTCCACATTAAAGTGCAGTGGCACATGCCTATAATACCAACAGCTTGGGAGGCTGAGGCAGGAGGATTGCGAGTTCAAAGCCAGCCTCCGCAAAAGTGAGGTGCTAAGCAACTCAGTGAGACCTTGTCTCTAAATAAAATACAATATAGGGCTGGGGATGTGGCTCAGTGCCCCTGAGTTCAATCCCCAGTATCCCCCCAAAAAAATCACAGGGGGAATTTAAGGGGAATGGTGACGAAATTGTTTTTCTATTCAGAATAAAAAAAAAAAACAATTTGATTAAAATAGTCATTTAAAAAATCAGTTCCGAGAACTTTATAGAAGAGAGAGTGACGAATGACATATTGATTTCCTTGTTCCACATAACAAACTACACAAATTTGGTGAATTAAAATGGTATTTTTTATTTATTTATTTTTTTACAAATTCACAGTTATGTAGGCTTAAAGGATGGCTCAACTGGGTTCTATGTCCAGGGTCTCAGAAGACTGAAATTAAAGCCTCTGTCAACCTGGGCTCTTATCTAGAAACTCTGTGCAAAAATCCACTTCTAATCCACTCAGGTTGCTGGCTGAATTTAGCTCTTTGAGTTTGTAGGACTGAGGTCCCTATTTACTTGCTTTTGTAAGTGGAGGGTTGCTCAGCTCCTCTAGGCTACTGTTCTATCCTTGTGTATCTTCAAAGCCGAAAATGGTTCATCAAATATTTCTTATGGTTCAAAACTCTCTTACTTCCCCTTTTGTAACAGCCAGAGAATGTTCTCTGCTTCTAACAGCCCCTGGGATGAAATCACACCTACCCAGAAAACCTCTTCTATATCAAAGTCAACTTGCTGTATAATGTAACATTCATGGGAGTAATATCTCATAACATCCACAGGTTCTGAAACAGGGACATCTTTAGAGATCATCCTAGAAATTCTGCCTACTACCAGTGGGTATGCAGAAGACCCTTAGGATGAGAAGTCAAGAACATTCAATGCACCAGATACTTTCCTAAGAGCTAGGCCAGTTCAGTCTGCAGAAGTGAAGAAAGGGCTAACGGGTGCTACATTTTTCAGTTTGCATGTAGAAGAGATGGCACACATTCATTCACTTTATAAAGTGGATTTGGCCATGAGGGAATCATCAGCAACATTATTTGGGGGCAGTTTTGATGGGATGATAGAGGTAGGAGCAGGCTATGGTGGGGATGGACTTCATTTATTTCTAGATAACTAAATCTGAGTGGTCACACAGAAAAAAAAAATCTATATTAGTTCATTACCTACATGTGTTTACATTCTGCTTATTGTTTGCCATATTTTTATATAGCTGAAGAAAGAGGGATAACAAAGAAAACAAGTAATTTAAGATATGGCTTTTAAGCAAAAAGATTGGTGAATTCCAAAAATACTCATTTGACCTGATGAAAAAAATCATTTGTCAACTTTTTTCCTTCTTTTTTTCTTCCCATATCTCTCTTTTAGTTATGCCAATATTCTCACAGATCAGAAATTCGATCAACATCAGCTTCTTAAATCTCTCTGGGCATCTCTATGAGGGGGTCAAAGTCATATTCAGGGATGCACTTCTCCATTAGCATGTGAGCCATTCCAGTCTCTGTCTGCCCCAGATTGAGGAAGATGCCTGAGATTGTATTTTACATTGTTTTATGAGAGTATGTGGCATAGCACACAGTTCACCTGGCTTCCATTTTGACTTGCCCTGAGAAAAGTTTGGTAGGACACACACACAAGCCATGATTGTACCAACAGAGCATTTTGAATTGAACTTTCATCTATGATGACTGACAAGACCATCTCCTTGTGTGTTTCCTTTCAGATTGTGCAATTTCAGTGCTCAGGTTGTCTTTATAACCTGAAGGGCCAGGAATATTCTAAAGCCTAAATTGGCCTATTCCTGGAGAGCAGTGCTGAGCCTATTGGGATTGCATCAATCTGTAGGTTTCCCCCAGCACTGAAGACATATTTCATCCTATAATTGAAAAATAGATTTGATTTATATTCCATTGTGCCAGAGCCTCCATTCAGTTCTCTTGACAGAGAGGTCTGGGCAGCAGGGAGATGGTCTAGTTTTGAAAAAAGATACTCCATAGACACTTATGAAGAAATGGCAAAAATGGAGGCTGACAGATGTTTATAAAAGGATTTCAATGCCTCTTTTAGATCCCAGCGTTAGATCAAGGGATGGGAAGCACAGAGGGCTCCAGACACCAAAAAAAAAAAAAAAAAAAAAAAAGCAACAAGGGGCCTCCTGACTTGGAACTAGAATTTGCTAAGTCTCACACACACTAAGCACTTGACACATGGGTTCATTGTGTATACCTTCAACATTGCTTCATCTGGGTGTGTTTATCTTGATTTTTCTAAAAGTCCAGAAAGATGGGTAACTTTCTCAGGTCACATGGCTGGCAAATGCTCCAGTGATGATTTGAACTTGCTCTGAGACCTCATTCTTTCTTATGGCCCACAAAAAACATTTGCTGTCCTGTGCCCTCCCTAAACAGACACCCATGAACTGAGTATGTAAAGTGGGATGCTTCTGCCAGAAAGGCAGAATATACAAACAAAACTACCCAAGACACATGCTATTTAGTCAGACAGTGGCACTTAGGACATTTTCCATGGAATTTATGCTGAGAAATGTAGCCATTATTTTCTTCATTTTTCTCAGGGATTACCTGGAAGCCAAGATAATCATTCATTAGGGCTACCTTAGAAAACCTGAGTGATAATGAGAGGTCCTCTCACTCTAAAAATATCTTGGGAAATTAGTCCTGTAGATGCAGAGGTTGGCAAACTTTTTCAATGTTTTAGGCTTCAGGAGCTAGACAATCTCTGTTGCAACTATTCAACTCTGCTGTTATAGCATGAAAGCTGCCAGGGATAGTAATATATAAATGAATGGGTGTGGCTATATTCCAGTAAATTTTATTTATGGACACTGAAGTTTGAATGTAATATAGTTTTCACTTGTCATAAAATATTACTTTTTTTGAAAAATCTAAAAATCAAAAAAATATAAGAACCATTCTTAGTTCATGGGCTGTACAGAAGCAGTCAGAGACTTGGATTTAGCCCAGGAGCAATAGTTTGCCAATCCCTACTATAAGGAGCCATACGTTAATTTTTCCTGTATGTTCAATGGTTTAATTTCAGGAAATTCACAAAAGTAGAAGAGAAGACCCATTTGATAACTTAATTATCAAATACCACTGAATATAACTTGATGTTTGAAAAACATTAAGATCAACTTTAGATCACCAAGGTGGCTCATAATAAAGTTCTTTATTACTTAAAAACCTCTTTTAATTAAAATTTTCATTGATATAATAGGAGATTTGTATTCAGTAGTAACACATAATACAGAAAGACACCTCATCACTTTTTCCCTACTTAATCATGTCAGTTGGTAAAAATATAGTATCACAACCAAAATCTTGATATCGATGCAACCCACTGATTTTATTCAGATTTCCCTAGTTTTACTTGTACTGGTATGTGAGTATGTGCATATGTGTGTTTAGTTCTATCACTGCAAGGATCCCTTCTGTTGCCCTTTTATAATTATACCCACCTCCCTTCCTTCCCCACCTGATGACCATTCATTCTTTTTAAAATTTTGTCATTTAAAGAACATTATATAAATGGAATCATACCACATGTAACTTTTTTTTAGTTGTGGATGGACATAATATCTTTATTTTTATTTGTTTATTTTTATGTGGTGCTGAGGATCAAACCCAGGGCCTCACCCGTGCAAGGCAATCACTCTACCACTGAGCTACAACCTCAGCCCCACCACATGAAACTTGTTGGCATTGATTTTTTCCACCCAGAATAATTCCCTGGAGATTTGTCCAGGGATAAATACTTTATTCCTTTTTGTTGCTTCTTAGTATTCCATGGGAAAGATGTATCAGTTTGTGTAGACCTTTGGTTACTGAAGGACATTTGGGTTGTTCCAGGATCAGGTTAACATGAATAAAGCTTCTGTGAATGTTTATGTATAGGTTTTTGTGTGACCCTGTATTTCATTTCTCTGAGACAAATGCCAAGAGTGCAATTCCTAATCTATGTGGTAATTGCATACTCATTACTGTTTAAAAATTCCCTTTGTGCATATTTTAAAATATGATTTTTAAACATTACTACAAAACACTCCATAACAAATGACAACATAGTAAAGGTCCTTTGAATATTCCCTGCCATCTTGCATTCTCATTTTATAGACCCAGAAATTCTAGACTGAAGAACTTCACTGACCCTGCAGAGTTGGTCACCAGAGACAGAATGGTCAGTGTTGGCTGAGCCAGGACAAGAAATCACTTCTTCTGTATCTCCCATTAGTGTTCTCAATCCAACATGCTGCACTCATAAAATTACAGACTGAAGCAGCCAGTGACATGGTATTTCTCATCACAGGAGAAAGAACAAGGCTGACATGGCTCTTAGGGACATTGTGAGCTCATGTCCAATGGCCTGTCCTTGCCACAGCCTCCATTGAAAGAGCCTTGTGTGGCTTCTTCACTCACAATTTGAAACTTGTCTCGTAGCACAGGCAAGTGATCAGGGACAGCAAAGTGTGAACATACAAACAATTGTTGCTGATTCTCCAGGGTGTGCATGGGAACTGAAAACTGAAGCTCAGCAACTGCTGCAAATAATCCCTGTCCATCAGGCCCGCAGGGGTTATGCAGCTGTGTGGTTAAGAAGTTGGAAGATACTGATGAGAAACAGAGTTGAACTAGTTTTGATAAACTGCAATTCTTCAAATCTAAACCTCACCAGACATGTTTCCTGAATGATCTAAAGAAGAATTTGTTTCATTTCTACCTTAGACTTGGCAATTGGATTTTAAACTCTGCTAGCCACTACCAGAACTACAGGAATCCTGTCATCTTTTACTCTCTCCTTCTAATGTGGGCAGCATTGCCACAGTGCATCCATATCTTAAGCCCATACTACAAAGTGGGGTCTTCAGAGCAGCAGCTGCATCACCTGCAGATTTGTTAGACATGTAGACTTTCAGGCCTCATCCCAGAACTGGTTGAAAGAATAGCAGGTGAGGCCCAGCAATCTGCTCTTTTCTCATGTGGAGATTCTCCAGTTCACACTCCAGCTTTAGAACTGCCTTCAACCACATAGAACTTCTTTTGTAGTCAACAGAAAAGTAAGTCACAGCTTGCAAAATAATGATAATAAAAGCCCAACCAACAAAATTGTTTCAAGCCTTTTCTGTCAATTACACAGTCTTTATGAGGTCAATATTAATATAAGCAAGCATAAGCCAGAGCTGTTATTTCTGACATTCAACAGATTGTGATTTTCTTCATGTATGCAATATTTGTTATGTTTCTAATGAGAATGTTCAGTTTGTGCTTCTCCTTAGCACCTATTTAAAATTCTTTATCAAACTGTAATTTCCTTGAGGGCAGGAAATGTGTGTCTCTATAGCCTAATAAATAGGTGTCTAATAAATGGTTGTTGAACAAGGGAATGGATTGTATTTTATATTATAGTTGCTTCATCCTCCAATAAACTGTGCATTTTAAGGTTGGAGAAGATGTGAATTTTGTTCATACTGGATTCTTGAAAAGTTTCTCACTATCCCTAAGTAGCCAGCAAACTTCCCTAAACACATTAGCTACATAAAAATAGTTGACCATACAACAACAATAACCAAATAATTTATATTTTTACTACCACTGCAGAGAATCTAAATAATTTTACTACAGACAGTATTTCCATGGACATGTGAGAAAGATAATATAGTACGTGCCATTTTGAATATTGTTGAACACACAAAATGACTACAAAATGGAACCTGAGAGCACATTTGGGGAGATTTTGGATGAAAAAGTCACCTGTGACAGAGCTACCCTGTTTCAAAAGGGTCCCTAATGGAACCATGAGGGAGAAAGGAAGCAACAGATAGCCAGGTGAATTCATGGGCTCCAGCTTCTATAGCAATTTTTCTAATTAAGAAACCAAACCACACAGCCTCATTAGAGATATCATAAGGTAGCGATACCATGGGGTTTTAATGTGAACTTTTATGTTTTTCTGACTTGTTACTTATTCTGTATGATAAAGAGTAACTGATACTTTCACAGAAAGTATTATGAGAAATAACTACACTTGAAGAATCAGGTATATGAGAAGAAAAAACACAACATCCATACTTAAGAATGTGATGCTTAGGTGCCCATCAAAAATGGATGGATAAAAAAAAATATGGCATTTACACACAACGGAGTTTTGCTCAGCCATAAAAAAAGAATGAAATGATGTCATTTGTTGGTAAATGGATGGAACTGGAGAACCTCATGCTAAGTGAAATAAGCCAGACCCAGAAAGTTAAGGGTCCCATATTTTCTCTCCTATGTGGAAGCTAGAGAGAAATGGGGAATTAAAAAAATGTGAAGGAATCTCATGAAAGTAGATGGGAGAACAGTACAATAGAGGAAGGGGATAGAGGGAGGGAGGAAGGATAGGAAGGGGAGGAATTGCAAATGAAATTGCCCAAACTATGCTATGCTTTATGTATATCTGTAATGCACCAATTAAAAAACAATAAATGGATAGAAGGAAGACAAATGGCGTAGAGGAAGGGAGCTAGAGAGAGGGAGAAGAAGAGGGAAAGGGGAAGTACTAGGAATTTAAATGGAGCCAATTATGTTATATACATTTATGAATATGTTGAAATGAACCCCACTATTATGTATAACTACAATGCACTAACACAAACATTAAAAAAGAATATAAAATAATGGAGCAAGGAAGAGTTGTCCTCTTTAGTTTTTATCAGAAAAATGGGAAATGCTAAGTGTTTCCCTCAGTGCTCTTTGTAATAGAACATTTCAGAGGGAAACAGGTTTTGTAATCTACCTTTCAGTAAGACAACCAATAAACAATTTGTCTATATTTGAAATCTAAGGTTAGGAAAAAGTAAAATTAGATATGTTTATGATAAGTAGACTTTAGTAATGAAATGCTTTGGAAACCTGCTACTGCTATTAACAACTTTTGGATGAGTTCACCTTGGTTTTCTTTTCCATCAAAAGAACAATTCCACAAGAGTCACAGGAAGAAAAAATGGCCATGGACATTATTCACTTTCATTGTATATTGCTGCTGTCTTTGTGTATTTATAGAAATAGAATTTTGTTGTTAATAAGGGATTTTGCTCTATTGAAATGTGTCTTTAGGACATGTATATTTTTAAAATAACTAATATGTTTCTGATCTAAGAGGAACTACCAAACCAGACTAGGCAAACATCATCTTCCAAACAAAATTTAACTTTGTTTTTAATTCATTCAAGCATTTCACAGAGAATTTGTCTCCAGGCAAAACTCTCAAAAGTTACTTTTGAGCCAACATATGTTACAATGGTTGCCTGAAATCACTGAATATTTTAGTAGCATTAATTCAAATTCATTTAAGCAGTATTTCACATAAAAAGCTTCAGCCAGATCTAGTTCCAAGAGTCTTTGAAGGTAGAAAGCTATCCATTGTGAATTGAGTGGACAGTGTAATAGAAAATAAATGTTCACCCCCAACTCTGAGAAATCATCTTTTCTGCATGCTATCAATCCCTTTTACCAACTATATTAACAAAGATATCATACCTCCTGCCTCAGTCCACAGGCCTCTGAAGGAAGTCTAAACAATTCTGAGTGATCTGGAGTAAAAGCACTTTTAACTAACAAATTAAAAATCCTCTCGGTGGTCACCCTCTCCCCTCAAGGTGGTGTATCTTCTTGATTTGTCTTTCAGAGAGACAGTCCCATGCCTCACCTGTTTATCAAACACTGGGCCATCACCCCCTCACAGCTTGGAGGACATGATATCAGCTCTTATGTTCTGAGTATTCACTCTGTGAGGAATGTTTGCACCTACTCCTTCCTCAGTCTTGCCAAATGACCCTGAGAGGCAGGTGGTAAAAGAAATCAATGTCAGAGAGTTCAGAACAGGAAGTACAGCTGGCAAGCAATTGGCAGAGATTCTAAGTAAGGTCTTGTGGCTCAAAATTTTGTCTTCTGTGCAATTCTATACAACCTTACAGGGCATTAAATAGCAAGTGACTGTGGTAAACTGAGCATTATAAAACAAGGTGAGCTCTTCTTTGCTATATCTTCCCCTAGCAACATATAGAACACTAATCTAGTCTTTTCAACTAAATAAATAAAATTAACTTGAACTGAACTAGATTCAGTTAAATACTGATTGCTAGTTTTTCTTTTTCTTTTTGTAACAGGGATTGAACCCAGGGGTGCTTAACCACTGAACAATATCCCCAGCCCTTTTTTGTGTTTTACTTAGAAACCAGGTCTCACTGAGTTGCTTAGGGCCTCGCTAAGTTGCTGAGGCTGCCTTTGAATTCACAAATTCACCAATTCCTGCCTCAGCCTCCGGAGCTGTTGGGATTACAGGTATGCACCACCACAACTGGCATTCTTCTGTAATATAATTATGATTTTAATACATTGTAATCGTAATACATTGTAATTGTTAAATATATTGCAATCAATGACTTCAGATTTCTCCATTGCATTCTTTCCTTTCTCAGTCACGTTATGGTGGAGGTTCTTATGTTCTTTTCCCAACCCCTCAATTGTTTCTGTTTGGGACATGCTCTTTTTCTCCCTTGAATTTTCATAAATTCAATATTCAGAACTGAGGTGGGTGGAGGGAGAGAGAGAGAGAGAGAGGGAGAGAGCGTATGAGCAGAAGAAATCAATCGATGTTAGGTGGAAAGAAATCATCACAATCTAACATTTTTACATTTGTTATTTCTGTCCTCTTGGAGTTGATCAATTAGTCCTTTCCTTAATTTTCTGGCAAATTTCAATATCTCTAACAATCTTCATAATTTTCCAATACTCTTCCCTTGGGAATTGCCTAGAAGCTTCCTGGATCCATGTAATCTTAAAACCTGAATAAGAGCTCTATTTTATGGAATAACATGAAAGTACTCTTCCAGATGGGTTATTTTGTAACATTCTACAAGTTACACAAGCCTGTATGTATAGCCATGTCTCCTTGAGTTTTTCTAATCAGTGGGCTAAGGAGAGTCATTTTAGTATTCATTGTAACTTATGCCTATCTTTTCTCAAATCTGGGATCATAATTGGTGTTTTTCATTTTTCCCAGAGATAGAACCTTTGTTTCATGGCTTTTAGGTTCTTGAGCAGTCCCATTGGCTTCAAACCCCTGCTTATCATAAAAGTAAGACAAAATTGCCCATCAAGAGTCCCTGGAATACAGCCTGGCAGTTGGCATTAAAGTGATGGTCCTTGCTGCCCTAAAGCTTATCTGCACTGGACATGTGCATAGCCTGGAGGGCAAATAAATTGCCCAACAGCTTACCAGGGCAAGATAAATATATAGGTAAGGAAACAGCAAACATTTGCAAGGCAAACTGAGCTAGGCAAATCCTCAAAACTCTGGTCAGTGAGCAAAATATAGCCGGCTGGTTATCTCACATTTAGTTGTCTGCAATGCGGTTTCTTTTGACCTTATGTGCTAACATGGATCTATGATTCATACAGCCCCCAAAGACAACAAATTCCATAGGCAGGCAGGGTACTTTAGTTAAAATGTCATCCTTGGAAAAGGTCAGGAGAGTAGAAAATATGATCTTTGTAATTTTTGTGTACCTAAAGGGCCAATTATCTATTAAACAATCGTAAAGAGTGATTGTTTCAGGGAAACACTAAAAGAGTCTTTAAAAATAGTCAGTAGATTCCGGTGATTTACGTCATAAAGAAACAGACCATCTTAAGTAACACATGGGCAATAAAAGCAAGCAGATGTTTGCATTTTAACCAGGCCACTAATGGAGGTGCTATGGCACTGTATCAAAGTAAAGTTTGCCATCTTCACAATTGCCCACTAGAGTTTTAAATACAGCTGTATAACTGTGAGTCAACAGCCAGCAAGTTTTCCCTGACCACTCTGAGCACCATTCCTTGCTGCAGGTAAGAATTAATAATTCGCTGTTAACACACTGTGTCAAAGTAGTTTTCTGAAATGGGCCTTGAAATGTGTGATTGACTGCAAGACGAAAACTTGCCATAAAAACAATTACTCGGGTTGCTGAATTGCAAAACATAAGTTACTGCAAGGGAAATCACAGTAAAAATGAATGAGCAAGACCAAACCCACAAGAGACTATAGATGTGGAATTTCATGTGCAGGCTGTAAGCCTGGCAGTTACCAAGTCAAGCACTGGGTACTTTGGTAAAGCTTAACAGCAGAAATGGATTCACATACCACAGCCTTTCCCTCTCTCCCTCTTGCAGAAATTCAAAACATTTTATAAATATTAAGCCAGGTACTGCTGGTTCAATAAATGGCTCCTGGGACTATGGAAATCATTTGTAGGATTAACTATTTAGGCCACCAGGCTATTGTTCACTGACCTAGGATAATCATTCATTAACTCAGGAGGACCCAGCCTCCTCTGGAGTACCTCACAGCTTACAAGCCTTGGATTCCCACCATAAAAGCCTTTTCGAATATAGACGTTTATTTCTACATACTTATTTATTTATTTTTTTACACTGTGAATCTGGGGTGCTTAACTACTGAGTCATATTCCCAGTCCTTTTTATTTTTTAATTTTGAGATGGAGTTTTACTAAGTTGTTTAGGGCCTCGCGAAAGTTGCTAGGCTGGCTTTGAACTCGTGATCTTCTTGCCTCAGCCTCCCAAGCCACTAGCCACTTGGTGGCCTAAAGAGTTAATCCTATAAATGCTTTCCATAGTCCCAGGAGTCATTTATTGAACCAGCAGTACCTGGTTTAATATGGGCCACCACACTCTGCTTCAAGTAGGACCATTTAAAAAGCAAATTTCATTCATTCTAATGTGGCAGAATAGGACTAATTACAAAGATTAGACAAGCCTTATCATCTCCAGTGGTCAGCTTCACTGGAATGAACCCCACCAGGACATTATTGCTAAGCCATTCTTAGGGACTCATCTCTTAGCTGGCCATTTTTGAATGTGGGATAATGACAGCCCCTTCACCTTATTCTTGTTTCTTTCTAGTTGGCCACCTTTGTTTTTGTGCTCCCTATTCCTCTCTTCACCCAGAAACCCAGAGAGCAGTGTTTTGTCAGCCACCCATCAACTCAAGCACAGTGTCTGCTTTTGTCAACATTTCTTATTTCTTGATGCATTAATGTTACCTTTTCATTTCTTACTTTCTTCTTTATTTCCCCTTTTTTGCTCACTTCATTAACTTTGTAATCATTTTGCCTGAAGTACCTTTCTCATTCTTTCTTTTGTTCTTTCTTTCTCTTTTTCTCTGTCTCCAGTATTTTCTAGCAATTTGTGGCTTCTTTTCTTGATCTTTTCATTCTGCACCTATTAGCTGGGATTTGGTTTCTATATGAGAGGCAGACTTGGTTAGAGAGGGGAAAGTGGATTTTTGCTGTTTTAGGACCTCTTTTCCTGGCTGCTTGTCTTTTTCTGTCCTTTTTTCGTTTCTTTATTCTTCCCCACCCCCAACATTTTTGGTCTTCCATTTACGTTCCCAATCATTCTAACCAGTCAAAAATATTATATTCTTTTCTTATATATTTTATCTGACTTTGGAAAAAAACTCATAAAAATGGCTACCCTCCTTAAAACAGAGACTTTCAAATGGACACATTGTATATGTACAAAGATACATATAGTGCTGCTTTATTATTGATAATGACTCTAGTAGATAAAATAAGAACACAAGAACAGAATGGACCAACACCAATATGTAGAAATAATCTACTAGAAATATACAAGTTCTGAAAAGGTCTTTGAAACACTAATACAAATTATTTTTAAAATAAATAAAAATAAACATATTTTGGAATATAACAATATGCATATTTCATTGGAATCACTGATGTTATAAACTAAAACCTAAAGTTAGCTTTGAAATTCCTGACTAAAGGCAATAAATTACACATAACACACACACTATAAGAAGTTTGGTCATTTATAAGAAACTTTTGTAAATTTAAAACTCACATATTGACTTATGCTACCAAAATACAGGATGGATTAAGCAGAGAAACAAATAAATCAGATAGACAATTATATATAAAATAGGCTATTTCAGAGATAACAGAGGACAGATTTTATTAACTAATTTATGACCCAAAGTCTGTTGGCAGAGACCTTCTTCCTCCCCAGTTTCAATCTTTCTGAGAAGGTAAACAGACCAGAAGGCTTGATGGTGTGCAAAGCTCATGTCTTTATCTCTGTAAGAACTTGGTTTGGGGTCTAGAAACAGAAGTTCTCACCATTTATCATTGATTGTACTGTTTGATGTGTTTTGTCTTTGCTGTGACCTTCACTTGGAATTATTCTGCCAGGTTCCTTCATTATCTTCAAACTATTAGCAAATGATTTATTAGCAGGTAACTCCATTCATGGACAAAGTGAACTCATTTTCTGTTTGACACTGTCTAGCTCTGGCTCCTTCTGCTGTATTGTGATTCTTAAAACTTCCAGGCTTGGAATAACTGCTATTGCACATGCTAATTGGAAGTTTCTATGGAATGCTCCTGCTTTGAACTTAGCAAAGCCACAACCAAGATGGATCTTTTTTTTTTAAGAGAGAGAGAGACAGAGAGAGAGAGAGAGAGAGAGAATTTTTAGTATTTATTCTTTAGTTTTTGGCGGACACAACATCTTTGTTGGTATGTGGTGCTGAGGATCGAACCTGGGCCACTCGCCCGCCAGGCGAGCGCGCTACCGCTTGAGCCACATCCCCAGCCCCCAAGATGGTCTTTATGAAGTAAAAATGGTAATCCTTCAATTTAAAATTGACTTTTTACACTGGCATTATATCTTGAAAAGCATTTGCACCAAAACAGGCCACATAGAGCAGACACTATGAAGGCAGGGGAAAGTGGTGGAAAGAGGGAGCTATAAAAAACATGCCTAAAACTACTATTTCAGATACCAGCTTCTAGTTCACTTCTTTCTCCACCCTTCACAGTCACCCAAATCCAAGTTGGGGTTTATATAGTAAAATCTGACATATCTCAATCCAGATCCAAGAACAAATAGTCACCTGCAAGTTAATACGAATGCTTCACAATCTTCTCCCCAAACATTACACAAGTGAAATGACAAAATGGAAAGCCTCCCACTCTGTCCTGCATGTGTTTCTATGGCAAAATAAATATTTGTTATGAGTAAACAAATAACCCAATAGGATCTCTTTTTTGAAAAAAAATATTTTTGTGGTGCTGAGGATCCCAAATAAGAGCTTGATGGCAAATATAACCATCTTAATAATTCAGTGAAAGATAAATGTGGTTTTCATCAACATTTTTACACACATACACCCAAATTGCAGTCATACTATGCAGCTATAAAATAAAGAGACTTAAATAATGTATGCCAAGAGCAAAGGGAAAGGAATGGGCACAATATTTTGTTTACTTATTTTTATGTGGTGCTGAGGATCGAACCCAGTGCCTCACATGTGAGGAGCAAGCACTCTGTCACTGAGCCCCAGCCCCAGCCCAAGGGAAAGAAATGGAACAAGGCAACAGGAAAGAATATTATAGTGATTTGCAAGTACAATACCAGAACACCTGCAGAGAGGGAAGCTAATACCTGGATTCTACAGGTTAACCCCCTCTCACCTGCCCATTCCAAGGTTTTCCTAACCCTATGGCTGCAGCTTTCACCACTTAGTGACTCTCTTTAATGAGAGAATATTTAGAAGCCAGAAAGGAATTCACTGAGGTCACTCAAGGGCAGTGAAATTACACATGTCATATAAAATGCTCTTGCTAAATGGATGCTAGAAAAACAGAATGGTAAAGCCTTCACCCAAACAATACAGAAAGTGTGAAGTTAATCAAGTGTGCTCATCTGTTAGTGCAAACTCTTGGGTTACACTTTCTTAAATCCTATAGTCCTCTTACAAGTGATAAGGGATCTCAGCTGAGAGAAGCAGTGTAGCTTGCTCCTATATGGGATCCCTTAATCCAGGTTGAGGGGAGGGGGGAGAGGGGTTGGAATGCAATAGAAGGAATTTACCAGACAGCCAAAGTTAATAGCTGCCCTGTATACTATCAAAAAGGAGAGAACTTCACTTTAGGAAAACTTACAGAGTGTTGAGATCTTGGCTGTCAAGACCCTCACACATGGCCCTACCCCCACTTAGCCCCCAGGAAGTTATTGAAAATAGTCATTCTCCCTGCAGGCTCTGTTGCTGATGAATTTGTGGAGTGATAATAGGAACTCCTGTGTAGGACTTGTAAGGAAGTGATTTGCAGTCAGTTACATCTCTTTTGATTATCCCAACAGCAATTGAGGTGGATATTTATGGATTTATTTTTAAAGATGGGAGGCTGAGGCTCAGAGAAATTTAGCATCAGACAGCTAGTGAGTGAAAGAGCTAGGACTTAACCCACCTCATGAATTTCAGCCTCAAAGTTCATGCTGTTTCCACTCCATCAGGCCACAATGATTCTTCTCACTTCCCCAGACCAGGTGGAATTCCATTGTTTTAGACATCATTAGTGACAGCACTATCTTTCTTGTTATGTCAAATTCCTGAGAGTTTGCCTTGACACCTCCTTACCCCTCGCCATCTTCCATGTCCCATCCATTATTCACTCCTGTTGACTTCAACTCTGAAATATAACTGAAAGTCATCCACTTTTCTTTACCTTGTCCTCCATGATATTAATGCATGTAGATATCATCTTCCCTGGACCACTTTCCTATCTCCTTTTGGGTCCATCTATATTCACTCTGATGCCCCTCAGATCTGATCTATTTTCCAGGTTGCTGCCAGTGTGCACTTTTGGAACAACAAATGTCTTCCTTATTGAAAACTCCCTAATACAGTATGGCCATTTCTTATTCCTCTGATAACATGGAGTCATTCTGTTCTTCTAGTTCCCAGTTCAAGCATCTCTTTCTTAGGAAGTTTTCTCTGACTTTTTTGCTGATTAGCAAAATCTTCCTACTACATGCTCATGGCAACATGTAGCTCTTCTTTATAGTTTTATTTCAGGTGCACATGCCCCTTTGTGTGATGTTTTATCAGTGGTTTCTCCCATATTAGACTGTTAGGTACTTAAATGTGGATTCCATTTTAAGCTCTGGTGTTAAATGTCTTGGGTACAGCCAATATTTGATAACTATTCTTGAATGACTTTTGAGCTTCTACTTATTTTTCTCTTCTTCCTGCCTTCTCTACATTGCTATACCCTAACGCTATCCCATTACTTGTCTCATTCTTACAAAGACCTTACTTTCTTACTAAGTCTTAATAGGGAAGAAGTCCATGCCAAAGCAGTAAATATGGCAACTACAGATCTTGCCCTCCCTAAAGCAATGTGATTTCTGCTAGGACAGAAATGCCTTCTGTATACCTTAAAAGACAACAAAATCCTTCTCTAATGCTGAGATTTCAGGCATCCCTGTGAGATGGGGAAGATAGACTCTATTTGATGAGTTCTCAGGGGAAATTCTTTCTTAGTTTCACCTAGCTGGTATAGGGAGGTGTCTTCCATTTATTGCTGTCTAGGCTGCAGTCATAATATAATTGTCATTCCTTGTCTACAACAACTGTTGATAACAGCAGTTCATATTATTATCACTTAAATTAAATTATAGCCTTTTGGGGGGGGGTTCAAAGAATTGAACCCAGGGGTGCTTAACCACTGAGCCACACCCCCAGCGTGTTTTTATTTTTTATTTGAGACAGGGTCTTGCTAAGTTGGTCAGGGCCTTGCCAAATTGTTGAGGCTGACTTTGAACTTGCAATCCTTCTGCCTCAGTTCCCTCCCGATTTGCTGAGATTACAAGTGTGCACCACTGTGCCCAGCTATAGGCATTATTTGAATCTAAACTTAGTCATTAGTGGAAGAAAAGTCACCTGGCAGTCTCTCAAAGAAGGATGAAGGAGGATTTTCCGAGAGAGAGAGAGAGAGAGAGAGAGAGAGAGAGAGAGAGAGAGAGAGAGAGAGAGAGAGAGAAGTCAGCATCTTGGGGCTCAGGTGGTACTCGCAGAAATATAGACACCTGGGAGACATATGGAACTCACCAAGCATGCTGGTTCTTAATGCATTTGTGGACATGTATTAGAAGGATTAAGGAATTAGCTCACAGAGAAGTGTAGTAGTTTGGTGGACATTCTTTGGAGGTACAAATGAATAATTGCATTCTCTCATAGGAGCATCTGGAGAAGAGTCTTAATTGTTCCCTCCTGGTAGAGAATCAGAGATACTGGAGAAGCTCTTTTTAATGAAACACTTAATTTTGGCACAAAGTATATGGCATGGTGCAGAAAAGTGCAGATATGATGACTTGCAGTGTTAAAAAGTTGAAACTTCTTAAGAAGTATATCTTCCCTATATTTTTAATTTTATGTATGCACAGAAGGAATATGTGATTTTAAGTCATCAGCCTACATAAGCCTAAAAGAGTGCTTTCAATAAAGGTAGTATAAAATATTTAAGCACCAAGAAAGCATTGTTATTGATTAATTCAAAATATTTTCTTTCTTAGTGTTGTATCTTATAATAAATGGTACCTGAGATTCAATGAAAATAAGTGAGATATAGAGAACTACTCAATCTACATTTTGATAAAGCTTCCTCATCACACAAACACCATATGGTCCTCACTTGCCTTAGCAGGGAATGAACTCTTGCCAGTGTATGTCATCCCACAGATATTCTCTCCACATCTTGGGAGCCACATGAGATTAAATATTTGATTCTCCTGGGATGGGGAGCTGGAGAGGGGTCTTGAGGGTAATCTTCGAGGCATAATACCCTTAGAAAGGTTTACCCTCAAGACCCCTGAAAAACCATTGTCATGAACTGAAGCCATGGAGTTGTTCTGCTTATTAAGAAAATTTTTAATAAATTTACTAGTCCATTTCAAGTGTTAAATTAATAGGTATGAAGTAATAATATTTTGCTTTGTTTACAAAACATGTTACTTTGGGGAAAACACCTTAAAATGGAGAAACCTATGTGGAGATAACAGAATGCTACAGAAGGAAGATGTCTTTATAACAAGGGTCTCAAACACAATAACCTATAAGGGACAAATAGGAAAAAAATTAAGCAAAGAGGACCAGTAGAAGTGATTAGAAGATATACCCTGCTTCACTGAAACAGAAATTTTAAATCATTGAGGGGGCTATGAGATTGTGTCTGCTTCTATTTCTTTAATCCCTGAATTGTTTACTTGAAGATAATAATGCACCCCCACCTGTTCCACCATTTCAGATCCAACCAATATTTATTGATTGTTCTCATGCTCAGTATTGTTCTAGGTGTGTTCACAGACATGACCATTTTTAATATTCATAACTATTGGATGAAGTATTTATGTTATCATTGATAGATGAGGAACTTAGAATTCCTGAGAAGTTGAAAATGAATTGGCCCAACCAACCACTGCTTTGAAATAAACTTGGGAAACACTATCTTTTTTTTTTTTTTTTTTGGTGTTTCCTAACCTTATGCCAAGGCTATAAGTTTGAGTGAAGTTGTTATCTGTTCTCTGGTAGTTTATATACTGTTTTGTATCCCAAGGCAATGCATGATGAATGTGTCAGTATAGATATAAATAACTGCACAATTAGATACTCAAGGGGGAAAATGATTTTGGTTTAAATAACCAAGGCTTTGTTACAGAATAGTACCCATAAATAATGCAGCATTTCCTGCCTCAAACTCTCCAAAATTCCATTTCTGTCACGTGTTAAAACTCAAACTGTCAAATTGAGGAGGTTCTGCTTAATTTCATTTCTGTCTCAAGTTTAGACAAGTGAAGAGTATCTCACAAGAGAGTGTGAGTATTCCCACTCACACACAGTTCAAGCCATTCTTAATGTAGATACATCTATTAAGTACCAGGCATATATGAGAACGTTAAATTTCCCAAAACATTGGAATCCATTTTATTTTCTTTTTAAATAAAAAACAACATTAACTGAACCCTTGGCATTAACATAAGAAGTACTTATTATCTTTAAAAGGTTCATTCTCAGAAGATTCTCTTATGTGATTACAAATAATTAATTAAAAAATGGAAATATAGTTTTACATTTAATTAGAAGTCTTGCCTCTCACCTCACTGGCTAACCTTCATTCAATTATAAATATATTTTAAATTGATTTTTACCAGTGCCCTAGGTACTTGGCAAAACCTACCAGTGCAAACCAGTTATTAATTCTTGTTCCCCAACTTTAAGCTTTACATATACCCTTTTAGAAGTAATGGCAACTGCTCTTATCTTCCTCTTGAAAACTTTTACTGAACCTATACCTTAATACTTTCCAGTGGGCATAAATCAGTATAAAAGCTTTTGAGTTATCTAGTGCTATAGACTTGTCTCTTCTCCATGTGGTGTGCCAGGAATCCCTAATAACCCAGGACTTTGCACATACTAAGCAAGTGCTCTGCCACTGAGCTACACTCCCAGCTTCAAAATGTGGTCTTGAAGATTACATTAACAAAATCTAATGTAGTATCATCTCTCTGTCATCTATAGATGCCTTGCAGGGAAATTCAGGTAGTGTCTTTCTTTTATTAGCACATGAAGTTCTTTGTCATCTACTTGGCATCTTGTTTCATGGAAATCATCTGATCAATGAAAGCATAAGTATTTTGATGCTTCAGTTACCCTGGTCACCAGTGCCCACCAGTTGATAACCTCTGACTTAAAAGATGACCAGCAAAAAGTGGGTGATCCAGTAAATTTTCAACAAATTGTACTTCATATGCTGCATACCATTCAGGTCATGAGATTTTACTCTGCAGGAGTGTTATCTGTGCATGAAAACTCTGTTTAAGTTCATCTGTCTCTTATATACTCAATTTTATTCCAGAGTACTTAGCATAAGACTTCAAAAGGCACTCAATAAATATTTTCAGAATGAATGTAACAGGAATTAATAACGCAAAATGTTTTTGAAAGGTAATTGATGTCAAATGGTAGGCAGAGAAAGCCAGAGAAAGTTCATCAGGGATAGGAATGCTTAGTACAAATTTGGTACAGTTTCCAAGGAAAAGAATTTGCATTTAATAAATAACCTTTGAAGCCAGGTTCTTTTATGTCCCTTGTCCTTGGAGTAAGCCATACTGGTGGCAGGAGAATCCCAACCAAACAAATAGCAATTTGAGAAAGGAAAGTAGAAGCAATAACCAAACATTAGAAAGAATCTAACAAAGAAACACTCTGCATTTAGCTTTTCAGGAAATCTGAAATAGAACACACACACACACATACACACACACACACACAGTCCAGAACACCTTCTTAAATTCTTCATGCAATAAAGAGGACACATTGGAGGACATACAGAGGGCCTTAACACTCCCATAATCTCACGAAAGATGATATGAATTAGGATATTTTTCTTTTCCTTGAGCCCCAAAGCTCAAGTTAACAGAGTTGTGGCATTTTAACTTGCTCGATCAATATTCTAGACCTAGATTGTCAAAGGCCATTTCCTGTCTCTTATACAATATGACAGATAGAAATTGATCTAATTTGTTAAATAAAGTGAGGAAAACAGAGGCAGCTATGTGGTCCAGAGATAATCTTCTGGGAATCCCCTCTATCCAGGCACAGCCTGATAGCCCAGGTGCCAAGAGAGGTAAACAACTGGTCATGTCTACAACCTACTCATTATCTACAATGCTCTGTGGCCTATCCATTGGGAAGCTTTGTCTTACAGAACATTTCTCAGGATAATCAGCCAAAAAAAAAATGAGCTATCACTAACTTTGCAGCAAATTCTCCTTTGTATGGTGCAAATGATGCCTCTCATGAGGAGTCATAATACTTATGAGCATATTACGGCATCAAGAAGACCAATTTTTGTTGTTGTTTTCCCAGAATTTTTAAATCCCTTTTAACCAGAACATCTACTAACATTGCACAAGCTTAAGGAGGTTGCCAAAAGTTGTATCCTCCATATAAGAACATAGTACCAGTAACTTGAAAAGAGTTAATCCAACAATTCAGCATCCAAACTCTCCTTCATTGGAGGATAGTTTGGACACTAAAATAATGTTAATCTTCGAGAATAAATCCTCTTGCAGTTCTGTTAATGCCAAAGTATTAAACACTATGATCAATATTATTACTCCCAAATGAGCTACCGAGGAACCTGGGATGAGTAGATTCTATAGTCAGGACTCCCAGTCATCTGCAGTAATTCATATGCCACTGGCAAGGAGAATTCTAAACATGAAATCCAAAAACCCCCGTGCATTCCCCCCACCCTCTCTACCCTAAGAGACGTATCTTTCTGGTTATATATTCCCTTGGCTGTTAATGTAATTAGTGTATAATAACTATGTACATATCAACTTGCAGGAAAAACGGCAGACGTGCTGGGTGATTTGGCTTGGGGCCATCTCATCGGCAGGGTGACACAACCTGGTATTAAACCATCTGTTATTAAGTGTATATTTTAAAATAGTGTTTTGTGTCTCCTGGGTTACTCACTCTCATTGATAGCAGCACCATATCAAGACTCCTGTTTTTCTAAGCAGCAGCAAGGAGATAACAAGGTTTAAAAATTTGTATTGTCCCCTCTGCTACTTGTGCTATTAAAATTTTTATTTACTAAAACATCTCCTCTCCTGGAAACAAGCAAGTTTCATTTAAACTGTGTTACTAAGGATGGTTATGCTTTTTAGAGTTAAGGACCCTAAACAAAATTTGCCAGAGCTTTTGTCCTTATGAACAGGCAGTTGCCAATCGCTGTTTAAGATGACTATGACTTGCCATTAATAAGAGTGGGCATTCTCTCAAATCTTCTTGTTTGCATTGATTGCTTTAAGCTAATTTAAGAATTACTTTTTCAATATCAGAAATCTGAAATGGAGTCCTAGTGCCACTTGTTGCGGTCAGTAGTACAATTCTCCTCTCTCAAATTTTTGGATTAAGTCTCTGTTCATGATGAAAAATGACAATATTCCTCTAAAAGATGATCAGACAAATCATTCAATACAATTATCACAGCTAAATCAATTCAGAATATCACCATGCCCCCCCCAAAAAAAATGATGACACAAATCACTTTTGACAATTATGAAAATCTGACTTTTCAAAAGTTTTACCTATGCCTCCTCACTTGAGGGAAATAGTATTTTGTTTCTTTTCAGTTAAAATTGGCTGTTCCCAAATGTAACCAACATTTCGCCACAAGCCTGTTAAACACTTTCACATTTCTGTTTAATTACATTCAGATTGAGACTTTTGTATATATATAGAATATAGCCAAATTTTAACTCAATTGACCGCAATGCCCTTGACATAAAGCCTTATTCATTATTCTCGCCTTATATATAAATAGACATATGCTAGTTGTCAAAATGCAAGAGCAAATTTCTATACATTGTCTAGAACAAAGAGGGCAGCTGGGCTTCTTTCTTTCCTCAGTGTCTAAGAAGGTGTCCTTTATTACGTGTACAGGATGCAAAGATTTTGCTGCTGTGTGAATGAAAAATGTTATCTTCAGACTGCCTTTTTAGTGGCAAATTAAGCTTCTGCACACTATCACACACCCTGTGGCTTTAAGAACCCCCCACTTCAATTTACTATTACTTCCTTGGGGACTCAGCGTTCCTCGCAAAGCACCCCCAAACTCATTTCCAATGTTTTAGAGTGCAACAAAGATGAGAAAGTTTGTTCATCGCAACAGTATAGAAACTCTTGCCTTGTAAAAACACTCTCTGGAATGTCTAAGGTGCTAAACTTATTGCCTCGGTGGATTTTTGATGTGCAAAACCGACAGAGAAAGTTGGCTGGAAGTATCCACAAAGCATTGTATTTGTTCAGGAAGGAGCTGTGGGGTGAGAGGCTGAGCAACGCCTCTCACTTTGCTTCCTGGGTGAGAGCAGTGAGGCGTGCCCCTTAGAAGAAGCAAGCAGAGAGAGAGAGCAGTAAGACTCACCGGCTTCCCCATTTTTCCCAGGACGAAGTTTTTTTGTTCCTCAATTGTGATCTGGAAGAGGCAAACCTGTAGGTCCTCCAAGCAGGCTGCTCTGGGGCAAGTGCCGGCTCTGCTCTTTGCCTCGGATCAGCTGAATGGCTGGGGCGTTCAGGAAGCTTGCTCTGTCCAGCTGGGAATCGCTCCCCCTCTCCAGGGTGTGTGCTTACATGCCTCTCAGTCAGCGCAAAAATCCGCCAAACTCAGGTCAGCCTAACAGGTTTCCTTATATAGGTAAACATGAATTGCATTCCTGGTGAAAGAAGTTAACTAGGAACACCGGTAACCTGGTTAACTCTACACACGCCAGAACGGCTCAGTGTCAGCCTGCCTGTATAGGGTTTGGTTGCAGTACAAAGGGATTTGTGCAATTTAATTAAAATCATCTTTATCCTGGCAGTCTGCAAAATTGGCCCTTCTAGTGTAACTGTGAGTCAACAGCTAGTATTTTATATCATGGGCTGTGACCAAACTTACATTATCTGAAGGCATGGTAGGAAGACAAACCAAAGTATAGGGCATTATATAATTTGTCTTTTATGTTTTTAATATCAGGGTAACTGGTCTGGAGATTATTTTCAAAGAAGTAAATAAAACATGAGAATGTAAACAAACTTTTATGAAATAGGGCTCAAATGCCTTATTTGAGCATAGTAATTAATAGTTATTCCACTTTTGCAGGCCTTTGGCAGATAATGCAGTATGGTCATTTTATGTTTACTCTTTTTACAATACAGTGACTGCTCTTTATTTTTGATAACTGAAATGGCAGATAATGACATATATTGAAGTAATAACTCTCCTAAGCCCACATATTGACATGCTTTGATAGTTTCAAAATTTTAAGATTTGTGAATTTGCATAATTACATATACACATTTTAAAACAACTTCTTGGATTTAAGAAGATAAGAAAGTACATCCTTAAATGAACTCTATAGATGAAAGATCTAACTATAGGTTAGAAATACAATTTTAAGTGTAAATAGGTAACCTACATAGATTATCTAATAATTTGTTCTTTTCATCCACATATATCTACCACCAAGTAAAGTTTTAATTCTTTTAAATTCTAATACATTCTACTGAAGATTTAATATGAAATAGAGATGTGAGACTTTCCCTTGTATTGCACATGGAGATCGCCTGTTAAATAAGACCTGTCTTTAAAAAATCATTTGTTCTTATTTTGTCCATCTGCTGACTGCTCCTTGAGTAGTGACAACATTATTAAAAATAGCTCAGTGCTGTTTTAGGTCTCTGCCCAGGAAAGGGGATAGAGTGAATGTTTACACACCACCTAAGCCAGCACCAACACAAACCAATCTTAAAGAGTTTCTGCCAAGAATAGTAAAGCACAAAAATCACACTTTCAGGAAGGACAACTAATCTTCGAACAGCATTATACATTAAGCAAAGACTTTTGCATACAGTTTATCTTCTTATCTCTGTAGGAATGTTGTGTATTACTTCCTTTTCACAGTAATAAAATTGGCTCACAAAGATAAAGCGATTGGTCCAATGACTTGTGATCAGTTCGTGGCCCATCAAAAATCCCATGATCTTCCAGAATTCAATTCCAATAGTATTTCTGAAGATGGAATCAATTTTAAGAGACAGAACATTACAATGGCAGTTTTCCATGTTCAAATATAATTTTTAATAATCATGTGTCCAGAGAGTTTAAATGCAATATACAAATTGATTAAAATGCTGTTTATAAAGTCATAACTTACTGCTAAAATGGCTGCCTTTAAATGCCTCCAGAAATACCTTAAAATGAGATAGGAAGTGCATTTTTATTGAATTTGAATTTGGGTTATAAAATATTATGAAAATATAACTTTGCAAATATTGCACACATTTTTTTTTCTGTTCACAGCATACACATCTCTATTGTATCAAGTTAAGACTCATCCTGATTTCCCTACTGAAAGAAATATTAGGATTTTCTATTTACTGGGTCTTCACTAATCTTAAGTAAAACTGTGCCATGCTAGGTAAATTATGTTCACTAATATAGTTCATTTATGATCCTGCACCTTTATGTCTTCATATTTCCCGCTGAAGCAAGTTCTGTTTATGCAGGAACTTTAGACTTTATTAACATGTTATTGCAAGACAAAGAATGCATCTTTTTCCAGGGCAGGTTAAACCTTTAAATGCCTTAAGCTGGCCTCCAAATATGTTCTTACAGTTCTAAGCAAACAATCATGTAGGTTTTACACACAAAATATCGTAGGCTATAATTATTGAATTGGAAGGTCAAAATGAAATTTTGGTCTCAAAGTAGCTTATTTTAAAGAGGAAATATAACCCTCTGCTAAATCCATTTTGGGTATCTCACAAAATGGTTTGGGGAAGGCTGGGTCACTAAAGCAGCATGAATTCCATCTAACCATAGAGGACCCCAATGAGAGAGTACTTACAGCTGAGTAATTACACTGTGCTAAAAAATTGCACTTATGGGAAACTAAATAAAATACAGGACCTACTTGAAGGGGAGAAAATATCATTGTGGTTTAAAGAAAATGTCAGGGGATAGATTTTAGAAATTCCCAATGATATATAACTAATGAGTAGTTGAGATATAATTCAAACCTCAGTCCATCAGACTCTAGAACACTCTCTTGTACTGCATCCTGAGTGTGTCGTGCTATCCAAGAAAGTACAAATATCTCAGAGGTAGGAGATGCTTCAAATCTGGTTGATCTCTTGGATGTAGGACCTTGGGTAAATTACTTAATATTTCTGAGCCTCATTTCCAAAGTGGAAATAAAAATGGATGCACATCACATATTTTCATCCATAATGAAAGTTCAATCAATCCACATACATTATCGATGCTTCTTATGGACCAAGCATTCTTCTATGTCCTGGGAAGATAGCCATAAACAAGCTAGGCATGTCCCCTACTTCATGGAATTTACAATCTTTTAGGAAAGATTATATCTTTATTATTAGATGTGAAACTGTATCATTTCTCTAAATCTCCCACAATACAAGAATGTTTAATTGAAGTTCCACACCAATATAGTAATATTAATAGACAAATAATGTCCAAGGTATAGTTTTCACTATAGTTAGTGCAAGCCACTTTTCTTAACCAAAGGTTAATCTTATCATGGTTAGGCCTGGTAGGCCTAGGATGAATCAGGTAAAGTCAATAAAATGGAAAGGTAAAACTTGATGAATCAGTCATATGACGTCAATGTCCTTTTATCTAAGGTTGAGGAGGATCAGTTAATTCAATCAAAAAAGCATCTTAAAAATGCTCAGAACACTGCATAGTCACTGGAGCTATTTTTATCATTAATTCTATACATAAAGAAGTGATAGGGACTGGGGTATAGCTCAGTGGCAGAGCAGTTGTCTAGCATGTGCAAGGTACTGGGTTCCATCTCTAGCACCAAAAAGGAAAGAAAGAAAGAAAGAAAGAAAGAAAGAAAGAAAGAAAGAAAGAAAGAAAGAGAGAGAGAGAGAGAGAGAGAGAGAAAAAGAAAGATAGATTAAGTGATGAAAATACATAAGAAAGATATCTTAAATATTGTAGCTAGTTTTCAGATGACCAGTCTTTATTTAATTCACTTTTGTGCAAGAAACATTCAATTGGTATGTACTGTGGGTAATGATCTGTGCAAGATATATGTAGAAAAAGATACACCAAATATAAGAATGGTAGAATGGTCTCTAGATTTAATAAAACCTTTTTTTTTTTACATTGAGCCACATCCCTAGCCCTATTTTATTTAGAGACAGGTATCACTGAGTTGTTTAGTGCCTCACTTTTGCTGAGGATGGCTTTGAACTCCCAACCCTCCTGCTTTAGCCTCCCAAGCTCCTGTGATTACAGGTATGTGCTACCACGCCCAGCTTAATAAAACTTTTTAGAAAAATTTATAATTGCTATATCAGGCAGGATAGGTGAGGTTATGCTCTGGTAACAAGCAACCCCAAATCTTAGTGGCTTGGAAAAATAAAGGTGTGTTTTTGGCTCAGACTACATGTCTACACAGGTCAATAGGGAAGGGTCACCTATTCACAGACACTCAGGAGGTATGTAGAAGTATGTGTCACTGTTTTCGACACATACTTCCATGGTTGCTGAGACAGGAAACAGGGACTTGGTGAATCATGCACTGGCTTTCAAAACTTCACCCTGTAAGTAACACTTAAATTCCTATTCATCTCTTCTTGACCAAAGGAAGTTGTCTGACCTTGCTTAAGTTCAAAGAAAGAGAGGAGAACCAGAATAGATGACGAACCCAGATGTGACAGACAGAGCAGATCATCTGGCTGGAGGAGAATGATATTTTGGTTTATTTTTTTATTTATTTCACCAATTTATTCACTAACACCTATGTGTATAGAATAAATAAAATCACTTGTGATCAGTTTAAGTATCTTACCATTCTGGGACACTTATAATGTGGAAAGGGACCTGGGTTCTACAAAGTCTAGCCTAAAGTTGGCTGTCCAGAACATCCTTTCTAAATGTCACTGTTTCCCTCAAGGTTCACCCAGAGCCACTGATACTCTTTGCATTTACCATGAAGCCCCTGTTCTTAGGGAAACAGGATCTAGTCAGTCATTTTTGAACTTGAAATGCCAATCATTATGCCATAAGTGGCATTGAAGATGCCTACTTATTTGACATTTTCTTTCAGTGGCTTGGTGACAAAATAAAAGACGAATTGATATAATTTGCAGATGGTGCCAAATTGGATAGCTAGTCTCTCTGAGGATTGAATAATAATTCAAAATGAACTTGAAGATTAGGAAGAAAGTGATGTTATGAAGAGACCTTATGTTCACTAGTGATAGGGGGTATGATTAAAGGTTTAGAAAACACATGGTTGGGAAAACAACTATATTGAGCTAACACTAGCCTATACATTGAATATATACTGACAGCTTAGTGATTTTATTTGTAAATGCTTTGGGAATATGTTAAAAAATGTGGTATTAACCATAAGTACTGGAAGATAGGCTGTTCTGAGAATGCTGCTTCGTTGAGGATCCACATTTTAAGAAATAAGAAACCAGAGCACATTCAGAAGCAAAACCAAAAATTTCCAAAAGACTATGTGCCCTATATCTGAGGTCAGCAAAATTTTTCTAGAAAAGGCCAGATAGTAAATACTTTCAAATTTGCCAGACAAAAGTCCTCTCTGTTGCAACTCCTCAACTCTGATACTGTGATCTAAAGCAACCATAGACAACACATAAATGAACAGTTACAGCTGTATTTCAATAAAACTTCACAAAACTGGACAGCTGACCTTGGCTCTACCTTGCAGATTCCTGCTCTCTACATTTTAAAATATCTCCCAGAATGGTAAGGAACTCAGATTGACTGCAAGTACCCAGAAGACAGGAAGGGACCCACTTTTGGTCATTCCTCCATTGTTCACATTCCTTTAATTGTGTTTTCCACTCCGGTGCTAGTGAATAAATTGGTGAAATAAATTAAATTAACCCAAACTGGTACTTCACCAGCCTCCTTATGAACAAATCATAAGAATTGGAATGTACAATTCTTGAAAATGTCATAGAAATAAAAGCTAAATTATAACTTACCTTCTCCATTTGTCAAATATTCATTAATTATATTGTCTTTCAGGGACAAGAATATTAGTGATGATTTAGATTTCAATCACTTAATAGACTTACTATCTTAATACATATCATTGAGGATCTGCTTATTTATAAATTACCTTTTGTTCATTTGGAAAAAGAAACCAGTAGGCAATATTTTTCTATTGTACATTTCAGAATACTTTTGTCTCATTATTCCTGTTTTAGCTGAAGAATTTAAACACACACACAAAGAATATTAATGATGAAAAATATGATAAAACCTTGAAGAGAAGGATTGTGATGATGAAATTCAAGAGAAGAAAAATTTGAGAAGCAGAATAAATGCATGCAGCCTTTTAAAGTTTTTTTTTCCCCCAAGGTCTTTATAACTAGCTAAAGTTGAAGTAATTTTTTTCTTCCTTAGATGGCAGTGAAAACAGAGACAAGGAATAGTTAAATTGATTATCCAATGTCACCAGGTTCCCTGTATTTTCAGTCCTACAGCACAATGAAGGCCAATTGTATAAGGGCTGGGACACAAAAGTGCAGGTAAGGAACACATTTGTTGAAAATATTTGTTACAAAAGTGAGGGTTAGCCAGGTGTGGTGGAATATATCTGTAATCCCAGTGACTCAGGAGTCTGAGGCAGGAAGATGGTTACTTGGAGGCCAGCCTTGACATCTTAGCAAGACCCTGTCTCAAAATAAAAATATAAAAAGGCTGGAGATGTAGCTCAGTGGTAGAGCATCCCTGGGTTCAATCCTCAGGTATCACAAAAACACACACCAAAAAAGAAGAAGGAGGAGGAGGAGGGGGAGGGGGAGGGGGAGGGGGGAGGAGGGAGGAGAGCAAAAGGAAAGAAAATACCATAGTCCTTTCAGAAATAAAGCACTGAAAGCTAAAGCCTAGTCATGGATTACTGTCCATATTTTCCTGAATCTTGATTCTGGTCACTTCTTCTCAACACCTTCATTCTAGTCTGAGGCAGCAGCATATCCTGCCCAGTTTCTCAACCTCAGCATTATTGGACTGGATCATTTTTGTTGTGGGGCCATCCTGTGCATTGTAAGACATGTAGCAACATCTTTGGTATCCACCCACTAGTTACCAGTAGCACCCTCACCAAAAATCATGACAAATAAAAATGTCTTCAGACATTCCCAGGTGTTTCTGTGGAAGTAGGATCACTCCTGGTTGGAAACCCCTGAGCTAGATTTTGAGAAGCTACAGTAATGGTCTAATTTTACCTTTGCCTCTCTGTAGCTGTTCTTCATAGAGCTATCAAGGTCATCTTGCAAACATATATATCAGATCATGCCACTGCTTTGTCTAAAACCTCTACTGGTATCTTCCCAAAATTAAGATATAATCTAATTTTCTTACCATGGATCAGTATAGATTCCAAAAAGTCTCTATAATCTGAGCTCTGCCATTCCCACCAAACTAATGTCAGCACTGTGTCTGGTCTCACTGGCCTTCCTTCTCTTTCTCCAACATACTCATCTTGTTTAGAAATTGAGACCTTTGCAAATTACCTTCCCACTGCCTGAAATGTGCTCCTTGGTGTATGGTAGGCAGAAGAGTGACCTCCCAAAGGCGTCTACCTCCTAATCACTGGACTCTGTTGAGTAGATTATATTATGTGGTAATCAGTATTAAGATTGCCTGTGGAATTAAGGTTGCTAATCATATGACCTTAAGATAAAAAGAATATTCTGGATTATCTGGGCAGTACCAAAGTAACCACAAGTTCATTATAATGTGGAAAAGAGAGGTGAAAGAATCTGTGTCAGAGTGATGTGACATGAGAAAAACTCCAGCAATCATTGACAGTTTGAAGATAGAGGAAGAAACCATGAGTCAGGAAATGCAATTTCTCGAAGTTGGGAAAGACAAGCAATCAGATTCTCTCCTAGAAGAAGGAACACAGCTCAGCTGATACCTTGATTTTTTGTCCTGTGAGAATTTTGTGGGATTTGGAACTTTGAGAATGGCAAGATGATAAATTTGGATTGTTTTAAACCACTAAGTTTGTCATAATTTGTTACAACAGCCATAGAAAACTCTGCTATGTTTACTGCTAATGCCTCAACCAGAGTCAGCACAAACATCTTTTCCAGTAGGAGGCCCTGACCATGACGACCATGACAACCATGACTGATGTCACTACCCTTTCTACCTCCAGCAGTTCCTCATCACCTTGCCCATTTCACTTCCTTCTAAGCTCTGATTTCTATCTGACATTAATATATTTCATTCATCAATATGCCTGTGTCCCTGTAGTATGCTGTTTTTAAGTCCTTTGGGTATAAGCCAAGGAGTGGGATAGCTGGGTCAAATGGTGGTTCCATTCCCATCTTTCCAAGGAATCTCCATACTGCTTTCCAGATTGGCTGCACCAATTTGCAGCCCCACCAGCAATGTATGAATGTACCTTTTTCCCCACATCAATAGATGAATGTACAGGGAAACTTTGGTATTTATACACAATGGAACATTACTCAGCATTAAAAGAGAATAAAATCAAGGCATTTGCAGGTAAATGAATGAACTTGGAGAATATAATGCTAAGTGAAGCAAGCCAATCCCCCAAAACCAAAGGTTGAATGTTTTCTTTGATATGAGGATGCAGACGCATAATGATGATTGGTGGAGGGGGAGCATGGGAGGAACAGAGGAATTTTAGATAGGGCAAAGGGGAGAGAAGAGAAAGAAAGGGGCAAGGGCGTAGGAATGAAGGTGGAATGAGTTAGACGTCATTACCCTAAGTGCATGTATAAGACACTAATGGTGTGAAAATACTTTATGTACAACCAGTCTCTTGAAAAATTGTGCTCTATATGTGTAATATGAAATGAATTTCATTCTGCCATCATGTATAACAAATCAGAATACATAAAATAAAATAAAATAAAATAAAAATATATTTCATTCATTGGAAAGCAAAACTAAAAGAAAACAAAATTCAAAAGCCACCTGAAAAAAAAAGTACAAAATAATGGATCCAAGATGGCAGTCCAGAGGGAGGCAGCACTCTGTGTCGCTCTGTGACCTGGGACTCAAGTAGTGAGAATACTGCTCCTCTGGAAGCAATATTCCTACTCCCACACAGGAATCACAGCCACAATGCCCATCCAGGGCTCCAGGACTCAGTGTTAGAGTAGGTCTCCCAACTACTTGGCCATGCAGGACTACCAAGTACCCAAGCAGGACCATAGACAATAGCACCCACACAGAACTTTTGGCCATCCAACCAAGCAGAAATCACAGATGCCACTTCCATGCAGATTACCCGGCAGCTTCCCACACACAGGAACTCTGGTCACCACTCCCATGTGGACCCCCATCTACCAACAAGGGGCTCCCCAGGTCACTGCCATCTTGGGACTCTGCAGCAGCGCAGATAGTCCCCTACATGCAGTAGCCTACCTGCACCCAGGAACTTCACACAGGTTCTGAAGTCAGCTGACAGTCACACAATGCATGCCACAGAGCTTGAGCTGACAAATAAAGACCACCTCTCTATAGGAGAGAGGCGCCCCCTGAGATGTTTGGGTGTTCAGCTTTTATAGGGTAGGGGTTTGGAGTTGTAGTTGTGGTATAGGCTCAGGGGTGCTTGCATCAGAGCAAGACGGGTGGGGAATAGCATGGATTGGCTTAGGTTGATGGTGCCCTGGGACATTCTAGAGCAAAGAAAGGGGTCATGTTCTTCTGGGATTGGCTTAGGGTTATGGTGACATGTGATAGGTCACTAATGAGGGTGGGGGGAGTTTGGATAAGAGGAAGTACAAGAAATCGAAACTTATCTTTTAAGATGGCAGTTAAGCCAAACAACAATAAGTGTTGGTGAAGATGTGGGGGGAAAGGTACACTTATACACTGCTGGTGGGACTGCAAACTGGTGCAGCCAATATGAAAAGCAGTTTGGAGATTTCTTGGAAAATTTGGAATGGAACCACCATTTTGCCCAGCTATCCCTCTTCTCAGTCTATACCTAAAGAACTTAAAAACAGCATACTACAGGGACACAGCCACATCAATGTTAATATTACACAATTCACAATAACTAAATGGTGGAACCAACCTAAATGCCCATCAATAGATGAATAGATAAAATAAATGTGACATATATACACAATGGAATATTACTCAGTAATAAAAGAGAATAACATCACGGCATTTGCAGGTACATGGATGGAGTTAGAGAAGATAATTCTAAGTGAAGTTAGCCAATCCCAAATAACCAAATGCTGAATGTTTTCTTTGAAATAAGGAGGCTGATTCATAATGGGATAGGAACAGGGAGCATGGGAGGAATAAATGAACTCTAGATGAGGCAGAGGAGTTGGAGGGGAAGGGAGGGGGCATAGGGTTAGAAATGATGGTGGATCATGATGATCATTATTATCCAAAGTATAGGTATGAAGACATGAATTAGTGTGAACATACTTTGTATACAACCAGAGATATGAAAAATTGTGTTCTATATGTGTAATAAGAATTGAAATGCATCCCACTGTCATATAAAACATGGCAATTATTTAAAATGTTTGCTCAAATGTTAAATCAATACCATATAATATCCCCAACATACGTGAAATCAAGTACTTTGTTGAGGACTGGGATGTCTGAATAGTATATTAAAGTTGTGTTGTATATTCTTTTTCCCATAAATTTTCTACTATTTTAACATTTTTAAATTTTTCTTTATATATATATATATATGTGTGTGTGTGTGTGTGTGTGTGTGTGTGTGTGTGTGTGTGTTTGTTTTATGTACTTTGCTGTCTTCCCACTTACATGTCTACCCAAAATTACTTCCCCTTTTTCTCCTGCTACTAATCTTCCTCTTTAGATTTCTCTTTCATACTTTCTAAGATATATAAACTCTACATCTTCACCTCCTACCTCCTCAGCATATCATCCTACTTCTTACCCCTAGTTCTTTGTCCACCATCAGAAACTATAAACCCTTTTACAAACCTCCTGAGTATACTGTAGATAATAATTGAATTCAACATTTCTGTATATTGTGACCCAACTGTAAATGTCTTAATAGCAAACATTTTGTTTTTAGGGTGTATATTGTTTATATTGGGATCTGTTAACATTGTCCTTCAGCTCAAAGGAGAGGTATTGGAACCCTACAGGGGCACTATAAGCCTATAGGGTAAAAACAGTAACACCTTGGATCCACTAGTGCTAGAAGGGAAGACACATAAGCAATTTGAAAAGACAAGGGAAGAAAGTTCTCCAAACAAATCAAGATACCACATTATTAGAATCCATAGCCAGCACACCAGAAGGAATTTCAGAGAAGGAGTTCAGGATATACATAATTAAAATGTTCAGTGAATTAAAGGAAGCTATAAGAGAGGAAATACAGGCAGCAAAAGATCATTTTGACAAGAAGCTACATAAATAAATACAGGAAGCAAAACATTACTTCAATAGGGAGATAGAGGTTCTAAAACAAACAAACAAACAAACAGAAATCCTTGAAATGAAAGAAACACTAAACCAAATTAAAAGTCCAATTGAAAGCATTACCGACATATTAGACTGCTTGGAAGACAGGACCTCAGACAATGAAGACAAAATATATAATCTTGAAAACAATGTAGACCACACAGTGAAAATGGTAAGAAACCATAAGCAAAACCATCAAGAAATATGGGATAGCAGAAAAAGACCATATTTAAGAGTTATTGGGATAGAGGAAGGCATAGAGTTCCAAACCAAAGGAATGAGCAATCTATTCAATGAAATAATATCAGGAAATTTCCAAACATAAAGAATGAATTGGAAAATCAAATTCAAGAGGCTTACAGGATGCCAAATGTACAAATCACCACAGATCCACACCAGGACACATTATAATGAAAATGCCTAATATACAGAATAAGGAGAGAATATTAAAAGCCACAAGAGAAAGGAATCAAACAACATATAAGAGGAAACCAATTAGATTATGTGCAGATTTTTCAACCCAGACATGAAAACTAGAAAATACTGGAATAACGTATACCAACCAAGAATCTTATATCCAGAAAAATTAAGCTTTACATTTGGTGATGAAATAAAAACCTTCCATGATAAACGAAAGTTAAAAGAATTTACAACTTGAAAAATCCTGAACTACAGAACATCCTCAGCAAAATATTCCATGAAAAGGAACTGAAAAACAATAATGAAAATCAGCAAAGAGAGTTATTACACTAAAGGAAAAACTAATCAAAGGAGAAACCAAGTCAAGTTAAATAAGAAAAATGGCTGAGAATACAAATCATGTCTCAATAATAACCCTGAATGTTAATGGCCTAAATTCACCAATCAAAAGACATAGACTGGCAGATTGGATTTTAAAAAAAGACCCAACAATATGCTGTTTCCAAGAGACTCAGCTCATAGGACACCATGGACTGAAAGTGAAAGGTTGGGAAAAATAATACCACTCACATGGACTTTGGAGAGGGGTTTCCATCCTCATACCAAATAAAATAGACTTCAAGCCAAAGTTAATCAAAGGGATAAAGAAGGATATACTGCTTAAGGGAACCATACATCAACAAGACATAACAATCATAAATATATATGCCCTGAACAATGGAGCAGCTATGTTCATCAAACAAATTCTTCTCAAGTTCAAAAGACAAATAGACCACAACATAATAATTCTGGGTGACTTTAACACACCTCTTTCACCACTGGATATATCATCCAAACAAAAGCTGAACAAAGAAACTATAGAAATCAATAATACAATCAATAACTTAGACTTAACTGACATATATTGAATACTTCATCCTTCAGTGAACGAATACACTTTCTTCTCAGCAGCACATGGATCCTTCTCTAAAATAGAGCATATACATTATGCCACAAAGCAACTCTTAGCAAATAGAAAAAAGTAGAGATACTACCCTGAATTCTATTAGATCATAATGGAATGAAATTAGGAATCAATGATAAAATAAAAAATAAAAGCTACTCCAACATCTGGAGACTAAATAATATACTACTGAATGAACAATGGGTTGCAAAAGACATCAAGGAAGAGATTTAAAAATTCTTAGAGGTGAATTAGAACATAGATACAACATATCAAAATCTCTAGGACACTATGAAGGCAGTTCTAATGAACTAAGAGGAAAATTCATTGCATGGAGTTCATTCCTCAAGAGAAGAAAAAGTCAACAAATAAATGACCTATCATTACATCTCAAAAACCTAGAAAAAGTAGAAAAATCAACACCAAGAGCAGTAGAAGACAGGAAATAATTAAAATCTGAGCTGAAATCAATGAAACTGAAACAAAAGAAACAATTTTAAAAATTGACAAAACAAAAAGTTGGTTCTTTGAAAAAATAAATAAAATTGACAAACCCTTGGCCATGCTAATGAAGAGGAAAGAGAAAACTCAAATTACTAAATATGTGATGAAAAGGTAAATATCACTACATACACTACAGAAATACAGAATATAATTAGAAATTATTTTGAAAACTTGCACTCCAATAAAATGGAAAATATAAAGACATTGACAAATTTCTAGAGTCATATGATTTGTCCAAATTGAATCAGGATGATATACACAATTAAAATAGATCAATTTCAAGCGATGAAATAGAAGATACCATCAGAAGCCCACCAACCAAGAAAAGCCCAGGACTGGATGGATACACAGCCAAGTTCCACAAGACCTTTAAAGAAGAACTAATACCAATACTCTTCAATTTATTTCAGGAAATAGAAAAAGAGGGAGCACTTCCAAACTCATTCTATGAGGCCAATATCACCCTGATTCCAAAACCAGGCAACGTCAAATCAAAGAAAGAAAAGTTCAGACCAATATCTCTAATGAACATAGATGCAAATTTCTCAATAAAATTCTAGCAAATTGAATACAAAAACATATCAAAAAGATAGTATGCCATGATCAAGTTGGGTTCATCCCAGGGATGCAAGTTTGATTCAACATACAGAAATCAATAAATGTAATTCATCATATCAAGACTTTAAGAATCATATGATCATCTCAATAGATTCAGAAAAGGCATTAGAAAAAATACAGCACTCCTTCATGTTCAAACACTAGAAAAACTAGGGATAACAGGAACATATATCAACATTGTAAAAGCTATGTATGCTAAGCCCCAGGCCAACATCATTCTAAATTGAAGGCATTCCCTCTAAGAAAAATTGAAGGCATTCCCTCTAAGAACTGGAACAAGACAGGGATGTCTTCTTTCACCAATTCCACTTAACATAGTTCTTGAAACACTGGCCAGAGCAATTAGACAGAGGAAAGAAATTAAAGGGATACAGATAGGAAAAGAAGAACTCAAATTAGCACTATTTGATAATGACATGATTCTATACCTAGAAGACCCAAAAAATTCCACCATAAGACTTCTAGAAAATAGTAAATGAATTCAGAAAAGTTCAAAATCAACACCCATAAATCAAAGGCATTTCTGTATATCAGTGACAAATCCTCTGAAAGGGAAAAGAGGAAAAATACTCCATTTACAATAGCCTCAAAAAAATACTTGGGAATCAATCCCAAAAGAAGTAAAAGAACTCTACAATGAAATTTACAGAATGCTAAAGAAATAAATTAAAGAAGACCTTATAAGATGGAAAGATCTACCTTGTTCTTGGATAGGCAGAATTAATATTGTCAAAATGATCCTACTACCAAAAGCACTGTACAGATTTAATGCAATTCCAATCAAAATCCCAATGACATCCCTCATAGAAATAGAAAAAACAGTCATGTAAATCATCTGGAAAAATAAGATACCCAGAATAGATAAAGCAATCCTTAGCAAGAAGAGTGAAGCAGGTGGTATCACTATACCAGACCTTAAACTATACTACAGAGCAATAGTAACAAAAACTGCATGGTATTGGCACCAAAATAGACTGGTATACCAATGGTAAAGAATAGAGGACACAGAGATTAACCCACATAATTACAGTTATCTTATATTAGACAAAGGCGCCCAAAACACACATTGGAGAACAGACAGCCTCTTCAACAAATGGTGCTGAGAAAACTGGAAATCCATATGCCACAAAATGAAATTAAAGCCCTATCTCTCACCATGCATAAAACTCAAGTCAAAGTGGATCAAGGACCTAGGAATTAAATCAGAGACCCTGCATCTAATAGAAGAAAAAGCATGCCAAAAGTTTCATCATAGCGGATTAGGCCCATACTTCCTTAATAAGACTTCTATAGCACAAGAATTAAAATCAAGAACTAATAAATGGGGTGAATTCAAACTAAAAGGCTTCTTCTCATCAAAACAAACAATGAGTAAGGGGAATAGAGAGCCTAAGCTTGGGAGCAAATTTTTACCATTTGCACATCAGATAGAGCACTAATCTCTAGGGTATATAAAGAATTCAAAAGCTAAACACCAATAAAACAAATAACCCAATTAATAAATGGGCCAAGGAACTTAAAAGACACTTCTCAGAAGGTGATACACAATCAATAAACAAATATATGAAATAATGTTCAATAGCTGTAGCAATTAGAGAGATGCAAATCAAAACTAGTGTAAGATTTCATCTCACTCCAGTCAGAATGGCAGCAATAAGTGTTGACGAGGATGTGGAGGAAAAGGCACACTCATACATTGCTGATGGGATTGCAAAATGGTGTAGCCAGTATGGAAAAAAAGTATGGAGATTCTTTGGAAAACTGGGAATGGAACCACCTTTTGACCCAGCTATCCCACTCCTCAGTCTATACCCAAAGGACTTAAAAACAGCATACTACAGGGACACAGGCACATCAATGTTTATTGCAGCACAATTCACAATAGCTAAACTGTAGAATCAACCTAGATGCCCTTCAGAAGATGAATGGATAAAGAGAATGTTGTATATATTCACAATGAAATATTACTCAGTAATAAAAGAGAATAAAATCATGGCGTTTACAGGTAAATGGATGGAGTTGGAGAATATAATGTTAAGTTAGCCAATCCCAAAAAACCAAATGCTGAATGTTTTCTCTGATATAAGGAGGCTAATTCATAGTGGGGTAGGGAGGGGGAGCATGGGAAGATTAGATGAACTCTAGATAGGGCAAGGGGATGGAAGGGGAAGGGACAGGGCATGGGGGTAGAAAAGAGCTAGAATGAGAAGGACATCACTATCATAAGTACATGTATGAAGACATAAATTGTGTGAATATACTTTGTACACAACCAGAGATATGAAAAATTGTGCTGTATATGTGTAATATGAACTATAATGCATCCTGTCATATATAACAAATTAGAATAAAAAATTAAAACACACACAAAGTGCAAAATAATGACAAACTTGAAAGAATAAAATAAGTGTGGTGTCATTTTATATGCCTCAGATCAGGAATGTTGGATAAAGAACCAGGTTTGGATTAAGCAAGGAACGTTTATGTTGGATGAAAAGAAATTTTTGATGGTAGTTGGAGAAATTGCATAATGAAACATGCTGCCAAGGAAGGGCCACAGAGGCCTAGATTGTGGCAACACTCACAGAAGAGATTAGATAAGGCAAGTCAGGAGAAGAAGTGGAGCTCAGGCTACAGCATTTACTTGATGACCTGCTTGTTCTCCCTCCAGCTTGAAAATGTATGTAGCACAAAGCAATGAATCACAGGACAACATCTGCATGTAATTGCATTTCTGTTCCAATAATAAATGTTTCAACTGCTATGCTATTTACGAAAGCTGTTATCATAAAGAGCCAAGTGGGGGAAATTTGAAACACAAATGCTTATCTTAAGAAACCTTTCCTTTGCAATTCCATGTCCAAGTACCCAAACACCAATTTTGCTATAGGATTCAAGTTGTCCTGAGGAGTTAATTTCAAAATTCTATTTAAACTGATTTTTAGGTATTTGCTTCCCTGAAAAAGTTCTTCCTGTTGCCCATGGTTTTCATAATATTTTTTGAACCCAAACAGAACCAAAGTAAAGAAACTTTTCATATTTACCTTATGGACCTATTATCTGAATTTTGGACTCATCATTAGTCTTGGAGAGAGCTAGTTTGCACCTTCTTTTCAGTGAAGACTGTTTGCTTTCCAAACAAAAGACTAGAATTACAGACCTCCTCCCCATCCCAAAAGGCAAATTCCCTAAAAAGGGATTTTTTGGCCTTTAATTGCTTGTTAAATGCCAGCACAGTTTAAAATAATTAACAACCAATGTAGAAAAGAATAGGAAATAAGAGACACTCTTACTCCCTCAGGTCAGCCTTGTTCTCTTCACCTCCCCACAGTGGCAGATAAGCTTTCGGTATGTGTTGGCACAAAAGAAGCAGACTTCCTCACGTGACATTACCCAAGTCACCAGTGCCACCAGAAAAGGCCAGCAATTATTTTGGCCTTTTAGACTCAGCTTTGAGGGAATGCATGTTTCACAAAATAAAACTAGTTTGGATTCTTGAACCATTCACTTTACTTTGCTTCTTTCAATTGCCTCTGTAGCAGTATAAAATTCACTGTTTTGGGTAAGGTGAAAAACTCATCAAGCTATGGATAAAATAAAACCATATCTCCTAAATGGCTGCCTCTTTGCATTTGGCTAGGAAGGTATTTCAAAGTGTTGTTGTTGAGAATTTTTTTTAATATTTATTTTTTAGTTGTAGTTGGATATAATGCCTTTATTTTATTTATTTATTTTATGTGGTGCTGAGGATCGAACCCAGGGCCTCACACATGCTAGGTGCTCTACTGCTGAGCCACAACCCCAGCCTGAGAGTTTCTTTTTATGAGATGGAACATGATCATGTGGGATGAAACATCCTCAAAGAGTTAAGAAAAGGACCAATTTACCAAAAATGATCCTAAAACACCTCATTTCCCAAGTTTTTAAAAACTTCGGGATGCTTAGTTATTTGTTAGCACTGTTTAAAACACCGAAGTTGTATATTAAAAGCCAAATGAAAACTTAGAATGGTCATTTAGGGAGATGAACATATATCAGAGTTTTTCAAACTTATTATTATTATTTTTTTGTGGCAACGGGAATTGAAACCAAGGGTACTCTACCACTGAGTTACATCCCCAGTCCTTTTTAATTTTTGTTTTTAGATAGGGTTTTGCTAAGAGACTGAGGCAAAACTGGATTTTGCAATTCTCCTTCTTTGGCTTCCCAAGTCTGTGGGACTATAGGCATGGCCACCATGCCTCTCTCCAAAGTGTTTTTTGTTTGTTTGTTTGTTTTGTTTTTTGTTTCAGAAAGTCCAGTGGATCCCAAATAGTTTGAACAACATTATGCATACATGATTCAAAAGCCTTCTGCTTTAGTAATTCATAATTCATTCTGAATGCTTCCAGCAATGTGCTGGGGATAAAAACCCATTTATGTTTCATTTTGTTACATAAACTATAATTAAGGCCAATGTGCAAGCTAAGAAAAATAGATGACAGATCTGTATTTATACTTACTTTTTTATCAGAAAATTATAATTATATATAGTATTTGGGTTCATTTTGACAAATTATACATACAAGGAATTTGATTTCAATCCCCATTCCCCCCCCCCCACATTTTTCTCTTCCTCTCCCTCTTTTCTCCCTCCTCTACTGATCTTCTTTTCACTCCATTAATCTATTTTTATTTATTTATTTTTGATACCAGGGATTGAACCCAGGGGCACTTAACCATTGAGCCACATCCCCTGCCCTATTTATTTTGAGACGGGGTCTTGCTAAGTTGCTGAGGCTGGCTTTGAACTTCTTTATTTTTGATTTTTGATTGGTGCTTTCTATGTATACATGAAGGTGAAATTCCTTTTGGTACATTCATATGAATTCAACATGATTTTCTTAACTTCATCCCATATTTCTTCCCTTTTCTCTTCCTTCTTCCCTCATTTTCCTTCTATTCTACTGATCTTCCCTATATCTTTATTATGATATGTGATCCCCTCCCTGATTGCTTTCTTTCCCTTATTTTGTTCTAGTTTCCACATCTGAGAGAAAACATTCAACCCTTGATTTTCTGAGTCTGGCTTATTTCAGTTAGCATGATGTTCTCCATTTCCATCCAGTTACTGGCGAATGCCATTATTTTGCTCTTCTTTATGACTGAGTAAAACTCCATTGTGAATGGGATGACCCATTCATCCATTGATGGGCATCTGGATTGATTCCATAATTTGGCTATTGTGAATTGTGCTACTATAAATATTGAAATGTCAGTATTACTATAGTATACTGATTTTAGTTATTTTGAATAAATATCAAGGAGTGGAATAGCTAGGTTATATGGTGATTCCATTCCTAGTTGTTGGCCATTTGTGTTTCTTTTGAAAAATTTTCTGCTTCATTTTTTTTCCCATTTATTGATTGGGTTATTTGTTTCTTGACACTGAGGTTTTTTTTTTTTTTTTTTTTTTTTTTTTTTTTTTTTTTTTTTAGTTCTTTATATATTTTGGACATTAATCCGCTGTTAGAGGAATAGCTGGCAAAGATCTTTTTCCCATTCCATAGACTTTCTCTTCACTCTCTTTTTTTCCTTTGCTGTGCAGAAGTGTTTTTTTTTTTTAACTTGATGACATCCCACTTATTGATTCTTGGTTTTATTTCTTGAACTTTAGGGGCCTTGTTGAGGAAGCTGATGCCAGCATCTATATGATGCAGTGTTGACCCTATGATTTCTTCTACCAGTTGCAAGGTTTCTCATCAAATTCCTAAGTCTTTGATCCATTTTGATTTGACTGTTGTGCTGGGTGGAACCTAACGTTCTAATTTCATTCTTCTGCATAAGTGTATCCAGTTTGCCTTGCACCATTTGTTAAAAAGGTTATCTTTTTTTCCAACATATATTTTTGGCATTTTTGTCAAGTATCAGATGGCTCTAAGTATGAGTCTATCTCTGTGTCTCCTACTCTATTGCATTGGTCTTCATGTCTATTTTGATACCAATATCATGCTGTTTTGCTACAACATCTTTGTAGTATAATTTGAGATTGGATATTGTGATGCCCTTTGCATCACTTCTCTTATTCATAATTGTTTGGGCTCGTATGGGTCTCCTATTTTTCCAAATTAATCTAATTTATTTTGCCTTTTCTAGTTCTGTGAGGAATATTATTGGTATTTTTATGGGGGTTGCATTGAATGTGGATATTGTGTTTGGCAGTGTGGCCATTTTGACTATATTAATTCTGTCTATCCAAGAACATGGGAGGTCTTTCCATTTTCTCAAATTTCTCTCTTCAGTATTCTACGGTTTTCACTGTAGAGCTCTTTCATCTCCATAGTTAGATTAATTCCCAGGTATTTTATTTCTTAAGGATATTGTAAAATGGATGGTTTCCTGATTTCTTTCTCAGCTTAATTGCTGTTGGAATATAGAAAAGATATTGACTTACAAGTATTGATCTTATATCCTGCTACTTTTCTAAATTCATTTGTCAGTTCTAGAAGTCTTCTGGTGGAATTTTTGGGGGTCTTCTAGATATAGGATCATGTAATCAACAGTGATAGTTGGACTTTTTCTTTGCCTATTTGTATCCTTTCATTTTCTTTTCCTGCCTGATTGCTCTGGCTAGAGTCTTGAGAATTACATTGAACAGAAGTGATGAGAGTGTACATCCTTGTCTTATTCCCGATTTTAGAGGAAATACTTTCAGTTTTTCTTTATTCAGTATGATGTTGGCTTTGGAGTTGTCATATATAGCCTTTATAATGTTGAGGAAAGTTAGTTCTATCCCTAGTTTCTCCAGCATTTTTAACATGAATGGTTGCTGTATATTTATCAAAGGCTTTTTTTTTAAATACTACAGTTTATTTTATTTATTTATTTTTTTTTAAAGAGAGAGAGAGAATTTTTAATATTTATTTTTTAGTTCTCGGCGGACACAACATCTTTGTTGGTATGTGGTGCTGAGGATCGAACCCGGGTCGCACGCATGCCAGACGAGCGCGCTACCGCTGAGCCACATCTCCAGCCCTCAAAGGCTTTTTTTCTGCATCTACTGAGATGATGATACGGTTCTTGTTTTTCATTTTATTTAAGTTGAGAATTACATTTATTAATTTGTGTATACTGAACCAACTTGTATCTCTGGGATAAAGACCACTTGGTCATGATGTATTGTATGTTTTTTAATGTGGGTTGCTAATGTTTTATTAAGGATTTTTTGCATCTATGTTCATCATGAAGAATGGTTTGTAGTTTTCTTTTGTAGATGTGTATTTGTCTGGTTTTGGTATCAGGATTATACCGGTTTCATAGAATATATTTGGAAGTGTTCATTCCCTTTCTATTTAATGGAATAATTTGAGAAAGACCAGTGTTAGTTCTTCTTTTCAGGCCTGGTAGAACTCAGCTCCATCTGATCCTGAGCTTTTCTTTGTTGGTAGGCTTTTAATTGCTGTTTAAAATTTCATTACTTGATATTGGTCTATTTAGGTTTTCTGTATCTTCCTGGTTCAATTTATGCAGGTTACATGTGCTAGAAATTTGTCAGTGTCTTTAGATTTTGCAATTTGTTAGAGTATAAATTTTCAAAATAGTTTCTAATTATCCTCAGGATTTCAGACGTGTCTGTGGTGATATCTCCTTTTTATCTCTAATTTTGTTGATCTAGACTTCTCTTTCTTTCTTTTCATTAGTTTGACTAGGAATTTTTCAATCTTATTAACTTTGTGAGGAACAAACTCTTTGTTGTATTGATCCTGTGTATTGTTTTTCTTCTTCTCAATTTCATTAATTTTGACTCATATCTTTATTACTTCCTGTCTTCTATTGATTTTGGAGTTCGTTTCTTCTTTTTTATTGCCTTGAGATAGAGTATAAGCTTATTTATTTGGGAATATCTCAATTTTTTAATGTAAGCATTCAATGCAGTAAATTTTCCTATTAGTGCTGCTTTCATACCATCCCAGAGATTTTGATATATTGTATCTTTTGTTTTCATTTGTTTCTAAGAATTTTCCAAATTCACTTTTAATGAACTCTTTATAACACAAATTTATAATAGTGTTTGTATCATGAAATAGCATCTAGGCAGTTTATTACTTCTTTTTCCCTCCTAGGTACCCTGATCCATGGTATAGGTGAAGATGGAGACAAATAGAGATATTATTAAAAAAATAATGTTGGGTAGTTTCTATGTGTCAGACATATGTTCATATTTTAGGGTAGATAAATCAACCTAAGTAAAGGTCTAAAGAGTTTAAAAATTTAAGCTTTAGTGAAACATATAAGGCATTCCATTTCTCAGTTTTAAATTAAGAGCAATGTACATGTAGTGGTATTAAAATGTTTTTAGTGACTTTCATAGCATATATCCCATTATGATGTGATGAGAATGATCATTATCTTTCACAGTAGTTTTCTTCAAGCCTACAACCTCATCCAATCATGTGAAAACAATAGGTAAACCTAAATAGAAGAACATCAATGAAAAACCTGACCAATGCTCAAAACTGTTAAATTCTTAAAAAGGAAGGACAAGAGAAAAGAACCGTCCCAGCTCCAGGGAGCCCAAGGAGATGCAATGACTAAATGCAATGTGGTATCTTGGATGAGATCCTAGAACAGGCTAAGGACATTTTGAGAAAACTGGAGAAATCCAAATAAAGTCCAGAGTTTAGTTTATAGTAATTAGCTGACATTGGTTTCTTCATTTTAACAAATACTGCATATGTAAGATGTTGACACCAGCATTTCTTTGTACTGTATTTGTTACTTTTTCATTAATCTAAAACTATTCAAAAATTAAAAGGTTATTGTAAAAAAATGCAACAACCAAACAATATGAAGATGATAACTGGCACAATGGTTCAACTTATAATTTTTTAAATTCATGATGGAGTGAAAGCAGTTTGCATTCAGTAGAAATTATACTTCAAATTTTGAATTTGGGTCTTTATTCAGACACATAGTATGCAATAGGATCCCCTCTTTCTTAATGCTAAGCAATGCAGATAGTTGCAGCTCTCAGACATCCACATGATCATGAGGTAGTGTGGGGAGTGTGAAAAATTGATACTAGACTGTGTTTGGCAGGGTAGGTGTGTTAAATGATATTTTGACTTACAATGGGTTTATTAGGACATAATCCAACTGTAAGTGAAGATCTATACCACATTAGTTTAACATTGTGGCCAGAAAAACAAAATGGAGAAAACAAGGATAGAGACAAACAAGGCAAGGATAGAAAAATAGAAACAGACATATTCAGAAGTAGACTGATGGCTCCAGGCAGGTGTTTGAGCTCAATGGCCTTGTTATGGGACTCCCTGCTACTCTCTTGGGCTATCAGAATCAGAAACAAATGATTCAAGAACTGAGAAACTTGACATAGGCTTGAAACATCTATTTGAGTGCAGAAAGTTTCCTACTTTTGTTTATTTTTAAATGTTAGGTATGATTTCTATGACATTCTGAAGGTTTTGCACATGAATGAATGGATAGCTTTGGTTTAGCAAGTTTTTCAGGAGCCTTAGAGAGACTTATTGCCAATCTTTTGACAATGAAAGTTGTCATGTGCCATAATTTTTTTTGAGAAACCCACACTTTACAGTGTTCCAATGCCAGCAGGATACATTTAGAATTGGCCTTGATTTTATCCTAATGGGAAGATCTATTTAGAAATATATCTAGGTTTTCATCTACCTGAGAATAGATATAATAGGAAGCAAAAAAAAAAGTACTTTAAAATTCTGTGAGGTTAATATTTAAGTTTCCACAGTTGAACATATGAAATCTTTAGGGGGGTCTCTTCTTAACAGAAAAGTCCCAGTATTTCACAGATGATTCCCTGATCATTTAACTCAGCAATTAATCTGTAACTCACACATTTTAAACATTTCAGTAGACCAGCATGGACTCACACTGTCTGTGATGTTTTTTAGAAAAGGATCTTGAATCATTACTAACCATAAATCAGGGTAGACTTGACAGGTTAAGTGTGAGATATTAACAACCAATCAAAGGTATTTGATTACTGGGTGTCCTAAATCAGTCCAAACATGTACTTCATGGATGCACTCAGATCTCCAAATCAATCTCTCTCTCTCTCTCTCTCTCTCTCTCTCTCTCTCTCTCTCTCGGTGAGACTTGAACTCAGGGCCTTGAACAAATAAGATAAGCACTCTACCACAGAGCTATACCCCCAGTCCTCTCCAAATCTTTTATTGAAATTGATCAGAGAACTCACATACCACATTACACAAAAGAGATCTCTATCTGGAAACTGAGGTTTTAGTAATGACTGGTGTGCTGGAATTGGGAGAGTAGGGAGATAGATTTGTGAAGACATCTCAGGGAGATGCATATTTCCTCTTGAATTAGTTTTATATAATAAATGTGAAGTTCTTGTAAGCTTGGATTTAAACTTTAATGTGGCAAATTACATAAACTCTTTAGTAAGAGCCAAAGTTCTAAAGTGCCCTCTTATATTTGTTTTCTTTTTCCACTGAAACAGCATACCAAATCTGAATCTGATTAAGCCTGCTGAATTTGTTATCAGCGTTAGGAACTATGTATTCTGTCCAAAAAATTAACTTCACTTCGAAATGCATGTTTTGATGGTTTTATTCCTAAAAAATGATGGTTAGAAGGGCAATGGATTCTGAAGAATCAGGCTTCATTTTTTCCCAATAAAGAATTGGACTTTCACATAGGCTGAAAACAGGGCTGGGATTCTGAAATGTAAAGACACAAAATACTTTTTGCATTAAGTTAAGCTGTCAGTGAAAGATGCCCTGGTTTTTCTCTGCCTAGCACCATATCTGTCACTTAGAAATATATCCAGCTTTATTTCTATGTATCTGTCATCTATCTCAAAGCTTCTCAACCTCAGCACTATTGCCATGTTAGATTAGATAATTTTTTGTTGTGCATGTGTGTTGGGGGGGATTGTCATGTGTATTATAGGACATTGAACAGTACCCCTAGACTCTACCCACTGGAGGCCGGTAGCATTCCCACACATAGTTATGACATACAAATATGACTCTGAACACTGCCAAATGTTCCATGAAGGGCAGGATTGCCTCCAGTTAAGAATCAGGGATATCTATATATCTATATCTATGCCAATAATTATATATTTACTCATAAAAGAAAGAAATGAATGAATGGATTTGATAGTAAAACACCCCGGCTTCAACTTGATATGATCAACTGGGAAGGTAAGAAAGCTCATTGTGATTATATAGTAACATATTATATTATATTATATTATATTATATTATAGTAATAAACTAAAATAATATGTAATAAATTCAAGATAATATTTTGGAATCTCCATGTTTCTTTCTCAATGTCTTCTACTAATTACCCTTCTCCATGTACCAAGTGACAATAAACTTTTCCCAAGATACTTTTTAGAATATGAAAATCAATTGTCTTAATGAATCAAGTTAGTAGATCCAGAGTATATCATGACAATCTGAAAATCAAAGCTTGTTTGATATATAAGGACTAGGGTTTTTTTGAGAGGGAATTAGGATTTTTTTAATTAAAAAAACACTTTTCTTTAAATATCAAGAGCCAGAGCTTCAGTTTTCTCAAAGCAAAGAGTTGTGTTCTATTTCCCATCTGGAAGAGAAGAGGTAGCTTTGTGGAGGTGCCTTGCCCCATTAGATGGTAGCAAGAGTGAAACAGAAGTAAAGGAAAGGTCTTAGCTGGCTGGCCTCAAGTTTTTCTTGGCTACTCCTTGATGAGGAGGAAATAGGAGATGTTCCCGTGTCACCATGAGTGGAATGGATGGAGTAGCTAGAATTTGAGAGCTGGGAACCTGCTAAAATGTGTGTATGCTGTAATTCTAGACAAGAAGTCCCATACCATAGGCTAAGATAAGGGGGATTTTTGAGGCTGTGAGCCATGAAAGGATGAGGCTGAATTGCAGAGCCCATATAGAGAACAAAATAGCAGGGACAAAAGTCAAGGGCATGGCTTACCTCACCTCTATCCATATTACATCAATAAATTAACCTTCCTGCCCAACATTCCCATTGTCAGATCACCCTTCCTAGAATACTGCAGTAGTTAGTAGAAGAGAAATTCTCAGGTTAGCTGGGGTTAATCTCTAAATGGACCACATTTTGAACAAGAAGTTGCCTTTCTCATTGAATTAACAAAGATTCTTATGCTAAGTGGAAACAGGGGATTCAACTGAATTTAGTTTTAATGAAATATAGAAAGATATTAATACACCTTAATGATGTGACTATAAAGTTTTAAACTCCCTATAAGTATAGAATTTATTAAAATAGCTAAATCCCAAAATGATGAAGAATAACATATGCAAAAGGTGATTCACATTTGTAGTTAGATCCTCAGCACCAGAAAAAGTACCTGGCACCAGGCAAGAATTCAACATTTTGTTGAATGAAGGCACACATTCTCAGGAGAAGGTTATTGAGTAGAATAGTAAAACTATAGGTTCTGGAGTCATTCAACCTGTGATTAAATTCTCTCTTTACCACTCATTTATGATTTTGAGTAAGACACTCAATGACCCTGAATCTCAGTTTCTTTATTTATAAAAGACTCATGCCTACCTCTAGGATTATTTGGGGATGAAATAAAAAAACTGTCTGGAAAATGTTTCCCCTAGTCTTACACACAGTAAGTATCTAAACATTATTATTTAAGATAAATCATAATCCAGGTGCAGTGGTGCATGCCTGTTATCCCAGTTACTTGGAAGCCTGAGGCAGGAGGATTGTGAGTTCAAGGCCAGCCTGGGCATCATAGTAAAATTCTATCTCAAAAAGTTATCATAGCACATTTTAAAAAATATTTTTTAGATGTTGATAGACCTTTATTTTATTTATTTATATGCAGTGCTGAGAATTGAATCCAGTGCCTCACACATGCCAAGTCAGTGTGCTACCACTGAGCCACAGCAAATACATAACTTATGTTATTGTTTAGATATGAGGTGTTCCCCAAAAGCTCATGTGTGAGACAAAGCAAGAAGTCTTAAAGGAGAAATGATTGGATCATGAAAGCCTATCATACATTAGTCAATACATTAATCCCCTGATGGGATTAGTGGGTCAATGAGGGCATACCTTTGGGTATATATATTTTGTCAGTGATGAGGAGAATCAATCTCTCTCTCTCTCTCTCTCTCTCTCTCTCTCTCTCTCCCCTCCCTCCCTCCCTCCCCCCCTTCCCCCCTCCTTCTTGGTGCCATGTTCCCAGCTACTTTCCTCCACCAAACCCTTCTGCCATGATGTTCTACTTCACCTTAAGCCCCAAGGAATGGAGCCAGCAATCTATGGGCTGAAACCTCTGAAACTGTGAGTGCCAAATAAACTTTTCATCTTCTAAAATTGTTCTTGTCAGGTCTTTTGGTCACAGTGATGAAAAAACTGACTAAAACAACTGGTATCATTTTATTCTAAACTTTGTCTTAAACAAGACCGTAATTAGAAAAACTTGGGTTACTTTCTTTGAATCAAAATTCCTGGTTCTGTATTTTCATTATATATTAGACCCTTTGGTACCATAACTACTGCATAATGAGTAGAATATAGACATTAGACTCGGAAGTAGATAAATGACCTTGGGCAGGCCATTAAAAGTTGTTGAGGCTCTATGAGTCTATCATCTATAACAAGGAAATGATGTTAATTTTTACTTCTTATGTTTTCTTTGAAGATGAAATTTGTTCAACAAGAACAAATGCCTTATAGTAAACGTTTATTAGGTTTTTGATTAATTCCCCTGGAGTCTGACTGGCTTCCATGGCCAACTGCTTTGAATGCAGTAGCAAAATGTATTCCTCTCTGTGCTTGAATCATGAACATATACATAAAAGCCTGATGACAAGAGTAAAACATGATACAAATGTAGGCAGCAATGTGTGCTGTATCTAACCTTTGACATAATTCTTCAGCCCTAACTCTCTTTATTATTATTATTATTATTTAGTATTTATTCTTGAAAATACTTCATATTTAAGTTGCTTATTCTCCACACCTCTTTTCTTATTGGTTCTTTTTAATTATACTTAACATCAGGATTTATTTTCACATACTTACAGAGGCATAGAATATAATTTGCTTTAATTTAGCCCCCAGCATTTTCCCTTTCCCTTCCTTCTTCCTACTCCCTTTTTCCTTCTCTCTTCTCTAGTGATCTTTTGGCTATTTACTTTTAGTTTTTAAAAAATGTTAAGTGTCTTATGGGATAATGGTGAGATTCACTGTGGTATATTCATATATGTACATAGGAAAGTTAGGTCAGATTCATTCTGCTGTTCTTCCCTTATCCTGTCCCTTCCCCCTCCCCTTCAGTCACTTTCATTAGTCCACTGATCTTTCTTCTATTTTTATGGAATCCCCCTTTTTCTTTCTCTTTTTCCTTCTTCCCCCTTATTTTGGACTAGCTTCTGCAAATCAGAGAAAACATTCCACCTTTGGCTTTCTGAGTCTGGCTTATTTCACTTAGCATGATAGTCTCCAGTTCCCTCCATTTACCAGCAAAGCATAATTTAATAAATTGTTGGTGGGACTGCAAATTAGTGCAACCACTCTGGAAAGCAGTATGAAGATTTCTCAAAAAACTAGGAATGGAACTACCATATGATCTAGCTATCCCACTCCTCGGTATATATCCAAAAGATCTAATGTTAGCATACTATAGGGATATAGCCACATCAATGTTTATAGCAGCATAATTCATCATAGCTAAGCTATAGAACCAATCAATGTGTCCTTCCACAGATGAATCGATAAAGAAAATGTGGAATATATACACAATGGAGTATTACTTAGTCTATCTCCCTTTAAATAGGAGCAAGGTGCACTTGAAAATATTGCATTTCTTTTTAACCCTGACCATTCTTTAAGAACCTTAGGCCACCTAATCTTGGGAGTCATACATGGTAAAGACCAGTATCAGCCTAAAGTCATAATAGAACTATTTGTTCAGAGCTGCCCTGACTGACCCTACCATACTGACCCTTGTCTAATTCCATAAGTATGGCACACTTAACTGTTCCATTGTTCCCTGGTTTAAATAACCTCCATGGTTTTGTTTGCTCACTTCCTCATTCATTCACTCGTTTCTTCACTGATGAACTACATTCAAATTATAGTTGAGTACTGATACTGAGTCTTCTGGAAGATAAGAGGATGTGCCCTTAAATATCTTGGAGCCTGAAGGGATAAGAAGACACACAGATGCATTGGTACATTTAAATACCTGCTCATACTACTTGAATATATATGCTATATAAGTGTATGCATATATATATATACATGCTATATAAGTGTATGCATATATATATATATATACATACTTATATGCATATATACACATACAAGCACACACAGATGTTACATGAGATAAGAATATAGCTAAGGTGCTGTTAGAATTAGATTTAAAAAAAGATTACAAATAAGGGTATCATGTCACAAGGACATTTGAACTGATTTTTGAGGCATGGACAGAGTTTGGGCATAAGGAGAGTGTAGTTATACAGGTATTCATTTTATAAAAACTTGCTAAGCTGCACATATATGTTTAACTTCAAAACATTTTGTCAGACACTTTAATCGTCATGTTCTTAAGTTTGCATTACATTCTCTGCTCCTCTGATGATTCCAAAATGTGGTATCTGAAATATATATTTTAATTAGGCTAACAAAATTATTTTGTCAAAGCACCTCTAACAATAATTGGGGTTTACTGATGAAATGGAAACCCAGGATTGGGATTCATCCATCTAAGTCATCTAAAACCCTGAAACCAAGATAATTTTCTCTGTATCGTTCCAATTTTAGTATATGTGCTGCCGAAGCGAGCACAAGATAATTTTCTCAAAGAAATAGAATGTATAGCTCTCTCTGTGTTCTTTGACTCAATATTTCCTCTTGTAACATATGGATAATATTATTCATCTCCCTGAGGTGTGTGGCTATTATGAGAGTTTCTAAGGCAATTTGTTCGAGTACTTTAATGAGCCCAGTATTTGTGAAATCAGTTCAGAGGATCTTTCTTCCATGGGCAGCCTGACCAAGGGTTCAAAAACTAGTTCATCCATCACAGCATAAAGGGTCTTAGCAGAATCTATTCAATGGGTGAAGGGTGAACTTCTCTCCTGTAGTCCCTTGAGGGAAATTGACAAGTAGATTGGTGAATGTCTTAGAGGCCAGATATGGGTGTGGGGAGGACATAGGTAAAGGTAGAGTGAGATATAAGAGAGAAAATCCAGGTAGCAAATAAGAAAATATTTCATTTGAAGGTGCCTTAGAAGAGGCTAGGAATTGGGAGACTTAAGGGTTAAGTCTCAATGTGGGGGTTTATATATTCCAGTCTGTTTCAAAAATCAATTTATAAGTAACATAAACAAAACAACATGGACAACATGGGAACAACATAATGAAACTGGACAAATTCTGCTTCTCCTCTTCTATCTTCTCCTCTTCCTCTTCCTCTTCCCCTTCCCCCTTTCCTTCCTCATTTTTGTGGTCCTGGGGATAGAATCCAGGATCTTGAACAAGCTAGGCAAGCATTATACCCCAGCCTTAATTAAGGATCTTTAAATGGAAAGATTGGCCTAAATTATCATGGTGGGCCCAATGAAATCACAAGAGTCTTTAAAAGGGAATAAAAGAGGCAGGAGGATCAGAGTCAGATAAGTGGAAGTATTGAGGTCAGGGTAAGACCATGGTTTGAAAAGTGACTATGAGCCAAAGAATGTAGTAGCTTCTAGAAGCTAGGAGTGCTAAGGAAACAGATTACCTTAGAGTCTCCTGAAAAAACCAGCACAGCTATAACCTTTATTTTAGCCTAGTGACACCCATTTTCAGACCTTGTGATTACCAGAATTATAAAATAAATCCATGTGTTTTAATCCACTAAATTTGTGCTTGTTATAGCAGCAATAGAAAACAAATAAAAATTTATTTTTATAATTGACTATATGAGAAAAATAATTAAATATTACTGTCAGGTTACTTCTCTTTGGTGTGAAAATAATATGGCTGAGTTATGTAACTTCCAGAAAGACTGTTTGGATATAAGAAGCCAGATTTATCAGAATCATCTGAGATGACAGTGAACAATTCAAATTCTCAAGTCCTTCTCCAGTTCTGCCAAACAGATTCTATGACTAGGACCCAGGAATCTGTACTAGCATTGGGAACAGTTATAATTGTTGCATACAAGTTATCACAAAATTAGCAGCTCAACATATACATACTTATTATTTCAGTCTCTGTAGGTCAGAAAGCTGATTTCTCTGCTTCAGGGTTTCATAATGTGGCAGCCAGGTAACCTCTGGGGTTAAAATCTCATCAATGGTTTGACATGGGAAGAATTTGCTTTTAAGTTCATGGTTCTTGGTAGAATTCAGTTATTTAAGAGACATTTGACTGAGGGTCTAGATTCCTTGTTGGCATTTGGTTGGAGGCTGCTCTTAGTTCTTTAACAGGTGAGCTTCTCCAATTATGATAGTTTACCTTATCAAAGCCAGTAAGAGAGAGTCTGCTAGCAAGATAGTGACTAGAATATTAGTAATGTGATCATAGAAGTGATATCCTTTCACCTTTGCAATATTCTATTGGTTAGAAGCAAGTCACAGGTCCCTCCCACATTGAAGGTGGGGATTATGTAATGGTGAGAACACCAAAGAGGAGGTGATTAATAGGGGCATCCTAAAGCTTGTCTACCCATCTGGCATCCAAGATGATTCTTAGATCTAACAAGTTGGGAGACACTAACCTAGGAGAACAATAATTAGAAGGAATTAACTATTCAGTTGGGTTTTTGACAAGAAGTATGTGTGAAACAATTCAAAACTGGCTCTAGTGATGTCTCAGCCACATCCTTTCTGTAACAGCTGCTGTGGGTTAGCTCAAATACTGTGTCTGGAAGCTGATATGGCTATTATCATTACTCCTAGGACCCTTTCTGCTGCCACACCAGTTGCTCACTGTCCCCAAGCTGACCTCAGCATCTCAGAGGAGCAACCAAGGCAAAGAGGAATGAAGGAAAGAGGGAGGAAAAACTGACATGGGAAGAGTGGGTCTCCATAGAATTCATAAGTTTTGATTATTTTTAGTTTCTTGTCAAAAAGTGTAAATTTTGCCCTGTCAAAATATAAAGAGAATCCATTTCCTAATTTACACAGCTGATTTTAAATACTATCCTATTTCAAGCTTCATCACATTTTCCTCAGATATTAAAATGTTATTCTGGCAGAAATATTGGCATGTGCTTGCCAAGCCCTCCTGGGCACAAAACTAAACATTTACAAGCTCCTTACAGTTAAGTGAGGCCAGGGAGTAGAATGGGCCTGTGGAAAGTGGCCTGGCTCCCGAGGCCTCCTGCATGGCCCTTGAAATTCTCTCTTCATTTGTCTCCTGGCCTGAAGTTGAGAACACAGCAAAGGCCTCTGAGGCCTTAGTTATAGCACCACCACTAGATTGAAGGAGCATGGGGTTTCACATGTCTTCATGGACTCCTCTTCTACTCTCACTGTGCAATTCCACTGGAGTCAAATGTAAGCAAGAAATGAGTAATTGCTGTGTGTATTCACTGTTGACTTATGTTAGCTGGCATTACCTACTCTGAATGAAATATTTGTGTTGTTTTCTTCTATGTTCACACATGCTGGGTGTGGAGGGACATAGAATAAGTCATGAGGGTGATGTTTGGGGCATATTCTCTTTCTTTTCTTCCCTTCCAAACAATACATTAACATGGATTGTTCTACACATCAATTCTTTATCTATGGAACTTAAGGTCTTTTTTCAGTGTGTCTGTAGGATAACATGGGTTCTCCTATTATGACTCAGGCATTGATTCTAAGGGGTGTCTTTACCTGGAATAGCTAAATTGTCACCAATGTGATTTGAAATAATGGCACTGCTACCATCTCCTCTGCAACCTGACAAGACCAGAGAGCTTTTGCACTGATTCCTATCTGGTCCAAGTATATGTTGGCTATACTCTTCCACTTAAGGAGTCAGTGAGTCCTTCCACTTAAGGGCCCAGTTTTGATTTTTTACATCAAAACACTAGTCTGGGCCATTAAAGTACGGAGCCTGTCTTGTGTTAAAAGCCAAAACTTATGCTTTTAAAAAGAATAAAAAACACTTTGATGTCATCAAACAGTAAAGTTCTCAATTTGCAATAATACAGTTCTTGGAGGAAGCAACTATTGGAAAATGCACTGCTTCCTACTGAGTCTTTTAGAGTAGTGGTGATGATAATAAACTCTGTGACAAAAATATCATTTAATGTGTGTCAGTACCTGTGATCCGTATACATCATGTTTTATTTTAAATGTCTAGGTAACCTATTAGTATTGTATTACCACATGCTGATAAGAAAAGTGAATTTCACAGATGTTGCCACACTGCTAATAAGAAGGGGGATCTGGGATTAGGAGGCAAATTGAATTCCAAAGGCAATACTATTAACTGAGTGTGTATAAGGAATAGATTTTAAAACATATATACATGTGTATGTTTTAAAACATATACGTATATATTGACAGTATCTAAACCATGTATACAGCTGCATGTATATGTGTGTATAAAATAGACTTTAAGCCATACACATTGAAAAGTATTTAAACCCTCTCTCTCTCTCTCTCTCTCTCTCTCTCTCTCTATATATATATATATATATATATATATATATATACACACACACACATATATATACACATATATATGTATGTGTATGTGTGAATACATACACATACATATATATGTATATATATAAAATGGACTTTAAACAATATATATATAAATGTGTATAGGTGTACATATATTTAATAGAATTTAAATCACATATATATGTATATGTGTATAACTGAATATAATTTAAACAATGTATTTATGTGCATGTGTGTGTGTGCATATGTTCATAAGGAAATGGAGTCTCTGAAGAGGGGATACTGACTTGGTAAAGGTCACAATTAGTGACATTGGTGAAAAGCCATTTGGCTGGCTTAAAATCTGACTAGCTTAAAATCTTAGATATTAACATTTTTCAGAGTAGTTTCTAAAAATTGTAGCACATGTTTGTAATGCTTTGCAAAGGGTTAGAAAAATATACTTTTTGTATAATTCAAATATAAAAAGCCACGAGACTGTAAAACTGGAGTGTGCTGTGGATTAAAAAACAACATTAAAGGTTATTTCTATAATTCATTTGAAGTTTCTGTTTAAAAAACAAACACATGATATCTCACACAATGAATCCAGAGCCTGTGGAATCCATGTATTAACATGTACAATAATTTTATAAAGTACAATTCTTAAGTTTTTTGATATAGAGGTTTTAAAAATATATATCATCTTTGGTTGAAGACCTCCCCCCAACTCACCCTCCCGTCAGGCCCTGAAGCAGCCTATGCAGGCACTGAAGTGCTCAGTACAGCTCTATCAAAAATTATCCAGGTGCTGGAGTTGTGGCTCAATGGTAGAGCACTCACCTAACACGTGTGAGGCACTGGGTTCGATTCTCAGCACCACATAATTATAAATAAATAAAATAGGCCCATTTGCAACTTAAAATAAAAAAATAAAAAATTATTCAAAACTTGGAAATAAGGCAAAAGGGTGTGTGGCACATCCTTTCAGTGTCACAGAAAGGTGAAGGGCACTCAAGGGATATCTAAGGAATTGTGTTTAGTTCAGCTCACAGTTTACTATTGATTCAAAGTCCCGATGTTAGTAAAATATCAAATAACTTGCTGATTTTATCCACTAGAGGTACAAATAATTTCTATCCAATAAACCCCAAAGTTTATATTTATGGGCTTATTGAACATTAACTCATTTTGGATCTAACCCAGAAATCTCTTACCATTCCTTTTTGTTTGTTTGTTTTTCTAATTAGTTATACATGACAGTAGAATGCATATCAACACATCATATATATATAAATGGAGTATAACTTCTCATTCTTTTGGTGTCATTACAAGGTGGGAATCTCCTCCCATCCCCATGGGGAGCTAAAGGGAGGGAGTCTAAGTCTGGGCCAGTGGGTTCCATGTGTGGTGTGTAGCAGGTAGGCTGGGTTGGAGAACTTTGCTGATCAGAGACCAACCTCACAGCCCCATCAACTTAAAAAAAATATTTGAACTATCCAAACATATAACAAAATAGAATTTGATCTTATCCTCTTCCAATCTTTTTTGCTAGAATATATTAAAGATTTTACACACACACACACACACACACACACACACACACACTCTTTACCTTAGTCTTCACACAGAGAGAGCTTTGGAATGTCATTGGCTATAACATAATTGGCAAAAATACTTAGAGCTCGGGCAGAAAATTCGCTTAGTTGGCATTCAATTAATGTTTACTTTTTTGACTGAATAAATGGATGACCAAATGAATGAATTAATGATATGAGAATGCACACTATTAAATGTGGAGTACAATTAAACCTATGAAATATATACCAGAGACTTTCCTGAGTAAAACAAGATAAATCAAACAATACTATGTGCCACATATTGTGTAACTAAAAATGTCTCCCTGCATTTGCCATTTGCTCCTGGTAAACTCGGTTGCCTTGCTGGAGAACCACAAATGTAGAAGAATGCAGGAGAATGTTCCAAGAGCTCAGAGCCTGATCAACAGGGAGCTCTAATCTCTTGAGTTGGACTCAGTTGCTGCTATCAGCTTTTATTTGACAGAAACTCAGAATGTTCATATTCCTTTAGATTCTTAGTGGGTTCCAGGCCTCTTCTTCACAGGGTATCCTAAGATTAACCAATGACCTCTTACAATTTCTCTATCAGTTTAAATTCTGACCATGTGGTTAAGACTTTCCCCCCCCCATCAGAATAGCTAAGGTTTAAAGTTGAATCCTCATCAAACTCTTTTGTAATCTCACAGAGTTACTTGAAAAAGAATGTGCTGCTTGAAAAATTACTTAGATGGGAAGAGATATTAAACTTGAGGCTTTTTACTTTGTTGACATCTGACAGCTATTTTTAAAAATAACCTGATGAGCATTCATGTTTAAATGTAATTTCTTTCTAAACAGAATTTTCCAAGTTAAAATTCTCTTTTGCCTACACTTAGAGGAGGTTTTAATGTGTCATTAATATTGCTATAAGATGTTTAGCAACATTTATGTTTCATTTTCAGTGACATAGGAATCTATAATTTTTACTCAGTGAAAATAAAGCCTCCAAAACCACCTTACTATATTATAGCAATGGTTAATTAAATATGCTAGAGGTTAATATTTTTTTCCAGGGATAAATTGAAGAATATTTCTTATTCTCAAGAACAAATGGAGCTAAATCCTTAAATTATTAAGAAAAATTGTTTTCTCTAATATTCTCTGAGTTAAATCACATCTGAAATTCTATAATACAAAGGCATTATGTACTAAATGGGTATGCATAGTTTAAATAAAGAAATGCCTATAGTTAATTATGTCTCTACACAAAAAGTTCTCCCTTCTTCAAGTTTCTGTGTCCAGATTTCCAAATGCTATTGTCAACAAAATCCTCTCAACATTTTAGGCTTATCTTCTCTTGGTAAATCCCTAATAAATTTATTTGGAACCAAGATGTTATTTCAAGCTCCAAGATCTTCACACTCAGCATGAGAAATCTGGGTTGGCTTCTATCTGCCTCTTAACTCTTCTCTCTTATTAACAAGCCAGTAATCCAATTTTAGCTTGCATTTTACTCAGTACTCTATCAGGCAGTACAGAATTCAGTTTGTTCACTTGCTTCCCAAGTGCTCAAGCTCAAAAATGTCTTATTATTATCAAAGCAAACAATGATTTTGAAGACTTATAAGGAATTAAAAGGAAAAAAAAAAGAAAATGAGGCCCTAATAAATTCAACATGTAATCTCTTAAAGGATTTTTTAAAAGGATAATAGAATGTGATTTTATTTTCAATACAAGGTAGAACTGTAAAAAAATCTTCTTTGAGTAAGGAAATTTCTCAGGTTCTCCAAGGATGACTCTCAAGGGCCCAGGAATGACCTATGATAATACTGAGAAGATATATTGATCAACAATTAATATCAAAATCTCCTTGCCACCTCAACTTGCCTGCATTATTAAGCCTCACAGCTAAAACTAGAATGCCAGCATATATTTGTCCCTCTCTGCACAAAACTCTTAGCTTATATTGCTGTTTCAGATAATCTCCCTCAAGATACTTTATGCAGAACAAATATCTTTCTTTAAATCAAATGTTCCAGGTCTCAGCTTGAAATCGGTGATGTGCTGAGAGCATTTATGTGGGGCAAAACTCCACTATATCTGCCTACCAGCTGTCAGAAATGTAAATGCACAGTATGAATTTTATATCAGAAAGGCAGGTAATTCTGATCTCTTAGAAAATGCAATACAGAAAAAACCTGTTATAGAGCAGGAAAAAAAACAGTGCATTAAGAGTGTTCCTCTTTTTACCCTGCCCTAGTTGTCCCTCACTCCATCCCAAATTCCTAAAAGTCATCTTATAATTCAGAACTCCAGGACTCAGACTTCTCATGTTCTTGTTGTGGCTTCTGACCTTCCAGCTGACCTACTGATAACCCAGCAGAAGATAGATTAACTAACCATATGCTGAAAGGTTCAACCATCCCATAGGGGGTATCAAACTACTTGGAGAACTCTATGTCCTGGCAGGGGAAACACAGTCTAACCCAATTTTCTTACCACTACATGCATTTCACGGGTCTGGGAAAAATGGATCTTCTTACTTGTTTTACCAAACTCCATCAAAACGAGACTAGGTGTCGCCCAAACAACCAATCAGAGCCTGGATTTTATTGCAGCTCCAGGGGAAAGCAGAAAGATCATTGACATTTTCTTGGCTCTCGAGCTACCTCTGGGGGAACCTCACAACCCAAACATCCCTCAAGGGATACCAAATGTCACTTTACTTGATGTGGAAGGGAATATTAGCTCAAGAACCCAGATATCCTTATTCTTGTTTTGGAAAATTGATTGACAAATATGAAGACAAGTCATATTTGACAGAAATTACACTGCACTTGCTGTTAGTGCCTTCTTAGACTTTAATCCAAAATATCAAGCTAATTCTCAAAGACTCTCTTCTGATCCCAGAAAATGTGTATGCAAGAATTTTCTGCATTACAATCAGCAGAAAGCTACTGCTACATCTAAAGTCAGTGCCTGCTGGGGTAACTTCCCTTCCAGATCTGGAGATCTCTGCCTTCCAGCAAAGTAAGCATCCTATGCCAGACTGGCAAAGAACCATGGACTTTCTCTTCATGCCTTTTGGTCAAGGTGCAAAATTTCCCAATCATTACAGTCAATCACAGTGGAATTACCAGTTTCAACCAGTTCTTGCAGGATCCCTGACACCCCTTCATGGTTGAAGCCATCATCCTATCTTCCTTTCAGTACCACAGTAGCTTTTTGTTTTGGTAAGAGTTGTTTAGGTGTGATTTACGTATCACAAAATTTCACCTGTGTATGTGTATGTATTAAGGATTTATAATAAGTTCACCAAGTTGTACAAACATCACCTTAACCCAGTTTTTGATCATTTCCATTACACTAGAATGACCTCTCATGTTTATTACCCTTAATTTACATTCCCATCCCCAGCTCCAGAAAACCACAAATCTACTTTCTGTCTCTAGAGTTTTGCTTTTTTTTTTTGGAAATGTCATATAAAAAGAATCATATTATATGTGGCCTTTTGTGACTGACACCTTTAATTTAGCATAATGTTATTAAGGTTAATCTATATTGTACCATGAATTAGTACTTCATCTATTTATGGCTGAGTAACATTCCATCATATGGATAGACCACATTTTATTTATCAAGATACCCATTGATGGACATTGGGGTTGTTCTCACTTTTGGACTATTATTAATAATACAGACATTCAGATGTAAGTTTTTAAGTGGGCATACATTTCATTTCTAACATTAGAATTGCTGTATCCTATGGAAAATTTATGTCCCACAGTCTCTTATCCCTTCTTTTCTCACATCTCTACCCACCTACAGACCTTCTCTCTACTATGTTTAGAATAATCTGTTGAAACTCAAAATTCAGACCTTGTTTTGCCTAGTTAAAATGTTCTAGAAGCTTTCTATCATTCTTGAGTTAAAACCAAAAATTTGGAGACTTGAATGATATATTTTCACTTCTGCAATCTCTAATCTCACTTCTCCTCACTCTACCAGGATCCTTCCCCTTCTCTATATTAACCTGACTAAATTTTAGTTTTCTGAAGACTGCTGTCTTAAGGCCTTAGCCTTAGAATGTTCCCTCTACTTTGAAATCTCCTTACTGTAGGGTATTAGTTAAGAGGACAGCTCTGGATTTGGATGCTTGAATTCACCAACTAAATATGTGTGACTTTAGGCAAGTTATACCTCTGTATACTAAATAGCCCATCTCTAAATAAGGGAAAATAAGGGTTCTTGCAAAGATTCAATGCATTGCAATATGGAGGCTCTTAAATAGTCCTCAATACCAGTTAGCCATAGTCAATGACTTTATGTTTTGGCTTAGATTTAACCCTTCTAGAAGCCTTCTCTGATTCATCTATGGGATTGCTCCTACAAGTGTTTCCATAATACTCTGTTCTTGCTGTATCATAATGTCATTGCCAGATTACTTGTTTATCTTCCTTTGACATCTCTGTGTTTTGTGAGGTAAACTACAGCACTTTGATCCTTAGTATCTAACATAGAGCATGCTCATTAAAATGTTTGCTGAATTGGAAAGACATGCTAGATAGCATTTATGTACCATCCATTCCCACCCTTCTTTGTTCAGTTGTCTCTCCAATGAGACCTCCATAGACCTTGTCATCCAGACTATTTACCAGCTGTGGTAAGGTAGTTTTGCTGGGTTTCCTAAAAAGGAGGGCCTGTCAAGAACAGATGGGTAGGTGGAGAAAAGACTAGATGGATGGCTTTTCCCAGTCCTCCCTGCCATAGTTCTGCCAGTGGCTGCGTTCTGTTATAGATACAGCTCTTGTCAGGATATTCCATCCCCACAGCATTAGCTTTCTGATGTCAGTGAGAATATTCCCTTACCTTACTCCTTTAGACGTAGGAGTGATATAAGCAGTTTCCCATTTTTACTAATTCCTTGGTACTTTCCTATCCCTCAACCTTGCCCAACCATCCGTAAAATGTTCAATAATCTCTTCCCAAGAAAAGCAATTTGAATGTGCCATCTTCTTCCAGTTGTGACCTTGAAGGGTACAATGATTGAACATAGTTATTATTGCACAATTCAGATTTCTTCTAGGGGTCTCAGGTGGCAGAGGGGGACTCTTTGGTGTATTTCATCAGAGAGGCAGTGGTGAGGAAGAATACAGCTTCACTATTAAAACAGCTTGCAATGTTTACAGTTCTTATTTTTATACATATACATGTCAGTTGCTATGTGCCAGGATGTGTTATTATCAATGGTTTCCATATGAACTGCTCTTAAAGCATTTTGCTGTTGGACCATTATTTACAGCATACTTTGTAGTTAAAATTGGGTAGCAGTACTTGACTTGATTAATAGAAAATCATAGTGCTAAGAGTGCTAAGATTCTTCAAGTATCACAATTCTTTCCAGTTTCCAAGCTATTATTGCTAGTTCTATTTGAGAAACAATATGGGATATGTGAACCCATAAGTTTCAGAAATGGGTTTCAGATAGCCAATCATAAGACTCTGAAACCAGAAAGATCTGTAAGTCCAAAGACCACCTCCTGGACATCTGGAGCTTTGTGTTCATATGTAAACATGTATTCAGCATATACTCTTTTCAGAGAGCATAGTGCTATTTGCTCTTTTCCCCCAAATTAGGAAACTTGGGCTGAACCCTCAGATACTTCATAATGTAATTATTGCTCCATGGTGAATAGCTATCTTTTTGCAAATGAACTTCAATTTATAAAGAGTCAACCACAAGGACTTGGTGTTATTATCCAATTTTCATGATTTAAAATGATTCTGTAATCATCAAAGCTCAGATTTCAGTAACTCTAACTAAACCACTTTGGTAAAGTCATTAAAATATGCCATGAGATTAATGTTAAATGTTATATAGAAGAACTGATTAAAAAAAACACATTCTAAAATGACAGCTATATTTGTTTCCTACAGCTGCTGTAACAATTTATCACTAATTTATTGACTTAAAATGAAGCATATTTATTATTTTATATATCTGAAAGAACAAAATCTGGAAGGGTCTCACTGGGCTAAAATCAAGATGTTGGTAGTGCTGTGTTCTTTCTGGAAACTCTAGGAGATAAACAGTTTCCTTGCCTCTTCCAGCTTCTAGAGGTTGCCTACATTCCTTATCTCATAGCCCCTTCCTCCATCTTCAAAGCCTGCAATGCTGATTGAGTCTTCGTCCCACTACATCACTTTGATACCATTTCCATCATTATATCTCCTTCTCTGACTCTCTTGTCTATTGACACTTATAATAACTCTTTTGATTACATTGGGCCCACTTGGAAAATCCAGGATAATCTCATCTCAAGATCCCTACTAAATCACATATGCAAGCTCCCTCCTGTCATGTAAAGTAATATACTCATGGGTTCCTGGGATTAAGATGTAGACGATTTTGGAGTCACTATTCTGCCCACCATTGCACTTACCAAATAGCTATTTATATTTTTTTCATTGGTCTTTGCTATTACAAATAATTTTTAAAAATGATGGAAATAAAAACTAAAAATATTTGATGGGTGTTTTACATTTTTTTCCTGGGGCCATAAAAAAAGCAACCATAAACATACTCAATTGCCTTGAAGACATATTGTGTTGTCTTGAAATTGAAACATACACAACCGCTTACAAGGATTTAACTTTTAAAAATTAAATGATAAGTAAAATTACTGAAGCAGAGAAAGTGGTCAAAAATAGTCCTCTATTCACGCATATAATTTTTATATTTCCTGATTTAGAAAAAAATAAAAATTTCAGTAGTGGTAATTATAACTGGGTTTTAGATATTATTTTGGGATTTGGAAAGCTCCAAGAAATAATTCCATAGCTTATATCCCCTCATCTTCAAAATTCATAGAGAAGAGGTACATTTTTTGATCCTATATTTTTTACTTAAGTAGCTTTGGGTTTGGCTCTCTACAAGATAGGAACTAGAAAAATTTTTTTGGTTTTTGTGGTAGAAGCTAAAATTTCTTCAACTTCACAAGCCAACTCTCTTATGTGATTATTCATTTCGGCAACTGAAAATATAATTGAAAAGCTTGAAGAAGACTAGAATGTATCTCTTAGCACCAAAAAGTATAATAGCCATGACTCTGTATAGAGTACAGTGAAGTAAATGGCTAGCTAAGCAAATTTACATTAATCAACAAGAAAATTGATAGCTCGGGATGTGGCTCATTGGTAGAGGGCCTGGGTTCAATTCCAAGAACTGAAAAAATGGATAACTGTTCACCAAATCGGGGAACAGGAGAAACATGGAGAGATAAAGCACTTGGTTTTGTGGTGCCTACATTCTAATGAGGGATGAGAGGGAAATAATACACAAATAAAAATGTGAGCCAATATACAAACAAAATACATCACTAGAATGGTAAAGGTTAATTTGCCACTGATATGCCAGACTGTGTCTATGACAGAAGGAAGGCTACTCTAAGGGAAGATGTCTCTGGGAAGGGAACTCAAGCTGTCACTTGATTATAAGTGGTTCATCCTGAAGGTCTTTGAGAGACCAAATTCCTGATTTCCAGAGTTGGGTATGTAGACCAATGAGGGCAAGCAAGAGAATCTATTGGAGCATGAGGAAGAAAGATCAGAACTTCTATCCATATTTATTTTTTATTTAGGAAATAAAGAAAGTAAACTTTGCTAATGTAGTGGAGAAAATTATTTCTTTTTCTTTCCCATTGCTAGGCTTGTGGCAGAAGCCTCTATGACAGAACACAGATTATTAACAAGAGAAAAGCATGGAAATTTGCTTAATATAAGTTTTACATGATATAAGATCCTCTAGAAATGAAAGTGGAAGAAAAAGGTAAATTTTTGTATTCATCTTTTTTTAGTTGTAGATGGGCATAATACCTTTATTTTATTTATGAATATTTTTATGTGGTACTGAGGATTGAACCCAGTGCCTCAAATGTGCTAGGCGAGTGTTCTACCACTGAGCGACAACCCCACCCCTAAACTTATGTATTTTTAAGCTTAGTCTGATCAAGAATGGACAATCATAAATAAATATGTTTGGAGGACAAAAGGATATGATCTAGTGGAAATAATCTGGGGGAAACTTATCAAGACCTGTGTGTTAAGATTTTTCTCTGTGACTTTGTGTTTTCAGAAATAAGAATATTGTTTTCCTCCTGGTGCAGTGAGGGCATTTCTCAAATAAGTCTTATGACCTACTTCAGGAGAAACTGGTTGGGGGAAAAGGTCAGAGAGTGACTGTTTTAGTCAGTGTTGTATCACTGTGACCAGAAGACATGATAAGAAGAATTTAGAGGGGGAAAAGTTTATTTTGGCTCATGGTTTCAGAGGTTCAGTCTATGGTTGGCCAACTCCATAGCTCTGGGCCTGAGTGATGCAGAACATCATGGTGGAGGGTTGTGGCAAAGGAAAGCTGCTCAGGCATGAGAAAAAAATTCTGCTCACCAGGGACGAAATACAAACTCCAAAGGCATGCTCCCAGTGACCTATCTCCTGCAGCCACTCCTACATACCTATAGTTATTGTCTAGTTAAACTTTATCAGTGGATTAAGCCACTGATTAGGTTACAGGCTCATAATTGAATGATTTCATTGCTGAACATTTTTGCATTGCTTCACACAGAAGCTCTTGAGGAACAACTCATATCAAAGCTATAACACTCACTACCACCACTACCACCACCAACAACAACAGCAAAAAAACATTTTCAAAGGCTAGAAAATGTGATATAAACCTTAACAGTGACCTTCCTAGGTTTCCCTGCTTCAGGGGAGAATGGTAAGGGGAAGGTGAGGATGACCTTCCTGGTTCCTTCTAGTTCTTCAACTTTGAAGGCCAACTTTTGTTTTCAGAATAATTAACATGGTCAGAAGCATACAATCTGGAAGAATCTAGAGGGAGAGCTCATCCCTTAATGCTTTGAAAGGAACATTCTGATCCCACCTAAAAGCTGCTGGGAAACAGTGCCCATACTTGAAGCAGTGCTATAATTCTTGTGGTTCTTATACCATGATGGTCATGTGTTGAGGGCCACAGCCAAGTCAGGATGACGCATGGCATTTTTGCCAGAAGTAGTGGTTGAGAGGTGATGCCAGCGAGCCATTAAGATGATGACTTTTGAGTTCTTGCTGAGTTCCCGTTGAGTTCCGGTTGAGCTCTTGCGGGGATTTCTGAAGAGTTCACATTGGTTGGTGAAGTTCCAGTGGTGGGAGTTCCGGTTGATGTGTGGTGTGTTCCTGGAGGAGCTGAGTGGGTGGCGTTCAGGAGAGTTCCCGGGGAGCGTGTGTGGAGTGTGCTGGTGGAGTTCAGAAATAAAGTTTGTTCCTGCTTCAGTGGCTCGTGATTTGTGCCCAGCCAGACTGCGGCAGTCATGGATCCTCTGCAAATGTATCTTTCAAAAATACAGAAAATAGAATTCCATGAGTTTATATGGGTTCCAGTTACTGACAAATTTTATGTGAGTCAGTGTGTGTATATGTGTCTACATTCATGAACACATATGAACCAAAGTGACACCAACCAAATTTCCTTGGGATGCTTGCATGCTGGCCTTAATTTAACAATAGTTAAAGCATTTCATAAAAGAGGTTATTACTTTCTTTAACCAATAGCCAATAAAATCCAGAATGTAAGTATAAGCATATTTAGAATTATAAGAATTAAATGTGTTTTGAAGTGTGCATTTTACTCTAAGTGGCATTGTTGAAATAAATTGCAATTTTTTTTGCCCTTAATTATAGACACTAAAAGCAGCAAGTTCTCAGATGCTCGAACACTATAGGTGGCTTGTGGTAAATAGAAACCAGTAATCTTTAGAGATTTCTGGGTGATTAGGTTGGGAATACTTCGACATGTACAACAGAATGCATTCACAGGAGATAGGGGACAGTGAAGGTTCAAAGTTGCCTCCGGGCTTCCATGTCACAAATCCCTCATTTATCAAAGTAGTAACTGTACTATCAAAGGATTTTTCTCTAATTCTTTTTTCCTGCTCCCCTTGTGCCCTCATCAGTTAGGCATGTGTACCCAGTTCTTGGAACGTAGACTAACCCATTTTAGAAATATGACCAGTATAGAGTTACCAAAGACTCAACCAGTTGTCAGCTTTTTCTGAGATCTGGTGCATTTTATGCCCTTTTTCATTGATTTCTCCATACCTTCCCATGCTTTTAAGACCAGTGCCACATAAAGGACATTAATAAAAGCACATTGTGTAGATAAACACATATGTGCATGTTCAGATTATGGTGTCCAATCTTCTTGGAGTGATAGTTAACTTCATGGGAGTGTTCTTAGGAAGTCACTGCTCTGTGCATTAGCCGTGGTAGAGTATGTGTGGGTGCAGAGCGAGGGACTAGGCTTTCATAGAAAAACATGTTTCCCATGCTGTGAGAAAGAAAGAAGATAGGTTCAAAGTCTCTTGAATACTACTTGAAAGTCCACACTAGGCACACAAAACTATAAAAGTGGCTTGAATAATCCATGAAAACTGTACATTTGGACCTAATTATTTGTTCTTTGGAAAATCTTTTCTACTCCTTTCTTATTTTAAATAAACCTGAAGATAGATTCTGGATTGAAGGTTTGGGGAATCTGTGAGTTCTAAATCTATTTTAACAAAAATATTTTCAATTCTAAGCAATTCAGGATCAATGAAAAGCTAGCCCCTATCTGGGTGAGACAGTTGGTTCAGAGGGGCTGGTTTGATCAGTGGCAGGAAGGGAAAGGATGGAAATGAAGCCTCAATGACACTTTGGCCTCTTCTTTCTTCTCCATAGAGACCCTCTTAATCACTTCAGTCTTTCTATATTGAAGTCCTAGTGGACTTAGCCTGGAAAGGACAACTTCCCAGGGGGTTTGCAAAGCCTAAGTTCTAAGCCAAAAATACAGAATCCTAAATGCCCTGACCTCATCTTGTTGTCACAATAAACATGTACCACCATAGGATGATTTAATTTATTTTTCATGTGTAAGATTTTATTACATTTAAAGTAGACTGGGTACACAGTTCTTTCATGCAGCTGCAGTTTGTGATGAGGGTAACCCAAAACACATGACCACATGATAAAATAATGTAATGGAGTGCACAGAAGGTTGGAAAGCAATCCTTTGTGTAAATAAGAGCTGGCCTCACATAATGGTAGATACTTGTGGGTTTAACATCCAAGGAAACATGCACTTTTCCCAGGATGTCATTCTCTGCATAATAAACATGATTCCAAATGCCCTTACACAAATACTGTCATATGAAAAGCCTGGATATCTACCTTGCTCCAGCATCATCTGTTCACAGAAAATTTAAACTTGAAAATTACTGGAGGGGTGTTTTATTCTTATGAAGGAATTTTAGTCAGCATTTGCACTGCTGTGACTATAAGACCCAACAAGAGCCAGGTGTGGTGGTGAAATCCCAGTGGCTTGGGAAGCTGAGGCAGGAGGATCGGGATTTCAAAGCCAGCCTCAGCAACAGTAAAGCACTAAGCAACTCAGTAAGACTCTGATTCAGTGGTTGAATGCTCCTGAGTTCAATCCCTGGTGCCCCCCACAACCTGAAAAAAGATCCAACAAGAACAATTTTAGGGGAGGAAAAGTTTAATTGAGACAGACTCCATTCCTTGTGGCTCAAGGTAAGGCTGAATATCATGGCAGAAGAATGTGGCAGAGGAAAGCAGCTCATATGGTGATCAGAAAACAGAGAGAGAGACAGAGAGAGAGAGAGACAGAGAGAGAGAGAGAGAAGAGAGAGAGAGAGAGAGAGAGAGAGAGAGAGAGAGAGAGAGAGACAGACACCACTCACCAGATATAAAATATATACCCCATAGCTATGCCCCCAATGAAATATTTCCTCCAGCCTCATCCTACCTGCCTTCTGTTACCAGTTAATCCTATCAGGGATTATTTCACTGATTAGGTTAAGGCTATAACCCAATCATTTTTCCGCTGAATCTTCTTGCATTGTCTTATATGTGAACTTTTTGGATCACCTCACATCCAAACCATAACAGAAGGTAAATTCAAAAAAGATTCTAGCATCTTTTCTTCCTGCCATTTTTATTAGAGCATTATAATTAATTATACATAGTATTTGGGTTCATTTTGATCAAATTACACATGCAAGGAATTTGATTTCAACCCCTTTCCCCCTCTTTTTCTCCCTTCCTCCCTCCCTCTAGTCTCCCTCCTTTCTAAACTTCCTTTTTTCTACATAAAGATGAAATTCCTTTTGGAATTTTTATATATGACTATAAAGTGATTTTTCTGTCATTCCCTTACAAATATTTCTTTCCCTGGATAATGCATTTCTTTCTTGTAGTTTGACAGTATGAGAAAAGGCTCTATGTCAAACTGTGGATATAGCATGAATGTTCTAAGTAATTCAAAGTTCATTAGTAAGGATTGCTCTCTGAGCTAAAATCTTAGCCCAAGGCACAAATTTTTAGGAGGTCCTAGAGGATGACTTCAAGGTAGAAAGATCTCATGGGCTGTTATTCCATGGGATCCCAGCTCTCCTATTATTTCTGTCTGCCTTTGCTTTTGTTTCTGGTGGTTGAGACTTCTATTCACCCGTATCTGGACATCTTCCTCTCTGGAACTATGGGAAGGTATACACCTAATCAGCCCCTTGCTGTTGGTTAGAGACATGTGACTAATAATGGCCAATAGACTTTGGGCAGAAGTAACTAGTGTCATCTTGGAAACTTTATTGCCATAGCGAGACCCTGAAGCACTCTTCCCACTGATGTCAAGATTGGTGGTGTTCTTCTATTAGTCTTGAGTCCAAAAGGCAGGAAGATATGGAGTACCATCTTTCTTGGATGTTTGTTATTTATGTAACATGATAACAAATAAACTTTATTTTTTATATAACTCAGAATTTTGGGTTGATTGTTAATGTAGCATAACCTGCACTATCTTTAGTATCTTATGTTTTCTCATGATTTTATCCTTCACACAAAAGGACCACACCATTGTGACAACATATGTCACATTCATCAGCATCCTCATGCTTACTTGAGATTCAGTGAAGGGAGGTAAGTGAATCATACTTTTAATTTCTTTTTCTCTGATCCTCTCACTAACATATGAAGCTATGGAAAATCATATGTAACTATCATCCCTCTCTCTCTCTCTTTCCCCCTCACACACACTTGACAGAACATTAACTGGTGAGAATACACATAATCAGAATTCTATTACCTTTTTATATCTTGAGGAATATACCATCATTTTGGCTACATTTTGCTAATCTATAAAGTATGAATAAGAGTGATATTTCCAAAGTTGGTTATGAGAGTGCATGTGTGTGGGTATGGATATGGAGATGTTAGGGGAAATGTGCTATATTTTGCATAAATTGAGCTGTAATTAAAAAGGCTCTCCATTCTAAACATGCAATTGGAAGAACCAAAGACATCCAGAGCAAACTGGATTCTCTTTCCTATATTCCCACATTTGTTACATGCTAAAGTTGTTTGGTGTCCATTCCACAGTGACATAGTTGGCCCCAGTGGTAGGTACTGAAACACAAACTTGCTACAATTAATAACTGATTTAAGAATGGCAGCTAATCCAATGAGAAAGAAGATAATAGTTATATCAGTTTGAGGAAGTAATAAAAATGTGTTACTTTAAATTCTAAATACTTTATTTTTTCTTATTTTATTTATAAAATAACTAACTCATATATATATATATATATATATATATGATGGACTTTTATTTATCTATTTAATCTATTTATTTATTTATATGTGGTGCTGAGACTCGAACCCAGTGCCTCACACATGCCAGGCAAGTGCTTTACCACTGAGCCACAACCCCAGCCCCAACTGACCACTTCTGAATAAAACATTAATATATTCATGCTATACTAAAAATAATAATTCAGTTTATAAAAATATATGCAGAGGCAAGAACTCTGCCACTGAGCTACAGTCCCAGCCCTGACATCATGACATGTATGAAGACATGAATTGGTGTCAACATACTTTATATACAACCAGAGATATGAAAAATTGTTCTGTATATGTGTAATAAGAATTGTAATGCATTTTGCTGTCATTTATTTTTTTAAATCAATAAAAAAAAGATATGCAGAGAAAACTACATTTCATTTCCACTCCAGTCATCCAAGTTGTAGGCCTCCCTAGAAGCAATCCTCATTACTATAATAAATATATCTGTGTGTGTATATATATATATATATATATATTTATTTATTTATACACACATATTTTCTGTATAATATTTAAAGCCTACCCCTCCTCAAATTTACTCACATAAATAGGAGGAAAACATGCACATTCTTCTTGATCTTGCTGTATTTTTAACTTAATAATGTTATGTTGTTCATTGTTCTTTAGTCTAAAAAAATTGACCCATTTTTTCTAGTGGATCAATCATATTTCACTGTACATTTAGGACCTAATTAACGGTACAGGTGGCCAAGCTGGAGTGCTATATGTAGGCTTAACTCAAAATCATGAGATTTGATCAAAACTACATCAAGATCTCATCTCACTCCAGTCAGAATGGCGATTATCAAGAATACAAGCAAGCAACAATAAATGTTGGCGAGGATGCGGGGGAAAAAGGTTCACTTGGTTCACTTATATGTTGCTAGTAAGACTGCAAACTGGTGCAACCTTATGGAAAGCAGTATGGAGATTCCTGAGAAAATTTGAAATGGAACCAACATTTGACCCAGCTACCCCACTCCTCGGTTTATACACAGAGAATTTAGAATGAGCATACTACAGTGATGCAGCCACGTCAATGTTTATAGCAGCTCAACCCACAATAGCTAAACTATGGAGCCAAACTAGGTGCCCTTCAAGAGATGAATGGATAAAGAAAATGTGGTATATATACACAATGGAATATTACTTAGCCTTAAAGAAGAATGAAATTATGGCATTTGCAGGTAAATGAATGGAGCTGGAGAATATCATGCCAACTGAAATAAGCCAATCCTAAAGAATCAAAGGCCAAATGTTTTCTCTGCTATGTGGATGCTAATTCACAATAAGGGAGGGCTAGGGAAGATTAGACAGAGGGGAGAGGGTATGGGAAACAAAGGAGAGTAGAATGAATCGGACATTATTACCCTGTGTGCATATGATTACATTACCAGTGAAATTCTACATGATATACAACCAGAAGAATGAGAAGTTATACTCCATTTATGTATTATGTGTCAAAATGCATTCCACAGCTATGTATAACTAATTTGATCAACTAAAAAAATCACGAGATTTGATTCTTGAAGCACTGTTATGCTACATTAACAAGCAATGATGGATATTTGTGTTTCTATTTTTGTCTGAGGCTATAGTAGATGTATCATGAAAATATTGCTTTACATTTGCATATATGTGCAAGTTCATCTAAAGAATACTCTTAACAATATAGAGTTGCTGACATAAAGGTTTCTTATTTTAAACAATGTTTATCTGCAATGAAATTTTTTTTTAAGAGAGAGAGAGAGAGAGAATTTTTGAATATTTATTATTATTTTTTAGTTTTCGGTGGACACAACATCTTTATTTTATTTTTATGTGGTGCTGAGGATCGAACCCAGTGCCCTGAGCATGCCAGGTGAGCATGTTACTGCTTGAGCCACATCCCCATCCCCGAAATGTACCTTCTTTTACTGTGCAGTTTGTGTATACCCATGTTACCATTAAAGCAATTAAGACAGAATATTTTTATTTCACTAGGTTTTATTATTATTTAGATATGGTAATGTCAACTAGTCAGAAGATGATTGCCAGTGAAAAGATAGTTTATTGTTCTCATAGTCCCAAGAGAGGGAGTGCACATCATACCAGAGGGAAGCCTTGAGGGTAAGGTAGTTGATCCACAAGATCCTCTCCTTTGCAACTTCCTGGTTTTATTTATGTATTGTGTATTATTATTATTGTTATTAGGATAGATATTGACAAGAGTGGCCCCATTTTTATTTTGACAACTTTGGCACAGATATCTCAAGAACACAATCAGGTTGTCTACAACAAGGTATTCCAGGCACATGCATGCAGGGTAGATGTTAAAGCGCCAAGTTTACAGAAGCCAGAATACAACTTCCATTGCTGCATAAGTTCCCTCACCACCTGTTTCAGAAAATCTTTCCCCAACTTCTGGTTTCAGGCAACCACTTAATTGCTCTCTTTCATTATAGCTTTGCCTATTTTATAATTTCATATAAATGGGATTATACAGTATGTATTATATCTGGCTTCTGGTTCTCGGTATGCTTTTAAAATTTATTCATGTTGTTTTGTTATTTAATTGATGGATATACCACAGTATTTTTTATCCATTCATCTTTGATGAATGTTTGAATTGTGTCTGATATGGGGCTATATATGAATATTGATGTTATGAATATTCTTGAAAATACCTTTCATAGGCACAATGTACATTTCTCTTGGGAAAATACCCAGAAATGTTTGGGTATATTTTTAACTTTGTAAGAAACTGCCAAATGATTTTTTCAATGTGGTTGTGCTATTTTATATTCACATCTGTGTCTGAGAGTTGCAGTTGTTCCAAATCTTTCCTAATACTTGTTATACTCAGCTGGCTTTTGTGTGTGTGTGTGTGTGGGGGGGTGTGGGTGTGTGGTGCTGGGGATTGAACCCAGGGCCCAGTGCATGCAAGGCAAGCACTCTACCAACTGAGCTATATCCCTAGCCCAATATAGTCAGTTGGGTTGTGCATTTTCATAAATATATTTCTCTCCAAATGTGTATCAAACAGTGCTGGTTGTCTAAACAAATGGCTGTTTTGACCCCCTTTCTCTCTCATCACCACTATTAAGCTAACATATTTCTAGTCTCCCTTGCATCTATGACATTTAAACTCCAGTAGTGTTTAACTTAAAGTCTGCCAGGACCTATCTAGATAAATTTTTACTTAACCTAATAAAGGGATAGGTGTGCTATCACTGCTTCTTCCCTCTCCTTGCTCAGTACTGATGAAAGCAGGCATAGTGTGGTGCATCACCTTGTCACCATGTGAGAAAGACCAAGAGAACCACAGCAGATAATGACAACACTAAGACACCAAACATGAAGCCACCTATCTCTAAAGCTTCTAATTATGTGAGAAAAGTAAACAGGGACTTATTTAAACCATTGTGTCCCAAGTATTCTCTTATTTGTAGGCTATTAAACCAAAAGTCCTCAATTCTTATTCATTTAAGCAATAGGAAAAGGACTCAATAGCTGATTGCCTGTGAATGAGAATGCCTATTTCTTTAAGGGTGCTATGTGATTTTTTTTTTTTTTTTTTAAAGAGAGAGTGAGAAAGGAGAGAGAGAGAGAGAGAGAGAGAGAGGATTTTTAATATTTATTTTTTAGTTCTCGGCGGACACAACATCTTTGTTGGTATGTGGTGCTGAGGATCGAACCCGGGCCGCACGCATGCCAGACGAGCGCGCTACCGCTGAGCCACATCTCCAGCCCTGTGATTTTAATTTAGTATTTTGTCATTTTAATATACATTTCTTCTTTTAAAATTTATGTTTTCTTTAGTGCATTACAGTTTTTCACAATTGTGGGTTTCATTTTGACATATTTATAAATACATATAACATAACTTCATTTCAATCCCAAGTATTTCCTCTTTCCCTTCCCTCCTCACTACCCCTCCCCTTCCTATCCTCTATTGGTCTTCCTTCTACTAATTAATTTTTTTAATTGGTGAATTGATCGTCATGATTATTGTTATTTAAACGGGTTCATTTTAATATATTCATATATTTACATAGCACAATTGGTCAATTTTATTCCTTAGTTCCTCCCCTTTTTCATCCCTCCTTCCCTCTCAACCCCTTTCCTCTATTATACTGTTTTCCCTTCTGTTATCATGAAATCCTCTCTTAAAAAATTCCTTATTTCTTTCTAACTTCTGCATATGAGAGAAAACCTTTGACCCTTGACTGTCTGAGTCTGTAGTATTTCATTTAGCACGATGTTCTCCAGTTCCTAATTATGACTCACGATGGAATTTCATCTGCTTAAAAACTACTCATTGTCTTTTCTATTATATGCCTGTACACATTTTTTGGGTATCGATTTGTATAAATTCTTTTTATCTTAATAAATTAGTACTTCATTTGAATTTTTCTTTCAAGGTTTGTTTATGACAGAGTTTTTATTGGCTGATTAGACATTTTGTGGTCTTAATATAATGTGCTTTCAAATGAGACATCCTATATTCAAATATTGGTTTTGGTCCTTACTAGAGCTATGATTTAGAGGCTATTAACCTTGTTGCCTACACTTAATATAGGGGGAATATTCTTCCTAGGGCTCCTTTGAGGATAAAATTAACCAATACATACATGACATTACATTATTGTCTGCAAGTAATGAGCATGCAAAGTTAGCTGCCACTGTTATAATTTATGATGAAACTATTTGTGTTATTATTGGGGTACAAATTGCTTCCCTTTATGTCCTTTTTAGACTCTGTGTTTTAGAAATCTGTTTCAATTATAAAATTATGTTTTAAAAAATTCTCCCATCTGTTGAAAATTTTTTTTGTGTTTTCTAAAAGCTGCTAAAAATTACTATGGGAACTTTTTTTTTTTTTTTTTTTGCAGTGAAAGAACACAGTCATAAATGGCAAAGAGCAAAAGAATAAAGGTTTTTTCTTGGGATGGTAGACTATGGCTAGATATTGCAAATGGTTTAAGCTGATGTTTTTGTAGATAAGTGGAATAGCATAAAAAACATGAGACTCGTGGCTTTCCTGTGAACAGGGAACTTGCTTAAGTAGCAGATGTAAATGCAAAATATCTTGGGAAGTATTTTGCTAAGAGACACAGCCAAGTAATATGATGCATGGCATTTTTGGTTGAAAGGTGACGCCAGCTAGCCATTGAGATGATATGATTATGTTAAGATTTGCATTCATATGGATATTGAACTCCTGCTGTTCACCTGGGCCTGCTATGGGACTCCTGGAGAGTTCCCATTGGTTGGGGAAGTGCAGTAGGAGGGAATTCCGGGGGAGGAACTTCCTCTGGGGTTCTGGGTGAATGCCGCGTGTGTGGATCGGCAATCTCCCCGGGCGCGTACGGGGCATTGGCGGCAGTTTCAAAAATAAAGTTTGTTCCTGCTTGAGTGGCTCGTGATTTTGTGCCCAGCCAGACTGCGGCAGTATTTTATGTTTGATTTGTAGGTTCTTATAAAATGAAATGAGAGGGCTGAGGCTGTGGCTCAGCAATAGAGTGCTCACCTAGAATGTGCGAGGCACTGGGTTCGATCCTCAGCACCACATATAAGTAAATAAAATAAAGTTATAAAAAAATCACATTAATCTTTAAAAAAATAAATAAAATGAAATGAGGCATAAATTGTACTGAGTGAAACACAGGAAGGGGTAAATTCTTGATAACCTCCCAAGTAGCACCAGCCGCTGGGGAACACACAGTTGAAAGATCTAAGCCAGGTGATAGAGTGTTTAGAACTATCTGAAAAATGTCATCCTGATTACTTTAAATGTATATTAAGAAGACAGTCCATGCAACCAGATTGTTCTGGATTCAAGTCTCAGCTTCTTTTCTATACTATGTTAGAGGACCTTAGGGAAGCTAGTAAGTTGTGCTGGGATTTGAAACTAGGTCTGCCTGTCTCCAGAACCCATGATCTTGCAACTATGTACAAAAGTATGTCAAATCCTGCATATTATAACCTTTACAGTCCATTGGCATGCATAGTGTTAAGGTCATTTTTCTAAGGGAAACCATACCTGAAGTTGTATATAAGACTGGCCTTTTCAGAACTCATACTTTTGATCTTTGCACAAATGTGGCTCCCCTATGGCTTCATCTATAGGTTATGAAGAAATATGTAAGTAAGTCATCTTTCTAAGAGAAATTATACCTACATGCTGAAAAATAATGGCTTTGGGGCTTGGAATATAGCTCAGTGGTAGAGCACTTGCCTAGTATGTGCAAGGCTCTGGGTTCAATCCCCAGTACAGTTAAAAAAAAAAAAAAAAACTAGTTTATGGAAAGATTGTACTCAGATTTCCAATCCTTTCTAGTAATGTGGCTCCTCTATTAATTTATCTGTAGGACACATGCAGGTATGTGTTAGATTCAGGTTGTTCTCCCAAGATTGAATTGTGTCTCTCTTTTGATGGTGTCTTCTAAAAAAATTTGTTTTAGTTTGTCAAATCTTTCTGTTAAAAAAGTCCAAAAAATGTTATCAACAGTATAAATTATTAACACAAAGATTTAAGAACCATTAATAATCTGCTTAGTGTGTGCTTTTCTTTCCCCTCTATGACAATCTACAGGTGACAGTTTTAATATTTTAACCTACATAAAATTAGAATTTTATATTACTTTCCAAATAAAATCAGCCTTTTCCTCAGTCCCATCCATTTTAGATTGTGATTTTGCTTTGGCTTACATTTGAATAAAGTTGGCTTTCTTCTTCTGCATCTGGAAATTCCCCATTGGCTTTGTCATGTTGTGAACCAAAATAGTAATTCAGTTGTACTGAATTTGCTTAGAGGAATAAACCACCACTTTTGCATTTTCCTTCCTTGTAATTTACTGATTTCTCAAGATGTGCCACAATATAGATATATATTTATTTATATGTGTGTGTGTATGTCTGTGTGTGTGTGTGTGTGTGTGTGTGGATGTGGGTGTACACAACTGAAATTAAAGCAAGAGTTGAATTCATAGTTGAGCTTACCATTTATTTCATTTTTCATATAGTAGGTCCAGGGAATGAGAAGCTGAATAAAACCAACTTCAAGAGAGAACAAATAGTAAATGTACATGGGAAGTGTTGACAACACAATTGTTTTTATCTTTTCATTGTTTCTAGAAGATAAGCAACATTTTATTATGTGTTCAGTATTTAATTTTAAAGAATATATGCTATAGAATCAATAACTCCGGGTAAATCCACCAGATAACTCATATCATATGACTCTTAAATATTCGAAATAACATGACAGAAATCCAAGCTATCTAAAGGGGTTATGTGCTTTTCCTACCTTTGAAAGTAAATTGGAATGTAATTTTCCAGTCAAGAATGGTCACTCAGCCATTTTGTTTGAGGATAAGAGCAGAGTAGGGTGACCAACCATCTCATTTGCTTAGGATTGGGGATATTCCCAAGATGTGGGACTTTCAGTGCCCGGGAAAGTTCTGGGCAAACCACAATGAGTTGGTTAGCCTACATCAGGAAAACTTGTCATGAGTGTTACAAATTGCCCTCATCTGGGTTTGATTTTGGAACACATGACTGTCCTTCAAGTGCCCAGAACTGAGATCATCTCTGGAAATGTTCTTAGTGTTTAAATGGAGGAAAGAGTTCTGAAATTACAATAAAACCTAAGGTTTTAAAAGATTGAAATTAGCCTTTTTTATAGTTATTTTTTTAGAGTATTCATAATATTGATGTAAACACAAGGTATTATAAATTAAATTCAATCAGAGAAAACCAACCCTCCATAAGTGTCAAGTCTAAAGTGCGCATTAATTTGAGGGGAAAAGGGACATATATGGTATGAGTGAAACTGCAATATAATGTTTAGAAAGCAATTCAGAAAGTAGCTTCTATCATTATGAGCATTACATTCTCTAAGACAATTGACAATATCATCAGTGGTTAATATTCTGGCAGCAACTTTCAAAAAAGCTATACATGAATATGCTATTGTTGCCCACATCCAGCTATGCCCAGAATTGGGAACCAAATCTACATGCATCTGGTGTGAAGCAAAGACCTCTGGAAAGAAGATATTTAAGCTCAGACATAAAATCTTAAGTACTCTTAAAACAACTAGACAGCATTCTTATCTCTTGTTCACAATTAGTCATTTTGTAGAAAGTATTTTACTTGAGATCTTTAAAATCTAGTTTTGGTTTGATGGTACTGTTAGAAAACATGCACAGTTGAGAGAGAACTTTCTCCTTTTTATTCTATAAGAAGTATCAGGGGATTACCCAGATGTCAGCCAAGGCAGGTTTACTATTTAGGTTCTCATTAAATTCGTTTGTATCTCCATTCCAGTCACAGTAGAGATAATCTAGGGATTAATGGTGTGGGGTATGCTTGGGCCTTGGATTTCTCTTAGTTGTTTCAGAAATCAGTTCTTGCTTCTGATGAATTAGTTCAGTGTTTGGATCAGTCTCCCCTACTGGGCCTATCATCTTTGGTGGGCATGGAGTTTTGCCACTTCATCTCCCTTTAAGAGAACTTGCTACCAGCTGGGTGCATTGGGGCACATGTGTAATCTTAATGACTGGGAGGCTGAGACAGAATTGCATATTCAGCCAAGCCTTGGAAACTTAGTGAGACCCTGACTCAAAAGAAAAAATACAAAGGGCTAGGGTCTAGTACAGTGTTAGCATGCTCTTGGATTCAATCCCCAGTATACTGCAAAAATCAAGAGGTAGGGAGAGGGAAAGAGAAATTGCTGCCAGGAACAGGAGTGTAGTTCACAGAAAGCCACATGCTCTTGTACCTAAAAAGCCTCCATGGCATTTATGCTAAGGCTTGATTGACTTGGGGCCACTCCCAGTCAATGAATGAATATGGGAGGGGACTGGAGGCAGACCCTTGTGTGATGTGGACTCCTCTAATGGGACAAATTTGTTCAAGAGGAGCCTTTAATTCTTGATGCAGTTCTGACACCTGTGAGAGCAAAGAAAGAAGGAAGGGAGATTGGGGCAGAAGAGGCCTATCCTGTAGTGTAGCTCCAAGAACATCCTGACCTGGCCTTTGGGGATCCCCTATGCAAAGAGCCATTGTTCCATTGCTATATTTATCTACATTAATATCAATTTAATACTATAATGATTATACTAGCTTTATAATAAATATTGACATTTGGTAATGTTATTCCACGTTTTTTTTGTTCTACTTTTTGTAAGTTCTTTTGGTTATACTAGGTTCTTTGCACTTTCATATGAATTTTAGAATTAACTCATCAATTCCTAATAAGCAATTCTGCTGGGATTTTTATTAGGATTGCATTGAATGTATAGGTAACAAATTTTAGGGAAACTGACATCTTAAAAGCATTGAGTCTTCTGATCCTTGAAAAAAGATGTATCTAGCTATATTTACACAGGTGATTATTTAATTCTTCTTAGTGAAGTTTTAGTTTTAGCTTTACATGTCTTTTAAGTATTTTGTTCAGTTTATCCCTAAGCATCTCATACTTTTATGCTATTGTGAATGATTTGTGTTCGAATTTCTATTGTCAGTATATAGTACAATTATTTTTTTCCTCAAGGACAATTATTTTTTGTATATTCTTCTTGTACCCTGCAATTCTGCTCAACTTATTATCAGGAGCTTTTTAATAGATTCCATCAGATTTTTTACATAGACTATCATGTCATCTGTGAATATGGACATTTTTTCTTTTTAATTGGGATGCCTCTAATTCTTCTCCTTAACACATTCCTCTGGCTAGAATCTCCAGTACAATGTTAAACAGAGGTGGTGAAAATGAACATTCTGAAATTGTTTCTGATTTTAGAAAGTTTTCAGTCTTTCACCATTAAGTATGGTGTTAGTTGTGGGTTTTGCAGAGATGTTCTTTATCAGGTTGAGCATTCCCCTTCTTCTATTAGCTCAGAGGTTTTTGTCAGGAATGGATGGTGGATTCTGACAAATGCTTTTTCTGTGCATGTTAAGATAATCATATGGATTTTTCTTTTTTAGTTTGTTAATATAGTGAATTACATTGATTTATTTTCATATTTCATGCTAACCTACATTCCTTGGATTAACCTTGCATGGTCATGATATATATTATCCTTTTTTATATTGTTAGATTCAACTTGTTGACATTTTGTTTAGAATGTTTTAAAGAAACTCTAATCTAGCACATATTAAATATTCATGAAATATTAGTGACCTCCTTCCTCAAATGCACATCTCTTTTTCATAGTTTCTGTTTTTGTGGAGTGTGAAAAACAGAGTTATAAAAAGAGTGAGAAATGTATTCTGGTGAAGTAGTTATAAGTCTTCCTGAAAATAAAAATATAAATAATGAAGTAAAATATGTCGAGCACTGTATTTAAGTACCTGGGCAAATTCAATTAGCTTGTTAGGAGTTGTCATAGGGTTTTTAGATTCAATTACATTTAAACTTAAATTGAACTTCTATTTCTGAGCTACAAGAAAATAATGAGCACATGTCCCTTCCTGTCTATAACAAAGGGGTTTTGGAGCTAAAACTTTCCCTGCAAACCCCAGTTTCTTTCTTTCTTTCTTTCTTTCTTTCTCTTTCTTTCTTTCTTTCTTTCTTTCTTTCTTTCTTTCTTTCTTTCTTTCTTTCTTTCTTTCTCTCTCCCTCTCTCTCTCTCTCTCTCTCTCTCTCTCTCTCTCTCTCTTTCTTTCTTTCTTTCTTTCTTTCTTTCTTTCTTTCTTTCTTTCTTTCTTTCTGCTTCTATTGTCAGTTTCAGACTTATACAAATAGCAGATAATCCCCACCTTTCAAAACCATAGCTAAGAGATTCTTCACATTCATGTGGGACAGAGGGGTCAGGCTTCCAGTAGAGAAAACTGGGAAAATTCATCCAAATGTATTATGGCCTGTTAAAACTCACATGTGAGATCCATTCACTATTGAGCACACAATATATCCAATTCATATCCTAGGTAAACAGGCTGTTCTGCAAATTGACAATCTACAGAAATTCTAGCACCTGTGACCGTCTAACCCTTTCTTACACATAAAGCAAAACCAGGGACAACTCGATGCAAGAGCAGAATTTGTCTTCAGATTTAGTCCTTTGTGTTATTACCCTGCAACATTTCCTGGATTAGTGTCCTGAGCTGAGTAGCATAGCCAAACTGCCCTAACAGAAGGGAAAGTAGTCCCTCTGTTAACAACCACAGACTGCTGGCATGACAGCTATGCAGACCCCTGAACAGCAGCTGAGTAACAGGAAGTCTGGGGAGAAGGGAGACAGCAAAAACGTCAACAAATCTTAGTGGGTATTAGGAGAGACATCAGTTGCACCATAAGATATAATACAATTTAATCTAAAAAAAATCTCCAGTTAGAAAACATTTATGCTTAGCATATTTGTGTTCAAGAACCTTACAGTTACACTGAATATTAATTAGGCTGAAGCATTCAGGGTGTGATAGCAATTTAATACTGATGGTCTCAAGTACCTGTAAAGCAGGCTTGTTTGGTCTTTCAGTTTGTCTTCTGAATATCTTTTGAGTAATCCCATTTGGTGTTTTAGAGAGACTAGATTTTTAAATTTTGCAATCCATTTCAGCTATGGTTGAATGGATGTACATTTGTAAAATGAATCATAGCCCTATGGTTAGCCTCATTCTTTATTTCCTTTCTGTGCTATTTACTATAATTATATTCTGGGAAAAGATTAGAATGGTAAATTAGTAGAGGTTTTACTGACTGGGACATAGTGCTAAGAAATCTCTGAGCTATTTCTCATGAATAAATATTTTATAATTTATATTGGTGCTGGCATTACATAAAAAGGAAGCATATATTTTCTAAATGTTATATGCATACCATAAAATTATATATATATATGTGTGTGTGTGTGTGTGTGTGTGTGTGTGTGTATACATACACGTACACATACATATATACTAGTTGTGGATGGACACAATACCTTTATTATTTTTTATTATTTTTATGTAGTGCTGAGGATCAAACCCAGTGCCTCACGCATGCCAGGTGAGTGTGCTATTAGTGATCCACAGCCCTAGCACTCCCAACATAAATTTAAACATAGTTTTATGCCATCTTTCATTCGACTTTTAAAAAAAAGCCTACCTGGTGCACAATGCAAAGTTTCTGTTTTTAAAATAATAAGCAATTTACAAAGATAATATATTTATTTTTAAGACACCAGTATATCTAAGACAATGCAAGGACTCTTACAAAATTTCCAGAAATACTTGTAAAGAATTTGGAAAACTGTTAGTGCAACAGTTTTTGTTCATTGGACATTTGATCCAATGGTTTCCTTAACTCTTATTTTCCATGATTTTTATCATAGACATATCCTTCTTCCACTCAAGCAGGAAGGTGGTTCTCTTTTAAATAAATACATGAACACATAAATTTATAGCAGAAACATTTTATAAGCTTATATATTTATTTTTATATATCCACATTTATTTATTGATTTATTTATTTCCTTCTGAAAATACACTTGGATACAATCATGAATAAAGGAGATTGCCAGAGACCACACTCTGTATTTTGAATAACACTTTGGCAGTATATTATGAGCTATGATTCTCCTGGAGGAAGGAAGCACAGAGTGGCAGAAATGCTGCATGGATATATCTAATAATACTCTTTTTTTCTCGCATTCATGAGGCAGTTTCCATTGTGACCGAAAATATCTTCAACCCAAACAGGTTGGGCCATAAAAGGCAGAAGTGGATCGTCTGAAATTTATTTTCACTAAATGAAGTTTGGAGGGAGCATTTCAAGAGAAATAATCTGGACAACCTGCCTGTTGCCTCAGTGTAACATTTAAACAGCTATGATATTTAAAAATGTGACTGTTTTGCAGATAAGCTCACATAGCAAAAGGAAGATTCGGACATCACATGTACACACCATGCTTATATATCTGGATTATCTTTCCTCTGCATCCCTCTACATTCCATAGTTAATAAAGAGCCAACAGAAGTAATATGTCTGTTCCTTATCCCCATCTCACTGCATTATTTATTAGCATAGGAAGAATCATGATGCTACTAATCTTATGGTTCTGTACAGCCTGGCCTGTCTCTTGGGAAATACTCCCAGGGTTAGAGTCTACCAATACTAGCTTTGTCTTAATAATCTACAATTGGCCAGTCATTCACTGTAGATATCAAACAAGAGAGAGATTCCCAATCAACTAAATCAGAAAGAAAGATAAGAGAAAGCTTAAAGACAGCCCCAAAGGGAAAAATGGCCCAATAAATAGCCTTAGACCCAATTCTCATCACCTCTCCATGTCTCAGTATCCTTCCTTAAATAATAATTGGAAAATTCCAGTGTCCTTCTAGTCATACAAGTGTACAAACTAAGTTTATGAATACAAATTTTGAATGACACCAGTGCCTATTCAGACTCCCAATTTGATATTACATCCTTTAAAATTGTATCCCTTGTGTTTTACTTCACTAGTCTATTTGGGTAAAGAAAAATTCAATTCAGAAACCAATCAGTAAACATGAAATAAAATGACACCGTGAATGTTGTGTCAATGGGTGGGGAAAGGGATTGTCCAATTTGTTAACACCTCATTTTATGGATTAGCCCCTTCATAAGCACCCTTCTCAATCCTCAGAAAGAACAAGAACACAATCTATTTTAATAGGGCTTATTGGATAAGTCCAAATCCTTCTCAGAAGATTTGGTGCCTTGAAGTCTAGATTTTCAGTGCACATATGAAGTGACACTTAAATGTGTTCCAATTCTAAAGTCTGCCATTTAAAGGAACCATGTTCTTATCCTGTTTTTGTTTTGTTTTATTTCAGTTTACTGAGGTTTCTTCACATCTGGCAAATGTCTGTATGGTAGGGAGAAAGGCAAGGAGATGAAATGGGAAGAAAGAAATAACTTGGGATAGGAGGGGGAGAGTTTCTGAAATATTTTCCATGCAAGTTTCTATAGTAAGGCAATGGTAATCAGGACTTGCTACATACTAGGCACTGGGTGAGGCATACAAGGCAACATGCTAACTGGACATCAAAAAGAGACCAATGAAACACAACAGTTTGGCAGATGCTTCTGACTTAAAAAAAAAAAAAACACATTTGCACAGGCTTGAGAGAGCCTGTTGTCCCGTGGGGAGGCTTTGGCATAGCCAGAAGCAAACATCAAAGACACTACAGACTTCAAATCTCCTCCAAGGGTGCAATCAGCAGGACAGGAAATGGGAAAGTCATCCTAAAAGGGATTTGGAAGGGAAGGAGTTTATCCAAGGATGCTCCCAGACTGACATATGAGCTTTTGCCATGTGGACATTTAACAGAGGTGATATGGTGGACAGCTTGGCACCCAGTCAGTAGCAAGTCTTGCCCTAGGCTCCCACTGAGAAACTGCGGGACTAAGGCGACACAAAAAAGGTAATTCAAGAAGGATGTTTTGTCATCTTCATGGTTGACTTAATATTTTGAAAGGATACCATGGAGGAGGGAAGCCTGCATTCTAAAACAACAGAAGCAGAAATAAATATCCAAAGATAGAATCCCAAAGGAATAGGAGAAAACCAAAGCCAACAAGAGAATCTGAACAAGTAGGGTTTGCTTGAAATGATATCTGGCATGCTAGACTGAAACTCCTGGTCACTCAGCAGGGTCGCTTCATGCTTATAGTACCTCAGTATGACTAAGGAACCAAGAGTTGCCAATAAACACAAGGAAAGGCCTTTAATTCCATGTCACTGGGAAATAATGACAGACTATGATATCTGTACATATGTAGAGCCCAAACAAGATTGAAATTTCACATGTGGCCTGCCATTGAATTTGGATCATAAAAATGAATGCAGATAAGCTTTTTTTTTTAAGAAACAAAGAGTTCTTACAAAAGCAAGAAATTAAGAGCTTCCTTGAAGAGATAGGAATGTAAAAACAAATATATGAGATGATACATATATAGATATGTATTGGTTGTGCATGTGTTGTTTATGTTGATTAAATCAAATAATATACCACATGTATTTTAAGTTGAGCAAAGCTGATATTTTATAGTAAAAGTCACAGCAAATGGGGACTTGTGTTTTTTTGTACTTTCTTGTTTATTGCAATAATATTCAAAATAAACAAGATAAACAACCTAAGAAAATGTAATTTTTATATATGTGTGTGTATATGTGTGTATGCAAGTGTGTGTGTATGTATACATATATACTTACACATATTGTATATATAAACATATACATATATTTTTTTCACATACTAGGATATTATTCAATGAAAAGAAATCTTGCTATATATGACATTATGGATAAACTTGGAAGGCACTATTGTGCTTAACAAAACAACCCACACCAGACCAAAAAAGACAAGATACAGTGTGGTATCACTTACATGTGGAATCTAGAAAAAATACCAAATTCATAGAGAACAAAATCATGATTTTCTGGGTGCTGGGTGTTGGGTCAAATGGGGAAGTTTGGATAAAGGGTCAACATTTTCAGTGATAAGATGAATAAATACCAAAAATCTCATTACAGCATTGTGATTATAGTTGATAATATTATATTGTGTACTTGAGATTTGCTAAGAGTAGATCTCAGCATTCTCACAAAAAATAAAAAAAAATATATGAGGTAATGAAATGTATTAATTAATTTGATTGTGATAATCATTTCACAATGTATATAAATTTTTTTACATTTTAAACATATGTAGTTTTGTCAATTATCACTCAGTGATGGTAGGTTAAAAACAATGTTATTGGATTTCATCTTAATTTTTGATTTTTTCATTGCTAGTATATAATAAGTTTTGCATATTGATTTTATATCCAACAATCTTGCTAAATTCATTATTTATAATACTTTGTTTTAAATCATATAATCTTAGCAGCATAAAAAATCATTATGACATTATTGCTACATGAAATATTTATTTATTCACTATTCTTCTCCTTTGAGGGATATATCTCTATCTCTATCTATCTATCTATCTATCTACCTATCTACCTATCTATCTATATCTGTTTGAAGTTATTCCTCATCTAATTGGGCTACTTTTTGTGTTTTGGATTACTTTTTCACTGTGTTTTATTGTGGATTTTTTTATTGCTATGTCTTCAAGTATACTAATCTATACTTCTTTTTTATGTAAATTTTTTATTTACATATAACAGCGAATGCATTACTATTCTTATTGCATATATAGAGCATAATCTTTCATATCTCTGGTTGTATACATAGTATATTCACACCAATTCATGTCTTCATACATGTATTTTGGATATTAATGATCATCACATTCCACCATCATTAATTACCCCAATGCCCCCTCCCTTCCCCTCCAACCCCTCTGCCCTATCTAGAGTTCGTCTATTCCTCCCATGCTCCCTCTCCCTATCCCTCTATGAATCAGCCTCCTTATATCAAAGAAAACATTAGGCATTTGGTTTTTTGGGATTGGCTAACTTCACTCAGCATTATCTTCTCTAACTCCATCCATTTACTTGCAAATGCCATGATTTTATTCTCTTTTATTGCTGAGTAATATTCCATTGTGTATATATGCCACATTTTTTTATCCATTCATCTATTGAAGGGCATTTAGGTTGGTTCCACAGTTTAGCTATTGTGAATTGTGATGCTATAAACATTGATGTGGCTGTGTCCCTGTAGTATGCTGTTTTTAAGTCCTTTGGGTATAGACCGAGAAGGGGAATAGCTGGGTCAAATGGTGGTTCCATTCCCAATTTTTCAATAAATCTCCATGCTGCTTTCCATATTGGCCACACCAATTTGCAGTCCCACTAGCAGTTTATGAGTGTACCTTTCCCCCCACATCCTCACCAACACTTATTATTGTTTGTCTTCATAATAGCTGCCATTCTGACTGGAGTGAGATGAAATTTTAGAGCTGTTTTAATTTGCATTTCTCTAATTGCTAAGATGAATAGTTTTTCTTGTATTTGTTGATTGATTGTACATCATCTTCTGAGAAGTGTCTCTCCAGGTCCTTGGCCCATTTATTGATTTAGTTATTTGTTTTTTTTTTTGTTTTAGCTTTTTGAGTTCTTTATATACCCTAGTTATTAGTGCTCTATGTAATGTGTGAGGGGTAGAGATTGGCTCCCGAGATGTAGGCTCTTTATTCACCTCACAGATTGTTTATTTTGCTGAGAAGAAGCTTCTTAATTTGAGTCCATCCCATGGGAAATTGTTATATGAGCTCCCAAACCTGATAATTTTTTCTCATGCATTCCTCATGCAATAACTCATGCACAAAATTTGGTGGCTATGTACTATCATGGCCATGGCCAGGCTTGGAATTTCTGGAGTAGAAGCTGGCCTTAGATGCTAGCTTCACTACTATCAGTGTCACTTGGAAAAGTTCCTAAAACAGACTTTAGACAACATGACTATAATATCAGCACTTAGCTTGTATAACTACTGGAGGGAATAAATGAAAGAATATATGTAAAGCACTAGATTTGACCCTAACACACATTACAAACTCAACAAATATTCACTAGTAACATCACAAATCTGTGACAAGCTCTGTGTCTTATATGTCGTTGTAGTATTAACAGCAGCTAACAACTAAAGAGTAGAAGCAGTATTTAATAAATGTCTGTTGCTTAATTTAGAAATTAGAGCCCCATGACTTGATTTCCTGAATTCTATAATATAAGTGGTGACAAATAAAAGTACAAATTTTATTTTCTTTTTTCTATGTGGTTTTTCCATTGGTTATTGAACAATGGCATCTTTCAGTGAATCTAATTTTTAAATTTAATCGCATCTCTTTAGAACAGAGTTAATTCTTGGTCTTTGTCATCATTATTAAATCCCATCACTTACTCTCCTGGAAGCCATGACAAAATCAGTACCTTAGCATAACATTCTTCAAGATTTCTCCAAGGAGCAGATTCTCCAGATGTAAAGAGATATTCCTATTCTATAATATTTTGAGAAATGTTAAATGAAACAATGCAGACATACGGGACTTATCAGAGCCTCAAATATGTTGGGTCCTGTGGATCTCCAAGGGATACATTTAAAATGCCATGTGCTCCCCAATTCATATGTCCACACAACTCCTTTTTCATGGAATTACCCCTCTCACAGAATTAATGGCCCCAGACGGAATTAATGCTCTATGGTAGCTACATCTTTTATTTGGAGAATTAGCAAAAAACAGTACAGGGAAGTAAAAAATAATTAAAAAGACATTTCTGGAGCTAATTTTGTTAACATGATTCCTACTACAGGAAACCTCTCAGGAATCAAGATGCAATTTCTTTTTAATAAATAACCTGTTCTTGGAGATAATTTTAGACTTATAGAAAAGTTTCAAACACAGTACAGAGAGTTCCCTTTATAGCCTTCAGCTAGTTTCTCCTATCCTTAACATCTTATGTAACCATGTTTTTTTTCAATCGAAACTAAGAAATTCCTTTAACATAATACTATTAACCAAAGTACAGAACTTATTGAGATTTCTAATTTTATCATCAATATCTTTTGTTTGTTCTATTCAAGATTCCACATTGCATTAACTTGTCATGTTTCCTTAGTCTCTTCTGATCTGAGTTCCTCTATCTTTCCTTGTTTTTCAGCACTGGCACTTTGGAAGTATACCAGTTTTTTCTGGTGTAGAATGTGCCTTAGATTGTTTTTTTTTTTTTTTGTATGTTCTCTAAATTGGGTGGCAGGATATGCATTAGGAGCAAGATTACTACACAAGTGATACATCCTTCTCAGTGCATCATATCTGGGGTGCATGGTGTTCATAGCCATTATGGGTGATATTAACTTTGATTTCTTGGCTAAGTTGGTGTCTGAAAAGTTTTAGACTATCAACTTACCATTTTTACCTTAGTAATGACCAAATATGTTGGAAGAAATACTACTTAAGTCAATATACTGTTTCTCCCTGTAGTGTTTCCCAAACATTTTAACACTGGTGAATTTTTCCTGTTAAAATTATCATTGTAGTTTTTGAATTCTATTTTTGAACTATTCAGTTGAAAAATTCTTTCTATTTCCATTATCATTATTTCTATTTACTTTCATTAGTATTTTTCTGGAAGGAAGAAATGATGCTTCTTGATCCCCCACAGCGGACACTCCACCGAGGCAGTCAGCGGCCACCATCCGGTAAAGCGGAAGGATACACCGCCACTCTCCCACAGAGTGCAGCATCAAAACAGGTTTGTGTCAATCAGCTCACCCCCCAGACATCGGGAATTCGCATAAAATCTCTCCTAGGCTTGCAGGGAGAGGGAGTATCAAGCTGAGCCTCCATAAAGACTAGGGGGAAACTAGAGACACCTGACCTCCAACCCCTCCTCCCAGTAGCAGCCAAAACGAAACCTGGCTAGCCAGCTCTGGGGAAGGGGCAAGCAGAAAAAATCAAAGTGTTCCTCCTTCCTGTGGAGCACAGATAACTCAAGGAGAATAGGAAGATGGCAGCGAAGGGAGTGCATCACCCCAGGGCGCCGCGTCACTAAGTGGGAGAAAGACGATGCAAAACAGCTGAAGGATATCTTTGGGAAGTTCCAGTGAAATTGAGGTGCTCCAGAATCTAGTGGACAGATTTCCATCGTGAGAAGTTCGGCTCTGAGAGCTCCATTTCCCCTCACGGAGGGTCGCATAGCCTGACAGGCGATCGCCCCGCGGCTGCAGTCTGTGGCGCGCACCGGGGAGCGGCAGGGTGCCGGAGCGGGGGAACAGCGATACGGATCCGGGGGGGCTCCCGCCAGTGGTACATCGGAGCCCTTAGTGCTGAGTTCCGGCTTTGAAACAGAGGAGAGAAGCGGCCCAGTTTGGTTCCAGACACCGGTCAGACCACAGTGGAGGACAGCAGCCGCCATTTCGGAGAGATGATGTGATCATCCCCGTGTTCTACTGATCTCAGCCCATTCAACTACGGAACAGGTGATATCAGGCTGGTATTTGCCTGCGTCTAGCAGACAGATTTCTTGCTCAGGCTCGGGGCGGGAGTTCTTGTGGAGAATACTCCTAGAGGCGCGTGCTGGGCAAGGCGTGCGCCGGGCACTGAGCAGCTGGATTCTGGTTCCCGGGGCTAACCTGGCCCAGGTCTGAGGAAACTGCGGAGACTGCCGGTGGAGGCCAGCTCCAAGTGGAGCGTGCGCTGAGCTTGGGGCGACTGGATTCTGACTCCCGGAACAGTTTTGGCCTGGGGCTGGGGAACCCGTGGGGTCGCTCCCTGGAGCCAGCTCCCAGCGGAGAGTGTATCAGGATCGGAGAGGCGGGGTTCCGGCTACCTAAGCTGCTTTGGCCCAAGGCTAGGGAACCGGCAGTGACTGCTTCTCAATCAGGGTCCGGCGGGGTGCTGGAGGGGCAGAGTGGAGCTTTCACCTGCGCCCAGAGCAGGCCAAGTGACCCGCCGGCGTGGTACCATGACACCCCAAACGCAGCTGGGGCTGAAGAGAGCAGCCGCCCACGCCTAGAATAGGACCAGCGATTCCGCGGCGCGGTAGCCAAGTAACCTCATTTGGAGTAGGGGCTGTGCAGAGCTGACATCCGAGCAAGCAGGGCAGGCAGACCTGCCGCCAACTGGCAAGACAGGCCAGGTAGCTTGCCAGCGTGGTGGACACGCAACACCGAGGCAGTCGCGTCACACTGGTTGGAGTGGGGGTGGAGCAGGGTCGCCGACCGGGTCCGGAGGGGGCTCAGCGACCCATTGGAGAGGTAGTCAGGTACCCCCATTGGGAGTGGGGGCTGTGCAGAACTGAGACCCACCGGCCTAGAGGTCTGCAAGAGCGGTAGACTCGTCACACCAATTGGAGTGGGGGCCCAGCAGAGCTGCCACCCACATCCAGATCAGGACCAACGACCCCAGGGCGTGGTAGTTACGTTACCACAATTGGAGTGGGGGCAGAGCAAAGCCACCACCCGTGCCCGCACCGGGGGCAGACCTGCGACCGATCAGCGGGGTAGACAGACCACCATAATTAGAGGAGGAGCACAGCCAATACCCGCCCTGCAAGGGAGACTTCCCAACTATACAAGAGCAACATAAAGAAATAGGGGGTAAATTTCAAAAACACAACAGTTGCACCAAGCAGAAAGAAACGCGAGCAGTATGAAAAGACAAGGAAAGAAAGGACCACAAGCAATTCAGGTCAACTCAACTTTAGAAGAGGTAATAGCTGCAACAGATGGAATGTCAGATAAAGAGATCAGGATTTATATGCTTCAGATGATCTGGAGTCTCAAGGAAGACATGAGACAGCAAAATCAGACAATGAAAGATCACATTGACAAACAAATCCAGGAAGTAAAAGATCAATTTCACAGGGAGATAGAGGTAATAAAAAACAAACAAATAGAAATTCTAGAAATGCAGGAAACAATAAACCAACTTAAAAACTCAATTGAGAATACTGCCAGCAGAGTAGATCACTTAGAAGAGAGAACATCAGACAATGAAGACAAAGTATTTCAACTGGAAAAGAACATAGACAGCTCAGCAAGTCTGCTAAGAAACCATGAGCAGAACATCCAAGAATTATGGGATAATATCAAAAGACCAAATTTAAGAGTCATTGGGATACAGGAAGGCACAGAGCTCCAAACCAAAGGAATAAAAAGTCTATTCAGTGAAATAATACGAGAAAACTTCCCAGACTTGAAGAATGAGACAGATTCCCAAATCCTAGAAGCCTACAGGACGCTGAATGTGCAAAATCATAAGAGATCCACACCTAGAAACATTATAATGAAAATGTCCAACATACAGAATAAGGAGAGAATTTTAAAAGCTGCAAGAGAAAGAAAGCAGATTACATTTAGGGGTAAACCAATCAGGATAACAGCTGATCTCTCAACACAGACTCTGAAAGCTAGAAGATCCTGGAATAACATATTTCAAACACTGAAAGAAAATGGGTTCCAACCAAGAATCGTGTATCAGGCGAAATTAAGCTTCAGATTAGAAGATGAAATTAAAACCTTCCACGATAAACAAAAGTTAAAAGAATTTGCAGCTAGAAAACCATCTCTTCAAAAAATCCTTGGCAAAACATTACAGGAAGAGGAAATGGAAAATAACATTGAAAACCAACAATGGGAGGTAGGACAGTAAAGGGGGGAAAGTAGTCAAAGAGGATAACAAATCAGGGTTAGTAACATCAATAAACAAATATGGATAGAAGAACAAACCATATCTCAATAATAACCCTAAATGTTAATGGCTTAAACTCACCAATTAAGAGACACAGGCTAGTAGAATGGATCACAAAACAAGACCCAACAATATGCTGTCTACAGGAGACGCATTTGATAGGAAAAGATATACATAGACTGAAGGTGAAAGGCTGGGAAAAATCATACCACTCATATGGACTGCGGAAACAAGCAGGAGTGTCCATACTCATATCTAATAAAATAGATTTCAAGCCAAAGTTAATCAAAAGGGACAAAGAAGGACACTTCATACTGCTCAAGGGAACCATACACCAACAAGACATAACAATCATAAATATATATGCCCCAAATAATGGTGCAGCTGTGTTCATCAAGCAAACTCTTCTCAAGTTCAAGAGTCTAATAGACCACCATACAATAATCATGGGAGACTTCAACACACCTCTCTCACCACTGGACAGATCTTCCAAACAAAAGTTAAATAAGGAAACTATAGAACTCAATAACACAATTAACAACCTAGACTTAATTGACATATATAGACTATACCACCCAACATCAAGTAGTTACACTTTTTTCTCAGCAGCACATGGAACCTTCTCAAAAATAGACCATATATTATGTCACAGGGCAACTCTTAGACAATATAAAGGGGTAGAGATAATACCATGCATCTTATCTGATCATAATGGAATGAAACTGAAAATCAATGATAAAAGAAGGAAGGAAAAATCAAGCATCACTTGGAGAATGAACAATAGGTTGCTCAGTGATCAATGGGTTTTAGAAGACATCAAGGAGGAAATTAAAAACTTCCTGGAGTTAAATGAAAACACAGACACAACATATTGGAATCTATGGGACACATTGAAAGCAGTTCTAAGAGGAAAATTCATTGCTTGGAGTTCATTCCTCAAAAAAAGAAAAAACCAACAAATAAATAATCTCATACTTCATCTCAAAATCCTAGAAAAAGAAGAGCAAAACAACAGCAAAAGAAATAGAAGGCAAGAAATAATTAAAATCAGAGCTGAAATTAATGAAATTGAAACAAAAGAAACAATTGAAAAAATTGACAAAACTAAAAGCTGGTTCTTTGAAAAAATAAATAAAATTGACAGACCCTTAGCCATGCTAACGAAGAGAAGAAGAGAGAGAACCCAAATTACTAGCATACGGGATGAAAAAGGCCATATCACAACAGACACTTCAGAAATACAGAAGATAATCAGAAATTATTTTGAATCCTTATACTCCAATAAAATAGAAGATAGTGAAGGCATAGATAAATTCCTTAAGTCTTATGATCTGCCCAGATTGAGTCAGGAGGATATTGACAACCTAAACAGACCAATAACAATAGAGGAAATAGAAGAAACCATCAAAAGACTACCAACTAAGAAAAGCCCAGGACCGGATGGGTATACAGCAGAGTTTTACAAAACCTTTAAAGAGGAACTAACACCAATACTTTTCAAGCTATTTCAGGAAATAGAAAAAGAGGGAGAACTTCCAAATTCATTCTACGAGGCCAACATCACCCTGATTCCGAAACCAGACAAAGACACTTCAAAGAAAGAAAACTACAGACCAATATCTCTAATGAACCTTGACGCAAAAATCCTCAATAAAATTCTGGCGAATCGGATTCAAATACATATCAAAAAAATTATACACCATGATCAAGTAGGATTCATCCCTGGGATGCAAGGCTGGTTCAATATACGGAAATCAATAAATGTTATTCACCACATCAATAGACTTAAAAATAAAAACCATATGATCATCTCAATAGATGCAGAAAAAGCATTCGACAAAGTACAGCATCCCTTTATGTTCAAAACTCTAGAAAAATTAGGGATAACAGGATCATACCTCAACATTGTAAAAGCAATCTATGATAAGCCACAGGCCAGCATCATTCTGAATGGAGAAAAATTGAAGGCATTCCCTCTAAGATCTGGTACAAGACAGGGATGCCCTCTCTCACCACTTCTGTTCAACATAGTTCTCGAAACACTGGCCAGAGCAATTAGACAGACGAAAGAAATTAAAGGCATAAAAATAGGAAAAGAAGAACTTAAAATATCACTATTTGCAGATGATATGATTCTATACCTAGCAGACCCAAAAGGGTCTACAAAGAAGCTATTAGAGCTAATAAATGAATTCAGCAAAGTGGCCGGATATAAGATCAACACGCATAAATCAAAGGCATTCCTGTATATCAGCGACAAATCCTCTGAAACGGAAATGAGGAAAACTACTCCATTCACAATATCCCCCCAAAAAATAAAATACTTGGGAATCAACCTAACAAAAGAGGTGAAAGATTTATACAATGAAAACTACAGAACACTAAAGAAAGATATAGAAGAAGACCTTAGAAGATGGAAAAATATACCCTGCTCATGGATAGGCAGAACCAACATCATCAAAATGGCGATATTACCAAAAGTTCTCTATAAGTTCAATGCAATGCCAATCAAAATCCCAACAGCATTTCTTGTAGAAATAGATAAAAGAATCATGAAATTCATATGGAATAATAAAAGACCCAGAATAGCAAAAACAATGCTAAGCAGGAAGTGTGAATCAGGTGGTATAGCGATTCCAGACTTCAAACTATACTACAGAGCAATAGTTACAAAAACAGCATGGTACTGGTACCAAAACAGGAGGGTGGACCAATGGTACAGAATAGAGGACACAGTAATCAATCCACAAAACTACAACTATCTTATATTTGATAAAGGGGCTAAAAGCATGCAATGGAGGAAGGATAGCATCTTCAACAAATGGTGCTGGGAAAACTGGAAATCCATTTGCATCAAAAAGAAGCTGAATCCCTATCTCTCGCCATGCACAAAAGTTAACTCAAAATGGATCAAGGAGCTTGATATTAAATCAGAGACACGGCATCTGATAGAAAAAAAAGTTGGTTATGATCTACATACTGTGGGATCGGGCCCCAAATTCCTCAATAGGACACCCATAGCGCAACAACTAGAATCAACAAATGGGACTTACTCAAATTAAAAAGTTTTTTCTCAGCAAAAGAAACAATAAGAGAGATAAACAGGGAGCCTACATCCTGGGAACAAATCTTTACTCCACACACTTCAGATAGAGCCCTAATAACCAGAATATACAAAGAACTCAAAAATTAGACAATAAGATTACAAATAACCCAATCAATAAATGGGCCAAGGACCTGAACAGACACTTCTCAGAGGAGGACATGCAATCAATCAATAAGTACATGAAAAAATGCTCACCATCGCTAGCAGTCAGAGAAATGCAAATCAAAACTACCCTAAGATACCATTTCACTCCAGTAAGATTGGCAGCCATTAGGAAGTCAAACAACAATAAGTGCTGGAGAGGATGCGGGGAAAAGGGCACTCTTGTTCATTGCTGCTGGGACTGCAAATTGGTGCAGCCAATTTGGAAAGCAGTATGGAGATTTCTTGGAAAGCTGGGAATGGAACCACCATTTGACCCAGCTATTCCCCTTCTCCCTATTCCCTAAAGACCTAATAAGAGCATGCTACAGGGACACTGCTACATCGATGTTCATAGCAGCACAATTCACGATAGCAAGATTGTGGAATCAGCCTAGATGCCCTTCAATAGATGAATGGATAAAAAAAATGTGGCATTTATACACAATGGAGTATTACTCTGCATTAAAAAATGACAAAATCATAGAATTTGGAGGGAAATGGATGGCATTAGAGCAGATTATGCTAAGTGAAGCTAGTCAATCTTTAAAAAACAAATACCAAATGACCCCTTTGATATAAGGGGAGTAAACAAGGACAGGGTAGGGACGAAGAGCTTGAGAAGAAGATGTACATTAAACAGGGATGAGAGGTGGGAGGGAAAGGGAGTGAGAAGGGAAATCGCATGGAAATGGAAGGCGATCCTCAGGGTTATACATAAGGACATATAAGAGGAAAGGAGGGGTAAGACAAGAGAATACAAATGGAAGAAATGATTTACAGTAGAAGGGGTAGAGAGAGAAAAGGGGAGGGGAGGGGAGGGGAGGGGATGGGAGGGGAGGGGGGATAGTAGAGAATAGGACAGACAGCAGAATACATCAGACACTAGAAAGGCAATTTGTCAATCAATGGAAGGGTAACTGATGTGATTCAGCAATCTGTATATGGGGTATAATTGGGAGTTCATAACCCACTTGAATCAAATTGTGAAATATGATGTATTAAGAACTATGTAATGTTTTGAACGACCAACAATAAAAAAAAAAAAGAAATGATGCTTCTTTCCCATTAAGGGCAGAAACAGGCTACATAATTTGAGGTAGACCAGTAAGGCAGCATGTGTAGTTGCTTGGGTCTTTAGAATACAATGTTATATTGCTGTCCCCTGATGGTATTCTATTCTAAGATAAGCAAAAACATGCCCAGGACATTCAAGTCTTAGAGTTTAAACTCATGGTGGTGTTGATCTGAAGAATATAGACCTTTTAACAAGGGAAAAAAGAATTTCTGAGTCTCAGAGAGATAGAAAAGGCTAAGGTAGATGGCCATTGGATGCTTCATCAAAAAGAAGTCAATTCCAAAAGAGTACAAACAAAAGTTGACAGGTCCAGTGCAGAAATTCTAGAAGAAACATAGACCAAGCTCTCACGGGATTAAGATTACCTACAGAGAAGTCTGGTTGACAACAAGGAAGCCAGGCAAATGTGATAGATCCAGAAATTTAAAAGATTAGCTGGTATCATCAGAATCGTTCTCTGTGCTAGAGAATAAATAGTTTGGGCTCTGTTCACAAATTCAGTTCTGCACCTGTAACATGAATGTGGCCATAGACAATACATAAGGGAATAAGTATGGTAAGACTTGACTTGCAGTATTCAAATTTGGGCCGTGGACCATATACTGCAAAACCGGAAACAAAGTCAATAGTGTGCTCAGGGCCAGATCACTATTTAGGCACTATACAACTTACCTCTTGATAAGTCCTGTCTTGATTTAAATACATCCCAAGGGGCAGAAAACTAAAAATGACTATAATTACTTAAAACAAAGCACAGTGATTTTAGAAATTTTGGCTAATGAGGGACCTTTGATTTACTTTAACTATTGCTTTTTATCTGGATAGAGGGGTAAGTTTTACTTTGGAATTTAATCAAATTATGTTTATAATACACTTACCCAATTAGATGCATTATACAGTCATTTGGAAGATAGATTTTAGAAGTATTTTATGTTAGGGATTCTTGAGATGTTTTGACACAAATTGAATGTAAACTACTGTTATTATTAAATGTCCTCTTAACTTGGAATTTTATGATATGAGTAATTTGCACCAAATCCTTATTCTAAATTATTTCAGTAAGTTGAAGTAAAGGAAAGATTAACATTTGCTCCATCCTTTGAGTCATCTCTGGTCTAGTGTTTTGTTTAATGTTATCCTTAAACATTATACCTTTGAAATATAAGCTTTTAGATGGTGGCTAAACAGAGAAGGATGAATCAGGGAAGAATTTAAAATAATTTCACTGTAGGAGAGTTAATATATATTAAAAATTGTAATATACAGATTAAAAACTGTGTGTGTGTGTTAAGGAAAGAAATATATATATATATATATATATATATATATATAAACTTTAAACAAACTCTTTTGGAAGTGAGGTATCAATTCTATTTCCCTTGTAACCTCTGGGCTTTTCTTGAATCTTTGAATTCCTTTTATTATAACCAAAATTCTTATGAAGATATTTCTGTATATTTATTCTCAAGTAGCATAAAATACTTTAGAGCTCTTTTATAACTTAATTTTATGATAATTTGCAATTTTAAGAGCCTTTAAAGTTATATAGGTGCAAACAAAATGCAAGATAAGCAAAATGCATGACCATTTACTAGCAGATAAATAAAAGGAGAAAAATAACTTTCAATATTTTCAGTTTTCATAATGTCCTATAAGTTGTCTGGAAACTTAATTTCAACCCATGCCATACTTTACAGATTTGATTTTATGTAAAATAATCAATTTCAGAAAATGTCAAAAATGTTTTCACATTTTAAAATTAATTAGACTGAGTATTAGAATAGGACATACAGGATTCATGTGTCACTTTGCTATTTTGTATCATTGGAGTTGAAATATCAAGAAAGTTCCTTTTCATTTAAGAATTTTGTTAATAATTTTTTATATTAACATTTTTTTTAATTTTTTCTAATTGGTTATACATAACGGCAGAATGCATTTGTTTTTACCTTGTTAAAAAAAAACAGTTGTGGGCTGTGGATGTGGCTCAAGTGGTAACGCGAGCGGGGCGCTGGGTTCCATCCTCAGCACCACATAAAAATAAAATAAAGATGTTGTGTCCACCAAAAACTGAAAAATCAATATTAAAAAATTCTCTCTCTTCTCTCTCTCTCTCTCTCTCTCTCTCAAAAAAAATAACAGTTTCACCAAAACACAGTAAACAAAGTAGAATCATTCTGATTTTTATATTCATGAATTTCTTTGGACATGAATTAAGTAGAACACACGCCAGATTTGGAGAGTGACCACAGCTCAATAAACCTATGGTTCAGCAGATGTGGTTGTAAGATATGGCTTCACTGAAAATATTTACCACTAAGCAATTTGAGGACTCCACTCTGACGTTTTGATTTAAAAACTTGAAATTTTCAATAGAAAAGAAGTGGGTTTACCCTCAGTTTGGTCTTGAGGTATAGAAACTTTCAGTTATCTCAAATAAGCCATAATGTGAATCAAAAAATATTTTCCTTGCAGTATTTTTATAAATCTGTAAGGTATGAGCTGGGAAAGGTTGTCAGTACATGCAATGGCCATATTTCAGTTTCTTTTTGCTTACTTCAAGATACCCAGGGACTTTTCTCATTACATATGTTAAAAAGCCTTCATGAAGAACATTTATCTTGAAATATCAGCTTAATATCTGAGTAAATTATTTGAATAGTGTATTCTCTGATTAGTAAGATAATAGGTGTATTCTCAATTAAATGTCAGATTATTGAAATGTTCCAAGATTTTAAAGGGAATTTCATAACCACGACAATTTCCTGGGCTATAGATTTGAATACAATCATTCATAATATACATTGAAAAAATCCCATAAAATCATGAAATACATGGGAACTAAATACCTACACATGTATGAGAATAGGGACAAAGGAATTTGAGAAACACAGTCAGCTTTATGCTTCAAAGGTTTGGGTTAATAAAATCGGAGTCAGACCAGCAATACTACTTTGATCTAGATCAAAACTTCCCACTGTAATTTCTTGGCTGTGAGAGGAAGTGAATTTCCAGATTTCTTTTTATAAAAGAAAAACAAAAAAAAAGAAGCAGCCTGAAAAATGCTGACATACTTTCTCAATGGATTCAGAACATTTGTTTAAATTTATGAAACTTGTTGAGTTACAATCTAATATTTCCATAAGAGAGGCAGGACTGATGAAACAAAGTTGACCAAAAGTTGCAAAGGAAATGTCTAAGACAAAGTGGATTGTAGTATCACAACTTCAGTGGGTGCTGGTTCCCCGCATAGGGGAGAACTCCTACCTGGTGAAACATTTGGTTCATGGAAACTCTTTGAGTTGTTCTAATTTCCCTCTAACTTTCTCATAGAATATTCAGAGAATATTCTGAATAAGAATACTGGTTTTATTAGTCAGAATTCTTTGTTTGTTCAATCATGTCAATATTCATTTATTTATTTTTATTAATTTATTTATTCTAATTAGGTATATATGACAGCAAAATGAATTTTGATTCATTGAACACACTTGCAGCACAACTTTTCATTTCTCTGGTTGTACATGATGTAGCATCACACCATATGTGCAGTCATATATGTACCTAGGGTAATGATATCCATCTCATTCCACCATCTTTTCTGTCCCCATGTCCCCTCCCATCCCTCCCGTCCCTTTGCCCAAAGTTCTTCCATTTGTCTCATGCTTCCCCCACCATTATGGATCAGCATTCACTTATCAGAGAAAACACTTGGCCTTTGGTTTTTTGGGGTTGGCTTACTTCTCTTAGCATGATATTCTCCAGCTCCATCCATTTACCTGCAAATGCCATTATTTTATTCTCTTTTAATGCTGAGTAATATTCCATTGTGTATATATAACACAGTTTCTTTATCCATTCATATACAGAAGGCATCTAGGTTGGTTCCATAGTTTACTATTGTGAATTGAGCTGCTATAAACATTGATGTGGCTGAGTTACTATAGTGTGTCATTTTAAGTCCTTTGGGTATAGACCAAGGAGTAGGATAGCTGGGTCAAATGATGATTCTATTCCAAGTTTTCTGAGGAATCTCCATACTGCTTTTCAGATTGGTTGAACCAATTTGCAGGCTCAACAGCAATGTATGAGTGTGCTTCCCCCCCACATCTTTGTCAATACTTAATGTTGTTTGTATTCTTGATAACTGCCATTCTGAGTGGCATGAGATGAAATCTTAGAGTAGTTTTGATTTGAATTTCTGTGATTACTAGAGATGTTGAACATTTTTTCATATATTTATTGATTGAATGTATATCTTCTTCTGAGAAGTGTCTGTTCAGCTCCTTTGCCCATTTATTGATTGGGCTGTTTGTTTTTTGGTATTAAGTTTTTTGAGTTCTTTATATAATCTGGAGATCAGTACTCTATCTGACATGCATGTGGCAAAAATTTGTTCCCAAAATGTAGGCTCTCTCTTCACTTCATTGATTGTTTCTTTTGCTGAGAAGAAGCTTTTTAGTTTGAATCCATCCCATTTATTAACTCTGACAAAACAAAAAGTTGGTTCTTTGAAAAAAATAAATAAAATTGACCAACCCTTAGCCACTCTAATGAAAAGAAGGAAAGAAAAAACCCAAATTACTAAAATTCTTGATGAAAAAGGAAATATCATTTCAAACACTATTAAAATACAGAAGACAATTAGAAACTATTTTGAAAATTTATATTCCAGTAAAATAGAAAACCTCAATGACAGTATTTATTTTTAAGTGTTCCTTAAAAATTACCAGGTAAAACCCCACAGCACTCACTCATGTAGATAAATGAAGACCCAGAAGAACAAAACTCTTATTTCCATTACCTCAGAAACAATAAGAGAGGTAAATAGGGAGCCTACATCCTGGGAACAAATTTTTACTCCTCACACTTCAGATAGAGCCCTAATATCCAGAGTATACAAAGAACTCAAAAAGTTAAACAATAAAGAAAACAAATAACCCAATCAATAAATGGGCCAAGGACCTGAACAGACACTTCTCAGAGGAGGACATACAAACAATCAACAAGTACATGAAAAAATGCTCACCATCGCTAGCTGTCTGAGAAATGCAAATCAAAACCACCCTAAGATACCATCTCACTCCAGTAAGATTGGCAGCCATTATGAAGTCAAACAACAACAAGTGCTGGTGAGGATGTGGGGAAAAGGGTACACTTGTATATTGCTGGTGGGACTGCAAATTGGTGCAGCCAATATGGAAAGCAGTATGGAGATTCCTTGGAAAGCTGGGAATGGAACCACCATTTGACCCAGCTATTCCCCTTCTCGGAATATTCCCTAAAGACCTTAAAAGAGAGTACTATAGGGATACTGCTACATTGATGTTCATAGCAGCACAATTCATAATAGCTAGACTGTGGAACCAACCTAGATGCCCTTCAATAGATGAATGGATAAAAAATGTGGCATTTATACACCATGGAGTATTACTCAGCACTAAAAATGACAAAATCATGGCATTTGCAGGGAAATGGATGGCACTAGAGCAGATTATGCTAAGTAAAGCTAGCCAATCCCTAAAAAACAAATGCCAAATGTCTTCTTTGATATAAGGAGAGCAACTAAGAACAGAGCAGGGAGGAAGAGCATGAGAAGAAGATTACCATTAAACAGGGACGAGAGGTGGGAGGGAAAAGGAGAGAGAAGGGAAATTGCATGGAAATGGAAGAAGACCCTCATCGTTATACAAAATTACATACAAGAGGAAGTGAGGGGAAAGGGGAAAAAAACAAGGGAGAGAAATTAATTACAGTAGATCGGGTAGAGATAGAAGATGGGAGGGGAGGGGAGGGGAGGGGGGATAGTAGAGGATAGGAAAGGCAGCAGAATACAACAGACACTAGTATGGCAGTATTTAAAAACGTGGATGTTTAACCGATATGATTCTGCAATCTGTATACGGGGGGAAAATGGGAGTTCATAACCCATTTGAATCAAATGTATGAAACATGATATGTCAAGAGCTATGTAATGTTTTGACCAACTAATAATAATAAAAAGAAGTTATCTGTGTCCCCTCACTAGACTCCAAGTTGTGTAAGCATCGGGACATTAAGTATGCATCCTTCAAGGTTTCATCAGCACAAGTATGGTTGTTTACACATAATATAGAAACTCAATAAATATTTCAGTTTGATTGATTTCATCTATCAGCTCCAATGCAATGTGTTGCCTCTACTTATTATCAATTAAAATTCACTATGACTTACTTAGGCGATATTATTATCATTTTACAAAGCCCCAAGTTCATCAAGTGGGAGAACACAAGAAATGGGATTAGAACCTTGAAAAATTATTCAGTCGACACTACTAGGTTCAAAATCTTTTCTTAACCCAGGAAATAAAAGAGAATATTAGTTTTTCTTATTTTTGCCTAAATACGTAACATAGGAATCCTTCCTTGGCCACAGAAAAAGAGGTGTTTTGAAATTTTTTGTTCCTTTTAATTTTGTAGGAAAAGAAAGTCTTCAGTTAATTATTTAGAGAAAAGACTTCCCAAACCCCTTTCCAATATTTTCCTAATCATGTTCCTTGTTGGGGCATAGGCAATGAATTTGGAACTTGAAGCCCATTTCCTGTCTAAAATGGTTTTCATTCATTGACTGTGAACACTTGTTTTTTATTGCAAAGTTGTTTACAAAGCTGAGCTGCTGGAATACATTTCTTTTTAATGAACAAAAGAGTGATGGAATATTTAGCTGGAAGAAATTCACAGAGAGTCGCATGCAACTAGCAAATAGTTCTAAAATTAAAAGTTTTAGTTCTAATGTAGGCTTCTTGGTTCAAACTGGAGCAATATGCAGGTAAAATTTTGTTAATGGAAGAATTGAGTAATGGAGGAAAGAAAGGTTGATAATCTCTTTAAACTGAACAGAGCTTGCTCTTATCTCAAAGAATAATTTATTCAGTAAACATTAATGCATACAAAATCCTTGCTACATGGTAGGCATCAAGATACAAAGTTCACTGAATGAAACCTACTCATGAGAGATAATCAATAATTTATATTTTCATAAAAGTGACATGACTGCTATTCTTAAAGGTAATTCATACAAGTGACAGCAAATTATACTGAGAGTCCCAAAGTTTAGAATGATAAAAGCAACACATAATGTTAAGATCAACTGTATATACAAGCCACTTTGAAGGCAAGAACCTGACTGGTACTAAATCTATAGAAATATGTATCCAATGAAAGTGTTTCTTTTTTTTTTAATTGGGGAAGCTTCCGTCTTTTTATTTGAGATAAAATTCACAAACCATAAAATTCATCTATTAAATTGAACAACTCAATGGTTTTTAGTATACTAATAGAGTTGTGCAAACATCACCACCATCTAATTTCAGAACACTGGAATTACTCCAGTAAGAAACTCTGGACCCTGTAAGCAGTTAGACACCAACCCCTTCTTTCCTCAGGCCCTGGCAATCACTATTCTATTTTCTATTGTGTAGATTTTCCTATTTAGGACATTTCATATAAATGGAATCATACAATATATGGTCTTTTGTGATAGACTCCTTTACTCAGCTTAATGCTTTGAGATTCATCCACCGTGTAGCATGAATCATTAGTTCATTTCTCTTTTAGCTGAATAATATTCCATGATGGACCCACATTTTGTTCATCCATTCGTGTGTGTGTGTGTGTATATATATTTATATATTTCAGTTGTAGATGGACACAATACCTTTATTTCATTATTTATGTGGTGCTGAGGATTTAACCCAGGGCCTTGAATATGCTAGGTGAGTGCTCTACCGCTGAGGCACAACCCCAGCCCTTGTCCATTCATCTTCATTTGATGTTCATTTGGAGTGTTTGCACCTTCTGACTATTATGAATAATGGTGCTATGAACATTTTTGTTCAAGTTTTTTTTTGTGTGAACATATTCCGTTGATAAAGTTGACTTAGAAAAAAATAAAAGCAAGAGTCAGACAGTTATCAATGGGCTAGAGAGCAAATGGCCTATTGGAAATTCATAAACGAGCATTCTAATATCCCCTACTTATTCTAAAGATCAGTCATTATGTCCCTTGCTAAAAAAACTGTTCATGGTGTGAGCTGATCAACTGATTTCAGTAACTATCAATATTTGTTCACTTGTTTTATCAATTACTATGACCATTTTTGTTTGCTGCTGGAGGTCTTCTCTGAGTTGTAGCTCAGTGGTAGAGCACTTGTTTTGTATGTACAAGACCCTGGGTTCAATCCCCAGCAAAAAAAGAAAAAAAAGAAAGAAAGAAAATAGAAACAAATCTGATTTCATTTCACTAGTAAGTATTTCAATATGGATCCCTTGAAAGACTTTAAAAATTAAAAAAAAATTAATAATATGTAACAAAATTAATAATAATATTTATGTTCAAATATCTCCAATTGCCTTAGGGACTTGTGCATGCAAAGCAAGCATTCTACCAACTGAGCTATATCCCCAGCCCTCCAACTGCCTTAAAAGTGTCTTTTTAAAAATTGCTTTAAGTTTAATTTACTCATACATGAAGTGGAAGCTAAAACATCCAAGGTTCTTACTTTCTTCAAATATTGTGATTCCACTCAATTTTCAGAAATAGTTTGAATTTAGTTCAGCTTTTACTAAAGCTATGATTTATCCATTTCAAATTATATTTTTATTACACAATAGCAATTGGGGATTATAAGGCTGATGTTAAGAGTATTGAGTTGGCATATCATTTAACCTACAGATCAAAATACTTACAACATGTCTGCTACTATTAGTGAAGCCAGTTGATTCTGTTAGCAGTGAATACACAGCTTGACACTATTGCCTAGGGTAGCAGGAGAGGACAAATGTAGTGGTGGGTGTATAGGAAGGGATTCTTTTTTGGCTATGGGACAGATAGACCGGCTTTTTCACCTCACTTTATTCTCAGCAAGGATTATTTATAGTAGGCCTTCAATGCAACTGTAGAATTGATAAAACACTGTGAAGAGGTTTGTATGTGTGTGCATGCATGCAGGGAAAACTAAATGAAAATTTGGTTTTATTTTTTTTTTAATTTTTTTATTGTTGGTCATTCAAAACATTACATAGTTCTTAATACATCATAATTCACAGTTTGATTCAAGTGGGTTATGAACTCCCAATTTTACCCAGTATACAGATTGCTGTATCACATCAGTTACCCTTCCATTGATTGACATATTGCCTTTCTAGTGTCTGATGTATTCTGCTGTCTGTCCTATTCTCTACTATCCCCCCTCCCCTCCCCTCCCCTCCCCTTTTCTCTCTCTACCCCTTCTACTGTAAATCATTTCTTCCATTTGTATTATCTTGTCTTACCCCTCCTTTCCTCTTATATGTCATTTTGTATAACCCTGAGGATCGCCTTCCATTTCCATGCGATTTCCCTTCTCACTTCCTTTCCCTCCCACCTCTCAACCCTGTTAATGTAAATCTTCGTCACAAGCTCTTCGTCCCTACCCTGTCCTTGTTTCCTCCCCTTATATCAAAGGAGTCATTTGGTATTTGTTTTTTAAAGATTGACTAGCTTCACTTAGCATAATCTGCTCTAATGCCATCCATTTCCCTCCAAATTCTATGATTTTGTCATTTTTTAATGCAGAGTAATACTCCATTGTGTATAAATGCCACATTTTTTTGACTAAAAGAATTTTGCCATGCCAGTTTTCTCTTTCAGTTTACTCAGTAAATAGACGTGACTCAATTATGAATTGTTTGAATTGTTTTGTTCATTTTTTTAAAAGTTGGTTTAATTCATAGTCAGTTCATCCAAAAATAAAAAAAAATAATTTTTAGATTAGAAGATCAGAAACTTGATGTTTTATGTTCTAATTTTTTTTTTTAATAATGGTTGAGTTTAAATTTCTGGTTGGAACAAGACTTTTCTTCAATTCAAACCTTAGTCCCATATTACATGGATCTTTCCAGCTCCTGAGCAATTTTTTAAACATTGGCACAAATGTATTTGCTTGCTCTATTACCATTGAGTACAGATAACAAGGCTCAAGCAAATGTAGCCTGCACAACAAGAATATAATCTCTGTTTAAAATCAAACTTCAGAGCAGGTCAACATGGCATAATCTCCTGTCCAAATGATCTGTAATTTGCCTCTACAGATAGTCATCTTGGCCCTAAAGTAGTTTAAAAAGTAGTGGCTGCCAAAATGTTAACCATTAAACAAAGGATTGCTTTTCTTGTATGTGGTAGAAACAAAGGTGCACTTCTAAATCTGTGTCTAAAAAATGTATTGGTTTTGAATCCAATCTACTTTATATAACCTTTGTTTTTGGTTTTCTAGGGCGAGCCTGCAAAAAGTTCTGAGAGGGCGAGCCTGCAAAAAGTTCTGAGAGTTCTGTTTGGTTTTATTCCTGGAGGCAAAGTTGACATAAGAAAACTTGGAAAACCCAAGGGAGTCCTGAAAGGAGATTATATTATATTGGAATGTATTCCATCAACTGCCAAAATATTTATGAACACTGAGTCATCATGGAGGATGTCCCCTTTCTAAGGGCATTGATGGGGTTTTAATTATAGAGAAGATTCATCTCTCTTATTGAACTGTGATGCTATTTAGCAGTCCCCATATTTGCCTTTCATGGTAACTAAAAGAAAACACTAATATATTTTGCTCATTTTTCAATTTTACAAAATCAGCCCACTTCATTTCTTCCAGCTTCACACAATTCTCTAGTTTTACTTTCCAGGTAACTCTAGAAGACACAGCATTTTAAGCACCAGGGGATTCTAGACACTTACACACCCAGCATCCTATGGATTCAATTAGGCACCATTAGAACCTGAAAGTCCAAGTTTCTACTTAGATATCTATGTTCAAGGAAGGTTTCTCCCAGGGCATTGTGTCTTTTCATAATTACATTTGGTTTTTGCCAAGTTCTCCTTTTGAGATTTAGAATGTCATTTTAACCCTTCACAAGTAAAAGGACAGTGCCAGGTTTTTCATTAGTGTAATGGATCCATGTGCCAAAGTCAGGGAGATATAATGTTACTTTTCAAATTCCTTGGAGTAAACATGTTGGCAAAGTCATAGCTTTTTTCCTACCTAATAAATTTGTGTTTTTTACTACCAGATAAGAGAGAAAAAGAGAGTGAAGTGATCTTTTATGACCAGGGTTTTTCAACTATGCTGGTTTTATGAACATTTGGGGCTGGAAAATTATTTTTTGTAGTGAGCTGTCCTATGCTTTGTAGAGTGTTTAGCAGCATCCTGGCCTCTCACACCTACATGTCAGTACCCAAACCACCCAATAAGTCCTGTCAGCAACAAATGTTTTCAAATATTGCCAAGTGTCTCCTACAGGTCAAAGTTGCCCACTGACAAGAACCAGTTTTATAAATAGCAGAAAAGTTATTCATTTTATTATAAAAATTGTTTATTCCTAAAATAACTCCACAGTCAAGTACTGCGTAAAGGATGGTGCCAGATATGAGGCAGCATTAGGTATGATCCTGAGGCTGGGGGTGTAGCTCAGAGATAAAGCATGTATTTGGCATGGAAGAGGTGAGGCCCTGGATTCCATCACAAGCAATACAAACACACACACACACACACACACACACACACACACACACACACACACATACAGAGGCTCTATAGCACAATGGATAGCACATTTGACTTCTAGGTATGATCCTTGCACAATGATTGTCCTTGCAGAGTTTATGGATTAGCCTAGGGAACTCATAGTCTAGCTTCATCCCCTTAGCAAGAGTACTAAACTATGTCAGTATAAGCTAGGATTTATTCTGTGAACTCATACCTTGATGTGCCTCATGACCTTCTCATTTGCCCCCAAGTCTCTACACCAGAACACCTGTGTGGCCTTAATGGGTGCTCCTAGAAGGTGATCCCATTCTTTTCAGCTTTTTCAGGTATTGGGTTTATACCTTTGGTTATCTATAGAAATATTTCATATTTCTCCTAGGAAATCAATAAAATACAGTAGCTGATAGTGTCAACATGAATGAAAAACAAAGGAATAAACGGGAGAGCCATTTCAAATAAATAAAAAAAAATAAGTTTTGGGAAGAAAAAAAACCAATCATCATAGAGGAATTAAAATCAAGGACTCTAACGTTTGAAATATAGGGATCTGGAAATGTGATTTTTCCATTAGACACAAGGAAATCTGGAGATGAGTCAGTGATGTGGTAGTATACTGAATAGATGGAGGTCAGCATTTCTTATGTACCTTTCTTTGCTTGAAAGTACTATCCCTTTTTAAAAACCTTTCTTCTATTTCATGTAATTTTTTATTAGTTTATTTTAGTTACACATAACATTAGGGTTAATTTTGACATAATTATATAAGCATGGAATATAATTTGCTCCAATTCAGTTCCCAGTACTTCCTCTTTCTCTCTTACCTCTTCTCTCCCATTTCCCCATCCTCTACTGATTATATATATTATACATATCTATATCCTCTCTATCCCTCATAATCCCCTTCCTCTATTCAATTGATCTCTTTTCTATTTTCATGGGATTCACCCCTCCACTGGTCTTTTCATTTATTATGGTCTAGTTTCCACAGAGTAGTTAAAACATTTGACAATTGGCTATTGACTTTATGGGTCTGGCTTATTTCACTTAGCATGATGTTCTCAAGTTCCATCCATTTAACAGAAAGTGTCATAATCTCATTCCTTATGACTGAGTAAAACTCCGTTGTATATATATGCCACATTTCCTTTATACATTCATCTGTTGATGGATATCTGGGCTGGTTCTATAGATTGGCTATTGTGAATGGTGCTGCTATAAACTTTAATTTGGCTGTATGCATATAGTAAGTTGATTTTAGCTCTTTTGGATATATACCAAGGAGTGGGATAGCTGGATCATATAGTAGTTCCATTTCATTTTTTAAAAAGGAATCTCCATACTGCTTTCAGAGTAGTTGTACTAATTTTCAGTTCCACCAACAATGTATGAGTGTAACTTTTCCATCAACAACATTTATTATTATTTGTATTCTTGAAAATTGTCATTATGACTGGTATAAAATGAAATCTCAATGTACTTTTGATTTTCATTTCTCTGATTACTAGAGACATTGAACATTTTTCATATATTTGCCATTTATATTTCTTCTTTTGAGAAGTGTCTCTTTAGTTCTTTTGCCCATTTATTGAATTTTTTGGTGTTAACTTTTTTGAGTTCTTCATATATTCTGGATATTAATGCCCTATATGAGGAGTAGGTGGTAAAGATCTTCTTCCATTCTGTGGGCTCTCTCTTATCTTAATTTTTTCCTTTGTTGTGCAGAAGCTTTTTAGAAGAAAGCTTTTTAGAAGAAGCCATCCCACTTATTGACTTGGCTTTGTTTCTTGCATTTTAGGAGTCTTGTTAAGGAAGTAAGAAATGGGTGAAAAAATGATAAAAAGTATGTATATGTATGCACATACATATGTGTGTGTATATACATATAGTATACACATACATATACATATATGTATGTAATGTGTATGTATGTGTTTTTTAGGCTATTGTAAACAGAATAGTTTTCATTGTTTTTCTCAGAAAATATATGTAATTCAATAATTCATTACATAATCAAATCAAGGACAAAAATCACATGATCATCTCAATAGATGCAGAAAAAGCCTTTAACAAAATTGAGTACCTATTCATGTTAAAAAAACACTAAAGAAACTAGATAAAGAAAGAATATAACTAAATATCATAAAGGTTATATATGACAATTCCATAGTCAACATCATACTCAATGGAAAAATATTGAAAGTATTTCCTCAAAAGTGAGGAACAAGACAAGAATGTCTACTCCCAACCCTCCTATTCAATATAGTTCTTGAAACTTTAGCTAGAGCAATAAGGAGAAGGCAATAAAAGAGGGAAGTAGGAAAAGAAAAAGCCAACTATGATTGTTTTTTAATGACATGGTCCTATACTAGAAGACCCAAAAAACTCTTCCAGAAGACTTCTAGAATTGATAAGAAATTCAGTGAAGTTCAGAATACAAGATTAACACATGGAAATTAATAGCTCTCTTATACTCCAACAATGAATTTTCTGAGAAAAACAATGAAAACTATTCTGTTCACAATAGCCTAAAAACAGTGGAAATAAAATGAAGGAAGTGAAAGACTGCTACAATGAAAATTATAAAGCACTAACAAAAGAAATTGAATAAGACCTTACAAGATGAAAAAACCTACCATTGTTCATCGATTAATATTGTCAAAATGGTCACAATCTACAGAGTCAATGGAATCCCCATCAAAATACATGATATTCTTCACAGAACTAGAAAAAACAGTCCTAAAATTTCATGGATCAAGAAAAGACCCAGAAAAGGTAAAGAAATCCTGAGCAATATGAGTGAGGCTGGAGGCATTATGATACTTGATCTCAAATTATCTACAGAGTTCTAGTCACAGAAGAGTATGATATTGACATAAAACAGGTATAAAGACCAATGGAATAGACTAGAAGACATGGAGACAAAAACCACCTAAATATAGTCAACTAATCCTTGAAAATCCTGCCAAAAGCATAAGTTGGAGAAAAGATAGCCTGTTTAACAAATGGTACTGGGAAAACTGAATAGCTACCTATAAAATAAAGAATGAAACAAAATATCTTTCACCTTAAAAAAATCAACTCAGAGTGAACCAAAGACATAGGAATTAGAACAGAAACAGTGAAACTGCCAGGAAGAATCATAGGGAAACACTCCAACACAATGGCATAGGCACTGACTTCCTTGCAACCACTCTGGAAAGTAGTATGAATATTCCTCAAAAAACTAGGAATGGGCTAGGTGCAGTGGTGCCCGCCTGTAATCCCAGTGGTTTAGGAGGCTGAGGCAGGAGGATTGTGAGTTCAAAGCCAGCCTCAGCAATTTAGCAAGAGTCTCAACAACTCAGTGAGATCCTATCTCTAAATTAAATATACAAAAAGGGCCGGGTATATGGCTCAGTGGTTAAGTGTCCTTGTGTTCAAAAAACAAACAAACAAACAAACAAACAAAAAAACTAGGAATGGAACAATCACCATTTGATCCAGTTATCCCACTTCTCAGTATGTGTCAACAGGAGTTAAAATCAGCATACTATAGTGACACAGCCACATCAATGTTTATAGCAGCACAATTCAATATAGCAAAGCTATGGAACCAACCTAGATGCCCATCAACAGATAAATGGACATAGAAATAGTGTGTATGTGTGTATATATATACACACAAACACACAATGGAATATTATTCAGCCATAAAGAAGTATGCCTTTATGATATTCATTGATAAATGTATGAATCTGGAGACTATCATGGTAAGTGAAATAATCCAATCCCCAAAACAAAGGTCAAGTATTTTCTCTGATATGCAGGGGAGGTAAAGAATAGAAGTTCAGTGGATTAGACAAAGGGGAGTGAAGGGAAGGGAGTGGGGATAGAAATCGGAAAGACAGTGAAATGAATCTGACATAATTTTCCTATATCCATATATGTATACACCTCAGTGAAATTCACCATCATGTACATTCACAAGACTGGGATCCTAATCATGTTTGTATATCAAAATAGACTCTACTGTCATGTATAACTAAAAAGAACTAATAAAAAAGACACCTAAAGCTCAAAAAATAAAGCAAGAATCTATAAGTAGAATAGCATTAAATTTAAAAAAAAGCTTCTGTAAAGCAAAGAAAAAAATTCCCAGCAATGCAAATGGCCAACTAATACATGAAAAAATGTTCAACACCCTTAGCAATCAGGGAGATGCAAATCAAAAGTACACTGAGATTTCAGTTCACCCCAGTCAGAATGATAATAACCAATAAATCAAAGAACAAAATTGCTGGCAGTGATGTGGGGGGAAAAAGTACACTTATATATTATTGGTGGTACTTAACATTAATATAACGACTTTGGAAAGCAGTATGGAAATTCCTAAAAAAAATTAGGAATGGAACCGCCATATTACCTAATTACCTCTCTTCCTGGTATTTATCTGAAAGATCTAACATCAACATACTATAATAATACAGGCATATCGAAATTTATATCAGCAGAATCCTAATAGTCAAGATTTGGAACCAATCTAGATGCCCATCAATAGACAAATGGATTAAAAAATGTGTTATATATCCCCAATAGAGTTGTACTCAGAACAAAATTATGGCATTTGCTGGTAAATGGATAGACCTGGAGAGCATAGAAAGTCAAGGGTTGAATTTTTTTTTTCTCATACATGGAAGCTAGAGAGAAAAGGGAATAAAATGAATATCTCATGAAGAAAGGAGGGAGAACAGTAGTGTTAGAAGCAGGGAACCAAAATTAAGGGAGGAGGGGAGGCAAAGGGGAAGAACTGGGGTATAAAGTTGAATAAATTATGCCAAAAGAAAATAAAACGCATCCAGGGAAAATGTCTAACTACATTCTAGGAAAGTTCTAGTGAAAAATAGAACTGTTGTTACTATCCATTCTAACATTATGACTGGGACTTGAAGATGTGCTAGGCTTGTCTCAGATAAAGCTAGTGTCTCAGCCATCATAGCAGATGACCCTTTCTTTCCTGAGTCATGACTATGCCTAAATCTTTTTTTGTTTGTTTGTTTTTGATACTGGGGATGGAACCCAGGGACTCTTAACAGCTGAGAAAAATCCCCAGCACTTTAAAATATTTTATTTAAAGACAAGTGGAGGAGAGATTGAGAAAGGGTAAAGTGGATATAGTGAGTATAGAGAGATATGTGATATGTCAAGTTGTGGGGGAACAAACAGGACTAAAGAAAAGTCTTTTTTAATGGGAAGGATTTAAAAATGAAGATGAAGAGGAGAGCATAAAATAGCCATATTTTGAAATAACCCAATCAAATTGTACATTTTAAATTTTGTCTCTTTCAGAGAAGTTGATTTGTTTCCTGATTTTTTAAAAATATTGTGGTTTTGAACATTGTTCCTAATTACTTGGAATGCCCCCATGGGGAGTGCCAAGGGATTTCTGTTTAACAGCCTGCAGACCTCTGAACCTTGGTACAGTCAAAGACAATTGTCCTTTCACAATTGATGTCTCTGATCTTATTCAAGCTTCTCCTGAGGCGCTCTTCATTTCAGGGTTTTCCACCTTTCATAAACAAGCCTTATCAGAAAGTACTACGTTTTGTAATCCGTAGGAATTCACTTTAGAAACTGATAGAATATGAATATTGTGCTTTAAAAATATGTATCTCTTCATCTGCTGAAACAAAACTACTATGAAACAGAATGAGTAAGTACTTTCATTCAACATTCCCTGTTCTCCCTTAAGGAACATGTTTGAAGGGTTAAGTGATTTGGTCACCTTTAATACATTTTCATTTTCACATTATACTCTTGACAATTCAAATGCCACAAATTCTTCAATTTATTTCTAGCACTTCTTATTTATTTATTTAGTGGTACTTGGGATTGAACCCAGGGCCTCACACGTGTTAGGCAAGTGTTCCACCACTGAGCTACATCCCTGGCCCAAATTCCTCCATTAAACTTTTCCCCTGGTTATCTCTATCTTTTCACAAACTATTTTTAGTTGTTAACATTTTCTTGCCTATGGAGATTGAACTTATTGCTAGGACACATCAGAGAATATTTTAAAAGATGATATTAATTTAACAATTGTAGGAGTGTTCATTCATATCTCCAAATATCAAAAGGATCAGAAGTCATTTGGGTTTTTCCTCATATATTTTGGATAATAACTCTTTATCAAAAACACAGTTTGAAATATTTTTCCCATTCTATTTTGTTGACTGTCTTCTCCACTGTGAAAAAGGTTTCTAGTTTGAAGTAGTACCACTTGTTTTTGTTTTTTGGTGTTACCAGAAAATCATTACCAAGATAAATGTTGATTAGCTTTTCCCCTACATTTTTCTAGGAGTTTTACAATTCCAGGTCTGGCATTTAAATTAATTATATTTTATTAAGAAAAGGATCCAATTTCATTCTTTGCCCATGGATATTCAGTTTTCTCTCCACTATTAATTAATTAATTAATTTTGGTACCAGAGAATGAACCCAGGTGTGTTTAACCACCAAGCCACATCCCCAGCCACCTTTTATAATTTATCTAGAGATAAGGTGTCATTAAATTGCTTAGGTCCTCGATAACTTGCTGAGGCTGGCTTTGAACTCACACTCCTCCTGCCTCAGCCTCCTGAGCTGCTGGGATTACAGGCGTGCACCACAGCACACATCTCTATATACCATTTATTGAAAAAATTATCCTTTCATCATTGTGTACTCTTGGCACCTTTGTCAAATATCAGTTGACCATAGTTGACTATAGGTGCACAGGTTTATTTTTGGGCTCTTGTCTTTGTTTCAGTGGTCTATGTGAAGGTTTTTATGCCAGTACCATATTATTTTGATTGTTAGAGTTTTATGATATTTAATATCTACAGCTTTGCTCAACATTGCTTTGGATATTCTGCAACTTTGTGGTTCCCTAGGAATCTTAGGATTTTTTTCCACATTTTTGTGAAAAATGCCACTGAAATTTTGATAGGAATTTCATTGAATCTATAGGTCACTTTGGGTAGTATAGGCATTTTTACAATATTAAGTCTTCTGATTCATGAACAGACAATACCATTTCCTTTTTGTTTTCAATTTCTTTCATCAATGTTTTATAGTTTTCATTGTACATATCTTTCATCACTTTGGGTCAGTTTATTTCTGATTATATTATTATATTTGATGGTCTTATGAATGGGATTATTTTATTTCTTTTTAAAAAATTTGTGTGCTGGGGATTGAATCCAGGACCTTGCACATTTTAAGCATGCACTCTACCACTGAGCCACAACCCTAGCCACATTTTATTTGTTTTTAAGATAGTTTGTTGTTAGTTGTGGATAGACACAATACCTTTATTTTATTTATTTTTATGTGATGCTGAGGATTAAACCCAGTGCCTCACATATGCTAGGCAAGTGCTCTACCACTGACCCACAACTCCAGCCCCAGTATATGATCTTTTTAATGTGCTGCTCCTCTTCTTTACTACAGAAATATTTATATTATACATTTCATGGGCCTCCGCAGCCTCCACTGTGGGTTTTATACGATATGCACTCTACGTACAATATTCTCCTAATCTGGAAAAATGTGTGTATAAAATATGTGGTTCCAGGGATATTGAAGAGGAAATTTCTGGTTATATTATCATCCTTGTGCTCCAGAATATGTTTAGATTGTTTTTAGATTATCATTGACATAAAAACACATATATTAAAAAATTTCATGGAAAAACTTGCTGACTCTGATGAATATTTCCATTGATCATAGGGTCTATGGTTCCCAGCTTAAAAATTTAGCAATGACAAATTTATGAGAGTAGTGTTGAAGGTTTTTGTTTGTTTTAGCTGCTTTTCTCTGTAAAGACCTCCTTTGAAATGCTAAATAATCTGATAGGCAGGTTTGGTTGGCACTTTTGCTTCAAATTCTGTTGGATATGATGAGAATCCTCAGAAGTATTTTTTTATAGCTAAAAATAATAGTTGGGTTCATTTGGCAAAATCATAAATTTAATTTGCTCCATTTCAATCACTGGTCCCCCACTTTTCCTCCCCTACTTCCTCCTTCTATTCTTTCTCTACTGGTCTTTATTCACTTATTTTTTAAAAATATTTTTTAGTTGTCAATATACCTTTACTTTATTTATATGTGGTACTGAGAATTGAACCCAGTGCCTTACACAAGCTAGGAAAGCACTCCATCACTGAGCCATAGCCCCAGTCCCTCACTTATTTATTTATTTTTGATTGGTGTTTTCTACATATACATAAAGGTGAAATTCACTGTAATATATTTATCTAAGGTAATTATGCTGCTCTTCTTGATGATTACCAAGTTTCCAAGGGAACCCAAAAGAGAGAGGGAAGTTGAACAGTTCATGGCAAATATCAATCTCATTCTAGATTGGAGTCATCTTGATCATTGAAATTCTATGTCACTGAGTTCATCATCTCTAGCAATCAGAGAAATGCAAATCAAAACTGCTCTAAGATACCATCTCACTCCAGTCAGAATGGCAGCCATTAGGAAGTCAAACAATAATAAGTATTGGTGAGGATGTGGGGGAAAGGGCACACTCATACATTGCTGTTGGGAATGCAAATTGGTGCAGCCAATATGGAAAGAAGTATGGAGAGTTCTTGGAAAATTGAGAATGGAACCACCTTTTGACCCAGCTATCCCTCCCCTGGGTCTATACCCAAAGGACTTAGAAACAGCATACTACAGGGACACAGCCACATCAATGTTTATAGCAGCACATAGTTCCACAATGGCTAAACTGTGGAACCAACCTAGCTGCCCTTCAATAGATGAATGGATAAAAAAACTGTGGCTTACATAAACAATGGAATATTTCTCAGAAATAAGAGAGAATAAAATCATGGCATTTGCAATTAAATGGATGGAGTTAGAGAAGATAATGCTAAGTGAAGTTAGCCAATCCCCCCTCCTCCACAAAAAAAAAAAAAAAAAAACAAATGCTGGATGTTTTCTTTGATATAAGGAAGCAGATTCATAATGGGATAGGGAGAGGGAGCATGGGAGCAATAGACAAACTCTGGATAGGGCAGAGAGGTGGGAGGGGAAGGGAGGGGGCATGGGGTTATTAATGATAGTGAAATGTTATGATCATTATTATCCAAAGTACAGGTATGAAGACAGGAATTGGTGTGAATATACTGTGTATACAACCAGAGATATGAAAAATTGTACTCTATATGCATAATAATAATTGTAATACATTCCACTGTCATATATAAATAAAAAATAAATTAAAAAATAAAAAAAGAAATCCCATGTCACTGAAACTAAAAAAAATATTGAAACCAAGAAAAATGGTAGTTTTAGAAGAAATTCATACTAACATTATCCCCAAATCTCTGGTAATTAACCAGAGGCAAAACACACACACACACACACACACACACACACACACATCCTTAAATTGTAATTCTTAGCCCAAACTTAATAATACCAATATTTATAAAAATTATTGTAGAATGGAAACGATCAATCAAGAGGTCTGTATTGAGTAGAATAAAGGGAGAAAGCCTCAAGACCAGCTAGTGGCAGTTAAATAAATAAATTTCACAGACACTGTGGAAGTCAGCCAAACCTTTGGGCAGGAGAATGACAAAGCAGGTAGAGAAAACAGGTAAAGCTGTGATGATTTCTGTTCTTTTAACCACAAGAATTTGGGAAACCAAGAGACCCCCCTCAGAAATTGACTAGGTATCATTGATGTTGAAGGAACAACTACTTTATACCTTTTCTACTTCTGGTTTCCCAGAAACTAAAACTCTTACCTTAGACCTTATTTCCACAACATTATAGAAAAACTAGTATGTTAAAAAGGGGGACAATGATTGGGGGTGGAGCAGTAGATCATCTGATTGGCTCCATCTTGACAAAATTTTAAGCAAGAGGTTGTATTTAATATCATCAAGAGGAAGAATATTAAAAGTTACTTTTTTAAAAAAGAGAGAGAGGGGGACAGAGAGAGAGAGAATTTTTTAAAATATTTATTTATTTTTTCTTAGTTCTCGGCAGACACAACATCTTTGTTGGTACGTGGTGCTGAGGATCGAACCTGGGTCGCACACATGCCAGGCGAGCGCGCTACCGCTTGAGCCACATCTCCAGTCCACGGGAAAGTGGGAAAATAAACAAGGAGAGAAATGAATTATAGTAGATGGGGTAGAGAGAGAAGATGTGAAGGAAGGGGAGGGGGGATAGAAGGGGATAGGAAAGGTAGCAGAATACAACAGTTACTAATAGGGCATCATGTAAAATTGTGGATGTGTAACCGACGTGATTCTGCAATCTGCATTTGGGGTAAAATTGGGAGTTCATAACCCACTTCAATCTAATGTATGAAATATGATATGTCAAGAGCTTTGTAATGTTGTGAACAACAACAACAAAAAAATAAATAAAAGTTACTTTTAACTGAATGCTGCTGATGTGTTGCTTCCCTCTGGGATCTGGGTGGACTCCATGTTAAATAATAAAAGTGATATGGTTATGCATTGAAGTTGAGTGGCTTTGGATTTCTGTTTATGAGGAAAAGTTCAGAAAGCAACCCAGAACTGGAAACAGACAGATGACAAACTTCCTAGAGCACCTTCCCAGATGGTCTTTGTCAGTGCCTCTAGTATCGTAATGCCCATCTCCACCATTGTGCTGCAGAGAGGGCCTGGTGCAAAGAAAATCAACAGACCCTGCACAGCATTCTTGACCGGGTATTCATTTTTTTTTTTACTTATATTTTATCTAGACTTTTTAAAACAACAACAACAACAAAAACAAGGGAATCAGAGCTTTCTAAAAACAAGTTACTAAATCCTATGCTTAGTCATGGATGTGACTTAGAAATCTTGTTCTGATTCCCCTTTCATTTAAAATTTAAGAAACATGCTTGCTGCTCTGCCTTAGTCTCCTCCATATATGGAATAAATGTTTGAGGCAGAATGGAAGTTTTGTTAAGTAAAGGGTAGGTATGCATAGCATGCTTTGAAGAGGGAAAAATGCAGAGCCAGTGCTGTGGACAGTCATGAGTCGAATTCCATGGGAATTAATCTGTGCATGATTCTGTTCTACAGTGACTACTCTTGGTTGCATGAAGTGACCACTTCTAGCGAAAGCCAAGTTCAGTTACCCAAACTGCACCTGACTATTCTGGAAAGTGGTCTTTATTTTCTTTCCCTTCAAAAACCTACAGCCTGTTGGCCAGGTAAAATAATAGAACATATGGTCTTTATTTCGTTTTTTTGTGCTCACCGCCAAGACTAAGAGGAGGGTGAAGAGTGAAGATCTCTCGGCTGTCTCCAATGCTTTCCTTTAATCTTACTTTATTTGCTAAGAGCTAATAAAAAAAATCTGAAGTGCTTAGCTCTCAAGTGTTGCTTTTCTTTTGGGCATTAGTATTTGATTTGTTTCTTGGCTTAAACCCCCTTACCCTTTTTACCTTCAAATGTGCCATTGTGAACAAACATACCTTTCAGTGTTGTGTGCATTCTCCTTTCTCAAGTCTATTTTTCAGCTTCTGAACATGGATGTCTTTTCCAACTCTTATCAAGATCACTGTTATTTTAAACTATAATTGTACTGGGTGTATAAAAGTAAAATAATTTAATTATAAGAGTATAATTCATGAACAATTTTGAAAAAAGGAGAAAACATTTTATAAAATTACTGCCTGATTTCAATAGCTCTTGATTTATTCTCTTTGAATGTGTGTTGCATTTTGCATACCAATGGTGAGAATGTGTTTAGAATTCTGCTCCAAATATCTTTCACCCATTATCCTATCAATATGATTCCATGTTTGCCAACTCTTCTTTGTAATTATCAGGTTAGATAGTCCACTGTGTGACATTGCCTCAGTTTACTTAACCATCCTGCTATCTGTGGGACATTAAGATGGATAATATTTGCTTTTAAGGCTATGTTAACACCAATAGGAGTCATTTACTTGTTTGTTTGTTACCAGAAATGGAACCTGGGAGTGCCTAACCACTGATCACATCCCCAGCTTTTTTGTATGTGTGTGTGTGTGTGTGTGTGTGTGTGTGTGTGTGTTGCTGGGGAATGAACCCAGAGCCTTGTGTATGTGAAGCAAGTACTCTAACAACTGAGCTATGTCCTCAGCCCTCCCAGCCATTTTTTAATATTTTATTTAGAGACAGGGTCTTGCTGAGTTGCTTAGGGCCTTGCTAAATTTCTGGGGTTGGCTTTGAACTCACAAACTTCCTGCCCCAGCCTCCCGAGCCACTGAGATTACAGGCGTGTGCCACTGTGCCTGGCTTTCCAACAGGAGCTTTGTAAAGTCATCAAACCTGTGCAAAATTAACATGTAAGGGCTAATAAGAGACAGATCTGGATATGAAAATGACAAGTTATGCTAGGCACAGTGGTGCACACCTGTAATCCCAGTGGCTTGGGAGGCTGAGACAGGAGGATCACGAGTTCAAAGCCAGCCTCAGCAAAAGTGAGGCACTAGGCAACTCAGTGACACCCTGTCTCTAAATAAAATACAAAATAGGGCTGAGTATGTGGCTCAGTGGTCTAGTGCCCCTGATTTCAATCTCTGGTACAAAAAAAAGACAAGTTATAAAAACTTTGTGGCTAATAACCCAACAAAAAGACAACTCTCCTTAATGATTTTCAAGCACAGAGTTGTAAAGTAGGGAATTAAGTATAGATATGACTAAAGTATTGGCATTCTTTAAAAAAAAAGTATTACCAATAAAATCATCCATAATCATGGATGCCACATCTTTGTCGCCAAATATTTTCTGTAATTTATCTTTGTGTGACTCTTGATATACCAAACTCCTGAGTCAAACTAATTATCTTTATAACAAAACCTTTAATATTTGTATAATTTACCTTATATTCCTATCAATTTCAGAATTGATAAATTAAATATTTGTCTCCTTATAAATTATATAATGAATAGCCTTTTAAGTACAGTCCCTCATTCTAACATTTACACATTCTAATATTTTATTTGTAGCGAATTAAAGTTTAAATTTAGAATGTGAATATTAGAATGAGGGACTGTGCTTTAAAACAGCATACTACAGTGACACAGTCACATCCATGTTTAAAGCAACTTAACTCCCAAAAGCCAAGCTATGGAAACAACCTAGGTGTCCTTCAATGGATGAATGAATAAAGAAAATGTGATATATATACATATGCAATGGAATATTACTCAACTATAAAGAAGAATGAAATTATGGCATTTGCTGGAAAATATCATGGTAAGTGAAATAAGCCAATTCCAAAAAACCAAAGGCTGAATGTTCTCTCTGATTTGTGGATGTTAACCCGAAACAAGAGAGGTTGGGGAGAGGAATAATAGAAATCCTTTGGACTAGACAAAGGGAAATGAGGAGAAGGGAGGGAATGGGAATAGAAAAGACAGTAGAATTAATTGGACATAACTTTCCTAGCCTTGTATTCATATGTACGACCAGGTAACTCCACATCATGTATGACCACAAGAGTGGGAACCTAAATAGAAATGTTATACTTTATGTATGGATATCCTGCCAAAATATATTCTACTGTCATGTATAACTAATTTTTTTTTAAATGTGAAAAAGTTTGAACTTCTCTTCTAAAAGATTTGTGTTTTACTGTAGGCACTAAAAATTGAGAATAAAAGCTTAATAAATTTGACTGCCTCATTATTTTCAAGCTTAATCACCTTGTTTTCCTTTGACAATTACTGAAGTACCTCTTTTTAAATTTTATGCTTCTTAGTCTGGATAAAAATAAACATATTTTACTAATACCCCCACAATGGTTGTAATTTTATGAGGTGTTCTGATTTTGTGTAACTGAAAACGACCTGACTTTGCATTTCTTTAGAATGATAGTTAACCACATTTAAAATCCTGTGTTAGCATTTACCCTCAACTGTTTGAGGTCATTAATGTGTTGTTATCTTCTGGCATCTATTTCCAATTATGAAGAAATGTGCTTAGAGTCTAATCAACAAAATTAGACTCTCTTTCTTGTCTCTGGAAACTTTTCAGATCCTTTGAATGTTACATTTCATACTCTTTTAGTTTCGCTACCAGGTGTCTAGGTGTGGATTTATTTCCATTTATCATACTAGGTAATTGGGTTACTCTTTTACATTGAGGACTTATGTCTCCTTTCAACTTAGATATTTTCCAGCAATTAGAACATTATTTCTTTCATTATCAGCTCTCCACTTCTCTGACACCACTTCAGCTGAGTCAGTGGCTCAGTCCCCCCAAGTGGGATTGGGGAACTTGGGACACCTCCTTACACCCTGGCTCAGAGGAAGTCCAGGCTCTGTACTCTACCTTTGCTGACATGGTGGGAGGTGCAGCTGCAGGGGTGTATGTGTGTGGTGTTTGCCTTGAGTGGAGCAATTAGTGTCTATAAGTTCTTTATATTATCAGTCTATCTCTTTCCTAGTCCTTTGCTGAGAGAGAACCCACTTTTCTCAGGAATTTTTGTCCATACCTATTGGCATTTTCAGGTATCTAGTCTGAAATACATGATGCTAAAAGAAAACCTTTGGTCCTGAAAACTATAGCTGATCTACCTTCTTTTCCCCACTGCTCATAGGCTTGTGATGTTTGTTTTATGTGTAATGTTCAGTGGTTTTAAGGGTACTTAGCTTTAGAAATAGAGAAAACTATGTCTATTCTAACTTTCTGGAAGCAAAGCCTATGAGTTTTTTTTTAAAAGCATTCTTTTTTTTTAACCTTTCTTTATTTATTTTTATGTGGTGCTGAGGATCGAACCCAGTGCCTCACATGTGCTAGGCAAGTGCTCTACCACTGAGCCACAACCCCATCCGTAAGCCTATGTATTTTTAAAGTGCTTATCAGGTTTCTCTATAAATCAATTTTAAGTTGTAATAACTTTAGTGATATATTTGTCCATATTTTGGCTATGTTCCTAGAATTAAATTTCTTCACTTGTTTTATCACATTTTTGTTGGTGCATTTTAGTTATGCATAACCACGGGATTTGTTTTTATTTATTCTTATTTACACAATATAACAACAGAATTTGACCAATAACACTCCCCAGCACTTCCCTTTCTTTCCCTCTTCACTTTGCATTTTGGTTTGCAAGCTCATTTTGAGAGGAGACTGTGTACACTCTCCCGCTCATACCTCCACACCATCCCCTTACCCCATCTCTCAAAGAATACCTGTCTCTTTTCTAATCATTTTTTTTCCTTTTCTGAACACTAGAATTAAACTTTGTAACCAGGTTTAAAATGTTTTTCATGTTGCTTTCCTTTTAAAGCGAGCTAGAATTATCACAGACCTGGGTCTCAAGCCATTTGGTGATTTGACTAATCTTTTAGTGAATCAAACATCTCTGAGTCTAGGCAATAAGTGGCAGTTGGTTTTTCAGCCTGTTTTCATTAGTGGGGAAAGAGGAGACTCCACCTCAGCCCTAGCTTTAAACAGTCAGCTTGTCCCAAGACATAGAGAATCAGAGGGTACCTTAGACTTTCTTTAATTGCAGAAGCCCAATTCTCTGCTATCAGATCCACATTTCAAGAGATCACTGTCTTCACCTCTGCCTAATGTTTTTGCCATTTTATGATATTTTTGGATCACAGATATATTTATTCTCATCATGAGTTCTTTTTTTTTAAAAAAAATCTTTTTTGGTCTCTCATTGCTGTGTTGGTAGTAGAAACTGTCCTAGGTCATCTTGATGGAAAATCTCAACTTTTCTTGATCATCTTTTGGGAAACATATAGGGAAATAGCTTACACAAGATAACAAGCTACAAAACCTGAAATTAGCTCAGATTAAGTTAATTTCAGAACCAATTTTTAGGTGACATCATCTATTTAGTAGTCATTTTGGTATATAATTATGTAGTTCTCTTATATCCCCCTTTGCTTCAACTCATCATCCATATATGTAGGTCATAACTTTGTGTTAAATTTTTTTTTCTGTATTATTGGGTAAACATGAGACAAATGTGTATTATAATTAAGTTAACTTTCTTGTATACCTCTCAAATCCACTTTAAGATGTTACAAGTGCCTCTGCCCCCCAGTTTCAAGCTTCTCTAAGTTCAATATATGCATGGAACATGAGCTCTTGACTGTGGAGAAATAATTACCAGATTTAAAAAAAAAAAACTATGGCAGGGTTATGGAAGCTGAGCAGTTTTAGCTGATTGGAATGGTCGACATTTCCATGGTTTTGCAGATCAAGTGATGTATTAGTTCCTTTGGCCAAACATGATCAACAATGGAGAGATAGTAAGTGGGATGGAGTTTTGGATCCTATCTACTTGGAAGATTCCAGTAACAAGGAGTGAAAGACAACAGATTGATTGGGCATCTCACTTTGGGGTTTTCTGAGAACAGAGTCTGAGAAAATACCTTGAATGGAGTTGTTTCGTGAGGTGATACTTAAAAGTAGAAAGAGAAAATGAGGACATTGAGATAAGGAAGAGAGGAAAGAAAACAGGAAATGGTAAATTATTCAGTTGCTAAATAGTGTGAAAAAGCCACAAAAGAATGAATCATTCCTAGAGCCTTGGGAGGGTAAGACAGGAGGATTATGAGTATAAAGCCAGCCTCAGCAACTTAGTGAGGCCATAAACAACTTAGGGAGACCCTGTCTATGAATAAAAAAAATTAAAAAGTGCTAGAGATGTGGCTCAGTGGTTAAGCACCTCTGTGTTCAACCTCTGGGGGGAGGGGAGAGAGAGAGGGATGGGGGAGGGAGAGGGAGAGGGAGAGGGAGAGAAAAGAATTATTCAATTGATAAATGGTATGGACAACTGGGACTCAAGTTCAATGAGGACCATTCAGGGAACTAGTAGAAGAGATCTCAGAATTGTCATATTAAGCTGGGCACAGTGGTGCATACCTGTAATCCCAGCAGCTCAGGAGGTTAAGGCAAGAGGATCACAAGTTCAAAGCCAGCCTCAGCAATTTAGAAAGGCCTTAAGAAACTCAGAGAGATCCTGTCTCTGAATAAAATATAAAAAAGGGCTGGGAAATGTGACTCAGTAGTTAAGCACCCCTGGGTCAAATTCCCAGAAAAACAACAACAACAAAAAAATCTTGTCACATTAAAAATTAAATGGGAGTTTATCTATTTACTCTCATTGTGTGTGTGTGTGTGTGTGTGTGTGTGTGTGTGTGTATGTGTGTTACTCCTGGGTCATTAACATTCCCTCAAGCTTCAGGGCAATGTCTATTCAAGGCCTATAATGTCTTCTGTTTGGGGGAAAGTCCTGAACATGTAAGCAAGGAGATGGAGGTATGGCATGTTGTCAGGAAGCATCGACTATCCATCTCAGCTGCATGGACACCAGATAGGCTATGGACACACAGTGAAAGACAACAAGAGTATCTGCTACCTGGGGGTGGTGGAATGTGCTTATACAAGTGACCAAACAGAAGGGAAAAGTATTTGTCTAGCTCAAGGGGATCAGAGTCAGGTGGTTCAAGTAGAGATCCTCCAAAAAGCCCCCAAAAAGGCTCACATGATAAAAGACACACTTTAAATATCTTCTAGGCTTGGAGAAAGTGAAACCAGCTCAGAAGGGACCAAGTCCATTCCTCTCCTTTCCCTTTCCCACTCCCTCTCATGCTCAGACCATTGAATGATCAGGACCACATGCTGGAGGATTGGGGAAGAAGAGAAATTCAAGTTCATGCCTCCTTTTTTCATTGGAGGCTTCAAAGTTGGGAGAGAGATTAAGTATTGCCTTTAAATTGGGTTCACATTTTTTATTTAGATATTGGATCAGACACTGATATATGAACTGAGACTTTGGAACTGTCTGTAATCACAAGAACTATATATTACCTAAGAAGAAATAGAAAAACTTCACATCAGAGTAGGGACACTCAATTTTTCCAAATAAAGTTCTATCAGAAATGTAAATAGTAAAATAAAGTTGCATTGTTATTGTAGCATTGGTTGTCCTTATCTGACCTATATGTATTTTCTTTTCCTCCTTGGAGGCATTTTCAAAAAAAAAAAAAAGCAATAAAGGATATGGCAAACCAAAAATTTGGCTTGAGGTTATAAGAATGAAGCCAAACTTTTAACCAGTGTTCGTAAGTCTAGGTTTGGTCCTAAGTCCTCTTAGCCCTCTTAGTCATATGACCTTTCTTCCTTAAATTCTTGATTTCAACCCAGGGAGATTCCTTCCCTTCCTGCAGACCACTAGGATGTAGTTCCAACCTCAGAACTCCCCCACTTCTCCCACTTCTCTTTTAAATTTTGTGCTGGGGATTGAACCCTGGGAGACTTTACCACAGAGCTATATCCACAACCTCCTTGTTTTTACTTTTGCTTTTGAAACAGGACTGCTAAGTTGCTAAGGCTGGCCTTGAACTTGAGATGCTCCTGCCTTAGCCTCCCAAGTTGCTGAGATCACAGGTGTGTGCAACCACACCTGGCTTTCTCACCTCTTCTTCTGGTCACCTGAGTACTTACAATTCACTAGATGTCCACAAGCACCCAAATTTATGTTACATCTCTTTTAGGTACTGGCATAACTCCCTGTGTTTCTTCCATTGTATCTCTTTTCACTATTATCTTTACTTGTTCATTTTGTTAGTGTACTATCTGCCAACACCCATTACCACAACTCTGTAAGAAATAGTTTGTCTGGTTCACTCGTGTATCCCCCAAATATAGGATAGTTCCTGGCATACTATGGAAACTTACTGTCAAAAGAACTGATTTGTTGTGTATTTACATAAAATATCTGAGAAATGTACACATATTAAGCTATAGATTTTAAACATGAACTTTATAAAAAGGAACAAAACTATAAGATCGAAATTCTCCTGGAAAATTTAGGATTTATGCTGCTATATAGCATGTATCCCTTAACCAGCAGCATTACCTTGGATCTTGTTAGAAATGCAACTTAGTGGCATGGCACCCCACCCTACTCTACTTCCCAAATCAGAAACTTTGGTGGAAGAGCCTAGCATCTGTGTTTCACAAACCCTTCAGGGCATGATCAAGTTTGAGAAGCATTGCTCTAATGTTTGAAATGTCCCTCCCTGAAAAGTGCTTAAGTCATATTTGGGAGGAGATGGTGTATCTATTAAACATCCCTGAAAATTGAGAACCATATGATCTCCTTCTTGATGTCATTCAAGTTAACCATCCAAACTAAAAGACTGTCCAACACAGTCCATTACAAAAGGACTCAGCTGGAAAGGATTACAACTGCATACTACTGTCAACATCTACAAACGGTCTCCAGGTGTGTGCATCTGGCATGCCTGGCTAGGAAATCACAGGATTACTTGCTTCATTTAGTTCTGCATTTTAACAGTCTGGCATTTTACACTACATGGCTGGATTTTTAATCAGATGGGTTGGTTTCTTTACCTATCTTGGCATGACAATTTACTTTGTGGGAGAGTTGAATTAGCAAAGGTGTTAAGCCCCAGGTTTGGCCAAGGGGAGAGGAAGTGACACTTGAAATGTATGGTTTATTCATATGGGACTTGAGATCAAAGCCTTTGGTTGGACAAAGACAGTGAAGAGTCATATAGAAATCCTTCAAAACCTTCAGTGAGTATTTGCTGATACTTTCACCCAAGGAAGTTGCATATTCTTGAGTCCTATCAAGTTCAGGTAGAAGAGAAATCTTGTATCTTGAGTCAGACTCTGTTTTGTCCATGAGGGTCACCAAAAAGACCCAAGACAGAAGGAAAATAAGTCTTTTAATGCATTCAAAACAAACAAACAAACAAACAAACAACCCCCCCCCATACACACAAAAAAAAACAAGAGACAAGGACTGGGGTTGTAGCTCAGTGTAGCACTGGGTTCGATCCTCAGCATCACAAAAATAAATAAATAAATAAATAAATAAAAGATATTGTGTCGATCTACAACAAAAAAAGCGTTTTTTTTTTTTTTAAAAGAAACAAGAAGAGCCAAATAAAGGGAGAAAAAAAGTGAAAAATTTTCAGTTTAGGTTAACAAAAATAAATAATAAATAACAGACAAAAAAAATCACAGACACTATATAGGGGAGAATGAAAGAGAGAAGAGTAATGATAACCACTGTCTTAGTTGCCAAATGCTATCAAATTATTCTCTATAATAACCTTGTCCAATAAAGAAACTACTAGCTACATAAAGGCTATTAAAATTAAAATCAATTCAAATTACATAAAATTAAAAATTTACTGCATATATTACATAAGCCAAATTTCAATTGCTCAATAACCACATGTGGCTACCATATTGAATGGTGGAGATCTGAACATTCTCAATATTATAGAAAGTTCTGTTGGAAAATACTGCTTTAGAACTTTAACATCAAACTTGTTCATTTCTCTATCCTTCCAGGGAAACTTAAATTCATAAAATATGGAAAATCAAAAGGTTAATGGCCAGGGATATAATTTTGCCTTGTTGATATATTTTAATCCCTCCTGAAATTCAGTGCAAATATGGCCTGGTTTGTTTATCTACACATCTGTCAAGAATACATTCAACACAATTTGACCTGACAAATGTTAACATGGATCGCTGCTCAGGGAACACTGCCCTAGGAACCACCTGAAGAGTGAAGATTCACAAAACATAGTCCCCATTCTCTACAGTATCTTGACAGAGCCTATAAGACCAGGACACAACTATAATGTGAAATTAAAAAAAAATAGGTGTATTGGGAAAGGTATAAATTAAGGCATGCATCTCCAGTATTGTTGTATACATAATTGCCTTGTTAAAATACGATGTCCATCCCCATCCCCAACAGGCATATTTGTTAGTTCTGGAAGAAGCTTTTAGCATCAGGCATGTACCTCCTTCATGGAGGCATATGCCTGCAAGTTGGCTGTGGAACCCGAAGAGAGAAGTGTTGGTGAATGAATATTGGTATGGAGGTCAAGATAGGGAGATTTATAAATTAGCTCTGACAAACATTTCTATTTCTCTCTCTCCATCCCTCCCTCCCTGCCTCCCCTCAACCCCCGTGTGTGTGTGTGTGTGTGTGTGTGTGTGTGTGTTTGAATTGGTCCTGGGTATTATACCCAGGGACACTTTACCACAGAACTACATGCCCAGTCCTTTTTTATATGTTTTATTTTGAGGCAGGGTCTGCTAAGTTTCTTAGGGTCTTGCTCAATTGCTGAGACTGGCCTTGAATTTGTGATCCTCCTGCCTCAGCCTCCTGAGTTGCTGGGATTACAGGCATGTGCCACCATACTTGGCCCATTAATGTGTTGTTAATCAAACCACTTTGGAAACTTGGCTAGTAACTGTTGTCAAAATGGCTGATTATGATTTATTTTTTTCAATCTTCACATGACAAAAGAACAATTTAAAATCCTTGAGTAGGAAAATAAACTCAGTTGATGAGATCTACATGGAATTACCAGGAAAACTAAGTCATAAAGTGATCTGAAGTGGGCCTCAAGCCATATTACAAGACAATATAGACAATTTTGGGGGGACAGAGGAGATATATATTATACTTTTCAAGCTTTTATTGAATATAGATGGATTAGCAATCAGTAAAGGAAGATCACATTTTTATACATAGAATAACTATGAAATTCAGAAAAACATTCCCACAGATGCAATTTATAAAGCTGACAATAGGTGGAAAAATTATGTCCCAAGATGATGCACTTATCAGATGCCAAAACACCAAGAGTGGGAACCAGTGAGTAACTTTCTGAGTATACAGGCAATAGATATCTCCAATTTCACCCCTTGGCAAGTAGCTATTTGACTTGGACCAGTGTGATAGACACCACTCCTGTGGTTGGGCAAAATCAGAGAAATCAACATTGTTTGTAGTTGATTTTGATAACATCATTGTGTAGAAATCACTTAAATATTAAAATTTTAACTTGTCCATCCTCATCCTGGATTTTTCTTTTATCCACCTATTCCAAGATATTGTAAATCTTACTTCTTTCCTTCTCTATACTCCCCTTTCTTTCGTTCCTCCTTTCTTCCTTTCTTCCTTCTTTGCTTCTTTCCTTCCTTCTCTATTTTCAAATTGGCAATAAAGGAGCTTGCTGTTTCTTAATTGGGTAAAGTAGGTAAAGAATAAGAATGTCAGCTCACTTAAGGTTGTCCCAATTTCCTTTATTTGAACATATCCCTTCACCACCAACAGAATGCCTTCTCTAATGACAAACAATTTCCTGCTGTACCAGATTCCAAGACTTTAATCCTTGTGAAGGGCCATGCAAATGTTCAATTTGTAAGTTTTCTAAGGAATTTTTATTGAGTTTCATTGGATGTGCAGTCTAAAATGCAATTTCTGGCTTTTATTACACACTAAAAGTCTGTGTTTCAACTAACTCAGCAAAGAAAAATTTGGGTGCAATACATAGCAGATGGGAGGCAAGACCATTATATAAGATCATTTTCTTTGTACCAAGTTGGTGACACTTGTTCCTAAACTTATGATTTGTTCCAAAGAAATTGGAGTGCTTCACTCCCCATTCAACTGAGGGAGCCCACTGAAAAGAAAGCATGTGTTAATTTCTGATGCCCTGTTATGCTCTTGGTATGTGGTGGTTGTCCAATAAATATAGATAGAAAATAATCCAACCATATCATAGGGTATATCAATATGAGATAAGGACTTGGGATTTCCCCCCTTTTGCCAACCTTTCAATTAAGTCAAATCAACATAGACATCTCAGCCAGGCAGACTGTGAGCCTGGGTTTTCTGATTTCAATTGTGTTGTTAGTGAACACATAAAGAGCAGTTTCCTGATATTGTAATATGACAGAAAAGGACATTTAAACAAATAATGATATTTGCAGCAAAAGACCCATGATCTCATGTTTTGAGTCCAATCTTATAAACACTTAAAAGTAGCTTTATAGGTGTCTTGGGCTAATTCTGAGAGAGCATATAGTTTTTGTGCAGTCATTGGAAAGAAAACACAGTATCCTGTTCCAATAAAAGTTTCAGACACGGCAGTAAATCAGGCTCGCCTTTCAGAACGCAACATTAGGCCATGAGTTTGGGCATAACATTTGGTAATATCATTGAGATATGGTAGGCAGTTGCCATAACCCACATGTATCCACAGTTCCAAGGGCAGCTTTATGTGAAATCCAGAACATGACAATAGCATTCAGCTTCTTACCTGGTATATAGGAAACCATAGAGATAGCCCACCAGTAATCCATTCATAAAATTAACCTTTGCCTTGATTTTGGGGGACTAGCTTTATGAAAGTTCAAAAAATATCTTCATATCTCCACTGAAAAGTTTGCAATGATGGGGGAAATTCTTACTTTATTTTACTCAGCCTAACTTAAATAAGTGAGATTGTAAAAATGTTCATTGACCTGAATTTAATTGCACCATACCTTTCTCTTATTAATGACAATGTGATCAGCAATAGTGAGGATAGTTGACCTCCAAAAGTGACCTTTCATAATCTGGCTTACATTTTCAGCTTGTATTTAAATGAGAAAATCTTACTTCCAATATTCTTTTGGCTTTGGGGCTATTTTAATGTTTCACAAATTCTGATTCCAGAATAGCTACACAAAATTTGGTCATTCGTGACAGCAGGGGTATAAGTTAGAGAAATATTAGCCTCCAAATTTCTTTGGAGAACAAATTCAGATTTAATGCCAGCAATACCCTATATTTCTTGGGAGAAATATGCTCTAGTGATCACATTCACCTATAGAGATATTCAAGAAAATAAATGTACCCATTTATGAGTCTCTCATTTATTCCATAGTCTCATTACTTTAGATTCTGATGATCTTGGATTATACTGGGCTATTTCAATGCTTAATTTTTCATGATTTCTTGAGACTTTCAACAAAACAAATATGCTCTACAGATGCAAATAACTGAATCTTACAACATAAGTATAAATATCTTTACAATTAAACATATTTCTCTATTTCCTTTGCACACAGTTGTCCAGTGAATATTTTCTGAAAAGAATGAGTAGTTCTATAAATATTTCCCCATATCAGTCAGCCAAAATATGTTAAGGCCAGACTGTGACTTGGATCATTTTCAAACATACTTCCAATTGTAAAATGCAATTTAACCCACTCAGCATTTTTAGTCCTCTGGAGTCTCTCTGGTCCCCAGGTCTAAGTTCTCTCACAGGCCAGTCCAGCTCCCAGGAATAGTCAGTAAAGAGATTGTATCAGGCTCTCTTCACTTCGTGACCCCATTCTCCAAACCAAGTGAATATTTACTCTTCTCTGTCCTTCACCACCACCCCAAGTAGCTATCTCTTTCCTCTCCCATGGAGATGACTTCATGCCCCCTATAAAGATCCTTCTCCAGAACAAAAGATTTAAGTCTGTACTAGTTTTTAGAGTCTACCTTTATCTTCATTGGGAGGATTTTAGGAATTCTGGTTCAATATTTGGAACATCGTTTCATACCTTCCTAACTGCTATTTTGGCTCTAATTTTGTTCCTGGTTATTATAACTGGATTTCTTTGTTCCCAGGATGATCACTTTACCTTGTAGCCTCCTAGCTTATCTCCTGAGCTCAACCTGTATCTTGGTAATAAGAATCAGCTCAGCATTATTAGGATTATATTATCTTCATCCCTCCTAGGTTCTCTTCAGCAATGAAGGAGGATTCCCCTATACCCCATCATCTTGGGGAAGGACCTTCCAGAAATATCCTGCTTGCCTTCTGCTGAGATTGCTAAGGTCCCCACTGACTTCTGCATTTTTTGCTGTCATGCTCTTCCCATTTGTCATATGTTCCACTGGATCTCCTAACCTCTGTTTTCTGTAGTCACAATGGTTAGTTCTCTCTGTGTTAGTTCACATCCTTTAAGCAGATGCCAAGACAGAAAGAAGTGTGTAAGGATTTCATTAGGGGACATGCTTGTATAAAAAGAACTAGGATGGAAAATGGAGAAGGCTGGAAGAGCATTCAATTGTAATACATATTGTGTTCCAGTGAAGGAGACAAAAAATGGTAGAGCTCTAGATATCATTCAGTCTTAGGAATGTATAAGAAAGCCATCAGGACAACTCAGCCAGAGTCACCCACCAAAGGGGTACCATGTGTTTCAGGGACAAGTCAGTCTTAGAATTCTCCCATCACACTTAGCCATTGTTAGGGAGCATACAGTGGTGGTGTGTGCATGGTGTATAAACCCAGTAATGGATTCTAGAGTAGATGGGGTCTTCAGTCAGTTACTAGTCATGCTCCCTGTAGTAGTAGGACCAACAGGTGCAGGCACATGGCTTTTACAACTTGCCAAGCTGAACTTTCTTCCAGCATGCAAAGTTGGATCTGTACCACCAAAAGCTAGCCTTAGCCTTCAAACATGCTATTTTACCTCCATAGTATAGTTTCTCACAGCCTGCCCTATCCAACTGAAGTCAATAGACTGCCAGGTCAGGTCTTATCATGAATAATGTTTTCCTGTGTGAATTTCCTCCTGACATTTCTCGGGAAATTTCTATGTATTTCTAAAACCCAAATTCTAGGAAAAATTAGTTGAGACATCCAGGAAATGAGAAAAGCTATTATGATTGTCCTCTAAAAATTAAAACTGGAAATCAACATACAGACATAAGTGATTTGATAGAAGCCATTGACACAAAGTCAAAAATAAGAGCAGGAAACTCAGATCACAGAATCAAAGATCAAGGTTGGCATTTCTGGAACTAAGACAAGAGTACAAAAAAGTGGTGGCAAGCTAACCAGTTGGCCTTGCTTGCAGCTGTTTCTACATTACATATGTGTTCATTACAAATAAAATGAATCTTAATAAGTTTATATACCTCGTATATGTTATACAGATCATATGCCTGATATCCCAAGAAAGAAGTTTTTGAAGCAATATAAGTACTTCAATTGGTGCTATGATTTGAATATGATTTGTTCCCACCAAAACTCATGTTGAGGCTTGGTCCCCAGTGTAAGTGTTGGGAAGAACTGGGACATTTAACAGATTAATACTTTTCTTGAAGGAGTGACTTCTTATTCTCTGGTATTACCTTGGTTAACATGAATGTGCATTATTCAAAAGCAAGCCTAGCATTTTTCCTTGGTCTCTCTTGCACATGTGATCTATTCCCTTCTACTTTTTCACCATGCGTTGATGCAACATGAGGTTCTTACCAGAGGTCAACCAGATGCCAGTGCCATGTTCTTGAATTTCTAGAATTGTGAACTAAATAGACCTCTATTATTTATAAATAACTTCCAACCTCAGGTATTTTGTTATAGCAATACAATATTGACTGATGATTGACATTTTCCATATGTATCTGTAAGTAGCTATGTTAATCTTATTAGGAGATCTGAATAAGACATTATTCAGACAATACCCAATAACATCCACCAGTATTTCCCAGGGTTTAAATGTTTGTTATAGGCCACAATTCCTGCGACATAATACTAAACTGAAAATTCGTTATTTGTTAAGTAATTTTAACATCATAGTAATTGATAAAGAACAGAAGAATGGTGAAAGTGTTTTGAGAATAACCTAGGAAATTTCTAAGAATTTTAATTATTATTCTGAGCCCTGAAGATTGGAAATAATTTGAGATCAAGCTTGACAATTCTCCAGGATTGAGAAATGACCATAACTAAAATGACCATGGTATATTCTCCTTTATCCAAACAGAGTTCAAACCCTTTAGCTAATCACAAGTTTGATCTCAATGATCTCTGAACCTAATGTAACTTTTCCCTCATAATAAGGAAAATAGTGTAGGCTTCAATTGTGAATCTTTCATACTTAAAAAAAAGACACCATAGTTTTAAAGTATTTGTCCTTTACAGGGCTTGGCAAAAACATGACTAAAAAGGAAAGAGATACTACAATAAAAAGAAAAAGAAAAAACACATTACTTTAGCCATGATATTTCTGTGGAATTCTTAGAATACTTGACCTTTGATGAATATATTATCTCTCAAAATATCTATTCCTAATTCTACACTAGAGTTTTTGTCTACTCAGGCTGCCATAACAAAATAGCATAGACCAGATGGTTTAAAAATGGACACATTTCCTCACAGTTCTGGAGGATGGGAAGTCAGTTGAGTTCTAGTCAGGTCTCTCTTCCTATCTTGCTGATGGCAGCCCTCAGACTGTGTCTTTACATAGGAGAGAGAGAGAGAGAGAGAGAGAGAGAGAGAGAGAGAGAGAGAGAGAGAGAACAAACTTTCTTGTGCCTCCTCTTTACGGCATTAGTCACATCATGAGGGCCCAAACCTCATGACTTCATCTAACCCTGATTATCTCCCAAGGGCCCCCACTCAATACCATAATGTTGGAGGTTAAGGATTCAACATGTAAATTTGGGGGAGGCACAAATATTCACTCCATAACATCCAGCATAACACTCCTGAGACCAGAGCAAGCTCATGGATAAAGAGCCCAGTTAGGGAAGGGTAACTGGACAGTTTCTACCTCTTCTCCATGGTGCTCCTTATTCCTTTGCAAGTAACAAACCCTTAGTGCCCTCATGGGGTCTCAATATGGGATTTGAGGAGCAAGAGAAGAGGGGAGGCACACTCTCATGTACTGAGAGCAGACTGCATGCAAGAAATTCCCAAATGGCATCAACTTTTACCCTTCCAACTTCCCTGCTGGGAACTTCTTCATTTCACAAAAGAGGGACAATTGGAATTCAACCAGTTTCAATAAATCACTTGCCATGTTTCATATAAAGTAAAGACTAGGCCTAGTTTTAAAAATATATAATTTATATACCATAAAATCCACCCTTTTTTTTAACAGTTCAGTGGTTTTTAGCATATTCTCAAGATTGTGCAACCATACCTACTGTCTAATTACAGATCATATAAATCATCTCAAAAAGAAACCTCATACCCATTAGCAGTTACTCCACTTCTGCCTCTTCCCTCAGCCACTGTCAACCACTAATCTACTTTATGTCTCTATGGAATTGCGTATTTTGAACATTTCTTGTAAATAGAGTCATGCAATATGTAGTCTTTGAGTCTGGATTATTCACTTGGTATAATATTTTCAAAGCTCATCCATGTGTACATGCATCACTACTTTATTACTAATTTTAGTTGAATAATATTCCATTATATAAGTATACCACATCTAATTTATATATTCACCAATAGATGGATATTTGGGTTGTTTCTACCAGTTTGACTCTTATGAATAGTACTACTATGAACATTTATGTATAAATTTTGTATCAATATCTATTCCATTTTTCTTGCATATATACCTAGGAATGGAATTACTGGGTCATATGTATAACTCTTTGAGGAACTCTATGTCTTTGAGGAGCTCAATGTCTAACTCTCTAAGGAACTGACGATAGACCTAGTTTTGAACCAATGCTTCCTTCTCAGCACATCAGTTATCAAAACTCCTCTTCATACTTTGTTGAACATTCTAAATATCTGGGGAACTTAAAAATATTCCAAAGCTCAGGTGTGTCTCTTCAAGGTATTCTAATATAATTGGTGTAAAGTAGGGCTCGAACACAGATTTTTATTCAAATTTATAATATTTATAATATAATATTTATATTCTGAGTTAATTGCATAGGGAGCCAAGGTTTAGAACCATCTCATTCTGTATATGTGTATTCTATGTCTATGGACCTTTCAGGTGAATTCCATCTCTCTACTGTAGATAAAAAGAAATAACCAGCTAAACCAGTCTCTGCATGCATTTTCCATGTCTTGGTCACATTCTATTTTAAGAGTAAAGATGAATAAATCCCTGACAGGGAATTAAATTTGCCTTTGAAGCATGGTAAGACCAGCCTCTTGATGCCTGTGTACTTCCATGGAAGTAAGTCTCTTCTTCTTCCCTTTCTTTTCTCTTCTCTTTTCTCCTCCTCCTCCTCCTTCTCCTCCTTCTGGTACTGGGTGTTGAATCTAGGGGAATTTTACCACTGAGCTACTTTCACAGTCCTTTTATTTATTTATTTTTTGAGACAGCATCTTGCTAAGGTTCTGAGGCTGACCTCAAAACTGTGATCCCCCTGTCTCAGCCTCCCTAGTAGCTGGGATTATAGGTAGGCACAACCATGATTCTCATCCCCCTTTTTGACTTATCACCATGTCATTATCCTATCAACAACCCTCTAAAGTAGTGATAGTCATGATCATAATTTTATTGATAAAACCATCATTAAAGTCAGAGAGCTTGAGCATCATGCCTAAGGTGCTCAAATGATGAGGCTGGGATCCAAATAGAGCATCTAACTCTAGAGTCCTCAGTCTGAATCAATCTGTAATATTAACTGTATTCTAATAAACAGCTTTCTATGGTTTGGATATGATTTAGGTGAGGTTCCTATGTTACAAGCTTGGTCTTCATTGTGGGGCTATTGGAGCTGATAGAACCTTTAAGAGATAGGTCCTAATGACAGGTCTATAGGCCCTTGAGAGTGCTTCTTTAGAAGGGAATACTGGTCTCCTGGTGTTAGTTTTCACAAGAGCAAGTTGGTGTCAAAGTCTGAACTTGATCCCTGATCTTTCTCTGTTTGTTTTTTTTCTTTTGGTGATGTGATTTGTTCCATCCACCATGAGGTCCTCACCAGAGTCAACCTGATTTTAGTGCTATGCCCTTGAACGTCCAGGTCTATGGGCAAAATAAACAACCTTTCCTTTTATAAAATTAGCCTGCTTCAGGAATTTTTTTGCTATAGTAATACAAAATTAAGTAATATACAACTTCAACAATAATGGAAAATATTTCTTCATCTGAATTATTACAAAAATTTCCCCAAGCACAATACACTATATGGCCAAAACCAAGGCAAAACATTATGGCAAAAAATGAAAAAGAAACTCGAGATTTGGCCAGAGGCACCAAGAAAATAAGTATATTTTAGATGCACTGAGTTTCAAACTTATATTTGGAACCTGACTCTGGAACACAAGATATATTTTCTCTGTGCCCATTAAAGACATACTTCATGTTTCTTTTCTGCTCTGAGAATAGGGATTCTAATAATGCATCATACATGATAATATCATCTGCTCGAGGAGTCTAGAAGGAGTTTTGAAGGTTGAAAATCTTGCTAAAAGTTTACCAGCACAGTGTAGCCTGGACTGCCATCTCCTCCTACCAACCAAACAGTATCAGTTTCAAGACTGTCTCTCAGTAGCCTCTGGTTTTATTTAATTTGCTGCACTTGGAATTTGATAAGTTTCTGGCTAGCTTTCACATTCTTTTGCATCTTTGTAATTCACATATTATCTTTCAGCTTTCAGTTCTTCAAATCTTCTTGTTACTCCTGAAGAAAAGCTGCTTTAGTGTTTTATCAATTTAACGCCTCGAAAACAGAGTCAAACACAGGGATGCACCCTTACTCAGAAAAGCCATCATGGTTCAGAAACTCTTCAATGTCTGACATTTTGTGAGGTCCAGTTTTGTCCATGGGATCAGTAGGGTAATACAGATGACAGAAAGTATTCCTGCTCTACAGGAGCTCACATTTTTGTGGGAAAGACAGATAACTGGCAATCAGAAAATAATGTAAGCATCCCGACAGAGGGACACTATGTAGTGCTAAGCCCATGACTGAGACAATTTACACCTGTAGCACAGGCCAAGGGAGACTTTTTACTGGAGGCTAGGGATATGATAAGTAAAGAAGAGGGACAGCAACATTCCAGGAAGCAAGAGAGCATCCCTAAACCATCAGTTGTAAGAGTGAATGAGATTTGAGCATTGTGGGATATGGAGTGAAGATACACAAAAATGGCTGACCCTTATATAGTCTTACTACAAGCCATTCTGAGTTCTTTCTGCTTAATAACACCCATTAATCTTTCCAACTCTGGGGAGGTAGGAATTACTATTTACTCATTTTAGAAGTGAGGGAACTAAGGCAGAGTTCCCATAAAGGATGAAGCTAGGGATCCAAATTCAGGTAGCTAAATTCCAGAGTTTAATTCTACCAAGCTGAGGTGAAAAGCACACATCAGATCATGAAGTACTGGCAGTTCATTCCATCCATTCATTCATTCATTTGTTCATTAATTTATTCAACACATATTCATTAAATGCTGCTATATGCCAGGCCTGATGATAGGCTTGAGGACAAAAGGGACAAAGCCCTTGAATTTTACCCTCAATGTAATGGTGTGGACAGGGAAATAGGCAGTCTACCATTTGGTTAATATGTAACTAGAATAATAAAACATGGGTTCTGCCTTTTGGTTGCTCCAGAGTCTGACAGGAGGGAATGTTTTAAGAGCAAGAAATATTCCAGCAAATAAATTCACTCAAAATCATGGAAAGAAAACTTAGGCTCAGCCTTGAACCTAACAAATATAAATCTCATAATGCATAATTAGGTAAAGATTGGTAAGGAATAGGGTGTTGCAAAAAGAAGACAAAGGAATGCAGTCTAAAAATAGGTGATGCCAATGTAAAAGGAATGTAAATTTATATAAAGAGTTAAACAGAGCTGGAGGGCAAGGCAAGTATGCTGGCAATATAATGGCATCTGAGGCACTGTGAATCTCACTTGGGTCTCTATCCAAACCTATCATGGATTCACTTGGGATATTTGAGGATGTTGTCAATGCATACTACCAGCTGGAGGCCAGACTTAATGAGCTCTCTGGCTGACCAAGAGACACACCGACCTAAAGAAATATAATTATGAATTGTTCTGTGAATGGACCCAATTCATATATTCTGGCTTCAAATGATAACAACTTCAGCAGACTGGACACAAAACACATGATCTCATTAGCTCCCAACAGACTGACTTGCCCCAAAATGAACCCCCTTCACCTCCCCTGCTTCCTCCCAAACTTGACAGTGATAGGAGAGAGGAAACTACAAGTCTTAGAAAGCTTTCCTCTTAAAAAATAATGAACTTTTCAAGACTCCTTCTTGAACCTAAGCTGGGACAACACTTTGGGAAACTCTTTCCAAAGCAGATTTTTCTGCTTGACCAAAGGTATAATTTTTCCTCCAGGAAGTTAAGGCACCTCATGCTGGTGTAATCGAGTTTCCCTGGGAAGAAGCTGCTGGCCCCTGGGTGGCCACTGCTGCTGAGAAATTAAACACAGATGTTTGGCGGGTCGCCCCCCCATGCATCCACTCTTTGTGTTTTTCCTCTTAGAGAGATGGGAACGGATTTAAGATGTCCTTAATGCTGAGCCTACAGAATTATCCATAACATGTCCATGCACTCTGTTATACAAATCCTGGAAACTAACTGGTTATCCAGAGAATCCTTCAGTCACCATCATCTTGTTTATCCCTTCTCCCAGCTATTGTCCCAGGCAATGGGCATAAGAGTCTTACTAGAAGAATTGTCACAGAAAAACTCACAAATGTGTGAAATGCAGATTTTTAAGGCAGCATTCTTATTATTTTGGAAAACAAATATTAAGTTTTTAGCTTTTCATATGAAGGGGAAAAGAAAGGAAGGAGTTTGCTTCCCCAATATGATGCTATTAGGCCAAGATGATGGATATTGATTTCTAGTATATTCTCCCATTATTAATAATTCTTAAGAAATTATAAGAGGGAAAAGGAGTAGTCTAAAATTTTAAAAATTCCCCTTTACAAATATCCTTCTATCTTAAGAACATTTATTCCAGTCCCCTTCCAGCTACTACATTCTGATTTTTGCTCATTTATAACAAATATTTTTAAAAACAATTATCTGTACTCCTTGAGGCCATTTTCTCTTTCCCCATGCATTTTTGGTGACTTTAATTTCTTTATCTTATGAAAAAACTCCATTTACGTGAAAACCTCCCCAACACAAAAATATTAGTTCTTTTTCTAGGCTAAAACTCATTTTATTGCCAGTCTTCCACTCTAACTTTAGAACCCTGTTCTAGTAAGCTTGTGCATAAATTCAAGCTGGCTTCCTTTACTAGCTCATCACTATATTTGTCTTTAAATAGGCCAATAAAATCGTAGCAAAACACTGTCTACAACTTCATTCTACAGCACAAATATTAACCTATTGTCTGCTTTTATTTGCAGGCAGCAGTATTTCCTAATATCAACAAGCCTGTCTGAATCTGGTACTATGCCAAAAAAAAAAAAAATCACAACGCACAATTAAAATACTGTGTTTCCACACATTTTACTCAGGGCTGATAAATAAAGTGTGTGCACGTGTGTGCTATGTAGCCTGTAAGTACACAGATGTCACTCATTCTTCTTACACTTGTATAATTGTGTTCATTTAATGTGTTGCTTCCCTATATGATAATTGTAGGCTAGAGTTGTAGATTGATTTGCAAGTGTATTCCCTCTCCAATGGTAAACCCTGCCAACAACTTTTGAGTAATTATGGAGTAGGGAGAAGAATAAGTCAAAGCTTTAAAATCACCTTCCAAACATACAACTATTTCTCCCATCACCCTGTCCTTCTCCAGATATTGCCACATTTCTCTACTTCCTTTGACAACAGGAGTCCTTGCAAAGTGACATCATTACTCCCTGTTTCCAGCTTCCCACCTCTCAATCTCTGGAACCTCCCCTTTTCAAGTTGTTCCAGCCACTATTCACCCACTCTGTTGTAATGAAGGTTCACTATCACACCCATGTTACTAAATCCAATGTCAATTCCCAGCCCTCATCACATGTGGCTCATTAGCAACATTTTACAAAGCTCATTTCTGTTCGCTGAGAAATGCTTTCTAATCTTGGCTGCCAGTATACCATAGCATTCTCTTTTCCTTCTGTCCTTCTGGCTGCTGATTCTCAGGCTCCTCTCCCTAAATGCCTTTCTTTTTTATTAGTTTAAAAAAACTATAAATAAATAGAAGGGAGGCCATAGAGTAGAGGGAATGAAATAGGGGGAGAAAGAAGGGAAGGGTAAGAAGTAGTACTGTGGACTGTATAAGTATAATGTAAAACTATAATGCACTAGTCGATCATAAAAAAATAATTTTTTGTTCAATGTTTAATTGTAATAATGGCATTGGGGTCTATTTTTTAAAGTCTTCACCTGAAAAATATACACACCTAAGCATTTATAGGTAAGATAATATTATTAATAAGATTGGATGTTTTTTGAGGGGTTGCTTTTAATTGAAAAATATTGTGTGTATTATACACAATATGATGTTTTGAAATAATGTATACATTGTGGAATGGCTAAATTGAGCAAATAAATATATGTATTACTAGAAAGTTGAGATGAAATTCATACAACATAAAATGAACCATTTTAAAGTGAAGAATTAGATAGTATTTAATAAATTCACAATAATGCATAGTCACCAATTAGGTGTAGTTCCAAAACATTTTCCTCACTCTGAAAGGAAACCCCATACCTAAAGAGAAGTTACCATTCTCTATTCTCTCCACCTAGCCCTGGTTACCACTAATCTGTTTCTATGGATTTAACTATTCTGGACATTTCATATAAACAGAATCATACAGTATGTGACTTCTTGTGCTCAACTTCTTTCACTTAGTATGATTTTGAGGTCTACCTTCATTGTAGCATCTGTCATTACTTCATTCCTTTATGGCTGAATAATTATCTATTGGACAGATAGACTACAATTTCTTTCATCTATTGTTGAACATTTGGGTCATTTACATCTTTTGGCCATTTATTGTGTCTCTGACCTTTTAATATCAGCAGCCTAGGGCTCAGTCCTCCCACCTCTTCTCTCTTATTTCCTTTCCACATCATTCTAGTAGATCTGTTCCAGTCACATAATATTATGTAAGATCTGTATGCTATTTATCTCTAGCTCAGACCTCTTCTCCAAGCTCTATATTCATTTATAACTGCATAAGCATGTCAAATGCAACATGTCCAAAACAGTGCCTTTTTTTTTTTTTTTTTCTGAAACAGTGTCTTGCTATGTTGTCAAGGCTGGTCTTGAACTCCAGCTCAAGTGATCCTCCCATCTCAGACTCCCACATACCTAAGCTCCACATGCATGCTGCCAGGTCCAGTTTCAAAGTGATATTTTTTTTATATTCTCCCCTCTGCTATTTGCTGCCAGTCTTGCTCCTCCCTGTCTTCCACATTTCAGTTAACGACAACTCCATCCATCTGTATGCTTTAGCCAAAGAACCTGGAGACACTCTTGAATTGTCCCATATTCACATTTGATCCTTCGGCAAATCCTATCATCTGTTCTCATCACCTCTGTTCTAACCCTCCCGTTCAAAACGACTGTGGCTCTCTTCTGATTTATCACAATGGTCCCTGACTGGTTTCTTTGCTTCTGCCAAGATCAGGTTATAAAACACAAAAAGAAAACATAACACACACACACCAAATCAATTCTCTGGGACTCATTTTTTGGGGAATTTGTTTGTTTGTTTGTTTGTTTTACAAATTGTTAACCTGCATCTGATTATATAAGGCTTCTTAGACAAAAGCACTGTGCCCTTCCAGGCTAATTTAAGTCTATCCATTATCAGTTGGTAAGATCATTCTCAACTGAATGGAAATATGAAAGAAATGACCTTGATTTATACATTTTCAAATGTGATTGTTTTCTGAATTAATTTTCCTTGCTTCCAACTCATATGGGAAAAAAATCAACAAAAATAAATTCTTTAGGTCCACTCTAAGGGAAAGAAACAAGTTCTTCTTTGTGAAGTTTTGGTATTAGTCAACCTTTATCTTTTCTAATATATTAACTAGCTATTGTCTCCCGTTTCCCTGTTCAGCTTCTTCTATTCCATGTATATGAAAGTTTCATGCTACCTAAGTATTTTAAAAGGCAGCAAATAACTCTATTCAACCTCACTCACAAATAGAGGTAGACATAGCACCACTGAAAACTTAAAATTGGGGTTCAATTAGCATCAAGCTATTTTTTTCTTGTCAAGTGTATAATTTTATACCATTATTATTTTCAAGAAAGCAAAATTTATGATGTAATATCATTGCCAACTTATTTCACCATAAAGCAGTGATTTTTCAACTGGGGGCATTTTTGTCTCCTGGGAGATATTTAGCAATATCTGTACACATTTTTTTGATTGTCAAATATAGTTGAGGAACTATTGGCATCTACTGAGTAGAGGCCAGGGATGATGCTAACCATTCTACAGAGCACAGGACAGCCTCATAACAAAGAATTACCTGGTCCCAAATGTCAAGGGTGTCATGTTTGAGAAATTGCAACAATGTTCAAACATTTATCATTCTGTGGGACCATGGGGCGTAAGTCCAATTTAAAACAATTTAAATTTTATAAATCAAACTTTTCATTTTTAGACTTTGGGTGCCGTTTATTGAAGACACAGCTTTTACATTCTCATTTCTGTAAATATTATATAAATTAACATATGTCACCTTTAATGTTACCCACCTAGCACTAAACTGATTTCTGGAACTACTCTGAGAAAGACTCACCAGCAACTAATTTTCTCAAACATTGATCTGGCATCAAACAGAGGCCCTAGAGTTGAATAGAAAAGCATGAAGCAGCTGAGTGTGGTGATACATGATTGTAATCTCAGGACTTGGGAGAGGATCATAAATTTGAGGCCAGCCCCAGCAATTTAGTAGGACCCTGTCTCAATAAATAAATTAATTTAATTTAAAAAATGAAAAGAGCCAAGTGCATTGCATTTAGTAGGTATGGACTATATCTGGTGATTTATGGACTCCAATTCAAAATGTGCTTATAATTAAAGTTTCTGGATAGTTTAATGTCTATATTTATCAGCCTGATATAGTATTAAAATCCTTTTTTTGTATTCATTAAGGTCCTAAAATTTTGGTAAGTAAATCTGATGTGAGATGACTTAGAATGCTTTTATTCCAAAATACTTGAATCAGTCTTTCTCTCATCTCCTATTACATGTATAGGTATAATTATAGGGCATTGAAAATTGAAATACAAAATTGGAAATCCAATTTTAGCTGTATGAAAATTGTAAATCATATATATATATATATATATATATATATATATATATATATATATATATATATTGTGTTCTCTTCCTTAAGAGGTTAACTAATCTGTACCATTGGTCCACCTGCCTGTTTTGGTACCAGTACCATGCTGTTTTTGTTACTATTGCTCTGTAGTATAGTTTGAAATCTGGTATTGCTATACCTCCAGATTCACACTTCCTGCTTAGAATTGCTTTTGCTATTCTGGGTCTTTTGTTTTTCCATATGAATTTCATGATAGCTTTATCTATTTCTACAAGAAATGCAGTTGGGATTTTGATTGGCATTGCGTTGAACCTGTAGAGAACTTTGGGTAATATCGCCATTTTGATGATGTTGGTTCTGCCTATCCATGAACAGGGTACATTTTTCCATCTTCTAAGATCTTCTTCTATCTCTCTCTTTAGGGTTCTGTAGTTTTCATTGTATAAATCTTTCACCTCTTTTGTTAGGTTGATTCCCAAGTATTTTATTTATTTTATTTTTTTATTGGTCGTTCATAACATTACATAGTTCTTAATACATCATATTACACGGTTTGATTCACGTGGATTATGAACTCCCCCTTTTACCCCGTATACAAATTGCTGTATCACATCAGTTTCCCTTCCATTGTGAATGGGGTGGTTGTCCTCATTTCCATTTCAGAAGTTTTGTTGCTGATATACAGGAATGCCTTTGATTTATGGATGTTGATTTTATATCCTGCCACTTTGCTGAATTCATTTCTTTGTAGACCCTTTTGGGTCTTCTAGGTATATGATCATGTCATCCGCAAATAGTGATATTTTAAGTTCTTCTTTTCCTATTTTTATGCCTTTAATTTCTTTTGTATGTCTAATTGCTCTGGCTAGTATTTCAAGGACTAAATTAAATAGAAGTGGTGAGAGAGGGCATCCCTGTCTTGTTCCAGATTTTAGAGGGAATGCCTTCAGTTTTTCTCCATTTAGAATGATGCTAGCCTGAGGCTTAGCATATATAGCTTTTACAATGTTGAGGTAAGTTCCTGTTATCCCTAGTTTTTCTAGTGTTTTGAACATAAAGGGATGCTGTACTTTGTCAAATGCTTTCTCTGCATCTATCGAGACGATCATATGGTTCTTATCTTTAAGTCTATTGATGTGGTGAATAACATTTATTGATTTCCGTATATTGAACCAACCTTGCATCCCAGGGATGAATCCTACTTGATCATGGTGCACAATTTTTTTGATATGCTTTTGTATTCAATTCGCCAGGATTTTAATGAGAATTTTTGATTCTATGTTCATTAGAGATATTGGTCTGTAGTTTTCTTTCTTTGAAGTGATGTTGGCCTCATAGAATGAATTTGGAAGAGCTCCTTCTTTTTCTATTTCTTGAAATAGCTTGAAAAGTATTGGTATTAGTTCTTCTTTGAAGGTTTTGTAAAACTCTGCTATATACCCATCCGGTCCAGGGCTTTTCTTGGTTGGTAGTCTTTTGATGGCTTCTTCTATTTCTTCCTTTGTTATTGGCTGTTTAAATTGTGTGTGTCTTCCTGACTCAATCTGGGCAGATCATATGACTTAAGAAATTCATCGATATCTTCACTGTCTTCTATTTTATTAGAATATAGGGTTTCAAAATACTTTCTAATTATCTTCTGTATTTCTGTAGTGTCTGTTGTGATATTGCCTTTTTCATCCCATATGTTAGTAATTTGAGTTTTCTTTCTTCTTCTCTTCGTTAGCATGGCTAAGGGTCTGTCGATCTTATTTATTTTTTCAAAGAACCAACTTTTAGTTTTATCAATTTTTTCAATGTTTTTTTTGTTTCAATTTCGTTGATTTCCACTCTGATTTTAATTATTTCTTGTCTTCTGCTATATTTTCTGTTGTTTTGCTCTTCCTAGACCAATCCACAAAATTACAACTTTCTTATATTTGATAAAGGGGCTAAAAGCATGCAATGGAGAAAGGATAGCATCTTCAACAAATGGTGCTAGGAAAACTGGAAATCCATATGCAACAAAATGAAGCTGAACCCCTTTCTCTCGCCATGCACAAAAGTTAATTCAAAATGGATCAAAGAGCTTGATATCAAATCAGAGACTCTGTGCCTGATAGAAGAAAAAGTTGGCTCCGATTTACATATTGTGGGGTCGGGCTCCAAATTCCTTAATAGGACGCCCATAGCCCAAGAGTTAAATACAAGAATAAACAAATGGGACTTACTTAAACTAAAAATTTTTTTCTCAGCAAGAGAAACAATAAGAGAGGTAAATAGGGAACCTACATCCTGGGAACAAATTTTTACTCCTCACACTTCAGATAGAGCCCTAATATCCAGAATATACAAAGAACTCAAAAAATTAAACAATAAGATAACAAATAACCCTATCAACAAATGGGCCAAGGACCTGAACAGACACTTCTCAGAGGAAGACATACAATCAATCAATAAGTACATGAAAAAATGCTCACCATCTCTAGCAGTCAGAGAAATGCAAATCAAAACCACCCTAAGATACCATCTCACTCCAGTAAGATTGGCAGCCATTATGAAGTCAAACAACAATAAGTGCTGGCGAGGATGTGGGGAAAAGGGTACACTTGTACATTGCTGGTGGGACTGCAAATTGGTGCAGCCAATATGGAAAGCAGTATGGAGATTCCTGGGAAAGCTGGGAATGGAACCACCATTTGACCCAGCTATCGCCCTTCTCGGTCTATTCCCCGAGGACCTTAAAAGAGCATACTATAGGGATACTGCCACATCAATGATCATAGCAGCACAATTCACAATAGCTAGACTCTGGAATCAACCTAGATGCCCTTCAATAGATGAATGGATAAAAAAATGTGGCATTTATACACAATGGAGTATTATGCAGCACTAAAAAACAACAAAATCATGGAATTTGCATGGAAATGGATGGCATTAGAGCAGATTATGCTAAGTGAAGCTAGCCAATCCTTAAAAAACAAATGCCAAATGTCTTCTTTGATATAAAGAGAGCAACTAAGAACAGAACAGGGAGGAAGAGCATGAGGAAAAGATTAACATTAAACAGAGACATGAGATGGGAGGGAAAGGGAGAGAAAAGGGAAACTGTATGGAAATGGAAGGAGACCCTCATTGTTACACAAAATTACATATAAGAGTTTGTGAGGGGAAAGGGGAAAAAAAACCAAGGGAGAGAATTAAACAACAGCAGATGGGGTAGAGAGGGAAGATGAGAGGGAAGGGAAGGGGGGATAGTAGGGGATAGGAAAGGTAGCAGAATACAACAGACACTAATATGGCAGTACGTAAAAACGTGGATTTGTAACCGATGTGATTCTTGAATCTGTATATGGGGTAAAAATGGGAGTTCATAACCCACTTGAATCAAATGTATGAAAGATGATATGTCAAGAGCTTTGTAATGATTTGAACAACCAATAAAAAAAAGAAAAAAAAAAGAGGTTAACTAAAACATTAGCTTCCCAGAATGTGAATAGTTGAAGGACTCTAAAGAATATCCAGTGCAACCACTCCCTTTTTATTACAAATGAGGAAAGAGGGCCTCCCAGAGGACATGAGACTTCCAAGGCCGTAGAACTGGTTAGTGGCCAATCCTGGACAAAAGCTCTGCTCTTCTGTTGGAATATTCTGGGATTTTTCCAACTGACTAATCTTTCTTTGCTCAACTTGTTTGGAATCAAACTTTCCAAGACTGCTGTGTAAAGTGTTAGCTAATTTATTGTGAGTCTATAAACTTGGTATAAGTCCCTAAGCAAGTTATTTATTTCCTTCCTTTTGTCTGAAATGCAAATCCTTCCAATAAGCAAACAGCCTAGTACTCTCTAAGTTGAAAAGAATTATATTATAGACTTAATAAATATAATAGGCAATGCATAATACTTAATATACAATATTGTGCAGGTAATGATTTTAGCTACAATGGTTTTTTGAAGAGTTTTATTGCTTTTGGTACAATTCTCTTTTCTTCCCAGAGTATCAACATTTTTGTCCCCAAAACAGTAAATAAACTTAAGAAGTGATTTGTCAACATTATTAATCTAGGCAGACATACTCACCAAGCTACTTAACACAAATTGTATTTGTATTATTGCATTATGAAACAAGTTTCATGTATACCTTATTTTTTGAGCCTTAAGAATTTTGCTTTGTTCTTACATCAAGCATGAGAGATGAACAGATTAATGGCTGTTAACCACATGTGCCATTTCCACATTTTGAAACATGATCACATTTAACCTTAATGTTGCACCAAAAGAATATTTCCTTGTTATAACCTTATTTGCAAGTATATTTTGAATATAATGCAACCATGATCCCTAAGAGGATGAAAAGTTGGTAAGGAAAATGGATCAGCAACAAAAAAGATAAAACAAACTTTTATAACGTTATATTTTAGGTATAAAATCTATTTATGCATGAATCTATTTAGTATCTGTTTAATCTAATTAATGGAATATTTTATCATTACCTGACTTTGGGGAGTGAATTGAAGTTGTTAAGCAAAAAATGAAGTTGAAAGCAATGGGAACTTATGCTTAAAATCAAGTAGGTAAACAGCCTCTCTACACTTATAATTCTATGAGTTACCTCTCCCTGTTCCCTAGTAGAATTAATTATTAGAACATTTAATTTCAGATCTTCATTTTTCCTTTGCCTATCTTCTTGCTATATCTTTTCCTGTTAGCTAGATACTAAAGTATTGTTATAGACACTTCAAAAATGCCTGGAGTCAGGCATGTGACTTTATTAGGAGACTCTGGCTAGAGCTTTTTGCAATGAAAACCAAATAATTCTGTATTCAAATGGAAATGGAAATATTTCATCTTGAATTATCTTTACAAGATGATTCCAGCTCTTACATATGAAAATAACAGTTGAGATTTTTATCTGTGAATTTCTCAGAAGCTCCATTTTCAGACTATGTGGTCTATTTTAAACACACCATATGGATTATGTACTCTAAGAACTACTCTCAACTTTAAAAAAAAAAAACCTGTGCAAACACAAACCACCCAGCTCTAAAGTCCCAGCTGGCACTTCTGTTACCCATAAGTGCTCTTTTCTGTTTATGTTTCTTACACCCACGTGTATATATGTTTGCAGTTGGAATCCTTCACCCTTGTCTCTTAAAAATTCCTTGAGCGACAAGGCAGCTGAAAATGTGACTTTGCTCCATACCTTGCAGAATTGAAAAGGCCAACACGGCAGGAGAAGGCTGATGGGAGAATATGAGACCCCAAATCTTCTTTCCCCCTTTTTCCATCCGAATTCGCTTCTCTTAGGTTTCATTTCCTTGAGGCCCAACTCTCTACTTTTGCTGATGCCACACAGTTTAGTGAACCACATTACCCAAAGGTGTTTGCTTTGCTGGCTGTTAATAAAGAGTCCCATGCAAAGAAGTCTTCCATAGCTAAAATGAGAAGTCAAAAGTTCTTAAAATATTTTATGCCCTGTGCTTTCCATGTTAATGTTCATTGTGAATATATTAGTTGGGACAGTAGAGTACAGTTCTTTTTTAATGTTATGGAACTCTTATTTTCCTCCTGAGTTTCTTACAGGATGAGTATGCCACAGAACTCATTTGGAGAAATAATAACGTTGGCAGCTAAAAGAAATTTATCAAGATCTAATTCTATATCCCAGTGCATGAGTCTCAAATAGGACATTCAGACTTCCCAAATGACTGCCAGGGAAGCTATTTTTAAATAAGTGGAGCCATTAGCACGTGTCAGGGCCCACCACACAAGTGGTTGCCAATTTCAGCTCTGATAATGGACTCCCCTGTGACATAGTCACATTGTCACACATCTTGGAATGACAGCAATGATTTCAGGGATGATGGACTACATGACAGGCAATGCAGAAAGTAGATGGGACTTTTACCTGTGTTGTTAGGTTTTATAAATCACAAATAATAATTCTTTTGTCCTTTTTTCTTCCACTATATGATGACTACCCTGAGAGTGGGGACCAGGGTGTTCTCAGTTGTTGCTCTGAGCTTTAATACAGGGTCTGGCACATTTGTGTGCTCAATGTTTACAGTGAATCAATGAATTGGTGATCATCAGATCTGGAAAGGCAGCTAAATTCTCATATTTCTGCCTTCCTTTCTGCAATTCCAATTATTTTCACAAATGATCATGGGAATCTATAGGTATGGGAACCAGAGAGAACATCTGCTCTGTTGCTTTCCCCAGTCTGAAAGCTGCCTAGATTAGGTGAATGATAGACTCTCTTACCTTTACAAACTACAGTAAAAATGGCTTCAAGGCATCCTTACTACCCTGTTCCAGAGCTGAAGGACAGTCATTGCTAAGAAAATCAACTTCAATCACAGCTTCCACCTAGTGTAACCATCCAAAAGTCATTTGAAGGATAATGGCCATATTCCTAGATGTCAAGTCTAACCATACTTTGTCCTAAATATTTTGGCAAAAACACCAAACAAAAAGATTTTTCTTGATGTGTGACCAGAGGAAGGACATTCTCTGGAATCTAGTTTCCATTACCACTTTAAGAAAATGCACACAAATTCATACATGCACACATCTGTATGTATGTACATGTGCTATCATTTGTCTAATATAGGTTTAATGCTAAAGCTGTTCTCATGTCCTCCATCTCCTATAAACTGTTGTGCATTCGATTAGCCATTGAATTAGATTCATACAGTTCTTGAAATGGCATTCATACCCACTGGGTCAGCTCCAAGTTACTACCATTAGTTTGGGCTTTCTTTTTCTTTCACTTAGACTATGCAGTAGGCTCCAAACTGATAGGGATATTTCCAAATACCGCATCCATTATGGCATTTGTGTGGTACTTTATGACTACTAAGATGTCTTCTAAAATATTATTTAATGCTTGAAACAATTCTATGACATTTGGGTACATAAATGAATCCACGGTGAATAGTGAACAATTACCTCAGAGTCCCACACTTAGTAATTTGTCAACAAATTATGTTTCTCTCCATCTCTTCCCCACCCACCCCAATGGACCTTAGATATCTTTTAAAGTAAATTTTAAATTACTACTAAAAGGGAATTTATTAAGCAAGAAAAGATAGTTTGTCTTTATCATTAATAAATTTATAAATTTCCATTAATAAAGTTATTGACTATTAAAATAGTAACCTAAGTATCTACTGATTAAAATTAAATACATCCTACTTAAAACTAGCTAATTTCCTATTAAAACTAATTAATTGTGAAAAAAAATTTCTTGAAGGGCATGTGAGAAGCAATATTTTACCTTGAAAAGATTCTGATATTTCCTAATTATTGGGATTTATTTGTAGGTCTTGCCATGTAGACTATATGCTGGGTATATACAATGTTTTTATCTATCTTTTTCTCACTGCTTAGGATGACTTTTCTCAGGGCTCCAACCTGCCAAACCCTGCCCAATCTCCAAGTCTCAGTTCATATGCCTTTTCCCTCCCCTACATCCTACCCTGGAGGTTGTTGTTTATAACTCCCTTAGAAGATTAATCAAATTCTAGCACAAATCATGGTTATCTAGGTACATATATTCCACCCTTAGAGAATAATTCATTCATTCACTGATTCAACAAATAAACTATCAGCATTGCTACCGTGCCAAGTACTCTTCTAGGCTCTGAAAAAAGAGGGAAGAGTAAGAAATAAATTCTGTGTCCAGAGTGCAATCTTGTGCAAGCAGTTGCTATCTTTGTTATGTCATATATATCAACAAATAGTGCTGCTGTGTTTGGTCCAGCAGACCTAACAGCAGACTCTAGTTTACAGAGTGCTGTTTACTCTGCTGCCTTTCTAGGGTAGCCCGAGACTGTAAATCCATCAGGAAGAAACCCTGCATTTCAGCCTTGCATTTAGCATCTGATAGCTGACTGCACTTCAAATAGAATGGTTCTTCTATTGAGAAAGAGGTATCCCTTACATGAGCCCAGCATTCCATGAACCAGTGAAAGAAAGCGATGTTTAAACATGCCACTTCCCACTGGATTCCTCTCTTAATTAATTACGTAGCTCAGAGTAGTAACATTACTGGAGAAATTTGTCACAGTCAGAGTTCTTTTCCACTAATGAACTAATTAGAACTTCTTTTTCATATTTTAATTTATATATGAGAGTGAGTTAATTTTACAAAGTGCACTGATTCATTGGGGATGAGAAGTGTCCATGGCATCCTTGAACAGTTCAAAATGATTGTTTGAGTGCTTGATGCTAACTCTAATTATCAGTTCATCATTTAAATAACCAACTCTTATGAGGCCCTCTTTCCACAGCCAGTGAAAACCTGTGCAAATAAATTAATATTGGAACAAAGAAGAAAACAACTTTCAGTAGACTCTGGAAATAACAAACTCCATCATTACTTTATGATGGAGTTCTTTCAAATAACGATTTGAAACATCTTACAAATGAGTACATCATAAATTCCAAATAAAAACAGGAAGTTGAGGGCTGGGGTTGTGGCTCAGCAGTAGAGCTCTCACCTCACATATGTGAGGCCCTGGGTTCTATCCTCAGCACCACATAAACATAAATAAATAAAAGATATTGTGTTCAATTACAATTAAAAAGTAAATATTAAAAAAAACAAAAATGGGAAATTGAGGATTTGGAATAAAGTATATAGCAAATGTACACTGATACATTTAATGGAACTAAACAATGTTTAACCCCAAGCTTCCTCTTGGCCAAAGAAAAAGGACCAGTGCCTTCTAACTGAGATCTTGTTAGCAGAATGGATCACTTACATGTGTCTTCTCCTTGGCTAACCTCCTCAATTGAAGATTGTATGGTAGTTTCATTCATTTGTTAATCTAGATTCCCCTTTCCAATTGGAGGTCCAGGCTACTATATTAAATGTTACCAAATTTCCACTGTACTTGAAGACGATATTGTGTTCATCGCCGATAACTGCAACATCTGCCTTACCTCTTGATTCCCTATAATCCATTCATCTGACAAGAGTAAGAGTGATGTCTTGCAGACACAAACCAGAGCAGTTCTCTCACTCACCCTCCTCCTGAGACTTTCCAACATGTTTAACATCAAGTCTAGACTCCTGTACCCTGACCCACATGTCCCTACAAGCTCTGGCCACTGCTTCAGCTCCCACCTACCTTCTCCTTTTTCCATTCTGCTTTGAACACTGTGGTCACTTCTCTATTTCTGGAACACATCAAACTCATTTCCTCCTCTAGGTATTAGCTCTTGCTTTTTCCTCTGCCAGGAAAGCGCTTCTCCTGATTTTCACATGTCTTACTGTCTCATTTATTCAGATTCAATGCAAATATTCAACTTTCAAAAAGGGCTACCTTGATGACAGCAGAACCAGTCTTCACATCACTTTTTATCACATTACTGGTCTTTCCTCACCTCCCTTACCATGAGATGATGCTGGTGCCTATCTTTGTTTGCTTTTTTTCTGTGTCATCACACTAATACATAATAAACCCACAGTGAAGAGATACATAGTTTGTTGCCCTTTCCCTTCCCCCAGAGTTGTATGACCCATAGTGGCAATGAGCAAATCAATAAATAAAATATATATTATAAATTGATTCTATTATAAAATGAATAAAAGAAAAAAATGTAAACAGAAATAGCTAATTCCCTTACTGAATTATTTGGTTAATATCCATATAGTTTGAATCAGCATATTCATTTAATGCAGGAGCTAATGAACTTTTGATAAAGGTTAAAGAGTAAATATTTTAGGCTCTGTGGGCCATGTGGTCTCTGTCTCAACTACTTAACTCTGTCATAGCACAAAGGTAGCAATACACAATATGTTGTAAACAAATAGATGTGTCTGTGCTTCAATAAAGCCTTATCTTTTAAAAAAGTCACTGTCAGACTTGGCCCTTAGGCCATACCTTAACAACTGCATAAATTACAGGATGTATCAGGAAATGACAGTTGCTGTTAAAAGCAAAAACAAACAGAAATTTTTGAGGTTGAAAATTTCCAGAACACCAGAGTACAGATTTATGTGTAAAAAAATGAAACCATTATGAAAAATAACAAAAGAAAACTAAATAGCATCAATGTCAATGACCATATCATAGTTTAGTTCATGCTCAACAGGTTTCACAACATGACTGTGAAAAGATGACCCTCTCTAGAAGATATTGATGAGATCACATTTGGGTAGGCAGATCCAGCCACTTCATTAAGGAGAAAATGATGAAACAGCTCCCATCCCTTACAATTGGAAAGCACTCATAGTCACTGGCCTGCATTCAGAGGCACACAGCCAGAAATGCGGCCTAGGAAGCCAACATTTGAAGAATGGTTGAAAAGGCCACAAGATACATAACAGGGTGTGATAAGACAGAGAACACATAAAGGTGTTGATGGAAGAACACTGCACATACAATAGATGAAGAGGTATATACTCTTTATTCCATGCAAAGATTTGAAGATATAAGTAAAATGAAATTCAGAAAATATATATATTTACTCCAAATTTTCCTACCTATATCTAGAATAAAACTAGTAATACCTATTCTTTTACCTTTATTGATTTTTTTAAAAAAAGAAATGACAGCAGAATGCATTACAATTCTTATTACATGTATAAGGATGGTGGAATATGATAGACATCATCATCCAAAGTACAGGTATGAAGACACAAATTGGTTTCAATACCTAGTCTTTTAAAGTCTTTTCCACTGATTCCAGAAATGTTCCCCAAAATATAAGTATTTACATTTATTTAACATTTTTTAGTTTCTAAGATATATTTGGACACTCCATACCAATTTGATCATTGAGACAGAGAAGAAAAATTTTATTATATAATTTTGTAGACAAAGAGAAGTTCCAAAATTGGCTATTAAGTGATGGAAAAAGAGCTCAAGGGAGAAAAGTAGACATGAGATCAAATCTGATTTGGTTACTTACTAGCTAAAGAAAAAACTTTCTCTGAACATCTACATCTTCACAGACCCAAAGAATGTTATACTTGGAGAATATCTGGCTGTACATGAGATTTACCTGAAGTCCTTTTTAGAAAATATAGCTATGGTTGGGCTCCATCATAGATAAACTAAATAAAGATTTCTGGGAGTGTAACTCAGATATCAACATTTAAAAATTGTTCTGAAGTACCAACAAATTTGAGAATCACTGATCTAGTACAGGGGTTGCAAACATTTCTTGCAAATATTTTAGACTTTGCTGGCCATATGGTGTCTGTCAAACCATTCAACTGTGCTGTTGCTTGGCAAAGCTATCTTAGACAATATGTAAGCAAGTAGGCATGGCTATGTTCCAATAAAAAGTTATTTACAAATGCAGGCAACCCACCATATTTGGCCCAGGGGTCATGATTTGCCAGCTTCTGATCAAGTAAAACCTTTTTGCTCAAAGAGAGACCTAGAGATGCTAAATATTTTGCCAAGTCTTCATTGTTCATCAATCACAAGGTCAAGGGTCCTCTGCCCTTTAGTCTGCAATGGTCCCTCCCTGCTCCAAATTAAATTAAAATTTTTAAATTATTATTTTTATTTATATATGACAAAGATACACATTTTACCATAACTTATAAAATCAGAAAGAGGAGTAGGGACATATTTAAAAAGGGATGGTAAGAAGGGTAAAGGCAATATGTGAAGAAGGTCTCACAAGAGATACTGATGGCCACACTTCTGTCCAACTTCACTACGAATTAAGTATCAATAGCTTTGATTTTGAATCATCTATCAGTATCCTACAAGTTGAGATGAGATGAAGGGAGTGTGAAGATTAGATTTTTTTCTGTCAGAGATAGAAAAAATGGGGTATAGCTCTGTTCATTACATCCTCCTAAACCCGGTTGCTTGAATAGGAATTTAAATCTCATAATTCAATAGTTTTCACTGAATAATAGAAATGGTGTTAGTCAAAGCATGAATTAAAGATTTAATTAATAGGATGCAATTGCTTTATACTGATATTAGTGAATTTACTGACTTTTCTAATTATTCCAAGTGGACTAACAATCTACTTATATTTCTACTCTAATATCTTAGTCCTTTCACCTCTAACTGAACCTCATAATCTTGTATGTAATCTTATTCTGGCCAATGAGAGATGAGAGGAAGTCAGGTAAGGGGTTCTGGTAAAGTTCCTACTTCTTCTAAGTGGACAATAGAGTGACCATCTCTCTCTTCTTTGTTTGGAAAGCACTTTGTCTATAGGCAATGCCTAGAATAATCACTTTGCCTGACCAATAGCAAAGATGACTCTAGGCAAGTGGTATTGAAAAGCTGGATCCTTGTTGATTATACTATGCCAAAGAATCAACCATCCTGAGCATGCTCCAACCTACAGATGTTTCTTTATGTGACCTAATACCTCCCTTCTTACTTAAGTCCCTTTGATTGAGAATGTCTTGATTACAAAAGCTGTCTACTGAAGCCTTTTATCTGATGTCACCTCCTGGATGTACTTCTCTCCCATCTGTTTTAAAGTTTGTTTTCAAATTATTATTTCAAAATACAAAAGCACATAGAGTAGCTGCACTGCTACATTTGGTAACCTGATGCTTCACAAGAAATGCAAATAGTTCAACATTTCAAGGATTTTAGAAAAGAAATGTCCTTTATTAACAAATTTCCACAGGCAATTCTCACAGCTGGATAGCAGAATACTGAAAGATAATATCCATTAATCTTATGGGAAAGCAATGTCCTTGGAGTTCAGACCACTTAAATGCATACATTTTAGCCAATCTTATACACAACTTAGATAATTTTGGCCTTAATCTGTCATTTCTAACTACAATCAAATATTCACCAGAGCAACCAAATAAATGAGAGAAACTTAAAATTATGGCTTCAAAATAATATAGGTTATAAATTATATCTTTCCACTTAGCATTTGAACTCCCTGTACTCATTCATCCTATAAATGTTTATTGAGTTCATACTATGTGTTATATATAGGGAATATAGATATAAAAAGGGCAAAATCAATCTCTTATGGGGGATCATGTTTAGCAGCCCTCTTGCAGAACTTTTTGTAGTGATGAAAATATTCTATATTTGTACCATAGAATAAAGTACCCACTAGCCACCTGTGTCCAAAGTGCACATAAGATGTGGCTGTTGGCTTGTATAATTTTATCAAAATCAATTCTACTGGTATGTATAACTAAGAAAAAACAATTCAAAATAGAAAAAAGATGTGGCTGTTGAAATTTAGAGATCAGGCTGGGGATGTGGCTCAAGCGGTAGCACGCTTGCCTGGCATGCGTGCGACCCGGGTTCGATCCTCAGCACCACATACCAACAAAGATGTTGTGTCTGCCGAGAACTAAAAAATAAATATTAAAAATTATCTCCTCTCTCTCTCTCTCTCTCTCTCTCTCTCTCTCTCTCTCCTCTCTCACTCTCTCTTTAAAAACAAAAAAAAAGAAAAAATAAATAATAAAAAAAGAAATTTAGAGATCAAATTTTTAACTGATCTTTATTTCAATGAAATTAAATTCATTTTTACTATTATTTGAATTGTATAAATTTATGGGTATAAGCATGATAATTTGATAATATGTACAATGTATAATGATCAAATCAGAATAGTTAACATTTCCATCTCCTTAATTATTTAAAAACATTTTTGGCTACCATGTTATAATTGTACATATTTGTGAAGTATAATGCAATATTTCAATACATATATACATGTACTGATTAAGTGAAGGTAATTGACATTTCCCTATCCCTATAATTACTTTGTTTTGAGTCTTCTAACTCCTCTCTTCTAGTTATTTATATGATATATAATAGTTTATCATAAACTATAGTCACTCACTATGCTATAGAACACTTGAACTTTGAATTTAAATGTAAATAGCCACATGTACCTACTGGCTACCATATTCAATAGTATAAGTCTAGATGATAAAGCAGATAAGAAAATCAATGGTGATGACATACTGTTATCCCTTGTCACAGAAAGAAATTCATGTAGTTCTACAAAGCCAGACTCCGAGGGGAATAACACTTGTGTAATTCAGCCTGGGATTAGTGAGCAAGATAAGAAATTATATTAAGGAGAGTAACTCTTGAACAGAGTCCTAAAGACAGGGAGAATTTAATCACTGAATCTACTTTCTGTCTCTTTTATGTTAAAAATACTGTATTTGAGTAGTCTACTTTGTCATGAAGTTAGCATAGTTCATTTTCTTAACCTCACCATTTCCCATTCACTAGTTCACTTCACACATTTACTTCCTTGCATCAAGCCTATTTGTTGTATAGATATATCCAAATTCTCCTGAGTCATTCACTCCACATTTAATCCATAAAGATTTATATCTAACATTTTTAGTTAAATATGCAATGCAAAAATACATGCCACTTTGAATTAGATATCTTCTTACTTGTTGTCAAGTGCATAGTATAAACTAAAATAATTTTGAGCCCACTCTACATATATTTCTCATCTATTCTAAATAGTAGTTTTCAAATTATTATTCAAAGTACATATTGAAAAATTATATTTTCAGTTATATAAGCCATAAGTGTATGGAAAATTGTTTTTTTCTTTCTGTCCCTTATAGTTCACTGAAAGTCATTTCTGACCCTGGTGCTCTTTCTGAAATCATGAGGCCTGTGGATCAGCACAGAGCATAGACCTCTGTGAACTGATTCTTGGTCTCATCATGCCTTCCATGGCCCCTAAGCACAACATTCTGCCTCTCCCCAAGGAGAGGAGAATAGCTGTGAATAGCTATTTCTGAGTACAGTGAGTTTTAGCAGACTAATACGTGAGAAGTGAGCAAGACAGATGGAAATGGGGTGCTGCTGACAATAGATTCACTAGGTGCAAGCTTGGAAAAGTCAAGAGCAAGGATGAGGACAAAATTAGAGATAGCACTATCAATTTGGAAACATGTGAAATGCAGAAAGACAGAGACAAGGTTTTAAAGTAGATGAATGGACAAATAGTGTAGTCATTGGTGTAAAAATTGTGGAGAATGAGCTTACTTCTTTTAAAGGTAGAATGGGGTTCTGTTCAATTTGAAAAGCTGTGGACTGTGAGAATCTGGAGGTCAGTGACACACATTTCAAAGTCCTCACTGGCAGGGGCAAGACAGATAGGAAGGAGAGAAAAACCAGATGTAAAAACAACATAGGATGCAACCACACAGGTGAACTGATGCTCTTGGAAGTCTTGGAAGAAATTGTGAAGCCTGGATGAAGATACTCAATGAGACAATTGGGGTGGGGGGGGCGGAACTGGACTTGGGGTGGATGGGAAACTACAGGCCTGTGATTCTCACTGAACAATAGAAAATATGCTCCCAGAGTACCTTACTTCAGGGGAGGAAATATGATGCAGTGGCTAAGATGGCAACTTATACTACCATTTAACCCATTTAGGAATTTTATCTTCACTACTTCCTGACTGTATGATCTTAGACAAATTACATCACCTTTCTGCACCTCAGTTTCCTTCTCCCTAAAATAGAAATAAAAACAATTCCTTGTGCATCATTGTGAGAACGAACAGAGTTGATATGTGTAATACATGGGAGATGTAGAAGAGGAGAAATGATCATTCAGAGGTGGAGATTTTAAAGAATGCACATCTTTGAGTGATAACAATGCTAATGATAAGCATCAGAGGGGAGGTAAAGATGGGGACTGTAATGATTTGGATGTGAGGTGTTCCCTAAATGCTCCTATTAGTGCAGGAATGTCCAGAAGGGACATTCATGCAGAAGAGAGGAGTATATGAGTAAGGGATTGGATTGTGAAAACTATAACCTAATCTGTTCATCTTACTTTGAATGGACTGACCCGGGTGGTGACTGTTGGCAAGTGGGGTATATTCTGGAGGAAGTAGGTCACTGAGGCATGTCCCGGAAGGGTTATTTTTTCCGTAGCCTATTTCCTTCCTCCTCTTTCTGCTTCCTACCCCTACTGGTTTCTTCCACTGGGACCTTTCCCCATGTTAAAATTCCTCACCTTGGACCCAGAACAATGGAGTTGGCCATCTATGGTCTGAGACCTCTGAAACTGTGAGCCCCAAGTAACTTTTCCTCTTCTAAAATAGTTCTTGTCTGATCTTTTGGTCACAGTGATGCAAAATCCAACTAAAATAGAGACTCATGAAGTGCTGGAAATAGAGGACAGATATGTGTATTAGGAATGGTCTCAATATGAATGTTGAAGCAAAGGAGAGTGAAGATAAGAAAGAGTGGGAGGAAATTATGCATCTTTTCTTGTGGTATTTGAAATGTTATCAACATCATCAGATATTATTGATCTAATAAGCTAACTTCTTTTGACAATGATTTATGAATCTTTACCTTATTTTCTGTTCTCAACAACCCTGCCAAGTTATAATTTTCCTCTTCTCACAAAAGAGAAATCGAGATCCAAGTGATTTGAATACAATGTCACACGTACACGTACACGTACAGCATGAAAAAGGGGCCTTTAAGTCCTGGGCTTGTCTAACTATAGTTATATCAGTGAAGAAAAGGGCAAAGCAGACAATAGCTTGAAACTCCACAGTGAAGCAACTGTTAAGCTAAGATGGCAACAGCTAAGTAGCAAAGAATGCAGAAGAGATGAGTAAGCTAGGCTGAAGGATATTCAGTGTTGCTTTCTGTGTTCACAAACCTAAGGGAGAATCAAGTAGTTTGCATCCCTCCTTTCTGTTATTGCACTTAACCACTGAACTGGGAAAGCCTTTTGCTTTGGGGGGAGAACAGCATTATCATGCAGATTGGCTTAAGCGTCTGACAATGTTTTATGTAGTTTTCTTATTTCTTAGCCTAAAAAGTTATTCCCTATATAATAGTTCCATATTCCTTTTGGAATGTGTAGCATGATACCCCTCCCTCCCTCCTAGCAACCTGTCTTCCATGATATATGCCATTTCATCCCTTTAGCAATCAGAAAATGAATTTCTGGAAGCCAGTCTCTTGGCAATTGATGCATTATTTTTTTCCATTAAAGAGAGTATCCATGCATTCAGTAAGAATCGTAGCTTTAAAGTGTTTAGTAATGATCTCTGGTTGCTTGTCAAGCAGCATTTCTGTCTGAACATGAAACTATAACATTAATATGATTTGCAACCCTTCCACTGGGTTCCTAATTTCCTCCAGCAACACAGAGTGATATTTCTTCATGCCTAAAATCCATTACAGGTGCTTACTGCATTTAGTCTCCTTTGGAGGTACATCTTCTAAGTCTGACACAGGAAAAAGTTAAAAATGTTCTTACCAAGTAATCCTTCCAACCCCACCATCTTTTAACTCTGATTTATTCCAAAGCTGAAAGTATTCATCACTAGTTGAGCTAAAATAAATGAACTCTTATGACATATAATTAAATTACTGGCAGAAATAAAATCTAAGATTCCTGCAGAGGATTTTATATAAACATCAGAATAATAATTAAGTTGAGGTAAAATATTTTGTTGAAAGACCAAAAAAAGTCACCTGAAAAAGTTTGTTTCCCTAATCTCTGACACTGTTTAATTTTCTTCATAATAATTATGGAAAATCATTTACTTTCATGTAAAATCCTGTCTTCTTTTAGCTCTTGTTTGTCTCCCTTTCTTTCTTCTATTATCACCAGAAACTGAGAATAAAAACATTATTAAACATCTATATTTTTAGCTAATTGATAGCCTTTCAAGGTCAGGCTAAAAGAAATTATGCATATATTCAGTTTTCACCCCTAAGTTAAAACTCTCAGAAGGGATGTTTATTTACCTTTTGTTCATCTGAATTTCTATTTAATTGGCCCAAGAACAGACTCAATTAGGCCAAAGACTTCCTAACCAGGGCACATTAACTTTGGAGAATAGTGATCTCTGGGCCCATAAGGATCAATCTCCCTCTCCCTCTCCCTCTCCTCAATCACTCTGTACATTTTTCCATTCAGGAATTTTTAAGGATGACTTCAGCTCTGTTTACCTTAGGAATTTGTCCTTTCTGTCACTTGAAATTTCAAAATGATACAGTCATTTTAAGAGCCAGAATTGCAGTATCCATACTCTATGGAAAATTCCTAAGCCAGCTTTTGAAGGGTTCACCACAATATGAACAACAGGTCAACACAATGGTAATTCACAAGAGAATAAATCTTTCCTTTAAGGTTTTGTGGTATTGTATTCATATTTACTTCTAAGTTTGAGAAATGCTCTTAACCACTCCTTCTCCTTTTCTTTTGGTCACCACTTTTTGAGTTATCTGGTAGTTTTAATAAACTCTCCTTATTATTCTCACATTCCCATCAGTTGCACCAGTATTTGTAAGGGCTCTCTTCTCTTCAGGTGCAGGGGGAAAGAAAAAAATGGATTAAGAAAATTTGGGATCAGCCCCAATTCTGCCACTTACTGGCCATGTGACCTGGAATCCCTCTCAGCCCAGTGGGCTTATCTGTAAAACAGTAGTACAAAATGCCTACTGCACTAGTAGAGGATTCAAAGATGTTATAGTTTGTAAAGAAGCTTTGTACGTGCCAAGAGGCTATGCATACATAGTTTTTACTCAGTCACATCTTTGTGAATGGAACATTTGGCAAAAGAATGTATTGGTCTTCTTCTCCCTCTGGGAAGGAAGGGCACTGTCTCAAGTGAAACTGTTTCATGGCAGAAGTACAAAAGTCTTCACTTCTGGTATCCAGAACTATTTTCTTCTCACAGTTCAGAACTAGCCAAGGCCTGGTACCCAGAAGGTAACTCCACTCCTAACATTTTGGAGCCCACAGTCTATTGATTACGTCTCCCTACAACTTCATATTCTCTAAAGCCCCTGTTCCTAACCTTGCCCTCATCTGCTGCTTATCCTCCAGGGCCCACTTCCCTTTCCAAAGAAAGGTAGATTTCTTCTTGTAATCTCCATGATTTTCAGTCAGGGTTGGAAATGACTAAAAGAGATGGAATATTTTCTCCTCTCCTCTTCAGTTTCTAGGTTCCTGTCCCACCATTGACATGCAATAATGTTTCTAGTTTTTAAGTCTTTTGCCATCTGGTCATATATTTCTCTTTTGCTATTCATTGAGAACTCAAACTGTGAAAGCCCTTTAATAGGCCATGACCTACTGACCTTTCAAATCCTGAGTCATGCTACATCTCCTTCCTCATCATGACATCGACTTCCTAGGTCATTTCCTGCTTTTCCAGTGGATCACCCACTGTGGTCAGATGAACAATAACCCCTAATGCTGTCTACTTCTGAATCCCTGGAACCTGTGATGATGCTATCCTGTATCACAAAAAGGACTTGCAAATGTGATTAAGCTAAGGATTTTGAGATGGGGAGAAAATCCTGGATTATCCAAGTGGACCCAATGTGATCATAAGGGTCCCTATAAAAGGAAGGCAGGAGGGTGAAATTCAGACCAGGTGATACGAAGATGGAAGCAGAAACTGAAGTATGCAGCTGCAAACCAATGAATGTCAGCCACTTTTAGAAGCTGAGAAAGGCAACCAAAACTCTTCCCTGGAACTTCCAAAGAAACAAGCCCTCCTGATATCTTGATTTTGGCCCATTGATACTCATTTGGGCATCTGATCTCCAGAACTGTAAGATAATAAATTAGTGCTACTTTAGGCCACCAAGTATATGGTAATATGTTAAGCAACCATAGGAGACCAATACAATGTAGTTGTGGTTAAGTGGTCTCTTGATCTAGTTCTGAAAGTGTCAATGGTCAATAATTTCCATTCTTCCCTTATCTCCACCCTAGAATTCCTCTCATTTGGGACCTTCCTGGATTCCTGCCTTGAGAATCCCCAACTGACTTTGACTGACTTCTATCTCAATTATGGATTCTTTCACTGCTGCTCATAAGGTTTTAAATGATGTTACTAAGTAGGCAGACTCAAAATTAATTAGGGTCTTTTATGAATCACTGAATTTTAGAATTTTCCTTTTGCCTAAAATTTCCCACTGGTATCTTACTAGCAGTTCCTACAAATATTTCTTCCCTGCTTGGGATCCCAATTCACCTGGGCCCACTTCACTCTTGGATGAATCCACTTTTTCTGAGAAGATTGAGATTAACTATTGCCTTTCAAATTTTCTATTATCTTTAGCTGCCTCTCTTTCTCCTTGCCTGTATCAAAATCAGTGTTCTTTCTCTTTCTCAGACCTATGTATGTCCTCTCCATATATCCTGGATCCCATGCTGTTCTGTGTCTTCCTGGCTCTTATTCCATCTATTAGCTTTTCTCATTGGGGCACATAGGAGGGATTGTTAACTTCATACCTAGGTGTAGGAAAGTACAATCTAAGACATTCAGGATGAAGAGAAAGAGGCATAAAAGAGAAAAGTGATTTTAATATATACATATATTTCACATTTTTTTAACATTTATTGAGTGTCTACTATGTGCCAGGCAACTACATGTACACTATTCCTAATCCTTACAACCTGGGTGAGTCAATAATACCTAATATTTCTTCATCCTTTATGTTCACCTCATCTAGATATGGTAAACACAAATATAGAAGCTATAATAACTGTTGGTACACAGTAACATTCAGTTGATATTAACTGTTATCATACTTCTGTAAGAATTTAAAGGTCTTCGACTCAATTACAGTGTTCTTCATTTAGTCTTTTTTGCTTTTTATTTTTTCTCCTTATGTTTTTTGAGGAAAAATATTGGTTATTTTAAAATGGCTAACATTATTATAGTCAAATAAGCAAAATATCAAGTGATTGCAGAAATATATAATCCTTATGGAAAAGCTATTTTTATACAACTTTTTTTTGCTTAAATTCATTGCATATGTATGTAAAGTACACAGATCAATATTTTAGTCATATTAAATAAATTAATCTCAAAATTTATATTTTCAACCTGTGAATTTATATAAATGTGAAATCTATGAGCCATTTCAATATTAGTACCAGAATACATTTAAGATCCCAGTTTGTGAAAATATCTTAAAGAAATTATAAAGACTTTTACATAAGAGAAGCAATATGGAGTAGTGAAAAGAAAGTACATGTGTGATCCAAGCCAATATGGATTTAAATTTGTCACTCATTATGTAAATTTAACAAGCTCAATCCCATTAATACTAAAACTTGTATATAAAATATGGTAATTCTCATCTTCTTGAGATATTGCAGGAGGTTAAATGAGTCATGGGCTCTCCAAAAATATGTTTACCTATCTTTATATTCAAGGACAGTGTCTAATGCTCCCCCCAAGATTGTCTAAAAGAATAGTTTGTTCAAAGTAGATGTTCAATAAATGTTTCTAAGTTAATCAATGTCTTGAAAATCATTTGGCAATGCACATTATCCACTTTCCTCCACACTGAGAAAGAATCCCTGAAAATCAGTCAAGAACTAAGAACTGAACCTAAGTTTCTTTCAAAGTAATTTACATTTTGGGTCTCTAAGAGTTCCTTTAAAATTGTTTCTCTTCTATGGGGCTTAGCGATCATGTGGCTAAAGAAAACTTAAGAAAAAGAAAAACACATCATTTTGGTCACATGAATATTGCAGAATGTTTAATACTCTTGACCTTTTATGAACATGTTGTATTGATTCTATTCTAGCATGGTTTTCCTGAGAACAGAATCATGTCATGAGAAAAGAGCCCATTGGGGAAGGGTGACTAGGAAGTTCCTACCACTTTTCCTAGGTGCTCCTTATTCCCCCTCTAAGTGCTTGAATTTAGTGTCCTTATGGGGCTTCCATCTGGGATTTGGGGAGCAAGCTAGCATAACCCATCTATTTAAGACAGAGCACATGCAGGGGATTCCCAAGCAGCATCAACTCTCATCCTTTCAACATTCCTGCTGGAAATGTCTCCTTCGTTTCACAGAAGAGAGACATCTTGAGTTTAACCAGTTTCAATAATTTGTATGTTCATGTCACCCAAACACCAAGCATTATACATAGTGTTTTATAATGATATAAATTTAAAACCATAAAATTCATTCACTCTTTTAAAGTATTATCCAATGGTTTTCATAGACTCACAATATTGTGCAACTACCACTACTATCTAATTTGATAACATTTTCATCCCTCTGAGAATAAACTCCATCTTCTTTAGCAGTCACTCCTCGCTCACTTTGACCCAGCCTTAAGCAACCACTAGTCCACTTTCTACCAGTATGTATTTACCTCTTCAGTACCTCTCATATCAATGTTTTCATAGAATGCATGTTCCTTTGGGCCTGGCTTCTTCCACTTAGCATAACATTTTCAAGGTTTATACACACTGTAGCATGTATCAGTACTTTGTTCCTTTTTATGGCTGAATAATATTCTAAGAAAGATATTTTAAAGCACTATATGGGCAAAGAATGTTTATGATCACAAATTTCAAATATCATATTTGTACAGAATACAAAAAGGAAAATACCAGTTTTTGATTATTTAATTGTAAAAAATCTATAAATCTTAAAAGTGGTCTTTGCTGGTGAGGCTATGGAAAACTAGCATTCATGTACTCTTAGAGCAGCATTGATAAATTGGTTCAGTCTTATTTTAAAAAGCTATTAAATATTTAAGGCATACAATATAATGTTTTGATATACATACACATTATGAAATGATTATTACAGTCAAGTAAATTAACATATTCATGATGTCACATAGTGTGTGTGTGTATGTGTGTGTGTGTGTGTGTGTGCGCACACACGCATGTGTGGTAAAAATACCTACAATATACTCTTCTAGCAAATTTCTTGTATACAATACAATAAAAGGAAATTTGGTAATATCTATTTAAAATACAAATTCTACTCCTAGAAATTCATTTTGTATATACCTCTGAGTATAAGTGAAATAAAATATTTTTTCAACATCATTTGTTGTAGCAAAAGATAGGAAACCATGTTACAGTCCACCAGTAGTGGTAAATCCATATAATGTGGAGTGTAATTCTCCAAAGCTGTAGAATAAAAAAGAATGAGGAAGTTCTACACTATGCAAGTTTAATGTCTTAGTCCTTTTGGGCTTCTGTAACAAATCAACTCAGGCAGGATATAAATAATAACAGTACTGAGGGCTGTGAAATCCAAGATCAAGGTGTTGGTAGATTCAGTGTCTGATTAGGACCTGCTTGCTGATTCATAAATGGTACCTTCTCACTGTGTACTAACATGGGAGAAGGGGTAAGAGGCTCTGGCCTCTTTTATAATGGTGTTGATACTATTCATGAGGGCTTCACTCTCATGACCTAATCACTTCTCAGATACCCCACCTCCAAATACCATCACATCAGGAATGTGGGTTCAACATGTTGAAAGCATACATTCAGTCCATAGAAATGAGGTAGGGGAAGTTGAAGAGAATCCAATGGTAAGAGGGACTCAACTCACCCTTGAGGGAGAGAAAGCAAGAGAAAAATTCAGACATCTGCTGGGAACAGAGTGGTCTGACTGACATTCTGCAAGGAAACAGGAAACGCAGGCCTGTAGCTACAAGGAACTGAATTGGCCAACGACCTGAATAAGCTTGGAAGTGGATTTTTCCCAGAACCTCCCAAGGAGAGCCCAGCTGGCCAGCACCTTGATTTCAGCCTTGTGAGCTCATGAGCAGAGAAACCAGCCAAACCATCTCAGACTTCTTTTCTACAGAACTGTGAAATTTTGTGTTGTTTTGTTCTATGTTATGGTCATATATTGCAGTAGCAATAGTAAACTAATACATTTATGACTGTATTATTTTTATTTTTTAAATTATAGATAAATATTTAAAACTAGTAGAAATCTAAATAGACTATATACTAAGGAAGTTGAAAGTAAGGTTAATGTTTCATTGGCATGACTATCTAATCAAAAGTTCATGGTAGTTTTCTTTGTTTTGTACACCTACATTTAAATAATTTTAGGGCAAAAATTGCATTTTTTGACAAAGATCCCCTGGGTAGCAAAACTGTCTGCTAAAACCTGGATGACTAACTTGTTTTCCCAATGCTTACTGTCTTCTAAATCTAGTACCTTCTTTACATAGTAAAATCCTGGAATGTACACATGGATTCTTTAATGCTTACAAAGTTAGTTAAAAACTGATAAAAATTAAATCAATAGACTCTAAAAATCAGACACTTGGCTTAAAGGAGTATGTTTGCCTTGTCTAATTGAAATGTCTAAAGGTTAACCCTGCACTTTGTCTAACCTTTCACCACACAATTCTTCCCTTTGCTATTGGGCACGTTCCAGAGCTTTGCTAATGGAGTTTATTGTTCTTACATGGAAAAAAAATAGTTAAATAAATGATGTTTTAATAAAGATTTAAGATGAAGGCTCTAAGGGCATCATTTCTTTTTATTATCATCTGTCTCTTAATAAATACTTTGTATTAAAACAAAATATTTTAATAGTTAACTATTTTTTATGAAAATAAAAACCTTCTAAAATTGACTACTTGCTATAAAAAAGTCAAAAATATATTTCTTCCCTAATTTGTTGTAAAAGTTCAATTAACTGATGTTAATTAATGTTGAGAAAAATTTAACCAATTAATATCATTGTTGGGTAAAATTTACTTGTTTCCATGTCATTACTCTCTAGCTGGACATGGTGGCATATGCCTGTAGTCCCAGCAGCTGGGGAAGCTGAGGCAGGAGGATCACAAGTTCAAAACCAGCCTCAGCAAGTTATTGAGGCCCTAAGCACTTAGCAAGACACTGTCTCAAAACATAAAAAGTGCAAGGAATGTGGTTCAGTGGTTAAGCGCCCTGGGTTCAATTCCTGGTACCAAAATGAAACAAACAAAGAAACAAAAAACCTTTTTCTCCTCTTCTAAGACCTGTATCTATCTCTTGCTATTCACTACTGGTCAATATCTATCTATTTAAGTCATTCTTAACTGGGAGAGACATTTCTTTTCCTAAGGCACATTTGCTAATGCCTAGAGATATTTGGGGCTGCCACAACTGGGCTGTGTTATTGGCATCTACTAAATATCATACAATGCACAGGATAGCCCTCACAACAGAGAACTGTCCAGTTGCTGTATACCACTAATACTAATGTTGAGAAACTCTGGTATAGGTGAATCTAGAAAGATGGTTCAGTAATGAATAAAAATGTTGGGTTCTCCATTTAGGAGAAGTAGTGAAAACTATGTTAGTACACTATTGGTGGGGGTTCAGGGAGAGAGAAATGGGACCAAAAGAAAAAGCAAAACCAAATGATCAGAAAAATAGTAAGACAAAGATAATGGAGTATCAGAAAATAAGGAAGAAGACATTTCTAAAGAAGACATGATGAGCAAGGTGGACTGCTTAGGGGCAGGGACATGGAGTGAGCAGTAAGGAAAGGCCATTCTTTTATGCTACCATATCATGAGTGATCTATGACATATAAACTTTAGGTATACAGATGAACTTTAGGGAAGACTTTGGGGCTTGAAGGAGTAGGAACGGACATTAGTTTTTATTTTGCTTATTTTCTTGTCTTTTTGTTTAAGACAGGAAAAATGGGGAATATGATTATGCTAGTAAAATAATTAGCAAAGAGGTTTGAATCTTTGTATTAAAATTCTCTGAATAATTAGAATTTCATTAATAATTTAAATTTCTTTAAAATTTTAAGCAAAAACAATGTTTAAATTGGCCTTTATCGTGTACGATATTTAAAGGGAGGTATGACCTGTCTTGTGAAAAAAAGGGTAATAGTAAGAAGATACCTTTTCCCTCCTTATACCCACTTGTAAAGTCCAGTTCATGCAATATCCCAAACCCAAAGTCAGTTAAATCTCAATAGTTAGTTAATCAGGGTGAATGGAATGCAGAAAGAGGGCCAGAGTATTTGTTGCATTGGTGTCTAGCCTGCAAAACAACAGTTGGTAAATTGATTGCTTTTTTGTACTTTTCAGCTGCTTTTTCTGAATGGAATAGACAGGTTAAGTCTGATTTTCCCATTTAAAATCAAAATGGATTTGACATCACAATTATTTCTTTGAGTAACCATAAAAAATTTATTTGACTTCTTGCTTCCTCTCTGGTAGACTGGGAACTGTCATGCTGAGCCTGAAAAGCCATTCCTTCACACAGGACCGAGGCCCTTTCCCTTGGCCCCACACAGCCCTTGAAGGCCATACTCTGCAGCTCTTTGGAATGGATCTGAGAACTGGAAAGTCACTATGATCAGCAGTTATGAATCATCTGAACAAGAGCTTCTCCCTTTGGGGAAGCATGACTACAGGAAACAAGAATTGATTTCAACTGGTTGGTTGGGAGTCTCTTTATCTAGTCTCTAAACGGGGAAAGGTTTTGCCCCAAACCTTGAGAAAATTTCATTTTATTATTGTCTTAGCTTAGAGTTGGAAACTCCAGCTGAGTAATATCTAGCAAATAGCATAATCCATTCGCTTTCCTTAAAGCCTCTAACATGCCAGCATGGGATTAAAATTGAAGCCCAAGGCAAGGTGCATTTCAGCCCCTGTAGATTGATTAATTTTGCCCTGTGTCAGAGTTGCATTCCCAAAGACAACCTGAAGGGGTGTGGAGAGAATGGTATATTATTTTTAACTACTGGAAAATAAAAAAAGATACCATTCTTCTGATGTGAGGTCTACAGCATCTTCCATGTGAAGATTCTTGGTGATAAAAGTAGATATAAAATAGGAGATATTCAGATAAACAATTCTACTTCCAGTTCCTTAACACTTGAACTAGTTGCTTGCAACTTGCCATGCTCCCCCATTGGTTACACAAGTTCATAGCCCTGAGTCTGTTCATCTCCCCATGTACCTCTTTCATGACTTTGACTTGACACACATTTTTGTCTCTCCAAGCCCTCCCCATCTACCACCTTGTCCAACACTTCAGAAGGACACTGCAGGATCTTGGCATTTAACTTGTGAAAAGTCGCTAGGCTCAACTGTATCAATGCTCCTACTGAATGCACATACAAAGAAATGATAGTTTAATGTGAAATACCCCGTTGCCTTCATGAATGCTGCAATAACACTCATTACATCAGTATAGAGCAAGAGAAAGGGGTTTAGACTTAATCCGTTTTAATGTCAGTTATTTCCTAATATAAAAGACTGTGGGCCTTTTCACATTCTTTGGAAGGATTAGTGAAGGCCAACAAATTGACATTTCTGAAGTTGTGGAAGAGCCAAAAGCAATACAAAAGGAAGGCAGACAGATCGAATTTCTGAACAGAATTATTTTTCTAAGCGGAGTTTAAAAGTTAACATTAAGAACAAATGTTAAATAGCTCTATATGGTTATTTTTCTTTACCTGGAGCACATTTTGCCAAACAGTTAAACTGACAATTTAGAAAGCCACGTCTTCATGTTACAGACACAAAGGAACTTCATCTATGTGACAGGCACAATAAGAGATTAAAGCAGTTACTTGAATAACAATTTTTACATTCTTCTAGTCATTTTATTGTCTGAAAATTTCCAAAACTAATGGCATACATTCTTTTTAGTGAAGAATACGTTGGTTTTCATCCAATCATTGAATACTGGTACTACAATGGATTTTGAAATAGACAACTTTGGCTTTCCATTTCATTAATGAAGAACATTAGACCGATAAAGATTCCCAAGTCATCCAATGTCACAAAACTAGAGATCCATGGCAATTCAAGACTGGAGGCAGCCCTGGTTTTCTGATGACTCATCCAATAATATTTTCATGTATCATTGTCCCTCTCCTTGATTGCTTTGTATTTTATCATTGTATAATATTCACTTGCTCTATAGCCCCATTCCAATTGGCTTTAATATATCTTGAATCAAAATTCTAAGAACAGGTTCTACTTGTCTTAAAACTCCACACAGTCACTGCAAAATGCTGTAAGTTTTGGGTTCACCCAAGTCCTTTATAGCAATTCATATCTAATGGGGTTGTAAAATGAGAAGACCCCCTAATAGACTAGTTCCATGATGGGATTCTAGATCCTAACCCATTCCAGCATCACTCTTAGTTCTAAACATGGCGATAAGTCTAAACCTAGATTTTTCAACCTTGACATTATTGACTTTTAGGGGAAGATTATTCTTTGATGTTGAGTGTCAACTTGTGCTTTACAGGGCATTTAGCAGCATCCCTGGCTTCTTCCCACTAGATTTCAGTAGCACCCCACCCCTGAGTCACAACAATCAAAAATATCCCAGACTCTGCCAGATGTCTCTTGGGGGGCAAAAATCACCCCAGATTGAGAACTATTGATCTAAATTCCTCAGCACCTACATAAACCATGACACAAAATAGGAGCAAAAGCAGAGATCAAAAGGTAGATAAAAAGGAACTCACTGGCACCTTCGACTATGAAAGTTCCTTTGCTCAAAAATCATTTAAATGTTTTGGTTTAAAAAAAAAAAAGGTAAGTCATTTTAATGAACCATATGCCTTTCCTCACTTCTACCACACTTTTGCCTTAAAGTATGTTTTTATTGCCAAAAAAGCAGAGCCTCCCTGTTTGTAATTATAATATTATCCTGTGGCAAATTTCAGAAAGAACCAATTGGGGCACTTCCAAGCTCGAATTTTCTCCCTTTATCTCTCTCCCTTTGGATAGGAGGGAGGAATAAGTAAAGAATATCCCAGTTCTCTCTTACTCTGATGCTCACAGGACAAACCTCAGGTCCCCAGGATCTGCAAACCAAACCTTCAGGCATCACCATGTCTCTGCCTTGTCTTATTTGCTCAGCATTTTCATGCAAGAACACCAAACTTTGGTGAGAGATAGTCAGGACTCAATAATGTTGATAGTGATGAAGGGAAGGAAGGAGGAAGTAATAAGTTATTCTTATTCAAAAAGATTTGTAAGCTTATTCTATCCATAGCTTGTGTTACTGCTCTGAATATGTCAGTTATAGCCATGCTGTAGAAATTTAATGTTTAAGAGATATGATTCTTATATAATTTCCTCTCTGGCACTGTACAGATTGAGATACATCTTATATAGAATAAAATGTTATAACTGAAGTGTAAAGTTGTATGAATTTGTACACGCATACACATTATGGAACTCCCATTCAGATCAAAATATAAGCCATTCTCATTACTTTACAGGCTTCCTTTGCCCCAACCTACTTAATAATACCTTCACTCCCAGAATAAACAATGTCATGATTTCTAACAAAGAATATGAGTTTTATCTCTTTTTAGCCTATAAATTAAATTGCAGAAGATGTACTTTGGGGGCCTCTTTTTTACTCAATGTTTCCAAACTTTGTGCATATAGTTTTGTGTTATATGGTATTTCTTCATCTAAATAAACCACAGACTCCTGCTGATGGATGTGTGTGTATATATATAGACTGTTATGAATAAAACTACAAAGAAAATGGTATTAAAATCATAATATAAATTTATGTAGTCATTTTCCTTGGCTATATAACAAAGAGTGAGCTGGGCACAGTGGTGCACACCTATAATCCCAGTGATTCAAGAGACTGAGGAAGGAGGACTGCACGTTCAAGGTCAGTCTCAGCTACTTAGTGAGACTCTGGCTCAAAATAAAAAATAAAAGAGCTGGAGATGTAGCTCAGTGGTAAAGTACCCCTGAGTTCAATCCTCAATACCAAAAACCAAACAAAATAAAAAGCAAAGCAAAACTGAGAGTGAAATTCTAATTTTTTAAAAAAGAAATATGGCTCAGTGGTGGAACACTTATCTAGCATGTGTGAGACCCTAGGTTCAATTCTCAGCACTGCATATAAATGCGTAAAATAAATGTCCATTGTCAACTAATTTTTTTTTAAAAAAAAGAAAATATCAATTATCAAACTGAATTTTTTAAAGTTAAAGAACAATTGAGAAGCAGTTTTTTCAGATGCTATAGTAGACAACAGGAATTCTTTTCCTTTCTTATTTTGTCAGGGGTACCAGGGATTGAACTCGGGGTACTCAACCACTGAGCCACTTCCCCAGCCATATTTTTCATTTTATTTAAAGACAGGGTCTTACTGAGTTGCTTAGTGCCTCACTTTTGCTGAGGTTGCTTTGAACTCTCCATCCTCCTGCCTCAGCCTCCTGAATTGCTGGGATTACAGGTGTGCACCACTGTGTCCCACTAACAACAGGAATTATTTTAAAGCACATTTTAGACCAGTAAAGAACTAAAGTTCAAAGGGGAATTCAAATTGAAAACCAGAACAATTGCTACAAATGTTAATAATAAGAAAGGTAATAATGAAAGTTTCAAGTACCAAGTAACTTATTTTTAAACACAGCTATTATTTCTAGGAACATGACAAATACTTGAAGGGCCAGAAATTGCAGGTACTGCTCTATCTTCTGAGAGATGAGCTTGGATATCCTTTATAGTAGCCCAAACATATTCTTTATATTGATATAAAGACTTTAAGAACACAATGATCTTTTTTTCCTTTGGTGTATCTCTATACATAAACAAAATTTTTATTGATTTTTAAAAAATAAATGACAGAATGCATGATAATTCTTATTACACATATATAGCACAATTTTTTATATCTCTGGTTATATATAAAGTATATTGACACCAATTCATGTCTTCATACATGTACTTTGGATAATAATGTCCATCACATCCCACCATCCTTGCTAATCCCCTGTCCCCTCCCTTTCCTTCCCACCCCTCTGCCCTATCTAGAATTCATTTATTCCTCCCATGTTCCCCCTCCCTACCCCACTATGAGTCAGCCTTCTTATATCAGAGAAAACATTCAGCATTTGTTTTTTGGGGATTGGCTAACTTCACTTAGCATTTTCTTTTCCAACGCTATCCATTTACCTGCAAACACCATGATTTTATTCCCTTTTATTGCTGAGTAAAATTCCATTGTGTATAAATGCCATATTTTTTTATCCATTCATCCACTGAAGGGCATCTAGGTTGGCTCCACAGTTTAGCTATTGTGAATTGTGCTGCTATAAACATTGATGTGGCTGTGTCCCTAAAGTATGCTGTTTTTAAGTCTTTTGGGCACAATGATCATATCCCATTTATTTCACACAGAATAAAAGTAGATGATCCTTTTATCAATGCATCAGGAAAATATATTAACACAGTCTAACAGTAAGTTGAATACAGAATTTCTCCTGAAATTAGGAGACTTTCAGAATGAAAGGGACACTATTAATGTTCATATTGGGACCATTTAACCTGCACATTGCCAAGAAAACTGGATCTTATGGTCACTCAAGCTCATTATGAACAAGAATATGGAATTTAGGGCCAGATGCTTCATGCCAAATTCAAAATTAGTTTCCTTTTTGACCTTGGCCAACTTGTTTAAATCCTTGTCCTTTAATCATGATATTGGTCAGAATCTTCTCCACTGAAATTGTATAAAGGCTCCATAAATGGCAAGTCATAAATCATAAACCTCAAAGCCAATAAAGCTGTCCAGGAAGGATTTGAGAGCTGGAATGCAGACTTCCAGGGCTGAGATGTATGCTTTCAAGAGCCTGGCCATACCTGCATCTAAAGTGCCACTCAATTAATTTATGAGGTTCTCTCTCCCCTTTCATTTTCTCTTCCAGTTCTGAATGTATTCAGACCTAAAATAAGTTTCAGGTAGCCACATATGTTCTATGTTATTTCACTGAAAAGGAGTGAACTGAAAATTACATCAGTGGTTGCGACACATTTGGCAATATTTTTCTTCTTCATGCTTCAGTCACTGGACTCGCAGTGTGATGAGAATCCCAAAAGCCTAGTGTGACAAACAGTTCCTGAAATTTTCATTAAATCTAATACCATGATATTGTTTCACATTGCTGACTCTTGACATTTGGTGAACCTCATCAAAGCTGATGTTCTTAGGTTTGTATGGGAAAACAACAATGTTTTATTTCTATTAAGTTTCAAAGTTTGAAAATAACACAATAATTATGAAGTAGCAATGACTCTTGAATAAGAGGGACTGACAGTTTTTATAGGGATTTAAAACCAAATTTGTCAAAACACTAAGATAGAAAGTGAAAAACTAGAGTCCCTTGAAAGGGAAAAAAAATGTATACTGGCTACCTTTAGAGTGTCCCCAGAACCATTGCGTTGAAATAATTAGTTGCACAGAAAGGGCTGATTTAAGTGAAATAATGATGATAAGCTAATAAGTACATTGAGTTTCCTACTTCAGAAAGGTAGTCATTCCAAATTAATTAACTGGGAGTCATAGTCCATTATAAAATTACAGATTAGGACAAGTAACTAGACATATAGTATAAAGTCAGAAAACAAATGCTTATTTTATGAAACTATTCTTATTTTAATGCTAAGTTCATCTTTTCAAGCAAAGTGTAAATGATTTTTGGATAGATATTTAACTAATGTGGTCACATTTTTGTATTAAAAACATACATCTACACTAACATATGAGTCAATAATCACACTTCTGGGTATCTATTCCAAGGAAATAAAAAATTATGTTCATATGGAAAATTCTACACTAATGTTTATGGTATCTTTATTTGTAATAGTCAAAAAAAGTGGAAATAATCTTACCATCCATCTGATGAACACATAGACAAAATGTGTTAAACCATGCCACAGAATATTTCTCAACAATAAAAAGGAATAAACTTTTGATGCATACAATGATTCAGATGGATCTCTGGAGAATTAATCTGAGTGAAAAAAGCTTATCTTGTCCTATATGATTCTACTTATATAAAATCTTTTAGTCCATTTGGCTGCTAGAACCAAACACCTGAAACTAGATAATTCATAAAGACCAGAAATCCATTTTCTCATAGCTCTGGATGCATAGAAGACCAAAATCAAGTCATTGGCAGTTCTGGTGTCTGGTCAGGTCTTTGTTTCCAAATGGTTCCTTAAACACTATGTCCTCACCCGGAGGAAGTAATGGAAGGGCAAAGGGGATGAATACAGGGTTCTCATATGTTGGAAGAGCAGAAGAGCATAAAACCATCCATTGAAACCCTGTATAAGGACCCTAATCCCATACATGAAAGCTCTCCTCTATGGCTTAATCACCTCCTACAGGCTCCACCTCTTAATATTATCACATTAGCAATGAAATTCCAACATATATATTTTGGGGGGACACATTCAGACCATGGCATAAAATGATCAAAATAGAAAAAATATGGAGGGAGAATAGGTTAGTGATTGTCAAGGGTTATAGACAATGGAGGAATAAGTGTGGCTCTAAGGGGGTAACATGAAGGAGCCTGTGGTGATGGAAGAGTTCTGTGTCTTGATTGTGGTGGTGGTTATATAAATTTGCATATGTAATAAAATGGAATAAAGTTAGACATACACATTGTACCAATGTCAATGTCCTGACTTTCATATCATACTATAGTCACATCTTATGTAAACTGGAAAATACCAGGAAACTGGGCATATCACACTACATGGGATCCTTCTGTAATATTTTTGCAACTGTCTGCAAACCTATAATTATTTCAAAATAAAAAGGTAAAAAAAATCACATCCACATCTACATCTGAATGCACACATACAAAATGCTCCCCCTACCTTTTGAGTGTCATTACCTCCTGAAAAATCCTTCATCAGGTGTACTTCCATAAATAAATCAAATTTATCTATGCTAAAGCAACACCAAATCATATTAAAATGAACCCAATTACATCAACATTTATCACAATTTATTATAATACAACCTAACAAGGAAATGACACTTTAATTCATCAGTAGTGTGGTTATATATCTGCACATAGTCCATTCCTCCCTACCAGTTATGAATCATGCATACAATGAGTCTGTGACCATAATACATGCTTTGACCCTGAATATTTAAGTAACTGCACATTTAGTTTAAAAATAAAATGGAAAAAGAATGACAACAACAAAACTATTAGTGATATCTATGCAAATGATGTCTGAGATTATCATTATTCCAAACTACTAAAAGGAGTTCTCTTGGAAAGAGCGAGAGGCACTAGCTGCTATGTGCCTGATCCTTGACACATTGTCCACCTCTCTAGAAACATTGGTCACCCATATTCTTTGGGCCAACCAATGAACACTCAAATGTCCTTCCATCTGTCCCCCAACAAGTTCACTCATCAAGACTATATCTTTCTTCATTAATGTTCTTTACGGACAGCCAAGCAGACACTGGGATATTATCTTCAGAGCTTGGTGATCAAAAAGAAAGTCAGTTTTGAAACTGTCCCACATTAACAGGTGTCTAGATAAGGTAATAGATTAGAAGAGCACAGATATTCTGTTCCAGTGGGAGCACAAGTACCGTTATCTGTGCTTATGTTAAACACATATGTGTCCATGTGTGCTGTGATGTATCTTATCACAGAAAGTACTGCCATGGCATTTGCTGATCTAAGAGAGTTGGTGTCATCTCGGAGGAGTAACACCGTAAAGGATGTAATGCTTCCTTTAATACAAAGAATTTTCAACTCATCTGGATGAGTCTTTCATTTTGCCTTTGGGTGACCCAATTCCCTCAAAAGGGGTAGAAAGCAGTCAAGAGGCAAGGGAGACAGGAAAACTCAGAACTAAGGAGGCACAGTAACTTTATACAAAAAGTTAAAATCCAGTGATCATTGAAATAAAAATATGAACAGGGCCTCAGATGCTCCTCCCTCCATCTTTCCCACTACAGAAGGAAGAAGCAAGAAGGACAGTACTGGGGTACCAACTGTTCAAGTCCAGAAGTTCCCCTACTTCATACCAACTATGATCATCTCTCATGGCTCTCATTTTCACTCTGGCTCTATCTGGAGCCCAAGTTGCCTGCTAAGACTAGCATACTCTGTACAGAGATTTCTGTATCCTTATTTGAGACAAACCAGCTATTACTTTGGCAAATGTGGCTATAATGAGTAATAAGGAAGCAATGACTGAGGTAAGTGAGAAGTGGAATCATCTAAGGTGAGATGCATTAAGAGTGGAACCCTTCAAACAGTGGTTTATAGCCAGGGCAATATCTGATAAAATAGGGCTTGTCTGGAGATATCTTTGGTTTTGGGTTGTCTGAACTCAGTAGGGATTGGGGGAGATGTTACTAGCTTCTAATGAATAGAGGCCAGGGATACTACTAAATATTGTACAGTGCACCAAACAGCTACCACACCAAGGAATTACGCAGTCCCATTGTCAGTAGCACTATGATTGGGAAACTCTAGTCTAAAATATGCAATCATTAAAGGTCAGCTTGATGACACAGAAGTAGCCAGATTATATGTCCAAGAAGGACAGATCAGGACAGAGTTAGGCATGGAACATCTCTGGACTTTAGAAAGTCTTCAAATGCAAGGTGATAAATGAATGAGATGTCAGTAATTTGTAGTTGAAACATCAAGGGCTTCAGAGTCAGAATGCAGAGAACACCTTTGATTAGCTGCATGAGATTGGGCAATTACTTGAGCCTTCCTTGATTTAATTCCTACATCTATAAGACCAGGACCCAAACATTGGCTCCACAGTAATTTGCAAGGCAAAAGAAGATACTGAATATGAAATAATTCTCACTAATGATTAGTCGATAGCAATATTCCACTAAAAGCACTTAATTCCCTTCCCTTTTCTTTGTCTGGGTAACCTCCAGAATGAACATCACAGAAGAAGAGTAAGGAAATGGATAGTCTTTGCCTTCTTCCAATAGCCTGAAATTATCAAAGATCCTTGATCCTCCTTCCTGCCTTTTCTTTTTCTGTTTCACCTCCTTCTGAGAATTGACATTTCCCATTCATCAGTGATCACATACTAAGGCAGGGGCTTGAGGTGCAACTCTTAACCTGATGATTCCAATATATAAAGTACAGTGAGCTCCCCTAAAATCTAAGCACATAAGAGGTCAAGGAGACTTGGGGGAAATTACTCATCCCGAAAGAACAAAGAGTTAACAGGAAAAGCATGTCTTTGAAAGATAGGGGTCATTCTAAGCACATCAGAAGTCCCATCATTAGAATTGTCCCTTTACGGAATCACTACTGATTCATCCTAAATCTCTGGGCAAAGAAACACTTATCAATATCTACCGAAACCCAAAATTATTCCTGCAAATTTTCCATAGGCTACTGAAAACACAAATATCCACAGAGTTTTGATTGTGGAGGAGGAACTTGCATTATCAGAGGCATTGCTGACAGGGGTGTCAGCTTCATTCTTGTAATCAAATTTGTGGTATGGTGGCCTCTATCCACACACTTAAAAGAGAGCATTGGCTGAACTGCAGTGACAACACCCTGAAGTAACATCAGCTATGGAAGTAGTTCCTTTGAGGCCACTGGAAGTAATCGAGTTCCTTCCCACAGAGACCCAGAGAAGGGAAAGAGAAAGGTGGCATGTACTCCCACAGTAGTGGGAAGAAACATCATGAGAATATAGGGGATGCATCTCCTATGGATATGAGCAAATTGAACAGTGGAGATAGACAGCCAGAGAAAAACTTTTGGAGGTTGCCATCTGATATCTTTTCAAACAGGCATGGCCCAGGTTACATTATAAAGAGTAAGTAAGTATTCTCTCAGATGCCTAATAGATCTGCTTGTATGTCACAAAAAAATCCTGACATTGTGTTTCAGCAGTAACTTCAGGACATTTATGTAATCTCTGAAGCCATCCAAATACTGCATAGCTTCAAACTGAGCTCATGAACCTTTGATAGGTCAGGTCTTCCATACCCCATGATGCACTGAATGCTGGGGGTGAGGAATTACTATTCTTTTTTTGATCCCAATTTGATACTTATATTACTATTTCCTGACTTCCCTACTTCCATTAAGAAAACATATCAAATCCAAATCTTTCTGCTTTGGGTGAGAGAAAATAAATCTGAGGCCCCTCAATGGCCTTGCAGTGTACTATGCAACAAACAAGGGCCCAAGATCCCTTGCTCATGTGACCCTGTCTCTCCATCATAGTTTAGAGGAATGCAAAATATTAGACCTAGGGCATTGGCTTCGAAACTCTTATGTTTCATGATTACTACCTGAAGCTCCTTATCTTATTCTTTATATCTTTGTTGATAGAATGTTCATCTTAAATCAAGATTTTAAAGCCAAATGATTTAAAACATATGAGTGCTTAGCAAACAGATTTTAGAGTTTAAGAATCATTTTTAAAATTAGATTTTTAACTTGATTCAATAAACATGTATTGAAAGTTAGCACTCAGATCCTCAACTCTATTTTTTTTGTAGTATTTTTTGGCTCCAAGAGGCAAGCTCACTCTAACTCAGGCTACTCTGTCTGTAGTATTTTTGTTATGACAATTCCAGTAAATGATTACACTTCCATTTTTAAAAATTCACATTTTAACAACACTGTGTGTTCAAATAAAATTGACTAGACTAAATGACATGCTCTCATATATTATTGGAGTGTGTGCATAAATCGGTTCAAATTTCATGGAGAGAGATTTGGAAATATCACAATTAAAATGTACATTCTTTTCAGATTTGATATTCTACTCCTATTTATCCTACAGAAATACTATCATGTTTGTGAAATAATGTCTGTTTAGTTCTCATTTCCACATAACAAGACTGCAAATGACATACATACCCACCAAGACTAATAAAGTACATCCATACAATACTGTGTAGTTATTGTTTAAATGAATAACTCTATATAGAATGATTTCACAAATATAGTGACACATTTTAAAAAACAAGGTGCAGTATGATGTATAATTATGCTACCATGTCTGAAGAAGAAAAAAGGATATGTACATGCATTTCAAAATGGCCCCTCAGACTTGGATGTGAAATAGAAAAAAAAAAATCTGACTCTGGAGTCAAGATTTTCAACCAGGGTCTCTGGGCAGCTATTAGAGACATTATACCTATCCTCCCCACCCCCATGATCTTCCAGTTGCTGTTTCCAGATGGACATTCCAATTTTTCAGTGAAGTGGGAGCTCTGCCTTAAACAGCCAAGAGAAGCTGTAATCATCAGAGTTCATCTCTTTCCATGGATGGGCTTTTGCTTTTGGCCTTCCCTGGCCTCTCCCTCCTCTTGCCACTAAATACTGCCTAGGAGAGAGATGACAGCCCACTCACAAGGAGCCTTGCATTTGCCATGCCTCCTTGGGTATCAAGGAATGTTCTACTACCAGCATTCTATTCTGAGATAGAGACCTCTATGGCCTGATTATAGCACCTAGTCCAAAGGCAAGAGTATTTCAGGGAGCACAAGAACTTCATTAATTATTTGGTCAACCAAATCTTACAAATGCTTCATGTAGTTGCATACTAACATAATGGAGACTCTGCATTATAGATAAAATGGCTCTGCATTTCAAATAAAATGGTTGTACTTTTATTTCCAGAGTTGCTCAATATTATTTGAGTAATGAATCTTCCCTCTTTCTGATGAATGCCTGTGAGTATCCTGAAAACTAGTGCTTCCTATTTTGTAACCCACTTGGAAAAAAACTTATTCTAACCCATACTCAGCCTCCGTTCTTTTCTCCAGCTTGCTCTTCATAGAAGAGAGTCCAGCAAACTTCCCAAATAAGGCTTCAAGGGTTATGAACAACCACAAACAAACACAAAGCAAAACAAGACCAAGTAGGAGAGGGAGACAAACCCAGCAAGGAGGCAAAATTAAAAATTAAATTTCTAATTCTATGATTTGAAAATTGTAATTATTTTGGATGAAGAAGATAATAAATCAGAAACCAGTAGGCAAGAAGGGTGGGTGAATACACAGGAATGTCAAAGGTCAAAGCAGCCAATGGATCATAAATAAGGAGTTGGAATACAAACATCTGAGAGAAGTTCAAGGTCAATGGTTCTACTCTGGGTAACTCATTAGAAACCATTAAAAAGCCACTGGAGTCAGATGGTTATGGATTCTTCCCCAACAGATGCTAAAAAGATCACAAATTCATATTTTTCTGAATACTCAGTAGCCAATGTGATTACAGAAGTTGTACATCTAATAGAGCACCATTAAGATGACAGATACCAGAGATCTGTGTATTTAGTGACATAATTTTCTGGCAGACTTTTTAAAACAAAATGTTTACAACAACCAAAAAATAGATTATATTTCTGATTCATTCAAAAGTGCCACTGAGCTAGCAGCAGTCCTACCTCAAGGTCTACTCAGCCATGTGGGCAATGGCAGGAGGCCAGTTCTTGAAATCAGATGACCTGCGTTCTACACCCAGCATTACTGAATAGTTTTCTTCACCTTTCTGGGTCTGAATGTCCTCATTCAGCAAAATGAAATTTGGTTCTAGATGACTTTTCAGGTATTGAATATATTACACACTTTCTCACCTCTGATTTTTCACACATGCTATTGCTTCCACTTGCACTGTGTGTCCTTCACTCAACACTAGGCTGATCTCCACATCCTTTAGGTCTTGACATAAATGTCAAATCTTCCAGAAGGCTTTCATTTCTAACTTGGCTAGATCCTCTACTAAAGATTTCCATGGACAGTGCTCCACCTACCATCATAATTCACAAGATATTATACCATAATGATTTGTTTCAGTGTTTGTTTTTCCCATTAGACTTTAAACACCAGTAGGACGGGACATCTTTCTCTCTTGTTCAGGGTTCTGTCTTCACTGCAAAGCACATAGAAGGAACTCAAGATTTTTTGGATAAAGACATAAGTGATCTCAAAATTTATATGGAAACCAGTAATTCTCATTCATAAATAATTTTTCTGGATCTAGTAGACCTCTTCACTTAAGTTTGTCAAAGTTAGCCAAATTCACTTCCTTCTGCTTCAGAAAGTCGATTCTTGAACCTTGATTTCTTATCTCTACATATTTTTCTAAAATTATAGTGTTATACAGGTGTAGATCGATTCCTGTAAACATGTATATGTTTTGAATTTGTGAAAATTAATTTTACTTGCACTCAGCAAATCAAGTGGAATGGAGTTATTTTACAAATAAGCCCCCTTCCAGTTTACCTGCTTAGTAAATTCTGATTGATTACACCTATTCTACTTTAAAGGTGTGAGATCTTGATATTAAGAGTGCAGGTGAGGTGAGGAAAGCTGTCTGATTAGTGAAATGTCTTAATCATTTTTTCATTGAAAAAAAATCAAGATAAAGTGTTATGTTATTCTCATGAGTGTAAATAAGACCAGAGGATTTCCTCTAAGCCCTGTTCCTCTACTCCTGACTTTGTGTTTGGCAATCATGTCTCCAGAGGCCAGAATGATCCTGAGATATTAGAAGGTAGTAGAAAGATAAGACCACCTGGATCTTATTGGGAATAGGACAGTATTTAAGGGAGGCAGCATATTTTCCTGCAGGAGGAACAATTCACTCCCTGGGAAGCAAGAACCTCAGCATGTGCAATGTTTAAGAGCACAGACTATAAATCTAGATTGTCTGGTTTCAAATCCTAGCTCTCCTTTTCCTACCAGGGAAATTTGTAGAAGTTAACTTCATGGTGTCTACTTCCCTCATCTGTAAAATGGGTATAGTTAGGGTAACTACATGATAAGGTTGTCACACAGGTAAAACGAATTGAGGCATTCAAGCTGGTGTTCAATATGTGTTAAATGGATCTTTATTATCATTGGCAGGGACAGGGAGGGAGTTGTTTTTGTAAGGTACAGAGTACACTAAGTTTCTCCAGTCTAGCCTGAGGCAATTGGTAAAAACAGAAATGGTGAAATTCCTTTGGGTGGGGTAGCTCAAAAGAGATGAGGTCACTTAGAGGCCAGACTGTAATCACTTGGGATTCTCCAAATTCTCTGATTTTGGTGCAGGTAGTGGCAGCAGGGAAGAAGAGAAGTCAGGATGATGGCACCAGCAGCCAAGAAGCAGACATGGGAAATGCCAAGAAGATAATTAGATTCCCTGTCAAATGTTTGCCAGACTTTCCTTTTTAGCTGCCTCCTAGAGAATAGAATAAGAAAGTGCCTTGGGCTGGGGATGTGGCTCCCGGCATGCGTGCAGCCCGGGTTCGATCCTCAGCACCACATACAAAGATGTTGTGTCCACCAAATACTAAAAAATAAATATTAAAAAATTCTCTCTCTCTCCCTCTCTCTCACTCTCTCTTTAAAAAAAAAAAAGTGCCTCACTGTAGGAGGTATCCAGAGTCCAAAACCTGTATAATTGTCCTTTAGTTCTTTAACTCAACATGGAAAATACCTTTAGATAATTCCAAGGTACTCCAAGCCCCCATTTTACTCAACAAAGCCCCCTAGAATTGTGCAATGCAAAGGCACTGAGCTAGAAGACCATAAATTACACTTCTGCATCAATAAGTAATTTTAAACTTATTGTTCTCAACTTATAATTCTGTGCCACTTTCTGTCACAAAATAACAGAAAATTTCACCTGAAAAAATTTACATTTTTGTATTCGGAGGCTACTGGTTTATCACTAAGTTCTCAGTCGTGTGTGTAGTGTGTATGTGTGTGTGTGTGTGTGTGTGTGTATATATATATATATATATATCTCAAGAGATCATTTAGAAGAGATACACATGATCATTAACCTCATGTATAACAGTTGGTCTGTTATAATCTGGTTGTTTCTTTCACAAAGCACCTGTACCCATGGCATTGTTGAAACTTTTCATTAAAGTCCCTCTGGAGGGTCTATCTCTAATCTTTACCCAGCACTGGCTTCTTACTGCCCTGTTTTCTCACCCATCTCCACATGCTCTAACTGAAAATTGTGACTGGGCTTGATATGTAATTAGTGTTGTGCCTCTCTGCCAGGTGGTTTCTCCCTCCTGTACTAATTAGTCCAGTTTTCCCTTTAAGGCAGGTGGGAACTATCAGTTAAGTCAAAAGAAAACAATAGGCCTGGTGATGTCAGTTTTTGAAACTGTTGATTGTTTTCCATATTATATCATATGGCCATGAGGATTACTTTGCACTTATGGGTAAACTATTCAGCTACTCATTAGCTCAGTTCAGACACATCGAGGCTTGTCCTGGTTTAACTAACCTTTTAGGCCATGTGACATGGAAAAAACACATTCTTCTGCAAAGGTGCAAAACTCAATATCAAACTGAGACTTTTGTTTCCAGATGGTTTTGTAGTCATTTTCTCACAGCACAACAGCAAGGATTTGGAATAAAAAGTAACAAAAATAATGGCACTTGAATATCTCTTAAGAAGCTAGACATATTTTACAAATATGATATTGATCCATATTTAAAGCATCCTAATAGGTCAATAATGAGAGTCTCAGAAAATTCCTTGTAGTAGCACAGGCTCGACCAACACTTTCAACTTACCAAGTCCATAGATGAGTGCTTAACTTAGCACAAGGAATACCAGCTTCAGATGCTGGATATGGGACATTTGCTACTTCCTTTGGTTCCCTGCTCTGTGAGTTCTCAAAAAACTGTGGTCCACTAGCAGCATCAGTATCAGTATCATAGATAGGCAAATTTTTGTGGCTCACCCCTGAAATACTAAATCAGAAAATCTGGGGGTAAGAATCAGAAATCTGCATCTTAATGAACTCTCTAGGTGATTCTGGTGCAACTCCTTCAGATGGAGCCCCACTGCTAACCATATGGCCAAATATGGGCAAAGATGTTTCATTTAAGTTTTGAAATCCTTAAAGCTGATCTTCTTATCAGGAGTCTTAGATCACAGAAAACTGTGTTAGGATTATTGTTACTTCTATGAAAAAAAAAAAAGGAAGAAGGAAAAAATGCGCCAATTTCCTGGTAAATTTCCCCAATGATTTTTACAATCTTTACCATATGCAAAGTATAATGTTTTCAAAGATTAAATACCACTCTTGGGACTTAAAGAAAAGAGGAATTGAAGACTATACTTGAGAAAAGAAATGTCTCTTTTCTCTGCTATGGAAGGAAATATAACACTTATTATTGGGTCATTCCAAAATCTAGGTTTCTAAAACAAAGAAAACTTTTTTAGACAGGGTGGTCAAGATGAATTAGACCCCCTTTCTGCAGTAGCTTTTCCAATGTTGACACATACCCCTAACAAGAAATTTTCCTAAAAAGATTAAGCTAATTACTAAAGTTCTCTTGACTGCAGTCACAAAAGAAGGCAAGGGAGTTCAGGTAAAATTGCCTTAAAATCAGAGTCCCAGACTCTTGCACATTCCTCACATTCACCGCATTCTTGAGACCATCAGGAGACCACCCGGAAAGACAGAGAAAAGAAGATTGACTGGAGGCAGCACAAACAGCAATTATCAATGCCATTTCCAAGAGGATATCCCATGAAAACACATTTCTTTATAGTCACTAAGTGGCAGTAAGGATAAGGATAAGTGAGGGTGGGTCAGCCAATAGGAAATCAGGAACCGAACAAGAGCCTTCCTGCACTTCTAATCAGCAGAAGGCTTTGTGAGGGGATGGAGATGCCTGGGCACTGAGGTAATCAGTACTGAGGAGGCTGCCCCCCATGGCCTGCTCCTGTGTAAGCCCAGTTGTTTATTTGGATTAGCTCTGCCACTTTATGATAGATTCTTTGAGGAAATCAAAATAATTTAGTGTGCTAAGTGAAATTATATGACCAGGACTAGCTGGGTAATTTAATGGGGAGGCACAGCCGCTTTGTTCATTAGCATTGACCTTGGTCAAATTATTAAATCTCATATTGCTCCAGTGACTTCATGAGTCCAATGGGAACATAATCACCAATTTATCACTGGAAGACTCTTGAGAGGAGTGGTGAAGATTTGGGTTCTGCTGTATTTTAATTCTATAACTTGTGTGCTTTTATTTTTATTTTGAAGAACAAGTTAGAAATTGTTCACATTGCAAATCCATCTCATTGAAATCATATGAGGAAATCACTGAGCCAATAGGCAAGTATTAAATTTTGCTTAACAATGAACATTAAAAAGAGACCAATGAAATATTTTTACTAACAACCGAGGTGGTTTTTTGTTCCTGTTGTTCTGTGTGTGAGTGTGTGCATGTGAGTGTGAGTATAAGAAAGAGTACTTTAAGCCCACTAAGAAACTAGATTGTCAAAAGTGACAGGGAGTCTGAGAAGTTTGAGATAAGTGAAAGTGACATAAACACTATTAGTATTGAGTCTTTTAGAATAAATATTCTATAGTTATTTAGCTAACCAAGTTTTCAAACAAGGAAGCAGTTGATCCAGTAGGGTAGATGCTATGTTTTTGGTCATCAAGGTAGCCTTACATTCACCTTCTGCCTACTAATGGCATATTTGGGGGCTAGTTCTGAATCTCTCTCTCCCTAAGTAACACCAGTCCTTCAAGCTTAGCTAGCTGGGGCTGCTGTGCCATGGCCCAAGGGCAGGCCAATTAAAATTCATTATGTCACATCAAGGGAAGAATTCCAAACTCTGCACCCTCCACCAAGAATGCAGCATCCTTACCCTCCCACTTCAAGCCCTGGGATGTTTTCAGTAAAAATAACCTTAGCTAATCATAACTGCTGGGGAGGATAGAGATAATCTCAGTGAGGTCACAAAGAGCTAAAAAAAAAGTCTTTAGAGATCAAAGAGTTTTATAACAAAGGTGTCAGAAAATTCAGGATATAATAACTCATCTTTTATCCTTCTGCTCTCTCTGAGCCTTAGATGGGTCTGGGATGCTGAGATGTTGAAATGATGGGGTGGGGGTGTCTGTCTCACAGGGCAAGCTGTATGCCAACTCAATTCCTAGCTCCACACTGAATTGAAACCTCATTTTAAGGTCTCAGATAAATTAGTAGTATGCAGCTAAATAACTAAAAACAGAGAAATTCATCATAGTGACAGACTTGTAAAAGGCAGTTGCAGGAAATTGCACAAAATAAGCAGAATAAATATTACTAGAGTGAATTGGATATTTTATGCAACAACCACCTGACAATCCAACTTTCTTTCAAATTTCACTTTTCCTCCTCTGTCTCTCTTTTTTTTTTTTTTTTTTTTTTTTTGCGCCAGATGAATGTACTTCCAGCTGGACTTAGGAGAAGCAACGGTGTCAAACAACAACTTGCTAAGAAATACACACCTGTCATAAATGCAAGAGTCTCTCAGGGGATATATTGAATTGCGTTCCCTGCTTCCTATGAAAAGGTGCAATGAAAAAAAGAATTAACTATCAACTACCAGATGTTTCTAGCATCTCTATTAGTTTGGGAAAGATGAAACAATTGCTATATTATACAGATGTGTAACTCACATAAACATAAGTATTTAGGATGTGGGAGTAAGGCTCAACTAAATGTGTCTTGAGAATAATTGATATTTTCTTTTTGGCAATGCTTTATAATAACAGGAAGAAATCTCTTCTTATACTGACACTTTTTTTTTTTTTACCAACACCAAGAATAAATGGACATATATCTAAGGGCACAAAACATATGGATATGCATTTTTTATTTTGACTTTGCTTATTGCATCAACTATAATTATCTTGAACTTCCTGATAATGCTCATAAATGCATATTTTGTGATTTGAACTTTCTGGTTATAGAAAGTTTTAATTACTGTAAATTTTATACTCCAGATAATAATGGAGTCCAGTGAGGAGAGGTAGCATAATAAATGATGTGGGGAAGGACAGATCTGCCAGAACTCTGAAAATCTTAAGGGAGTCAGTCTATCTACAAAATACTTGGATCACTCTTGGCCTTACAACCAAATACACGATGCTTAGCTATATAGAGTAATCATCAATATGTGCCATTAAGAAAAGGGAATAAGAACATACAGTAGCAGAGCCTCAAACACTGCCTCGGGTTCCACATCATTGCCTCTCTCCAGTGAATGGATTTTGGACTCAGGTTCCTATCATCTTTATACCAGAAGAGAACCATGGAATAGGAAGAGGAGGAGTGACACCATTTTATGTAGTATAGTGCTCACAACCAGACTTTGGGTCAAAGGTCAAATTTGATGGACTCTCCCCCAAATATGATGGATTTAAATCAGGAGCTATTATACTAGAGAGGGGGAGAGAGTCCAGAATTGGACATACAAACTTAGAAATCGTCTAGGAACATGCAGTAATTGAATCATATACTTGATGATATAGTTTGATCTAGCAGAGGGAAGAGATGCATTTAAGCTTCCAAGCAAAGCATGTAGAGTGTGACACAACCATAATGGAATGGCCAAAGTGACACCACCCAAACCCCACTGGCTGCCAAGGTCTTTTCTGGAGGATTCTGAGAAATGGTTCTGGACTTAGGCAGAAAGAGGGTTGAAGTTTTTTAGCAACATTTGCTAGTACTTTGGAAGGAAAGGGCATCAGTATGTGCAAGAATTTTCTGACTTGAGACCCTATTAAGAGAGTGGGCTCTGACATCAACTAGACCAAGGTTAAAAAAAATAGTTCTACTTCATACAATCTTGTCACACTGAGAAATTTACTCAACCTCCCAAAGATTCTGTTTCCTTCTCTTTAACCAGAACAGGGATATCTAATATTACTCAAGAGAGCCATTGTAAACATTCAACTAAATAATGTACCATAGAGTAAGAGTTACAAGAATTGTATCTGTGAGCATCACAGTAACAGTAGTCCTAAGTAGTTATAGCAGCAGAAGTAGCTGTAGAACAGTCACAGTGGCAGCAGTAACCATCTAGTAATAATGGTAACAGCAGTAATACTAATAGTAGTTAAAGGACACAGACCTAAAACTTTACCAGTTTGAATATAGATGAAAATTAATCCAAGGAAGAGAAAAAGACATGGAGAACAAGAGAGAGGTATTAAGATTAACCAAGTAAACTGGAATCAGAAACTATCACTGGAGTTCATGGCCCAAAGGTAATCATTCTTCAGCTGAGTTGACTTCCTCAGCCCCAGAGAGACTTGCTATTCTCTCTTAATGTGGTAATGTGCCATAACTATTGATGTGATACTCCTGAGGTGAAGTACGTGTTTTGATCTCTTCACATAAAATGAGTATCAACCAAGAAAGATACAAAGCAGTGATAGGTGATCAGGTACTACTGAAAATCTTTTTTCTTTTTTTGGTAGTGAAAACTGATATGGAGGGATAGACACCAAAATTTAAGCCAATCCTTTATCCCACTGATTCTGGTGCTTATCATTTCACTTTTTTTTTTTTAAAGAGAGAGTGAGAGAGGAGAGAAAGAGAGAGAGAGTTTTTAATATTTATTTTTTAGTTCTCGGCGGACACAACATCTTTGTTGGTATGTGGTGCTGAGGATCGAACCCGGGCCGCACGCATGCCAGGCGAGCGCGCTACCGCTTGAGCCACATCCCCAGCCCATCATTTCACTTTCTGAGAGGTACCTGAAGGTGAGGCTTCTGTGACTTGGAGAACTGTGTGCATACATGGCTAAATAAGAAAGAAGGGAGTTGGTGAGCAGTCAGACGCTGAGGACATGGATGGTGATTATGTTTCCTATGAATATTGGAGAGGCCAATTGTAGAACCATTGGGTTGAGAGGATCAGAGATGAAGGGTGTGTTAGAAAAGTTTGGTGTTCTGGTTAAAGAGTAGTTCAATCTGTTAAAGAAATAATGGACAGCCTCCAGACCAACAGTAAAAAAAAATAAATTCAGAGGGAAGATTTGAAAAGAATTTTAAGGAATCCTGCTGATGGAATAATAAAGGAATAGCAGCTATAGATCATAGATTTTTATTCTTAGAATATTTGAGATCATTTAATCCAATCTCATTTTTATAGATGAAGGAATGTACATCTTATGAATAATAGAACTGTGGAAATAATCTATTTAAATCAGGAGTTATTGTACTAGAAAGGGGGAGAGAGTCCAGAATTGGACATGCAGACTTAGAAGTTGTCTAGGTATGTGCAGTAATTGAAATCATATATGATGATATAGTTTGATCTAGCAGAGGGAAGAGATGCATTTAAGCTTCCAAGCAAAGCATGTAGAGCATGACACACCCATAATAGAATGGCCAAACTGACACCACCCAAACATAGAAAACTATATGGTTCAAACACTGTGAATAAATAGAAGAAATTGGACATCTACATTTCACATTTTTGGCATATCAACTGAACTTTAAAAACTCTTTGCTCTTGGGATGAATTTTTCTGCCTCTCAAACATTGTTAAGGAAATAAATGCAGGCTCAAAATTTACACAGTGTGATACTATTTGCCTAAAAATGTAAGTATATAAAGAAAAAAAGAATTTAAGAAAGGCTTCAAAGATCTGGAGGTGAACATTGAAAATGCTTAGATCCAAGGTGAGTCAAATACTTATGATTATATTTCAGAATGCAAAAATAATCACATTTGATAGCAAAGTTATATAAGTTTAAATATTTTTATTAAGTGATATGGCTTTTCAATCTCAGATAATTCCAATAAAAATCATGAAATGCATATATGGGGGGATGAAAAGCAAGTTAATGACTTCATCTTAAATGAAATTTGTGTAATTGACAATTATATGTTTGTGTGTGTGTTTATCATGTGTTTTATAATTTAAGAGTAACTAATAAAAATACATCCAGTGTTTCTAGAGGCAAAATAGCCAAAGAAATAACTAATAATATTTATGAGAACCTACTATGTACAAAGCACATTCAAAGCATTTATTCATATAGTTCTCTCAATAATCCTTTGTAACAGTTACTATTTTAATCCCAATTTTTCAAGTTTTTATAAATGAGGACCCTTAGGCACAAAGAATTTATTTATTTATTTATTTATTTATTTATTTTAGAGAGAACTTTAATATTTATTTTTCAGTATTTGGCGGACACAGCATCTTTGTCTGTATGTGGTGCTGAGGATCGAACCCGGGCCGCACGCATGCCAGGCGAGCGCGCTACCACTTGAGCCACATCCCCAGCCCAGGCACAAAGAATTTAATAGCTGCTGATTCTTAAAATGTTGAAATGGGATCCATGCCCAGGTAGGCATATGCCTAACCTTAAGGTCTTACCCAGTACTCTATGCATGCATCAAGAGATAGAAACCAATAAGAATAATAGGAAAATTGTTTCTAAAAACATAAATTAGAGGTCAATGATCAAGCATATTAGGACGACAATAAACTTATATTTGTTAAACTCCTTTCAAATGTATTTAAGGAATAGATTCATATATTATTATCAGGAGACAACAGGTAGAATAAAATAGTATTAAAAATAAAAGCATGGACAAATATGCATCAGGCAATTAAAATAAAACAGAAAGCATGTAATGCAGATTATAATAAATATAGTAACATTACATTAATCAAAGATATGAGCCACAATAAAATAATTGTCTAGATTAGGGATGTTCAGTAGACCTTTCTATGACAATGGACAGTTCCTTTGTCTATGGTAGCTACTAGACATGTGGGACTATTGAGTATATGAAATACAACTAGAGTAACAGATGAACTGAAGTTTTCATGATATTTAACTATAATTAATTTAAATTTTAAAAGTCACATGTGATGAATGCCTATCATATTGTACAGCACATGCCTAGGTCTTAGTATAAATATGCATGAAATAAATGTTGCTATAATTAAAAGAAGAGTTTAAAAGAAGCATATTTTATAACATAGAAATATTAAGTAGGTTCAAAACATGAATACAGATAACATGAATAATTTAATTGGTGAAATTGCTCAATAGTTACATACAGAACTTTGCCCTCTACAACAAAAGTGTACTTACATTCAGGGATGTTTACAACTGGTCACTCCCAAAATCCTATTCTTGTATTACCCCAAAGTGAAAATCTTACTGGCTACAATACTGCAAACTAGAATCTCATAGCAAAATTTTGGTCAAATACATGCCAAAATCAAGTTAGAAATTTTAAAGCATTAATATAAATTCACATTAATTTATAATGGAAGTAAACTATCATGAAGGATAATTATATGTATGAAGATGTGAATTTGGGGTCAACATACCTTATATATAATCAGAGATATGATAAATTATGATATAATGGTGTATTAAGAATTGTAATGCCAAATAAATTTAAAAAATAAAATGAAATAAAAAGGGTAATTACAGAATATCAAAATATACAGGCTGGGGAAAATTATACTCAAAGGTAACTTTATAGCATTAAAGATCTGATATTAATGAAAGAAGACAATGGAAATAAATGAGCTAACTCAGTTGAGAACAGAACAACACAATAAGTCAAGAAATGAAATAAAAATAAAAAGCAAAATCAATTATTTAGAAAATAAAAGAAAGTGGTAATCATAACACCAAATACCTAAAAAAATGGAATAATGAAGAAAATAATGCAGGGAAAATCCTTGTCAATTTTTAGGGAAAAAAGGATAAAAATCACAAATATGTGGAAATGAAAGGTAATATAAAAACAGTCATGGGATAATTTTTAAAATATTATTATAATTATATGCTGGGCACAGTTTGAAATCATAAATATATGTACTTCCAGCAAAGTGTAAATTATCACATTGATCTAAGAAGAAACAAGAAGACTTCAGGTTATAATCATAATTTTAAAACTTCAATGGTAATCAAAATTTATCTCCATAAATGTTCACCATGTCCGTAGAATTATACAGATGAATTCTATCAAGTTTTCAAGAGACAGGAATACTTATATTTAGAAATGTTTAAGAACATAAAAAGTGTAGAAACTTAAAGATAATTAAAATCTGAAAGATTAAGGCCTAACACAATTCTTAAATTTATAGGCAAAAATCAAAACTTAATAGAAGCAAAGAATGACACACTTTGAAAACATAGCAGTTACCTAATACTTCTTATCAAGAATTTTATTTTGATTTAACATTTGAATATGCCAAAGGAAAATAATATTCATATTTCAAACAGATGAGGAGTATTTTGTTAAATCCAGTGCTCATTCCTAATTTTTAAAAATCTTAGAATCCAGAAATATGTGATTACTTCCTTAACATAAATAATGTCTTGTTAAAGAAACAGTATGTGAGCACAAATGTACTCTAATATAAATCAAGAGCAATTCAGGGAGACCAATATCACCACGTTTTCATAAGTTTTCCTAAAAGTTATAGCCAATGTATAAAGACATGAAAGAAAAGAATAGCTATAACTATCATCCTACAGAGACAAAATACTTTGTGATCTATTTTATTTAGAAACTGTAAAAGGTACATCTGGTGTAGGTACAAATAACAGAAAATGATAAAGTACCTTGATGAAAAACATAGCAATATGAAATATTTTTTAATATGGCTCTACTAATAATGTTACAAATATTATAGTTATCATATGTGAAAAATTTTTAGGTTTAATCTTAGTAGGAAATGTAGAAAAATTATTAAAATATATTGTGAGACAAAATATAATATTTGAATATATAAAAAGGCATTCCATTTTCCTAAATGGAAAAACTGATTAATTAGTAAGATATCAATTCTTCCCAAATAATAAGATTAATGTAATTCCAATTAAAACCCTACCAGAACATTTTAGGAGTTTTTAGAAAGTGATTCTAAATTATATTAGGAAGATTAAATAGGTGTCATCTAAAAATAAAATTTTGAAAGAGGCCAAGATTTAAGAAGTGTGAGAGGGCTGGGGTTGTGGCTCAGTGGTAGAACACTCACCTAACATGTGCGAGGCACTGGGTTCAATGCTCAGCACCACATAAAAATAAATAATATAATAAAGGTACTGTGTCCAACTACAACTAAAAAATAAATATTCAAAAAATTGTTAAAAGAAGTGTGAGAAAGTCTGGTGTATAAAATATTAAATTAATATATATTCAAATTTATAAGGTATGAGAATTTATCATATTTAGTTTAAAATTAAATTGATTATATATTCTATCATGTTAATAACAAAAGGAAGACAAATTCATTAAATAGTACTATGACAACTAAAACACAAATTATATTTTCATGATTATATGTTTTCCAAGGTAATACATGAGTTCAATACTAAAGATTTAAGTGTAAAAATTGCCAGCTACATTAGTGCTGAGGCAGTGTGATTTAAATTCACATAAATTCTGGGCACAGTAAAAATTTTAAGTACATAGCAGACCTTGAAAAAAGGGAAAAGGAAGGGAGGAAGGAAGGAAAGAAGAGGACTTCTCAGGTACCAGGGTAAAAGGACACACAAACCAGAATAAACTGGCAAAGAAAGTCCCAAGAGATCATGGATTCTCTCATGTATCAGAGTGGGGTCTGTTCAATCTTGCCTAATCCTGTCAAACACCCTCTTCCTCCAAACCTTATATAAGATTCTAGTGCTACCAGTTCCTTATATGCTGGAAATGAAGGATCCCCAGATCTTCAAGAAAGCCTCTAACATGAAATACAGATTGATACCAAAGAGGAATCCAAGTAAATAGAAATAAATCAGTGAGAAGAATACTTCAAATAACTATAAAATCCAAGAGATTTTTTAAAAAAGACATTTTGGAAAATACAGACCATTATGTTTTAATGGAAAAAAAGGAAAAAAGGAAGGCAGGCAGGCAGAAACTAAAATCATTATAATAGAAGTAAGAAAGTAGAAGGATTAGAAATTGAAGTTGACAATATTGCCAAGAGGTAAAACAAAAAATTAGGAAAATTGGAGACAAAGATAAAAACATTAACAGATAAGTGAGTTAATCAACATTTTGTCACTGTGAAAAATAAAATCAGCTTAGAGAGGGAAGATTTATTTTGGCTCATGGTTGCAGGGGTTCACTGGCTTCATTGCTTTCAGGTCTGTAGTGAGACAGAAACTCATGGTGGAATGATATGGTGGAAAAAAGCTGCTGATCTCATGGCAGATGAAAGAGAAAGAGGGGGGACTAGGGACAAGATATGCTCCCCAAGGGCTAACTCCCTTCAACCAGATCCTACGACTTGCAGTTTCCACCACCTTCCAATAGTCTATTGAGCTATGAATTGTTCAGTGGAGTAATGCATTGATGAGGTCAGAGCCCACATGATAAAATCACTTCCCAAAGCCTATCTCTGAATATGCTACATTGGGAACAAAGCCTTCAAAGTATGAGCCTTTGGGGGATATTCAAAATCCAAACTATAATAATAAAATAGGGAGGCCTAAAGTCTAAAATATTAGATTTCAAAGAGAACAGAGAATACTGCAGGGAGAAAAATATGCAAGAAAAAAATACAAAAATAAATTTCTCAGAACTTAAGTTTTCATATTAAAAATTTCCTGTCAAGTGTCTAATACAATGGAGTCCTTCAATCAAGGTGGAGACTGCTCTATCTTGTAATGTTACTGTATCATGCCATCAATTAATTAATTATATTCTCATGAAATATACTGATGTGGATACTGCTGACAAGGAATTACTAAGAGTCTTCTAAGGGGTTTGGATAAGTTTCCTCCAGAGGCCCATGTGGTAAAGGTTTGGCAACCAGCCTGTGATGCTATTGAGAAGTGGTAGAACCTGTAGTAGATGGGGACCTAGTGGAAAGAAGTTAGATCATTGGGCACATGCCTGTGAAGGAGACTCTGGCCCTTCCTTTTCCTCTCTGTTTTCTTCCTGACTACCATGAGATGAGCAGCTTCTTCTACCCTGTGCTCCTGCCATGATGTTCTGCCTCACCACAAGCCCAAAAGCAAAAAGGTAACTGACCATGGACTGAAACCTCTGAAACTGAGACAAAACAAACTTCTCTTATTTATAAGTTGATTATCTAGGGTATTTTGTCATAGTAACAGAAAGCTGGCTAACACAGTCTAGTATGAAGATACATGGGAAAAACAGCCCAGGGCATCTTTATGTAGATATAGGATCAATTTCACTATATTGCCAAGGGGAACACTTTTAAAAATGTTCTCTCATTAAAAAGGATATTCACAATCATCAAAAGACGAAAGCAACCCAAGTGTCTATGGATGGATGAGTGGATAAACTGTGGCATATGCATACAATACAATATAATTCAGTATTTAAAAGGAAGGACCATCCCAACACATGCTATAATACTGATGAATTTTTAAAATTTTATTCTAAGCAAAATAAATCAGTGACAAATGGTCAAATACTGTGTAATTTCACTCACATAACATATTACATAGTAGTCAAAATAATAGAAAAAAATAGGATGATGGTTGCCAGTATCTTTGGGGGAGGGAAATTAGAGAGTTATGTTTAATAAGCACAGAGCTTCAGTTTTGCAAGATAAAAATTTCTGGAAATGTATGAGGATGTTGGTTGCACAATAATGTGACTGTTCTTTTTTTAATTAATTTATTTTTTTTAGGGTGGAAAGTTGAAGCTTTATTAAAGGACAGTAGAAATGACTTCTCCCCAGAGGAAGAAGTGGACCCAAGAGGTGGAATCCCAATGTGACTGTTCTTAAAACTACTAAACTATATACTTAAAATGGTGAATTTTGTTAAATATATCTTACACAATTAAAATTTTAAAAATAAGATGTCAGGGAGAGCTTGGGAAATCAAACTTTTTAATTTTCACTTTTCTACAAAACAAGAATGAAAGAAAAACTTCCATTTAACATTTGCAACTGCATATATCTTGATGTATACATATATAAAACATACATGTGGGTTTAGTATTTTTTTCATTCAATATTGAATTTGAGGTCTATACAGTGATCTAAAGTGCATAGGTCTCCATGCAGATAATCACATGACTACATATAGTAACTCAGGCTATAATTTTACTAAAAATGGCTTTAAGTTCATGGTGGTCAAAATTATACTTAACCTAGCATCATTTTCTTATGGCCTAACATAAATGATTAATGTGCAGAAATTAAAAATGAAAAAGAGAAACAAAGCTGGGTAGTCATAGGAGCTTTTTATTCTTTAAACAGAATGTTCCAGAACATTAAATTTATAATAGCATATACTTGAAATACAAAGAAAGGAAAAAGTATGTCTTCTTTAGCTTTCTCTGACAAATTACTTTTCTTATCTTTCTTCTCTCCTCCCATTATCCTCTTATCAGGTTGGAAACAAACTTTAAAAAGTTATCTTCTGTTCCATCTCAACCTTGAAAGAGGGTTAGCATTACACCAATACTTGGTGTATATGCATCTATTTATGGCCTCTAAATAGGGAGATTTTATGAGCTTCCTGATAACTCAGGTCTACTTTAACAATCTCTCTTAAGTAATCAAAATTCTTTACTTCTTTTCTGTTTGGCTGCTAGTGGAAAAAGAAACAGTTGAAATCTATGTTTTAGGTTCAAACCATTATTTAATGTGCTCATTTAAGAAACATTTTAAACCTGATTAAAGCTTAAAAAATATAGTTTTGTATACTAAATGATTCTACTTATATAAAATTCTATAAAAGGCATAACTTTAAGAACAGAAAGAAGAACAGCAGTTGTTTGAATCAGGGGAATAGAAGAAGGGATTCACGTGGAAAAGCCATATGTGACTTCTTGATAGGTAGTGGTAGTCACTGATTGTACAAAATACTACAGTTTATCATATTGTATGCTGAAAATGGGTGACTACTATTGTGTGTAAATAATAACTTGATTTTTCAAAAGTGTTTTATTGAAAACACTTTTGTATTCTCACTGCTCAGTCACTTTCATTTTAATGTTGTGTTTCTCAATGTTGTCTATAATAGATATTTTCATTTGTAAAATTACATAACTTATAAGCTACCATAGCTTATTTTTATAATTTAAGATAAGCACATTATATATTACATAATCTTTAAAATCACAATTTTTAAAGTTCACCTAATAGTCAATCAAATGACAGGATTTAATGTTTAAAATTATTTAACAGCTTGTCTATTGTTAGTTACATTGTTTATCAGCAATCGTTTGGTTATATAATCATTACTGACAGGCAATTTCTGTATATAAAGGTTTCCTTCTTCAAACTTCAGGATATATTTCCAGAAGTATAATATTAAGCCAAAGGGTATAAACATTTTTAAGGCTCTTGCCAAACTAGATTCTTGCCTAAAGAGCCATACTAATTTACACTGTCTTTGACATTGCTCAATGTTCTTTTCACCTTTCCAGAATTGGATATTACCACCTTTTAATCTTAAAGACTTTCTAAACTCTCCTTATGGCCTTTCAGCCATAATTACCTCTTCCAATATTTGTTGTGTCAAGCTTTTTTTAAGTTTCCTTTTTCTTTTTGTCCCTGTATTCATTCCTATTTTACCACCCTTGTTTCCCTCCTTCATCACCCTATTCTTCCCTGACTACCCACTACCACACACACATAGCATTGGTTCCTATTACAATTAGTGTTTTTATTATTTATCAAGTATAGCATCTACTATAACATAAATTTGGAAAGGAAAGTTTATCTTTGACCAAAACAGAACTTAAGACACAGGAACAACAATAGCTTTTCCCTGGAACATAGTGAGGACAAGGGCCAGAGAAACCAAGTGCATTTTGGAGACAGGAGTGTCAGGGACCAGAGACTACAGACTATCTTAGGGACAGGGAACCTGAGAAGGTAGATAATTCAAGGAGTGGGGCATGAAGACTGTCAAACTCTCCAACTTCATCCCTATATTGGGTCTGACTGAATCCTCCATTTACTAGTTCTTTCACACATTACACATGTTAGCTTCCCTAGAACTCTGTTTTCTCATCTATGAGATATCTTGTCACTTCCTTTCTTAATTCTTGCTTTGAGAAAGGCAAAAACCTAAGGACAGAAGAGTAATGTGGTCTGGTGAAAAACAGGCACATTATAAACAAACAAATAAATAAATAAATTCCCTTCCCAATTTGGATTATGGCATCTTTCATTTCATTGGCTCTCCTAGAAACCTTTAATTTGTTCATTGTACACTCTCCTGTCAACTGCCAAGCTATAATAGTGCTTTACTTTCCTCACCATATAATGTAAAATAGGAAACTTGAGTTATCTCTACTTTCCTTCTTCAACACCATCACTTTCAATGCCATAAAATCCTACTGATTCTCCCCATTAAAGGACTCATAAATCCATCCCCCAAACCCTTTCTTCACTTTGATTATCTCATTAGGGCCTATTATCTCTCAAGAGAACTATGGTGTCAATTTCCAAATTCATCTTCCCATGATGAGCAACTCTTCACTCATGCCTCTTCCACTCCCACCAAGCTTCTCATTTGAAAATGCAGACATCAAATTACCTGTCAATTTTCCAAATGAAAACCTTGCAAAGGTTACTCTTGCCCATGGAGTAAAGTCTAGATTATTTAGAACTGAATGCTATTTATCCCTAAACCCAAGATTAACTTCTCTTAGACTTAAAAAAAATATTATTTGTTCTTTTTAGTTATACATGACAGTTGAGTATATTTTTTTCATATTTTATACAAATATGAACTATATTATTATTATTACTATTATACAAACATGAAGTAAATCCTATTCTAATTAGGACCCCAGTCTTGTGGTTGTACATGATGTAGAGATTCATTGTGGTATATTCATATATATACATAGGAAAGTTATGTCAGATTAATTCCACTGGCTTTTCTATTCCTATCCCCCTCACTTCCTTTCATTTCCCTTTGTCTCATTCTCATCTACATATATTGCTCTCTGCTCAATGATCATTTCAAAATATCCATGTTATGTAGCAAACATGATCTACTTCTTCAGCTTCTTTTCTTTTTTTTATTCTCTTCTCTCTGCCTTGTCCAGATCATAAATACCTACATATTTCTAACAGACATGCTCTGGTCTCAACTATATCTGTTCTGGCAAAAAGAACATTATAGAACATTAGTAGCTCGTGCAGTGTATTGAGTGCTATGAGAAAATTTACAAAATCTGCACAAGAGCTAGGAACTAGTTTGTCTGGGAGCAATACCCCAATATTCTATCTTCTTCTATATGACTCCAACATCACAGCTTTTACTACTCTTAAGCTCATATCAAAGCTCATCTTCTGTTACCAGAAGACAAAACCCACATACCTACTACCTCCATTGCTCACTTCTGTATTAATGTCTCTATGGGCACATCTTAACTGATGGATTCTAGGTCATGGGCAAGCATACAGTCCCAAGTGAGGCCAACAAGAAGGTTTTTGCCATCAATGGTGGGGAGGTAAGAAGTTTCCCAATTATTACAGGAGTGTTTGTTTAAAGAGTTTAGGCTATTAGAGAATCTTTTGGCCATACACTACATCCTTATTCTTTGATAACCAAATTCATGTTCTCCTTCCAAGACTTGTTCTCTGTTATTAGGCTCCCAATTATGGAGCATACTCCTACTGTGGCCCTTAGTATACTGTATTGGATTTATGCAATTGCGTTTCTCTCACTCAAAAACTTCATGATATTCTTGAGTGTGCCTGATCTTTCTTTGTCTTATTATCTCCTCTCTATTTGACATGTAGCTGATGTCTGGAATATGGCAAGGACTTAATAAAATGTCTTTTCTAGAAGCACAAGTAAAAATTAAAGAAGTTCTAATTCAAATGTTCTTTATTTGCAAATATTTTAGTAAGATAGCTTTAGCTGAATTTTCTTTTCATCCATATCCCCAATTCAAGGAAAGATTTTACACTGGTCCAATAATAAAGCACTAAAATGCACAAAATGTTTAACCAATACTAAAAACCTTTTAAAATAATATATGGTTTTCTAATATGCACAAGGGAAGTTGGAACTCAAGTGTGAGTCTTCCCAAGACTTAGCAAAACCCAAGCAATTTGAATTCAGGATTCCATGATGGCATTAACAAAGATGTGACTTTGAAATGGAAACAGAGTAGTGGGGAAGAGTTCAGTGTAGGGACTTCAACTATAAAAGCCATTATAAATGAGTTCTGTTTGTTTTGTTAATAACTGTGGGATTTGCCTTGATGTTACTGTGTCTTTGCTTTGCCATCATAAAGTGGTCTCCAAGGACCTGCTGACAGCTTCATGAGCTGATTGTGACAACAGCCTATGTCCAATGAAAAGGAATAGGCAAGTAGGGAGTACATATTTTTATAGTGAACATAAAAAGTACAGTGAATAAACAAGTCCCCTATCAAACTTTGAAATATATATGCTTAACTTTTAGAAAGAAAATCTGGTCATCCAGAGTCAATTCAAGGTACTTAACATCCATAGTTGAAGTCACTTAGAAGAAATTAGATGTCATGAATCCATTAGTGCTGGGAGGGGGATAATTCACATGGAGACCGAATAGTGGCTCCTGTCCACCCTGGTCTCCTAAGTTGTGTAATTCAATGGCTCTGAAACCTTATAGACAGTGTATATAGAGGATGAGGTTGAGGCAGCAGAGGCTCTACACAGTATATCCCAAATTTATTAGAAAACACTTGTTTGAGAAAGATATATTTCTGGTCCACCCTGACACCCAAAAATAAAGGTGAAAAACAAAAAAAAAATCCATATTCAAATTTACTCTTCTCTCCACATTTTTTTAAAAAGATGAAAAAAATTAAAAAATGAAAACATGGACACTGAGCCTAGAACATCCATTCCTTCTTAAGTAATGAACCTTCTTTACTTTGAAAAAAAATTTATGACCTTCTGCAAGCTAAAGGCATTTACCATATTTATGAGTTTTTCATTAAAGGGTAAAAAAGAATACAGTTTAAATTCCTAATATAGTATGTTTATTGTTGCAGGTAGTATGCAGTGCTATTTTAAACATACTGAGAGCATTTCAGTATCATATAGATAATTCACTTTCCAATTACGATAGCCCAGGTTTAATTTCATGGTAGACTTGGTCAGCAAGGAAGGATGGACTTGCATTCATCTGTGGTCTCGGTACAGTTCTTGGCTTAATCTCACCAATGTACAGGGCAAGTTATGAGAGACCATTAATTAAAGTCTAAAGATCATGTGGAATGTAGATGTTTATTCAATGAAACTACTTTTTTTCCTGAGCCTATTGTCAAAGTGTGTGAATAAGGATTTTCTGCATCAAATGTAGAAAAGTGAACATTTCAGAAATATTTGTTCTTCCAAATATTAGGCTGAAATTCAAATGTATCTCCTAATTTTGACAGTGCTTATATATGCATTTAATTTAATCATTTATATATTCTTTTTTTTCTCCTAAAATGATCAACCTGTTAATATTTGTGGCTTTTATAGATAGCAAAATTGTGTTTTTACAGCTATGGTTGTCCCAGCTGATACATAGCTGTGACTTCTGTTTTCATACAGTACTTCAGTACTATATTTCTCTTTATTATCCTTTAATCAGCATCTTTCTTTGCTCTATTTATCTTCCTTTTACTTTTTCCCTCCCCTACCCTCATCTGATTTTCTTCATTGTTAATTTGAATAATATAGAATTTAGATTTATTTATGAAACATATTGTACCTTAAATAATTGGAAATGATAATACTGCTAACTTCATTGGATTTCTGTGAGGATTCAATAAGTTAAGGCAATCCTCCATATATTGGGGCTCTGCATGTGCATATTCAATCAACCTTAGCTGGAAGTTTTTTTTTTTAAATTGTATTTACAATAGTGCACATGCCTATAATCCCAGCAGTTTAGGAGGCTGAGGCAGGAGAATCATAAGTTTGAGGCCAGCCTTAGCAGCCTAGTGAGGCCCTAAGCCACTTAGCAAGACCCTGTCTCAAAATAAAAACTAAAAAATGGCTGGGGATGTAGATCAGTCTTTGAACCCTCTGAGTTCAATCCCTGGGACCAAAAAAACAAATGTCTGTAATGAACATGTACAGACTGTTTCACTATTCCCTAAATAATACATAATTCAATGTAAATGCTATGTAAATAGTTGTTATTAAGTATTATAAGGCATATAGATATGATTTAAAATATACAGGAGAGTGTATATAGGATATATGCAAATACCACATTATTTCATATGAAGGTATTAAGCATCTTTGGATTTTGGTATTGGCAAGGGCTCCTAAGTCCAATCACCTGTGGAAACCCAGGGATGACCATTTATGTAAACATGTTTAGAACGGTGATAGGTACAAAAGAAAAGTTATAGAAGTATAAGATAGTCAAAATTATCTTAATTTTTGACAGTTATTAAACATAATTTTATGATCCTTGCTCTTAACTTGGAAGCAAATGAGTAAAATTCTAGCATTTCTTTTAGAAAAAAAAATTTGAAAAAACACCGTCCTCTTTATTTGTTCTTCAGTTTGATTTTGGGAATCTTCAGTATCACCAGTTGTTTGCAGCATTGTTCCTTCATCTATTGGAGATAGCAAAACCTCTAGCCTTCATCCCAGGAAATTGCCTACATATACAAATAATATATACATATTATTTCAGAGCTCTTATAGATATCTAGAAGCCCATATATTGACCCCTTAGTTGTCCATAAACCCTATTTAAGAAACTCTGTTCTGCAGAGAAGTTTTCCTATCCTGATTAGTACCAGATTATACGGATGTAAAACAAGGTATGTGCTTATAAAGATACCAAACAAGAAGGAGAGAGGGAGTGGGGGTGAAGAATGGAAGAAGAGGTCTCTTTGGAGAATTTTGATTATTGATAATTACATAAACAAAGCAGCTACCATAGGAAAATTGTAAATATAGTGGGATGTTTTTGCATATGCTTGAGGTTTCAGCATTATTTTATTTTACATTACATTGGAGAGGTTCATCTTTTCAGGGGTCAGAGCCACAATTTATCTAAGCCCTTCTTGGAAACTAAAAACTGTGGTCAAGGGAGAAGGGCAGAGAATCTGGGAACAGAAGAACTGGAGAATGTATTGTGGTTCTCTCCCTTCACTTCTTTGTTTTGGACAAGATATTGCATTTTTCATGGCCCTTGCTTCCTTGACTCTCATACGGTAATATCACCTCTAGATTTATTGGAGGAGAATCTGAAATAGTAATATTGAGGTGCCTAATCCTTATAAGTTGCCTTCTCTTTGCTTTTTAACAGTAAAATTTTGCTTAGTGAACAGATGATAGTGAAGTCTGCTCCCCAAATTATTTTAAGAGCAATTTCATGTATTGTCACACCACAACTTCCATGTGTGATCAATCCTATCTGAGTGACAGGTTTTAGTTTAGATTTGTTTTTTAATTGCAAAATTTGATTTTAGAAACATTATTTTGACATACTGTTATTGGCCTGAGAATAATACATAGCTAAACAACAAAGGAAAACTGTTCATGTGTCTATTTTATTTTATTAGGGAGGTTACAAAAAAGAAATATAGGAAGAGACAAAAATAAAAAGGTAAAAATGGGAGTGATATACCTGCATTCATTTATGTATTTTATAACAAATTAAGTTGAAAATGATTTAAAATTTTTACATTAAGATAAGTCCTCATTATTTTATCCTTATTTATGGGTTTCTACTTACTTCATAGTCGAATTGGAACAAGAATAACATCACATCTGGCATGGTTTACATTTTGTTTGTGGTAAAAACTTCATACTATTTGATTACTTAAGAATTCCACAAAAATTCCTTCTATTTGTGGTATTTCCAGGAATTAATTTATTATAAATAAGGGAATTTTTCTTATCTTATAAATGAATTTCCATTGGGAAGAACTGCTATTTGTTTAATTCTGTCCCATTCCCATCTTGTGCCAAAAGCATATTATTTTGATCCTTGTTTGGTATCAAATATTTCCACAAGATTCATTGATCAAATATCCACTTAGAAAACCTAAATATTGAGATGTGTACCTCTGAAAACTATTGTCCAGATTTTTTTTGAACTCCTATTTGACCACACATTGGACAGATATGTTGTTCAAAGGCAGATATCTGGGTATCAAGTGATTCACCTTTGAGGATAGAAACACATGCAGAAATGGGATAATGTAAATATGCTAGCATCTTAGAAATCCATTCCCAAAATGTGTGTATTAGGATTTCTTTTCTTCCTTTCTTCCTTGTTACATTTCTCTTTTCCTATTTTTCCCATCTGTCCTTTGACAAAATTAAAAAAAAAGACACTTGATATTTATTATTTATTTATTTTTGCTAAACAGGTGTGTTTATTAAGACTTATAAGATTTGTATTCTCCTAGGGGACAGCTTTGTCTCTAATGCATCCTAAAAGACACACATTAGGTTTTAACTTTTTCCCATTTTTTCATTTTTCTTATTGTCATGGGGGGAGTTGTTAAATTATTTTCATTTGAAGCACTGAATTTTAATTGAAAAATGAAATTTATATAAAAACTAACTATATCCACCAACAAATATTCATTGAATATCTACTACATGCATCAACATTAGGTGCTAGATACAACATGAGAGTTAGGTATAATTGGTGTTGTTCACACCCCAACTGTTTAAGAGGAGACTTAGGGTCTGAAATAAGTTGTTTCAAAATGGATACTCTCTAATATAGGCATGTACCCAGGAGTTTGCTGGTATAGAGTATGGCATAATGAATTCTGCCATACTAACATCACAAAAGAGGATGTGGAAATGAATTATAAAAAAAGGTGAGAGCAGACTTAATCCTTGGAATCTCCCCTCCCTTGAGAAAAGTTAGACAAGTTGTTTAAAACAGCTGCTTTAAGGCATTGAATTGCTAAGAAGGAAGTACAAGAAGTAGGCAATTTCAAGTTCAAAGAACAGAGAACAGACAGAATCACAGTGAGATAACCTGTTATTTGGGTGCTCTTTCTCTCTTACAGACATCTGTCAAGTCCAAAAGGGTCCAGGAAGCTGAGAAGTTGAGCACAAAATCTGACAGTCTCCTTAATCTAGAGAAACAAAATTGGAACCCAGGATCACTAAAGCGAGTGGAAATCTGCTAGCTCTGCCAGGCTGTGGAAGGTACCCTGAGTCCCACAAGGGAAAGGGTCAGTATGAATTGGAAAAAATGCCATCATTCACAGGGACTGTAACACATACCAGGCTTATGTGATATGCAATAAATAATTGTTGAACAACTGATTAAATGATCATATCTGTGGGGGCTGGGGCTGTAGCTTGGTGGTGGTATAGCACTTGCCTCACAAGTGTGAGGCTCTGGGTTCAATCTTCAGCACCACATAAAAATAAATAATAAAGATATTGTGTCCATCTATAACTAAAAAATATTTTTTGAAAATGATTGTATCTGTGAATCAAAGGGCAATGGCCTCTTTTTGTTAGATGCCCCATTAAGGTGCACACAGTGGCTGGATGGCCATGTAATAGAAACAAGTGGGAGCCAAGACCAAAATAATGTGATTTTATAGAATTAGGGTTCCAAGGTAAGAGGAATTGGCACGAAAAGGAAAAGAGTGATAAGTTAATGTAGTTGAACCCATCAACTCCAGCCAACTTTGTCCCACTGGCAAATCTGAAAGACAAAATGAGAGAGAGAGGAAGAAGAGGGAAAAGGAGGGAAAAGGAGGAAGGGTTGGAGAACTCAAAAACTAGGAGGAAGCTCATTCCATCAGAAATCTATCATAGATTCCTACACTTGTACAGTAATATATGTTCTTAAATCTATTATGATATTAACTAATTACATTAATATCAGTTTTACTTTTACCATGTTGGACCTGATTATATTTTAATGTGGATTGTGGAAATCCCCAATCTCTCAATTCCAAATCCCCTTCTGGATCCCCATTATTTAAGGACTTGGACCGCCAAACTAAATTATTTCCTTACCCTGTTGAAATTGTTTTCCATGTTCTAAACCTTAAAGTTTTATGTTGACCACTCAGGGGAAAGGGGAGTTACTCAAATCTGTGCATATTTTCTTTAAAAATTAGAATTGTAAGTGAACAAAGGCCAAGTTTCCATCTTCTAGCTGGATGATAAATGAGGGGAGGCCAACACAGATTTTACACAAAATACAAAATAAATGTTTGTCTTTCTCTTCTTCTTGTCATGCTCAGAAGAATAAGCCAACTGCCCCAAAAAGTGTATTTACTCAAACTGCAAACCTGGTCTTATTGAACTGTTTTCTGCAGATGCCATGTGTTTACAAATATCTTCATCCTTGCTTTCTTCTTCCTCTCTCAAGCATATGTTCTGTTTGGTGCACATTAATGCAAAATTGTTTCAGTGGTGAGAAATTCAAAGTCAGGAAATGCCTAGTTAAAGATCTTAGGAGCGCTGAAAACTTGGCCTCATTACATACCCTGGGCAAATTATGAGACAATTTTATCACATGAGCAGAACTGCATTGAAGGTATAAATTTAACAAGGGAAAGAGGAATAGAAAAATTATATTCAAGCCACACCACCCACGTAATTGTGTTGTAGAACATTTGGAATTTCCGGACAATTATTCAGAAGTTTGGGCTTTGCACATAGATATTGTAGTAACATAGTGTTGCTTTTAATTTCCATGAGCATACAAGGGAAGAAAGCATCCTAGGGAATTCTTCAATTCAGCAGTCCATATCCCCAAGTTCTTCACTGGTGTGTCTTTATGGGATTGCAATGGATCAAAACAAGATGGACATGTCTTCACATGATTTTATTCTCTACAGTTTTTAGAGACTTTTTCCTGAGCAATGATGAACATACTGTTAAAGGGAAATATTAATACTGTATCCTTCAGAAATGTAAAAGTGCAGGCATTTGTGCATTAAAAAGATTTTTTGAGCAAGAAATAAATGGTAAATATGATTGAGAGTATGAACTATGGAACTGTTATTATCCCTCATTTTTCCTGACCAAAGTCTTAAAGATTGAAGAATTAAGTTTGCACAAAAATGAATTTTAATATGCTTTCTCCCTCCATATATGTAAGTAATAACCATGTGTGTTTATGTAGTTTTCTATATAAGGTCATATGATTTTTTTAAATCTGCTGAGAGTTAGAAATCAGTGGCTATTTAAACGTAATTTATTTATCCTCTGTTCCAAAGAGCTTGGGAATTTTAAACATAATTTTTTGTGAAATTCTAAGCCTGAAAAATCATATTTTTCATGAAGGTGCTTACTACTAGCATCAAAACTTCTTCAGACTTGCACAGATTCAAGTGTATGATAAAGAGTGTTACTTGCTTTGTAAATTTAATTTGGTTCCAGGAAGAGGGTGGGAATGGATCAATTATCCATTTATCTCTTGGACTGGGTAAGAAAATTCCATGCGGAATTGAAAAACACCTGTTGTATTAAAGTTCAGATTTTTTTCCTTAAATTTATTGAACATGGATGCAAATGCTTATTATTAATGACAATTCTGTTTTCCTGAATAACATTGATAATAGCATCTAGTGTTTGTTGATTCCTCACTTTGTGCCAGTCATTGTACTTTGTCCATTGCCTATTAACTCATGTAAGCCACTCAAATATCCCATATTAGCTGGGCACGGTGGTGCACAATTGCAATACCAGTAACTTGGGAGGCTGAGACAGAAGGATTGCAAGTTTGAGGCCATCCTCAGAAACTTAGTAAGGCCCTAAGCAATTTAGTGAGATCCTGTCTCAATTTTTTAAATTTTAAGAACAGCTGGGGATGTAGCTCAGTGGGAAAGCACCCCTGGTTTAATCCCTGGTACAAAAACAAAAACAAAAAAACTTATGTCAGAGATGTTATCATTATCCTGTTATTGAAATGGAAGTAGCTGCTTAACAAGGTTTAGGAACTTGCACAATAAGTGTATATAATGGTAAAAGGCACACACTGATGGTATACACTGTATCTGGCAGATTGCTGATGAATAACATTCAAAACAAAATATGGAAACAACCATAACACATAATTCTAGCTGAATTACAGCACCTAGAAAATGGAAAGTGTGAGGGATAAAATGAGTCTAGATTCCAGCTATTGCACACGAGAAGTTAATAAATGAAGAAAAGGAACACTGTAGTGTTCAATCTTTCACTGGGGGTGTTAATATACCACAAATATTTTAATTACTCTCAGGAACAAGAGGGTAAACAAATAATTCCCTCATTCTATAATATACTAAAAATTGAGAAATGACATCTCTTGATTATTTGGTAAGGTTACTTCCCAAAGGTCATTTTTAAATTTTTTTTTTTTGGTTCTTTTAAGTCATACATGACAGTAGAATCCATTTTTTCATAATTATACAAGCATGTTCTAATTCAGCCCCCATTACCTCTCCTTCCCCCTCCCTCCCCTCACCCTTGGTTCCCTTCCTTTATTATTCTTTCTGCCATTTACCCATATTTTTTAAATTAATTTCTTGTGCACGTACATGATGATGAGATTTACTGTGCCATTTTTTAAAGAGAAATGTTTGTGATAGTGAAAAGGAAATTTTTTCTTTAATTTTGCGGCATTTGTTTACACATGGAATAAGCTAATTGAATTTTACACTTCATAATCTTGTTCATTTATAAACTGACAATAATAAGGAGGTATTTGAAAATGTGATTAAATGAAAATGTCATCTCAAGAACTAATCTTAGGTATCTTTAATTTAATCTATTGCACTTTCAATATTTTACATTAAATTCGTTTTCATTTTTCTCCAAGTTGCACATTCACATATTTGAAAGTCAAGTGCTTTGACAAGGTTTTAACAAGAAATAAAAGCTACCTGCCACCCATCCCTATGTTTCCCTTTCCAGAAGCACCTTGATAGACAAATATTGTTGCTTCTGATTTTTTTTTCCATCTGGCCATTGTCTATCCCTCTGAGCATGGAAGATGAAGATTTTTCCCTCTCTCCATCTGCCCCCATATACACTTTTATCTTCTTCGTCCCAGTATATTCACCGTATAATTTTGCTTAGACTGTCAGTTGATTTTACATTACAATGACACTGTAAATCTTATTTGTAACTGTCACATTACACACCATGACTATTATCCCATGAAACATATTGTTTTCTTAAAGTTAACAATGGTCTTGTGCTTAATTGCTTAGCTTTGTGTGTATGTAATGCTAATATATTCATCAGTTGTCCTTAAATTCTCTCTCAAAATATTAGGACAATTTTATATCTCTGGATAAATCCCTTTAACATCTTCTGAGCTGCTTTAATCTCAATTGTTACATCTAAATCTGCATTAGTTATCTTCCACAAACTTAGTTGCTTAAAACAGCATTTATTACCTCAGTTTCCATGAGTCTGATTAACAGGAAAAACATAGCTGAATTCTCTGTCCAGTATCTTATTGGGTTGAAATCAAAGTGCCAGTCAGAGCTGAGTTCTTATCTGAGACTCAGGTTCTTCCTCCAAGCTCATGAGGCTCTTGGTACAAAGATTCAACCCCTTGTGATTATGGAACTCAGGTTCTCAGCTTCTATAGACTACTCACCATTCCTTGCCATGTAGTCTTCACCACATAAATGGGTGTCTGAATTGTTAAGGTGAACAGGACAGAATCTGTGATGCTCCATATCTCTCAGACTTCTTCCCTTATAATCCTGTAGGCCTTTTAAAAAAATTGTAGAAGGACACAATATCTTTATTTTATTTATTTATTTTTTATGTAGTGCTGAGGATCAAGTCCAACGCCTCATGTCTGCTAGGCAAGTACACTGCCACTGAGCTACACAATCCCAGCCCCTCTGTAGGACCTTATTTTTAGGGCTCACTTGATAAGGTCAGACCCTAACCAAGATAATCTCCCTTTTGATTAACTTAAAGTCAACTTATTGGGGACTTAAATAACATCTGCAGAATCTCCTCACCATCTCGTAATATAACATAATCACAGGAGTGATATCATCATATTCACAGGTCCTGCTCAAACCTGGGGAGGTGAATACACAGGCATATATGTCAGAGGGCAGAAATATTGGAGGCCACTTTAGGATTGTGCCTATCACTATACTTAATAACTGGAAACCATTGAAGAATATCCCCATAATGGGGATTCTCTTAGCCTTTCTCTCAAGTAGGATTCCATGTTTCCTAGACTCCACGTTTTTTTTTTTCCTTTCTTGGTTCACTCCAGGATGTTGTAGATGCAAATCCTCAAACAACTTCCTGAAAAGGGATATATGAGAAGTAATTTTTGGTTTTTTAGACATTGAATATAGAATTTGTTCAAGTTTTTTTCCCCAGAATTTTGAGTGTTATTTTTCCATTGCCTTATAGCTTCAACTACTGCTATTGATAAATCTTATGTCATCTAATACTTGATACTTTGCATAAAACCTGTTTTCCCCCCAAGAGTTTATAGAATGCATTGTCTCCAGTTTTCTGAATTTTTTGATAATATGCCTTGGAATCAGTCTATTTCATCTATTGTTCTGAGCACTAAGTAATTCCTTTTAATCAGGTTATTCCTATTATTTATGAATTCTGCAAAAAAAATTTAAATTATTTTATCAATGATTTTCTTCCCTCTATTTTCTCTATTCTCTATCCATAGAAATTCAATTATTTTGGAACATTCTAGATGGGTCTCTCATTTTTAAAAAAGCTTATCTTTCTTTTTTCTGTCTTCCATTCTTTTGGGGATATTCTCTTAATTTCTATATTCCAACAATTTGTACTATCATCTTTTTAATTTCTAAGATTTTTGTGTCTTCTGAATGTTTGTTTTATAGTATCCACTCTGGCCTCACAGATTTACTTCTTCTCTGATGACATTAGTAGTTATTATGAAGATTATCTTCTCAGTTATATTGACATTTCAAATTATTTTCTTTTTCTGCCAAAGACTGGCAGTCTTTTGACATCTTGTATAGAACATACATCTGTGGCAGCCAACATTCTTTAGCAATGTGAAGAAAGATGACTAGAGAGCTCAAGTACTATATATATAGTTCATTTTAGTTCCCATGTCTTCTGTTTGGTATCTCTGTTTAAGCTAAGCTTGATATTCCCTAATTAAAAATCATCTTCTTATCTTCTTTAGAGAATAAACCTTAAGTCTCCTGCCCAAATGAGGGATGGATGTTTGTTCAGATACCTAAATTTGGAATTGGGATATGAGGGACTAAATTCTTAAACAGACTTTCAACTAATTTTTCTACCTGCAAATTCCTGTTCCTTTGGAGGATTCTACAATGCACATTAGGTTATTTTTCCCCTTTTCTAAATTCCCACTTAGGATTCAGCTTTCTCATGTATGCTAAGTCATTCAACTCCCATCCATCTTTTCACCAAAGTCCAAAATTTTATCACTGTTGTCTCCTATCTCATATTTTGTCCTTATATATTAACATATTTAAATGTTCCTTTTTACTCATTTATTGGAATTCTTGGAAGGAGAGGAGCCAAGTATTTGTGTACTCAAGCTGTCATTCTTAATGATTTATATGCAAGACAATACCAAGCATAGACCAAATGAGAAATTTTTGGAAACTCCACCAAATGATTTAAAAGCCTGCTTGTGAAAAAGCCAAGAAACTTCTGGAAAATATTTATGAAAAAGCCAAAAAACTTCTGGAAAAAAATAATAATGGAACTTTTCCCTACAAGATACTAAAGTGTATTTTAAATATATAATCACTAAAATTAAATCATTTTGGTGATTACAGAGACATTAATGAAACAGAAAATAAAAATATTTGATATAAGAAGATACATAAAAGTATTTGATATAAGAAGATAATTGAAACTATTTAAAAAATTTATACTCAAATAAAATAGAAAATCTCAAGATATCAACAAATTTCTAGAGACATATGATCTACCCAAACTGAATCAGGAGGATATATACAATTTAAGCACACCAATTTCAAGCAATGAAATAGAAGATGTCATCAAAAGCCTACCAACTAAGAAAAGCCCAGGTCCAGATGGATTTTCAGCTGAGTTCTACCAGACTTTCAGAGAAGAATTAACACTAATACTCCTCAAATTATTCCATGAAATAGAAAAGGAGGGAACTCTTCCAAACTCATTCTATGAGGCTAGTATCAACTTGATACCAAAAATGAAGACTCATCAAGGAAAGAAAATTTCAGACTAATATCCCTGATGAACATAGACACAAAAATTCTCAATAAAATTCTTGCAAGTCACTTACAAAAACTTATTAAACAGATAGTGCACCACAATCGAGTAGGGTTCATCCTAGGGATGCAAGGTTGTTTCAACATACAGAAATCAATAAATGTAATACATCACATCAATAGACTTAAATATAAGAATCATATGATTATCTCAATAGATGCAGGGAAAGCATTTGACAAAATACAGCATCTTTCATGTTCAAAACAATAAAAAAACTAGGGATAATAGGAACATACCTCAAAATTGTAAAAGCTATCTATGCTAAGCCCAAGGCCAACACCATTCTAAATGGAGAAAAATTGAAAGCATTCCTTCCAAAAACTTGAACAAGACAGGGATTCCCTCTTTTATCACTTCTGTTCAACATAGTCCTTGAAACTCTAGCTAAAGCAAGCAGACAAATGAAAGAAATTGTAGGGAAATGGATAGGAAAAGAAGAACTCAAATTATAAGTATTTGCAGATGAAATGATTCTATATTTAGAAGATCAAAAAAATTTACCAAAAAACTTCTAGAACAAATAAATGAATTCAGCAAAGTAGTAGGATATAAAATAAATACCCATGAATCAAATCCATTTCTATACAAAAGCAATGAATCTACTGCAAGAGAAATTAGAAAAACCACTCCATTCACAATAGCCTCAAAAAGAAAATATTTGGGAATCAACAAAAGAGGTGAAAGACCTCTACAACGAAAACTAAAGATCACTAAAGAAAGAAATTGAAGAAGACCTTAGAGGAAAGACCTCCCATGCTCTTGGATAAGCAGAATTAATATGGTCAAAATAGCCATACTACCAAAAGTATTATACAGATTTAATTAAATTCCTATTAAAATCCCAATGACATTCTTCATAGAAACAGAAAAGGCTATCATGAAATTCATTTGGAAAAATAAAAGACCCAGAATAGCAAAACAATCCTTAGCAAGAAGAGTGAAGCAGAAAGCATCACAATACCAGACCTTAAACTATACTACAGAGCAACAGTAACAAAAATGGCACAGTGTTGGTATCAAAATAGACATGTAGACCAATAGTACAAAACAGAAGACACAGAATCAAACCCACATAAATATGGTTATCTCATACTTGACAAAGGCACCAAAAACACACATTAGAGTAAAGATTGCCTATTCAACAAATGGTGCTGGGAAAACTGGAAATCCATTTGTAGCAAAATGAAATTAAACTTCTATCTCCCACCCTGCATAAAAATCAACTCAAAGTGGATCAAAGATTTAGACACTAGAACAGAGGCCCTGCACCTAGTAGAAGAAAAAGTAGGCCAAAATCTTTATCATTTTGGCTTAGGATCTGACTTCTTAACAAGACTCCTAAAGCACAAAAAGTAAAATTAAGAATCAATAAGTGGGATGGATTTAAACTAAAAAGCTTCTTCTCAGTTAAGGAAACAATAATGTGATGAGAGAGCCTACAGAATGGGAAAAAAATCTTTACCCACACTCACCTCAGAGCACTAGTCTCCAGGTTATATAAAGAACTCAAGGGCTGCAGTTGTGGCTCAGTGGTAGAACACTTGCCTAGCATAGGCGAGGCCCTGGGTTCGATCCTCAGCACTACATAAAAATAAATAAATAATTTAAAGACATTGTGTCCAACTATAACTAGAAAATAAATATTAAAAAAATTAAAAAAAAAGAACTCAAAAAACTTATCATCAAAAACCCAAATAACTCAATCAATAAATGGGCTAGGGAACTGAACAGACACAGAAGAAGAAATACAATCAACAAACATGAAAAAATGTTCACCATCTCCAGCAAACCAAAAGTACTCTTAAGATTTCATCTCACTCCAGTCAGAATGGCAATTATCAAGAATACAAGCAATAATAAGTATTGTCAAGGATGTAGGGAAAAGGGTACACTCACACATTGTTGGTCGGATGCAAATTGGTGCAACCACTATGGGAAGCAGTATGGAAATTTCTCAATAAACTTAGAGTGGAACCACCATTTGACCCAGTTATTCTGGTCCTCAGTTTACACCTAAAAGACTTAAAATCAGCATACTACAGTTATGCAGTCACATTAATGTTTATAGCAGCTCAATTCACAAAACTATACTATAGAACCAACCTAGGTGCCCTTCCAGAGAGGAATGAATAAGGAAAATGTGGTACATATATACAATGGAATATTACTCAGCCTTAAAGAAGAATGAAATTATGGCATTTTCAGGTAAATGGATGGAACTAGAGAATATCATGCCAAGGGAAATAAGCCAATCCCAAAAAACCAAAGGCCAAATGTTTTCTCTGATGAGTAGATGCTGATCCATAGTGGGGTGGGTGGTAGGGAAGAATGAAGGAACTTTGGATTGTGCAGAGGGGAGTGAGGGGAGAGGTGGGGCTGTGGGGATGGGAAGGATGGTAGAATGAGACACATATTATTACCCTATATACATGTATGATTATACTATTGGTGTGACACAGCACCATGTACAGGCAGAGGAATGAAAAGTTATGTTCTATTTGTGTACAGTGTGTCAAAATGCATTCTACTCTCATGTACAACTAATTGGAACAAATAAAAAAGTCAATCTTAAATAAATAAATAAAACCATTAAAAAGTATTCCACATATAATAACACATCAAATTAGTAAGAAAAGAACTAATCAGTTAATTAAGCAGTTGATATATAATATTAAAACAAATGGCTAACAATTCTCCAGTATGTGCATATTAGCTTATCAGAATAAAGTCAAAGTCTCATTTCTACTTTCTAGGGTAAGACAAGAGTTTCAAGAGGTGAAGAGGATTCCAAGGGTGATACCAACATTGATCTGGCTCTTGTGATCCTTCTAAAGGGATCTGGCTTTTCAATGCCATTCTTCTACTACACACAGGCATACACACACACACACACGTACACACACTTCACAGGAGCTCATGATAGCTCTTACACAGAGCTCAGGTCACTGAGCTTAGTATCTGGCCCAGAGGGCCAACACTGTCAACCCTGTCAGAGGTGCTCTCCCTTTCTCAAGGCCCAATTGGGAGTGGGGTACCATTACTATTGCTCTCAAAAAACTTCCAGCCCTTATTCATTCACTTTAGAAATCCTACTCCCAGGGGCTGAACTGTTCCCTCATTGCTTTGAATGTTCTCATCCCTGTTCTTGTTCTCCCTGGCTTTTGAAAGGGCCTTTTTTTTTTTTTTTTTTGTACGTGTGTGTGTGTGTGTGTGTGTTTGTTTCTGGGTACTATTTTACTTTTTTTTACACAATACATTTTATTTATTTTTAATGTGGTACTCAGGATTGAACCCAACAGCATCTTGCACGTGCTAGGTGGGTGCTCTACCACTAGCTACAACCCCAGTCCCAACAAGGGCCTTTTATCTGTCCTTGAAGTTAAAAATTATATACACTTCCAGAACAAGAGGCCCTGGAGTTGCAGTTATTTCACCCTTATTAACAAATCACACCAAAATTTTACACGTTAAGAGATGTAATTTGGAGCTGCTTCAAAGCTAAGGAATGAATACAGAATCATCTGTAGGTTACCTAACTAACATTGCTGGTGGCCGACGCTAGCTGACAAAGCACAACTTGGTTTCTTTACATGACTGAGGCTTCCTGATAGCATGGCTCCTGGATCTCAAAAGAGTGTTCCAAAGAGAATTATCTAGGTAGAGCCATATTGCCTTAGAGGATCTGTCTTTGACAGTCATGTGTTGTTATTTCTGCCACATTCTATTTTTTGAGCCAGTCCCAAAGTTCTACTCAGGCTCAAAGAAGGAAAAGAAAGATTTCACCTCTTGATGGGAGCATGGTGTGGTTCTGGAGGAACCTGTGGGACTGGATATAGTGGTGTGGCTACTTTTAGAAAATAAAATCTACCACACTGGTTTCCTACATTGAAAAGAAAAAGAAGGGAAAAAAGTATTTCTTTTCTGTGTGTATGAAAAACCCACAGGAAAAAAAAAAAAGATATAGCTAATTTCCCAGTTAGGCTATCCTGCCATCTGGTTTCATGGATGAGAAAGGAGTGCTAATGAATCCATTGCTACATTAATTAACTCAGATTTGCTTCAAGGTCATAGATTTGGTCCCTAACTCTAGCCAGTCACCTTGAAAACAAATACTACCAACAAGGACAACCAGAAAAAAAAAAAAAAAAAAACCTCTGCCACCAAAATAAGAAAAACGGCCTGATATAAATTCATTTTCACTAGCACATTATCTACTTAAATATATGCAAGTAACATCTCCTGTGGCCAAAAAAGGACAGCCCATATACAACTATAGTGACAGGAGTAGGAAATTATTTTGTTTTCTTTTCAAATAAATAATCTTTAACTTTTCCCCACATTTTTACTGGTGCATTATTGTTGTATATACTGATGGGATTTGTTGTTACCCATTCCTACATGCACACAATACACAATGTAACAATATAATTTGGCTAATAGCAAATAATTTTTACATTACTCCTGAATTGAATTCATTTGTAGAAGACCAGATCATGTTTTTGTTTTTGTTTTTACTAAATACAAAGCATGTTATTGTTAAAATGTGTTGATATTTGTTTTGGAAGCTACATTAGGCTAAATCTTTGTGTAAGTGCTATTGCTTCATTTTGTGTCACTGTTATTTAGTTCTTTAAATCATGCTTATCAACAGTTGGTAATTGCCTACCACAATTTTTACCTTTAGGAATTGGGAAATCTTTGTAGCGATTTTTGACATGTAGAGCAATTACATTTCCTTTTTATTATATTTCAAACACTTGATAATCCAAGTCAAATTCCATGTTAGTCTTAGTAAAATGACATGCCAAAAAGTGGCTTGAGAGAAGTTTCTAAAATTCATAAGTGATGCATTTGCCTCTGGAGTTGGAAGATGGAGAAACAGAAACAAATCTTGCCTAAAAGATGGTTTACAGAATATTTCATTTATTTATGTCCTTTCTTGTTCCAAAGATTTTAACTAAGTAAGCAAGCTTTGTTCAATGTATTGAGGGATTTTTCTTAATATGTAAATCATAAAATAATTTTTAATGACCTCAAATATATTGAGAAACACAAAAATAGACAAATTGGACTCTGATCAATGGAATTTCCTGGGAGGCTTTTAGAAATATAGATTCCTAGGGCTACTCTTAAGTATTTGAAAAAGTCTGGGGTGATAATCTAGAATCTACATTTTTCATAATACCCTTATGTGAACCTGATACAAAAGGACCCAATAACTTAGATGAACTTTTATTTTTAGTTTTAGTAATTTAATGCTCAGAGAATTCTATGTAAACTCTTACTCTAGGTAAACTCTTACTGATTTAGTCTTCACAACAAATAATGGTATCTTTATATCAAACTACAAAAGAGGAAGTTGAACTACAGAGAAGCCAAGTAACTTGACCAAGGGCCCAAAGCTGAACCCAGAAAGTCTGACTCAAGATTCTATGCTCTGCTGACTTTGAAGAAACTTAATTACACACATAAAAATAAGTACTTAGGATCATGGAACTGTAGGATCAAAAAGGAATCACCTAGAAGTTTTTAGCCATTTATTTAAAACTTAGCCATTTATAGCTGAGTTATCATTGTAGGCTCAATGCTACCAAGGTTCTCAGGCAGAGTGACCACAGATTACAAAGTGCTACAACCTGGAGAAGACAGTGCAACCCAATTGTGGGATGTCATAAATTCCTATAAATCCCTCTGTGGCAATTGTCCTTATGCTCCAAGTTCTCCACTGTGATTCACACTTGGCTAGTACTACCCTATATATTGGCAGCTCCAGACAACTTTGTCCCTGAGTAATGGGTGTTGTTTCCCATAGACTCACAACTATTGCCTGACACCCTTTTCTGAAGGACTCACCATCTACCACCACAAAAACTGTTATTTCAGTGTCTGTAACTGACTCAGTAGCCAGATCTCATTTCTTTAGATACAACCACTGTCCTGAACCAAATCCACATCTTTCCTATACTTGATGTCCTCAACTTCATGCTACCCCATGCCTCAGAGCACTCAGATCAAGAAATAAGATATATTGCTCCACAGGCATGCTTTATGGGGATTTTCAACACCTCAGTAACTGGAAAAAAGTTGAGATAGATAAATAGGTATGAAACTATACTTACAACTTATCTGATCTAAAATGACCCTTTCTTTCTCTGAAAATGAGAACAAGCCAAAAATGAAGTTTTAAAAATTTTAACTTACATATAAATAAATAATTTATGATGCTTGAATTAGACATTTTCAACTTTTGCCTTAAATAGATAGGATCTGTCAGGTTCCACAATCTGGCTTTACAAGTTTAACTCCATGAGTTAACTTTACATAAAATATTTATAAACATTAGGGATGTGTTACAGAAGACAAGTTCATGATGGTCCTTTTCAGCTCATCAAGAGGTGCATTAGGAAACTGGAACTCATTCTTAGCTGTTCATGCAGTGTGAATGGATATAAGGCTAAGTTTTTCATTCCTAGACATTTGGGTCATACATAATCAATTTTATAGTATGTTTTCCTTGCTGAGTTGTATTTATATACCATAGAAGGCAGCAGAAAAGATGCCAACTATTCAATCTTTTCTTATTTTTGTTGGGGGTGGTGGTGGCAGGGATTGAACTCAGGGCCAATCAGCCACTGGGCCACATCCCCAGCCCTATTTTGTCTTTTATTTGGATACAGGGTCTCACTGAATTACTTAGCACCTCACTTTTGCTGAGGCTGGCTTTGAACTCATGATCCTCTTGTCTTAGCTTCCCAAGCCTCTGGGATTACAGGCATGTGCCACTATACCCAGCAACTATTCATTCTTACAAAGCAAAATTTGAAGAGAAAGATGATTTGTCAAAGTTCCATGATATTGTGGAAAATATTGTACATGGAATCAGAGAAATCAGGGCACAAATTCAACTCGGCAACTTCTAAGTTATTCTGCTTTCAGAGATAAACATAGCCTTATTACCATGCTGGAAATAAGTCCCAATAGAAAAGCTGACAAATAAATAAGAGTTACTGAAGAAAATAAACTCTTTGTTTTTCAATTTTTAAATTGCATTTGTTTGTTGTTTGTTTATTGGTATTTGTTTTTTGGTTTTTTTATTTGTTTTAATTAGTTACACATGACAGTACAATGATCTTGACATATTGTTTATTGGTATTTGTTTATTTGTTTATTGGTTGAGAACCCAGAGGTGCTTAACCACTGAGCTTCATTCCCGGCCCTTTTAATATTTTATTTTGAGACATGGTCTTGCTAAGTGGCTTAGGGTCTTGCTAAGTGGCTTAGGGCCTTGCTAAGTTAATGAGGCTGACTTTGAACTTTTGATCCTCCTTCTTCAGCTTCCCAAACTTTGAGGATTACTGGCATGCACCACCACACCCAGCTAAACTGTTTTTATTTATTTTTTAATGTTCTCTGAACCTTTTAGAGAAGAATGAAACAGGTACACACCGACCCTACCATGTACCTTTTCTGAATGTCTAAATTTTGTATTATATTGCTTTATTATGGTATTTGAGGCATCTGATAAGCTGAATTGGATGGTTTTGATATTTGAGATACAGTTACATAAGCATAGGGAGAGTGGTTGTTCTGTGGATATTAAATAAAAGAGTTATAAAAGTTCAATTCAACTCACCTCTCCTTCCCTGACGTACCCCATAAAGAGTTCAGTAAGAGAAGATTTGGTGTCATGAGTGCAAACTGCCAGTTGAACCAATTAAGTTCACTGAAGAAGTCAACCTTAATTCAGAGTTTCTAATGGGGGTCATGGAGGTGCACCAGGAATATTGAAGTACTTATATTGAAGGGGTCACAGAAGGAAGGCCTCAGAACTCTTATTCTGCCGACAGAAATACAGAGTGACAAAAAAAAAGCAACCTAGTGAGAAGTTGACTTGGAAGAACCAACTTCTCTCTGTGACTTTTGAGTTTTAGATTCTCTCTTAAGCTCATAATTTTTCACTTCAGTTATGTCTATTCAAGCAATTGATTTTTGTGAACAGTTACCAGTGAAATCCTGGCCACCAAACTCAACAGCTTTTTTTCTGTCCTTCCTTTACTCAGTTTAGCCAGGTTTTCTTCTGATGGACATGTCTTCCTTCCAGGAGTATTCAAAAACAGGGTTGTTGTTTTTTTGTTTTGTTTTTCACTTTATAAAACTGTTTAATAGTATGTATAGTTTTATTCATGGTCTTCTAGTAATTGGGCACTTGGTAGTTTGGATCAGCCTTCCCACTGAGAACCACTAGGAAAGCTAAAACCACTAAAATTCTGTCTGTAGGCTTTGGAGAATCTGCCAGGGCAGAGCGGAATCACCAAATTCTGAGAGAAGCCAGAGCCCAGAGAGAAGAAGAAGCACGTAAGGCCTCATTTCTCCCTGCATATCTGCTGAGTCTGAAGAAGTGCCTTGGAGACCAAGGAACTGAGGTGAGCATTTGAAAGACTTTTGAGACTAAAGGGGGAAACCTTAGGGTTCAGGTCCTAAGAAACAACAGGTAGAGACCCTACAGGAGAAACTGTACTTAAGAACAGATTGGAAGCTAGGCTCACAAGGGATGAAGCCCAGCTTCAAATGTTCCCAACCCTTGAATTTTTTCTTTTTATTTTTTTAGTGCTAGGGATTGAACTCAGGGCCTCACACATGCTAGGCAAGCTCTGTACCACTAAGTTGCACCTCATCTCTTGAAATTGTTTTAAAGGTGATTAAGACTTTGTTTCTACCCACCTATCAAAAACAGGTTTTTACTAGTGCTCTTTATTCCTCTTGGTCCATTTCTTATGGTTTATTCTTTTGTTTCCCTCCTCAGGCTTCTAAATGCAGACACACATCACTGCTTGGTTTGGGGTCTCCTTAATATTTACTAATTTTAGCTGGTTCTTTTACTCCTTTGGCTCCTACTTTTATACTGCAAAGCTTGATCAACTAATTAAGCAGAGTTAAGATTTCTAAATTCCTTATATCCATCAAATACATGACCCACTGGCCCTCAAAACTTTGCATCATGATGTCCTTCTTATATTACCTAATCTAGCTCCTCAAATTCACCCAATATGGCTCTTCTCACATAAGCTTCTAGGTTCCCAACTTGGGGTTACCTGGAACATTTCTTTCTTATTCACCCTCACATTTTAACACATGCTGATTGCTACAGATTCTGTCTATCAGATCATCCAGATCTGTGCCACTCATCTGATACTTCCATACTGACACTGTATTTCACATTAGCACTACCTCATGCCTGAAGCAAATATGTCTCCAGAGAAACACAAACAAAGTGTACTGGGAGATCAGGAGACACTATTATTTCTCTACTTATATTGAAGGGGATTGTTTGTGTATATGTTCCAGATAACACATGGCAAAAAATACCACTGCATGATTACCAATCCATGGAAAATCACCTAAAAAGCCACTGAAGATTAAAATGGATGTGGTGCCTTAAATAGAAATTAATTAATGTGGAAAAATATTTACAAAGGGCAAGACCCTTTTAAAAAATAGACAAACCATAAGGAAAAATCCAATTTTTTCCCTCCCATAACCACAATGCCTAGTAATGATGTGTTGTCCACACAAGCAGGCACATAAGTTTTCAGATATTTTTGTTTTGTTATGTTTTGTTTTTGTGATACTGGAGATGAATCCCAGGGCCTCACATATACTAGGCAAGTGCTTTACCACTGAGCTACATCCCCAACCCCCAGGTGCTTTTTATAAATCTCCAAATCAGAATCATCGAAAGAATCTGCTAAAATATTGTTTACTTTTCTTTTGTAGTGCCCTGGAACATGTTTTTTTAAACAATTTCTTCCTATGATTTTTATGCACAGCAAAGTTTGAGAACCACTAAAATGCAAGCAAAAAAAGTCTAGAAAATTATATTAAAATAATTGCAATTTAAAATATTTAATTTTTGGTACTAGTCTATATTTTTCAAATTTTATTGTTATATAAGAAAACTAATGCATGATTCTAAATTGAAGTTTAAATTGTAGTCTTTCTGAATTTTGCCTACATATATCAGGAAATATCTTGCAGATAAATTCTTACAAATAATTAAGAAGATTCTGTAAAACAGAAGAAATTTGAGGCAGAACATTTCCATATATTTTCAAAACTACTATTGAACTCACGGGTGACCTAAATAATCTAATGGCTTTTTTTTTTATTCAAGAAGTTTTCAAAATTCCAGATGTGTAGAGGAAAGATAATAAAGTTATAATACCATTGTTCTTTTGTAAAAACTCAAGTTCTCTTGCTAATAGTTAAGGATACTGATTTATTTAAAACATAACATGTTTCTGCTTCATAACAACATCTGTATTATTTTACATTTTTATTGGCAACTTTCACTGTACCCTGGTGATTTCTAGAAATCCTCGTACTTCCCTGCTGGTCAAAGTTTCCAAAAAATAATAAACAAATGATTATTAACTATGATCTTTTTATTCTACAACCATGTACTCTATAAGCAGCACTTGAAAAAGCTGAGCTATTAACTTTGGGGGAAAATAAAGTCTATACCAGATCTCAACTGCAGAGACATTTTGTGAGGTAGACAGACCATCAAGAATAGATAGTAAAACACCCACCACAAGTGTATTATACCCAAGAGAGAATGTCGGCATCTGGACTTCTACTAGCATTATACACACTCCTAAAGGAATGTTCATTGTTCATAGAGAAGCTGCTGCCATGGCCAGTGTTGCTTATTGCTAAAGCATGTAGCCCAGTTGTTCTCAGCAAGGGTGGAGGGCGTGATTTGGACCACCAGGGAACATTTCATATTATCTAGATATATTTTTGGTTGTCACATCTTGGAGACCATAGAGTAGACAGAGCCCAAGGAAGCTGATAAGCATGGGACAATCCCCTACAACAAGGAATTTTTAACTCCAAAATGTGTTCAATAGTGCCCAAATTGAGAGGCCTGGCTTAGTCCCATAGTTCTGTAAGTTAGTTATTACTTCCAGAAAGTCCTAGTTTCTATTTGTCTGTCCCTACCTCACAACTGTCTACCCTAATGAGAAACTTCAAAATTCTTTTGCACCTATATTAATGATGATGAATCTTTTGGACACTTTCTTTGATCCATGTCTTCATGCTGGGCTCCTGACCCAATCCTGGACACCAGATAGCTTAGTTCCTTCCATATTACCTTAAACATCTGTTAGGACCATTCACATTGAATTTCAATGTCTGTCCAACTCTTTCACAAGGATAATGTTCTCACATTTGACAATTCTTAATTAAGTCTCCCTGGCATCCAATATTGTTCACTGAACAAAATAGATGCTTGATAAATATGTGTCAAACTAATGAAGTAACTAGATTAGCATTATCCACTGATGATTATTCACAGAATATAAAACATAAATTTTGCCCTCAAGAACTTACATTTTGGGTTAAGATACATGTAGGAAAAGATAACTAGTGATGTAAAGCTATACTTAGCAGTAGATGTATAACTGATACAATAATTACTATACAGGATTTCTGGTAAATTCAAATTCCCTTAGAATATAGGTAAAACAGAGAGAGTTTCACAAAAGTGAAAACTGAAATACACCTTAAAAGATGGGGGTGTTTTGCATAATTTGGGAAAAGGAAGAAGCCCATTCCAGGCTGGCAGAAAGGGGTATGAAAGTGATAGGTCACAGTGGTAGAACCCTCAGGAGGCATTAAAACCTGTCTCTTGGAAGTGGGTTAGGTCTCAAAGGACTGAATTCATTGTTACAACAGTAGTTCATTATAAAGCAAGGTATTTTTGCATGTACCCACTTCTCCTTTTGTTTCTCTGCCATGTTGTGATGCAGCATGAGTTCCTCACCAGAAGCCATGAAGATGATGGTACCATACTCTTTTGCATTCCCCCTCTAGAACTATAATCCAAAATAAGCTTGTCCCATTTATAAATAATCCAGTCTCAGGTATTCTATTACAACAACTCAAAATGGACAAGGCAGAGAGCTTATACAAAAGCAATGATGGAAGCCTAAAAGTCATAATTACCCTAAATCAATCCTCTACCCTGAATGCAGTTCACACCCAATGACTGTCCAATGGAAGGAAACTAGAGGCCTAACTACCTTGCCTCAGAGCAGAATAACTTTGAAGAAATACCCCAGTACTAAGGCTTCCTGACCCCTGACTGTTTTAATTCCTTACTTTGTTTAATTCTACTTCTTTCACTCCCCTCAAAATTATTCACATACAAATCTCCACATCAGAGTTTGTTTCATGTAGAACCCAATCTAACATTCTAGGAAGGAAAAGAAAAACAACCCATTCTGGTGGTGAAAAGAAAGGATATGGTTAAGCAGATTTTAAAACTATCCCTTCTGGGTAGTCAGCTATTTAGACCATTGGTAAGGAGCAACTGGTCAACCTTTTGTGTGTGCTTGGAGGTGTCTCACTTTAGCACTCCATATTGGCAACCCATATTCTTAGGATTTTTCCCCACTCACCTCTAACATGACCTGTATCCACAAAGCATTCATCTACATTGGAAATTAAATGACCAATAATTTTGTAAAGTCTCACCATTCAATAGTTATTCAAGATAGATTAAAAACTGGTTGCCACTGAAGAATATTTGAGGAGCATTGTGCCATAGCATAGCAGAGACAATGCTATGAACTCACAAAATGCAGAATTGTAACATGAATGGAACCTGGGTCCCTGAAAGGCTGAATGCAGTTGAGCCTTCCTCCACATCTTGTTAACCATGTGTGGGTTATGCCACAGAGATTTTTTAGGTCACTTGTCACTCCAGACAATAACGTTTACCTCAATACATTGATTCCAGCTACATTTGAATGCAGCCATAAGAACTAGATTTGTCAGATATTTCCTGAATGCTATATGAACCCCAACTCAATGAAGCCCTACACATACAGTATTCTAGAGAATCCAGGCAACTAAAAGACTTCTATGCTATTATAGGCATAGCAAGTGGAGATAATTTAATCAAAAGCATAACTACTTACAAACCAACAAACAACTGGCATCCTATTTAGCTATGGAAGATATAAATGGATCATGTAATTGTATTCACCCATACATATTATACACACCATTGCTTGTGTGTTAATGTGTTTAAATTTTGTTTAAAAAACAAAATATCCTGCCAATGTGTTCTGGGTAAACAGTCTCTTAGCAAAAATGATGAATAATGTCTGGGAAGAGAGAAAGAAAACTTGAGGAAAGTAGAATAAGATTTTCACTAAAAAGTGAAAAATAAGGCTGGTTAGATAAATATAGAAATTATACAACTGGAAATTTAAGAATTGTGTATTTTAAATGCCAAGACAAACAAAACATGCTGCATGTTAACTCACTGTTACCCTGTTTTTTAGATGCTTATTTTCCATATTTGGAAGAGAAAACAACCAAGTGAAATAGGATGACTTGCTTTTCTCTGTTAAGTGATTTTTTTTCCCTTATGTTGAGGGATTTGGCTATGCTTCAGTTCTCTGGAGAAATTATTTTTTAAAAAAAGCTTAGATTTTTATCTTTGAAACCATCTTCACAAAGAGCTCAAATTTGAAGTAGTAAGAAACTTTGGTTTCAAACCTAGAAACGCATCTGATTTTATTTTATTTTAAACTTTATCCTCAAGGAGCACATTATATATTTTAAGTTGATCTGGAAGGGGGCTTCCAAAAATCTTTCAGTTCATAAGACTATTTTCAAGACTGCAACATTTTCAACCACTTACTAATGTCTGAACACTGCCAATACTCAGGGCTGGTTCAATCCACTGTGTGTATGTGTGTGTGTATGCTCACACATGCTTCAGGTCATTTTGTTGCATTGAGGGGTAACTTTATGTGTCTTTTTATTAGAAATTCCAAACTGCATCAGGGCCAAAATGCATTAGATAGGCTAAGATTCAATGAATTGATATTCAAACAGCTATGCATATGTCATTCTCAACTTATATTTCTGTGGTAGATGCTTATGCCCTATAAACACAACATTTTGATAAATTCTGCTTCTCTTGATTTCTACTAAAATGAAAAAAGAATGACATTTATGATTGTATTTTCTTCATTATAGAGTGTATTTCTGATTAAAGAGGTTTTTCAGTTTAAATAGGTATCAAAAAAATACAATGCATACCATTTTACATTTCAGATGATTGGAAAAATTGTCTGTAGGTGAGCTTCTGGCTCCATACATTTAAAATCCTGTTTTTCCTCCACTACTCACATACTTGGGTGGCAAATGCCATTAGGACATGCTGATGTCCAATGAAATCTCTGGTCCTATGCCTTGGATCACAATACAAGGTGGCTCAGCAGTGGGCCATATTGGTGGAAACCATTCATTATTCATACACTAGAACAACTAGTGATAACATACTCAGAAGGATCTAAAATAAATAAATATATGCTACCAATGAATTTGCTAAAAAGTACATGTCCCTGATTGGAACTTTAAATCTGTAGATTTGAAAACTGAAAGTTAGTGGTTATATTCAGAACTCAGCTTTCTCTTTACTAGATTCCCCCAAAGCCCATGGTGTCTCATACATCTCCTGCCATGAAGGGAAGTGTGACAGAGGGGATTTTGAATTGGAAGAGAAAGCAGTCATAGCTCAATTTTGGTTAAGTTATCTCATTTTTGCCATTTTAACAAAAACAAACATTTGAAAACATCCCAGAGGCTCTCCCAGCATTCTGGAAGAAACCCACCCAGTGGTTGGTACTCAGATTTATACTTCATCAGCTTTAGTTCCTACTTTTAAATATGAGTCTTTTTGTTTCTTGGTTAAAAAATGTATTATGGCAAATTCCAAATGTATTCAGAAGTCAGGAGAACACATAAAACTCAACATGTACTCATCACTCAGTCTCAGCATCTATTAACTCAGGGCCCATATTACTTCCCTCATATCTCTGCCACTCTTTCCTCCCATCCCTGCTATAGAATTATTCTGAAGCAAGTTCTAAACTTACCATTTCACTTATATTCTTTTAACATACAAAAATGCTTAAGTTTATATTTCTTATGTGAAGTTTGCTGCCAAATTTATCAGTGGCCCTAATAAAAATGAATGTTTTGACTTCTACAAGGAAAATTACATTTATTTCTACTATTTTGATAACAAAGACCAAGACTATTCAAAACTACTCATTTTTAACATTTACAATAGAGACAGGGTTTCAAATGAACTGACAATGACCCTTTCCTTTGTAATAGATCTGTGAATAAAATTCTGCTCCATGAATTCCCATATGTTTCATTTTTCTCATTGCTAATAATAGCCATTAATCAATCATCATACATACATACTTACAAATACACACAGAAAGACACAAGTGATTTTTCATTCTATATCACATTCTTCTATCTTAAACCAAACTAGAGTTTTCAATCACGAGGAAAAGTCTGTAAATAAGGTGTTAAGGAAAGAACCAAGAAAAATACATGCAAAGTTATCTAACATGTTAACCATCAAGGGGATCCAAGCTAAACCCCATTCCACACATGTGAAAATATTCACATCATATTTTATAACATCATTATATGGCATATCATATTAATATATCATAAATCATGCCTAAAATTAAAAAGACTTTAAAATCCCATTACTAATATTTTAGTCAAAGTTGAGAGAATTAAAATTGGTGCCTTTGGTTCAAGAAGAAATTTATAAGATTTTCCTAAATCTTACTAGTAAAATAAAGCCTGTTGAGACACACCTCCTTGGGGAGTTTTCCTTTAAAGCCATAAAGGCTCAAGCACAAGAAACATAGTATATTGGTGCATTGGAGGATATTGGTACATGCCTTAACTCAAGAACTGCTCTAATATTAAAAGAGTATGAGAAATTCCTTTATAATTGGGGAGTCCACTCTAGTCAAATTCCAAGGGTTCTGGGATAAAACTAGCCTTCACAGAACTCATGATCTACTGAAACTGACGAATATCTGTGGAGACATAATACAATGCTGGACTTATTACAACTAAGGAGTTACAGGGAATTTTATAGTTGCAGAGTCAAGAAGACAAAATGAGGAATGACCTGGGACATGATGTTTAAGCTGTGACTCAGTATTCTTGGTAAAATTGCATTACATTAAAAGAAAGGCTTGGTGCAGTGGAGGAGATTGGGAGGAGATAATACTGGGCCAGGAGAAATACTGTATTGAAGTTTGACAATATTAAGAGGTTGCACTCTGAACCATGGCAATTGCATGGAAAAGTGGGACAGATTTCAGAGCTATTTCAGAATTAGTATTCATGGGTTTTGGTGATAAATTGATATAAGTGAGAAGAAACATGAAGAATGGGACCTGTATCTCAGAAAGTTGTAATGGTTCTGTGAAGTTGGATGAGGAGTTGAGCTATTTGGTTTCTAGATTTCTATTTAAGTTCATTCTCCAGAGAAAGATGAGAATCTCAGACTAGAGCTTGGACTTACAATTCATAAATTTTTAAAGAATGTGTGCAAGTGGTGTAATTGCTGCTATAATTTAATGGGGTTGCTTTCTGTTTTAAAGTTGTGAAGCAAGTATACCTCTTCATGTTCAAAATGTTAATTCAATTACCTCTGACTTTAGTTTATGTTCCTTAAGTACAAACTCTTAAGTCAGGCAAAAAGGATCACAGTTATGTTGCACCATACTTAACCACCATTTTTATAAGCAAGGATTTTTATACCAAAAATAAACAGAAGCATACAGACCTAAACCCATAAATTATGTGGACTAGTACTTTAAAGAGCTATGTATTTGCACAAGGACCAGGAGAGCTTTCCTAAAAGGGACCAGGTCCTGGGAATGCTCCTAAAAGTGATTTATTTCTGTCAACATTCCTTTTCAGTTTAAACATACATATGCATTCACATATATTTAAATTCCTCCAGACATTTGACTTTAAAGTTTTACTTCTGATGTACTGAGTAAATACCTTCAGCAAAGAGGCAATAAAATATGTTAAGGCAGCTTTTCTTTTTGAATCTACCTGTCGTCTACAAATCTGCCCCCAAACACCTCAGATTATTTGATAACATTTATTTTGAGATATTTCCTATAAAGTATTTATATGTATTTATATAGATATTATATATATACATTATATATTAACTATTGGCACATCTGATTCACTTTGAACTTTTTCTTTCAGAAGAGCTCTTCTCAGCTTTCTGACAATGTGGACTTTTTATGAATGTATTTATATAATCGCTTATGACAAATATTTATTAAACACCTACTCTATGTAGGTGGATATGACAGTGAATGCCAATGTATATTATTATCATGATAAGTCAATTGTCAAAAAAAAACAGATATTTTAAATAATAAGTGATAGTATTAGACAACCTCAGGGCCAAAAATAGAAACAGATTTACATGACCATTTTATACCTCTCTAGTTTATTAAGGAGAGAGCTAAGAACAAAAACAGCTTTTTTACAAAGCCTAGTCCCTGATGAATCATAGTAGGAATTGTCCATTTCTCAGCCCTGATAATCCATTCTCCATAGAACCCTAACTATCCATTCTCAACAAAAAGATATTGTCTCTGGCCAATGGTTCAAGTCAAATTATTTCACATCTTAAGTTATAACTGGGTGCCCAGAAAGTCTTTACATTATTTATATTTTCTGTAAAACAATCTTTAGTTCCCAGTAGGAAGGAACTTAGCATTAAATGATGTAACTGCACTTTGGGATATATATCCAATTAGTGTGTATCATATTAGTATATTATCCCTAATACAAAAATCTCATCTGTTAGTTTAATACAAAACTTTACTTTCTCCTCACTTATAACTTACAGAAAGACATGTTGAACAAGTTAGTTATGTCAATACATGTCTGTTAAGCCCACGAGCTGAATTCCAAAAGGACTGGAAGAATTTTTTTTGAGTGCTCTGCTTACACTACTGCTGCATTAACATCACTGACCCAATTAAAAACATACATGGATAGTGCTGTATTTGTAACATTCTGTATGATTTAAATGACAAGTACCATAAAAGGGAGCCAAAATCTGTATTTTGATGTTTCAGAAGTAATACTCTATGGCAGAGTGAGTGTGATTCTCCAGCTAATCAGAGTGTAATCTCCCTATAAGCCTGGTAGGGAGCTCCTCAGCATAAGAAAGAGAATGAGCACCCACATTGCCAGAACAGAGTGAATTTCTATGTAGTTGTTCCTTAAAGCTCATGGTATTAAGGAATCTTGCTGGTGTGAAGACTGGTTCATAGTAGGAGAAACTGCCTCAAGTTGGTATCCACTTGACTTGTGACTATCAGCAGGCAGCCCACCACACATCAACAACTATTCTCAAGATGACAGTGAAACATAATGTATGACTCTCTTATTTGTTTCTAGGCTTTGTTTTCCAGTTCCCGTTCCATCTCTGTCTTTGATTACCTCTGAATCTTTCATCTTCACTTTCTGTCTCCTGTTTCTAGTCTCACACTTGCACTTTGAAGAAATTTAGATGATTGGTTATCTGGAACCCTGTCTTTTTTTTTTAAATTTTAATATTTATTTATCGGCGGACACAACATCTTTGTTGGTATGTGGTGCTGAGGATCGAACCCCGGCCGCACGCGTGCCAGGTGAGCGCACTACCGCTTGAGCCACATCCCCAGCCCCTGGAACCCTGTCTTAAATATGGGTTGAACTCACTCTCAGGTGCGTATGCCTAGGGCTACCCCTCCATCATCTAAACTCTGGTCTCCAAGACTTTTCTGCTTTGCCAGTGTGTGCACCATGCTCAACCCCGCTCAATTAGAGCACAGCAACAGTCAGACCTTTATGTTTGGGATGCTTCAATCACCCAAGTTGATTGAAGACTCTAAGTTGTCTTCTTCTCCAAGTTGTCCAGACTCTAAAGCAAAGGTTTTACCTTGGTTTATTCTTCATGCCCACCATAGGCCAGGTGGACTGTTCTAAATCACCCTTACCCAGAGGCTTCTCCTCTGAGAACATTGCTGGTCACCAAATCAGCTCTGAAAGCCTTGCCCAAAAGCGATTGTCACATTTCTTTGGCCAATGCAAGTCATTCAGCCAGGATTCCTGTCAAGGGGGAATAAAGGTACAATCCTACCCAAAGGACACGAGAACCAAAGGCATTTCTGAGTGGTATTAATGACTATCACTGGTACCAGTACCTAAGTCATAATTTTCTAACCTTTTAGTTCTCCAACTGAAAAAATGACTACACTATTGACTGGCTATATCTGTTAAAGCTCACCAATACCTGGACAAAGATTTAACTTATGATAAGATCTAAAAGGGACTAGCTGAGAAGTAAACCTTTGACAGAGAAAGTTTTTCTGGTAGAAATACTGTCAATAGCAGTAATATATTATTATTAATAACAGTTAACCTTTCAATTATCATGGCCTTGTTACACATCAGCTATAGCTATGAATGCCATATATATCAACTCATTTAACCATCCAGAAGTCCCATGATATAAAAACACATTTTATTCTCATATTTTAGACAAAAAATTGAGTCACAATGATATTTAGTAATATGCTAGTATAAATAGCTACTGAAGTTTACTAGTTGCTCTTTTAATCTTTAAATCATTACAAAATGCAATACAGTTTGGTTCCTCTAGTAACTGTTTCCACAATGCATTATTGTGGACTTCTCAGCCTGTTAATATTTAAAGCAATGTCTCTCTAAGTTTAAGTAGAGAGCATTCTGGCACATTTCAGGAAAGAATAGACTAGACTTTCACTTCTGGCTAGAGTATAGAAAGTGATGAGAGCATCATTCTCATTCTAACCACCAAAAAAGTGTGAAAAGCTACAAAAACCAAAGTTTTATAAAAACTGTCTGAGAGTGGTGGAGGCAAAGAAACCTAAACAAAGTTCCAGAAAGCCATGAGTACACATAAGTGAGAAGAGAGACTTACCTGTTTTAATTCTGAGCAGAATGATGGGTAGGGAAGAAATATACCATGAAAGAGAATAAGGGAAAATTTCTTTTTTATTGATTTTTAAGAAATGACAGCTTAATGTATTATAATTCTTATTATACATATATACCACAATTTTTCATATCTCTATTTGTGTATAAAGTATCTTGACACCCAATTTGTGTCTTCATACATGTACTTTGGATAATGTTGTCTATCACATTCTACCATCCTTGCTAATACCCTGCCCCTTTCCTTTCCCTCCCCCCATTCCCTATCTAGAATTCATCTATTCTTGCCATGCTCCCCCTCAGAAATATGGAAAATTTCTAATGAAAGTTTAATGGCACATGTGGGCTGGCACAACAGATGAGACTGCTAAAGACTCAGTCTGTTGTGGCCCATCAAGTCATTCCCATGGATTGTTACCAACTGCATGGTGCATTGTACCAAAGGCTGTGATGGGCAGAAAAGTATTTCCCTTGAGGTGATTAGGGCCTTTCCCAAATACAAGGCAGTCATCCCCCAAAGCAGAACTAAGGCATTTTGGTTTATGAGGTACTGAAGGTCTGGAGCTGGTAAGTTGAGAAAAATCAACCTGTGACACTCCCACAAGTCAACAATACAAGAAAAAATGATACAAGAAAATGGACACAAGAATTGCTTAAAGAGACCCTTCACAAAAATTATCAAATGAAAGGCAAATAAGTAATTACATCAAATAATGCCCTATCTCATTAGTTAACAAGAAAATGCAAATTAAACCAAAATTAAAAAGGTTGACAACATCAAATATTGATGGGCAAGAGCAACTAGAACTTTCATATATTTACAGTCAATGTGAAATAGCACAACTCCTTTTAAGAACTGCTGGGTAGTTTTTCATAGTTAAACATATACTTTTCCTATGAACCAGAGATTTCACTCCTAGGTAATTATCCAAGATGAATGGCAATGCATTGTTCACAAAAAGACTTGGTCACAAATAACCAAAACAGGCTTATTTCATAACAGTAAAATGCTGAAGACTACCTACATACTCAGCACCATGTGAGTGGATAAAACTTTGTATGTTTGTATAATCAAATACTAGACAGCAATTTAAAATATATGAATCACTGAAACACAACAGAACATGGACAATTCTCAAAAGCATTATACTGAGTGAAAGAAGCCAAACATAAGATCACATATGTATAAATCAATTTACATGAATTTTTAAAATAGGCAAAATGTGTGATGTAAATAAAAACAGTGGTTGCATTGGCCAGAGAGAGGCACAAAGAAGCTTTCTAGGATGATAGAACTTATCTTTTTGTTTTAGATGGTTAACACATGCAATGATCAAAAATTAATTAAAACAAAGATTTGTGCAATTTATTGAAGCTGAATTGTATCTCAATTTTAATATCATTAATTCAGAATATTTAGCATGAGTCAATTCCAAATTCAGTCCATGATACAAGATTTAAAAGCCAAGTTCTACAGGCCACCCAAGGCTAATATTAAAAAATCATGGCATTTTTTCTTATTCATAGCATTTATTTGTTGGGTGAAGACATGACAGGGCTTGCTATAAAAATACTTAATCCCACACAGATCAATCTTCTTTCATTTGTCTCTAGCCAATGTTATCTTGTAATGATTCATCTAAACCTGCTGATGTGTCACTGTCATAATGACAGTGTCAGCCATAATTGTTTAGGGTCAGCCTTAAAGCACAAGGGATTCTCATTGTAATCACATGAAGCTGATCAACTGTATTGCTTACTTGGACTCTACCATTAACTTCTTGATTGTTTCACTATTCCAATTCGGATCCTAAGTTCAAGTCTGTGTAAATTATTTTCCTGTAAGAACCTTTGAAAATGCTCTAAACCAACTACTGGTGAGTTAGTGAGAAAAGTACATCTTCTATTCTTAAAACTGCCTAAAATAACACTTCTCACACTTTAATGTTCATACAAATTACCAAAGAATCTTACTAAAATAAAGATCCTGAGTCAGTAGGTCTGTAGTGGAGCCCATGTTTCTGTTTCCAACAACATTGCTGGTCCATGAACCACATGAGTTGTAAGGATTGAGTATTTTTTCTCTGTTTTCTGTTGATAGAAATTGTTTCTCTCCATGTGTGAATTTATGATCCAGGCTTTGACTTTTGACTGTTTCAGTTTCAAAACATTGCAAGCTGGGGTCTCAGCAGTGGACAGAGGATAGATTTTAAAATTCAAAATTAGTATTCTGGAAAGGATTCTCATTTTCATATATTTACTAAAAATCCGTACATATCCACTGATGTATTCCCACCATATAATGCATAGGATTACCATTAACCAGCAGTTCCTCTAAGATATGTAGCTGACCTTCCAGAATCATCTGGGAGTAGAACAGTGAACCTTCTGTTCATAGAGGTTAACAGGAGCTACCAGGGCAACAGGATGCATGCAGCTCAGGAAGTCTTTCATAGGAATGGGTCAGAATTGGCTTCCATAATCCAGTAGGGAAAAGACCATCCTTCCCAATGGTTCTAATGGGTGCAATGCTACTCTTCAGGCAGACACCAAGGAGAACAAATTTTGCCCCAAAGTGACCTTTGTGTAATAATGGCATTACGAAAAATAGTAAGATTATAATGACCATATAATACTTGACATCCCATAGAGACATATTTTGAAAGTCTTAATTAAATAAATATTCAGGATAATAAAATATTACCTCAATGCAAAATATCTAGATCTTTTTTTAAAAAAAGAATGCACTTGAATCATTGAATCTAAGTAATTCAGAATATTCATAAACTCCCCAATCATTTTACCTAAGGATTTAATATATTATTTGGAATAAAAATTTTTATGTAAAGAAATAAATGCAATGCTTTTTATGTTATGATATACAAGAGCTATTGCAATTGATCAGGTTTACTGTTAATACTTATGCTTCTAGACAAGTTCAGACATATATACATTACACACACACATACACACACACACACACACACACTCACACACACACCAACAAAAGAAGAACCCTTGAAATTGCCCATAATTTAACTAGTTTCACAAGACGGACCAGTCATGGTATGATGAATACTAGCACTACAGATTTTTGCATAGCTTTCTGAAAATGTAGAAATAAATTGTAAATTGAGGGAGTCTGTTAAGTGCTCCCACCAAAGTTCAGGAATTCACCCATACATAGCAATTTATTAGGCAACAGGAACATCAAGAAGCTCAGCTGAGACACTTTGTACTCAGGAAGACAGCTACATAAAATAAATAGTTGAATTTTTATGCTTATCTTCACTGCTTTCTTTCCATCTTAGAAAACTCCCTTTTCTTTTTTAAAATTTTTTGATATTTTTAGTTATACTTGTCAGTAGAGTGTATTTTGACATATACATACGTGGAGTATAACTTCCCATTCTTCTGGTTGTACATGATGTGAAGTTATACTGGTCATGTATTCATATATGAACATAGCATAGTCTCCCTTTTCCATCCCAGAACATTTTATGACAGTGGTTCAAGGCACTACTAGATGCTGCAATACAAACATTGAGTAGAGACTACCTGTATTAGTCAGCTTTCATCACTGCAACAAAATACTTGAGACAATCATAGGGAGGCAGAGCATCATGGCAGGGATCATGAAGTGATGTAAAATGGTTCATTTCATGTAGCCTGAAAGAAGAGAGAGGGGAAGAGGGAGAGGGAGAAGGAGAGGGAGGGAGAGAGGGAGAGAGGGAGAAGGAAAAGGAGGGAGGGAGGGAGGGAGGAGGGAGGGAGAGAGAGGGGGGTGAGGGATGGGGAGGGGGAAAAAGGGTAGGGGAGTCCCCATATTCCCTTCAAAGGTACTCCTCTAGTGACCTACTTCCTCCAATAACTAGGCCCAACTTCCTAGTTTCCACCACCTTGAAGTAATGCCACCAGCTAGGACCAAGTCTTCACCACATGAGCCTTTGGGAGATATTACAGATACAAACTATAACACTACCCCAAAATGTTGTTAGCAAATCATTAAATACATATTTTCAGACAACCCAAATTTTCCTAAAATGGTTCACCTGAAGAATCAGAATTTCTCACCACACTCAAAATGAGAAGGGAAAAAACATGAAGGTGATAAGACATTAAGGATAATTATAGACAAATTATTACAGAAAAGTCCTAAGTTATTTTGCAACATAATATCATCACCATCACCTTCCTTATTACCATCATCACTATCAACACCATTAATAGTATTCCAATCATTACCACTCCCATCAACTATTGCCACCATCATATGCTATTGATAGTATATTTGTTGAAAGATTATTGAAAATATTTTCAGAAGTAACTATTAAATCTTTAAAATTTATATATCTCATTTGAGTCAAAAATTTATCTCCAAAATATCTGATCTATAGAAACGCATATGCAAAATTTAAAAAAAAAAACATGGAAAAGGTTCATATTATAAAAATGCTTCCTCATCAATAAAATTCCAAGGTCATAATAGAATTTATTTTGGATATATTGACAAAGCAACTCTAAAATTTACATAGGAATATTGTTTGAAACAAGAAAAATTGCAAATATCCTAAGTAACTCCAAAGACAAATTTATTTAATAGGCGTTTATCAAGTGCCTATTATATGCCACATATTGCTTTAGCCAAAGAGATGACTACATAAAATTTTCCTACAATAGAACATTGGTTTACATATGAGTAAAGTATACTTAACCAAAATATTTGAAAAAAATCAAGATATATTATGAAGTTTTAAAATATTGTAGTATAATATATAAAACTATTTTCTCTAAAAGTCATTTTATCTAAGCATATAAATGGATAAATACATAGAAAATAATATAGGAAGATGTTATTAAAAGAGAATGAGTGACTACTTCTGGAGAGGAAAGTAGAATGGAGTGGGTCATGGAAAATTTTGGCTTTGTGTAATATTTGGATTTTTATAGGAATCTAACTTAAAAAGCACTCTTGAAGCATTTCTTGTCACAATCTTATCTAGAATATCCTAGAGTTAAAAGATTTTTTTCAAAAACCTTTACATTGTCACTTTGGTCACATTCCTAGGACTTCAAATTCTATAAGCTCAGGGTAGGAAAAATGTATCTATTTTTTGCTCAATGGAAGTAACTATAATATTTAAATACTATTTTATAGCAATCTTAAGTTCACAGAAAAATTTAAAAGACGGTACAAAGATTTTCTACATACCACTATGAAATCACTCTTGTTAGAGGTGAAGGCAGGAAGAAAAGTAGGTAGGTGAGAGAGAGTACCAACCAGATTGATGTTAGTTAGACTTGCATTCTAATCCCTTTTGCCTGTAAACTTTTTGTGCCCTTGGAGTGAAGACTTTCACTCGCAGTTAACAAATGTGATTAACAAAAGTGGCGTAAACAAAAAAGGCGTATTAATTAACACAACTAGATAATCAGAAGAAAGGTACCAGGCAGAGCAGCCTCAACAGTTCTCCCATAGCTTTTTTCTCATGGTTGCAGGGTGGCTGCTACAATTCCAACCAAGCACCAAATCAAGACAGCAGTCCAAATAAAATAAAAGTAATGAGGATTTTTTTTCTTATTTATGTCTCTATTTTATCAGGAAGGATAAGTTTTCCCAAAAGCCTCCACAAATCTCCCCTTACAATGAATTGACCAGAACAAGGACATGTGGCCATTGTCAAATCAATCACTGGAAAAGAAGAAGAATCATATTTCAATTAAACCCAATTATATTTCATATCTAGGAGCTGGGTTCTCCTTCCCTGAAAACAAAACTATCTGATACTTGAAGTAAATTCAAGTTCCTCTGTTAACAACAATAGTAAAAAAAATGTTTTAAGGAAATCATCATTGAATAGCCAAACAATTAAATGTGCTATAAGTAATTAAAGATTCAGTTTGTGGGGTTAGAGATATAGATCAGTAGTTGTATGCTTGTGTAGGATGCACAAGGCCCTGGGTTCTCTCCAACAATGAAAAAAAAAATGATTCAGTTTCTCAATTGGGTCAAATGACTTATTCTCATAATTACTTGGAATGAAAAATAAGATCACAAATATTAAGCACTTGGCTTGTAGTAGCTATTCAATGAATGGCAGTTTTCTTCCTCAACCTCCCTCATCAATAACTATATAATTATTGCACTGAGGAGTGGTTATTACAACAGGAAGAGGAAGGGTGAATAGGCTCAAATTTGGGTTTCCCTGTGTTCATGTAGACAGATTAACCTGGGGTAGTGGTTCTCAAAACTTGAATGTGGAGGGCTTGGTAAATCACAGATCCTGATCCCATGCTTAGCAGGTTTTGAGTGGACTTGCCGAATCTGTATTGTTAACATGTTCCCAGATGTTGAAGTTCAGGATCCCTCTTTCAGAACCACTGGCCAGAGTAATGCATAAGCCATGGGCTTCAGTGATGGCATCAGTGACTTCAGGCTCAGCCAGAGCCAAATAATGCTGGAGAGCAGAGCTGTGAAACATAAAATTTCTAAATAGTTTCAGATTATTTCCAGGTTTCAGAACTTCAGACTGGAAGACTTAATATAGGGTCAGACCTTTCAGGTAAGCCTGAGCGGAGACTAGGAAGCCAGCTACCCAAACAAGCCAGCTACCCAATGTCTCACATGCCAACTTCCCAATAAAGGAAAAATAAAATAACACTCAATTTCTAAATGTTTTTGAAGGTTTACAAGTATTTCAAGTAAATCATTCTTCCTTTCTCTTATGCCTGATAAAACCATTTACACAAAGACCCTGAGAATTTAGGGCTCTTTTGCTTCTTTGCCAAAGGACAATTCTCCTTGATTGGGCTCTATCACAAAATATAAGAGCTTGGTCCAGACAAACTGGCTAGACGAGCCTGCTGTCAACTGCTTTGCCAACAATGGACCAAAGAACAGGATTAGAAAAAAAATCTGTAATTTGATGCAACAGATTTTTCAAAACAATATTTTAATTTGCATACCAAGCCAAATTCTCTCTCAGAGGAGGGATAGAATGCATTCCATTGTGTAAGACAATACTCATTCATTCCCACACAGTGATGTCAGTGCTCAGCAAACATAGCTCTTTGAGATTCTTTTTCTTGCCTTTAAAGTTCCTGTTATAAAATTTTAACCGCTTCAGAATCAAGCAAGATGTTGCAAGTATTTCTGATATCATTTTTGCAAAACCAAAAGAGACAGGGCTGTCACCAGCTGCCTCATGCACAATTATTTAATGACTTTTCCCTTTTGGTATGAATAGGATTTCTGAAATGTATCTTCGCCTCCCAGGACTTTCTCCTCATAGGAATACTGATTTAGATAGTTTATTTTTGCCAGCTTTTAACCTTCAGAGAGCAGTCTCATTGTTTGCTAAAATGATAGAAGGCATTTAAGGATTGCAAGAGTGAACCCTGGTAGGAATTTTGAGGTTAATGGGAAACACACTGGGCATTTTGTTAGTTAGGGGAATACTCTGGCATGGGGAAGATTAAAGACAAAATATGTTCCAACACATAAATGATAAAAAGTAGTATCACACAGCAGGGAGATTTTGGCAAAAGATTGTTCTTATGATTTCTTGAAAAAAATCAAGTTATAATAAAACACAATATGTTATCTATCTATCCATCCATTCATCTCTCTACCTACTTGTCCACATACACACTCCAAAATTTTAAGAAAAAAAATGAATTTCCATTTGAACTTTAACCTTGTGCTATTTTTACTGTAAAAAACTTGAAAAATATAGAACAGTGAAGAAAATATACCCCCAGTCTAAATTAACAACTGTTTACAGTCAATTAAACTTAGCTAATCTTAAAATAAAAAGAGCAACATATCAAAATCCCTTTGATTTTCCTGTCTTATTTGCCTTTTTTTACTAGTTTTTTAGTACCATTCTAGTATCTTCATTTATACTCTTATTTATATGCATATATCCCAAAATAACACAGAATTCAGTGTTCTATTTTCTTATTTTATTCATTCTTTTTAGATATACATGACAGTAGAGTGTATTTTGACATATTATACATACATGGAGTGTAACTTATTCTAATTAGGATCCCATTCTTGTGGTTGAACATGATGTGGAGTTTCACGGGTGGTATATTCATATGTGAACATTCAAAAGTTACATCCAATTCATTCTACAGTCTTTCCCAGTGTTGTATATTTTCTAATAACTCCATAAATGCTATTGAAAAAAACTTATAATACTGCAACTTGAATTTTTCATTTATTGTTATACTCTTGAGTATATCTATTTGATACATATAGGTCTAGACCATTTTTAATGGTGTCATAACATTCCATTCTATGAATACACTACAATTTATCTTTCAGTTAATAGATGAAACAGTCAGGTATTTTCCATTTTTCAGAATTATAAACAGTATTGCAATGAATAGTCTTATCCATGTTTCCTGAGACACTAGTGGAAGAGTTTTTCCTGGGCCTGTATCAAGGATGGAATGGCTGGGTCATAACATCTGCACATTTTCAGCTGTGCTAGATATTATCAAAATGCTCTCCTGAGAGGTAATAGCAATTGGTATTCCAATCGGCAGCATTGACAGCTTGTTTTCCTCATTCTTGTCAAAATTCTAACTATGTCATTTTTAAAAAAGTTATTCCTCTCATCCAAAGATCCCTGATAAACAACCATGATGAGTTTTCTGTGTACATATGGAGTGATACTGCAGTGGATGTCTCAACTTTGCCTAAAAGCTGTCCATTTCTGGAAACATTGTATCTTTCTCCTATAGAAAACAGTCCTTCCACATAGTGGAGCTATTAATTACAACACCATGAAGGAGCATCTCCCTAGGTACAACGATTGATTCAGAGTCTGAGATCAGAACATGGCCAGTCAGAATTTCTTTTCAGGGGTCAATATGGGCAACAGGAAAGAATCCTGTTCTTCTTTAAAGAACTTTGAGGGGTGAGGACCAAGTTATCTTTGTCTGCTGATGCTGAGGATGAAGTCAGGGAAAGGAAAGAGGAATCAAGATTATAGAAATCCTGCTCCTAGGTTTATACTCCCAAAGAAATGAAAGCAGAGACTTCTACAGATATTTGTACTTTGACATCCATTTCAGTATTAGTCTCAACAGTCAAAAGGTGGAAATAAACCAGATGTCTACTAATAGGTAAATGAACAAACACGATGCCATACATAAAGTACTGGTACTCCATGTATGTATGTATATGTCTCTGTGTGTGTGTGCGCGTGCGTGTGTGTATAAAATCAAAATACAGTCTACTGTCACATATAACTAAAAAGAACAAATAGAAAAACATGCTATGACATGGATGAACCTTAAAAACAGAATGCTAAGTGAAATGTCAGACTAAAAATGACAAATATAATATGGTTTCATTTGGATAAAATATCTAGAATAGGGAAATTCATAAAGATACAAAGTAGATCCAAAGTTACTAGAAATTGGTAGAAGGGGGAAATTGGAAATTATTGCTTAAGGGATACAGAATTTCTCCTTGGGATTATGAAAATATTTGGAAATGGTGGTATGGTTCTACAATGTTTTCAATGAAATTAATGACACTGATTATACATTAAATGGTTAAAATGGCATTTTATATTACACATATAAATATTATATCACAATAAAAATTAAGATGAAAAGATCATTGAGAATTAAACAGAAAAGATTTAGTAGGAAAATTATATATATACACACACTGAAATTATCCAATATTCTAAGGCAAACAGGTCTCACATTTTAAGCATTTATATTGACCTGGAATGAGGATGCTCCTTTCTGAGAGTCACTATACCTTTCTGGAAGAGCCAGAAATTCCTCCATTTTTTAAATAAATGCAGCTAATAATTCTTATATTTATTTTGTCTACACTTGAGGAAAGAAATTGACCAGGATCCAATGGTGAAAAAGAAAGGACAGGAGAAGGAAGAAAAAGAGGAAAAGAACTCCTTCTTGAGTTTCCTCTTTGTTTCTTTCACTCAAATGTAGCAACAGACACCATAAATATTGAAAGATTAAAATAATTGAGGAATTGCAACCTAGATATATATTTTATTCTTTAATAAATTAATGAGAATAATCATACTTTGAATCCAATAGTTTCTCTTTTATCAAAAATTAATATATGGTAAACCTACCTAATTCAACTGTAATCTCTCTATAATATGCTTTAGAATGAAGCAAAAACAAAAATCTTAATTCTTTTTTTTTTTGTACCAAGGATTGAACTCAGGGGCACTCTATCACTAGACATATCCGCAGCCCTAGTTTTTATTTTATTTAGAGGCAGGGTCTCACTAAGTTGCTTAGCACCTCACTTTTCCTGAGGCTGGCTTTGAACTTGCAATCCTCCTGCCTAGGACTCCTGCCTAGGCTGAGCCACTGAGATTACAAGTGTTCACCACCATACCTAGTCCTTAATCCATTTTCGAAGAAACATGCTGTAGGCTTAAAACGTATTATTTATTGTAGAATTTCCTGAAAGACTTAAATATATGTGGTAGACAACAAAATTGCAAAAAGAAAATCCTAAGGTTACTAAACAGGGTTATTAAAGGTTATTAAAGTCATAGAAATGCAACAGTGTTCAGACACGCAAGAAAGGGAGAATAGATTTGTGTGCAGGGGTAGTGGGAAGAAACCTAATTGGCAGACAATAGTGACTGCAATAGGCAAAATCTGCTTATCATGTTAGATTGCTTTTATCAATGTTTCACAATGGTCAAATTCAAAAGGAAAGTAGGTTAAATGCAATAAAAAATGGATTATTTATTCAACATGAAAAAGAATCCTGAAAAGAGAAGGTAGGAAAGGAATACTTCAACCTTAAAAATGAAAAAAATATCATTTCCCCCATGTTTTATTTTTTTGGCTCTAAAATGGCCCCATGAGAATTGAAAAGAGGGGAGAAAAAAGAAAGCAGGGGATCTTCCTGAAAAATAGAGTTTCCAAAATTCACTTATGTTGCTCTTCATCATCCAGTTTTGTCCTTTCCCCCTCTAACTGCTTACCTGGGTGCTTTTTCTTCCTTGTATTCATAAGCAAGACATTAGGAAATATGCAGTTTCATACCAATAGTAGGGTAGGACGCCATGGGGAGGAGTTTGCATTTCAAATATTAACCCAAGGAACTACTTCTTGAAGTATGCAATATTTCCATCTTTGGGAAGACACCAATGACACATGGAGCCAGCTGTATCTAAGACTTTCCATAAGAAAGCAACATGAATCTAATACAATGTATATAGTCCATATCTCATTATAACACAATAAAAAACTGAGCTGGTGTTTCCATGTCAGAGACCATGTGGATTTTCAGTATGTTTCACATTTGTGGTGGTTAAATTGAATGAATAATTCTATAGTTAGGGGGAAAATCTATTTGGCAGAAAGGAGGAATAAGGAGAGGAGAGAAGGAATAATTGACATGGAAAGTCATTTGATATTACTAGTTAAGCTCCAGAATTGGGGTTTTGAGGAAAATTCCAAACAAAATCTCAGACATTGGTTTGGAAAGTGTTTCTCTAATCTGTGTTCTACTTTTGTGGTGTTCCAATGAATGACATCCCAAAATTATAAATGCTTTCTTCAAACAGAATTTCCTGTGAATTGGCAACAATTGTAGTTTAATTGGATTGAAGAAAGTATGACTAATATTGAGAAGTATATATTTGCTCTGAAACTTTTGGAGGAAAATCTATTCTGTTTTAGTTAATAAAAAAGAACCACAGTTATAAATAATTCATCATATAAAGCTGTTCTGTGATACATTTGAGGTCTCATTTAAATACTGACATTTCCCTTGTAATATTAGGATATAATAATTAAAGGTGTTACAGGGAGGGAGATTCTCTATCCAACATACATTTTAATTCAAGGTAAAGGTCTTAATTTCCTTTGTACAGCTTCTGAACTTAATTTCCTCCTCACTTCTGCAGATTTTTTATTGCATTTGTTCAATGGCTCACTATTTTGAAGCAGAGATCTATAAAATTATTACATGCACATATCAATAACCATCATTTAGTGAACACTCTAGCTACTTTATAGGTTAGCTAATTTAATCCTCAAGACAATGTTTTCATCTCCACTTCAGAAATAAGAAAACAAGCCTCTGAGATGTGGAATAACTGGGCCCTAGCTGGATTCAGAGTCAGAAGTAACACCATAGTAGTCCTCACTGCATGCAGTTTTCCCTATGCTATGCTATCTCTAAGTGAAAGAAGGTGACAGTACATTTCAAAGGGGGACTATGTTAAACTGCCAACTAAATGTCCACTGAGAATTAATAGATCAAATCATGGCAGAGAAAAGACTTCCTCTTTTAGCTAAAAGAGTTTTAAAAATATATTAGAAATTCAAAATCATTAACATTAGTCAATTATCTACATTTAAATTATTGTGCACTTCTCTTTTAGATCTTAATTAAGTGCTTATTAGTTTTCTCATGAATATAGCGTCCATTATTGAATAAATTTTTTAAAATTCAAGGTGTACGCAAATTTTAATTTCTTAATAAAATACTTATATTGATCTTAGAGGAATATATAAGAAGAAACTGAACATACTGTCCTCATCATCCTTATTCCTACTTTCCTCTTTATTGCTGACAAGACTTGGTAGTTTATCACAGGACAAAACTGAGAAAGCAAGAAAGAAAAGGAGTCAAGTTCAACCCGAGAATAATAATCTCCCTCTAGCCACCACTGTCCAGAAATCCCACTGAAGTCTGGCAGAGGCGGGCGGAGTGGCAAATATACTTTAACTCTGCTACTTAATGTGATTACACTGCACTGCCAACACATAAATACTGAATTATCCACCTCACTCCTATTCCTGGTGATTCATAGGAGTGAAAAGTGAAGATATACTTAGACCAGACCTAGGAGAAAAGGACTTGTATGCCAACTTAAGAATCTGAAAAGGGCATAGTTATTTGAATTGACCAGGAAAATATGAAAAAAATCATAAAAATAGACATTTTCTTATGTGCCTGAAACATTTACTATTACAGAATTAAAGGTGGTGTCTTTTTTTTATCAGACACTGACACATATTTGAAACAAGGTTCTCAAATGCTATTGGGACTATACAATTCTAAGAAGGAAATTTTGTTGTGGTTCTATTACACATGCCCCCCCCCAACTGCCCAAAAGATAATTTTAACAATGCATAGAACTTACAGCAGACAAAAATAAAATGAAATAATATTCAAACACTTTTTCTATATAGGTCCAAATCTATCCCCCCATATTTTTGCATGCATTATTGAGAATATCTTAATAGATCTTAAGAATATAAAATAAGGTGATGCATATCATTGTACGAAATATAATATTAAAGATATTAAGGTACATAACTTTTAAAATACTTGAAATCCTCCAAAATCCTACAAGTTTGTTAATGATTTGGTATACATTTTTCTACATCTTTCTTTGATTCATTACAGCATGCGCCTATATTTTAAAAACACCTTTTAAAAATAAGAGTCACAATTTGCTTCTACCATTTCCTGATAAATCATTAGTATTCTGATTAGTACATGATAGCACTATTTTACTTTAGTCATTACATAATGCTTCATAGTATAAAGATACAGTAATTTATTCAAAAATTTCCCATTTTATAGGCATCTTGGCTATTTCTTTTTTTAATATTTATTTTTTAGTTTTCTGCGGACACAACATCTTTCTTTGTATGCAGTGCTGAGGATCAAACCCGGGCCACACGCATGCCAGGCGGGCGCGCTACCGCTTGAGCCACATCCCCAGCCCCATCTTGGCTATTTCTAATAATTCACTTAAACATACAATGCTGTAATCTGCATCACTGTATGTTTTATCTATTGGCATCTTTATTGCTGTAGAATCAAATCTCTAAATTAGAAGTGCTAAAAATATATGTTCATTTCTAAATTGAATAGATACTGCAAAAATTAATACCCTCTATATAAACACTTCTAAATGTGAATATTTATATTTAGCTTATGTAGATATAAATATTCACATTTAGAAGTATTTATAGATATGTACATATGCATGGCTTAATTTACAAACATATTTCCTTGCTTTATCAACTGAGAAGGTCTAGTAGTTGCAGGCCAAATTTTAGTTTCTAATATCATTCTCCAACAAGTGGATACAGAGTGCTTTGGACAAATGGCTGAGTCTAGGCCTGAGGCAGAAAGTATACATAATGAGCCTGGAACATCTTGTAGTACTACAAGTAAAGAAGTGCTTTTTAAAAATCCCAGTCATGGGACTATGTCAAAAGGACACAGAAACCAACTCAAAGAGTTCCACATGGCCTAAGCTAAAACAATTTGATCAACAAAAAAGCAGTTTTAGTTTATAACCCAAAGTATAAAATAAATATATCCATGGGCTCATGCTGATATGAATAAATAATTAGAAGAGTAGCAAATCTTCCATGCAGAAGAGTTTCAAATAATTCCTAGAGATCTTCTATTCTTTTGGAGATGGAGAATAATTTCTTACTTCTTTAGTGGAATCTGTGCATAGCAATTTCCTTCCAAAGAATATTGCATGGAAAGGAGCAAGAAAGAGTAACTTTACAATGGAGAACTTTGACAAAAAAAAAAATACAGTCAGGTGATCAAGTTCAACATCAGTAGTGAAAAGTCATATTGGTAGTATCACTGAGTACTACTGTGTTGGATGTTATTCCAGGAAATTGACTTAGAAGGTCATCTAATCTTCATCAAAACTCTATAAGTTTGGTATTTTCCAATTAGTGTTCTGTTGTTCTTGCTAGAATTTATACCATTGCTTAATCTTTGTAATAATCCATGCCTTGTTATTTTGAAATATTTTTAATATAAAATCAAGAAGTAATTATAATAATAATGTTATAAAAAGATTTTCCATCTAAGAGATCAAAATTACAATTATTAAATGAAAGCAAAAAACAAATGTTGTTCATTTGAGTAGGGAATGTTAATGCAACTGCATCAGCTTTTAAAAATAAACACTTGCTGGCTCTATTAACTAAAATTGCCTAGGAGTAATGAAATTTCAGTACAAATAAATGCCAATTCCCTAGATTTTGGACTCTAGTTCTATTCTCTCACTGCAAGGTTTCAGGTTTCCCTAAAGGGATGGTCAATTCAAGATCTTGTGAAGTGACAGGGAAGATACAATATGAACCTGTGACACCATATAGGGTCACACATTAAGGAAGATTTCAAAGATAAATAGGGTCATTTCAAAAGGACACTTGAATCTGTTTTAAAAGGCTAATATTAGGTGAATCCATGGGCATCAAAAAGAATAACTACAGTTGAATATTCCTGTTTTATAAATAATAATTGTAGAAAGGAAGAAAGATCAATAATTTGTCCAACATTACATAGCAAGTAAGAAGCAGAGTCAACATTAACACAAGTTTTCATGATTTAAATCAATGCTTTTACCACTCACCATGCTTTTAAAAATTTTTAGTATATTGTGGTTGTGCATAATAGTGGGTTCATTCTGACATATTCATAAATACATATAACATAATTTTTCCATTTCAATCCCTGGTATTATCCCTGGGTCCCCTTCTACTACTCTATTGGTCTTCTATTTATTTATTTATCTACTTATTTTTAAGTGATACATTGTTATGTGTAAAATCAGAATTCTTTGTGATATATTTATACATGAACATTACATAATTTGGTCAACTTTATTCCCAGTTCTTCCCCTTCAACTCCCCTCCTCCCTCACCAGTGGTCCCCTACTTCCACTCTAATGTTCTCTTTTCTGTTTTGATAAGATCCCCCGTTTTTTATTCCTTTTTTTCTCTGTAACTTCTGCATAGTACTTTTTGAGTCTGGCTTATTTCACTCAGCTTGATGTTCTCCAGTTCCATTTATTTACCAGCAAATGAAATAGTTTCATTCTTTGTGGCTGAGTGGAATTCCTTGTGTATATATACCACATTTTCTTTATCCATTTGTCTATTGACAGGTACCTGGGATGATTCCTTAACTTGGCTATTTGAATCATGCTGCTATAAACATTGGTGTGCATGTATCGTTATAGTATGTTGATTTAAGATCATTTGGATAAACACCAAGGAATGGGATAGCTTGGTCATATGGTGGTTCCATTCCTAATCTTTTGAGGAATCTCCATACTGCTTTCCAAAGTGGTTGTATTAATTTTCAGTCCCACCAACAATTTATAAGTGTACCTTTTCCCCCACATCCTCACCAGCAATTACTGGTATTTGTATTCTTGATGATTCCTATTCTGACTGGAGTGAAATGAAATCTCAGTGTAGTTCTGATTTGCATCTCTTGATTGCTAAGGATGTTGAACATTTTTTAATGTTTGTTGGACATTTATTTCTTCTTTTGAGAAGTGTTCATTTAGTTTTTTTGCCCATTTATTGAGTGGGTTATTAGTTTTTCCAGTATTATGTTTTTGGGTTCTTTATATATCCTGGTTATAAATTCCCTGTCATAAGAGCAGCTGACAAAGATTTTCCCCCCTCTGCAGGCTCTTTCTTCATGCTCTGAAATGTTTCCTTTGCTGTACAGAAGCATTTTAATTTAATGTTATTTCATTTATTGATTCTTGGTTTTAATTCTTGAGCTTTAGGGGTCTTATTAAGGAAATCAGTGTACACATTCATGTGTTGGAGTGTTGTCCCTACAGTTATTTTTCTAGAAGCTTCACTGTTTCTAGTCTAATTCCTGGGACATTGATTCACTTTGATTTTTGTGAAAATAAACAGTGTGAAAGGTAGGAGTCTAGTTTCATTCTTCTACATATGGCTATCCATTTTTCCCAGCATCATTTGTTAAGGGGGCTGTCTTTTCTCCAAATTATTCTTTTGGCACCTTTGTCAAGGATACAATGACTATATTTATGTTGACTTGTCTCCATGTCTTCTACTCTATTCCATTGATCTTCATATCTGTTTTTTTGTTCTCTACGCTGTTTTGTGACTATAGCTCTGTAGTCTAAATAACATGGATTTTTTAATCCTGTTAAATTTAACTCAGTTAAACAATCCAAAGCATTGTTTAACTAAAGAGATAAATGCAGACAGGAGGAGAATAGAAAGAGGTAGCAGGGAAGAGGCAATATGGAAACCCAAATTTGGCTTTCATTGAAAATAAATTTCTAGTAAGTAGCCCTGTCCAGCAGTACAAAATTATTACTACAGCAGCATCTGGGTAAGATGATCCATTAGAGAAACCACTAAAGTCCCTCCTTACAACTAATATTGAATGTCACAAATGTTTTGTCTTTGTGGTGGCACTTACCTTTAGTATCACAGAAGTGGTCAATTATAGAGATTCCTAAAGAATCTTGTTGAGTTTTCCTTAAGTTCACCTTGGTACTCTTGTGGCTACTTTTAGCCCTGGAATTCAGTGCCTTCCTGCCTCATAACCTAGCCAGCAGGCTGCAATAACTCTTCTTACAGCTTTGCCCCCTACAGAGCCAAGGGCCCCCTTCTCAGTTCCACAAAGCCCAGCAAAGACCAAGACACTAGAGTTTAATAAGACTTTACAGGCCATGTGAGGCTAAAATAAGAGAGTTCTAATGGAGGGGGAAATTTTAAATCTGGATAGGAAATAGTATAGTTCCCATTGCTAACCATGTTAGAGATTGAACTCACGCCCTCCATCCTACTCTTCCTGGGAGGGCTTTCACCATTGCCTCCACCATACACAAACTTTCCTAGGACCTAGAAAAAGGAAAGAATAGTTCAGAATTGATTACTAGCCTCAGGTTCCCCTCCTGGCAGGGTACATCTCTGGCCTATAAGGATTAAGTATTATGCAGAAAGCTTATAGCTATGAGTTCCCTTTGGCATAACCAAATGGGTTACTGTGGTCACTCCTTTCCTCCCAGAACTAAAGTGCAATCATCCTCAAAGGAGAGTCAAGCATCCATCTCTAGCAACAAAATAAACCACAGAAACTTCAACAGTAGGGTGTCTTTTTCTTGCAAGGCTCAAATATCCTAGGACTAATTTCTGCAATTAAGGCCCAGGGTTAAAATTCCAGAGATTCCTTTCAACCAGATTCAGAAGGCTCAGTGAAAGGAAAGCTGTCCAAAGCATGTGATCCAGGATGAAAAGATCAGCCTTGATATGGGAAGAGGGTGAAGTAAGGGGAGGCACCTAAACGTGATACCCTTTGCCTCTCCAGAGCAAATACCACCAGACAGGTTACACCCCACCTCCCCCTACCCATTCTGTGATTCAATTAGACCCAAGAGTTTCACTTTATCCTGTGTCTCATCTTGAAAGCTAAGAAGTTTTAATGATGTACTGTGACCTCAGGGAGGTATAGAGTATAGACAGACAAAGTAGCCTCAGCTCTCACCTGAAAATATTCTCTGAACTTTTCCCAGATGACACAGGCTACTGTCCAGTTGCTTTCTGCTTGAGAAGGAGAGTCAGTGGCACTCTCCTTCTTTCATCTATTCTGCCTACTGGTAGCTGCAACCTTGGACCCCATCTAGGATCCTGTAGAGGAAGAAAGGCGTTGTACTCTTGCTACTAGGACACCTTATGGACTGCATGAACCAGCCCTCCAATGCAAAGTTTCCAGATAACATCAGAAGAAGTAAGGAGAGTGAGTTTGAAGTAGGAAGTGCTCTGGCTCCCTAGCATCATGTACCTTCTCTGGGCTCCATTTTGCCTGATGGTCCCAGCCTGGTCGGGTGGCTCTTCTGACTCAGCTTTCCTTATCCTGTATTCTCGAGGCTGACCACTCCCCTCCACCCTTCTGGTTGGGGATGTTAATGGTATTCATTCTTCCTAGCCTGAGGTACTCTACCCTCCCTCAAGGTTTCCCCATGCATTTGTAACTACATCCTTTATCAAAGTCTCTCCAAATTATTCAGCAAGAATGTACCATCAGCTTCCTCCTGATACCTTGACTCATATTAAGTGGTTAGAAAAGTTTTAATTTAACTCACACTGTTGTCAGATGGATTTATAATCTTTGGGATAGCTGCCTTCTTGAAGCAGGACTCCTTGTGCTTGGGAGAGCCTTCTGGGTTTCTTAGACAGCAGTTTCTATGACATCACATGGCCTTTCATCTGACATCACTGTTTCCAGGCCCCTCTTAGCATCTGTGCCCAGCTATGCACACAAGTGCCTAATGTTTAGGTTCCTTGCCTAGTGTGATGGACATTGAAACATATTACCCCAACCCATCTTCAAGGAAGCATGTTTTGCCTCAGTGAAGCATTATGATAGGTCATTTTGTACCAGAGGTCATCATGGGCATGTCCAAGGTTGATTCTGACCTTCATTGAAGCTCAACTTCTCCCATTGCCAATATGTTTTTTTGCTCTTCCTCTCTGAGGTATTGACTCCAAGGGCATCCCTATTAGATATGTGGAGAGGAAACTCCTTCTCATGGAGAAACCAGTTTGTGACACTGTTATAAGAACCCTGTTAAAACAACCCTGAGGGCTGGTGTTGTAGCTAAATGTTAGAGCACTTGCCTAACTTGTGTGAGGCCCTGGGTTCAATTCTCAGCACTGCACATAAATAAATAAAATATAGGTTCATCAACAACTAAACAAAATATTTAAAAAAAACAACCCTAAGCAGATATTCCCACCACAAGCTCCACATCTGGCCCCTAGAAGCCATGTAACTTTAGAGGGAGGGTGGTTTCTTTTTAGGGAAGTCTCCTCCCTTCTTCAATAGGCCACCTGGGTTTCCTTAGATGATTCAGATGCCAGTCCTCAGGGATCCCCAGCTACAAGAGACAGACCTTACATGTCTCAGTGTAGGTTTCGTAGATAGCTTCTTCACTGGGAATGAGGTTAGAGGTAGGAGTCCCCTTGACATCACTCCTGGGAGTAAGAAATGGAGAGACTCTCAGGGATATTCCTGAAAGGCAACCCCCCTCATAAACCTCTCTTTCCCTTGTCCACTTGACCCTTTTATCATCCAGATCAATAAGTCCTTGATTCAGGTTTTCTATGGTCTACTTAGAATCATTGTCCATTTGGTCTCTTGGAATATGGTGACCATTATCTTCATTCCTCAACTAAAACTCACCCTGGGAGGGCCCCATTTTAACATTTTATGTTACAGAAATGCTTAAGCATGATAAGAATATGTCTCAGAATAATTTCAGAAGTCTCCTCTGAGGAGGGAAATGGACGGCTCATGGAAAGGAATGGGATGGAGACAACTTACAGTCCCATTTGTCTTTTGAAGCTTTATTCCATGTACATGTATATTATACCTATCTGATTGAATGTTATGGAATTATACTTTTTGACCAGTTTTGATATACAGTTTTCTTATTATTTTGTCTATCCTCAGCATAGTCAATTATAGGAAGCCAAAAGTGAACTCTTTAGTGTTCCTCCCACCATTAGATTATAATAATTTCAAGTGGCTTAAGTTGTTACCTTTTCCTCTGAAGTAATTTTCCTACTTATATACTTTATAGCAGAACAGAAACAGGATGGAATCTAAGGGAGAGAGTAACCTTCCCATTATCTTCCCACCCTACATTCAAATATTTTCCCCAAGACCTCAGTAAATAGCCCTCTTTCAAACCTCTACTAAAGTGCCCCTGTCTCCCTGAAGTTTTTTCTGGATTTCTTCTTGATACTTCTTACCCACTGAAGAGAGATTGACCATTTCATGTATGGACATGTGTAGATAAATCTCTTTCTTTCATTAAATACTCTGTTTTTTGGAAAATGTCCATACCTTCTTATCCCAAATAAAAACAGTGCCAGTATCAGAACAGAGGTACTTAATAGATGACTAGCAAATGAACAAATGGCTTAATTGTGAAAATGAGCATTATTTCACAGAATAAATGAACTTAGCCAATACTGTATGTTGGGAACTCCTTATTCTGGTTCAGTACAATATCCTGTCTACATGTACAATGGGTTACAACTGTAAATCATTAGTTTATGCAGCCTCAATTACTCAACAGTCTGTATATGATAGATATCTTGGATACACAGTTCTAGCACACAGCAACAAGTTGTTTCTGAAAACATACTTCAACAAGGAAGGGTAGTCAGTAAAACCCTGGTGGCTACAGACGATAATTCTGTTATGCTTCACAGCCTCCAAATTTCAAGTCTCCAAGGAGAGCAAATAACACGAAAAAACTTTGTCAGGAAACTACAGGCCCCCAGGGCCAAAGTTCAGAAAACACTTATGCAGGTGAGGCTGTTTTCAAGAAGTTTCAACTATAAAAATTCTTCTTAGTCAGAGTTACCATGTATTAGTCCAAGACAGTTATTATATTTTCTTATTATAAGCATGCACTGTGTTCTGCATCTGGTGCATTTGCCAAATTGTAGATTTATTCCTATTTCTATACATCTGTTAAAAGAATGTGTGTTCCAGCTCATCAGGGAGTTACTTGAAGTCACAGGTTGCTAATTCCAAATGAATAGAAACAGTGATTAATCTGAGAGATATGGGCTCACTGCTATTTGTGTAACAGATGTCCATTATGATGAGTTACACATTTGTTCCATGTTTACACTAGAATACAAAAAAGAGGATTCAACTATTTTGTAGAAGAAAAAGAAAAGAAAGGGGGTGTGAGAAGTTAGGGAATTACAAAATACTTGAAAATGTTTATTCAGGTGCCAGGTTAGATGCGACAGAGATGTGTGGTATGTCTGGAGGGTGGCAGGTAAAGAGTTGAGGGGAAGTTGAGAGCTAGGGGAAAGAGGGAGAAGTGGGACCAAAGTTTCTGGCTCCATTTCAGGGTGTGGATATTAACTCAGTCCATCTCACTTGGCTGACAGAAGCACTAATGCCAAAACCGGCAATTTCATCAGCATCAGTTACACAGAAGATGGGATTTCAGAGGAAAGCACAAGAAAAGGGAGAATGATGTATGTGATTTTATTCAAATAATTAAAAACAAAGTTGGCAGTCTATCTTTCTGTCAAGAAGAATAAATATCAGATTGTGGAGTTGGAAGGAGAAGTGCAAGTGGCTTCCTAGTGCTCCATATTAGTTTTGGTCCAATACAAACTTTAGAGTCGACTCTTCACAAAAAATATCCATTTCAAATGATCCTCCTATGTGTTTTTGCAGTTACTCTGTGAGCAGAGCAATACAGCAAGAGGACACCAGTCTAAGGTAAATGTGAAGAAGGGCACCTGGCTGAGTCACACTAAAGCTGTTCATTTGAGAGACACAAAAACAGAGTTTGTATAACTGAGCTGCTTCTTCATAGCTCTTGAAAAGAAGGGTTTCTAGAACATTCCTTTCTCTCATTATTTGCTTCCTATCCTCACAAGCCCAGGAATGTGCAGGGCCTGGCACATAGTAAAAGATAGACAGATAGATAGATAGATAGATAGAAAGAAAGAATATAAATACACACAAAAATTGGAAAATGAATTAAATGTATATGAGCTGCAGTTAATGAATGACATGTGCATAGGAATGAACTACATTAATCAATAGATTCTTTCTTATGTATGTGCCAGCTCTCTGGATTATAGCAGAAGCAGCTTCATAACTAAAAGTTCAAAAATCCTCTCTGTCAAAATGTGGCTATTATGTGTTCTAAATTACTTTTACAGAGTTTTCTTTTAGAGGAGAGGGGAAGAGAAAATATTTTCATGATAAAAAATAATAATTAAACTAAATCTACTAATTGAATTTGCTTCCAAAGTACTTTAATCACCACTCCTCTGTATTCCAGTAACTACTTAATTTCCCTTCAATTACTTCTAAAACATTACATTTAAGATGCAAAATACTCCACTTTTACATCCAAACCTTTGTTTTATAATTTAAATGATACAACAGAAATGAGCAATCCTCTTTGCAATTATGGCATGCACAAGTTCAATTAGGGAGCAAAATTATTCTTCAAAAAAGTTCTCAAGTTGATTGGACCTCTGAGAACCATGCAAGGTGACAACAATGTATCCTACCTTAAACAATGCACTGAGGAAAACACTGAAAAGTGAGCCAAATGATTAAGGAGGAATCCAGCTAACTAAAAATGATATCTGCTGTGCCAAGTTGGGAGTGTTGGTAGGTGGATGCTTTGAGCCAGCTAAAAGGTTCTTTTAGGCATCCTAAATCTATTTGCCAAGAAATAATACTTTTATTTAATCTAATCCCAGCAAGAGACCCAAGTTTGATGATGTCAGAGAAAACTTCAATTTGGGGGGATATGATATAGGGATTAGCAAATATTTTCTATAAAGATCCAGATAGCAAATATATTAGACTTTTCATGCCACATGAGTTCTGTCATGACCACTCAACTCTGCCATTGTAGTGAAAGCAGTCATAGACGATATGTAAACAAATGGGTATAGCTTATTATAATAAAAATTTATTTATAAAAGAAGGTAGCAACTGAATTTGTCTTATAAGTCATAGTTTGCTGACTCTTGGAATAATATATAGATGGCTTTCCATAAGAGACTAAAGTCTAAGAAAAGATGCAGGTCTCAAAATCAAATAGAAAATTGCAGTGTTTTTAAATACCCTGTATTTTTAAATGTACTTAGCAATACCTCCACTTCTTCTGTGAATCTTATAGTATTAGTCTTCCAATAGAATTTTCCTTAAATAAGTTGGGCATGGTAGTGCATGCCTGTAATTCCTATAGCTTGGGAGGCTGAGGTAGGAGATTGCAAGTTTGAGGCCAGCATCAGCAAATTTGGGAAGCCCTAAGCATCTTAGTGAGATCCTGTCTCCAAATAAAAAATAAAAAACAGGCTGAGGTTGTGGCTCAGTGATTAAGTGTTCCTGGGTTCAATCCCTAGTATGAAATTTTTTTCCTTAAATGCATATTTTTGTGCACTTCTTTTTTTAAAAATATCTGTATAAGTTTCAACATAGTAAAAAGGGCATTCTAAGTATTCCAGGGATTAAAATTTTAATATAAGAATTAGGGCTTGCATCATGTTGGAATATCAGATGACATAGGGCCAAGAAAGTCATTAACAATGATCAGGGAAACAGTGAATATCTCAGCCTGGCATACCAGTGTGAGTGGTTATCAAAACGAGCACTATAAAAAAAACTGCTCTAATCTTCAAGCATCTCTGAAAACTTGTCACCAACTCTTTCAATCTGTACTGGAAGAAGAGCCTGTTCTCAAGCCCTTCCGGAAAATCTATCATAAGTCTCCAGCCCAACATCTAGCTGTAGCCACACCTGAGCAAAAGATCTTCTACTCATTTTTCACTTGAAAAAAAATAGTCTGCTATTTTTTACACTTTCTTACAGCTATTTTTAAATAGAAATATTAAAAATTTATTGAGTTATCCTCCCCCCCACAAAATAGTCTGCATTACTCAGGATCGTACAGGAAAGGGAATTATAGATACGTAGGTCCTACCTCTCTTCTTCAATATACATCTTAGAAGGGGATGAGAGTAAAGCCTACTTGACTACAGATAACTTACCACACTTCACTCCTTTGTCAACACAACATCTATACATACTCCTTTACTTCTTTTTAACTTCCAAATAAAAAGTATAATACTGTTTTTCACGCATCCAAAACTCAGTTGTTTTTTTCCCCAAAGTGGAGCCACAAAATTGTTTTGTTACCCATACTGGTTGATGTTTATTTGCCCCTAGTTCAGTCCCAATAGTTCTTTACTATACTACAATTTAAATATTAAAATGTAGTTTTTATTTACCTTTTGTATTATATAACAGGCAAAGGGAAGGGAAAATATTAATATGAGCAGATATATCCATATGCAAACAGAGAATAAAATATGCCTATTACAATCCACATTTCTACATTAGATGACATGGCCACTGTTAGTATTTACTACTTTCTTCTTCTACTGTTCATGAAGATCACAGACACCCAGAGCACTCAGGTGGAGTCATCATCCATCCTGAATACTATGCTGTGATTTGCTACCTTCTGGTCATCATCAAGTCACCTCTTCTGTGCTATAAACCAGGCGAGGTCTCTCCAACTGAAAGGCCCCCAGAAGAGCCCAAGGACTCACTTGCTCGAATTATCCACTTTTGGGCATCTTTTGGGTTTAAGAGAGAGAAACAGCTTAGATTTTGTAATGACAAAGAGAGTCCACCCATACTGTTTTCTTATCTATGTATTTCTCGACTTGGCCCCCACACTTTTTTTTTTTGAGAGAGAGAGAATTTTTAATATTTATTTTTTAGTTTTCGGCAGACACAACATCTTTATTTGTATGTAGTGCTGAGGATCGAACCCAGGACGCACACATGTCAGGCGAGCGTGCTACTGCTTGAGCCACATCCCCAGCCCTTGGCCCCCCCACAGTTTAACCTTTAAATCTGGTTCCTGGTTCCTGGCTCCCTTAAAAGAAATAAAATCTAACTTGCTTTCAACTATCAACTAATCATTATCATATCCTCCCTCCCTCCCCCTCCCTCAAATCTGATAGATTTTACATTTAAATTACACTCAAAAGGCATGCATTAACTTTCTTTGATCTAAGCTGGGAAACAGAGTTGATTACAGACTAGGGTTCATGGATTTAGATTCTGCATGAACACATTTTTCTTTGCATGGAGGAAAAGTCTCTTTCAGGATTTCAAAGTCTAAACCCCTCCTAGTTAGCCAGTTCTATGTGTACTTGTTGTCAACAGAAAGGATGATATGTGTGATGGTTCAGTGCAATCCTTCCCCCATTCCTCAGAAGCTAATAGAGAAAAACTCCTCCCTTAATGATAGATTTTTAATGAGCAAGGGATAATGACATTTTCTTTATTTAAGGAAAGGAAAATATAGCCAAAATGTTAATATAACTTGGATAATCTTAGTCAATAAAAGCCTCCCAACACAACTAGTGAAATATCAGGTTAGAATACCAGTTTCTAAATCCTCCTCTTGCCCTACATGAAGATATGTGAACACACACACACACACACCCACACACACACAACACTCACACACACACACCCCTTTTCTTAACCTCAATGCCATAAAGATCTGGGGACACCTGGCAACAAGATCTTTGTAAAGGCAGAGTAAAGCACCAACATTTTTGTTTTCATAAAGACTTTCTAGAGGTCAATTTCCTAAACTCTATTAATGATAAGAAACATCAATGACACCTATTAAAAATACAGTGCCTTAAGAGTTTCCTGGGGGAAATTACAACTCAGTAGAAAGGAGGGAGTTATGATCTTTCCTGGGGAAACTTTGTAAAGAATACAGATTTCTAGGTCCTTACCTCAGATCCACTGAATCTGAATCTCTAGGCATGGGCTCAGGAAACTGATTAGTAAACGTTTTTTTAGAATATTGTAAAAAAAAATTAAAAATCAGTCAGCTTGAAAGTCAGCACCCAGAGAAACAGCCAAGATTTCAAAACTGATTGTCAGATTTTAAGACTAAGATCCATAAGCAAGGATTCTCAGAACTAGAGTCAAACTCAAGGGGAGGTTATTGATCTGCATTTCTGTGTAGGCACAGAACCACCATAAAGTGAAGATGGAGGAAATACATTTAAAAACAAATGGTTACCTTCCTTTAAAAAAAAAAAAAAGTCTTCTCTACCCTTCTCCAAGCTGGCTGTCATCCTATTTGAATATTTGAGCAGTTAACTAGGGCTTTAAATACTTCCCTTCAATTGATTAGCAAATTATTTCCTTCCCCTCAAGACATCATTTTCAATTATTTTTTAAAAAGGATATATGCCATTTTTCTCTTGACATTTTATTTTGACAACATTTCAAATTTCAGAAAAATTTACAAGAATAGCAAAACAAATTCCCATATGCCTAAACCCACCATATTCTAATATTTTGCCTCATTTGCTTTGCAGGCTCTCTCTCTGTCCCCCTCTTTCTGTCCTACTTGAGAGAAAGCTGAGGCTGACCTCACAGCCCTCTTTCCCGAAAAACTTTGGCATGCATCTCTTATAAATAGATCATTATCCTATTACCCTACTTAACCACAACATCACTATCACACAAAGAAATTTAATATTGATAAAATAACATTAAGTAATGTTATTTTAAATATTTAATGTTATTTAAATGTTAAATGTTTAAATGTTACTTAAGATAACATTATTTAATACACAGTTCATATTCATTGTCCATACTCACCCAAATCATGTCCTCTATAGCTCCTTTTTTAAATCTCTGAGGATCCAATAGTTACCTATCACATTTAGGCACCAAGGCAAGCAATCTTGGAGGCCATTTTACTAGTCTGCCTGTCACAAATGAGCTCATTTCTACCTGGTAATATTCTTTGCTATGAAATCTACTTTGTCTGATATTAAGACAATCACTCTAGCTTTACGTTGATTAGTGTTTTGTTTTCATCCATTTACTTTTAACCTATTCCATCTTTATAGCTAAAGTTAATTAATCATAGACAGATGTAGTTGAACCTTACATTTATATACAATCTGACAATCTGCTGCTTTTTCAGACTTTTCTTCATTGTCTGATATCAGTGTCTTGAAAAACACTGCTTTATATATTTTATGCATTTTTTTGGTCATTTCTGGTAAGAACATAAATTCGATCCATGTTACTGCACATTAGTCTGAAGTGCAAGTCCCCATTTTTGTTCTAGTTTTGTTTCAAACAATAAATAAATGAAATCTCTGGCTGTAGACTCTTCATTCTGCAACATTTTTTAAATCTATTTTGTTATCCCCTGTTATTTTAAAAGAAGCTAACAAACCCATTTTAGAATATCCATCTGTTAGAATTTTTGTTAGGTGGTTCTTTCCTTAATTAGTCAGAATAGTGAGGTTTTCCTGTAATACTTTATGCAAAAATCAATGCTGATTATGAACAATACCATATAAATAGAAGGTCAACTACAAATAAATCATAGATTAGTTTCAAGGACCAAAACACTTCAGACAATTATCAAAGAATCAAGTTACTATGAAAGCTCAATATTCAGAATCCCCGAACTGACATCCTAGCTCCCACAAGATTTTTGGTGCCTATTTTGAACACAGACTGAATTCAGTATAAACAGCTTCAAACTGAAGAGGTGGGAAGTAAGGAAACGCCAATATTTGTGGTTCTTTGCTTCTCAGCTTTCTTCCCTCAAGCCTCCTTGGGTCACTGATGCCAAAGTCAATCTCCTTCCTTCATTTTTTTAGCCCAAGATCATATCCTGCTTCGAGTCTATCTTTGGCATGACTTCCCACATGCTGAGTCTCTTATCCACCACTCATTGTGGGCTGGTTTGCTTGCAAAGAATCCATCATTCCTCTAGTATAAGCATGCTTGTTAATGTAAATAAAACAAAACGAAATCCTTGACAGGACAAAATAATTGTAACTGATGCTGTCATGTGACAATATTCACTTAATGAAGTTTAAAAAAAAAACCTCAGGGGCTGGGGCTGTAGCTCAGTGGTAGAACATTTGCCTTGCATGTGTGAGATACTCGGTTTGATCCTCAGCACCATATATAAATAAATGAATAAAAAAATTTGTCTGACAAAGATAATGATTAAAAAATGACAAATACTGATCTTACTTATTGTAAGCAAGTTTGAGTACACCCACACATATGCATAAAAAAATTATGGGACATATCTGGATGGGTTTCAACTGCTATAAGCTAAGTATCTGAAGGACCTGGATTCTAATTTTGCTCTGCCCCTTCCTGTTATTTCCATGCAACGTTATTTAACATTTCTAAATTCAGTTTTCTCAATGGTAAAAGGTAGATAAGCTAGGCACAGTGGTGCACACCAGTAATCCCCAGCAGAGGCTGAGGCAAGAGGCAAGTCAACCTCTTAAAGTCAGCCTCAGTGGCTTACTGAGGCCCTAAGCAACTCAGTGAGGCCCTGTCTCTATGTAAAATATAAAAAAGGCTGGGGATATGGTTTAGTGGTTAAGCACCCCTGGGTCAATCCCCAATACCAAGAAAAGGTAGATAAATGTAATTTTGTTAACAAAATTATACAAACTTGGGAAAAAGGTGAAATGAGTATGACATGATCTTTCAAAGTCTGAACAGGATGCCAGTTGGTTTATCTAGTTATTTAAATATCTACAGAATGTACCTGTGTTTGACCTTCTCTGATATGTCTGATTAGAATTCACATACTTTGGAGCAAATCTAATTCATAGATTTCTATTGAATAGAAGAGAGAATGCCACATTCTGGAATTTTATTGCTCTGAACGATATTAACCAGTTTTAACTGTGTCCTCAAAATCTTATCCCAAAATATATTTTTCTTAACAGGCCACGCCTGTAATTCCAGTGGCTTGGGAAGCTGAAACAGGAGTATCATGAGTTCAAAGCTAACGTCAGCATCGCGAGACATTAAGCAACTCAGTGAGACCCTGTCTCTAAATAAAATACAAAATAGGGCTGGGGATGTGGCTCAGTGGCCGAGCGACCCTGGGTTCAACCCTTGGCCCCCCCCCCCAAATTTTCTTTTCTCAAAATGCTTCTGGAATTAGTTTAACCTCTAATGTTTCCCATCATTAATGAGTTGAATAAATGTTTGACATGAGTTTATTCTGATTTTGTATGATATTTGTGTTTTTAACTGTTTAAAATTATACTTCAATAGTATTTATTCCATGGGGTATTTATGAAAATTAAATAAAATAATTAAAATAATGTAATTAATAAGACCCTGGAATGTATTAAACAGTAAATGTTCACTATTGTTATTACCTGTTATTAAATGCAGCTTGATCCACAAGAAGTAAAAAAATATAATATACTCCAAACTTCGATTATAAATATCCATGAAGTTAAGACAAAAGAAAAGATAAAGGAAATACACATTTAATACCAAGCTCCAGCTTAATTTCCTTTAAGACTTTTAACTTCTTTAGTGTCTAGCCTAAAGCATCAGCCATTGAATTGGTAGCCATCTTCGTGGATGATGTTAGGTATTCTAATTATTGGTATCTGTAATCATATCGCAAAATAAGTATTATTATTTCCCCACATTACAATAATAAATAATATAATTCTAAAAATAAGATTAAAGTGAAAATTAATATTTTCCTCTTAATCCTATTTGATATACCTATCTGCTATCTTTCATTTTCTTTTCTTGAATTTTGATAGATTATTTTATATTTTTTCCAAAAAAAATGTAATAGCCATGTCTTTCATATCTTCCATGGTGTGATTTCAATAACAACTGAAAGCAGTAGTGGTTTCTCTCTAAAAACTTGCCCCCTAAAAAGATACTAAACAGTAATAAAAGGAGAAGCATGACCAATTTCTCCAATTTCATTATGATTCTAGATGCTGCTTATGCTCAAATAACTTTGTCAGTTTATAAATCCTCAAAAAGAATTCAGTCAATCTTAGGTTTTTTGGGTTTGTTTGTTTTATGGAAACTGGCATAGAAGTTAAATCAACTTGGGCTCAGAGGAACCAATTGAATTGAATCAATTGAATAACTGAATAAATGTTGAACCAGCACTTCAGAAGCAATTCCTTTTCATACTGATTTCTGAAGAAGAATGAAAAAACATGTACAGAAAGAAACACAAGTACTGGAACTCAAAATTTCCACATACATGAGAACTAAATGGAACTGGGATTTATTCTGTTCTGTACACAAAACCACAGAGAGGCTGGGCCATCAAATGCTTTTTAAATACCTTCAAGCATTGAAACACAATGCAGGAACCTACTGCACTCATTTTGAAAAGCAAACAAATGAATATGGGAACTTACATCAAGATTAAACATTCAGCTGTTGTTTGGTCCCAGTGAGCTGAAGGAGAATGAGTTTAATTTAAAATAAAGTGAAGACATAATACATGTGGCACTGAAGTGTTCTTTGTATTTGCAAGGCTTACTTATGCTTCTAGACAAGTTCAGACATATATACATTACACACACACACACACACACACACACACACACACTTACAAAGTGGTTCGTCGGTATCCGTGGAGAGATTGGTTCCAGAACCCCATGGATGTCAAAATCTGCAGATGCTCAAATCCATTATATAAAGTGATGTCATATTTGCATATAACCTATGCATATCTTCCCATATATTTAAAATCATCTCTACATTACTTATAATACCTAATGCAATGTAAATGCTATGTAAATATTGCACTGCATTGTTTAGGGAATAATGACAAAAAAGTCTGTACATGTTTAGTACAGATGCTATATTTTTTCAACATTTTTTTTTATCCACAATTGGTCAAATTTACAGATTCAGAACCCACAGAAATGAAAGACAGACTATACAAGTACATTATCTACATATGTGTGTATATATACACATACATATTTTCTAACTGAAAAAGATTATTGTTTTCATGTTGAGCCTTTGAACTAAGAGAACAGCACTGAGCAAGTAGAGAAATCAGAGTGTAGGTGGTCCTTATTACTCTTGATTCTTGACACTCGAAGTGTGGTGCCTGAATCAGAAGCATCACCTGAGAGCTTCTTAGAAATGCACAGTCCCAAGCTCCACCCTATACTTCTTGAACCAGATTTTAGATTTTAGCCAGATTTCCCTGTGATTTGTATGCCCAAATTAAGGTTTGAGAAATGCTGCCCTAGATCTGTGCTGTTCATCACCAAGGCTACTAGCTGTATGTGTCTGTTCAGTCATTTGAAAGAAGGTTACTAGCCGGGTGTAGTGGTGTCTACCTGTAATCTCAGTGCCTCAGGAGGCTGAGGCAAGAGGATCACAAGTCCAAAGTCAGCCTCAGTAACTTAGCAAGGTCCTAAGCAATTTAGTGAGAACCTTTTTCAAAATTTACAAAATAAAAAAAATAAATGAAAAGGGCTGGGAATGTGGCTCACTGGTTAAGCACCCCTGGGTTCAATCCGAAAAAAGGAAGGAAGGAAGGAAGGAAGGAAGGAAGGAAGGAAGGAAGGAAGGAAGGAAGGGAGGGAGGGAGGGAGGGAGGGAGGGAGGGAGGGAGGGGGGAAGGGAGGGGAGGGAGGAGAAGGGAGGAGAAGGGAGGAGAAAGGAAAGAAAAGAAAGACTGAGAGGCTTTATTTTAAAATCTTAAATTTAAGAACTAATAACTCAGTTACTGGAATGTTTTTAAGTGTGTTTGGAACAACTTAGGTACATGAATGTAAACACAAATCAAGTATTTCTGGTGAAAACAGCATTTAAATTGAGATGTTGTTGTACATATTCATCAATGTACATGTTCAGTACAGATGCAATTCTTTTCAAAACTTTTATCTTGTAAGGGTAAAGTACACACCAGATTTCAAAGACTTGGCATAAAAAATATTTACATAAAATGTCACTAATAATGTATGATGATTATAGGTTAAATGATAAAATGTCATGTATCTTGGGTTAAATTTGAAAATTCATGAGCTTCTCTTTTTACTTTTTCAAATGACTATTAGAAAATTATAATTCATACTCCATTTAAATAGATGGGACAGTGTTGCTTTTCATCCATGGTTCTCAAAGTACAAAGTTACTGTTGCTTGGGTCCCTTCCCAGAGATACTTAAGATGTTGATCGAAAGAGAACTTGAGCATTAGGACTTTTAAAATTTCCCTGGTGAGCTGCCAAAAGTTGATAATGCTATCTTAGGTTAGTGTAGATTTATTAATTCCAACTGATAATTAACAGCCTCATGAGGACTTTAGATCCTTTGGGGGCTCCCATCATTACGTAACTAAAATGTGGAATTGAAGTAGTAGCTTTCTTAATTAAACAATGTAAAAGCACCATCCCCTCTGCTGTTATCTGGGCTGGAATTTGGTTGATACTATTTTCCCTCAACTTCAGGCACAATCAAATACATCCATCCACTTGAAAATCGACACCCACAACTAAACAATATTTTCAGCAATTCATTTCCATATCTGATCTAATGGGCCTCAAACTTCTGTGTTCTACAATAAACTCCTTGATAGTTTATTTAAAAGCAGATTGCTGGACCCTAGCAAGTGACAGTAGCTCTATGATAGGGTGATCAACCATCCTGGTTTGCTCTGGATTGTCTCAGTGTCAGTTTTAGAAAGCACAGAAAGTCTGGCAAATTGGGACAGATGGTCACCCTATTCCAGGGAAGTGTCCTTCTAAGAAGCAGTCCAAGTGACACTTGAAGCACAGTTTGAGAACCACACCCTGAAACACAGACCTTCAAATACTTTTTGTGATGTTCTTCCTGGATTAACCAACTTCCCTCCCCACCCCAGGCCCCAGCAAAAAAAAAAAAAAAAAAAAAAAAAAAAAAAAAAAAAAAAAAAAAAAAAAAGAAAGACAACCACTCAAATTAAAGAAAATAATCTGATAAGCAAATAGCTGATTAGGGACATTGTTCTGATCTAGTTTAATATGTTGGATAGTTTTTTAATATAGTTTTAAAAACAAAGAGTTTTCCCTGGTAGCCATGATAGAAACCAATTCATTGTCATAAATTTAGCAGATCCAGAGACCAAGGAGGAAAAGTAAATGTGTGGTATGAAATCATGCCAACCTTGAGCTTGAATCATGGTTTAAATTGGCTATTTTCTAGCTGTGTGACCTTGGTAGAAATCGGTGACCTCTCTGTGCCTCAGTATTTTCATTTGTAAAAGATGAATAATTTATGGTTAAACTGAAGATTAGCCATGAGAATGAAAAATAATGCATTGCACCAAATAAATTCCAGCTGAGGGAAATTCTACAACATACTGGACCAGTATTATTCAAAACTGCTAAGGTCATACACAACAAAGAAAGGCTTAGAAAACTGTCACAGCCAAGGGGAGCCTAAAGAGACATAATGATCAAATGTAATGTGGCCTACCAGATAGTTTTTTATCTTTTTCTGTTCCAAGATCCTAAGACCATCCAAAACAACATAGCTGGTAGTTAATATTAATATAGCACAAATGGTTATTTAAAAAAATATTTTAGCTATAGATGAACACAATACCTTTATTTTATTATTTTTTTATTTTTATGTGGTGCCAAGGATTGAACCTAGTGCCTCACACCTGTTAGACAAGCACTCTACCACTGAGCCACAACCCCAGCCCCCAAAATGGTTATTCCTTGTGACAAATGTAGTATACTAAATATAAATTGCTAATAATAGGGCAAAATAGGTTTGGGGTATATGGGAACTCTATATTTGCAACTGTTCTGTAAGTCTAAAACTATTCTGAAATTAAAAGTTGAGGGTTTTTTTCCCCCACCACTGGGGATTGAACCCAAGGCCTCTTTATGTTAAGCAAATGCTCTATCACTGAACCACATCCCCATCCACAAAAGATTTTTACAAAAATCAAATGCCTTGCAGAGTTGTGCCAAGCTAAAAATACATAGTTTATGGTAGTCGTTCCTACCATTGCGAGCTCTACATTAGAGATAACATGAATAAGAACATCATTTTGATTCAACATTTGCAGCAGCAACTGGGAGCTCAGAAGCCTTGGAGATTAGAGTTGAGAGGAGAGGATGAAAGGGAAGAGAGGAAGGCATGAAGACTGCCCACACCTGTTACTTGTCTCACATGACTGCTGGTTTCCTTCCTGGCATTATTCAGATTCTGTAATTAATTTTTCATTCAGTGTTTCTATTCTAAGCCTAACCTTCCCACCTCTTGCCCTAGAGTACAAGTTTTTTGGAGGTGAGGCCTTGTCTGTCCTTGACATTTCAGTGTTTACCATACCGGACACAGCACCAGATATCACACAGAAACTTTCTTAATTTATTGACTGAACAAGTGATACTACTGACTTTCAAAGATGGAGGGAAAATGCCCTGCTGGAAGTAGAGCTAGAATCTTTTTTATTCATGTTTTCTCATCCTAGCAACTCTGCAGTTCCCCTCCCTCTCAAGAAATAACAGCAAACAAGCAAATAAACATTAACACCACCCCATGACCAAGTCACATCCCCAAGGCGGGAAAAAGACCTCAACATTTGCCTCCAGATTTATTGTGCCATGTGGTAGTTTGTATTTGAAAATACAGGACACAGCTTCAGTCTAACATTCTCCCAACTGAGCTATGTCAGCCAGTAGGACATAACTTAAGTAGAAATACCTTAGTAATTATTTGCATCATATCACAGCTCATGTATCCTATTTAAGTCTCACCAAAAAACAGAAGAAAGAAAAGGAAATTAAGTGGCAACAGTATTTACACAGGTAGAAAACTGTATTAGTCTGCTGAGGCTACTATAACAAAAGACTGGGTGGTTTAAAAAACAGAAATCATTTTCTCACAGTTCTGAAGGCTGGGAAGTCCAAGATCAAGGTGTAGGCAGGGTTGATTCCTGGTAAGCCTCTCTCCTCAGTTCACTGTGTTCTTCCATGACCATGACTTTTTCTTTGTGCATGCAGAGAGAGAATGTGCGCCATGAGCTCTGATGTTCTTCCTCTTATAAGGACACCAGCTCTATCTGATTAGGGCCTCACTCTTAATGACCTCATTTAACCTTAATTACCTACTTACAGGCCCTATCTCAAAATTACAGTCACATTAAGGGTAGCCTTCAACATATGAATTGGGGGAGGGATGTAATTCAGCTCTTTTTAGGAAGGTGCTCTGTCAAGGGGCTGGATGAACAGAGAGGAACTAACCATTAAATCAGGGACCAGCAAACTCTGATCTTTGGGCCAAATTTGAGCTTTTCTCTCATTTTGTAAATAAACTTTGATTGGAGCACAGTCACATCCACTTATTTGCATATTGTCTGTGGCTGCTTTCCTGCTACCATGGCAGAATTGAGTAACTTCCACAGACCATGGCCCACAAAGCCCAGAAGATTTACACTCTGGCCCTTCATAGAAAAAAATGTGCCACTTCCTGGTTAGACCAATGTATGACTATTTTATTCACAAGATCAAACCATAAAGTCAGTATTCTTGTCACTTCAATGATGAAGCAGTAGAATCTCTGTGAGGCAAAGTGACATCCTTATTCACACAGCTGGCAGCAGAGAGGTCAGAGCAGCAGCTTGATGACTCAAAAGGATTCCCTTCTTGAGCCCCCTCATGGCAAAGCTGAGGACTTTTCTCCTAGGCCTTAGATCCATGTGTGTAGATATGGCTGCCAGGAGGTAGGCCCTCTGGTCTGTACAATGGCTTTCCACAATTCTCTCACTTTAGAGGGTCAAGGACTATTGTCACTCAGGCCAGAATGTGCCACTGTTCCCATTCATACTTTATCATCAGTGACTGTAGCTACTTTAGGCCTTCAATTTCTTGAAATTTTGTTTTGTTTCAGTTTGTGTTTTATGCCAGGGCATGTGTTTTATATGACTAGGATTTACATAGAAAGTAGATTGCTCACATTAAGGGAGCCTTGCAAATAATTAGGTGGACCTTAAGGGTTTTCCAGTGATAATTTTGAGACTTTTAGTCCCAAATGTGTTTGTTGGTCCTTTGCATTATTAGAAAGTATGTTCCCTTTTCTTTTCAGCATTTAATATTAAACTCATGCTGCTTTCCCCATTGTAGAAATAAAAGTGGCATGTGATTATAACTTAGCTTCCTGTTTATAGGCATTGGTCAGTAGAAAAGAGTTCTAAGATGCTCTTTGAATTAGTAGGGGCATTATTCAAATTATTTACACAAGAATCCAGAACCTTTTCATTATGCCTATGGTAGAATCTAAGGAAGCAAAATTGCAATTAGGATTGATCTTACTATTGGCTAATGGGTTACTTAAATGATTACTTCACTTGTTGAGTTTCCTATCTATACAAATTATGTGCCTCTAGATACACACTGCTTAATCTGTCCAGCATCAGTTCCTCTGAGGAACAGCTTCTCTCCCATTTCATGTGGTCCTATGTGGGCTGTCAATCACAACACTGGTCACTAATATTGGCCCATTGTTTTTTTAGTCAGCTATTTTATTGCTGTGACTAAAAGATCTGACCAGAACAATTGTAGAGGAGGAAAAGTTTATTTGAGGGCTCACAGTTTCAGAGGTCTTAGTCCACAGATGGCCAGTTCCATTCCTTGAGGCTTGAGGTGAGGATGAACATTATGACAAGAAGGTGGTGAAAGGAAGCAGCTCACATCATGGTGATCAGGAAGCAGAGAGAGAGAGACTTCACTCACCAGATATGAATATATACCCCATAGCCACGCCCATAATGAAGCACTTCCTTCAGCCAAACCCCACCTGCCTCCAGTTACCACTCAGTTAATCCCAGAAAGGATTAATTCACTGATTAGGTTAAGGCTATAACCAGTCATTTCTTCTCCAAACCTTGCATTGTCTCACACATGACCTTTTTGGAGGATACCATATCTAAACCATAATACCCAATTCCCTTGAGACATAGCAATTGATCCAGGGGAAAATGTGACTCAGTCAGAAAAAACATTCCCCAGAATGCTAAAGAAGTTAGGAGAGAGACCTTCACACAGTGTAGCACTGGGCTGAAAGATGGAGGCAGATTACCTGGACCCAGCCCTTCCTGAGATTTTATCTATTTCTGGACTTCCCAGGTATGTGAACCAATTTTTTTTTTCTATTTAAACTTACTCATATGGACTTCTCACCCATAATATCTTAGGATATCACACTTTTAGGTTATGTGAGTGTCCCTCAGAAACATGTGTCAGCAACTTCTAGAGGGCACAGAATACCAAGCATTCCATCCATGCTGCAATCTAGAATCCCCAATTTATACCTATGCCAGATGGGAGAGCTTTAGAAATGGAAATCCTCTGAGGAATGGGATGCAACATGAGTTCTTGGATATATGTGTGCCCTCTCTTAGGTACAAAAGTAAATTCTGGACTGCCTTCGTAAAGTCCACATCTCCCTGTCCTTTGGCCCTCCTTGGAGGGGCAGCAGGACAAATCCTTTCACTGATGGAACTTTATTCATGAAAATCTTGGGAGAGAAAAGAAAACCAAGTAAGATTAGTGACTGCACCACAACACTGATAATTCTTAATAGAGTGTGCTGACCCAAGTCTGGTACCAGGGCTGGACTCCAGTCCTAACATCAGTTCCAAGTACCTCCAAGGAAATCACAAAGGAAAAATGAAGTCCATAGAATGTCATCAAGTGGTTGCAAAATTACTCGTGCAGTAAAGATATATTTTTATTCTTTATTTCCCATAGGATACCTTTCTAAACCTGTCTAATCTCCCTCTCACTTGATTATTTAGCTGTCTCTTGAAGTATTAACTATCACTCCAAATTTCCTAAGAAAAACTCTATACCCTCCCTCCTCTCCCCATATTAACTGAGGTCCACCCACCAGCCAAAACTCTGATCCAAGTGGCTGTGAGATGCCTTAATGCCATTTAAACTGTATGCCTGCATGTGTTTGCAGGTAATGATAAACAAATACCCTTCTTTGTTGTCTCATTTCTTTGCAGTTTAACTTGGCCTCCCTCTGTTGCAGACTAAAGGGAATTGAAGTAAATTCTTAAACTGCACAAGGAAGGAAAGCTCTTTGTGTTAAAGGCGGCCTGCCAAGGTGCTAATTCCATCTCTGGTAGGCTTTTCCCAGGACTGTGCTCCTCATCCAGGAATTTCCGTGAGCTTGGTGGTTCACACGTCCAAATTCCAGCTTTGGATAAATAAACCAGCTAAAGTGCTCAGTGGCCTCAGGGATTAGCAGAGCAGTTTCTGAACTTCTATCGCCCCCCAGTGGCAATTTCTTAGAGTTTCTTTTTGTTTTTAAGAGATCTTCTTACTCCCAAAACTTAGTTTATGATTCTTTCTCCCTCCAAAGTTGTTACTTTTTTTAAAAAAAATCTCACATTGAAGATTCTGAAGTCTTTGTGGAGAGGTGTGTTGGTAATGTGGAGTTAATAGCTGCTGGATAAGCTGTTGTATCTGCTTTCATGGTTCTCAAAGTAAAAGAAACTTCAGATTTTTCCATCTGGTCTCCATTCCAAGATTCCGTCCTCAGAAAAGGTGAAAATAACCAGTGCTAAATCACTAAATCCAGAAAACTCTCACTAGTGGCACCAAGATGACCTAGAGATCCAGGTTGCATAGATTAGAGATGAGAATTCAGCCTGTCCCACTTTTCTGAGAATCAAAATGTGCACTATGTGGGATTCCAAAAATGCAAAGCACAAACTACGTTGTGGGAGAGAACATGTATACAAATGAAATAACTAGAGTGTGATTTTATAACACAATTAGGTCAAAGATTCATGTTAAATACAGTCATTTATTTTTTTGATACCTGGAATAAAGAACTTTGCTTTGTTTTCCAGAAAAGGAAGAGGTAGAATTTAGGAAAGCATGTCCAGAATAAAGAGGCTTATCTTCAACTGAAAACTGGAATGTCCCTGCCTCCTTGCCGACAATGGAGTTAGTGCTTAAGCTTATTTCTTGGCTACAGTAAATTCCTTTGGCTCACCACCTGCCATGCTCCACCCCAACATCCCTTTTAAATTAAAGGCCAGTGTTGTAGTCCTTTCAATAATACCAACCAGTTCTAAACTCCTACACACCAAGCATTGTTGCCAAAGCTTAATCTTGATTGGAAGTATGTATCCTTCAGTTTCATTTACTCATCAGATCTTGTCTCATTTCCAGCCAGAACACTCCTCTTCTATGGCTACCTAAATCCAGAAAACTCTCACTAGTGGCATCAAGATGACCTAGAGATCATTTGGAAAGCAAATTTGTTGTTGTTGTTGTTGTTGTTATGAGGTTTCTGTGTTGCCCAGATTGGTCTCAAACCCCTTGACTCAAGTGATCCTCCTGCTTCAGCCTCTTGATTACCTGGGACTACAGGCTATACCACCATGCCCAGCTTTGGAAAGCAATCTTGAGATAATCTCTGTGTTCAAGAATTCTAGCTGGGTGTGGTGGCGCATGCCTGTAATACCAGAGGCTCCAGAGACTGAGACAGGAGGACTGTGAGTTCAAAGCCAGCCTCAGCAATGGTGAAGTGCTAGGCAACTCAGTGAGACCCTGTCTCTAAATAAAAATACAAGATAGGGTTGAGGATGTGTCTCAGTGGTCGAGTGCCCCTGAGTTCAATCCCTGGTACCAAAAATAAACAAATAAAATTTAAAAATTAAAAAAAAGAAGTCTAAATCCCTGTTGCCTGGAGCCTTCAATATTAGTGCTGAGGTAGATCTTTTCTTTTTCTTATCTAACATAATAGTTTTCACATAGTACATACTCAATAATTTGTTGACAAAAAAAGAAAAAGGGGGAAAGGTACAGAAAGAAGGATGGAAAAAAGAGGGATAACAGAAAAAGAAAAGTGAGGGTGAGAAATAAAGGAAAGCAAAAAAAACGATAAAGAAGTAAAGGAGAGGTAGGAAGAATGATTTTTTTTAAACCAGGACCAAATATTTTCTAATAAACACCACCAATTAAATGCTCACTTTTCCTCTTTAACAAACATCCTAGGTATACTTCCAGAATTTTATTTTGTGAGTAACTTAAATAAACAAATGTAATCTATTAAAGTTAATGGCTTAAAGTGATGGGTCTCCCAGCATTTTGTGGAACTGGGGGGATGCAGACAGAGTGATTCCTCCTCTTAAAATCTAAGTTCCCCCATCTTAACAGTACTGATGATCAGGGAGATGCAAAATAAAAACCACAATGAGATATCTCCTCACACCTGTTAGAATAGGTATCATCAAAACATTGAAAGAATACAAATGTTGGTGAAAATATGGAGAAAATAAAGCCCTTGTGAATTGGTACAAACATTATGGAAAATCATATGGCAGTTTCTCAAAAAATTGAAAAATATAACTACCACTTATAAGCCCCCAATTTCATTACTAGGTGAAATTTAATCTTCCAAAGAGATTAAATCATCATCTCAAAGATAATCTGCATTCTTATGTTCATTGCAGCATTATTCACAATAACCAAGGTATGGAGATGACCCAAGTGTTTGCTGACAGATGAGTGGATAAGGGAAATGTGGTATATGTAGCAACAGAATACCATTAAGTCTTTTGAAAAAGGAAGTCCTGCTGTTTGTGACAGCATGGATGAAAGAGGAGGACATTATGCTAAGTGAAATAAACCACACATGAAAAGACAAATGCCACATGATCTCATTTATATAAGAAATATGAGGAGGAGGTTTTCCTTTAAGTAATAGTAGAAAAATTATTACCTTGAATCAAGGAATGAGTGAAATAAAGAGATGTTGGTCAAAGAGCTCAATCTTCTAGCAATAAGATGAATAATCTTTGGAGTTCTAATGTACAGCATGGGGACTATAATAATGTATTATATACTGGAATCTTGTTAAGAGAGTAGATCTCAAGTGCTCTTAAACCTCAGCACCACTCACAAAGGTAACAATATAAGGTGATGGGTATTAATTAATGATGTTGATAATCATTTCAAAGTGTATGTATATATCAAAACTTCATTATATACATCTTAAATACATTCACCTTTTGTTTGTCAATCATACATTAATAAATTTGGGAAAAATAATAAAATGTTATAAAATCGAGATGCATAAAATTTTGCAAAGTAAATTAGCCCAAATCAAAAACATAATAAATACATGTACCTAGGGGTAATGATGTCCATCTCATTCCACCATCTTTCCTACCCCCATACCCCCTCCCTTCCCCTCCTTCCCCTTTTTCCTATCCAAAGTTCCTCCATTCCTCCCATGCTACCCCCTACCCCCATTATGGATCAGCATCCACTTATAAGAGAAAACATTTGATCTTTGGTTTTGGGGTATTGGCTTACTTCACTTAACATGATATTCTCCAACTCCATCCAAGTACCTTCAAATGCCATAATTTTATTTTCTTTTAATACTAAGTAATATTCCATTGTGTATATATAACAAAGTTTCTTTACCAATCATCTATTGTGTGTGTATGAAGACACAAATGGTGTGACTACTTTGCATACAACCAGAGAAATGAAAAAATGTGCTCCATTTGTGTTCTATGAACAGAAATGAACTCTGCTTCGTGTATAACAAATTAGAAAAAATAATTAATTAATTTTAAAACAAACAAAAACATAATAAAAATAAGAAATTCAGAAAATATTTCTCATATTTTAGTGAAAAAATTATTATGTAAATGGTACCTACAAATCAATAATAAAAAAGATAAATACTCTTGTGTTGATGAAAGTATAAGGAAATAGGTACTCTCATACATTCTTGAGGGAAGTGTTAATTTGTACAACCACCTGTGAAGGATCATTTGGAAGTATATGTCAAAGTTACAAACACAGTCTCCTTGACCCAGACATTTCAATTCTAGATACTATACAGATATGTTTACACAATGTAAATTATGCAAATCCAATGTTAGTCATTGAAGTATTTTTTATAATAGAAAAGTATTGGAAACAATTTAAATTCAATTCACCAGTGAGGGGACACAAAAATTATCTTAATCTCTTAAAATGGAATTACATCCATCCATTAAATAAAAACACACAGGAACACTGTATGCACTAATATGGAGAACCCACAAGATATGTTAGGTGAAGAAAAGCAAAGATTAAAACTCTATATAGGGGCTGGGGTTGTGGCTCAGCAGTAGAGCACTTGCCTTGCATGTGCAAGACCCTAGGTTCGAGCCTCAGCACCACATAAAAATAAATAAGTTAAATAAAGGTATTGTGTCCAACTACAACTAAAAAAAATAAAATAAAATTTAAAAATCTATATAAGGATGGGGTTGTGGCTCAGTGGCAGAGCACTTGCCTACCATGTATGAGGCACTGGTTTCATTCCCCAGCACCACATTAGGAAAAAAAAAACAAACTAAATAAAAACTCTATATAAAGTATGCTACCATTTGAGTTTTTTAAATAAATAAGTCAGGGAGAGAATGGCTGTTCTATACTATCTAGCAGTATTCACTACACAGGAATAACCCTACTTAGTCTTCAAAAGTCAACTCATGGTGATGGCTGCATAATATTGTAACTGTATTTAATACTCCCAAATTGTAGTCCTCTTAAAATGGTTAAAATTATACATAAAAATCCTCAATTCAGAGTCATCTCCTTCAGACTAAAAACAATCACTAAGTACATTTTATTTATATTCCAAAGTGACTTTGTAAGCTAACCACAATAAATGAAATTATTTGAATGTATATAAGTCTTGCTAACTAGAGCATTAGTGAGGCAGCAGGAAACATACCCCATGCAACCCTTGGCCTCAGAGCCTGGCACCATATTCAGCACATGATCGGAATTCAGGAAATGTTTGCCTGCCAACTCGCCCTACAGATTTCAGACTTGTCAGTTCCTATAATTATGTGAGCCAATTCTTTATGATTCCTTTTACATGCATGTTGTGCACGTGTGTGCACCCACATACACCCTAACGTTTCTGTTTCTTTAAAGAACCCTGACTGGCACCATTGGTAAGACAGAGATCCAGGGACAACAGATCCCTCCCCAGATAATCCCATGAACCATGTTTCCTAATAACATGGCTGCCTGTGCTTTTGAAGTAAAATGAGGGGAGATGTAACTAGACTGGAACTGTAGGCAAACTGACATAGATCCTCCAGAGCAGAAGGGCAACTAAGATATCTTAGCATTGTGTTAACTATTTCACATTTTATAATTTGAAATGTATTACTTTGAATGTAAAGCCTCATATTGCCATTGCTGCTGTGTCAGGGAGGGGAGAGGGAAGTACAGAAACCTCCGTTGCATGTTTTAAATATTCCTACCAATAACTGTGCACTTAAAGCCTGTATATCTTTGGGTTTTATTGCATACGGAAGCCACACAATGGAATAATATCACAAACATCTGTACCTACTAGGATTGAAAAATTAAAATATGAATTTCAATATCCCCCAAAGCACATTTCTTGGAAAACCGCATTTCATGTGGTGGTGGTAAAGAATGGTTTGTCAACTTGTCTTTTGTGGCTTTAATTCTTCAATCCCACTTTAGAGTGACTCCAAACCATGCAAGACAGCCCTCCTTATTTTCTTCTATAGCCACTGAGACCTCCTCGCCTTTTTTATTTTCCTTCCATTTTTACTTCTCTTCTTTCCAATTTATTAATTCACAATGCTTACAGTAAGAAATAAAACTTCCAAGGAGAAATGAATATATTTATGTTGGCTAGTCAAACATTTTCTTCCCAGTAGGGGAACCAAACTAGAGTCAGTGGTTCTTTGGTAAATATGCAACAAAAGCAAAGAAAACCCCAAAACTTTGAAGGATAACACCATCCATTCTTGTAGTTTTTAACATCCAATCATATCTGATGACTTACACTTCCTTATCTTCAACCAGCTCTTCCCTGAGTTCCAGTTCTGTGTTCCCAACTGCTCTTTGGTTTTCCCTGCCTAAGTAACCATTGTTATCTTAACTTCAATGTATCCAATCTAGAACCCATCTTGTCCCATGCTTCTTGAAAGCAGCAGGCCTTTCTTTTACTCCATTCTTCTTAGTTCATCTTTCCTCTTTAGGCAGTAAGGTGAGAGTTTCAGACAACTATAGTCTACCATGTTTCTCCTCTTCAAAAGAATAACACGTTGGAAAGGTCCTCACTTGCAGTTTACGCTTTTACAAATGAAAAGCAAATCCAATAGCAACTGGAAAAATTTCACTAACATAACCCTATGGTTACCCTGTTCTCTTTAACACCAGAAAACATTAGAAAAACAGATCCATTAATTATTTCCAAAGGGAAGGAAAGATCAAATCCCCACTCCTCTAGGCAAGACTCTATTGCTGTTTCCCACCTGGGTGAGTGGGGATTCCCATGGCTCTATAAGGAATCTTCTGTAGAGCAGTGCTCACTCATTATTACCAGTGAGCAACCCCAGTCACTTTTAGACCACCATGTTAAATCCAGTCACTCATAAAGGCCCACCTAAAGCAACAAATGGATCACCAACCTAATTATAATAATAATAATAACAACAACAACAACATTTGATATTGTGCAACAGTGATCTTCCCCTCCACTTTAGTTTCACAATTACTGTCTTTAATTGGGGCAGAAAGAAGGAATAATAAATTATACCCAAAGTAATTACTTAGTTTATACACAATGTATACACTGGCTAAGCTGAGGAGTAGGAGTCCATGCTCCAGCTGTTAGGTATTAAGGGAAAGAAGTCTGTGGCCTTTGGTTTTCCAAGAATAGTGTTTCTCCACTTTGGCACTATTGACATCTAGAGCCAGATAATTCTTTTATTATTCTTTTAGAATTTTTAATTCATTCCTTTTGACATAATTATAAAAGCATGAAATATAATTTGCTCTAAATTAGTCCCCAGAACTTCCCTTTCCCTCCCTTTCTCTCTCCCCTGTTCCCTTCCCTTTGCTCTACTGATCTTTCGGCTATTTTTTTTTTTACATAATGTCTTGTGGACATATATAATGGTGAGAGTCACTGTGGTATATTCATATATTACAAGAGCTTTCTTATGTGTTGTAGGATGTTTAATAGCATCCTTGACCTCGTCTCATTTGATGCAGTAGCAACCCATCACAAGCATAACCACCAAAAATAGCTGGAGATATTGCTATATACATCCTGGATGAAGCAGCAAAATTGACTCCAGTTGAGAAGCACTGCCATGAAAGTAAACTCGGCCCTGACTCCTATCACACCTCATACCTAGTAGATTCCCAGAGGAAAAGGTTGGTCAGCTTTCAGTTGGCATTTATCAACAATATTCTTCATTGTATGGAATTGGTCCCATTATTGGCCTATCAGTTTCCACTCAGAACCCTTGAGAGGTATCAAGGAGAGTCCAGACTTTAAGTGGAGCTATAATTTAGAGATTTTTTTTTAAAAAAGAGTGATGCCCTGTGTAAGCCTGAAGATATGGAACTAGGGTTCAGATCAGAAGTTGAGAGTGACCTAAAATAAAAGAAGCACAGATACTATTATTCAGTTTAATATTCTTACAACCACTGTAATAACTTGAGAGTGTACATATTAGCAATAATCAGTGAGTCCTGAAGTCCTGAGCTTTTTGTGAGAGTTTGTGACTTCTTAACATAAACCTCTAAAATAAATTAATTCACTGATTGAGGATATCTTTTATTGTAACAACTACTTCAACTTTCTGAATTGGACCCATTGTAGGCCCAACAGTTCCCAAGCAAACTCCTTAATATATATATATCAAAGAGTATCCAGTCACAAATAAGGGAGACTTTGACTCAGTGATTCTGGGGTGGAGCTTGACGTTTTGCATGTCTAACAAGCTCCCAAAAGATACAAATCTACTCTTCAGAGACCAAGCTTTGAGCAGCAGAACCTCCCCTCAATCTCTGCTAAATTACTTAATTTTTTCTTGATGTTTCTAATGATTTGAAATTATTCATCTGTTGTTTTTTAAAATATTTTTAATTTTTTTGTAGTTGTTAATGGACAACATGCCTTTATTTATTTTTATGTGGTGCTGAGGATTCAACCCAGTGCATCACACATGATAGGCAAGTGCTCTGCCACTGAGCTACAGCCCCAGCCCTCATCTGTTTTTGTGTTGGACTGTTTGTTGGTTGAGCTATTCATTTACAATAATGCAAATCCTATAAAAGCAAGGACTTTGTCCACCATTTCTGTATTCACAGCAATTAACTACAATACCTGGCACATTCTAGATGCTCCGTAAATACTCTTGAATGAGTGATATTATTCAAGATTCATATTTTTGTCTTTTCTTTCACCGAGTGCTTCATTGAGTGGTAATTTTTGCAAAATGATATAGACTATAAAAATATTTCCTGCACAGCCTCCCTGTTTAGGCTTGATCTTGGAAAACTGGAGATTCAGGACCAGGAAAAATGAAAGTGTTCTAAGAAATTGTGATTGAAAACTGAGAGTTGTGAGAGAGAATAGAAAATGGTTAGAGAGATTGAGGAATTTGGGGAGAGATTAATTGTAGGCAAAACAGAGAATCATTGAAAGCAAATTAAGAATTATGAGAAACATGTGGAACTGTAAGAAGGACAGAGAATTCTGGAAGAAACAGGAATTGTGGGGGAAATCTGGAAAACATGGGGGAAGAGAGATTATTATGGGAGAATTTTGAGGAATATAGAAATTATGAAAAAGTAAGTATTTTCAGAGAACACAATCATGAAAGAAAATTGGAAGTAAGGAAAGAGACTGGCGAATTGGGAAAGAGAATGAGCTATTGTAATAGAGAATTGTGAATGAGAGAGTATAGAACTATGGGACAGAACAAAGAATTTTGAGAGAAAAGAGAATTATGGGAAATGGAATTATAAGAAGGGAAAATGTTGGTGTGACAGGGAAATATGAAAAAAGAAGAGAGAATTGTGGGAAAGAACACAGAATTGTGGGAGAGAAAAAGAACTGCCAGAGAGGCAAATCACTGTGGGAAAACCAGGGGATTGTGGGAGACAAAGCACTTAGGGACAGAGAGAAACTATGCTAAAAACAGGAGAATGATAGGATAAAACAGAGAATTGTGGAAGAGAGAAGACATTGTGAGACAAAAAAAATTGTGAAAAAGAACAGAATTGTTAGAGAGGGACATTGTGCTAAAAACAGGAGAATCATGGGAAAGTACAGAGTATTGTGTGAGAGAGAGGGGGATTGTGGGAGACATAGAAAATTGTGGGGCACTTATGAGAAAGACCAGACTACTGAAGGAGGTGCAGAGAAATCCTGGGAAAGAGCAGAGAATTATGGGAAAACAAAGCATTATGAAAGACACAGGATTCATGAAAAAACAGAATTGTCGGAAAGACAAGGAAAGGTGTGAGAGACAGGGATTGCATGAGGCATAGAGCATTGTAGGAGAGAAAAATAGCAGCAGGAACAAGGAATTATTGGAGAACCATGAGATTGTGAGGAAATACATCATGGGGGGGGGGCTTTATGAGAAAGAACAGAATTATGGGACAAAAAGGAGAATGATAGGAAAGACCAGAGAATTGTGGGAGAGAGCAAACCATAGGAAAGAATAAAGAATTATAGGAAAGGTTGGAGCATTGTGAAAGACAAGAATTATTGGAAAGAGCAATGTTGTGGGAAAAAGAATTACAGGAGAGACAGGCTTGTAGAAGAGCCATATTGTGGGAAAGAACAGAAAATTGTGAGAAATAGGGAAATTGTACATAAGACTCATGGTGTAAAGAACACTGTGGGGCAAAGAGAGCATTGTGGGACAGAGAAGAATTATGGGAAAAGCAGAACCCTGAGGTAGACATAGAGTATTTTGGGGAAAACAGCATTGTGGGAGAGACAGGAGAATTATGGAAAGAAACAGAATTGTGGGAAAAAACAGAGGATTGTGGGAGATACAGGAGAATCATTGGAAAGAGCAGTGCATTGTTGGAAATAGATAATTACAGGAAAAGGAGGGGAATTATGGGAGAGAGAAAATTATGGGAGAGAGTGGAGTTATGGGAGAGAGAGGGATTGTGAGAAAGAACAGGAAATTTTGAGAGAATTTTGGAAAAGAAGGAAATTGTGGTACAAAGGAGAAACATGAAAAATAATAGAGGATTGTGGGGAAAGCAGAGCATTGTGGGAGATACAGAGAATTGTGGGAAATAACAGAGCACTGCGAGAAAGAGGGTATTGTGGGAAAGATAAGGAATCATGTTAGAGACTGGGGATTGTGGGAGATATACAGCATTGTGGGACAAAAAGGAGGATTGTGGGCAGAACAGAATTATGGGAGAGTCAAAGATTTATGGGAGAAACAGGAATTTGGGAGAGGAAGATACTTGTGGCAAAAACCAAAGTACTATGGGAGAAATAGATTTGGAATCGAGGCAGAGAATTATGGGAAAAACAAGAAATTCTGGGAGGGCCAGAATTGTGGGAAATAACAGAGAATTATGGGAGAGAAAAAAATTCTGGGAGAGAGCAGGGATTGTGGAAAAGAATATAGCATTGTGGAAGAGATAGGAATCATGGGGACAACAGAGAATTGTGAGAGATCAAAGGAACTGTGGGAGAGAGGGAATTGTGGAAGAGAGTATTGTTGGACAAACATGGGAAAGAATTGAAATTTGTATGAAAGACAAGGAAATTGCAGGGAGAGTAGGTGAATCACAGAAATGAACAGAGAATTGTTCAGATAGAAGAAATGAGAGACAGAATCCTTGGAAAGAATAGAGAATTGAGAGAGAACTTGGGGATTGTGAGGGACATACATCATTGTAGAAAAGAACTGAAAATTGTGCAATAGAGAAGGTACTGTGGGACAACTGGAAGATTGTTGGGGACACAGAGAATTCTGAGAAATGCATAAGATTGTTGGAGAAATAACTGTGTGAAAGAAATAACTGTGGGAGAGACACAAGAACTGTGGGGAAAAAGGGAATGGTGTAGAGACAGAATTATGGGAGAGACAGGAATTTTGAGAAAAACAGGAGCATTGGGGGCAAAAACAGAGAGCTGTGGGAGAGATAAAAAGTTGCAGGAGATTAAGAGACTTGCATAAAAGAACAGAGAATCTAAAGAAAGAAAGAGAATTGTGTGAAATCAAGGAATTCTTAGATAATGGTGAAATCTAACAAAAAAATCAACAATTGTGAAGAAAATTGAAGAATTGTGAAAGAAAATTCTGAGACAGGAGAAGTGTGGGAAAGAAAGGGTAATTGAGCAAGAGAAAGGGAATTGTGTAAACATCATAAAATACAAAAGAAAATCTTTTATAAAGATGAGGAACTGGAAGTTTGAGAAATTGACTTATTTTACTACAGCGACACATCAATTTAGTGTGTGACTACAAAGGAGTCATGACTTTTCTCATTTCTAATATGGTATGACAGCAGTAGTTTACATTTCCAAGGACTGGCAAACTTACATGCTTGTATCTGTGTGTACATACACATGCAAACACAGTCACACAAATATATACTCGCATATATACATGCACTTAAGCACTCGTGCAGATATGTACACACATGTGTGTTTGTTTGGACAGGAGAGAAACAGGCAGAACTATGACATGATTTGCATTCTTTTAACCACAAGAATTTGTTGTGGTACCAAGAGTATCATGGAAAACTGATTAGATATGATACATGTTAATGCCACAGCTATCCTACACATTTCATGCCTCATTGACCAAGAACTAAGACCTCCACTTTATTCCAATATTATAAAGAAATTCACATGCAATGAGGAGAACAATATGATAATTTCCCTTTATCTTCCATTTCAGTTACTCTCAGTCAACCATGGCCCAAAAATATTAAATGGAAATTTCCAGAAATAAACAATTCATAAGTTTTAAATTGCCTGTCATTCTGAGTAGCATAATGAATCTCATGTCATCTTGCTCCTTTCAGCCCAGGATGCAAATCATCTCTTTGACCAGTGTATCAGTGCTATATACATTACCAGTCCATTAGCCAGTTTGTTATCAGATGGACTATTGTGCTATCACAGTGCTTGTTCTTAAGTAACCATTACATTACAATGTCTGCATCATTCACCTTACTTCATCTCATTAGGTAGGCATTGTGTCATTGCACATCATTACAAGAAGAATTACTGTATACAAGGGGATGGGTACAGTACAACAAGATATTTTGTTTGAGAGGGGGTGAGGGAGAAAGAACATTTATATAGGTTGTGTTACACACTATATTGCTATAATTTTTTATTTTATTATTAGTTATTATCATTAATCCTTTGCTGTGCCTAATTTCCAAATTAAACTTGATCATAGTATGTATACATAGTGAAAAAACATTGTTTATATAAGATTTGGTACTATTGATAATTTCAGGCACCCAATGGGTCTTCAAACATATGCCTGATAGATAAGGGAGGACTACTGTACATACAATATATATGCACACACCTTGGAAATTTAAAATGTGATAGCATAATTTTTTTAAAAAAACTAATACAATGGTTGGGCTTTTTTAATTTCCTAAAAATAAAACAAAATTTGATACATAGAAAATGCAAGAAGATTGTCAGTCTAGGGGATCCACCATAATGAGTACCAGGAGTTTCTTAAAGAAAGAACCAATTAAAAGGGAGTAAGTTATAGGAAAGAGAGAAGGAGCAAGAGGAGAAGGAAAAGAAAGAGAAGAGAAAATATCCCCAATGTGAAGTCTATAATTTTCTGGATTGAAGGTTCTCATCTAGTACCAAACCAATAGAAACAAAGAGGCCTGTATCAACACACATCTTTTCAGAAGATGATTAATATATTGAGTGTGACCTCCCAACAGCTAAATAAAAACTAGAAGTCAAGGAGACAGGTGCTTTATAATTCTGAAGGAAATAGTTTCCAGGCTTAGAATTACATATTCAAATTACCAAGCAAATGTGGGGGTAAAATACAAACAATTTTAGATTTTCAAGATCATAAAAACTAATGTGCTCCCAAAACAATGCAAAGAAGAACACATGGTATCCAGAAACCAGAGATCCAACACAGGAAAGGAAAATGTCCAAAGGGAATCTCAGGATGATGACTAGTAGAAGTCCTATGCAAACAATCTAGAAGTGGAAAGAGTCAGGGTTTATCAAGGACAGAAGTCTCAAGGGAAAAATGAAACCTATAGTGTGGTTGGTATGTTTGAGTGCATTGAGAGGAGATTTATAATGCCAAAAGGAATTTTAGTGGTAGACATTAAAAACTAGACAAAGGAAAAAAACAAGGCAAGTACTAAATTATAGCAAACAATTTTACAAGAAAAATAATCCTTTATTAGTCACTATATGGATCAGCCAGGAATAACATTTTCATGGTTATCATAATGTAAACACCAAGTCGCTAATTATCCACAATTGGATATGACTATTGATATGGGAGAGAGGAAGAAAAGGTACCTGTTTCTGTGTGTACCCATTTCAGGAGGAACAAGGGATGAGATTGAAAGTGTTTCAATCCCATTGTCATCCTTCAATGAAGGATGTTGTAACCGATCATTTTAAACTGGTGTGTGTGTGTGTGTGTGTGTGTGTGTTGTGTTATATATCAATATTAGCATGTTGTCTGAAATATAGGTGGACAAAGGAGAATAAAGAGCAGTAAGTCTTTGCCTTCAGAATTGTGGATTAAGGATTTGCCACCACTGTCTTCTTGCCCCCATGCCACTCCTCATTCAACACCCTGCTTAGTAACTCCTCTGCAAAGCATGGCTGGCACTTAATTTTCCCTTTTCTACCTACTTCCTGTCCATGACTTCACAGTAGTCACTTCTTCCTTTTGCCCCAGAAGAGTCCCAACATACACATATCAAGAATGTAAATACGGTTATTCCTTTGCATACCTGTCTCTCCCATTAGCAGGGGTTCTTGCCTTCTTTTGTGCCATAGAGCATTTTGAAGTCTGATGAATTTTATGAGTGTCTCCTAATAATAGTATTTTTAAATGCATAAAACAAAATGCAAGGAATTAGCATGAATCCACTTTTATTGAAATATAGCTGTGAACTTATTAAAAATAAAACAGATTAATGATTGCTATATGCCAGGTTCCTCAGGAAATACAATATATACTGATGTGATAGTTGTGAAAAAATGGTGTCTTAAAGCTAGGTGTGGTGGTGCACACCTGTAATCCCAGTGACTAGGGAGGCTGAGACAGGAAAGTTTGAGGCCAGCCTTGACAATTTAGTGAGAACCTGTCTCAAATTTTCTTTAAAAAAAGGGCTGGGGGTGTAGCTTAGTGATAAAGACCCTGGGTGGTTTAATATCTTTCTCTCTCTCTCTCTCTCTCTCTCTCTCTCTCTCTCTCTCTCACACACACACACACACACACACAATCTCACAAATTTTAAATGCTGTCTTGATCCAAGTTCAAGGCATGGGCTAGAGAGCAACCAGTTCCCCTTTCTGAGCATTCTATTAAGTCTACACATAGAACCAACTCTCTTATTGGGCTTTCCTACTCTGGGCCACTATACAACTATCCTAATCACTCCATGGCCAGGTAACAGACTACTGGAGACAGCCCTGCCCCAGGGGCAACTGAAATTATTCAAATTAGACAATCCTAAACTTGTTGCACTGTCTCCCCCATTCCTTTCTCCTGAGAAGGCTCTTGCCCACAGATTCCCCCTCTCCCTGGTCTTGTGATAAATTCTGGTGCTTCCACATACCCCCAACCCCTGGTGACACGGCATGTACTCCCTGTCTTCGGATTTGGGAGTATAATAAACTATCTTTTCAAAGGCAATCATCTACTGTTGATCCTACCATATCAAAATAATAAAATTCATTAAACAATCTCAGATTTCAAGATTTGCATGGAGTGGTCTTATGAAGAGCTGCTAGAGAGTGATGGAAGAGGGGATAGGCACAGGGAGAAGATTAATGCTCATGGAGTTGCAATAGAATCCCCAGCTGATCCTCTAAACAGCTCTGAAACTGGTATGGCCCTTCTGTGTTGCCCCACTTGAAGCTAAGTTCTCTTAGAGAGTCTACTAATAGGATGCAGCCTGTCTTCAAGGAGGGAATGTAATTTTGCTGTGAGGCAGTTTTCTTCCGGTAGAGGGCAGTTCCTGAAGAAAAATTCAGCTAAGAGTTGTCAGCCACCATTACTCCTAGCACCCAAGGGGATGAGCAGCCTGGGCCCTGTGGGGAGATTTGGACATACTTCACAGAACCACTGCTGGTGATATAGGAAGACATATGCTTCTTAATTAACACTTTAATAAGATCAAATCACTTTAATTTTAAAGTAATGAATGGTATTTTCAGACAGAACAATCACATATGACATAATTTACATGTGACTTCTATTAAATCCACATATAGCTACCACTACAGGAATTTGTTGCCTATATTTCTGATGGAAGAACATGCTAAATTTCTGTTGGAGTAAAGTTAAAATAGAGTTGTTCAAATCCACATACTCCATTAAGAAGACTTTGGAGGCTGTTGCGAGGGGGCAAAATTGTAACATATGCAGTCAAGGGGAGAAATAAAGAATGTCCACGCGCTTCTGCCCCTTTCAATGCTTTATTCACTCAAATTACTCAATACAGTTTCACTCTATAGGTTCTTAATCAAGAAAATGACAATCCTTAATGCTAGGCACTGCAATAGACATAATCAATTCATAGCAAACAATTCTAGATTAATTAATTCACAGCAAACAATTCTAGATTCATTCTAAGCACTGCAAAACACACTTAATCATGACAGGCTAATGACAGACTTTCCCTCTGCATGCTAAGTTCAAAAGTCTTAAGCCTTAGGTTTTATGTCCAGCAGATGCATACTCACTCAGACTGCAGTGACCAGGTCAGGAACCAAAGCAGGGATGACTGGTTGAGAAGAGGGTCATAGGAGAAGTTGCAGCTCTCACCAAGGTCCACATGAGGCAGTAGAGTTTGAGAGCGGTGAGAATCACACAGAGGATCAGGAACAATGACAAGTGATGGGATGTCAGTCCAGATCCTCATCAGGCTCTCCAGCATTCTTGTTTTGGCCGCTGAATCCCTGTTCATTAGCTCTATTATTTATACTAAATTTTGGGGCTTTTGACCCCCGTTTCAATCCTTATCAGCTACCACTGGGTTTCTCAGTGACATCATTTACCCTGGGGTCAGAAACATCTGGTCTGGTGGTCTGCACCTTGATCTTCTTGTCTTTCCCTCTTATCAGGCGAGGACAGCCTGCCAGGGGCTTCACTGTTTATCAGGGTGAGGGGAAGTAACTCTCCATACTGGAGAGCTCTGTGGGTGTGCCTGGTGAGACTGCAGGTTTCAAACTGGAGTTTTTAAAATGGGGTTGCTTAGGCTCAGGCCTAAGGCATCCTCACAGAGGCAGAACCCTGTCTTGTTCACTTGTCCTCTCCAGAATTATCCACAGTTCTGGATACCAAATGATAGTATTTTTTTCCCAGTACTGGGGATTGAACCAAGGTGAGCCCTGCCACCGAGCCACACCCCCAGACCTGTTTTGTTTTTTTATTTTCAGACAGCATCTGGCCAGATTGCCCAGGCTGGCCTTGAACTTGTGATCCTCATGCCTCAGCTTCTGGACTCACCGGGATTACAGGCATGTGTCCTTGTGACCGGCCCTACTGATGCTTCTTGAAACATTACTATGATTTGATCACTCTAAATTGTCTACATGTATAGAACTATAGTACTGTACCCCATAAACGAGTACAACTATATGTCAATTAAGATTTTAAAATTTTAAAACTTGACAGGATTAAAGAAAACGGATAAAATTTAAAACTCCTCCCAAACACTCCCTCAGCCGCTCAAATTACGTGGAGCCGAATTCTCTCTACGGGAACCTCTAGACGATAAAAGCCCCTGCCACCTCTGTGAAGTTGAAAAAGGCACCCAGCAGGGACGGCCTCGCGATTATAGGTCAAAGCTCCGAGGAGGCGGGACCCTCTCTGTGATTGACAGAAGCCCTTTCTTAGCCGGCAGTTTACGCCCGCGCACCCGGAAGTCCCGCCTTCAGAAAAGGAAGGAGCGGCGCCTGAGAGCGCCGGCCGTGACCGGGGCGACAGCGGTGACCCAGTGAGAGGAAGGCGGGGACGGTAGCAGGTCGTGGTCCTCTGGGTTTGGGTTGGAGGTTAGAGGCAGGGGCAGCAGCTGGGGGAGAAATCAGGTGCGGAAGGTCGTGCTGGCCACGGCCGGTGGGGCCTAGGGACCATGCCCTGGAGCAGGTGGGACTGTGGGGATGGTACGGGAAGAGTGGCAGCACCCTGACTCCTCTGTCCCCTTTTCCCTTTCTTCCTCGAATTTCCTTATCTGTGCTCTTCGCTAAGGCCAGGGGGACTGGGGATCAATTCTGATTTCAATGTGCCTACCCTCCCCCAGGAAGACCCCCGGGCTGCACACCACCTCTGTGAGGTGGTTTGGCCTGCCCACCACGTGTATGATGTGGTTTCTCAGAGACCACTTCACCTCAATCGCTTAATCCCCACTCGCTTAGAAACGTGCCCCCGGAGGGCAGGTTTCATACTGTTTCTCAAAGGCGGCAATATATTAAAGCCTAGTGTGTTCCCATGATGGGACAAAAAGCATTGACTAGATTAAGAGGAACAAGGGAATAGCTGCATTCTATGCATCAGCATTGATATGTCTCTTTGCTTTGACAGCTGGAAATTTAAAATTGTTTGGAGTCAACACTGATTCCAACCATGGGTTTGTCAGCCTCTACCCCTGCTGTTCCAGTTCAGACCTCAAATGCTTCAGATCATCAGACAGCATCACCGCCTTCAGGATGCCCAATGCATGAAGGGAAAATGAAAGGTAATTGACCCTTTGTGTAGAAAAGTAAAACAAGATATTTCTGAAAACGTTCTAAAGGAAGAGGTGGTGTAGTTTGCTAGGGAGGCTTGTAGGCCTGGGAGTGAGGCACCCTGGAGCTGCTTACAAATTTTGTGATTATAGATAGGTTACTTCTCTAAGTCTATTATCTGTAACATGAGACTATAATATTATCTCAGAGGGTTATCATGATGATTAATTAATAGGAGAGCATAGTGATTGCTCCATAAATCATTCCCTGACTCCCCAAAGTTTTCCTGTGCTTCCATCAGTGCTTCTCAGGAGACATTTGCCCATGCTGGGAGACATTTTTATCACAACTGAGAGTACAGAGTACTCCTGGCATTGAGTGGGTGGAGATCAGGAACACTGTTAAACATCCTGTAATGCACAGGATGCCCCCCACAACAAACAATCATCCAGCCCAGATATCAAGAATACAAAGGTTGCATGGAAAACCTTGGACCACATCTATCTGTCTTTTTGTTTTTGTTTAAGTTGTTGATAAACCTTTATTTTATTTATTTATTTATATGTGGTGCTGAGAATCCAACCCAGTGCCTTACACATGCCAGGCAAGTGTGCTGCCACTGAGCCACAGCCCCAGCCCATCTCTGTCTTAATAAATAAACTTTACTCCCATATATGCTACAATATCCTGTAAAATAAGCCATCTCCAAATGGACTTGTGGTCTATTCTTTCAGGGCAAAGCTGAAAATAAAAAGATTTCTTTGACTTTTAGTCAGTGTATGTTGGCTTTTAATTTTTCATATTAAAGTTTGGTTTGAATTAGTAAGTCATGATGAGAGAGGCAATGTGGCATGTTTACTGAATGCTAATTCTTGCAGAGGTAGTCGTTTATTTTCTGGGTGAGCCAGCCCACTTTTACAGGTCACTGCCCATTCTGTGCCAAGCACTTTTTTTTTTATTTCTTCCTGCACTGAGAGTAGTAGTGAATAAGAGGTGAAGATCCTTTGTCTGATGAAGATCCTGTATCTCATATTCATAATCCTGTGTGATGGGTTTTCTGTTTTACAGCCAAGGAGACTAAGGCTCAGAATAAATAACCAATGCACTCCAAGTCACACAGGATATAAGTGACAAAGCTGTTGAAAACTCTGTGACCTTGGACAAGGACAGATCCAGTGCTCTTGTAGTATTGCTTCTTCCACGAATTGAGACAGATCAGATGAAGCAGCTGTGCTTCTGCTCTGAGTGTCCATCCCCAGGGAGATCAGAGTCTTCTTTCTGGTTTCATTTCATTTGTTATTTATCCTAGAGCCAGTCTGATTTATAGTAAAGAATGTATTTGTAGATCAAAAGGGCTTCTAATTATATAATGTAAATTAACATGAGTGGGAATCCGTGCCCTGGAAAGGATTGATGCTTTGAATGGTAGAGAGGGAAGATATAACAAGTTTGCTTTCACCTCTAAATTAGGCAACTGATGGGTATTAGGAAATGAGGGCCTGGGAGGAGAGGCCCAAGGAAGGAAGTGAAAGGAAACTCATCTTTTCTCTGTGTATCACCAGCATTTAGTGTATTCCATTCTTCCTGCTGCTGCCTGAGTCAAGGATTCTATTACATAACAGCTGTTGTCCCAGGCTGCAGTTCTCCAGGAGCCTGCCTGCTGTGAACTCTTAGACCAACTTCTCAGTCCCCACACCTGACTGAATCAGGATCCAGATACATTGTTTGCCCTTCCTAGTGCTTAGTCATTAGGCTCACACCTTCCCCTTAAGAAGCACCTGGGTCCTAGATGGGTTGTGGGTTGTTTTCTTTAATGTCTCCCTTTTCTTGCTGTCTGCTGACAAGGAACAGCACCTTGGCTACCTAGTAGTTATCTGTGCCTTGTTTTAGTCTTGAAATAAAATACAATCAGAGTGGCATGGAGATTTTTCTTCAGCAGCCTTTGTGAAATCTCTGCTTATTTTCTTCTGCTCCAGTACTTGCAAGAGTACATCAGTAACAGATGATTGGACTGCAGTGGCATCCTGGCTGGGGCTGGGCTTATCTGGAACTAATGGCTGGAAGTTAAGGAGACTCGGTGAAATGTGGCCCAGCCCCTACTTAGGTTCCTTTTACAGCTCCCAGGTGCTGTTCCAAGCAGGAACTTTCTAACCTATTGCAAACACTATGGCATGAGCAATACATACTATTACATCTGCTGAGATATTTTCATTTATTTTTTTTATGGGAGCATAATTTAGTCATAGAATGGGGATTTTTTTTCAGAAGTACAGTAAATTTATAGAACCTTCTCCTCATCTACAGATTTTAGAACATTAGATAGCTTACTTAGTTCGTGGCAGCTTTAAACAAAAGAAACACTTTTTCCTATGGTTGTCAGAACTTCAACTTCTTAAGGCCCCACTTGAGAGACCCAGATGTTATGCTTTTCTTTTGCTGTGTTGACAGTTTTTATACTTGATTATTTCAGGCTGTCCAATGAATGCAGAACCCTCTGGTCCAACTTGTGAGAGCAAAGCATACTCTGTGCCTGCCCACCAAGATCGTGCATATGAGTATGTGGAGTGTCCTGTTACAGGCGTTGCTGCTAAGAATAAGGAGAACCTGGATCCTTCAAATCTGGTAATATATACTGTTTCCTTCTTCCTGGAATATTTTATGCAGAAATGCTTTTACAGACTCCTAAGACAATCTGTAGACTGCTAGGATAGATTCTTCTGACATTTGAAAACTAAAGTTTGGTTTGCATCTACAGTGAAAAGTCTAGAATGGGATACTAAATATAGTTTCAGAGAGCCAGTGATTACAAAGACCCAGGGTAGCTTTACTAGGAATAAGCCATACCAAATGAGTATTTTCTCATGTGAAAGAGTTATTAGATGGTAGCAAGAACTTCCTTAAAGAACATAGCTGGAGGTAGTAAGGTGTTTAGGTTGACCAGAACCTTGTAGGCATCTTACAAGATTGGGGTGCTTCTGCAGGCACTATTAGGAGCCAGCCACATGTTAATTGCTAGGATAGTACAGTGTCATCTGACTGCCAGCAAATTTAATGCCATCAAGAAATGAGGATGAGGATATTCATAATTTCCATAAAGCTCTATTATCTGTTTTGTTCTAAGCCCTGGGAGTGAGCAGTGTGCACAAGATAGGCTATGTTGTTGCCCTCGTGGACTTTATTTTCTGTTATTATTATGTAACCTACATTATTATTATAGTCTGCTATTATATAATTGTAACAGGGGTTCACTTGATGTTTTGACTATTTCCCTTGTGACTCTGAAACTTACATGTTTTCTTTCTTTTACCAACCTTCTTCTCCCTGATCTTCTTTTCCCTAACTTTCTCCTTCCTGATTTTCTCCTCCCTGATCTTCTTTTCCCTAACCTTCTCCTCCCTGATCTTCTCCTTATACATCTCTCCTCCCTAGTCTCATTTTCTCTAAATTACCTTTTTAAAAACCCCGTTACCCATGATGGGCAGAATGACAGCCTTTGGAACAGGAGTCCCCTGTGTTTCTCCTTTGCTAGAAAAGCAATAAACCTTCTTTTTCCTTTTTCTCAAAAAGGGATGAGGTACCTGTGGCTTCTTTATGTTTTATGATAGCCATACAACATAAGGGATTGTAGTCTCATTTGGAATCACATTTTAGTGGAGAGACAGACAAACTTGGGCTTATACTTTAGAGAGCCACAGGATGGCTGTCTAAATTTAAAATGTTTAGAAATTTTAGTGAACCAGGAACATTTGAAGGAACTAGAAATAGTCCTCAAAAAGAGAGATACAATAGCAGTGTCCACATCAGGAACTGAGAAACTGTGGTCCATGAGCTGTACCTGGCCCTCCACCTGCTTTTGAAAATAAAGGTTTGTTGGCATACAGCCATACTCATTCATTTATGTATTGTCTGTCACTGCTTTTACACAGAAGAGAAAGCAGCAGCAGAGTTGAGTAGTGTGATGTGGCACACAAAACCAAAAATATTGGCTATCTGGCTCTTGACAGAAATAGTTTATTTGAAGGCCTATGTGGAAGACAATCTTAGTGGTGTGCCTAAGGATCAATGGGTTGTGTCAACTATAACATCTACTATAAGAGGCCACGTAGAAAGCAACTTGGTAGCAATGGAACCAACCTACACACAGAATGGACTTGTAGATGAAGCAGTAAGTGGCCTGTCTGCTGGAAACATTTATTTAATAGATTGAGTACCTCCAGTGTGCTGAGGACTCTCCTAGGTTAGTTACAAAGATGCATAGGACACAGCTTGTGCTCTCAACTTATTCACATTATAGTAAATTCCAGATGAGAAAAAGAGGCAATTACAGCTCAGTATACTCATTTGGAGAAAAGCCCAGGGTTACTTGGGAGGGATTAGTATCCTAGACTTCAGGTTCAAGAACAGGGAAGGGGTTGTGGTCAAACCTCAGTAAGGACCCTGCCAAACTATAAGGAAATGGCTGTGTTGAAGAAGTTGGATGAGATAAGGGTTTCTTACCCTTGGTACTGTTGACACTTGGGGCTTAGTGATTCCTTCCTGTGGGAGTTACCCTGTGCACTGTAGGATGTGTAGCATTATTCTTGGCTTCTACCCACTAGATGCCAGGAGAACTCTCTCCACTTAGTTGTGACTATCAAAAATATCTCTAGACATTGCAAAGAGTACCCCAGTAGACCACTGGTCCAGATCATCTCTAATAGCCTAGTGGTTCAGAACATGACCCTTTTAGAATCTTAGATATCTATACTCTTGTCCCAAGGGATCATTATATGTATCGAGGATACTAATAACAGCTAGATTTTCTTGTGGTCATTTTTGAGGCATTCAAGCAAAGTACCATACACTTTTTCTTTTATCCTCATAATAGCCTCATGTGGTCAGTGTTTCTTGTCCTTGTTTTAGAACTGAAGATACTGGGAGTGAGAGTGAGCTGCTTGCCCCATGCCATTCAGCTAAGAAGTGGCAAAGCCAAACTGAAGCCCATCTGCCTCAGACTTATGTCCTTAAAAATGCTAGTGGTGACAGTACAGGCAGTCATTGCAGAGCTTACCATACAAAGCTCTCCTTCTATTGTAATTCAAAGTAGGGGCCATGTTATGGCTGAGAGTTTTATTTTTTTCCATATTTTTTAAACTGGTGCACTACTAATTACACATAATGGCAGGATTCATTGTTACATATTTATAGATGCACATAATATAATCATATACTTTGGCCAGTATCATTCAATTATTCATGTGTATCTGTTAGAGAAAATCCTTCACACTTCTAATACAAAAAGAAGTTCTAACCAGTTTTCAACTTGGGGTGCTTGCCAGGGGACAGTTGACTTATGTCTGGAGACAGTTTTCATCATCACAACTGGGCAGGAGTGTTACAACTGGGTAGAAGCTGAGGATAATGCTAAATAACCTACAGTACTCAGTGTTACAGAACCCCTTAACCAAAAATCAGCCCCTAAAGTCAACAGTGCTGAAGGTGCAAGACCCTGACCTAAGTTAGCTGTTAATTAACATAATAGTACTGACTGATGACCCCTGAATGGGAGAAGGGATTGTGCCACACCTTCCGTCTGGCATTATTGCAATGCAAATATTCATTTATATTGTGTTCAGCCCAAAGTCTGAAAGTATAAGCAGAATTGTGCATGTATGAATGTTTAAAAAGAAAGTTGCATTATGTATATAGTCTGTGAGATTTTCTTCAAAAGTTCAAAAGAGTTAATAGTCATTTTTGAATAACCTGTCAAAAAAGTTTTTTGTTTTTTTTTAACCAGGGGCTGAAACTATGGGCACTTAAACACTGAGCCACATTCCTAGCCCCTTTCTTTTTTTAATTTTTGAGACAAGGCTTCTCTAAGTTGCTGACGCTGACTTTGAACTTGTGTTCCTCCTGGCTCAGCCTCTTGAGCTGCTGAGATTATAATAAGAATTTTAGAAATGCTTGCAGTTTATATTAGTTTTTACTTCTGTGTCCTTGGTGACATCGCTTCTAAATTTGTTCAAAAGAGAAAAAGAGCAAAATTTAACCACAGTATCTATTTACCATTTATGAGAATTTAATCATGGAGGAAATAAGCTTCAGTATTCTGAAGTTTCAGAACAATCCAAATGTCTAAGAGGCTTGAAGTTTTGATGTCAGTGGGTTAGTGGGGAATCTGTGCTTTGTGTGTGATCCATTGCTTTCCAGTAGGTACTTAATTATATTCATATATTCTACTTTATGTCATATTTCTAGCATTTATTAAGCAAATCTACTTACTTTATTTAGATGCCACCACCTAATCAAACACCAGCTCCAGATCAGCCCTTTGCATTGTCTACCGTCAGAGAGGAGTCATCCATTCCACGAGCAGATTCAGAGAAAAAGTGGGTTTATCCTTCCGAACAGATGTTCTGGAATGCAATGTTAAGGAAAGGGTAAGTGAATGAGCATATTGTTTAAAATATAAATTTGGTTGTTAAATTCATCTAAGAATTGAATGTTAGTTTTTTTACCTCAAAAAATACAGCAGGTTTTTAATGAGTTAATTAGCTTATAATCAACAGAATTTTTAGACTTGTCAGAATATAAGTTCAAGGCAAATTTTGAGGTCAGCTTCTCCAGAGAAACAGAATCAACAGGATTGGGAGAGCAGGGCAAGATTTATTTTCAGGAATTGACTAACATGATTATGGAAGCTGACAAATCCCAAGATCTACAGCTGACAAACTAGCTACCGAATAGAGCCAATGGTATAGTGCTAGTCCGAGTCTGAAGGCTTGAAACCCAGGAAGAGCTGACATTTTAGTGTGAGTCTGAAAAACAGGAAAATATAGTGCTAGTCCAAGTATGAAGGCTTGAAACCCAGGAAGAGCTGACATTTTAGTGTGAGTCTGAAAAACAGGAAAAGACTATGTTTCAGTTCAAGCTTCTGCTTATGGGAAGATCAGCCCTTTTCTTACATTTAGGCCTGAAACTGATTGGATATGGCCCACCCATGTGGAGCACGACAGTCTCCTTTACTCATTCTGCTGATTGAAATGTTGATCTCATTCAGATACCCCGTACTGACATGCTCAGAATAATGTTTGGCCACACTGCTCCATGACCCCATCAAATCGCACATAAAATTGACCATCATAGCCAGTAATATCTTTTTTCTTTTAAAGGAAAGAAATGCTAATGTAGAGAATACTTTTTAAAAGTTGGAGCTTCATTAATCATTGTTACTAACTGAAGAAACCATCTTTAAAAGAACCATCTTTAAAAATAGATGTTTCCATAAGTCTGGCTTTTGAAACTCAGTGAAATGAGAGTAACTTCATTATTAATCTTCAATTTTAATGTTTGTGTGGTAGCTTTTGATTTATGGCATTATTCCATGATCATAAGTAAATCTTTAAAATGAGTCTTAGATTTCATTGAATTCATAGAAAATGAGCATTCTTAGTTTTTTTGTAATTTTGTAAATCACTTTATGAATATTTGGATTAACTTTTTGTCATTATCAGTAAAGTTTGTCACATTTTACCAAATGTGCTTTCATAGGTGGAGGTGGAAGGATGAGGATATTAGTCAGAAAGATATGTATAATATCATTAAAATTCACAATCAGAACAATGAACAGGCCTGGAAGGAGATTTTGAAGTGGGAAGCTCTTCATGCTGCGTAAGTATGATTGAGATCTTAAAAAGTATTTCCAGTGTCGTTTATATTTTGTATCAACTTCTATAGTTTTAGCATTAAAATAATTTGATACTTAAATAAAATACTTATAAAACTGTCCTGTGACATTTTGTGGGACAGATTACCCCTCCATATTCATGTGAAAAACAGCAACCATTTTATTAGGCTTGTGGACTTGGTGGGTCCAGAATGCAGAAAAGACAAAGATAGCTCCTCTCTACTCCCTGATGTCTGGGGCCTCAACTCCCAAGTCAGGGATGGTTGCGTATCCATGGACTGGAGACCTCTGAAGGTGTCACCATTTACTTGTCCAGCAGGTGGTGCTGGCCATCTTTCAGACCAACCTGCTTATGGCTTCTAAATGTGACTGTTTTGGCTTCCTCACATCATGGTTGCCAGGATCCAGGAGCTAGGATTCCAAAAAGCACCAAGCAAAGCTGTGTCTTCTTTTCTGACCTAGCCTCAGAAGTCCCATAGTGATACAAGCCTGCCCAAGTTCAAGGGGAGGGAACAGAGACCCCCACCTCTCAGTGAGAGGAGTTCCACAGTCCATTGAAAGCAGAACACATAAGAAGAGAGGTACTAAAATGCTCTGTGTCCTAAGCCAGATGGAAAGATGCTTTTGTTTCCTCAGCACCATCTATTGAATCCCCATTAGGAATAACTCTAAGAGATGTCTTATTATGGGGCCCCTTTTCTCAGGGAGATTTGGTAAATGTATATGCTTTGGTGATAGGACCTGTGTCTGTAGAGACCAGAGGTTCTCAGCACCTTCTGGAAAGTTTGTTACAACGCTGCATGCTAGGCCCCACCTCAGCCCAAGAAACAGATCATTTCATAATCTGTGGTTTGCATTTCAGATTCCTCACAAAATGTCATTAATTTGTTTCTTAGCTAAAATTTACTTATTGATTTATTTTATGGGTTTTTTAATTCAGTTTGGTTTTTTTTAATCCAGAGAAAATATATTTTTAAATTAATTTATTTATTTGTTCCAATTTGTTATACATGACAGAAGAATGCATTTCAGTTAATAGTACACAAATGGAACAGAATTTTTCATTTTTCTGGTTGTACACAAAGTAGAGTCACACCATTCATGTCTTCATACATGTACCTAGGGTAATGGTATCCATCTCATTCCATTGTCTTTCCTACCTTCATGCCCCCTCCCCTCCACCCTATCCAAAGTTTGTTTTTAATATTTTCCCTCTGCAGTTCATTAGTAACACTTCCTGGGTGTCACTGGCCAAGCGCAAGGCCTGTGATGAGTGCATGTGAGGGGGAAACAGTGCAGCAACCACGTTGCCTGTCAGTAATCCATAGCCTGAAGGAGTCACACTCCCAGCTTGCTAATGAGGGAAGCCACAAGTGTCTGCAGTGACCTTGGTTGAAAGTGTGCTATAATTAAAACTGCCTGCTCTTTACTTATAGTGATTACATGGGGCAGAGGCAAGAGAGCAGAGGGAATTTTAGTTCATCAGCTTCAGCTCCCTCTCCAGTTGTTTTAGAGAGTTTTGGCAAAATTAGGTAAGCCTTTAAAAACCCATGTCAAGGTCTCCAGGAGAGTTTTCCTGGATCAAGTTTGTGACCCTCTTAGGCAGAGAAACTAAGGAGTAGGTCCTGAAAGGAAAACTCAGTAACTTATGGTCCTCAAATAAGGCTTCTTATGCTTTGAATGCTTTTTTCCTTTGCACTTAGAGAGACACATCAAGATGGAAGCCTGTCTCGTCAGGGAAAGCAGCTAACTAACAAGTTAGGGGGCCTCATGTCTTGACTGCCTTCCCTGATTCACTGGTGAAGCAGCTGTGTATCTATTGTACAGGTGGACCATGCCTTCTGTAAAGGGCAGGTCTGTGAGTACTGCTGCACCCCAGTGCCAACAGAAGGCTGAATCCTCAACCAGGGTTTGTGGGCAGAGTAAGCAGATTCTATAGCTAGAACCTTGTCACCCCTCAGTTTATGTGTAGTTATTTATTTAAGGAGTGGTTCCAACACCAATTACTACTATTTCCTAGGGATTTGTTCATCATTTTCTTTCTCCATAATGGCTGTTATCCCACAGTGTCCACAGAGGATTGGTTCCAGCACTCCCTAGTGATACCTAAACCATTGGATGCTCCAATCTCTTATATAAAATGGTGTAGTTTTTGCATATAACCTATGTACACTCACATGGATTCTTTAAATCATCTCTAGATGACTTACAATAGCTAATGCAGTGTGAATGATATGTAAATAGTTGTTATATTGTATTGCTGAGGGAATCATCTTAAGAAAAATGTCTACACATTCAATACAGATGCAGTTATTTTTTCAAATATTTTTAATCTGCACTTAGTTGAATCTGCAGGTGTGGAGCCCATGGATACAGAGAGCCAACTATATATAGAATTTTCTTATGTTTGTCTGAAACAAACCCAGCTACCCTATGCAAAAGAGAAGCAAGATACACAATACTTAATCCTTTTTTTTTCTGAGGATATGCCTAACTCCCTGCCCCAAATGGAAGGGCCCTGGCAATGCCCTTTCCATCTGTTTCTTAGCTAAAATTCACTTATTGATTTATTTTATGGGTTTCTTATTCAATTTTTTTGTATTCAGGGAAAATATATATTTTTAATTAATTTATTTATTTGTTCCAATTTGTTATACATGACAGCAGAATGCATTTCAGTTAATAATACACAAATGGAACAGAATTTTTCATTTCTCTGGTTGTATACAAAGTAGAGTCACACCATTCACATCTTCATACATGTACCTAGGGTAATGATGTCCATCTCATTCCATTGTCTTTCCTGTCCCCATTCCCCCTCAGTACAAACAAATGTCCCAGTCTGGAGGGAGGAGGGGAAAGTAAAAGGCACCCAATCCAGAAGGAAAGAGGAATATTTTCAATAAATAGGGACATTTTATTTGAATTGCTTTAGATGCTGCTATATCAATGCAATATTATGTGAAATGCATACAGGAATATGTATATTATTGAAAAACTGGAACATATCCTTGTCAAAGGAAAGAAAGTATTTTAATAGGTTTTTCTCTTGGCATTTTCCAGGGAGTGCCCTTGTGGTCCATCTTTGATCCGATTTGGAGGGAAAGCAAAACAATATTCACCAAGAGCAAGAATTCGTTCCTGGATGGGGTGAGTGTCAGTGCCAAAATGTTATTTTGTATACCTCAGATCAGGGTCAACTTTTTCTTGGCACCAAAGAATCTAAGAACTGTAGTGCCATCTTCTAAAACTCATTTAGTATTCAGCTATAGATTTCCTTCTCTCCTTGAGGTTTGCTCCTTGATGGGCAGATGTGTTAAGGTGTAGTGGCTAGCTTACTATTTAATTATCTGAGGATCCAATTGATTTCTCTTCTGTATTCTTGCATCCATCTTTTACTCCTCCTATAATCTTTGGGTACATCTGCTTAGTGTTCCTAACTTCTCTCCTAGTAAATAGTTAAATGGCCCAGGTTTCTTTCCTGTGGATCTTTTTCCTTTGTAAGAGAATGAGCAGTCATGTGACCTGGACTCATCAGTCATTCAGTGCCATGTTCCCTTAGTCTCTGAGCCTCACCCTCCCAGTCAGGTGTTTGCTTTTGAGAGCAGGCAAGTGCTGCTTCTCAGCCACTCTCACCGCTAAACCAGCACCAAATGCCCAGCCAGTGATTTATACCCACTATCATGCTTTCATTCCAGGTATGAGCTGCCTTTTGACAGGCACGATTGGATCATCAACCGCTGTGGCACAGAAGTTAGATATGTGATAGATTATTACGATGGTGGTGAAGTCAACAAGGACTACCAGTTCACCATCTTGGACGTCCGTCCTGCCTTGGATTCACTTTCAGCAGTATGGGACAGAATGAAAGTTGCTTGGTGGCGCTGGACATCATAACCATTGTTTTGTTTGTGATGCAAAGTATAAACTATTTTTTTTTCTGAGAGATACATTAAACTATTTTCCCCAAACTGAACTGCACTCATGATGTAATAGGAACTTCAAGTGGGTCATACACTTCATCCGCCACTTAGCAAAGGGCCCCTGCTCCATTCAGTTTTGAGCTGCATTTTGCCTTGTGGTTTATAGCAAATAGTTCTAAGTTTTCTTCCCGTTTGGTTTAAGTGGGAAGCAGTACCTCAGTTTGTCCGTTAGCTGCAATATTGCCTATGTATTTCATCTAGAAAAGTCTGAAAAACCTCTGAAAAAGTTTTTTAGAAAGTGAGGAAAGCTGCTTTTTTCTTACCATTTTCTCAGGAATATTTGAGAGGTAAAACCTGAAAGCCAGTGTACTGCTCATGAGCTTTTACCTGGTCATATCTTTTAACTAAAATCATTTATTATAAATAAGCAATATCTTTTTAAAAAGAGACTATTATTTCTGAAGTCCCTACAATTTAGTAGAGACCCTGAACAAAATGCAAAGCCATACCCTTGCACTCCAGCAAGACTAAGGCAAGGCGTGTCTTGGCTCTCAATTCTTATTTATATGCATTTTTCAGACTGGGCCTTGTTAAAGAAGTTTCAACTCACCATGAGGTGCTGATGCATATGCTTTGCAACATATATTTCAATTTTTAAAATATTTTCCTGTTGTTCTGATATGTAACTCTGCTTCCCCATACAGGTCTCTTCATTGTCTGTGGAATTTAAAGTTATCCCAACTTTGAGAGTCCCATTCCTTCCTCCATTGGAAGCCTTCCTTCTGGTTGGCTTAAATGTCTGGCTCAAGTCACAGTGCCAGTGATTATATTTAGCTGAGTATTAACATTCACAAGAAGAGTATTTTTCTCAGATGTAGTTATGTTTGCATTAATTCACTGTCTCAATTTTTATGTTTTAAAGAAGCTTTAAGCTTGGTGTTGAAATTCCTTGTATCAGTAACCCCAAAACTGATTGTTCTAATTATAACAGCATGTTACAAATGACTGTTTTTTAAAGTGTTGATAATATTAAATCCTTTAATTTATCCTGAATACTGTAGTGTTAAATTAGTGGATGAAATTGGCAGTCTGTGATTTATTAATTTGGTATGGATTTCTTGGGTGTGTCAGTTTTGTGTGGAGTTTCAAAAATCCAAAAAGCTTAAGTTCTACATGTCAAGAGTATTTTGTACATTTTTAAATAAAGCTGATAGTTAACAGGTTTTGAAAATCTTTCAGAGTAACCTTATAGTTAATTTTTCTTCAGACATGCAGTCTCTACAAAAGTAATGCCATAGTCTCCCTACTTGGGTCAGATATTTTCTCATCTGTTAATCACATATTTTTTAAACTATACAGGGAAATACTTATTGTTGGCTTTTTTCCTAGTCCTGAGTGCTCTTGATTGAGTATAGGATTAGGCATTACATGAAACAAATCATTGTAACTAGAAACTGAAAATTAAGCCATATGCAAAAGGTTTCAGCCCTGTTACTGGGCTTTAGTCTTTTTTGAAACAGACAATCTTGAAAGTAAACTGTCAAGCAAATTTGATGACAATGTCGACAGTTTTTTTAATATTTATTTTTTAGTTGTAGTTGGACACAATACCTTTATTTTAATGTGGTGCTGAGGATCAAACCCGGGGTCTCACATGTGCTAGGCGAGTGCTCTACTGCTGAGCCACAACTCCGACCCAAGATCAACAGTTTAATATACCCTTTTACCACTTCAAGAAAAGACTGTATAGCCTACTGGGTACTCAGAGCTGCTGTGTGTCTGGATTATACTTGATTGTGTCTGGGAACAGGACTTATCTGCTCTGAAAGGAGTTTTCACATATAACTTGAAATTCATTTTGGATCATCTCTGGGGTTTTAAACTAAGTCTCATGAAAAAATACTATTTAGAATTAGAATACGTTACTATACATCAGGGAAAGTATTAGTAGATGGGAGTTCAAACCGGGATTGCATTTTAACATCCAATCCTATGAATTCAGTTGTTAACATTCATGAATGTGTATGTCCACACTTTGCATCTTATTGAGAGTACAATATTACAGAAGGTACATCCCCTACCTTCAGGAAATCAGTCTTTTGGAGGGCAGTCTGTAAATGAAATGATGGAATTAGTAGAATTCCAGTTGAAAGAACACATTGTAATAATGAGAGGGGGGCAAATTCACATAAGAATTTTTGAGTATATAGCTATTAATATTCCTTATTGAGTCACCAATATGGTTATTGCACCCTAGTGAAAGCAACACAATCTATTTCCTGTCTCACCTTTGCAATGACTATGGGAATTGTTCATAGGCTTGAGGCTGCTTGCGTGGTGATTAAGAATGTGTGTCTTGGCTGGGCACAGTGGCACACACCTCCCAGCAGCTTGGGAGGCTGAGGCAGGAGGATGGAGAGTTCAAAGCCAACCTCAGCAATGGTGAGGTGCTAAGCAACTCAGTAAAACCCTGTCTCTACATAAAATACAAAATAGGGCTGGGGATGTGGCTTAGTGGTTGAGTGCCTGAGTTCAATCTCCAGTCCCCCCCCACCCTCAATGTGGGTGTGGAAAACAGTTTGGAGGGGGCTGGAGATGTGGCTCAAGTGGTAGTGCGCTCACCTAGGCATGCGTGCGGCCCAGGTTCGATCCTCAGCACCACATACAAACAAAGATGTTGTGTCTGCTGATAACTGAAAAATAAATATTAAAAAATTCTCTCTCTCTAAAAAAAGAGTTTGGAGTCTTTGCTCTGTCCTTTACTTGCTGTATGATCTTAATGTCTCTGGGCCTCAGCTTTTGCTGCTGTCAAGTGAGAATAATCAAACAGCTCTACTAGAGTTGTCTTGCATGTTGTGAGATGAGGCCATCACCATGTGACCAACAAAAAGTAAAGTGAGATTGTGCATCAGGGATAGAAAACAGTGCTGATACATACTCCACAGTCTAGCATCCTCTATTCCTCTGAGAAGATTCTATTTAGGAGGCTAGAAACAGGCTCTATTCCTAATTTTTGTCAGTTTTAAGTATTAGCAGGTGTATGAATGCTTGCTGTAAGCAAGCTCATGTTATTTAAAACCACCAAAAGGGATCTTTAAAAATAAACAAGACAGTGACATTTGGTTTACTTACTATGACAGTTCCACTTGACAAAAATAAAGGGTATATTTAAGCTCTTGTGTTTCCTTATCTAAAATGTAGCACTGTGAATGTAGAAACCAAGTCTATAAATAGTAAGGGAATGGTTAGAAAGTGTTTAAAGGAGAATTACTAAAAATATTGCCATGAAGCTGGAAAGGGCTGGGAAAATACTGTACAAATCCAGAATAATAATTCTCTTCTCTCCTTTGCAGTGGTTTCTTAAATTTCCTTTAAGAAAATGGAACTGGAATTATAGATAATGCATAATGGATAAGATTCATGTAAGAATAAAGTGGCACTACTGGCCCACAGCACCCCAAAAGTAAATAGTGAATAATGTGCTGTGTTTATGTGCTTTCAGCTAAAATCTAATGTAGAGTCATTTTGATTCAGCTGGACTTTTTAAAAATACAGTTTGACATTGTTCAGACAAAGATTGCATTAGAGCATTATTTGGGATCTTGCTGTCTCTCTCCCTTTTCTGGTTTACCCAGCAATCTGTTTCTCAAACTTCTATGTAGATCAGAATGCCCTGGAAGGCTTATTAAAACACAGATGGCTAGGCCCCAGCCCAGAGTTCCTTATCCAATAGGCCCAGGGTGGCAAGGAATTTGCCTTCCTAATGAGCTCCCAGGAGATGCTGCTGCTACTGGTCCAGGGACCACAATTTGAACCTCTCTTTCCTCTGCTGAGTCTGTTCAGCTTTTACTCCACCCCCACCATCTTTTCAGTTACCACATATTCACATAGCCTTGGGTCAAAGTTCCAAGCAGGAGATGTGAATGCAAATATTCAATAGAAATACCATTTTTCTAATTTTGCTTATTCCCCATTTCTTCCCTAGAGTCTCCCTTCTCCCCTCAGTTCTGAAGGCTTCATACATTTTACCATGTTTTGTTTTAATAACAACTTTTCTTTGGAAAATTTATTGTCTCCCATGACTCTTGTAAGTGATAACAGTGGGGCAGAATGACAAAGGGGTGACAATGATGGCTCCCCCAGAGTTGCTCATAGTACCCCTATTGTACTATGTGCTGCTTCTATGTGAATTGTGGTCTTGAGAAAAAAAAAAAAAAAAACTTTGTTGGTGGCTGCTCCCTGATCAGCCCAGGTGTTCTGGGTTTTCCCAAGACTTGACCTTTGCTCACCACATTAGTTTGCCAGGGCAGCTGTAGCCAAGTGCTACAGATGTAGCTTAAGCAACAGAATTTTTTCTCTCACAGTTCTAGAGGCCAAAAGTACAAGATCAAGGTGTTATCAGGGCTGTGATTCCTTTGAAGTCTCTTGGGGAGGATCTGTTCCAAGTCTGTCTCCCAGTTTCTAATAAGTTCTTTGGCTCTTGGCAACATAATACCAGTATTCATATGGTATTCACCTGTGAGCATGTCTGTCTCTGGCACCCCAATTTTCCCTTTTATTAGGACACCAGTTATGTTAGATTAGGGTCCCCCTTCAATGCCCTCATCTTAACCCCTATTTCCAAATAAGGTCACATTCACAGGTATTGGGAGTTAGAACTTCAACAGTTTTTTAGTCAGAGAGTGTTGAGGGGGGGAAATGAACACAATTCATACTCACGTTAGCAGAATGGCTTTGAAAAAATTAATCCAGGTCCAGCTCATCCTCTGGCGTCTGAGCCCCATCACTGCTGAATTGGTCATCTCCTTTGAGTAGATCGAGGAACAGTTTTGCCCCCACCCCTAGAGGACATTTGTTTCACTCATTAACCCAAAATTGATCCCGAGTGAGGGCTTGCAGCCTGATGCACATAGAGGCCAACAATTGTTGTACCAGATATTTGCAAAAAGAAAAGTTTTTGTTGAAGGCCAACTGACAAGGAGGCCAGAGGCACCCTCAAATCTGTCTCCTCCATCAGTTCTTAGCAAGGGAATGAAAGCACTCTGTAAAAGGAAAAGAGATTGTTTGGCTGGAACTGGGTCCTGACAGAATAGTCTACACCTGCTTTACCAGCTCAGGTGGAACTTGTGGATCATCCTGCCACTTTTGACAGCACCCCTTGCTTTCTAATATAGGTCAGCATCCCCCTACCATTTTCTTGTGCCTCCAGTTCTGCTCAGGAACTGAGTTTTGTGTTCCTCAAAACTCTCAAGGTCATTTTAGGTCAGGTCCTAGAGTTTGCACCTAACTTGGGTCCTGGAAACCAGCTTGCATAGTTTGAGAAGCAGGGAAGTTGTTGTTTTATGGCTCAGTTTAAACATTACATTTGGTCTTGGAACTAGGCAAGTATCTTAATCTGTTCAGGCTGATATAACAAAACACCATAAACTGGGGACCTTAAACAGACAATTATTTCCCATAGTTCTGGAGGCTGGAAGTATAAGATCAAGGTGTGGCAGACTTTGTGACAAGGACCCTCTGCCTCAGATGGCACTTCTCCCCATGTCCTCACATGGTAGAAGGAGCCAAGGAGCTTTCTGGGGTCTCTGACACTAACCCTACTCCTCTATCCTAATCTAATGACCTCCCCAAAGTCCCCACCTCCAAATACCATCACCTTGAGGTTATAAATTCTGAGGGGACACAAACTTTCAGACCATCAGAGCAGGGAGCCACACATTTAAATTTAACACTGGAGAAATTGTAACAAGAAATGTGAATAAAAATTGGATGGCAGAGATAGAAACACAGAAGAGGAGTATGGGAGGAGAGGAATGGAGTGGGTTTTGCTTATCAGAAACATTGTCCACCCTTTGTCCTCCATTGGGATGGAGCAAGGTGTTTTTTACTTTATTTTGGAATTATATTCAGATGGGAAGGAGCTCTGTGGAGGGGTCAGGCATCTGTTCTCCCACTCTCACCTGGCCACTGGATTGTGAAACCACCTCAGGGCATGACTCTTTCACCTCCTTGCCCCCTGGGTTGCTGGCCTAGACTACAAAGGAATTCCTGTTCTGAAATTGCTTACTTCTTATCCAGCAAGGAATGTGACCAGGGCTGGCTGCATTGTTTGCAGGGTCCAGTCAAAAAGGCCATGGGTAAGAGGGGGTTGGGCTTGTTGAAAAACTTAAAATTTCAACAAGGCATTACCAGAACATTCAAATAAGCAACTGCAAAGGTCACTTGCCAGAAAGCCAGCCCTAACGTGTTTTCTTCACTTCCCAAAGCTCTTTCTCCTGTAGAGATGTTTCTTGCAGAATGCAGGAAGCATTTGGTGCTGTCGTGGGTATTTCTCTGACTTTTCACCTTAGGACAGATGGATGGATGGGTGATTGGTCTCAACTATTAATTCATTTGTTCAACAATATATGGATTCCTATCAGGTAATGGTTCTGGGACACTTGCTGGATTCATGGGACTTGGAAGCATCTGCTGCCATTCTCACAGTAGGATTCCAAGAGTGACAGTTTTTTCTTAGCTGAGACATAGTTAAAGGCAGATCTAGAGGGTCATATCTGTTTTTCTAGCCTTGGGCTCCAGCACTGGGCATAGTGGGTAGTAGGCCCATGGTAAATATTGATTGACTATTAGATCAACCAATCAGTTAATCAAATGAAGTCATTACATGGCTGTTATAGCTGTTGGAAGCAAAAGAAAATCTGAAGGCAATGCTAGATTGTAATTTATGCAAGACAATAAAATATGTAAATGGAATATAATTTTTAATCATAATTCAACCCATTCTCCCCCATGGAACAAAATCTTTATAAATCAAACCCTCTTTGGACCTTTATTTATTTTAGCTTCCATTGTTCTTGCTTCAGTGGGAAATACTCAGGGCTCCTGAATATCATCCCAGAGGCAGGAGCCCTCTCCTGGGGACCATCCAGCTGAGCTCAATTCTTTGAGAAGCCAGTCCAAGGGCTTCCATAAATAACCACGGAGCTTTGTTCCCTGACTTCTAATCCAAACAGCAGGGGGCACAGTCAAATGGCTTGTGCCCAAATCCTAGCTCTGCTTCTTTCCAGCTATGTGGCCCTGGGCAACTCCTTTGATGTCTCTGGAATAAGCTGTGCCCTCTGGAAAATGAGGGGTTAAATGGGTTAATGTGCAAAAACTAGGCTAGAGCGGAAGTAGTTCCTAATGTTAGTTAGTAGTGTCTGCATTTCATGGCAGAGGTTTTCAATTTCTGTTTCTTAAATGATCTCATGTGGGATACTGATTATCCTGCCGGTTGTTGAATATTGGTTATGTGGCTGGCTCTGCTGTAGGTATTTTCTCATGTAATCCTCAGAACAATCCTGGGAGTTTGGTATTAAAATGTCCTGGCTATGGTGAGAAAATGGAGCTAAAGTAACTAGCAGCAGAGCGGGAATCAAGTCCTGTTCTGACACTGAAGCCCATGCCTTGAAACTTCATTTTTTTAAATCACTAAGTATTTGTCAAGCACTATCCAGGGAGCACAGAATCATATGTTTGTTGCCATTTTTACTGTTAAAGTTTTGGCCTTAAGAATGAAATGATAACAGGTCATAAGCCACCTACCTTCTCCATTCCATGCAGCATGGAGCTGGGGTGATGTGTTTTTGTAAGGAAGTACTTACTGTTTGATAGTTATCTCTGTTCTCCTCTTCAGACTACCTCCTTTACTCAAAACCCTTTTATTTAGAAAATATGTGGCTACTTCTGCATTTGCTGGGAGGTGGATGGTCTTGTACTTTTTCTCCACTGTATGGTAAGTTGTTTGATCATATTTATAAGCCTATATTCTGCAAACATTTATTAAATGCCAAGTAGGTATCAGATCTCTGCCCAGCCCAAAGGGTACTAATTAAATAATGGACACAGTCCCCAGTTTCAGGAACAGAGTGAGAAAAACTTCCAGAAAAAACATAAGGTGGCAATGATAATGCACAGCAATCCTTGTTAACATGGCCACATCATGTCTAAAAGATCAGAATATGCTGCAATGCATTGTGTTTGTGGAAAGGGAAGAATCAAGCTAGTTCTACAAGAAATATAGCGTTGAATAAGAAAAGCAGGAAGAACATTTGAAGCCCTTGGAATGGAAATACAAAACTGTTTCTTGTACAAGGAAATGGGGAGTTTCTGTCCATGGCCAGAGTATAGGGGTGCCATATTAGGGAGAGATGAGAGGTGAAGGTGGATAAGACCAGTGTGTGGAGTGTTTTCATCACAGCATGTGGACGTTGTCCTGTAGACCAGAGGAGGAGGAGGGCCTCCACTGATTTTTAACCAACAAATACCTCTGACAAGATATGCATTTCAGAACTATAAATGATAGTTTAGAGGAGTGTGGGAAGGGTAGAAATGCCAGGCTGCTAGAATAACCCAAGAGGGAGGGGATAATGGGGATGGAAAAAGAGGAGACATGTCAGAGGGACAAGACGACTAGGATCCCAGGTGAGGCTTGGATGAGAAAAAGGAAGAAGCACCCTAGGCAAAGAGAGGAATGGTGGCTGGTGAGAACATGGCTCAATGTCTTAGTGGAGGCACACATTTGGTCTATTATAAGACTATATATATATATATATATATATATATGACTATTATAAGACTATTGAGGTATCATGGGATAGTCAGTGAAAATGCCAAGCAGGTCATTGGGGACCAGGTGAGATATCAATGCTAGAGATTAGGGTTGCCAGATTTAGCAAATCAATACTCAGTTCAACTTGAATGTTAGGTAAATAAAGAATCTCTTTTTAATATAAACATATCCCATGGAATATTTCAGATAATGAGTAATTTTTTAGTATAAATATGTCCCATATTTTGCATGGGAACTGTTGTTTATCTGGCATTCAAATTTAACTGGGTGCCCTGTATCTTATATTTGGTGACCCCACTTGAGAGGTACCAAGTTCAAGTGCCCTGTACCCACAGCCACAAGTCCCTACCCTGCCAATTAATAACAGAACCCGTTATTAATGGGGACATGGGGCTTTTAAGACTAAACCTGGGATGTTCTCAGAGGAATTGGGATGAGTTGGACTCCCTGGGCTGAAAAGATGTTGTCTGAATGGAATTTAGAGACTCTTAGACCTTCTGTACCTTGGTGGATTGAGGGCCACACTGGGTCAGAGGTCTGTACCCTAGAGACCACTGTAATTCAATATCTCTAGGCTACCACTCTCACCTTGACTGTGCCCAAGAATTCCAACCTTTATTGGAACTGTCCTCTGATTTGTATTTTTTCCTCTTGAAGAACATTTGCTGCTGATTTAGTCTTGTTTAAAATTCCATTCAGTTAAGATGTTCTGTTTTAATCTCTGTGTGACTCTTCTTCAGTCATTTCCTTTCTCCTCAGTTCAGTAGAATCTACCTCCTGGAGTTTGCTTATCAGCCCAATGTACACCACAGGCCTGGACTTTGTTCTGACATCTCTTTATATTTAATCCCAATGCTGTTTCTCTGCCAAGCAGATGTGTATTAAAATGTGCATAAGAAAAGAAGCAAGCTGGGCTTAGTTAGAAATTTCCTCAATTTGCACGCACTCCATTGGTATAAGAGCATTTTTTTTTTCTAGAAAACCCTACAACAAACATATGTTAATAGGTACTTAGAAGGATCAAGACAAATGTGTATTTAGCTGTTTCTGCTATCACCATTGTGGCCTCTTTGTCAGAGACACAGAAACAATGATTGAGTATTCATGGACATGGAACATACTGCAACTTTTTTCTTGCTTGTAGGATACCTTTTCTCACAAGGAAGGAGTGACTTGAACAGCCAACTTTGTCCAACTAGTTTTTTTTTCATATGGTATTATTAGGAATAACCTGGGTTTCCTACTTAGGTCTTTAGGTCTCATACATGTATTTAAAAACAGCTTATTTTTGATGTGATAAAGGCTTCTAAGAGCCAAGTTTTCACTTACTAAGCTAAAGAAAGATACAATCACAGGGCTGAAATGCACAGAGAAAGGGAAAGTGAATATTGAGATACCTATAAAAGATTTTCTGAGTTCCATTTTCTGGACTGCCTATTTTAGATAAGATTATTAACAGATGTACCTTTCACTACCTTTTCCCCCTACAGGCATTAACCTCAGGGCCATTTAATGAGAAAGTTTTTTAAAAAAATGGGACTAAAACAGCAACCGTGTGATGGGAAGGGGTGGGGGTCCCATATATCAGGCAGTCCTGTCCAGGAATGAGGGAACGAATTGGTCAGAACATGGTCAAGTTCGAAGCAAGAAAACATAGGAGTAGGATGCAAGTAGGTGGCACAGAAAAGCCATCTGAGATCCACATTCAACTAGCATTTGCTCTGGGTCTTGTTTACGTTTGGCTGAGTATGGGCAGCTGGGAAGAGTCAAGATGCATAGGCAAATTCTTGCAGAGTCTGAGCCAGTGGCAGAAGTACTATCCCAATGGCATAACCTGAAGATAACTCAACCAGTCCCCAAATGTGAAACATGACATGCCATTTCTAGAATTTATTACTTCAGCTCTGAAGCAAATTAGGCATCTAAAGCTTAAAGAGAAGATGCAAATTACAAGGTTTGTGTTGGATGACATCTGCCCAGAAGGTGGGAAACCTGAGTTTTAGTCATGTAGAAAACCACTTTCTTGCTGATAATTAAGGTAACCAGTCTTTACTTTCAACAGCTAATTACATATATCTAAATGCTTTGGTGTCACCCAGTTGATGTCCCCAAGCCATCTGATACTTTTAAACTATCTTTTTATCTATCTTTGGATATGTATAGAATTGGTATTCTTTATTACGCTTGAACTTGTGGATCATGAAGCCTACTTATGTAATGGGTGTGAGTTGATTAATTAGGTTAAAGGCAGGGAACAAAGCTTTTGCTTAACTTTTATTCATCATGGCACAAGATAGAACTTTAAGAAACACCACTTAAAATTTTATCACCAACATGAAAATTAAGAGTAGCACGTTTTATAAAAAAAAAAAATTCTATAATACACTTTCCCTTCTGAAGTGAAAAAAAAAAAAATTCTGAAAATACTGAAGCAAATTGCCACCTGCTGGTCAAAAGTGGTTTTGCAGTTGAAAAACCAAACAACTGTAGTACTGCAGAACATTTTACATTACACACACAATTATAGAAGAAAACGTTTCCTCAGCCTTTGGCACAATTAAGTACAAAGCTGTAGTTTTGTTCCTCCCCAAATATGATTAACTTTACAAGGAATTGCATGTAATTTGGTTAATACTGATTATGGGGCAAAGGGAAAAACCACATTCTGTAATTTGAATGTTCTATTTTGATTCTTAAACACTTAATAGTTGGATTCCAGTTTGTCGTTTTGAAAAATACATAAAATTATACATTATAAATATATATCATATGTGGTCTATATAAAGTTGAATTTGACCTAAAATGGGACGGACAACTTCTTAATCACTCCTTGTTAGGCACGGCCTTTCTCTCATTTGATTAACTGAATCCTTTCTGGACAGGTTCTAAAAATATATTTCATAATGTATCAAATTTAACACTTTCCTTAAAACTTATTCCATATGAAAAAGCATTCAGTGACTATAATTTTTGTACCTCACTACTATATAAAAATATGGCTTCTCATATTCTGTTTTGTTTTGTTAGTGTTTTCTTAGGCTTTGAAAGAAGGGCTGTCCTCAGTTAAAAGGTATGGCAAAAGCACAGAAACCCGCTTGTGCATGTTCTAGAACACTCTAAAGAATCTCCACGCTTAATATATCTCATGGTGTAATATAAGTGAAGTGACTTAAAATTGTTCCTTCTGTTTTCTCTCTGTGAATATATCATATTGATTATCATACATAGATTCGTTACAGAATATACAATGGTCAAAACTGAAGACACATAAATACAATTATTAAGCAATACCGAAGCAAGAGTTTGATCGTATACAGAGCCAACGTGGGCAGTTTGTCGATTGGATATTGGCAACAGTTTTGGTTTTTCCTAAGGCTGGCTATGCAATAGAATCGTTAAGATCAATGGCGAGGGTCTGAGTGCTCTGCATCTGTCAGTGGACTGAGTTTCTCTTGTGTTGCTTTTGAAAGTGTGAAAGAAGGAAAGGAAGTGTGTGTCAATTGTCCAGCACGACTTTCCTGGTGCGGGCTGGAGAGGGCATTCGGGCGGGCGGGCGGGCGGGCGGCTCGGCGCTCTGGGCTCATACCAGCGTTTCCGGGAGGGCGTCGGGGTTGTCAGCGGACAGGAGCTCCCAGATCTGCCACCGCTCTCGCTGCCAGTCGAGCCAGCTGGCTTCCCCCAAGTTTTGAGCGTCCTGCTGGCCGGCGCTAGCTTGGAGGGAGTAGGCGCTGCTGCGCTTGCTGTGCGCGGCGCGGGACTGGGGCTGAGCGGCCGGGCCTCCCTCGGGCGAGGCGGTTCCGGAGCCCGCCTCGGGCCTCTGGCGCCTCCACAAGGGCGGCTCCGCGGGCTGCGGGGCGGGCGCGGCGGGCTGGCCGGGCCCGGGGTACGGAGGCGGGGGCCTCCGGTCTTCCCTGCCGCTCTCCCGCGGTCTCTGCGGCCAGGCCCCGTCCGGCTCAGCAGCTTCGGTCGCTTCGGCCGCGCTGCTCAGGCTCAAGTAGGGCTCGGACCTGGCCGCCGGCCGCCTGGCCGCCCCGCCGCCGCCCTGGATGTGCGGAGTGCTGCAGACGCGCGGCACCGCAGCGGGCGCAGGCTGAGTCCTCCGCGGGACCTGAGGGCCTCCGTCCAGCTCCGAGGGGCTCCCCTGCCACCGAGGCCAGTTCGCCGACAGGTTCCCTTGGGACAGGGAACAGGGCCCCGGTCGGAGGGAGCTGCTTTCAAAAATGTCACCATAGGAACCTGGGAGCAGAGAGAAAGGCCAGAACTGGAATTAGCTTGTAGCATTCCTCTGGGGATTAGAGTCCTCGCACTGGCTTCCCCGTGCCAACTTGTACCACCAAAAAAAAAAAAAAAAAAAAAAAAAAAAAAAAAAAAAACCCAAAAACAAAACAAAACAAACAAACAAACACAAAACAGCACGCTCTCAGCTGCGGCCACCTAAAAACACCTGCTAGCAAAAGAAATGACAAATGCTTTCTGATCATCAGCACAATTCATGTGGCCGCTCAAAACTTATGCCTAGACTCTTGACAGGTTAGCTGAGCTGCAAAACCAGATTAAACAGCCTTGTCACCAATTTATGTCTCTGAAAAGGAAATGAAATGGCATATTTAGGTGGAAAACCTACAGGTAATGTTATCCTTTCCCCCTCTCTTCAGTATTTTCCCAGTAATATTTAACAACCATGTAAGAGATAACAAGGCAAAAATGAAACAAAATTAATTTTAAAAGTAATTGCAATGAAGTTTAAGAATAACACTCCACCTGTCATTCCTGGGTCTTTGGATCCACTTTTTAATGTTGAATGCCAAGTTCCCCAGATATTGAAAGGCTCCTCTGACATATCTAAGACAAAAAGCACAAAAAGGTGTGTGACACAAAACGAAATTTTAAAGACAAAAGTTAATACATATTTTATAACATCTTTTCTGTGCAAAGTAAAGTATTCAAGATTGTGCCAGATGCAAAACAGGATACAATTCATGTCTGCTTTTCAGGAGCCTTACAAAGACTTCTTATATCTTGGTTGTAGTAGACAGAATACCCCCTGCCCCGAAAAGTCTCTGCATCATAATCCTCAGAACCTCTAAAGACATTATCTTATATTCAAAAAGGACTTTGCAAATGCAATCGAATTATATGATTCTTGTGATGAGGTGATATTCCTGTATGACCCAGGAGGGCCCCATAAGACAGAAGCTGCTCTCTTGCTGGCTTTAAAGATGGAGAAAGAAGCCATGAGACAAGGGATACAGAAGCTTCTTGAAGCTGAAAAATGCAAGGAAACAGACTATTCCCCAGAGCCTCCAATAAGGAAGGCAGCCCTGTGGACTTATTTTAGACTTCTGACCTCCCAAACCATAATATAGCAAATTTGTGTACTGCTTTAATCCACTGAAATTGTGATAGTTTGTGACAACAGCAGTAGGAAAAGCTCATACAAGGGGGGTGATGGCAAGATGCTTATGGGCTCTAACCATATTAATCAGAGATTGAGGACCAGCAGTAACTGTTTCTGGACTACCCTCTGGAATACTCAGCTATTGGCACCCATAGACTCATTCCTGCACCTATTCCTTCAGGAAACCCCCTGAGTCTGTGCATAAATAGCTTTGGAGTTAAGTGCTACATTAGAATTTTCTAGCCATCTCATTTCCTCCACTCTACCATCCTGTGATGGGATCATAATTATGATTTATAGAAGCAAATGTCTAGTGCCTCCAGGTGTTCAGCAGTTCACATACATTATCTCATTTCATCCCTAGGAGATAAACGGGAGATCATTTGACAGAAGAGACACCCAGTGTGAGAAGAGGCGAGAAATGCACACAAATTACATAGCATGCATTATCCAGTGATTATTATACACTAAGAGCTGCATTCAGAACTTGCCATGAATTAGCTAATAAACCCAAGGAATCTGACACCATTATCATTCTGAATTTTCATAGCAGGTAGACATGGGTCTCAGCAAAGCTCAATCACTTGTTTGGTATCTTGCAAATTGAAAGTGGCAGAGCAGAGTCTTACTTCAAATATAGTGCTCTTGTCATTGGACTCTGACACTGTTTGGTTCCAGCATGCTGCCTAGTTATGTAGTAGGTTCAACTTGTTATCTTTATGAAACCAATAGTAGTAAGTGGGTGACATCTTAGGCTATCAAATATGTAACCAAAACCTACTCACCAGGATAAATAAAGTTTCCTGGATGTTGGGGGTAGGGGGGTCAACTGGAAATATAAGTGGCTCTTCCTGGCATGTGCTCACTTCCTACATATTTGAAAATCAGAGTGTGGGCTGCAAGGACCCTCCAAGACAACACCTGCACTCACCACCCTTTCTTCCTGAGTAGGTGTTCAACGGGTACTCAGTAAATGCTCCCGAAATTACAGAAACAGTAAACAAAGGACAGTGGAAGAGGAGGTTCGAAGTGTCTTATATCATGCCATATGCACAAATAGAGTCACTTGATTTGGCCTGTATCATCTAGACTCCCCTTACCTTTTCCAAGCCTTGGTCCAGGAGAACTTTCTCTTGACTTTGACTTTGACGCTGGCAAGTGGCCCACCAACATATATTGTTCTGGCACTTTGTAAAGCTTCTCCGAGCCGCCCGGGCCCCTGTCCTCTTGCATAGCCAGCAGGGAGCGCTCGGACAGCACTGGGGAGTTGTTGTCATAAGGGGAGATGTCTCCACTGGAGGCCTTGTTGGAGTCTGTAGATGAATGCCTCCCTCCCATAGAAAAGGAAACTTCCGACTGCAGAATGTCAGGGCTTCTGGTACAACGAGACAGTTATAGGTACATGAGTGTGTTAATAATTTGTCACCACATTTAAACAATACAACTGTTACACAAATGACAGGAGGAGAACGCATGGACACAGGGGCCTTTTGAGCAATGTTCCAACATGTCTGCATTAATAAAATGAAAGCGTTTCCACATAATGGCCGGAAGATGGCAGCAAAACACAACAAATGTAACAAGAAACCGCAGCCCCCCCCCCCCCCCCCCCCCCCGAGAAGGAGGGGGGAGGATGAAACAGACACGGATCCCTGCACGGTGTTCGCCAATGTACGGCCAGCAGAGGGCAGTAAAACCTAACAAATGTAACAAAACTTCAGCCGAGCAGAGGAAGGAGATGAAAAGATGGATCCCTGTAATCGCCAATGTGTGGCCCGCAGAGGGCAGAAAAATCCAAGTTGTAACGGGAAATGCCAGCTGCCAGGGGAAGGATGGAAAATAAACAGAAGCACATCTCTGTATTCGCCAACAAATATGCCTGAGGTGCCTCGTGGATTAAATCCTGGTTTCATTTAAAAATTAAACTCTGATGGTCACTTTCTATTAAGTAAGGAAAAACTGGCAGCTGCCACTTTTACCTTCTTCAATATCCTGTGTTAAAAAACATTTGAATAAAACTGTGGGCAACTTTTCTTCTCAAAATACTTAAATTCATCTTTCCTGTGATGAAGATGATGATGCTACTGGTGAGAATAAGTATTTCATATAAAAAGAGTTGGCCAGAAAGATAAATATATGACCACCATTAAGAATCTACTGTATTTTAACACATATTTAAAATGATTCTGCAAAGGACTAGTGATTTTATACATTGATCTGACAAACTAGTTACCAAACCATATATACAAGTATGAATGTGTTCTCACAGCAACGGAAGTGGTGAATATGTAAGTGGAACAGGAAAATGAGAACTTCAGGAACATGGAAAGACTGGTGAAGTCTTACCTGGAACATCTTTACTTTCTACCTTCCTCAAAACAGTGGCCCTGACAAAATCTTAAAGGGAAATGATCACAGGTTGATTAAAGTTCCAGAATCTGCTTCTGCACCCCCACCCTCACTTTGCTTCCCTTTTCTAGTCTTTGCTTTCCTTTAGTTGAAATTTTCAAAACAAATCTTTGTGGTTTTAAAGAAGGTAAACATACGCCTGAGCAATCCCTTCCTAACCAAATGGTTTTGTGCATGCAAAATGGAAGCAGTGCCCTCATGGGGACCAAGAAGCTAGCTTCATTTCAGGTTTCCACCGAGGGTTAGTACCCAGGGAGAAACCATCCCAGCATTCCTGATGTGCCATGCCAGCTGCCTGTCACTGAGGTGGTTAGGGTTTGAGCAGTTTTGCTAAGGACATTTTCTACCCACATGGAATAAATAAGTCCTTTCCTTGCTTCCTCTTTGAACTGATATCAGACAATCTTATGGGCAGGAGCCAGAGGACAGCCATGAGGATGATTTTCCAGACCTTCAGGCCTCCAATGAATTTGAAGAAAAAAAAATCAAAGGAACTTAACTATTTCTGCTGGAAAGTGGGGGGAACACTATTTAACCACCATAGCTAATTAAAGGTAAAAATCTCTTTAATTCTAGCCAAAGGAACACAAAATAAAACTAATTGGACACTTGTCTGATGTCATGGGGTATGGCTCTGAGTAAAGGTTATTATGAACATTAGAAAAATCTAATAAGTTGAACTAACACAGAACCCAGTTCAAAATCAGGGTTCAATGTTCTGAATAGGGCTATAAATCATATTATTGGGCTACTTCCATTGACATATTCCCAGTCATTAATGGAAATGTCTTTTGTCTACTTAGTAAGAATAAGTCATGATTTTATATCAATAATAGTAGCTACATAAAGCCTTATTTTATGAGATGTTTTAAAGAGAGTTAAGTCTATTCATGAGCCCAAACCAAAATAACTATCAGGGCTATAGATGTTTTGTTTTGTTTTTGCCTCCTCATATTGGGAGAAAAGTTTTTAAAAGATTGTATTTTAGCTCACAGAGACCACAATAATTCTGTCTCATGTCTTTCTCATCTGTCTTACTCAATATATAGAAGATAATATGTTCCACAAAATGTTATAAATTTTAGATGGAACTAGGGGTTATGTATATAAAGAAAGATGCCTCATGAAACAAATTTCTCTTAAGTCTTGGTACTAGGGACATTTGGGTTTCTACTGAGTGAGTAGGTTATTTTTATATCATGGAAGCATGAGTCATATAATAAGTAATGTATTTCTGTTTGAAACGAATGCTAAAAGCTCAGAGGAAATGGAGCTTCATTTGAGTTGATGTATCAAAGCTTGGGGAGTGCCTTTTTGTCTCTTGCATTGCAGCTTCATTTTATCACTTTTTCTATTGTTTTCCTTCCCCCATTCTCTCAAGTTACCTACTATGACCTTGCTGCACTTTATATGCTTTTTCAAGCTGTCTCTGAAAATTGTTTTTTGGACTAATGTACACACAGGGAAATAATACCTACATTAGTTGTTGGGGGTGGGGAACAGAAAAAGCAGTATGCCTCATAAGAGCATTTAGTTTGGTGAAAGTAAAACAACAATGACAATAGCAAAAATAAAATTAACCAAAATTCCTATACCAATTTTTCCTCCATTTTCATAACTCTTATTGGATCTAATTAAGCAGAGAGGAAAAGGCAGGAGGAAGAGGGCCACTGTCTGTTTCCTCTTTTCTTTGGGTTGGCTTTGCAAAATCTCATTTACCGTTTGTGAAATAAGAAAGTGTGCTCCCTATGGCAGTAGCATCTGCATCACTTGGGCACTTGTTGGAAATATAAATTTTCATGCTCTATTCTGGACAGAAGCAGCTACATCATTTGTGGAGGCCAGTACAAAATGAGCATGTGGGGTACCATGCTAAAAATTTTTTTTAAAAAAACAAGGAATTTCAAGATGGTAATAACAGATCATGTGAGTTTCTTCTGAGTGTAGGGAAGCCAGCTATGCCTATTAAAAGGGGACTTCTGGGGTGGGGCCAGCAGAATCCCAAAAGATGATTCTGATGCATGAAGATGTTTGGGAACCTCTAATAATCAAACCTTTTCCCCCTCTCTCAATCTGTAAGTGTGACAGTGGGCCAAGGGTCTGTTGAGAGCTGAAGCAGGAGGAAAACCACAAATGGTGGCCCAAACTATAGCACTGGTTAGACTGGGAGTGAATATGATGGTCCTCATCTTGGGGTGACTGGTACTCCAGAAGGGGGAAAGAGAGCAGGTGTGCCTATCCCAGCTAAACTCTTGGACTTCCTCGATCCTGCCAGAAGCAGGATTCAGACAACAAAATGTAGTCTGGTTGCAGATCAGAACATGTTGAGGTGAGGGAGGCAGGAGAGGCCCACCTGACATAAGTCTCATCAGTCAAGCCACTGAAGTGAGAACAGGTGGGGCTCCAATCAGGGGAGAAATTGAGGGAGTTGCCTGGGGCTGATTCCTAGAGATAGAGGTGGATGAGTTGTTCAATAGTAGACATGGGCCTTGAACCTCCTCAGAATGACTTGGGTCACAGTCAGGGACAGACAGAGAGGGCCATCCTGTGAGCAATGATGCCTTCTTTTGCAGCCAGGCCCTCCCAATTTATCTCAGCCATGGAAGGGAATACAGTATGAGTGCCTGGCAATCAGAATTAGAAATATACTCATGTGAAATAACCTGTTGGTCTATGGTACAAGTTTGTACCGAGTCCATCATGTTTCAGGTATTGGACTGAAATACTATTAACAGCTCTCTTTGTTCATTATCTCAGTCTATATATTAGTAAAAGAATAAGGAAGTTGACAAAAACATTTCTTTCTAGCAACAGAGGCATTAGGGGTTGGGACTCTTCTAATGTTTATTTGCTAAATAGCATTCAACAATATTGCAAATCAGTAAGATGCTCTATTTTATGCTTAGAGTTAATGGCCTTTTGAAATATTTTCCTATCATTTTATTTTCTCAGCATAGGTCAGAAATTGGCAGCAAAATTGCCTAGGAACCCTGTCAAAGAATTGTCAAATAAAACAAACAAGCAAGACAAAACAAAAATGATCCCTTTGATTATCTCTGAAAGAATGAGACAAGAAGCAACAGTGATCCTCTCTTGCATTTACCTCTGGAAAAAATCCAGCTCTAAGAAGATAGTTTTGAATTCAGGATCCTAAGTGAAGGCATTAAAATGTTCATTTACTTATTTACAGAAAATATTTACCCAGATCAGTGATTCACTAGATGAAGAGTTATCTAAAGCATGTAGTAGCCTCTCTTTCTATGTCTTGGAATTTACTAGAATGCTGGGCAGAAGAGTTGCCAGTTGACATGAGTTTTGGCTTATAAGTACCTAGTGACTTATCTTTCCAGTCTCAGGGCACAATGGATTGTGGTAGAGACTGTTGGATGGATGGGTTTCTAGTCAACCTGGGTTTTCCTCCATGCATGGAGGGTTTTCCCATTAGATCCCCAAACCCCAGGACCATCCATAGCATGCATGGCCAATCTCAGCTAACCAAACAAGCATAGGATGGGCATGGAGAGCGAATCATGTTCTCACCCTCAGCTGGTCCCTCCAGGTCAAGGGGTAAGCACGCTGGCAGGGTACTGTGAGCAGGCCTGCACTGTAGCCGGAAGCACAGAACTTGTTCTGTGGATAAATGGAAAACTCCGGTTCAATTACCGGATGTGGCCAGCCCAGCCCCTTGCTGAGCTGTCTCAGTGAGAAACACTCCTGAAGATTTCAAATATGTGTTGTCTTCATCCTTGGCTCAGTTAATCAACTGATAAACTTAAGTCTGTTGGAACTCAAAGCTCGTAATCATCATAGACACTATTAATTATACTAGGAAAGGAATCCACTGACATAGCAACTCTGGAATTATGGGCATTATGGAGGATTTTCATATTAATCATGCTCAGGTCTACAGAGCTTGCCTTATGGAGAATCCTAGGGGAAAAAAATACCCTACTCCAAAGAGGAGCTGATATGGCTCTAACCTTCCCACTGCGTGATGAAGCAAGCAGCCTGGACATTTGATGACATTTCTCTCCTCATTTTTAGTTCTAATAAATTCCCTCCTATTAGCATGTATGGAGCATTTTTAACAGATGAAGATAAAACTATACTGTATCTATTCATTTTATTTACAATGTGGCCCATAAAACATCTCCAAAGTAATATTTTATAAATTTAAAAAAGAACTGTGAATCACCAGTAAAGATGTTAGAAAGAAGGGAGGATGTGATCAATTCTTCTCCACACTGGATTGTCTTTCCATAGAAGGCACACTTATGCCTTTTGAAATTTTTAATTATGGAATCCCATAATACATGTGATCTTTTCCTAAAATTGGCTGAAAAGGCTTTCATAAATGAAGTATGTATGTGTTGGAGGGGGCTTAATGCTTCATAATTTCCAGGGAACTAGAATGAAATGACAATTGAAGCCACCAGATACTATCAGTCAATAGTATTTTTTTTTCTGTTATGCTATAGATAAAGTCAGACTTCTCTGGAAATCTGACAAATCATAGTAAAGGAACAGAGGAATACTCCATGGATTTATGGATGAAGACATGTTTAAAGACAATCCAAAATATTAAAATGAATTGTCAACATGATATTTATCTGATAAGCTAAATGTGATATCTTTAAATTATAAGAAAGTTCAACATTTCTGCAGAATGAAGAAGGAAGGCTTATCATTCAATTTTTCAGTCCTACAATATTATCTTTTAAGACAAGTATATTCATGGTTCTGATTCACAGGATACCAGTTTTACTATTTTTTTTCAATTTCAATTAAACATCATGAAGGCAATTAACAGGATTAGACATAATGAAATTTAAAAATATATACCTATAGGTTTGGTTCAATTCATATCTACCTTCTCTTCAAATGTAGTTAAATTTGTTTTCTTTGTTCTTATTCTCGGGAAAGATGTTCTACTTAGTTTTACTGAATGAATATTATATTTCTGAGGCATCTGTGAAGTTTGATGGAATAAGAGCAAGTTTTCCTTACACATTTTTCTCAAGCCTGCATTTAAAAATTATGAGAACTGTTGTTGGAAATGGTTACGACGTCACAGATTATCTGAGCTCTGCTGAGCTCTCCTGAGCTCTGAATTATGTAGACTTTTCACATTAACTATGCTTAGTTCTGTGAAATATCCCTTATACAGAATTTCAAGGGTCTGCAGTGCTTCAGGCAAAAAGAGAACTGTGCATTCTATCTACAAAAGTCTATGTCGGGTTAATTTTTCTCCCTAGATCATTAAAGAAGTCAAAAATACTGAAAAATTAAAATTAAGTACATTTGAACTTGCAACATATGGTCAGCTTAAGTGCTTTATTTAAACCAAAACAGAATTTCATTATGATTTTCTTTCAATTTAACATAATTAAACCTTTTTTAAGATCATCACTTGGTCAGGAGAAACTGTCAAACACATTAATGCTCTTGGCTAAAAAAAGTGAGATAGGTGAAGGCTATCATGTGATTGATGAGTTCCTTCCACTTAAGTCAAGGGACTTGTTTTACCTTCAGGCTCTAGTATGGCTAAGCAGTGCACTGGTCTTTTTAAAAAAATGTTGATATTTTATTCATTATTGATTTTGGGGATCCCTTTGATTTGGTAAATATTGCATTACAATATAGTTAGTGTTTATGACTGTTTGGAGGTACATTCTTAAATTTGTGCCTAGGCACATGCCTCTTTTGCCCCTGCCCAGTCTCAGCCCTGCTATAATACCTTTGTTCTGTAGCAAATATCCCTATTCACACTACCTTGTACTCTTTGATTAACTTTCTATCCCCCCTCCCTTTTTAATTACATTCATAAATCAAAGGGGAGGAATTATTTTAAGTACCTTTGAAGAAAAGAGCATATAATTCTAATAAATATGCCAGACAAGCAATTAAAAAAACTGTAAGTCTTGCATCTTTAGTAATAAAACTCTCCTCTAATCTCCTTTTGACATCCCATTTTGAATGAAGCCAAAAATTTAAGTATACAAACATAAGAAAAAATGATGAATTCTCCTTTCACTCCCAATTCTGATGTTGCATAAAAAAGGGAAAAACCAAAATCAAAACAAAAACATTAAGTTCCCAAATATCACTAAATGTTTGCTCTTTCAAAACAAAAATAATAATAAATATTTTCTTGTTCTTGGTTTTACACTCTTTTGAAAATGTGTTTTTCCCCCTCCAAATTAAATTTTGTACAGTTTCCACTTGGCCTCACAGGAATCTAAAGCTTTATTAAGTATGTGAATGGGAAGGGGGCAAAGTACAGAAACTTCAGGGGAAAAATCAAAGGGTCTGAAGTGAATGAGGGATTTTCTTTTAGACACAATGCCACAGCTTAAAGTGGATGAGTTCTCCCTTGGGCCATATTACCTGGTAGGTTGTTATGTAATGCACACCAAGGTAGAATCTAGTGATGCTCACCCCTGCTAAGTACTTGTAAATGAGCCAAAGGTTGAAGCTCAAAGCAACATGAGCATATTGTTAATATTTATTTAGCATTTATTATAAACTAGATACTATTTTAAGAGCATTAGAGATAATATTTTGGTGCTACTTTTTAATCTACAGTTTACAGATGAGAAAACTGAGACTGACATCAATTAATTTACTCAAGATCATACAGCTAATAGAAGTGGAGCTGGAATTTGAACTTGGGCAATCTGGCTCTAAACCTGGAGCTTTGTAACCAGTGTGTTAAACTACACAAACAAACATGTGTTATTGAGGGATAAATGACATGCCAATGGAGCCAGCACCATCTGTCAGTTTGGGTACTGTAATTAACTATCACTGTAATCAATGATTATGGTAGTCTATTGTCACTGTAACTCTTCTTCACCATTATCTCCTAACTTAAGTGCCACCCACCAGCCTACTATTTAAAAGCTTCTGCCTAGGCGCTCTATCAGGTCTCCAGACAATCAAATGGTTCACTGTTCTGGGCAGGCCCTGGGTTTAGCTCCCCAAACATCTAAGTCTGATTATATCCTCCTTCATCTTCCAAGTCAATTTCAAATCATTCCTCTTTTCAGAAGCTATCCATGAAATCTTCAAGTCACACCTCTTTCTCTTCTCCAAACTTCAAGTTGATTTATGATATAGAACATCATTTCCCTTTTTGACTTTTTGAAGGTCAAAAATCACCCACCTCAAAATCCTCTTGTGATTGTAAATGCATAGTATCCAACTTGGTGGATCTGAGCCTGATGTTCTAAGCCTTTGCTGCTCATTAGATCCATGTGAGAAGCTTTAAGAAATCCCCATTTCAGATTGTAACTCAGAAAAAAAATGAATCAGCATCTCTGGGGACAGGGTTGTCATAGACGTTTTTTAAGCTTCCCAGGTGATTCAAAAGGGCAGGTAAACCTGAGCCACTAATGTAACACCTATTACCTTTCACTCTGTGACATACTGCATAACATGCTTCCTATTATTTTTGTACTTGTAGGCCATCCTTAACAAATGTCAAAGCTCTTAAAGGCAAGAAAATGCCTTGGTATTTTAAGCTTTCCCTATTCACAATGTGGATCATGGACCAGCAACATCAGTATCACTTGGGAGCTTGTTAGAAATATAGATTCAGGGCCTGAGGCTGTGGCTCAGTGGCAGAGCACTTGCCTAGCATGTGTAAGGCACTGGATTCAATCCTTAGCACCACATACAAAAATAAATAAAGGCATGCTGCCCATCTACAACTACAAAAAAATTAAAAAAAAAAGAAATATAGATTCAAAGACCTCTTCCCCAGTTTTACTGATTCAGAAAGAACATGTTACCAAGATCTTCTGCTGCTCCATATGCAAAGTTTGGGAAGCATGGGTCTAAGGTACTAGGAGATCACTTATAGTTTGATGGGTAGGACTTTCAGGCTTCAAAAGGCAATAACAATAAATGCTCTTTCATTAATCTATGCATTTTTACTTCATGACATCACAGTTGGCCATCTGGGCCATTCTTTGGCCTGTTCCTAGAGGAAAACAAACAAAGAAAACCCAATCTCTTCTCTCTCCTGCTAAATAAGTCTTGCCAACTGTTTTCTGTTCTCTGATAACACTTGTCCTTGACATCCACAGAGCTCCCAGGGGCTCATCTCTATATTCCTGAAGCCATGACACTCACCTGAGATCATGGTCTGTGGTCAGTTCACGCAGATCTTTTGATTCTATTTCTTACTCTTAAGAGGGATAGGGAACAAAAGAGACTGGAGAATTACAAAGCTTGGCATGCATGTGTATATGTGTGCTTCTTCCTTTTCCTAAGAGTACACAAAGACAGTTTCACTTTTTACCTTGGCATTTATGTGCAAAAAGTGTATTTGAAAAGCACAGAAAAATAATTCCCATCAGTGGCTCTTGAAAGTAAAAACTGTATCTAATAATGCCACACAAAAGCAGAAAATCAGTCAGTAAAAACTCTGTGATTTCTCAGGAGTATACTTTCTAGCTTTTCCACAGGATACCAACAAAATTTCAAATAAATGTAGCTTAATGAGGGATTCACAAAAGAAATATTGCCATGTCTGTTTTCTTGCACAGGGAAGAAAAGTAAGTGAATTCACTAAAATTTTGGTGGTACGTGTGTTGTTGGGAAGAAAAGTCATTTGTTACTTTAGATCAGAGTTTAACATTTTGATGATAGTTAGAAATCTAGGAAAAATATAAGTGTGACCTCAATTCTCTAAAATGAAAAGCAAGACCATAAAATGCTAGCCCATTTAGCCTATTTATAGTTTGAATATATTTTTATTTGTTCATGGCTCTTGAGGATTGAATCCATATAGAATGTCTTAATGGAACAGAATTTGGCCTGATAATGACTGGAACAGACGTGGATTTTTTAAAAGTGCATTTGAAAGTGTGATCCAATTATAAGACCTTCCTAGCTCTGCTGAAAATGGAATGAAGCTGAATTCAGCAGGACTATTCATGTAATGATCTGGGAAAGAAGAGGATTGAAAAATGCAGATTTCTTTTTCACTAAATGTATTTAAAAATAATATAATTTTATTAATATCTGAAATCATCCAAAAAGAAAACTAATCAAATTCAACATCACTATACAGTGTAATTTAGCCTGTGTCATTGTTTCTAAGACTCAACCAAATAAGATATAGCATTGTTTTATATATCATTAAGAAAGAAAAAAATGCATATGATTAAAAAAGAAAAAATGCTATAAATTAAGATATTCCATTGATAATAAGATTGATCTCATCTTTGAAGATGATAAACCATGCGTAAAATGTGTCTTAGAATTATTAAAACTGAGCAGATAAAAAGCATAAAATAAATGATACTTTCATAAGAGAACAGTAACAACTTTTCATGTCATAAATTTAAAGTTGGGTGTCATGGTGATAATATTGCTCCTGGTTAGTGATGCCATATTAACCCTTTAACTGGTTTTCCAACTGCTCAGCACCTCCACACACTGTGCCTCTGTAGACATCATTGGAATTAGCCATAAAATCTTACTAATGCAAAAATCCAGTGTTCCTTTAGGGAAGAATAGTAGCAAACCATATCCTACAGCATAGTTTCATATTCCTCACTGCAAACTTAGGTGAATGTGAAGACCAGGGTACATTTGCATCAAAAGTATACAAGCTAGGTGCTGGAGATGTAGCTCAGTGGTATAGCACTTGCCTAGCATGCATGAGGTTCTGCGTTCAATCCCCAGTACTACATAAAAAAAGAAAAAAATATTTAAGAAGAATACAAGTTATAAAGGATAGGAAAGCCAAGAAAGAGCACACCTCTAATTTCAAATGAATTGCTTTCACGGATAAAACTGTTCAAGACATCTCTAGGCATGGCCTTTTGGGCTCCTGAGCAGTTATCAAGATTCTAAAAGAAGAATCACTGATGTGCATCATAGTCCTCTGAGTCTTTGCCAGTGATTTAGTGTTCTTTTTTCCCAGTAAACACAGTCGAAAAGATCTCAAGGGGCTACAGAAAGCTGAAAATGAAATAGAAAAGTCTTGTAAAGTGGTTTCTAATTCAATAAGTGGATTGGTAAGACTGAAGCATTTTCTGGTTAGGTGGAGTGATCAGAGTTGCCAGAAAGCTGCCAAAATTCCACTTCGGTCACCCTGCATGGAGTTATGTAAATGTTTCTAATTCTTTAGAAATGGAAATAGAAATCCCCAACGTGGCTTTAGAAAATGGAAAACTGGCATACTCACGATGATTGGGAAGCCTTCCTTCTGAGTAAATAGTCCACGACATCAGGATCCGTCTCTAACAGGCTGATCAGTACTTCATTCTGGAGATCTGGGGGAACCTGAAGAAGCCAAGTGTTGAGGCATAAATAAAATCATTCCAGAATGGGGCAAAACATAGTCATTGGCAACTTTATGATATCATAAAACAGTGCCTTAAAAGTCTAAGAAAGCAAAGTGATTTACTAGTTAAAATTAAACTCACACCAACCCGTACAGCAAGTTTAATTCTAAGAACCAACGGAATGGTATTCAAATAATCATATTTGATAAAAAAGTCACACTCATATACCTGGAGATACAACCTAGTCATTTGGTCACCTCTGTTGCTCAGATTAGATTTTCTTGGCTTTGAGTAAGCAAAACATCATGGTTAAGAAGAATGGTGTTCATAATTTATTGTATAAATGGGGACACTCTAGAGTTCATATTTTAAATGATGCCAAAGCTACAGGCATAAATTTAGACTGTCTTGGGCAATTCTGGAACATATGATTCTTTTATTAAGAGGGCAGGCCCTTGAGCCAGATCGCTTGAATTCTAGCTTTATCACTTATTAGCTGAGGGACCTTCCGTAACATACATTAATAAGGATCTTTCTGACTCTTGGTTTTCTCATCTATAAAATGGAAATAACAATAGTATTCACCACAAACTGGAGCTGTAGTGATTAAATTACTAATTTTGTGTTAATAATTTAGAACAGTATCTGGTCAATGATAATCATCCAAAAAAAGGAAAAAAAAATACTAGCACTATGACTGCACTGTCACTTAGTGACTGCCTTCTCTCCTTTCTTGCACCCTGTTTCCTCAAGATTTAGCCATTTCTAGCTTCATAATTTCATAGAAATCCACTAGAATTTTATGGATTGCCATCACTTGTTTCTCTAAGTCTCATCCACAGTGCAACCAAAGATGGCCTTAAGTCACCCATGTGGAAATGTTCTATAAGAGAAGACTAAATCCAGTTCTGACCAATGGTCTTCTACTCTATATATGCTGTTAGCCCAACCAGAGAAAGTGTAAATTATTGAGAAAAAACAATTTTTCAGTCTGATTCTCTCACATGCAGACTCAGAGAGAAGAATTTTTAAAACCGCAGGGACAAGTCTTCTGAGAATAAGTGGTTGGTAGAAGAATTTTCCTTTTGCCTCTTGCAGAACTCAATTGTTCTTGAGCTCTAAGAAGCTGGAAACAATTTTATTAATAAAAACAGGGATGAGAAAGCAAGAAAATGCTTTCCTTTTCTCATAAATCTGTTCCTCCTACTTCATCCCAAATCTTCATTAATGGCACTGCCAAACCCTAGTCACATAAGCTCAAACTTTCAGAGTTGTATTCCATCTGCTATGACCCAAGTTCAAGTCTTCATTACCCCTTTGTAGTGGTCATATGTTGGCCATTACAAGTCTCCATTTCCCTCTTATTATAACAGTTATACCCTAAGTTCACTCAGGAAAACCAACCACTTCCTACCCCACCCCTTCCTCAAGAGTGAAGTATGTATGTACTGTAATCAAAGTTGACCAATAATTTCATTCCCAGACCACCATGGTTGGTGAGAAATGGCCACGTGATTCCATTAGAGGCAATGTAAAGCTATGAGAATTTCCCTGAGGGTTGTAGGAGACAGGAATTGTAGACATACAGAACCTTAGGATTATGTTGACAATTGAGCAAATAATAAGAAGTGGAGGGGGGTGGAAATAAGGAAAAGGAAGAGAAGGAGGGGGAGGAAGAAGAAGAAGAGGAGAAGGAGGAGGACAGAAAAGAAGATTTCTTGATGGCATTTGAGTCTTGTGTCAAGCTATGCCTAAAAACACATCTGCTTTTAATTACAGCTACATGAGCCCTGAAGTTCTTTAAGCTATTGTGTTTATAGAGTAAAATAAATGTACATATTTGATGGACCTTTAATATAACAGCTTGCTAAATTTTGCACTATTTCCTTGAAATGTGCATCAATGCTCCTCTCCACACAGTTGTTAGAATGGTCTGATCAAGATATTCACTTGCTCAAAATGCTTTTCAACACCACAGTTAAAGTCCTCCATATGTTTGCTATCCTTAATATGTGTGTTCCATCTTCTGTCCTAGCAATCATCCCCACATATTCTCTTCTTCAGCACCACTGCATTTCTCACTCCAGCCCCCTTGTTCCACCTCTGCTCCTTTCAATCAGTGCAAAGATATTTGGTGAATACTTATTGAGTGCCAGGTACTGGATGGATGCTGGGATATAAACCAAACAGAGAAGAATCCTGGTTCTCATGAAGCTGGAGATAAACACTGAAAGATGGGAATTAAGCAAATACACAAGGAAAGCATAGCCTGGATCATGTGCAGAAAAACAAAACAAATAAGTGTGATGGAAAATTCTGGGTGAGGTGCAATGTTAAATAGGATGGTTAGTTTGCAGAGAAGCTGACATGTTAGCAGAGAACTAAAGTTGATTAAGGACTTTGAGATAATCATTCCAGGCAGAAGGAGGAATGGAATCACCATATGACCCAGCTATACCACTTCTTGGTATATATCCAAGAGGAGTAAAATAAGTGTATCATAATGATTAATGCACACCAATGTTTACAGCAGCATAATTCACAACAGCCAAGTTATATAACTAGCCTAAGTGCCTGTGAACAGATGAGTGGATGAAGAAAATGTGGTACATATACACAAAGGAGTTTTACTCAACCCTAAAGAAGAATGAAATTAATGCATTATGGATGGTACTAGACAATGTCATGTTAATTGAAATATGCCAGACTGAGAACATCAAGAGTTGAACATTTTGTCTGACGAGAGAGAGAGAGAGAGAGAGAGAGAGAGAGAGAGAGAGAGAGAGAGAGAAATATAGAATCTCACAAAAATAGAAGGGGGACCAATTGAGTAGAGGAAGAAGAGAGAAGGAAGGAGATGGGCAGGGCATGAGGAAGTAGTGGCGAGTAAAATCTACCAAATTATGCTAGGTTCATGTATGAATAAATACAATGAACCATGCTTATACATATAATTATGATACAATAATTAAAATAATAATAGTAATCAAAAGGAGATAAGTAGAGTAGAGACAGAGGATTGGGGTGAGGGAGAAAGGTAGTTACTGGAAAATGAGATTGATCAAATTATATAATATGAATGTGTAAATATGGCATGATGAATCCCATATTAGGATTAGTTACAATGCAACAATAAAAATAATTAAAAATGAACATCATGGCAAAAAATATTGTAAGCCAAAATGTATATCCTGAATTCTTTGTTAAAAGAAATATGTATGAGCTAATTAGGGAAAGTGCTTACATTTCCATCCAATTAGTTTAACTTAAAATTTTCCCTGCTTAGATGTATATTAAATAAATTTTGCTCCAAGCACAATTCCATTCTCACTGAAAAATAAACAAGAGTGCATGCCCTTTGGAGTATTGCAGGCATTACAATATTAATTAATTGAGAATAGAATGTGCATCTAAATTATCAACTTGCATTATTAGAATATATTACAGAAAGTGTTTTATTATTTTAAAAATAACTTTCCATATTTTTGTTAGACTATTCTGCATTTCAGAGCTTACTCATTCAACTAGGCTTGACCCGGTTTATTTTACGTAGGACATGTGACTCTTACTTGATACAAATGCAAATAAAAAAATTCATTATACTATCTTGGCTTGGAGAAACTATTGACAAATAAGTAAAGAGATACAGCTTAAAATGTGGATGCATGATTATAGCATTGATAATATTTTCCTATATATTATGCAAAACTGACTACAGTGCATATAATTCATTAATTTATTTTTATCCCATTTTGTTACAGAATGATTCAAGGAATCTTAAATAATTCATATGATAAAATAACATTTTTTCACATTTTTAAAATAAAGGAATGATTCAGAAAACTGTAGCCAGTAGGAAAATTAGATAGGGAATTTGAAATGATGCTTGGAACTGATTTTTTAATGTTCATATAACAGCATTTAGTTCTGTTTTCCCATGACTCTTCTAGTCTTTCTCTACAATTACAAATTTAATTTTAGATCACTTAATAAAAATTAAAAAACCGCAGGTTCAGTTCACTTGGATAAGCATTCACTTCTATTAATTTAAGTAATTCATAGAGAAACAAAAGTCATAAATTAACTGATAAGTAACAGCAGCTTAAATAAGTAAGAAAGAAATAACCAAGCAGACTATTCACTTCTTCATACCATTTTAGGAGTTAGGATGTTGTCAAAAAATATATGACTGAGTTTATAGCCCTTTAAGTCCAGTTTTGGCTGATTAAAATTAATTTCAATGTGGACACAGCAATTACCCTCTTCACAATTCTGTTCCTGCGTCTGAAAATCTTCTGACCTATTTTCCTTAATGAAAGTGTTATGAAAATCAAAAAGTCTAATCAATTTGAAAATACCTTATTGATTATAAATGGACTAATAAAACGTTTTATTAGAAATAGAAGAAATAAGTTCAACATTGAAAAGAAAAAAATAGAAACAATTAATATGGAGTTGGACAATATTGGTTCTGTGATTTCTTTTTCTCAGATAATAGTGGTCCATTTCTGTCTCTGTCTCCACTGGCCACAGAGAAGAACCATTCTCTTCTCTTTTGCTTAACAGTTCTGTTGGGTAACAAATTATGTGATTTTTCTCTTGATATTTGTCTGCTCCTAACCTCCTTCTAAATTTCTAGAATTATAGCCTATGACTGCTCAGTCCCTTAACTTTAATGGTTTTGAAAAATACTGTCAGTCCCCCCTCTTCCAGTTCCTTCTCTTCTGCCAGACCTTGAGTCTTCCTGCTGGTCCACATCATCAAAAGGTTAAGTTTCCTGAAGACAAGGATTTTCTGATTTGTCGACCTGGAATTGATACAAGCTCCTAATGTAGTTCTTTTTTAGCTAACCTTCCTTGCAGCTAGAGCAAGATCATGTGTGCCAATCCTGGCCAATCCCAAGAGGGGCCTTGTAGGAGCATCCAGAAATGTCTCTTTTCTCTGTATATTGAAAAGAGATGTTTGAAATAAAATATCATTCTTCATCACTTGATTCAATGATGGTTGTGAGAGAAGCTGGTAACTGCAGCCACTTTACAGCTAAAGATGGTGGAACAGAGAGAGGGAAGTGCCATTGAACTGCTAAAGCTGTGTCCTCCTGGGCTACTTGCTATGCAAGATGATAAATCCTCATGTCTGGAGACACCTGCAATTGATTATTCTCCTCCTTGCCAGTCAAATGCTTTCTCAATAATGCCTCTTTTTCCTTCTCCAACTTTGCCTTCCTAGCCTTCTTTCCAGAAGCTCATACTGGCACATCCATTACCCTCATGCACTTGCTCATTTATTCACTTGATTTTGTGCTTTTCTGGAACCCAGGTTAGGATGATGTATTCTACCAAAGGGATACCGAGGGAATGATGTTGGAATGGCAAAAAATAATACTAATAAATAACCCACGATTATGGTCTGCATAGTGTACCCTATTTATGTTACCCTTGTCTAGCTGCTTCTCTGTCCTTATGAATAGTACTAATGTCATGTTGTAGCACATTCTCTTTTCTATTCACTTCTAGAGTGGGAAAGTGAATTTCCTTTTCTGGCTGGGGATCATCAGAATTTTTCTAAGTTCTTAGTCTACTGTTCCCATCAACAGAAAAACTTCCAAAATGAAAAGTTTAGCTCAATAACCAAACAAAAATTTTCTCTTATTTTTCTAGGCATCTTGTATATAGCAAAATGGGAACTTAGGAGTAAAGAAGTGAAAAACATGTTTTAACTCAAGCAATTCTGCATGCTAAAATGAAGGGGAAAAAAACAGCCCAAAGTAATTCTTCACTTACAATTCATTGTTTCACATAAAAATCTCTATTGGGTTTTAGTCAACTATTTAGTAATTTTAGATATTTCCTAAGTGTACCATTTATGGTTGTGTTTATCTGGACACTCAACTCCTTAGATTTTAATACGTTCCTTCAAAGCATAGTGCTATTCCAAAAATCAAAAGAACTTTGTACTCTCCTGCTTCAGAGAAAAAAATGTAAACACTGCACATATGAAGGAATAAAACTGCCACAATTAAAATCTACCCCATCAAATTAAAAATGAAACCTTGAATGATTGCCTAGGGTATAACTGAGGTAGTTTATTCCATAAACCACTGAGAGGGGAAAATGGTATGAGTTTTCTCTATATACCGTCACCATAACAAACCATTAAGTGCTTCTCAAAGAGCAGTTCCCAGGACCCAGCCCTACTGTACTTGCCACTGGGTGTTCCACACCAATCCACCACTTTGCACTTGACCAAGAAGGATGCTTTGGCATTTAAAACTCTAACACTCCCCGACAAAAGTAAATATCACTGGAGATCACGATGACATTTTTTAAGTTAACAAACACACTAAAAGAAATCACTTTGGCTGTTTATGGAGCAAAAGCTCAAACAAGGGCAGGCTCTACCTTGAACCTTTTGTGTGGCTCTGTTGTGACAGTTGGTTTAATAATTTAAAAGGATCTGGGTGAATTTAGAGGGTCAAGATGCATTAAATTCAACAAATATTTCTCTAGTGCTGATATATGCCAAGCAAAGCTTTTTGGCAACTGGGGCACCTTAGTGAGCAAATACAGAGGATGAGTCCAGGGCTCGTGGAAGATGACTTAAGAAAGGAAGATGAAGAAAAAATCATCAGTCTTTGCTCTATGGCAACAGGGTAAAAGAAATAGAAAAGGCTCAGGGGCAATGTTTTTGTTCCCTCCCACTTGTGTGGGATGCCCACAGTACAGGTATTCTGTCTTTGCGACAAGGACACAGTGAGCAGGCTCCAGCAGGATCATAGACTAGCTGTTAAAACCATCAGCTGGCCTGAACATCAAATTAGATGGGTGCTGTTAAAGGTCCCCTTTACTCCCCATTTTCAAATTGACTAAAATACATTTTCTCTTTTTTTCTACAAATGGACTCTACATCTGAGATGCCACATGAAATGCCTCTTCTTGTTGTGGGGAAGCATCATGATGCAGAAATAATTCACTTAGTTGCTGCATCACTTGGGCAAGAGAAACTTGGCTTTGTGTTCATGAAATGATGGTCAAATTTAGATAAGGCAATGATGCACATAACGATTGGGCCAACCTCTGGCACACAAACAGGAATTGTTTTTCCTATATGAAAAAGGAAATGAAAATAATATATAATTATTTGAATATATTGTTAGGGGTAGTTTCTTGTTTGATGAACTGGTTGACTGCTTGACTCCTTTTGACTTGGCGTGCAAAAGAAGTTGTAAGAAAATGCACTTTGCATGTGAGAATGAAGAGAACACAAAGCAAAGCTTGGCTTCTGAGCTTGGAATCCTCATCATAGCTTCTGACCCTTGCTCCCAGTAGTGCTCATATGAAATTTCCCACATGCCCTGAGCTGGTCTTCATCTCAGGCTGACAACTAGTGGGGTGGGAATGCAGTAGTTTTCCCACGTCTCCACTGCACTCCGGACTTTTCATCAGCTTACAAGGCGAGTGCCTTCTCTTCCTTGCCCAGCTCCAAAAAGGCCTAGTAGGAATCCTGTCATATCAAGCCTGAGAATGTGCTGACAGTTTTCTCCACTCTACTCTGAAGTTCTTATTAATTCCAAGAGCATAATGCATTGAGATTCCCAAAATCAGTACTGAAGCAACAATTTTCAGAACAATTAGTGTGTCAATGATTTATTCAGTGAATGCTTTCTATTTAGGATAGTACCAATGACCATTTCTAGAAATAAATAATTCTTATTTTTTATATTTGGTGTTTCCAGTAAGTATCATTTTATGTTTCTAAATAGTTGTTGACAGCAGAAATGGAGGGTCATGATTTAAGGGGACAGGAATCTTAGGAGTATTGGCACAGAACCAAAACCAAATAAGAACAATAACAAAAATACATTATTTTCTAGCAACAGAAAGTTACAATATTTATTTAAGAAACAATTACTGAGCACCATCTTCTGTCAAGTAGTTTCTAGGTGCTGTGGATGTCAGTGAACAACACACTCACAAAAAACAATTTCTGCCTTCATAAGATTTGCATTCTATTAGGTATTAATAAGTATAATAAATAAGTAAAATGTGAGGTTAAATGTGGAAAAAAGAAAAAGAAGAGCAGGGTAAAGGACTAGGAGCAGATCACAGTATCACACATAGTGGTCAGGATGGGCTTTGTTTCCAAGGTGACACCTGACCCTGCTTGCACAGAGCAGGCTCCTTATCACTTTAGGGCAATAATAGCAGAAATCCTTTTATTTTTTGAGTGCCTAGTATATGTTAATCCTATCCTAGGTGCCTTTCAGTAGCATTTCTAATTTTCAAAACTATCCTATAAAGTAGGGTACTTCATCTCATTTTTTTACAACAGGAAAATGAAGGCTTAGGGAAGTTAATTATGGGGCCCAAGATCACACAGCAAATAAATGTCCAAGCAGCAATCTTTATTTTGGTAACTCATTCAAAAGCTCATGGTCTTTCTCCCCTACCAGTGTTGCTCAAGATGTGGTTTCTCAAGGTATAGGGTAGGAAGCTACTAGAACTCTCTGGAGGTGTACATTAACAAGTGCAGATTCGAGGTCCCTATGCAGGTGCTACTCAATTCCATTTTCTGTAGAATGACCCAGGAACATGAATATTTAACAAGTTTCCATGAAAACTCTGCCACATGCTCAAGTTTGAGAACCACTATTAAAACGTGCTGCCTCTGCCTTTCGATAGAGTGATCATGATGTTTGTATCATGACCTATTTCTAGCTGTAAGATTTCCAAACCAGGGTTGAAAAGCAAATTATCATGTGCAAAAGACTGTCCGAGACTGAAGTATGTGTTAGCCTCTGGATCTAAGTGCTTATTCTGTACTGTGGGTCAAAGCCAGGTTTGTTTCTGCCTTTGCCCATTAACCCAGATCCTAGCCACATGAGAGAGGCAGTCTCAGCATTAAGAAATTAAGGACACACAATATTCTTGGGAGTCCCTGCTAGGTCTCTGGGGGATTCTATATCCCTTCCATCAATTCTGAGGAATCACTGTCTTCAGGACACATTCTGCCTTCAAGAACAACCTCAGAGCCACTTCTCCTAACAAGTCTTCCCTTTCTAGTATTAATGGAAGTGACACCTTCCTTTCCCAGCTCATAAAATAAACCCTTTCAAGAAGTGAAGCTTCACAATTGCTATCTACCTTTACCTTTCAGGCCCCACCCACCAGCTTCATCCTTCCTTGTTTGAAAATTGAACAATTCTAAAAGCTTCTTTAAAAAGAAAACCAAAACAAAATGAAATAGCTATATATATGGCTGCATTTTTGTCCACCCACACAGACCAGCTCTGTGAACCAACTGCTAACCTTGGTAATAACCAACTAAATTCTGAAATGCCAAATATGCCAAGAAAATCCAAAATGTGATGCAATTTTCTTTAAGAAGGATGGGAAGTTGGTGCTGGGATATTCAATCATGAAAATTTTAGAAGGAGAAGGGATCTTGGATATCACTCATTCAACATAGTCCTTTGATAACCAAAGAAATCAAAGAAAATGAAATCATGCTTGGCACAGTGGTGCATGCATATAGCTTGTAATCCCAGCAGCTCAGGAGACTGAATCAGGGGTATCACAAGGTCAAAGTCAGCCTCAGCAACCTAGTGAGGCTTTCAGCAACTTGGGAAGATCCTGTCCCAAATAAAAAATAAAAAGGGCTGGGGATGTAGCTGAGTGGTTAAATGCCTCTGGGTTCAATACCAATTCCTGGCACTTAAAAAAAATCATGTAGCTAATGAGGAGCAGGGACATGACTATATTTAAGTTTTCTGGCAACAGTTTATTCTTATAGATCCAACTTGGAATCTTTGCTCCCTATTTCCTCTCACTCTGCTGTTCTTTTTCTCAATACACAATTCCTATAATCAAGAATGATTATATTGTTGATTAACTCACTCTAAGAAAGGTATCCTTAATTTCTCCATGCTCAAAGATTCTCACATGTATAAAGAACAAGGATTGGTAACAGGGAAATTAATTCAACCAATATTTATTTTTTTCTACCATGTCCTGGGCACAGGCATGATGTAAAAAAGAAAGTAGATGGAAATGGACAAAAATTTACATTTTAGTGAGGAAACACATTAAAAAAAAAGAAATCTGTAAAACTCTCCATTGGTATTGGTGAGTGCTAAGGAGAAAAAGCAGAGAATAGGAACAGGAGGTGAGGATGTTTGTGGGGGGGATGGTGTCAGGGGTGGAAGAGTTGCATTTTTTTTGTGGTGCTGGGGATTGAACCCAGGACCTTATGCTTGTGAGGCAAGCATTCTACCAACTGAGCTATATCCCCAGCACAAGGAGTTATATTTTTGACCAAGTGGTCAAGAAAGTCCTCTTTAAGAAATAAAGATCATATCTTGCGAACACACATGAGTACTACCTAAGAGAATCTCAACACCTATTCCTGCATAGAATGATAAACAAAGATCAGATTTGGGGGGCTGAGGCTGTAGCTCAGTGGCAGAGCACTTGCTAGCATGTGTGAGGTAGCAGAATACAACAGTCACTAATATGCCATCATGTAAAAATGTGAGTATGTAACAGATGTGATTCTGCAATCTGTATTTGGGGTAAAAAAGGGAGTTCAAAACCCAGTTGAGTCAAATGTATGAAAGATGATATATCATGAGCTCTGTAATGTTTGGAACGATCAATAAAAAAAAAATCCTTAGCACCACATAAAATGAAACAAATAAAATACAGTCATGCTGTCCATCTACAACTATAAAAAAATTTTAAAAAGATTAGATTTGGGAAGGTTGAAAAAAGTGGAATACTGATTTTTTCCCCCTGCTGCTGTTAGTATTACAAGTGGCCAGAAACGGGGAGAAATAGGATGGCACAATTAAGAGGCAGCAGCTACACTTTCAAGGATGCCAGGAAGAGTTTTGTTAGTATCTGAGGTGAAAAGAAATGTGTGATGGTTTATAGTTTAATATAAAGGAAAACTATGCTTAGACAGAATTTAGAGAATAGAATTAAGATTGATGAGAGGTATTATTTTGCTAAAAATAATTCAGAGAACATGAAGTAATGCCAAGACTACTTGGCAAGATGATATGTGACTTAAAACTTGACAAAAATGTTGAAAAGTTCAGACATTTGATTCATCCAAATATGTAATTAATTATGAGGATTGGGGCTGAAGTGTGAAATTTATATAGAGTTGATGACTAATTCAACAGTTTTGAGATCTTACCATGTGCTACACAGGGACAATATTTGAGAGATGCTAAGGAATGGGACACCATTCTACATCAGGGAACTTTTTTCACTGTGGGTAAGTCCGTTTGCTCTTCCTCCTGGGCATCTAGCCTGAATACATTTCCAAGTCTTTCTTCTAGTTAGGAGTGGCTTGTGAATAAGTTCTGGCCAATGCGATCTTAGTGCATATTTGTTGGATGCTTCTTCTAAATTTGCCCATAAACCTTAAAGGATTGCAGTGTCTCAAAATGCAAAGTGATGTGGTTCCTCAGTCATCACCTGCAAGGCTATCTGCCAAATATCTGATTCAACAACAAGATATCATGTCAACAAGATATTTACATCTGTGGTATTAGAGTACTGAGATTTGAGGCAGCTTGTGTTGCCCAAGTAATAAAATTATTAATAAACACTCACATAGACATTTACAGTTTCAATAATGCTTTCACATATTAAATGATTCTGACATCTACTCTGGGAACTAGATCAGATTTTCATTTTTCCCATTCTATAGGAGCTGAAATTGATACCTACTGAGCATTGAATTACTTGGTCATAATCATATAGGTAAGACACAGAGGGCAAGTATTCTAAACCACTAGCTCTCAAATTTATTTAAAAAATTAACATAAGAGAAGCATGGAGATCGATCTATGTAAGACATTTGATAGCATAGACAAACTTAAGAATATTCAAATGAGCCAATTTTTATTCTTGATTGAAAGAGTCACAGAAGACTCTACTGGAATAGCTAGGCTTTATGGTGCTCGCAAATTGACAAGAGAAATGAGAGAAGAAACATGGAGACAGTTCCTGTAAATTTTGACATGTAATATAAGTGGAGAACAGAAATAGAAGAGAATTGGCATTTGTTCTAATGTTTCAAGGGAAGCTGGAGCAAGCAATGCAGTTTTATGAAGGAAAACAGGAACTGGTAATTCAATACAAATCAAAAAAATATTTATTGAGTGCTTGCCAGATGGAGGGCCTTCCAAAACTGTACAGAGGATACAGAGAGGAGATAACAAGGGCACAGCCCTTGTTTTAAATGCATTTATAATCTACTAGGGGAAATGGTCACAAATGACCGTAACACAATGTTGAATAAGATAAACATCAATAAGAACAGCAATGGGGTTCAAGAGACAGAAAAAAGGCATGAAAAAAAAAGACAGAAAAAAGACACAGGAAGGAAAGGTGAAGCTTCATACAGGACACAAAATGTCAAAATTGACCCTGGAGAAGGTACTGTCACTGAGGATTACACACATTCATGAACACATGAACTCACAAGGACCACAGACAGAATTCCAAAGAGAAGGGTTTTATCAATATTTTGAACAAGGATCACTGCTTTATGAATAATTAAATGACTCCAAAATATGATTCTTGTTTACGGGACAACAAAATGAAATTTATAATTAGGGTATGTTTGTTTAAACATGGAATCAAAAACTTACAGTAATATCATGTTATAAAAATTTCTATTCCTACCAAAACTGTCTAACTTCCAATGAATTCACTCAACAATCAGCATTATAAACCACAAGGTAGTGAATTTGTGTTTCATTATGTCACCAAAGGCAATCAAAAGGCAGTTCACTAAGATGTTCTGCCAAATCAGGGCCACCTACCATGAACAAGGCTTCATAATTTTCAATCATCTTCTGCACCACAGCAATGATGGCCGTGCTCTCTTCAGCTCTGGCTGAGCTCTGGACTGAGAATTCTTTGTCCGATGACTTCTGTTTGTGCAACAGGTTGGGCCCAAATATGGTGGCCAAGTTTAGAGATGTCATTTTGTTCCCAGTGACCTATTGGAGAAGGGAATACAAGGACTGTAGTTTTGTTTGCTTTTCAAAATACTGGATGATTCAATCAAAGAAAGTTCTTTCCTTTTCCATTTTTTTCCCCTGCAAGAACAATATCATCTGTCAGAATCCATGAAAGATACTATCATTTTCCTTTTGTCTCATATATTGGATTGAAGCTCAGAGTTCAGTTGTCATCTCAAAAACATATTGAATAAAATTTTTCAATTTCAAGGTGTTTATTATGAAACTGGTACTATATAAAATTTCTATCCTGTCTATACTTAAAAAAATATTGATATTCACCCATCCATCTCTTCATCCATCCCTTTTCCCATCAGTCCATAATGTTTTTATTGATCCATCCAAATCAGCACCTATCACAGGCTAGGAATTTTTCATGGATACTATTTAAATTTTTTTTACAACAACAATCATAGCACAGCCCTAATTTTAAAGGGCTCACATTCTAGGAAGGAAATAAGCCTATCATTTTCAGGTAGTGAACATGAAGTATAAAGCTGTCAACTCCAGAATCCATGGGAACACTACCATAGAGGTAGCAGTATTTGGACAACATCTAGATGGAAGAATGGAGTTTGCTGGGCTGAAAAGCAGAGAATCTGGGGCAGGGGGCAATTTCACAATAAACACCATAAGCAATGACAAAAGCATGGAAAATACATTAAGGAGTGTCAGGAAGCTCAGTGCAGCAGGGGGTGTTGCAGGAAAGGCTGCATCTTTCAACTAACAATCTATGGCCCAGGGAATGGCACATACAATGGAATGAGAATACCTGAGACACATCACCACAATCTAGGTTACAGTGGTTAGCTTTTCAACTAAGGTGGAAGAAGTAGGGGTGAAGAGAGGCATCCAAAATTACTGAGGTAGAGAAAATGAGAGGGATAATGCTGAGGGTGATGATTCCATGTTTGAAGAAACAAACCAAAAAAAAAAAAATGAAAATAGAGTAGTCAAGGAACATGGAGGTCTGAGATTGATTTTGTTAGACTTCAACAACCTTAAGGAGCACCTGATGAAGCAGGCCAAGACTGGGTCAGAATAAGAGAAACCTGTGCCTGAAAAGAAATCCTAGGGGAATTTCAAGTGTGTGCTCCCCTGTGGTAGATGTTCACCAAGGTATTATGCTCCCCTGTAGATTGAACTCTGGTGGTTCTGATGGCCTAGTTCAGAGCCATTTGGATGGTGTGGCAAGAAGTAGAAACAGTGAATGGAGACACTTTCTTCAAAAGGTCTCATGGAGAAGGAGGGAAAAAGATGGGAGGAGCTAAAGGGGAATACATGGTAAAGGAAAGGAACTACTCTTTAGCTGGAAGTATAAAAATGACTCATGTTTGACACATCAAGAAATAGAAAGCAAAATAAGCATATAGAAATTACATGCCCATAATTATTTCATCACTTCCAAGAACCAACTGTTCAGTTGCTTTTCTCTGTGCAATTATATATATATAAACTGGGGTCACACTCAATGTATTATTTTGTGCCTTGCTTATTTTCTCTTAAAAATAAATTTCATTGATCTGTCAATTTCCAAAAAGTCCTATTTTAGTCCTTTATTGGTTCCTAGTATCCTATTACATGAATAGATCCTGATTTGTTTTAATCACAGCCAACTAATGGATATTTATGCTGTTTTCAATGTTCTGTTATTATTAAAACTGGTACAAAAACAGTGTACTCACAAAGATGCTTTGTGAGATTGGCTGAGTATTGTCTTAGGAGTAATTCCTAAGAATTATAATAAGAGATAGGAGAAATTTTAAAGGCTTGGAATTTCCTTTTTAAAATTTTTAGTTGTAGATGGACACAATACCTTAGTTTATTTATATTTTTATGTGATGCTGGGGATCGAACCCAGTGCCTCACACATGCTAGGCAATTGCTCTACCACTGAGCTACAACGCCATCCATAGAACTTCTTTTTACTCATTTGGTTCTTTTTTTTTTTTTTTCACACAGGAGAGATAATCTGGGTAAGTTTCTCTAGGCTGTGATTTCTCCACCTCAGCATTAGTGACATTTGGAGTCAGAAATCTTTGCTGCAGGGGCTGTGCTGTATGGCAGAATGTTGACTGGCCTTAGTCAACTAAATGCTAGTAGTATCCCTCCACCTCCAGTTGTTTCCTAACATGGCAATATGTCCTCTGAGGGTCAAAATTTCCCTAGTTGAGAACTACTGGTCAGTGTGAATTTTTATTTCTCTTGTCAATTCTAGCTGAAAATCTAGGACTATTGAGGGTAAGGATTTTTCTCTGGGAAGATATACACAGCCTTTGAGATGTACATGGGTGTCAGCATAGAATTCAGGAGTCTTAACGAACAGCTGAGATGAAGGTCCCTGAGTTTTGCCCTCTTCCTGTCGAGCACAGAGCTGCTGGCCACCTGTCCTGCAACTCTAGTGTGGCACACGGCTTGCTTTATTTTTAGAAGGTGAGGCCATTTTCAGGTAAATGATTTGGTGCCAAGGGAAATTATTCTGTGCAATAAACACTAGGAATTTAAAAGAAAGCATCCTTTCTGCAGAACCTTCCATTTCTCTCTCTCTCTCTCTCTCTCTCTCTCTCTCTCTCTCTCTCTCTCTCTCTCTCAGAAAACAAATCATTCATTTATTAATTTTTGTTTTTTTTTTCTTTTATCTTGTTGATGTAAAGTTTGACAAGTTTTCATTTCTCTTCCTGGAAATTCATGGTTAAGGATAAAATCAAATCCGTGTCATTTTCAAATTCTTCCATTTAGAACTCAGAGGCAAATTTAGTGCTTCCCCTCCCCACTTTAAAGTAATATTAGGGTTTTCTCCATTTTTAACATTAACAAATGGAAGATTTTGTTTTCTTTTAAAAGAATGTTTAGTACAAGGACAATCCAGAGTTCTGTTTCCGCTCTATCCTTCTCTGGTTGCTATTCTGGGAATGCAATACAATCCGTCTGTAAAATTGCACATAGATTCCAGCTGCGGACCAGGCTGCTGTGGTTTGTTACCACTTTTTGGTTTTGCTTTGTTTTTCCGTTTTATTGTTATTTAAACTGGAAAGGGGATTTGCTCCCAGACATCTTCCACCCTTGCTCCCCATGTTTCAGCATATATTTTATTGTACATATATGGTATGTCTAGGTAGTACATGCACTGGAGGCCAGGACATTATTGCATTATTTAATCAGCCAGCCAATACAAGGAAAACTTTTATCTTCACTAAATAAGCAACATGGATCACTTTCTAAGCCTCATATAAATAGCTCACATTTATTAAAAGTTTAGTGTGTACAGACTCTGGGATAGGGGCTTTGCTCAGACTATTTCAACTCTTTCTTAGTATAAGCTCCCAAAACAGCTGCTGTTGTCTTTATTTTATAGATGGGGTGGCCCCAGAGCTAGAGCTAGGAGTCAGTGCAGTAAGAAGGGATGCTATTGGCCACACTCCAGGTGGCCTCATACTCTGTCACATGAGTGCACCTCCTCAAGTTGGCTGTAGGCTTGGCAGACCCTGCTGTGGCATGGGGAGATGGGAAAATGAGCTTTAAAGCTGGGCTGGAGGAGGCAGAGGCAAGGCAGGCACTGATCCTGCCAAAGTTCCAAAGCCAATTTACCACTTCCTAGAGGCATTTACCTCCTCAAAGATCAGTCATTTCAGCTCTACTTTGGTTCTTTTTTGCCTTGTATATAAACCCTTTGAGAACTCTATGCCAACTATGGACTCTCTCACCACACAAGCCCATATTCACACCACGTTTTCCATGCAATGCCAGGGGGTTCTCGGATTCTCTGAAAAACCAATGCTCTGGAGGTTTCAATTTTGTTTCTATTCTATTGTTTCTAGAAGAAATGAAATATTTCTTAGATTTGGGAATTTCTCTTTTTCCTAAGTGGCAAAGCAAATAGCAAACTAAACAAAATGGAATAAAACAAGAGAGCAAAACACCACAATTCAATAAAATATCACTATTTTTGCTTCAAGAAAAGCACTGATTGATTAGTAAATAATTTTCCTCATGCCTTTCTTTTAGATATCTTTCAAGTCCCACCAGCTAATGGTGTATTGGATTTCAAGCACCTACTAGAAAGGAAATGTTATGTTCATTTTATAGATGAGGAAGCTCAGACCTTCCCCAGCTCCTTCCTCTTCCTCTGTTTCATCATAACAAGGTCGTGCAGCAAGGTGTTGACAGAGCACGTGAGAGCTTTAGGGCTACTTGACAATCTGGTTTAGTTCTCTTCTTTTTTGTAATCCATAAAACAGTGACAACAACAACTGGATAATATAAAGTAACAAATAGGTAAGAGAAGTTGGAAATGCTTTGTTTCTTGGCCTTATTTAATAATTAGATTTGCAGCCTTTCTCTAGTCTGTCCATTCTGTGTTCTCTTCCTGCTCATGCCAAACCAACTAAAATCTTTTAAACATAAAAACTTTTTCTTTTTTCTCTATCCCCACCCTTAACTTGCACTCAAGGAGTTTAGCTAACTCCTAACCCTATGCCATGATTTTGTGGTCCATCTACTCAATCCCTTTGCACCCTTTGATATGTTGTTTACATTCTGTCTCCTACATGGAGCCATTCCTAACTCTTCTGGTCCATGTTCATTCCTTCTCTGAATTTTGACAGTGACTTTGCACTGCATTCCCTAACTCTACCTTGTGTCCTCACCTCTCCTGCACCTCCTAGATGCCACAGCATATCAGAACAGTCATTGGAAAAATTCCTAAATGGCAATAAATGGTTTAGAGGAACTCAGGGAAAGTACTCAGGACATACAAGACTCAAATACCAAGATCATCCTTAAATGGAAACATTTTTAAAAGGAATTGCTGTTTTCTGTATTGCTATTGATAAAAGCTTCCTAACTCATTCTCTCCCTGTCTCAAATAAATCCACAGCATGAATTATATCACCTGTTACCAAAGCCTTCCAAATATTCAGGTCTTAGTAGAAAGAATCACCTAACCCAACAGAGGAATGAAATACTCTATGAACATGGCCCAATTTCCTCTTGTTTTCTCAGTACTGACTCTTCTCTGTAGTGTTTACTTGAGTCCAAGATGGCTGCACTGGCTGTTTGCTTTCATGTGACTTCAAACCTCTCAGGGAAGTAATAATGTTCTTATGTTTCAATAATGTTCTTATTTTAATCATTAGTCCTTCATTTTGATGCAAGGTTAATCCAAGAGTGTCTGGAAACCTTCATGATCCCTTGCTTCTTTGTACAAATTTATTGTTACCAGGATATTTTTATATTACTTAAACCAAATTAGGCCTGATACACTGTTTAGTGCCTTCAAAGAATTTATTTTTTGGAGATAGAATCTTGATATGTCTTGTACTTCTGGGTTCAAGCAATTTTCCTGCCTCATCCTCCCAAGTAGTTGGGACTATAGGTGTGCACACTGTGTCTGGATCCTAGTTGGAATTTACATTCCCTGAGTTTAGATGATAAGATCCAGGTATAGGAAGGCAAATAAGATTTGTCCAAGTACACATAGTCAGTGGATTATAGAACCACCAGAGCTTTACAATCAGGGGTAATTCTGACTCCTCTCAACCCAAGTAGAGACTTAGCATGTTTTGACATATTTTTGGCTGTTACAGCTTGTGTTTGGGGCATATTACTACTGCTATCTAGTATGTAGAGGCCGGGATGCTGCTAAACAAACTACAGCATACAGGGCAGCATCCACAAGAAAAAATACTTGGTGCCAAATTTCAATCATCCAGAAGCTACAAAAACCTGAGATGTACCCTCAGTAGAATTTCAGTTTATTTCTTCTAAATCCTAGTTTACATTTCTTTTCTCAGTAAGTTAGAATGGCTTGGGTTTGAAGCACAGCTGGACATTTACTAGTCATAAAATCAATCTGACCACTAGCCATTATGACAACATTGTGTGAATTAGAAAAAGGAGGGCCTTCTTCATGATATTTTACTATCATCTGCTAGGATTTTGTCCTAATAACTCTGCAAATCTACAGTGGCCATTAGGTACATGACACCTCCTCGGAGTGATGAAATGTATAAATGTGCCACTTGCATGACCCTTAGTGAAGGTTCCCTGTGGGGTGCTGCGTAACTTACCTAACCCTTTTGGCCCTAAGTTTCCACCGTGAAACATGTAGACAATGATATCTCTTTTGCCTGTTAGAATTTCTTTGTGTGTTTGTGTATGTGTGTACACATAAATATTTTATATAAATATATTTACTAAGCCAGCACATGGAAGGAGAGACATAAATTGTAGCTGGTATTACAACATGGTAAGTTTCTTATACCTATCAAAGAATGTTTTATTTGATCATAGGCAATGGAGTCTTGTTCAGCTTTGTAATGGAAAAATATCTGAAAATAATTCTAAAAAGGCAATATTGTATAAAGTTTGACTGGACTTTTCACTTTCCTCAATGCATTATTAATCACCTGAGACCCAACCTTCTTCTTCTCACATAGCACACAGGGAATGTCACAGAGGCAACGGGTGTACCTTCTGACATGAGGCTCTGTCTTTACCTAGTTATCAGGCAGATGACTCTACATTTTCTGTTAAATCTTCAGTCGATAAAGGCTGACACCCAGACAGGTAATATAACTACGTAACAATTATGAGAATTATAGTACTTCCATTAAAGAGCTGTGTATGCTGAAATGAGGTGTCAGGGTCATATTATGAAACCTGAAGCTAGCAGGGGTTTCACTAATTATAACTCCCATAGAGATAAATGGCTAACTCAGGAAAGTTCCATTCTCACACTCACATGGAGGAGGGGGAGGAGAAATGCAGAATTGCTTTTCTAGATTAGAGTGAAAAAAATGCACATGACCATCTACTTTGGGAACTAAATTTGACAAGACCAGAACTGAATCCACAATATAGCTGAGCTCTGTTTAACAGTTATTTAAATAAAAGTTCCTATGATTAAGTAAATTTGGGGTGGCTGTAGCTTCTTCTTGTTGATTAACAGTGCATGTTAGTTAGTACATTTAAGGGTTTGAGCCCTCCTGGGAAATCTGATGGCAAGGAGATGTTTGACTGCATGGGATCAGATGGGAAAGGGCTTTTTTGTGAAAGTGAAGATTAAACAGAGTAACTGATAGTAGGCCATTTAAAATAGAAGCCAACACTTCCTTTGTCCAAGGACGAAACCAAAAAAAAGATCTTGAAAAACATTTTGAAGCATGAGAGTGACCAAACAAAAAATAAAGCCCCAAACCTCAGATCAGGTAATCACTGTGGCCTGAGTCGTATCTAGGTTCAACCAGAACATGCCTAAATGGTCTGTGGGATTATGCTTAACCTTCCTTTATCAGTTGACACTATGTGACATTGAGATGCAACAGCAAAGATTAGACCTTCCACTGCCCTCTACATCTGGTTTGGAAGAAGACTGACTCTCTATTGCATTCAGCAAATCCCTATTAATGGGGGGAGTTTTAAGGAGAAAAAAGACTCCTCTCAGTGAAGTTCTGGACTTCTTGCTCCTAGTACAGATGAGACCCCCTAGAGACAAACTAACAAAGTAAGAATGGGATGTCTTATTTGGGCTCTAAGTTAAAGAATCAGATCAAACCAGTTACAAGGTTGGTAGCCTCCGCTCACCCCCACTGCTCTACTTTCACATGATTGCAATCACCTCTATAGCACGTTGTTTGTCTTCTCTTCACAAACAAAAATTCATGGTCTTGAGTAAAGCATCATCATGGAAAATGACAGTCTCATTTGGAAGCATCCTTGAAGCATACAAGGAGGCTAATGTGCATTTAGGGACTGCCCTCCAAAGAAGATTTTGTATTGATTTCTTTCTTTATAGACAGGTCAGAGATGGAAGGTGTAATTTTCTTCAACTGATGGCCATATTAATGGATTGCCCTTTTAAAAATCAGGAGAAAGGAAGAGTCACATCATCCATGGAAGTGAAGGGGTCCATACCTCTTGCCCATCTTTGCTGACATTGTCATCAGCATGCCTGGCCACGATGGAAAGGAACTGTAGGAGGCGATGGAGGGTGTCGCAGTTGCAGGGAGGTAGAAGGTAGATGAGGAGCTGTAAGGTGCCCAGCTGTTCCTCTGGCTCCAACACTATGAAAGGCAGAGAGAATTGCTCTAAGTGAGAACGAGGGGAGCTCACATGGTTCAGACACAGAGAAGGAAGGGAGGAGGAATGACCTCTTTTCAACTGACTTAACAAAGAAGTTACCAAGGAAAGCCAGTTTATGCCTTCACCTTTCTCCCATTACTTTAGCAATTTAGTCATAAGGTTCTATGACAGAAAGAACAATTAGACCTGGGGAAATAGAACATCTAGAGACTTCATGAGAAAGACGGTTCTATTCCCCTTACTTTCATGTCCTTCCTTTCTCTGGCATTACTCATCCTGATTTAATGGATTTCAGTCTATTGTTGGTAAATATTTACTAACAATGGCCTCGAATTGATAGATGTTCTGAAATTTGAACTTATAATGGATTTGAGGTCGTTTCCTGTTGACAAATACACAAGGGACAGATTTTTTTTTTTTTGGTAATACCTGAGACATGTAACAAAGACATGGTTTTGTTGTTCTCTTGTGATCCCTTTTGAATCAAAGCACTGGAGGAAGACATGTATGCAGGATGACACAGCTCTGCCCTATCTCTCCTCTCCCTAGATATTCATGGAGTCTTTATCTGCAGCCCCAGAAGCAGGTACATTAAAAGTCCTGAAATTGAGCTATGCCATCTTACTTCCCCTGAAATGTTTTATGCCCACTTTCCTCCTTCTACTTTCTTTGACTCCTTCTTCCTTGTACTTGAATTTTCAGCTCATTTTTAGGCACAGACTCACTTTGATCTCTCACGGGTACTCCAAGCATCAATTTATAGCACTTTTTCCTGTCCTGGGGGTCATTTGAAAGCATACCCAATTCTTCTTGACTATTTCCATTTGTTTTATTGCAAATTCTTCTTAATAATTCTACCTAGAGTAAACCTCAGAAAATTCCCCAAATACCACATTCATTAGAGACTGATGAATAAGGACAAAAACAGTTGTTGGCAAACACATTTCATGAGTGAGCTGGACATCCCAGTATTCCAGGGATACTTTCCCACAAATATGGCTGTACTACGTACAGAGAGTGTTGATGAAAGCTGTGTACAGCTCTCTAGTAAGAAGGGGATCTGGCATGTCCCTCAGGAACTCCTTCAACAAGGCTGCCACATCATGAACACTGTGCTCTTCTTCCAGAGAGACGTCAATCCCACGGTCAAATTCCTCACGTAACTGGAAAAACAATGGTTCAAGTGGCAGTCACATAACATACCTCAATGTTCAGAGTCCACCAAAAGAAATGTTTTAATGTGTACCATCTGGTACTAAGTCTGCACAGACCCCAAGAAGGAAAAGTAAACAACATAATGCTTTGATCCTCAGAGTCTACACAACCTGGCTATGAATATATATGTATTTATATCCATGACTACATGTAAATATACATACACATACACACATACACATTCCCATGAGTAAGTATACATATACAAGTTTAAATGTCTTCTTAAATAAAACTATCTGTGCATTTCCTGTTAATGATGGAAGCAAGGGTTTCAAAAATCACAACCAGAGTATTGGGAGGAAGGGCTAAGGGATAGAAGAGAACTTGGGTTAATTGTAATTATGGGAGGGAGAAATCAACCTATTGCACACTAGTTATGCATGTTACTAATTCTGATATGTTGGAATTTTTATATTTTATTAAGATACTCAACAAAAAACCTAGAAGACTATTCTGCAAATAATGAAACTAAAAACCCTGATAAGATATTTGTAACTAAGGCTTAAAAGATGACAAAATTTAAACAAAGGCTATCTTAGATTTGTCAATTACCAGAAGGATTCCCTGCCTTAATTTTTATACTAAGTCTATTAATACTTACAACAGCAGGAAAACACAACAGTAAGAAGAGCATAACAACTCCACATCATACTTTCATCTTTGACCAGCTCAATTTCTTTTATGCATTATTCTTCATTGTAGAAATAATTATGCAAGTCTATGAATTTACCCTATGCAATTAAGTATGCATATGAGAGCTCATTTGTTCAAACATTCATTCAACAAACATTTACTGCATTTTTCCTGTGTGCTAGACTCTATTACAGGCCTTCCAAGTACACTGGTAAATAAAGACATATCCCTACCCTTCTCCATCTCTCAGACTAGTTGAGACAAAGTGATAAAGGGATAAACTCACAAATGATTAGCTATTCTTGTGTGTGTGTGTGTGTGTGTGTGTGTGTGTGTGTGTGTTTTGCTGGGGATTGAACGCAAGGCCTTATGCATGTGAGGCAGGCACTCTACCAACAGACCTATATCCCCAGTCCTAGCTATTCTTTTTAAAATAGTGTTCTGGGAAAAAAAAGTCCAGAGTGCTAAGGAGTGGTATAATAAAGTAGAATGGTGAGTGAGTTAGAACATATTGCATACTTAGAATCTAGTTCTAAGGAACCACTAATTCGATTTTATTGAGTAATCCTTAGATAAACCTCCATGCAAAGATTCTCCTTTAACTGGATCAAGATATGACTGATGAAAAATTTCTGGCACTCTCTATTTGTCTACCTGATGTGACTACCCACCACTATCCTGAATTGGTCAGTGATTCCAGACAACTCACTAACAGTGAGTGTCAGGAAGGTAGAATGGAGAGGGCTTCCATCAGCACTACTCCAACAGTGCTCATGGAGACACATGTTTCTTTTCTGAGCACACACATGCAGAAAGAATGGACTGTTCAAAGAGCTTGGCCAATAAAGTAAGAGTGACTAATTAAATTGTGTGATTTTTGAATTGACATTCTAAATTTCTCTAAGCCTCAAAAGAAGAGGGTGAGGGGGGCGACTTTCACAGCTGGTGGGTGGATTTATTGAGATGATATTTGTGAAAATATTCTGCAGTTCTGCACAGGTGAGAGGTCTAGGAAATGTTGCAATGCTATCTTCTTTCTTGCAAGTCCTCTTGAGAAATATAAATGTTGCTTAATAATCTTTTGTGTGATCATTAAGAATAAAAACCCACAAACCAATCAAAGTGTTTCTACTTCTGAAAGTGCTTTTTATCTTGATAAAAAAGTGAGGGGCATTTATTTCAATTACTTTTGATAATATAAACAAATATCATTTCATCAGTTCCATCCAACTGAAATTTGTTTATATTTGGCCTTTTTTTGAGTTGGTGAGTTCCTTATTTCCTTCTGTTGGAACCAACAGAGGGGAAAATATCATTTAAATTTTGTTTCACTAACAAATGAACTATTTTTTCCAAAGGATTCAAAGGATGGTTTGCCTTTTATGAAGCCATCATTAACACAGAGATCTGTCTGATCATAGGAACCTATTCTTGACAGTCTAATATCAAACTTCTGTTGCAAGAATGTTGTATAGTACTGAGGGAAACCAAGGACTATGGTTTCATGATAAAAGAATTGGAAATCAATTGTTCTGTGGAAGCTTAAGAATTATTTTGGGGGCTGGGATTGTGGCTCAGTGGTAGAGCACTTGCCTAGCATGTGTGAAGAACTGGGTTCAATTCTCAGCACCAGAGAAGATAAATAAATAAATAAAGGAAAAGTCAAAAGAAAAAACAAAAACAAAAGAAAAAAAGAATTTTGAAAGAATAAATGCATAAACATAGTATCTTATGTGAGGAGAATGTTAATGACATTTTTATGTCACATTTAAGTAAAAACAGGCACAATCATTTTCTACTTAGTATCACTTACTGATTAGGTACTCTCTGAATATCCTGCTTTTACACTTTCAGTAAGATGTTTATCAAATGGTTTTCTTTGACTGAACATGGTATGGACATTTCTACACATTTTCTTTCAATTGCTTGATCCTGACTCTATAACAACTTTTCTGAGCTTCTGAGTTGTTGCATTTTATCTCCTAGAACTAAATTATACTATAATCAATTAGAGGGTACATAAAATATGTTCAGAAGGTAATTTGCATAAACTTGAACTAGCACACAATAATTCAATTAAAAGTCAAATGAAATGGACAATACACTCTTGACCTTTCACTTACTTGTCTCACTCTCTTTTTTGAGCTTCCTACTCGGAATATCCCCACTGTCTGGAGACCTGTAAATAAGCAAATACAATCAATAATCTTTGTTTTATGTCTGGAGATTCTGGAGGAAATCAAAATAGAAAAATAACAGAATGCCATTATAGTACCATGCCATGCAGAGCAACAGTGGCTTTACAGTGTATACTAACACTTCCTTATCCCGTACTACTTATATTCTCTGGATGCCAAAGGGTTAGCACTTTCACCATCAGATTCATTCTGTATAAAGGTTTCTGATGAAAAATTTCCACATGATATTATATATTTCTGCAACTTCTCCATATGAGAGAAAAATTGTAACATTTTTCCATTATTCAGAAAATTACCTAAATGTGAATTTTATATGGATTTTAGTTTTTATCATCAACTTTAACATAGATGTCTCTTATTTGTCTAATCACTAAAATGTATCTCTTAAGGAAAATCTACAAAATGCAGAAAAATGTAAATAGTACTTTAAAGATGCCTAATACAGAAATAATTACTTAAAATTTTGGTTTATTTTTATCTAGTCTTTTATATCTATATCTATATAAACATAAATTTATATCTATGTATATATAATCATATCTGTATATAAATATGTAAATACATAAAACATATATTTACATATATATACACACACACACACAGATATATATATATATAGAGAGAGAGAGAGAGAGAATGCCACCACCTTCCCTCAATATTATGCCACAAATCCTCATGTCATTAAACACTCCTCCTTTGTAAATGTCATGTGAAATGGATGCAAACTACTTTGTTGTATGAATGGACCATTATTTGCTCCAAATTTCCCCCAAATGGTGTGTAAGTCTCCCCAAAATACCCAGACTTGCTTTGTTATGATAAATGGCCCTACTCAGAACAAATCTGTTCGAAAGTCTTTGATCACATTTCTGATTGTCTTAGGATCATGTCCTAGATGTGGAGTTATAAGGTCAATGCATTAAAAAAAAATACCCTACCTACAACATAAGTAGTATTCTAAAAATTAGCTCTAAAAAATCTCTATTTTTTTAAAAAATGTAATATCACTACCACATAGTAGAAATTTCAACAATAGTTCTTTAATAGTATTAAATTTCCAGTTAACATCCATATAAGGTTCACAAAGCATGACATGGTCAATGTGTCTTTAGTCTCTTAATTCACATGTTCCCCCCTCCTTCTGGCTCCCCCTGCTACATAATAAGGGGTTTGACAAACAGCATTGATTTCCCACTTTATATCTTCCAATCATCTGATTTTATATCCTCCAATCATCTGTATTTGGACACTATGTAGTTTCTCTATCCCATTTAACTCCTATAAAGAGATAGTTAAGGTGTAATTTTGGGGTAAGAATACTTTACAAGAGGCATTGTGTTCTTCCTTCAGGGGGCATAGAATGATGTCAGACTGAAACTGCTAATGGCCATTCGAAGCCATGTGAAGACAGATGATCTGAGAGTAAAGCCATAAAACAGACCACTCATGGTATTATTCAAATCCTGGATTCAGCTGAACCTAGATCTGACTCCCAAGTTATTAATAGGGACTGTTAGTTTTTTCAGGAGGAGAGCATTTTGTTTAATATAGTTTTACTGGGCTTCCTTTCTCCTGCCAATAAAATAAATTAACTTGGAAAGAATTAAAATCATCATAATATCATTTCTTTTCACACAGAAACAAAATGTACCTCAATCTGTAAGTCATGTTTTATGTATCTTGGTAGAGTTTTGCAGTTTTCTTCATGGAAGTTTTTTTTACTTATCATTACAGAAATTCTGGGTATATGTTTTTATATTAATATGAATAATTTTATTATTGCAGAACATAATTGATTATTGCTTTTAAATTGAAATAAATATTTTATATATTAATTTTATGAACTTGCCATATTAAGTGTTAACAGTTTTTTAGTTGGCTTTCCAGATGTTTTTAAAATCAGAAAAGATAATATCCATAAATATCCCATTTATCAGTTTTGTATCTTAAAGTATTATCCTAGATTTCCATAATAATTTAAGAGAACTGCACTGAAAAGCTGGTTATTGCTGATTTGCATAAGTACAATTCGATGCTTTGCTTGAGGATGAGATGTTGCTTTGCATCTATTTCTCAAAGGACTTCCATCTCCTTGTCACTGCCATCAATTATTACACCTGATAACATTTTTTTTTTTTTGGTACTGGGGATTAAACTCAGGGACATTCAACCACTGAGCCAAATCCCCAGCACTATCCTATTTTGTGTTTTATTTTGAGACAGTTGCTTAGCACCTCGCCATTGCTGAGGCTGACTTTGAACTTGAGATCCTCCTGTCTCAGCCTTCTGAGCTGCTGGGATTACAGGCATGTAATTTATTGCTTCTTTGTCTCTGGGAGTTTGAGAACAGAATAATTAAGCTATTTAGAATAAAATAAAGAATTATATTTTTCATGTCAAAATGAGCATACCAAGTATCCCCTTCAAAATTCATGCAATGATTTAATTAAATAATACATGTAGAATACTTAATACTCATTTACTTCATTCAGGGTCTATTTCTCCATATATAATAGTATGCAGAAATAGACCCTGAATGAAGTAAATGAGTTGTCATATGTGCAAACTAAAAAAAGTTAATGTAATAGGAAGTTTTAGTAATTTTAATTTCGGCTACACTTAATTTCTTATTCTCAGATGATTTCTGAATAGTTGAAATTTCTACAGACGTCAGATATCACATAGAAATTTTCTATAGAGGTAGGACTATTCATTTTTTTAAAGAAAGAGAGAGAGAGAGAGAGAGAGAGAGAGAGAGAGAGAGAGAATTTTTTAATATTTATTTTTTAGTTTTCGGCGGACACAACATCTTTGTTTGTATGTGGTGCTGAGAATCAAATCAAACCCGGGCCTCACACATGCCAGGCGAATGCTCTACCGCCTGAGCCACATCCCCAGCCCGACTATTCATTTTTCTGAATTTCTCCCATCTGTTTTGAAACATTCATTTAAATTACATCATCTCTGCAATTACTGTACTATTTCACATTTTAAAACTGGTTTAAAAAATAATTCATTATCCAGGCATGGTGGCACATTTCTGTAATCCCAGTGCTTCAGGAAGCTGAAGTAGGAGGATCTCAAGTTCAGAGCCAGCCTCAGCAATTTAGTGAGACCCTGTCTCAAAATAAAACAGGCTGAGAAGTGGCACAGTGATTAATTGCCCCTGAGTTCAATCCCTGGTACCAAAATAAATTAATAATAATAATAATTTAGCAACTAGAGATTGACTGCCATAATTCCTATGTACCTCAATGAAGTATAATCTGAGATTTTTTAAAATTTAACTTTTTGAGGTAGAACTAATATAATCTTTAGACAGTCAATGCCTTTTTCTGACATAGCCTTACAGTGATTTTCCTCAAAGAGAAGATACAGTCTAGGCATTCAGTAACTATGACTTAAGATAGTCACTGATTAAAAACAGGGAGACAATGAAAAGGAATAGATCTGATAAAGAAATGTTACTGTCCCAGAAATTGATGTGATCATCTTTCTCCCCTTTTCATTAGAAACTGAAATGGAAACTAGACCCAAAAGCACCTGAATCTCAAGCTTAGGGGTGTCAAGAAACCAGGGCAGGCACAATAAGTACTAGGTCCCATCTGAAAATCAGCCTAAATCCCAGAAATATAATTTGACTCTGCTATATTTTTGTCTTTTTTATGGAAATGTGTACTTCTGGGAAATTGAGGATGTATAAGGAATTTTGACCTAAGTATAGAAAGCATTCAAATGAAATATAAGTGAGGAAGTGTTGGGTACGTGAATATAGATGGGGCCAATATAATGGTCAAAGACCAATTTTGGAGAGGGTGAAAAATCCTCAACAAATGTTTATAGGACTAATATGATTCATGTCCTCTGCTACCCAGTTCAAAAACAGGCAAATAAAATATTATGTAAGAAAGTATTCTGAAGTTTGCTTTTTTCCCCCATTGGTTTAAAATGACCAGTGTTAATCTATTTGAATTTGAATGTGTCTCTTAATTTTCTAGAGCAATTTGGTTGAAATATCATAGAAACCTGGAATATAATCAGAGCCTTGGAAGGCCAAAAGATTCTTGCCTTTAGGCAGTAAGCTATATGTTAACTCTTCTAACTATTCCTTGTTAACTATTCCATTTTTATTACTAACAAATAGATGAGAATGTCAACAGTAACCATGTCTGCATGATTGCCTTAGAATTTTTTTTTAGTTTTCATTTTTTATTGTAATAAGCATATTATTTTTAGAGTAAAGAAATAATTAAGAAACTTTTTCCATGTTCATAAATACATGTTTACACTATAGCAAACAAATTTACATTATGAAAATGGCAGTTTAATGAGCCAAAAATCTAGATTGCAGCAAAAATTTTAAAGAACTCGCCATCATTTCAATGCCAACATATTAACCGTAATTTAGTTGCAAAGGATTACTGTGGAGAAATTTTAAGTGGACATTATCTATAAAATGGCAAACAGCTATATGTAAACCCATAGTCAAAATAGTATATTTTCTAGTAATCTAAGCAATGATTTTTAAAATATGTTTTAAAAAATAAGCTGAACTAGTATTTTTAGAGGAAACTTTATGAGTAGCTTCAATATATATATATAAAAAACTGACTCTGCTCTGTTTGAAGGTGGGCTTGCAGACAGAAGGTGGGCCCAGCCCAATAGAAGTGGCCCTTTCCTAAATTTCTTGCCCAGAGTCACTTCTGAGAGCTCTTGAGGGCTGAGCTATCCAAATACCATCAAATTACCCCCAACAAAGCTTGCTGAGTCCACAATCCCTTAAACAAACATTCACATCTGTTCACTTTCTTCACAAAAGTAAGTCTGGTAAAGAGCCCAGTCAAGGAAACTCCCAATCAAGGGAACACAGAGTCAAAATTAGATGCTTAAAGGAATGGTGCTGACAGACAAGTCTACTTACCATGTTTTTCCAGATGCTGACAACAGCTGTCCACCAGCCTTGGAACCTGTCTGTAAATAGGATTCAGACTGAGTTTCTTATCTCTGGCTTTCTCTTTTTTATTTTGAGCCTCAGCAGGCAAGGAGAGTTGTAATGCTTCTAGTAGTCGAGATTGGTTGTCATCCAGATCGGTGATAGAGTCCACTGACATGGCACCCTATAGATAACATACAGACTTGAACAAGAGGACAGAGAAGAAAAATAGCTGCCTCCAGATTCTATGCAATCAATATTTTTTCCCATTATTATTTATTACTCCTAAATTAATACCACTTGATTTAATCAATTTTGCTATATGTATCTCAAAAGGAAAACAGTATTTTTTGAATAAGTTAGAAAATCTCCACAACATAGGGTAAGATATTGACAGTTAAAGTTTCAACAATAGACAAAATTTTCCAAATGGAAGACAAGAGATGGGAAACATATAATTAAAATATTTTGACCCAACCACTTCATTTTATGAAACAAGAAAAAAATCACATACTCAATGAATGAGGTAAAGTCAAAGAAGTCTTGTGAATAAAAATTCCCTTAAATGTGGCCCTGGGAAGCAGATTTTTAAAATAGGAAGATTCTATAAAATAGTCTTATTTTAGTTTCCTCCAGAAGCACATAATGTACTTTATTAGGAGGTTTCCCAGGAAAGACCTACAGAGGGAATAAGAAAGGGAAGGGAAGGCAGCCCAGCAAGGGAGAATCATCAAGCCTGTTAACATGGGCAACTGTAGGTCCATCTCCCTGGAGAACCCCAGGAGATTGTGTAGATAGTGCCCTAAGGAATGAAGGAATCAGTATGTTTATACACTAAGTCTCAGGAATCATTAAGGACAGCCTCTTGTTGGGGCAGAGAAGAGAACTTATCTCCTTAGTACTTAAAACTTGCTATCTGCTTGTTTTGGGAGCCCCTGGTCATCAGAGCAAACCCTCAGCAAAGAGTTGAGGTGCTGGCAGATGGAAAGTGGGTTGGCATGCTTGGAATGATAACCATGTGTACTGCAGCCACCCATCTGTGATGAAGCATACAGGAAGAAGTTGGCTGCTGGTGTCCTAGTAGAGGCTGGACAAAGGACAGGGCATTCGGAAAGCCCACTGTCTAGGCTCTAGATTTTCAGAAAGCTAAAATTTACAGTTTTACTATTAACTGTCATTTGAGTTTATACCCAGTGACAGGCTTAGATGAACAAATTCATTGTGAAAATTCAACTATTCCATAATTTTGTCATTTCTTCATTTTTAAACATAGTTGGTACTACAGTCAACACAGGGCACAGGTCTTGCTTTATCTTGGAGAAATCCTCCATGTTGGTAGCTGATTGATAATTATGGATTTTAAGTTTAGGTCATGTCTGCAATTTTTATTAGGGCAGTCTTCAATGGATGAAGATCACAAAGATTTAGGGCCTCCAGGCAGAGGAAATGGAGAGATCTCTCAGTGACCAAGGAAGTCTTAGAGATGCTTTTCTGACTCAGCCAATTGTCAGATAAGTATCTGCCTGCTTGAACAACTCAGCTTTCCAGGTTTGAAATTTAAAATGCCAAAATAGCACGGTGTCTAGAACATAGTACTCATTTGATGACTGGTACCATATTATTATAGTATTGATTTGAAAGAGGCCACATGTAGGATCCTATGGTTCTATTTAAGGGAAAAATGCTCAATTGAAAGAAAAAACTATCTTTGTTTATGAAGACCCATAGTCAACTCTTTTGGTCAGGCACATTCTCAGATAGGTAGTGAAGAAATTAACAAAAACACTGGGTCCTGTCCTCAAGCTTCACATATAGTGCAAGACAACAGACTATAAAGACAGACCAGGATCAGTGGCAATAGTGTAGAATGTTTAGGTTGTCATGGAGTACAGTGGTAACAAAGGGGTGACACCCAACAGCTTTGAGAGGAGTTGGAGAGAGATTTAAGGATGTGCCAGCTGTTCTATGTACAGTACAAATGCTCTCTGAAGGAATGGACCCAAGCTACACATTCAGTCTTCACATGAAGAAAGACTCGAAGAATAATCTTATACATCTTCCGTGTTCCTAACATTAGTGTTGCAGAAAATTCTGGCCAACTCACCCTCCTCCTGGCCCGAGGAGCTGGTTCTGGGGTGTTTGGGGATGTTGACTCATTTGGTGTTTCTGAGGTTGAGCTGAGAGATGAGTTACTGCTTGAGAGTTCTTTGTTTTGTCTTTTATTTCCAAATGGGAGGAGGGAAGCCACAAAATCAGATGCATCCTTCTGCTCATCCCTCTGAGAATCCTGCTTGAGTTTGTAGGCCCGGTCATTGGCAATGACTTGGGATAAGGGCATTCCAAAAGCTTGTGGGATGAATTCTGGAACCAAAACCCGGACATTCACATTCAGACGCTTCATAGACCAGTGAAGACACTCATTTACATGTCAGACCAAAGGGGAAACATGTTCAAATGATAGTTTTCTGAAGAACCAATTAATCAATCAATAGACAGAGATGACTTTGTGTTTATCAGAATGGCCAAAGTTATAATTTCAATCAAGAAAACTAGTTGGTATAAATAGGCATTTTGGAAATCTAGTTATCCAGTTTTTTTCCTGTGTGCCTTGAGTCTGTTTTAAAGGAAATAACTTTAAAGAGAAGTGTGACATTTTTAATAGAGATCGATAGTACTTTATGCTCATGAATACACAGTTTCCAAACTCAGTCTTTGATTTGTGTGTTTCAGAAGTCTCCGAAGGCTAGAAGACATGTGGTGACTGCTCTTATCCATTCATTAAGAAGTATTTATTGAATACCTATTATGTGCCATGTTAAGCCACACATTGGGGATGGGTATAAAGCTTATAAAACACCCCATCCTTGCTGGTTTGGGGTTCAGAGTTTAGAGTGGGGTTGGGGAGTGCAGAGTCAGATATTTAAATAATTATAATAAAGTGACTATCATGTGTTATAATATATACATGGAGCAAAGGCTGAAATTCAGTTAAGTAGGTACACTTTTAGGTTCCCAAAATAAAAAGCAGCATGCTAAATGAAAACCTGAGAGGCAGAGGAGGAACTTAGGAACAAATTTGCTCATTTTACATTGTGTTCCTCGTTCCTGTATCCCACCACCAGCTAGCTGGGTTGTGCCTGTCACCCTCATGATCTTTACTCAAGCCATTCTGCTGGCCACATGTAGAGATGGACTCCACCATAATGTATCTGATGGGGAGGCCCAGGATATGATTTTTTAAATCCTCTAATAAGGAAGGGGCACAATGCAGAAATGTATGATACTATTTGGAGATGTACATATAGTTATTTGCATTCTGCATCTATGTAGTAAATCCATTTGTATACATATATATTTGATTCTTAGGGCCAGATATTTTGTGGGCAATATTTTAGATTCATGCTAAAAAATGCATTAATAATTCAATCAAGGGCATTATTCCTGTTAGGCTCAAAATTAGTCTCCTAGCAGCAGCAAATTGGAGTCTAGTTTCTCCCTTGTTTTTATAAGCCCTATGAATGAAACCAGAATGATCAAGGGAAAATAATTCTAAGGTTCTTTGTTCAAGGGAAAATAATTCCAAGGTAGTTCACTAACATTAAATCAGGTGGAAATAGGCTTTAAAAGGCTTTACTCTTTGATTCATGACAAAATTTTAAACTAGGCTAATGGCCAAGTAGGCATTAAAACAAGAAATGCTACTTTAAAGGCTTGTATCTCTGGTTCTATCAAAACATGCAGTTTGTTTTGAAGTAAAAACTCTAACTTCATTTGGGGATTTTTAGAGGTGCTTGTCATTTAGTATCAACATACTAGGTGACATGAGATAATAAAAAAGTTAGGCATCTGTCCACTGAGTGATCAATTTGGACAGTGTAGCAAGATCTAATATTCTCTACTGACAAAAGGTCAGTTCTACTACTAGCAAAATTAGAAAGCAAAAGGGACAATATCAGACACCAGCTGCATACCCTGAGGATTTATTATACAAATTAGTGCTATCTTGTCTGTGGAAATAAGCAAATATTCTTACTTCAAAAAGAACATTGAAATGTATGAGGTGCCACATGTCTGCTCATGTTAGGCAGACATATAGTAGGGAAAGGGACTACTGAATCTTCTGCTAGCCATTTTTTTCCATATAAGGAAACCTAACCAGACTCATTTAAATATTTTTAATATCTATAGAAGAAGTAAAAACTGTAGTTTCCTTTGGAATCTGTCATTTTTTAGTATCTGAAAGTCTGTCATTCTACTAATTGGAATAATTTAATACCAATTAAACAGATTAAATACATGAAGTCATTCTCCCTCACTTATTCTTCCTCTTTTATTCAAGAGATGTAACCACCCACAACAGATTTTTATTTCTCTCTTGAAGGCTTTATTTTCTGGTTGAGTTTATTTCTTCAGTGGTAGAGTGTGGATGTTGTCTCCTTAGTTTCTTATTGCTTTCCCTGAGGACTCTCACAAGCTTCACAAAGGAGAACTCTCTCTGCTCTAATATGTAGTGCAGTATCTATGCAGTCTCTCTAAAATTTTAGGAAGGATTCCTGAATATTATTTATTCTTAAAAATATGACTATTGTCAAAGAGAGGACTCATTACCAGTCTACTGAGCAAAAGCCTTGTTTATATGTAAATAAAGCATTGGGTACACATGCCTATGTATGGTTTCAAAGCTCTTCTGTTGGATGGGGAGGAACTTTGGGACTCTTCATGTTGACAAAAGCTAAAAAATTGATAATTGGATTTTAAGACTACAAGGAAATTACCCAAGATTATCTGTGCTGGGTCAAGGCAATGGATATCATGTTCTAGTCCATGGCAAGTGTTCAATGAGGAGGCTGTTCCCCGGCTGTTTTCATCAAGTAATAGCACTCCATAATGACATTCAACATATTTTCTTTGAGAATTTCTACATGGTGATAACTGATACTTGATTTTTATATTGCTATTTAATATGAAGCAAAAATAAGGATTGTATCAACTATTCTTTATATAGTGTTACTTCACAGCTCATATATAATGACACACTTGGACAGTGAGTAACACTAAAACAGCATTATAGGATTTCAGAATAATAGGATTTCAGCATAAAGAAAGGTGCCAGAACTGGAGTACTGTCAGATTTTTTGTTGATTAATAATACATGGCATAATGTGTCAATGTCCTGAGGGGAGGGGATGTATCCCCACAGTAAAACCTAATCCTATGTGCTCTGATTAAGAGGCACAGTAACTGGAACAAAGTAGCTATTTTTAAACTATCCCCCCAAACTGATTTCTTTTTTGACATAAGAAAGAAATTTTCTTAAGTTCTGAAAGTTTTACAAATGCTTTCAGTTGCCAAGTAATTAAACTAAGAGAAATTAAGTGTGTGGGACTAATCTATATGAAATGTTTTCTGAATCGGTGTTAATCTTGAATTAATTTCCATCATAGAGATCAAAAGGTAAATAGAGCATTGCTTGAGTGGCAGGAGGGACATGGGAGTGTCACATGATCTGCTATGTATTTTATCAAGGCAATTAAATAACATGCAGAACATGATTTGTTCTGATAGAATCAATTAATGTAGTAGCATATTAAACACTTTGTGAATCACTCTTTATTGGGACAGCAATTTGACTCTGAAAAGCTGCTCCTCTTTATTTTTAGATGGCCTAACCCAAGAGGTCATTTAGAGTTTCCTGTTTTCCTTCTTTTACTCTTGGACCCAAATGATCATTTTTCACATGCACAGCTGTTATGAACCCAAATGCTAATATTCAGTGGGAAGGAAATAAAGTGTACTGATCACCACTGTGACAGACTAGCACATTGGTGCCCTCACACTCTGGTTCCCAGGTTATCCTCATAATGGCTTCCAATGTTGACATGAACAGATCTTTATGTATAGGAAATGTTAAATAATTACTCTTCACTTAAGTCTAAGATACATTGGGTTTAAACATCAAAACTACTTTATGAACCAATAAAAATGTGAATGAATGAAAAAAATACTTTATAAAAAATCAATACTTTGGTCATGGAGCCTGATACTTCCCTTTAGTTGGATGAGTGATATGTCTTTGAAACCATCAGGAGCTGCCATTTTTTCCCTCAGTGAACTCTGCAGGGCAGTATAGAACATGGCTAAGCTTTCACTGAGCCTACATAAATATGATTTGGTCTGGAAAATGTATAATAGACCAGTGTGTATTGGTCAATTACTTCCTTGGCCTTTCCTTCCTGCATCTTCATGTTTTTACTTCCTGCTATTTTGTATATAGTAATAAGGCAGCACAAGTACACACACACACACACACACACACACACACACACAATGCAAACATCTATCTTCTCCTGCTAAAATGCTCATTATGCTTAGACTAGCCTGAATATGTACTTTCAAAGAATCACCTAAAATCTATGTTGTATTTAAGTCCCAGTATGTATATCTCTATCCTAGATCAAATGAACATTAAGAGTTAATACATTACTAATTCAGAAGTAATCCCTTATCCACAGTCTCACTTTCCATGGTTTTGGTTACCTGTAGTTAACTGTGGTCAAAAAATAATAAATGGAAAATTCCAGAAATAAGCAATTTATAAGTTTGAAATAGCTTTTAATAGTACATTGTAATAATCAATCTATTTATTATTAGGTATTGTTGTTAATCTCTTACTCTGCCTAATTTCTAAATTAAACTTTATTGTACATATGTATGCATGGGAAAAAAACATACTATATGTAGGGTTTGGTCTTAAAACCTGGCAGGAGAATAAGCCTAAGCACAGCTCTACATGGTCATCTAAAAGGAAAAATGATGTGTGTGTGTGTGTGTGTGTGTGTGTGTGTTTAGTGTTACTTAAGATGTACACTTTTGTCAGTTCTATCAAAAGTAAGTAAAGCTGGAGCCTATAAAGGAGGGTTCTTGTGTAGGAGTGCTTAATAATAATGATCACAAAGGACCCTGGAGTCATAAGTTTATCCTGAATTAATTTGAGCCTGATCTCATAGACCTACAAGTCTTCCTGATCTCGTACATTGATAAACTTGATCTGTTTTTCACTGATATGATTATGAATTACTGTCTTCACAGTTTTCAGAGACTGGCTGAAATACTAATTGCTTTGGTGTAATTGTTTACAAAAAAAGTAATGCTTTGCTGTCTTGTTTATTGCTGTCTTAGGATGATACCTGCCCTATGTATGCCATGTCCAGTCACCTGCCATCTGCCACTGTGGATCTCTGGACCGCTCTGATGCTAAATGCCTTTAACTGTTCATGCCTCACCTGATAGAGAAAATGACTTTGGTTTACTTCCTCTAACTTTACCTTCTTTCAGCAGGAAGCAGCTTGGAGATGTTGTTGCCTATTTTCCCATAGAAATGGAACGTAGGAATTGACAGTGGGAAAATGTTAACAGTGATCTACTTTATGCTTTGAATATAACCCTTGCTGCTCTGCCACAGCAGCTTATTTTTAAAATGGATGTGTTTCTTTCTCTTCCTCTCTTACTGCTCCTCCCTAAACTCTCCCCCCCCCCTCCAATCTCAGGGGAAACAGGATTACCTTTCTTCCCAATTTTAGGCAGATTTATCTGTCCATGAGTACACACCCACCATAGGAATGAAGTAATCCAGACTTTGGGGATGGTGCCAGATCTCAGAAATATCTATCTCCCAAATTAACAAGCGAATTACAACTCCAACAGAGAACACATGGAATGTAGCCTTTGAATCACCTCTTTAAAAAGAGCTCTATTCCTGCTGATGGGGAGAATCACAGCCTCTGGGACAGCAGTTCCCTGTGTTTCTCGTTTGCTAGCAAAGCAATAAAACTTCTTTTCCTTTTTACGCAAAAAAAAAAAAAAACACCCATGCTCTAGGTACCCTTGCAGACTGAGGGACTCAGACTCCCTGTATGGGGATCTGGGAATTAGTTTTTTGCTATTTTTTCTTTGCTTGTTTGCAATACTGGAGATTGAACCCTGGCCTTCATGCATTCTAGGCCAAATGCTATCTTCTAAGCTAGACCTTGATCATTAGGATTTTTAAAAGTTCCACCTTTATGTATATATATAAAGCACTAATTTAAAAAATTATAAATAAATAGAAGGAAGACCAGTGCGTAGAGAAAAGGGAACAAGGAGAGGGAAGAGGGAAGGGAAAGGGGAAGTACTGGGGACTAAATTGGAGCAAATTATATTCCAGATTTGCATGATTATGCCAAAATAAACACCACTATTCTGTATAACTACAATGCACTATTATGAAAGACTTTTTAAACATTCCACGAATCATCATACTGTGTAGTCAGGGGTAAGGAAGGATTGCTGAAACTTTCACCTTTTTTTTCTCCCATCTGAGATAAACACTTGAAATCTCTGAAGATATTTTAGTTGGGGGCAATCTACTGGTATCTAGATAGTAGAGACCAAGGATACTACTAAATATCCTATGGTGCATAGGACAACCCCTGCCACACAGGTTTTTCCCATCTAAAGCATCAAATCCTACCAAGGGTGAAAAACCCTGCTCTAAGGGAAGCAAAACAATGATTTTTCCATTCTTGACAATTATTTATCTCTAAACATGATGAACCAAATGTTATGATCCTTAAGGCACAGTTCAAGGTAGATTCTGGTATCTATAGTGTGGAATAGGTCTTGTCCAATATTGATCATAAATGCATTTTTAAAATATCTGTTATTTAGTTGTTGATGGACCTATATTTTATTCATTTATTTATATGTGGTGCTGAGAATTGAACCCAGGGCCTCACACATGGGAGGCAAGTGCTCTACCACCAAGCCACAACCCCAGCCCATGCATTTATTTTTAAAGCCCTTGGATTCATTGCTTTCCATGCAGAAATCCAAATACTATATAAAAGAATTCCAAGGTAAGAATTGTGTCTGTTCTCATTCATCATGCAATTACTGATTCCCATGAAATGACTATACATTAATAGGACCACAACATTCAGAAATCATCTAATATAAGACTCTAAGAGAGAGCCACAAAAAATTGACTGTTAATGAGGCCCAGGTTTCCATTAGGCAGGCTCAAAGAATATTAATTAAAAATGACCATAAAAACCCTGAAAGAGGGACTCAAGTATCAGTTCCCTAAATAGACATAGAAGGGACACAAAACAGTGTGATGAGAGTCAGCAATTCCCAAAACATAGGGGACAAAAAATGATCATGCTATGATCTAACATAAAAATGCTGCGAATGGCACATCTTCAGTAACCCAGGAGGCTGAAACTGTTTCTCTCCAGTAGTCATGGTAGGATAATCCAAACTCTTTCTCATTCAGCTAGCCCTGCCTAACTGTCTGGATTCGCCAGACAGCTGGTTAGTGTTAGTGATGCTGTCCATAGCTACTTGATCCAGGTCCTCTTATGCATAGCTGATTGGCCAGAATAATTGGAACCACAAACTTGGCAGAAGTCACACTCTGCTCAAATGAGCTGAATTCATCAATTCAGTACAGGGATATTCAAACAGAGAAGAGTAGACCAAATGTCCCTTAATGGTATTCCATCATAGAAATCCAGTTTACATAATAAAATTAAACCACATACATCTATGCAATTCAAATCCCCACCAAATTCAACCATTATGCTCAATGGAAGATACATTTGTTTTATTTATTTCATCTTTTACCTCTGTCTTTGTTTTTCTCCTTTCCTAGTGAATCCAGTTTCTTTCTCAAAGATTTCTTTCTTTTTTGGCCATCTGTAAATATTAAAAGAACAGGAAGTTATGAAATGAAGTATACAAGTGATTTTATATTATCAATAATTACATTTGAGCAAAAGTATGACCTCTTTCTTACTTCACTCATAATTTGACATTTAGGAACATCTCTAAGAATGCATGAATATCCCTGATTTGGATACTACGTATAACCATAGTCTTGATGTACACTCTTAAAATTTCTTTCAGTCATGGAAAGTATAGAAAACTTCCCTCCTTCCAATGTAATTTAGCTTTGACATGTAGATATATTTGCTTTTATTATTACATAAGTCTCTTCAATTCTCTAGGGTTATACAAATCAATGTCCATCATGAAGCAAACATCCTTTTTTTTTTTTAGAGAGAGAGAGAGAGAGAGAGAGAGAGAGAGAGAGAGAGAGAGAGAGGAGAGAATTTTTTAAATATTTATTTTTTAGTTTTCGGCGGACACAACATCTTTGTTTGTATATGGTGCTGAGGATCGAACCCGAGCCACATGCATGCCAGGCGAGCGTGCTACCGCCCAAGCCACATCCCCAGCCCCAAGCAAACATCCTTAAGAGAACTAATAATACATACAGCTTTGACATCTGTGATCTAGTACAGTATCATTGGATAAGGAAATGGATTTGCGGATCCACAAAAACATAGGTTTAACTATCACTATGCCATTTACTATGGGTGTGACTTTGGAAAAGTCTCACCATTCTTATCTATAAGATGAGAATGTCATGGGGTTATTGTGAGAATTACATGAAACAATGCACATGTAGTGCTTAATGTGGAGCCTGATACAGCTTCACAAATTCATATCTCCTTCCTTTGTGGGGGTTGAACAGTAGCCCATGACACAGTTGCATCATAATTTAATTAATAATTTCCCCATTGATGGATGTTGGGGTTTCTATTTTTTCACTATAATAAGTAAGGAATATATCATTTTATTATCTGGTACTTAAATGTACTTCATATGTGGGACAGGGGATATAGCTCAGTTGGTAGAGTGCTTGCCTCACACGCATAAGGCCCTGGGTTCAATCCCCAGCACCACAAAAAATGTTCTTAATTTGTTTGTTTAAATTGCTAACTAATAAATATAGCCCTCGCATCAGTGGGCAGCTGCAGTTGAATTCCTGGGGTGTCATCATAAAATATTGGCCCCGATCATTGCCAGAATGTGTTTTGGAATTATGCAGCTGTCAGTTTAACTTGTGGGAGGTGTGAATTGGGAATCTACATTGTGATTGCATGACAGTCATGAAGCTGATGCCACCCGGAAATTCATGTTTAAAAGAGGGATTAAGAATTGATTTACAGGGCACACTAAAAATGTAATAAGGAAAGATGGTCAGCCCAATAAAATTTAAAAACAATACTCTGGTATCAAGGAAAGACAGAGTAAGCATTCTGAAACAGTAATGAGCATTCTTGGGATCCTCACAGGGTTGCAGATGTTCCTGACTCCTCTGAATTTTTGGAGGCAAAAGAACATCACAATATAGTCAACAGGCACATTCAATTATGCCTCCCTTTCAATATTTCAAAATTGATTCTCCTTCCACAAAATGAAAATAGTTCATAAGTGTTCTCAACCTTTTCAATTATGAAATTTGCATAGGGGAAAATTATGTAAATCAGTTGTAATGTGGCAAAGAGTCATCAATCTCTTTCATCATTTATGCTTTCCTATCCTCAACATCTAAAAGTTGATCTAATTACTAAGGCCTATTGTGACTTCTTATATAGAGACAATAAAACATAAAAACTGCACAAGATTTTAACCTGTTCTCCAAATAGGATTGATGGTTCTCTTATTTTGTAATGTTTTCTTCATTGGTAATTCATATCAGCAAATGTACTTGACATTAAAAAATTTAGTTTTTAAATCCTCTAGTTCCTTCATTGAAAGAGTCTTTGAGACAGACTAATTAAGTCATACATTAAAGACTAAGAAATTTAGGGTTGGGGTTGTGGCTCAGTGGTAGAGTGCTTGCCTAGCATGCCCTGGGTTTGATCCTCAGCACCACATAAAGATAAATAAATAAAGATATTGTATTCATCTACAACTAAAACATATTTTTTTTTAAAAAAGACTAATAAATTTAAAAAAGACTAATAAATTTATTTTTATAACTAGTGGATGGATCCTAACTTTCAAACAAAATGTCAAATAGTCAGAATACATTTAGGATGGGGGTATTTTCATTTAAGATAGAATGGCTTTAAAAATTTTTAAAAATTATGGAATGGATCATAAATAGATGTACCTAAATACCAATGTACAGTTTAAGTTTAAATAATATTTATAAGTTCAACTTTGGCATATTCAGCATATAAGTAGAGATCTAGACTGTTGCTTATACTCAAAGAACCACATTTTGCATCCCTCCTCCTCACCCCATGTGATTATTGGTCTGATTTTTGAAATAATCAATTGATTTTTTTTAGTCTTACTATCTAGGCATGCATAGGTACAGAATACAGTTTTTTTTCCCCTTTGGGGATAATGTGGATGGAATCACACTGTGGTTATTCTTTCTTATTTCATTTATTTCACTCACCACTTTGGGAGATTCATACTATAACTCCCTCAGGCAACTAAAAGTCATTCATTATGATTGTTACATAGCATTTTCTTATATGAATTTACAGTTAAATTCTTCCATTAAACCACTGGTGGAAATTTGTGTTATTTCTAGCTTTGGGGTATTAGGAGCAGTGATTTTAAAAATTCTATTCATGTCTTCTGTGCACATACTGATCTTTCTGAGAGGGTGTAGTTCAGAACCTGAAGCATCAGTATCACTTGGGAACTTTTTAGGGATGCAAATTCTCTATGGTTTCATCCAGACTCAGTGAATCTGGAGTAGCCTCCAGCAATGTGTGTTGGAACATACTCTCCAGGGGATTCTGGTACACACTAAAGTCTGAGAGTCATTGCTCTAGGGTATATACATAGAAGCTACTTTGCTAGGTCAGTGTGTATGCAGTATTAGGCTTTATTAGGTAGTATCAAACTTTTCAAGGTTGTTTGGCTCCTTTCTATTCCCACCAGAATTAGAATATAGTTACAAAAGGATAATATATACTTAAACTCCAAACTCCAAACAGTATCTTGAAACCTCCTTATAGCCAAAGTGTGATTTTTGTGAATAACTACCTACAATAAAAAGTGGACCTGTTTATTATCTTTTTTACTTAATTTGACATGAATATTTTTAATGGGCAATTATATGAAATAATACATGATGTACAATATTGTGAAGTGATACAATGTTTTAGTATGTCATTTTCTCTTTTCAAATCTTCAAGAAAGTGACCAGAGCTGCACAATGAAACCACTTGTTCCTCTTCTCCTTGGTGTTCAATCATTACTTTGCTTGGAGTCTTCAGTTTTTGAAGAATTTCTCATCTTTGCTTTCAGAGAGAACAAAAAATCGGATCAAAAGGTTTCCAGATTACGTGCTTGTACCATACAGAACACTTTATGTTCAATCAGTTCCTTGGATGGCAATAAGTGTGATAAATGACATTCTGTATTTGTCTTAGTTTTCTTTCTGCTGTTATAACAGAATACCATAGACTGGATAATTTATAAACAATGTAAGCCTATTTGGCTCATTGTTCTGGAGACTGGGAAGTCCAAGACTGAGAGGCCACATCTTGTGAGTGCCTCCTTGTTGTGTCATAACATGGTGGAAGGCATAATATAGGCATGTAAGAGAAAAATAAAGAGATGGAACTTGTAGGCTCAAGCCATTGTTATTAATCCATCCATGATGGCAGAGTTCTCATGACATAAGTGCCTCCCAGTAAGCCCTACCTTCCACTGAGGATTGTTTCTAACACCTGCTTTTTGAGGGACACATTCAAATCACAGGGTTTTTTAAAGAAATTCAACCTTCCAAACATCAATGCCATAAAAATATTTTAAAAATAGCTTTATTTAATTTATTTATTATTATGTGGTGCTGAGTATTGAACCCAGTGCCTCACACAAGCAAGACAAGCACTCTATCACTGAGTCTCAGCCCCAGCCCCCATAGGAATATTTTTAATGATGCAAATAGTAATTATCACATGCTTGCTTACTGCTTACAGTGTACACATTATCTTAGAGACAACAGTGATCTGGAGGACTGTGTCCTGACCAGAAACCATTTTGGAACAAGCACTTAGGTATTGGCTCCCATGTTCTCTCCTTTAACCAGGCATCATAGAAGTCTGTATTAATAAACCCAGAGGAGACCACGACCTACATGGGAGACCATACAAACAAATGACTCAAGAGCAGATGGTAAAGTAGCAAGTCTTTTATATCCTAGTGATCCCAAAGCAAAGGACTCATTTTGTTGGAGGTAGTTAATATGGGCATCATATTGGTGGAGACCAACATTAAGCAGGGTCTTTAGAAGAGCTGAGAATAAGAACACATGAAATTGCTCCTGTAAGACACACTATTCATGGACTCATTTGCAGATGGGTAGTGCTCCATTTTAAGGCCTGTTTTTCTAGCTAGACTAGAGGCTCTCTGAGGAGAGAACCATGCTTCTTCCAAGGGGATAGCACAGGATGATGCATGCCCTGAGAACTTGTTGACATAGTGTAAAGTCAGAAAATCAGAGATTTGTGATTGGGTTTGAGGAAATTCAGAAGCAATGAAGTATATACTCAATAACGTTAAGGTGATCAGATTTGGAAAATGAAGGATATAAAACAGTATTTTCCATATTGAATTAATGCTAGAGATAAAATAAGAAAGGCAAAAGTACTGACAGCACTGGGTCCCACATTCCTCTATCCCTATAGGCCAGCATAGGCACCTGACCTTGAATCACCATACCCATTTAAATTATCTGGAAGGCCTTGACATATGCAACCCAGTTAAGCCTAAACAAAAGTTTCCCACTCTTTCAAATCTTATAAAAAAAATCCTGCTGAAAAAAGTTTGAAAGAATGCTTTTTGGCACCACCTCCCCTGTTTCCCAGCCATAACTGCCTCTCTATTTACTTGGACCAGAAAAATAGACTCTCAGAGAAAGCAAACCAAAGGAATTCATAGGCAAAATGAGTGGAGCACAGTTAAAAAAGTGAGGAAAAATTATATGCACAAGGACAATTGAGTGGCAGAATGGGAAGTAGCTCTTTAGAAACTGAATATAATATATGCCAAATTTTCTTAGCCTGGGTTTGATGATACTTGAATCCAGATATGTCTTTATTATGGGGAATTGTACCATACATCATAGATATTTTGCAGTATCTATGGCATCTATCTACTAGAATCCATAGCACCTACTCACTACCTATTGCAACAAGAAATAACATATCTGGGCATTACAAAATGTCCCCAGGTACCAAAACCACTGAGTATCAGAACCACTGGTCTATGCATAAAACTCTATCTAGAGAGCAGCTATGAACCATGTGATTGTGAATAAAGCATTCATATTTTCCCCCTTGTTACCAAGTTCAATCAATACCAAATGTTTTTGTTTTAAACAGAACTATATCAAAATGCTTACAAGTTATTGAGATTTTTAGATATCAGGATGAATTTTGAGCACAGAAGCACTTTCCTTCATTTTATGAAAAACAGAAGGCTACCTATAGTTATCTTTCTACTAATTCCTAAGACTATAGGTAGGGAAAGAAGGCGAGTTTCTTTATAAAAAGAGCCTTTTCTTTCTTTCAATAAAGTACTATGTCTTCTTTTGGGTGGAAAGATCTGGTGGAAAAGCATTTGTGGTGAATGGTGGTATGAATGGATACTATTAAACATTTGAGGAAGGCTCTAGAGGACTAAAATTGTGCATGAAAAGACTTACTAGCCCAAACATCCATAGGTCAGAACAAGGATTCATCAGAATATTTTAGGGAGACCATTTTGCCATCAAACGGAACTGTTCAGCAATGGAATGAGCTACATCCATAAAAGCACCATTTGCTATGGCTTCCATCTTGGTTGTACTCTGCCTTATATCCTTCACTCTGAGAGAAGTCAGGTCACTGTCAATCCTATGCAAAGGACTAAGCAGTAAGGAACTGAAGCCTCCAGCCAACAGCCATATGAGTAAGCCTGGACACAGATTCTCCAGAGCCAGACAGACTAGCTTTCAGGTAACTGAAGCACCAACTAAGCTGGCGAACCAGAACAGCCCAGCTAAGCTATTTGAAGAAGCTATGTGAGATGAGAAATATTCATCATTTGAAAGAAAAAAAAAAGGAAAGGAAATGATGCTAATCTAAGTGTAATGTAGTATCCTAGATGAGATCTTGGAACACAAAAAGACATTAATGGGGAAACTGGCAAGGTATGAATAACTCTATTGTTTTATTGATGATTATACATCAAAGTTGGTTTCTTTGCTATGATAGTAGTCCTAGGCTATATAAGTGTTAACACTGGGAAAAGTGGGTGAAGTACAAAAGTAAGCTTTGGACTATTTTTGTGACTTTTTTGTAAGTTTAAAATTATTCCAAAATATGGGTTGGGGATGTGGCTCAAGCGGTAGTGCATTCACCTGGCATGGGTAGGGCGCTGGGTTCGATCCTCAGCACCACATAAAAAATAAAATAAAGATATTGTGTCCACCGAAAACTAAAAAATAAATATTAAAAAATTCTCTCTCTCTCTCTCTCAAAAAATTATTCCAAAATAGAAAAAAAGGAAAATGTAGTCTTGAAATGCATATTAAAGAAAAAAAGTGCTAAAGTTGTCAAATAATCCTGAGCAATAAGAGCCAATGCAGGAGGCACCATAATACCCAATTTCAAATTATATTACAGAACTATATTAACAAAACAGCAATGGTACTGGCATAAAACAGATGTGTAGACCAGTGGAATAGAGTAGAAGACAGAGACAAATCCACAAACATAGTCTTCTGATCCTTGAAAAAGGCATGAAATATTTTATTGGGCAAAAGATAGCCTTTTAAACAATTGGTGCTGGGAAAACTGGATATCCATATGTAGAAGAATGAAAATAGAACCCTATTCCACACCCTGCACAAAAATCAACTCAAAATGGATCAAAGACCTAGAAATAAGACCAGAAGGTCTACAACTGCTAGAAAAGACAGGGCAATACTCCAGCACATAGACACAGGCAATAACTTCCTCAACAAGACGCTTATAGAACTCAGGAAAAAAATAAAAAGAATCAATAAATGGGACAAAATCAAACTAAAAATCTTCACTATAGCAAAATTAATAATTAATAGCATGATGAAAGGACCTACAGAATGGAAGAAAATCTTTGCCAGCTGCTTGTCCAACAGAGGATTAATATCCAGAATATACGAAGAACTCAAAAACACACAAAAAAATCAGTAAATGGGCAAAGAACTAAACAGACAGTTCTCAAAAAAAGTACAGATGGGCATCAAATGTGTGAAGTTATGTTCAACAACTTTTAGCCATAAGGGAAATGCAAATAAAAACTACTCTGAGGGGCTGAGTAGAGGTGAGGGCTGTGCTACAGCACTCACCAAGCGTGTGTGAGGCACTGGATTCAATCCTCAGCACCAGATAAATAATGATAATAAAGGTATTGTGTCCATCTACAACTAAAAATATTCTTTAAAAAACTACACTGAGATTTCATCTTATTCTAGTTAGAATGGTAATCATCAAGAATACAAATAATAATAAATGCTAGAGAGAACATAGGAAAAAAGGAACACTCTTATAACTGTTGGTGGAATGTAAATTAGTACAACCACTATGGAAATTAGTATGAAGTTCCTCAAAAGACTAGAAATGGAACTACCCTATTATCCAGTCATACCACTTCTTGATATTTTTTAGAAAGAATTGAAGTCAGCATAGTATAGAGAAAGATGCTTATTGGAACACAATTCACAATTGCCAAGCTAAGGAATAAGCCTACATGGTCAACATAAAACTGGATTAAAAATTTTTTAATACATACATATATATATATATATATATATATATATATAGAGAGAGAGAGAGAGAGAGAGAGAAAGGAGCTTCACTCAGCCATAAAGAAGTATGAAATTTTATTTCCTGTAAATGGGTGGAATTAGAGAACATCATGGTAAGTGAAATAGCCAGACTCAAAAACTCAAAGGTCAAATTGTCTATCTCAAATATGGAAGCTAGAAAGAGAAAAAAAAGAAATAAAAATGAATCTTATGATAGTAGAAGGTTCACTAATAGAGTAGAGGAAGGAGATTGAGAGGGAGGGAGGAGAGAGAGCATGGGGAAGTTCTGGGGAATGAAATCCACCAAATTATATTATGTCCATGTATGAATCATATATATATATATATATATATATGTGTGTGTGTGTGTGTGTGTGTGTGTGTGTATTTTAAATAATAATGCTAATGATGACAGAGGGGAGATTGATAGTGTAAAGCAAGTGGATTTGGGGAGGGAGCAGGGGAAGGGAAGGGAAGGTACTGGGGAATGAGATTGATCAAATTATATACATGTACAAGTATGGTATAACAAATCCCAGTATTACATACAACTCTAATGCACCAATAAAATAAGGACTAAAAAAGAAAATGTGGTATATATACAGAATGGGGTTTATTCTGTTTAAAGAATAACTATGTCATTTGCAGGAAAACAAATAGAAGTGGAGAGCATCATGGTAGGCAGAATAAGCCAGACTCAGAAAGTCAAAGGTCATGTTTTCTCTCATGTGTAGAGGCTAAAGGGAGAGAAAAAGATAGGTTTCATGAAAATAGAAGGAAGACCTCTAGGCAGAAAGGGGGCCGGGGGAGGGAAAAGAGGAGGACAAGGGGAAGTACTGGGAAATTAAATTGTTCAAATAATGTTATGTGCATGTACAAATATGCCACAATGAAATCCACTATTCTGTATAATTATTATGTACCAATTAAAAAAAAACCTTAAAAACAACCTCTTTCTCTCAAGCACCAGATGTATTCAAGCATAGTTTGGAAACTCATTAGCTAAGCATGCAGGAAAATGGAGGCCTGCAGTTTTCACTGAAGTGTTTTACAGAATTGTGAGCTCAACTTTATGGCAAGAAGAGTTGTGACTCATAAGCCAGTTTCTGACCTGGCTGATAGTAAAATAATCTATTCACAACTCCCTGACCTAAAGGGAAACACATGTCTATGCTGACATAAAACATTTATTATGGTTTCCACTTTGGTGGAACATGTTTCCTGGAAAGGGAGTGAAAAGTTAAAGGCCTCAACCAGATTTGTCTTTATGGTCCTGGTGATGGTTTCTAGGTGGCTAATTAGATTTTCTTAAGATTCCTCCTGAATCCTAGGTTCACTAAATTATTTTTCTGCTTAGGTTGTTTGGATGGAGTATTTTTCATTTATATCCAAGAACACTAATTATTTAAAAATTATGTTTATTTAAATTCCCATACCCAATCCTGATAAACAAAATATGGTTATTAAAATAAAATGTAACATATTTTACATATATATGTGTATATGCATGAGAAGTAGGTGAATATGTCTATACGGATATGAATTAGATAAACTATACAATCTGTGGACATCCTGTAAAAATGTTTACTAATGCGACATTTAACCTTGTCTAAAACTAAAATTCATTATTTCATTATTTACCTCTTCTTTTGAGGGCTTTGAAGCTTCAGATCTCTCAAAACTGAGGCAAGATAAAGACTAAACGAGTTATTTTATTTCTAGTTTGGAAAGGAGGCTTGGTAAAGAAGTGGTAATATTATTAATGGCCCATGGCACTAGAGAGCAATTAATTGTGACTGCACTGCACATCTGGTGCTTTCCAGGGATTATTCTTATCCATGTATGTTAAACTAGTCTGTAAGTCCACACTGAAAAACAGATAGTGACTAAAAGGAGCAGGAGAGCCAAAATCCCAATCAAAATCATGTCCCAGGAAAATATGGGCTGGACATAGGAATCAGTTAATTCAATCACTACCCCTAGTACCTCTATTTTGAGTTGCTTGGTCCATATTCAAAGTCCATCCCAAAAAGTAGAAGAGAGAGTAGCTTTTACAGAAAGGGGCAGGTAGCCATCCTGGAAACAGAAAGCCATGTGACCATTACACTAAGAATTGACCTGGGATGAACACCAGAGATTTGGGAGGAGAGCCAAAGCAGGGATCTCTTCTCCATTGTAAAACAAGAATTCTTTAGGAATGTTGTATTATAGTACCTTAGCTTGGAAATATTATTAACACTGTAACCATTATCTGTGTAAATGTCATCTTCGCTCTAGAAAGTGGGCTCATCATGCATACCTGCATCCATCCATCCATCCACCCAACACTGCTTAAGCACACACTTTAGGTGAAACTAAGCTATATGCTATGAACCCAGATGAATGCACACTACCTCCGCATTTGAGAAACTCAAGAGTTCACTGTTAGAGTTAGATATGTAGAAATTTAACTTAAAAAAATTAAATGCTTCAGTGAAGATATTTACTAGGTGCAAAGACAAATAAGAAAAGGCTACCCTCAACTAAGCTTACAAAGGCTAATGTTTAGATCAGTTTTAAAGAATGAAAATACCCTTCCCAGGGACCTTTGAGTTTTTTTTTAATTGGATGATGAAGCCCGGGCACTTAACCACTGAGCCACATTCCTACCCGATTTTTGTATTTTATTTAGAGCCAGGGGTTCAATGAGTTGCTTAGGGCTTGATAATTTGCTGAGGCTGATTTTGAACTCGAGATCCTCCTGCCTCAGCCTCCCAAACCACAGGGGTTACAGGCATGTGCCATTGTGCCCAATAGGACCTTTGAATTTTGGTGGTGGTTTCCTCCAAAACTCACATGGTGACTACTTAGTTTAGGAAATTTTTTCTTCCTGATAATTCTAACCCTCAACATTTTATTCCTAGTAATTCAACCCTTTATCAACTATGCATTCCATTGGTGAAAACAAATAAGAAAATTGCAAATTCTGGATTGAATTGATAGTTCCTTAAGCGAGAACCAGGATTCAAGAGAGTGGCAAATAATAATTCTGGAAGAAATACTAAAATATGAAAAAAGTGGAAAATAATCAATGTATTCAAGCTTTAATTGGCCCCACCATTTAGTTAACTTTGGATTTCAATGTTTGTGTTTGTGTGTGTGTGTGTGTGTGCGTGCACACACACATATGGATGTCATCTTCAAGAAATCTTTCTAACTATAGATTGTTAGTTATTTAAACAAATCCATAAGTCATCAAAGTTTCTATATCTACTTTATCCTTAGCATCATAACTGACATGGAGTAAAGCAAGTAGGAACAAGGCGACTGGATCATTTGTCTTAGTATAAATCCCACTGAATTAAACACTCTTTCTTTATCCTGCTAGCACCTTGAGGGCTCAAATTTCCAAAAGTCTGTTTCTAAAGTGTCTAAATTTCCCCAGGGAAGGAAATGTTTTATGGTATTCTTAAGCAACAGAGATGCCTCTCTTAGAGCTAAGGCTCCCCAAAGTACTTGTAAAATGTACTAATCCTCACAGTTTACATGTTGAAGTGGTGGTGAAATTAACAAAGCTGTGGTTAGAAAATAAGAACATTCTGTGTGTCTCTTACTGCTGTAATGAGAGTCAACTCTTGGAGGTCACCATGCTTCCAGCTCAATTAAACATTAAAATACTTTTTCTGTTTTCTTTAAACAATTTTGGCAGGGTGATGAGTTCTAAAATTTTTCTATATCATATTCAGGAGAGAAAGGGAACCCTTTTGGACTCATGAATCTCAAAGCAAGGGTTCTTATTACAGAAAATCATTAAGGTATTTGATTTGTTGAGTGTGTCTTCTCATTCTGTCAAAACGTGAGAAGCTGATCTCACGGTTTGGATGCCATGGGTTTAAAAGCTCAACCATGGTTTTTCCTTAACTAGGCATTCTTTGTAATCACTGCTTACTGCAACAACTGGTCATGATCAAATTATGCCCTAGAAGGATCTTTTTACTTGTTGTCATTTCTTCCACATTTAAGTTCTATGAGTTAAAAAAGGAGATAGCCTATCCTTTCAGACTCCTGAATTTGCATCTCTCATCACACAGTCCTTAAATGGAAAAGAAGACTTTTTAACTTAGTCTAGGTAGGCACTGTGTTTTCAGAGATAGAAGTTTCCAAATATCAGAACAGGAAAAAATGGCTTTTGGCAAGTCATTTCTTTAGGCTAAATTTCTTCCCTAGAGTATAAAGGAAAGAAAATAGGTAAGAGAACAAAAAGATAAAAATCACTTATCTCAAAAAATGCTTGGGGGGCTGGGGATGTGGCTCAGCGGTAGAGCGCTCATCTAGCACGTGCGAGGCCCTCGGTTTGATCCTCAGCACCACATAAGAATAAATAAAATAATATAATATAAAATAAATAAAATAAAGGCACTATGTTCAACTACAACTAAAAAAATACATATTTAAAAAAATACTTGGATTGTTAACTCAAGAAAATTAAGCCCTGAATTATGGAGTTCCATCATTACTTGTTTTAAATCTGAAGATCATAGTCCAAGTTAAAAAGGTAGTTACAGTTTGTGCACACAAAAACTGAGATAAACACTAATATTTGAGCCACAGGGTTAGAAGTTCATGCATAAATTGTTTTATAACAAAATATGATTAATAGCCAAGAACTAAATGAATGTTAGTTATTTGTTAGTTTTAACAATGAACATTTGTGAGGTAGTGCTACTCATTGATATCTGGGGAGTTCAATTTGTGGGACTTAAGTTGAAGGAGTACTTTTACTTTTTATTTCATACTGTTTGGATTGGTTTCAGTGAGCACAATTCTTTTATTTATAATAATGAATTAAAATAATTATTCAAAAGTTAAAAAAAGGTAGAGTCAGATAATGGCATCTACTTTGGGAATGTGGGCGATTTTTTATTTATATTTTTGTGGTGGTACTAGGGATTGAACCCAGGGGTGTTTAACCACTGAGCCACATTCCCAGCCCTTTGTATTTTGAGACAGGATTTTTTTTTTTTTTTACATTTTTTAGGGCCTCTCCAAATAACTGAGGCTGGCTTTGAACTCATGATCCTCCTGCCTCAACCTCCCAAGTCACTGGGATTATAGATGTACCCCACCATGTCCTAACCTACTTTGTTTTGATGGTTATTGTTTTATTATGAACAAGTAAGAGGGCAATAAAATAACCTTGAACTAGAGACTTTAAAACTTGGTGACTCCTAGAAATTTCTGTCATTTGCTCCCATGAAAATAGTTCCCTCAGATTCAATAACCGGGAGATGATGCAATTGGATGAAAATGTTAGGCTCCTCATTCTTGACATATCCATTCCTTGTTTTTTATTAAACTCTGAGCCATTTGAAATACTTCTAAATGACGTGAATACAATATATAAATGAATATGTGACATTTAAATTTTAACATATCTCATTTAGTTTCTAAAATATTTATTGAGCAGCAAGTATATGCAAGGCCCTCTGATGCCCACTGAAGCAGATAAAATAAGAATGGTTCTCCATCATTTCTTGCATACAATGTCAGAAGTTGACATTATGTATACCCACTGTTTCTAATGCAAATCCATCTCTATCTATACCCTGTTCTTCCTTGCTCTTCCTGTTAGGTGCTCACCTTCCATGCAGTCATGTATCCTAGGAGGAGTCCTCATCCTACCCTTGGGAAAGGACTCTTAGTTCAAGCCAATTCTGGTGATTTATTTTCCATTGTCACTGTTGATTTGAGCATTGCCAGGCATTACAATTTTGGGGAATAAAAAGGGAGGGAAGTCTACCGGGAGACAGTAGTACAAACGCTTTTCTATTCTTTTTAAATTTTTTTTTTGCTTTTCTATTCTTAAAAGATACTTTCTACAGAGTCAAGGTTCTTCTCTGCCTCTTGATGCTGCTGTAGGAACAATGATACCAGGGTTCACTGTAGTCATTCTGTACCAATAAGTGAAGTCAGCTAAAGAACAAGGTGACCCACTGATAATAGCAGAAAGAAAAGATGGAAAGCCATTGGATTAATGAGTCCTATAACTAGCCACTCTTAGTCCAGTTTCCATAATTTGCAGTAAAGACATTTTAAATAGCAGATGATCCAAAACTCTGCTGTGGGGTGTGTTCTTCTGCTTTTAGGTCCACCCCAGACACGTCAGGTATCCAAAGGAAAGGCATCCATAGAAAATTTGAATTTGTGTGTGTTGGGTGGGATATAAGACAGGGAGTGCTATGGTTTAGATATGAGGTATCTCCTAAAAGTTTTTGTGTTAATGCAGGAATAATTAGAGGTGAACTTATTCAATTGTGAGAGCTGTAAACTAATCAGTACATCCTGGTTTGAATGGACTGACTTGATGCTAACTATATGCAGGTAATGTGTGGCTGGAGGAGGTGGGTCACTGGGGGCATGCCCTAGGAAGGTTATTCTTCCCTGTAGCCCCTTCCCCTCTCTCTCCCTCTCTTTGCCCCTTGGCACAGCCATGAGTTGAGCAGTGTTCGTCCACTGGGCTGTTCAGTACTAACGTGCTGCCTCATGTCAGGCCCAGAGAAACTAGAGTCAGCTATCTGTGCACTGAGATCTCTGAAATCATGAGCCTCAAATAAACTTTTCTTCCTCTAATTTGTTCTCAGTAGGTATACTGTTCACAGGGATGCAAAACTGACTGAGACAGGGAAGGGAAGAGGAGAGAGATCAAATTGGAAAGAATTGCAAATCTGCAGAATAAAGTCTTTTCAAATAAATATTGCTAACTTCTCAGTCATCAAACCAGATAGTAATAGTGGCTAATAATCAACACATAATGGAGGTTAGTTTATCATTAAAATAACTCACTTCACACCTGTATAACTATAGAGTTCATGATGGCATCAGTTGTTTAAACAACTCATAAAAACATAACTTTTCTTCCTTGATCAGCCACCAAAAGAACTTACTATTCTACTTTGAAAAATATTTGGTTACATATAACTTAAGCACTGAAACATCTGAGAGCCATGGAGTTCTAATCATTTAAAAAGCACCCAATTATTACAAAATAAAGATAATGAAAAAAGTGAAACTGCATGGATAATAGCTATGAATCACTGTGTCAAATTAATAACACTTTCTTAAATCAGGGATTGGCAAGCCTATTCCACTAAGGTCCAGACAGTGAATATTTTCAGCTTTGTGAACCATATAATCTTTGCTGAAACTACTGAATTCTATAACTGTAGCACTAAACAAGTCACAGGCATTACAGAAACAAATAGACATGACTGGATGTTAATAAAACTTTGTAAAAACAAACAGTGGGCTGGGCTGCATTGTAGCTCAGTGGTAGAGTGCTTTCTTGACATGTGTGAGACACTGGGTTCAATTGTCAGCACCACATATAAATAAATAAAAATAAAGTTCCACTGACAACTAAAAGAAGTATATTAAAAAGAAAAAAAAAAAGCAATGGGCTGGATTTGGCCCATGAGCTATAGTTTGCCCACTTCTCTATCTTTAGTGAAGACTCCTTAAACTATTTTCTTAAACTGTTCTTCCAGAGCTTTCCATTTGTAAACATTTTGTGAATTTCCACTAATCAAAATTTTAATTAATCTTGAGGATTTGATTTTACGTTTTATTTATTTATCTTTTATTTGTTCTTTTTAGATACGCATGACAGTAGAGTGTATTTTGACATATTGCACATACATGGAATATAACTTATTCCAATCCTAATTGGAATCCCATTTGAGGGGTTGATTTTACATGATCTAGAAAACCTGCCCACTCAGGATTTAATTTCAATTAATCGTATTTGCTTTCATTTTACCCCAGGTCAGGGAAGCAAAAATGGAAGGTCTTGCTTAAATTTCAAGGATGGGGTATTTCTTGTAATTATCAAGTTTGCTTTGTCATGATCCCAACAGAGAACAGTGCAGTCTTGAAATATTTGAAAGGTGCCAAAATATTTCAGAGACTGCAGTAATAGAAGCTTTGGTCAAGATACCAAGGTCTTGTGCAATATTGTTTGCTGCTCCATCAAAGATATATGAATAAGTATAAATGTAACCAGACTGCAGGTAGAAAACTATATCTGAGAACATAAAGGAGTCCATTAGTGAATACCAAGGCATAAAACACATGGCTTATAGAATCATGCACCTGCTTGGCATCAGCACTGAATCACACAGCATCACACATTTGATAACTGTATATAGGAAATATCCTGACCTGTTAAGGAGAGAATCCAGGAAGAAAACTACAAAGGCACCTTCAGAAAAATCTCCATGATTATTGACTTTTATTGTCATGATTTGATGAGGCAGCTTCTATCTACAAGGGTTGCCAGAGGTAACTGGAACACATCATATCAACTGCTCTTTTTCATATAATTGATGTATTTGTATTTTATTCATCAACTGACTTGGAATTCCTTGAAGATATGGGCTACTTTGACATGGTGATGTATCCTCCATTGCACGTATAACTGAAAACTCCACATTCCTATCTCCTCTGGGCTGTATATCTAGCTTGGTATTTCTAAAGAGAGCAGTGGAGCAATGTAGGAAGTTCTCTGTGGGTCACTCTTATGGTTTTATTTTTCATAATAAAATTTCTAATTTTAGTCACAGAATAAGGAAATATGAATTTCACAATGATGAAAATACAGATTAGAAACATAAAAAGTGAGGTGCAGTTTATGAAGCTAATGACATAACCCATTAATAAGGAAAATTTGTCCACTATATTTTCCTATTTGATAAAGGTGAATTTTTATGTAAATTTTTAATTTATATATGACAGCAAAATGCATTAAAATTCTTATTACATATGTAGAGCATAATTTTTCATATCTCTAGTTGTATACATTGTATATTCACACCAATTTGTGTTATCATCATATTCTACCATCCTTAATATCGTTTGGCTTTTGATAGAGTGGCATTAGATGCTTGGGGTATGTTCTAGCCTTATATTCATTTCCATGGTCCTACAGAACCAGAACATCCGATCTATCTTACCAAGGCCCTGAGATCCATAACAAAGAAGAACTAAAAGTTTTCCATACTGATATTTCTGTCGTTTTCTTCTTAATTGTCTTTTCCCCATTCCATTTGCCTTCTAAAACTGGGTTATCAAACTAAGGGTCAGGTCATAACCTATTAATTAACCAAGAAAATTTAGTGGGTCATAACTAGTGCATTTTAGAAAATGAAATAGAATGGAACAAAAGAGGATAGGACAGAATATTGTAGAGAATATCAACATGAATCTCTGATAAAGATCAGCATGGTTTGGTTCATATTTTTCTGTCCCAAGACATAAAATATATTTCTCACTGTAGATTATGTACAAAAAGCTTTAAACCTGCTATTCTAAGATTCATAAACTTGAGTCTGTACTGCTTCCTCAGAACAGGCTGCCAGAAAATAATTTCTTCTTTTATATAAAATAGTATTACAAATAGATTTGATAGTGAGATCAGTATACAAAAAGAACTTTGGGAGGCTTTAAAAAATTCCAACAATGGAATAGGCTTCTGTGGTTGAAGATGACTCTGGTGGCTTAGGATGTGATGAATAGAATGAAAAGATACCCTGAACTAAGGAAAGCAAGTAGGAGTTTATGGTTATAATTAAGATGAGATATAATGGAGTCACAGAGAGTTGAGGGCAGATATATGACAATGTGATATGGTGATAATGATGATGAATATGATGAAGAAGAACTTCTGTGATTAGTGTATGACAGTAGATGTTTTAAGCTCATTTGGTTATTATTTCATTTAAGTTTCATATTTACCTATGCTATTATCAATCAAAGTTGGAAACAGCATGGGATGCAGCAGGAGGAAAATGTTAAGGCTGTTTTAAAATAATTACTAGAGACACTAGGAGAAATGAGAGAAAGATGATCAATGCTTCTCAGAGAGACAGAAAAGAGAAAAAAGGCTCATTACCTAATAAGCATATGGATGCATTCATTGACTTCTCAAAGATTTGCTGAGGACCAGTGGTCTATTGAGCAATATGCCAGACAATTCAAGTGCAAAAACAAATACTGGCCCTACTGCATAGCAAATCACAGTCCTCTTTGGGAGAATCAAGAAAAGGTGATTGGTAATACAAAGAAGTACAAGTAGCTCCCATAGCAGAGACCTTTGTTGAAGGACTCTAAGCCTAGTGCTTTAATTAATCCTTTACCATCCTGTTTGGTGGTATTTGCTTCTTTTGGGCACACCTTTGTGGATTCTAGCCCAGGTTTTAACTTCTGTACACAAAATCTTCAATGAATAGATCTAATATATGGCATTTTCAACTGGACATCATTAGCAAGAGTATCACAGCAATAGGGCAGTTATAGTTTCTATCTAGTGCTAGCTCAATTCCATTTCCTACCAGGTCATTCTTATTTTCTAAATCAACATTTAAATCACAAACTAAAGACAACTGCAGTGTTGGTCTACCAAGAATATAATATTTTTATTTCATTGAGTTGTTTACTTGGCTTTTACATTGCCTAAGGAATAATGGTGAGATACTTTATAAGGAAATCATATAATTGAGCAATTTTGAGGTATCAGGGTACTCTTATGAGACTATTATCCACAATTTCTAAATCCATTAGCGATTCCCCATTCCATTATATTTTTTTTCAAAATACATAAACAAAATTTTCTCAATTGTGATATCAAAAATTAACTGAAGCCAGAGATGAAAAAATATTACTAAAGAAAATGAATACGCATTATCTCTTTGGAACCATTCTGTTTTAAACACTCGTTTATGACATAGGCCATAATCAGTTACTTCCTTTCATTTTACCTGAGACTAGACATCAGCATTTTTTTTCCTATACAGGGCCAAAAAGCAAACTTTTTTTCTTTTTTTTTATATGTTCTTTTAGTTATACAGGACAGTAGAATCCATTTTGACATAATTATAAGATCATGGACTATATCTTGTTTTAATTCAGTCCCCAGTACCTCTCTTTCTCCTTCCCTCCCCCACTCTCTGCTCCCTTCCTCTATTAACCTTTCTGCCATTTACTTAAAATTATGTTTAAAATTAATTTCTTGTGGATACACATGATGGTGAGATTCACTGTAGTATATTCATACATATACATAGGAAAAATTATGTCATATTCAAACCTTTGAAACACTATCACAACTTACTCTACTGTGATATGTGTGAAAGTAGGCATAGATGATATATAAATGAATGAGCATGACTGTGTTCCAGTAATACTTTATTTATAAAACATGGGTAAGCTGGGCTTGTTCACTAACCCCTGCTTTGAGCCATTTGTGTTAAAATGTTATCAAAGTAATATTCATTGAGCCCAACATATAACCTAATATATAAAATGATTCCTATATTTGTTTCCTGCTTCTATTACTAAGGATTGTACTGTTACAGATTAGACGCTCTGATCCAAGAACCTCTGCCATGAGCATATATTTGAACAATCAGAAAGAGTCCCTGGTTGCCTCCATGGGGCAATTTCAGGCTCAAAAGGGGTACCAAATTAAACTCATCAGTCATCTTATTGGGTTTATATAAGTCTTATTAGTTATCGAGTCTCTGCATGATCTTTCTGAGTGAATTTAGAGGAGGGAAGAGTCAAAAGAGGCAAGAAGTCTGGGTCCCAAGCAAGTGTAAGAAGCAGTCCATTCTCACCCACACCCATGGGCAACCTGTACTGGATGGTGCTTGAATAAAAAAGATACTTTTATAGTGTTAATACATTGAGTGGTTAGCCTACCCCAATCAATACAAGTGTATATCTGTGAGACATGCTCTGAGAAGTGGAATTGTTGGGCCACTGAAAACTTAGACAACATTGTCAAATTGCCTTGTAAGTTGTTTCAACAATTTATTTTTATTTATACATATTTTTTGGTACCAGGGATTGAACTCAGGAGTACTTAATCACTGAGCCACATCCCTATCCCTTTTAATATATGTTTTATTTTGAGAGTGGGTATTGCTAAGTTAGTTAGGGCTTCACCAAATTGCTGAGTCTGGCTTTGAACTTGTGGTCCTCCTTCCTCAGCCTCCTGAGCTGCTGGGATTACAGGCATGCACCACCATCCCGGCTGTTTCAACAATTTATACTTCTACTGATAGTATATGAGAATGTCTATTTTCCATTAAAATATATTATCCAATTTTTGTAAGTATCTGTCTTTTTATTTGGTAGTATTGGGGATTGAACCCAGGACCTCATATGCCAGGTAAGCACTCTACCACTGAACTACACTCCCAGCTCATATTATCCAATTTTTGGATCCATGATAATCTAAAGAAAAAAAAAAACTCCTTGGTGTTTAGCTTGTATTTATTTTCCCTCCCTCCCTCCCTTTCTTTCTTTTTTCTTTCTGCAGAGGGGGAGGTCTGGGTATTGAACCCAGGGCCTCACAAAGACTAGGCAAGCACTGGGCCACTGAGCTACATTCCCAGCCATAGGTTTTATTTCTTTAATGTATGTGAGAGTGAGCAACTTTCCAAATATCTGTACACTATTTGCATTTTACTTTCTGTGAGCTGCTTATAATTTGTCCACATTTTGGTTAGATTTTTTTCCTTCTCATTTTAAATTGTATTAGAGCCCATATAGTAAAGAAGTCAGCATTTAGTCTGACAAATGTGCTATAAAACTTTATTTACATATTTGTCATGGAGATGATTGTATTTTTCTTTTATGTAGAGAAATTCATATTTCTATGTTTTCTGGGTCCTACCTTCCTAATACACACACACATACACACACACACGTGTGTGTGTATGTGTGTGTGTGTATGTGTATGTATGTATATCCAGTTATATTTTCCTTTTCAATTTTTAATCTTCAAATATTTCCTTAACATGAATTTATTCTAATGTGAGGAGTAAGGTCACAATCCACCTTTCCCTCCTCAATAGTTATCTCTTTATCTCAAATATAATAATCTACATTTTCTCTTGATAAGAAATACCATGTTTATTTATCATGTAATAAATTCTCATGTACATTTGGTTGATTTTGGAACTTTATTGAATCCCATTGATTTACCTATCTATTGTGAAGCAGTATAATACTCTTAATTTCTTTAGTTTTATGACATATTTTAGTAAATCAACAGGGATAATGTCTCTTGTTCTTTTTTAAAATCAGATTTCCCTTGATTTGACTACCTCCATATAATTATTCACTAAGATGATGTTCAAATAAATTTAGTGAAATTCTAAAAAAAATTCTGTTGAAGCAATTTTTGGAATCACATTCAGTTTACAGATAATTGATGACATAACTTTATCTTTATATCAATATTTATTTTATTTTTTTTTAAAGAGAGAGTGAGAGAGGAGAGAGAGAGAGAGAGAGAGAGAGAGAGAGAGAGAGAGAGAGAGAGAGAGAGAATTTTTTAATATTTATTTTTTAGTTCTCGGCGGACACAACATCTTTGTTGGTATGTGGTGCTGAGGATTGAACCCGGGCCGCACGCATGCCAGGCGAGCGCGCTACTGCTGAGCCACATCTCCAGCCCATATCAATATTTATATATTGATTCTTATTTAAGAAAAATACATCTTTTATATTTATTTCTAACTGCCCTAAAACACCATATAATCCAATTTAGACCATTTGGTCTGGAATTATAATCATTCCCTTGGATATCATAATAGTTTCCTATCAGTGCTATAACAAATGACCACAGACTTAGTGACACATTAAGTATCTTACAGTTCTGGAAGTAGAAGTCTAAAGTGAGTTTTAATGGGCTAAAACTAAGGTGTCAGCAGGACTCTTTTCCTTTGTGGAGGCTCTAGATCTTCCTACATTTAGAAGCCACCCTCATTCCTTAGCTTTTGGCCCCTTCCTTCATCTTCAAAGCCAACATATTGCATCTCTCTGGCCATAATCATAATACATAATCACATCATTGTCTGAACACAGTTAGTATAGTCTCTCCATTTTAACTACCCACATGACTATTTTAGGTCTTCTCAGAAAATCCAGGATATTTTCCTACATCAAGGGCCTTAATTTATCACATTTGCAAAGTTTCTTTTGGCATGTGAGGTAACTTCACAGGTTCCAGGAATTACAATGTCAATATCTTTGAGGGGTCATTATGTTGCCAATCACAGATACTCTCTCAATTATCTGGCCCTCTTTACCTTTGTTAAATTCAATTAGAAAATCCTAACCAGAGGAGATTTGGATTAACTAAGACTAAGGAATTTAAAGTACAGGATGGCATGTTTTCTTTTAATTGTGCTTAGCTGCCAGGGTATTTATTTTGCATTTTAGATGTCCAGCTATAAGACAGATGGGCCTTTTGTCTTCCCCACAATTCTGCAACATTGCTGTTCAATAGATCCTATCTCTTCCACCCCTCTTCTCTTTTCTCAAACCTCCAGGACATCTTCCCCATTCTCAACCCTAATGCATGAAGCTATTTCCTATTTGGCTGGCAGTGGAGAAACAATATGGAATTGAATTCTACATACTCTCCTACCATCTTTTTATTTCTACTATAATATTTATTTATTTAGATTCTCGGGATTTAACCCAAGGATGCTTTACTACTGGGCTCCTTCCACAGTCCTTTTTTTAAAAAAATATATTGATTATTTTTAGTTATATATAACAGTAGAATCCATTTTGATATAATGATAAAAGCATGGAATATAATCTGTTCCAATTCAGTCCCCAGTACCTCTCCTTTCCCTCTGCTCCCCCACCCCCATTCCTTTCCTTCTACTCTACTGATTTACTATAGTTTTTTTTAAAAATAATTTCTTGTACATGTACATTATAGTGATATTTCTGTGTACCTATATGAATATACCACAGTGAATCTCATTATCTTTTTATTCACCTCCATCTGTGCCCATCTAACCAATGTCTACCTATTGTAGCACCACACAATGTCAAACTCTCCACTTGTGCTCTGGATGCCCCCCCTCCCCCGCAGTCCAATTTAGTAAATCACCAACCCCCTCCTAATCTTCAATTCTCCCCTCTCTCAGCTAAATACTGAGAGTTGATGGCTATGTTATTATATCATTCATCTGAGCCCTGGAACCACAACATTTCACAAAAGAAGAGGGTTCTCCAAGTAGCTAGCCATATCTAAGTCTGTACCATTATCCTAAAGTGACAGTGAATAGAAATGTGAGCTTCAGTACGTTTCTATTTTCATTATATCCACTATCTTACCACGTGTGGTGTCATTTCTTTAGGTTCTAGGGGCTGGCTGCTGTGTTTATTTTTTGGGGAAAATTATTCACATAGTGATTGAAACTATTTATAACTTCCATTTGGGGGTTTGCCTGGGGATCAAAAGTGGCCACACTCAAGCCCATAGTTGATGTCATCATAGCACTTGGCTATGGCCACATATTCAGAAGATCTTAGTAAATATTTCATGTCTAAAAACATCTGCCCCAAACAATAGCTTCAAAAACCCTTGGGTGGTGTCTAGGTTTTTCTACCAATCACACAATCCCTTCTTTCCTTCACAACTGAGAAAATGTATTTGTAAATCATTAAATCTTACTTTGATAGAAAATGTCAAAATACCCTTCCCAAGGCCTGGAATATCTTTGAGCATCTCAATAGTGTAAATCTTTCCCTGGAGGTGTCGGGAATCACATAGTCTCAGAAATAAGCAATGGAGACACAGCCTCCAGCAGAGAAGTTTTTATAAAATTATCTGTTTAGTAAAGTTTATTTATTTAGTGGATTCTTTTAAAAGCAATGAAAAAGAGAAACATAAAATTAACTGGATTTAAAAGCATAGCTACAAAAATATCTATTTCCTGATAGCTTATCTGATTTGCATTCAATACAGGTTTCAAAAACATTTCAAAGTCAACATTTCTATTTATTTATTTATTTTCATACTGGGGATTGAACCCAGGGGCACTTTACCACTAAGCTGCATCCCCAGTCTTAATTTTTTATTTTGAGATAGGATTTCACTAAGTTGCTTAGAGCTTTGCTAAATTGCTGAGGCTGGTCTCAAATTTTCAGTCCTCTTGCTGCAGCCTCCTGAGACTCTGGGATTACAGGCATGTGCCACCATGCTTGACACATTTCTATTTTTTTAAGGAATGAAAAGAATGTCTGTGTCAGGTGATACATGCCTTTAGTCCTAGCAACGTGGGAGGCTGAGGCAGGAGGGTAACAAGTTTGAAGCCAGCCTCAGCAACTTAGCAAGAGCTTGTCTCAAACTAAACAATAAAAGAGCTGGGGATGTAGCTCAATGGTAAACTGCCCCTGGGTTCAGTCCTTAGCATATAAAAAAATAAAAACAAAAACAAAAGTCTATATTTATGAAAGGTAAACAGGACAGGACTGTAGGGGAGAGGGTTTATAGCACCTTGTGAACTAAGTGGGAGTGGAGGGCAGATCTCTCCTCTATCCTACAAGCAAATCAAGTCAAGGTAAGGCAGGAGGGTCTATCCTTGAGAAAAGAAGAGACATGGGTTGGCTGTCTCTAGTACATGGTTTTCACAACTGCACAAGTGATTTTCTTCTTATCTCTACTGAGGGCCTTTATGTAAGATTAGTGTGGAAAGATATAAAAGGGTAGGAATTTCCTTTCTGGAGGATCTGGCTCTGGTTGTGGGAGCAACAGAATGTGATAAAAGCAGCAAAGCACCTCGCAGTAACATGTGCATCTTGCCAGCCCCCCTAGGCTTCCTCTACTTGTCTTTTCTGAACTTCATCACAACCCTCAACAGAATCTCAGATTCCAGCCTTAAGAAAAAATGTGGCCCTAAAACTTGCCATCCCATGACAAGCTCTGGGTTCTCAGTGTTTTCATGGTATTCTTCCTAGCTGGGTCCTTTGACCACAAAAATCCTGAGGCAAACTGTTTGCTATAGATTGGAAGTAGAATGTACCCAGAAGCTCAGGTGTTGAAAACAATAAAGCAATATCCAGAGGTGGGGATTTTAGGAAATGATTGTATCATGAAGAATCTGACATCATTAGTGGATTAATACATTTGACGGATTAAAAATATGAATGGACTACTGGAATGTGGTGAAAACTATAGGCAGGTAAGCATGGTTGGAGGAATTAGGTCACTGGGGGTGTGCTCTTGGGGACTATATGTTTTCCCTGATCCTTCCTCCTCCCCAACTCCAGTGCCCAGCTTCCCTGAGCACATCAGTGTTCCTCTGCCATACCTTTCTTCCACGATGCTCCAGCTCACCTCAGGTTCACAGCAATGAAAACTGTCTGCCTTGGACTAAAGCCTCAGAATCATTACTCCTCTAATTTGTTGTTAGATATTTTGGCCAGAGAAACAAAAATCTGACTAACATACTTCTCAAGCTTGTGTGTATGTGTGTGTGTGTGTGTGTGTGTGTGTGTGTGTGTGAGAGAGAGAGAGAGAGAGAGAGAGAGAGAGAGAAAACAAGTTCCCAAAACCTGATCCTTAGACTCCTAAACCAGCACTCTTCTTTAGGCACAACAGCCAAGAACACAGCACTGATAGCACTGTGGGTGAGGAATGTGAGCATATGTGCATATGAAACATAGAGTTGCTCAACCTTGGTGCTTGGGTACTTGGGATCTGATAATTCTTAATGAGAGAGCCTATCCTGTGTATTGTAGGGAATTTAGTAGCACCCCTGGACTCTACCCACTAGATGCCAGCAGTGCCTTTCCCCCAAGCTGTGACAACCAAATGTGTGGGCAGACATTAGCAGATGTTCTCTGGGGATGGGGGCAAAATCTTTCCTGGTTGTCAATCACATATCTATGAATGTCTGTATGTATACACATATATACACATAGACACATATATGTATGTGTCTATGTGTGTGGAATATATATATATATATATATATATACACACACACACATACATACACACATATACATATATATATGCATTTAATATAGATTATTTGATGAATAAATATCCATGTAGTTTCTAGCTTTTAGAAGCTTGTTATCCCCTTTCTGCTGTCATGTATCATGCACATTAGTCAATATAAGTTTTTATAGGCAGATTTACACTATTGGTATAAAATAAATGTTGTTCCTTCTGCCTCAAATCAGTTTCCTGCTCCATATTCATACCAATTATAAAGTGCTTTTATAGTAGATAGTAAACATTCAGAGACAGACTTTTTTGGCTTAAAAGAATTCAAGTGCCTGTTCCTCATCTTTATGGGAATTAGGACCAATGTCAAAACAACAGTCAAACAGGTGTACCCAGGCTCCAATGTCATCATAGTACAGCCCAACCTGGGCACACCGGGTGCTAGGCTGGCTACACAGGAGTGCATTTCCATGAAATCTCTGATTCTGAGTTTGTGTAAGATCAAACAATAAGTTTAACCAAGTGTCAAGGCATTCTTTTCATGTATTTATTTTGAAATCAAGTTGAGGCAGGCACCACTTTTCTTCCAACCCTTTAAGCTGAGCTTCCTGGAAGTGCTTTCTCACTGGTTGTTGTGAAACTATGTAGATGGGTGAGATATACATGGCTTTGCTTTGTAATGCCCAAAGTTGACCTTCCCTTTCAACTATGTGTTAGCTGACATGCAAATTGTCCTACTTGGACATGTCTTTCAAAATGGACATGAATGCTAGCCAGTGATCAAGAAGCTGCAATTTCCTTCCTGTGTTAGTGTGAGGTGTGAGAAGAGTTTGCAGCTTGTAGCTTTGGCAGAGCAGATGTTTGACTCGTAGCATTCCCCAGCAGAAAGGCAGACAGGGCCTTACCTTTGGGAATGGTGATCTGACAGCTCAGGTCACAGTCCTGCTGCAACTGATAAAAAGCCACTTCCTGCAGTCGAGCCCGTTCCAGCTCCGAAAGACTCTGGATGGGGACTGACCTCAGCCGAACGCTGCGGCCTGACATGCTGTTCCAGGTGAAATCACCCTGCAGGCCAAGGGAAAAACATCAAGAGTCACACCATTCACCTATTTCTCCCAAATCTCATCCTCTCTCCTTGTCAGTAATCAAAACAAGAAAACTCCACCTTTGTGTTCCACAATTGGTTCTCCATTTCCCAAACAGATCCTCTGTTGGTTTATCATGGCTTTTCTCAGTGAGTTGCAAAAATCAAAATCTAAATTAGCTGCTGGGTCACATGATCTCATCTGATGACACAGACATATGCCAAAGAAACTATGTGGAAAGATGGTGAGAGGGTCTTACTTCCTCTCTTGTAGAGGAATACATAGGAACTTTTTAGTTTTCACATTTCAGTAACAGGAAAAACTGTGCTGCTAACTGCTGTCATGCACACTAGGAAGAGGGAGGTCAATATATTTTGGGATTCTATCATGTGCAAACAATTGTATAGGAGCTTTTTAGTTAATACATCCAATGAGATGATGAGGTGGTTGACATTTTTTACCCTATCTTATATAATATTCAATAATATAATATTATATACTAATATAATATAGTATATGATAATTCAGTTTTGTCTTGGTATCTATGCTGGATTGGTTTCAGTATCCCATAGGGATACCAAGGTATGAGGATTCTTAAGTCCTTTATTTAAAATGAGAGTATTTGCATATAACCTAACCTACCTACTTTATCCTATATACCATCTCTTGATTAATTTTAATGTCTAATACAATATAAACACTACAAATAGGTGTTATCCTATATAACATAGAGAATAATGACAAGGAAAAAAGTCTATATATGTTCAGATCACTTTTTTTGTTTTAGAAAAATTTTGATCCATAGTTGGTTGAATTTGAGGATGTGGGACCCAAGGATACGGAGGGCTGACTGTTCTTTTAGCATATAATATACCGTATACTTATGTTTCTATACTATATATTAACAATATATTTTATTATTATAATTATATATGCTATATATTATTACAATATTAATATAGATGATGAAACTGTGTCTGGAGCAATTAAATAATTTTCACCAAATTATGAGGACTCAAGGTTAAGAATATATGGCATTAAACTCTATAGAAAATTTGTAACCACTGAGTTTCTAGTTACAGCACTTTCATGAGCTATTTCAATCACAAGAAGTACAGAGATATAACAAATAACTATGCATGTTCAAAAAACATTTGATATTGAAATATTTCATCAAAGAGTCACAGTAAATATTCCAACAGTTACAAGAGTGCATTTGTATGCATGCATCCTTGCCTCTGTTGTCCACTGAGAGTTTTGGGCTTCATCTCAGTGACAACAGTGAGAAATTGATGGCCAATGAAAGAATATTTCACAATCTTCTGAAACTTGTGTGCCTTACTGAAGAGGACTTCCTGAAAATCACAGATGCCAGCCAGTGCAACAGATTTGAAAAGATAGCTATTCCTCAACAATCAAGAAAATTTCTAGGGAGACAGAGAGTTGCTGGCTCATAAAGCCACTGTCAAGGACCCATTGCAATGAGCAGAGCACTTACATAATACTCTAAGACTTAACCATCTTGAAGAAGTCACTCATCTAAAAGAAGGGAGACTGAAAGACTGACCTAGCAACCCTTAAGATACTTTTGTTCCATACTGGTGGCAACTTTCTCCCTCAAATGTTCATTCCAAAGAGTGAATGACACTATGCTAATTCTTCATTATTTTTCCTCTTTAGCTTGGATTTCATTCTTCATTTAATAAATGGAGACATTATAATTTAATGGAGGCAGAAAATGAACAAAGTAAGTAAAAGTTGTAGTGCATTAAACATGCTAGGAATTGCTAGGGAGGAAAAAAATCAAATCAAGGAAAAGGAAGTAGCGGAAAAGGATTTATGGTTTTAGATAGAAAGACTGGACAATATTTGAACATGGGCTAAAGAAGTGAGGGCTCTTGGTTTGTTAGTCTTGATAGGATGAATATTAAGAGGTGCCTAGGAGGAGCTCAGGGAAGATGCTTTGTGAAAGGGTGCAGGGAGATGAGTGAATAAGCAAATCTAGGTAAAGTGGGTAGGCTGTGGTTGCACTTAGTGAACTGAAGGGGAGTGTTCCATGGCCAGTGTGTTTTGGATTTTTTCTTTTTTTGGTATAACTAGACTAAGTACAAGCTTAAACAGTCAGAAGTTGGGGCCTGGGATCTTGGGTATGACTCTCAGTTCTACCCTCTAAGCTTAGTATACCACAAGGCACATTATCAGAGAATTGCTTTTTTTTCCCCCCAAAAAATATGAAGTTCCAGATGCATTTGTGACTTTTACAAATGAAGTTTAAGTACCTAGAGGAGCTGATTTATATTTGAAATGTCAAAATACAATTACATACCTGTTCTTTAAAAACATTTAAACATGTGACCTACAATGGGCTTAATCATTTATAGCAGATATTGGCATTCTTTTTCTGTCAAGGGCCAGATAGTAAACATTTCACACTTTGTGGGGCATGGGTCTCTGTTAACACTATTTAATGTTGCCTTTAAGGCACAAAAACAGCCATAGATAATTTATAAATGAATTTGTGTGGCATAGTTTAATAAAACTTTATTCATAAAAACAGAAGTTAGGCTGGATTTGGCTGGTGAGCTGTATTTTTCCAATTTCTGAAGTATAACTTATGACTGAAATAAATCAATTCCTAGAAGAAACATTTTGTTCTTATTTACTATACCCTCTTTTTGAATTAATTCAATCAATATTTAATGAACATCTATTACATTCTAAGCACTATAGTAGGCTTGGAATTATTAAAATGACAACATAGTCCTTGTCTTGAACCTTCAGGTAGGAAGAATACAAGCAGTCTATAAAAATACACAAATGGTAATATTAGAATTAAGTACCAAATGCAATGGGTGCCTAAGAGACAAGACTTTTCCATATGTCTGGAAGTCAAGAAAAGCTTTGTAGAGAATTTAGTATTTCATGGAGACTTGAAAGTCAAGTAAGGGGAATAAATATTTGTCCAGTAGAAATTGTACATTGGTGAAAACCATGAGTGCAAAAGCAAACAAGTTTGAGGGAACAGACTTATTCAAGAATCACAAGCCTGGAAGGATGGATTGAGCAGGGGGTGAAACCTAGCAGAAGTCAGGGCCAGATGATGTAGAACCTTCTCGTAAGCAATACAAAGCAGATTTTGTTCTCCTCCATAGGTGCTTTCTAGTCACCTAGAAACACTGAGAGTGACATGGTCATATTTGAAAATGAGAAAAAATGACTGGAAACAAAATTCTTCAGGTATTGAAGGGGAGAACAAATTAAAGGTGCATTGATAAGAAAAGACATTGGGTTATGTATGATGATTATTCAAATATGAACTGATATTTTGGTGACTCCTAAATTGCCAGTTTACAAAGGTAGAAAATAAATGCTATAAGATGATCTAGGGAAGAGCTAAGCCATGACACCCAGGTCCACCCATCAGACCTCATAAGAGACATGAACACAAAGGTCAATGTTGCCACAAAGTGACAAACACTCAGGAAGAGTACCAAAGCCCACTAGCAAAGCCTAGAATGTTTCTGGCTCTTTCTCAGTTCTCAAATGTGCAGTCTAGACCAGCGTTTTCCTTTGATGACTGTTTATCTCATAAATGGTTGACTCATTAAGGCTTTCTGCATCCAGTCTTCTGAGTGCTCATCATAGGACATTATTTTAAGAATGGGATCCTAATTAAAATAAGTCATACTCCATGTATGTATAATATGTCAAAATATACTCTACTGTCATGCATGCCTAAAAAAGAACAAATAAAAAATTCAAAAAAGAATTAAAAATGGATAATTTCAAATTTGGTTCAATTTTTTAAAAAATGTAGATGAAATTGACATTGGTCCAATGCTTCTGAACAGACTAAGGACTCTGACAGTTACAAAAAAAATCCTTTTGGGGCTGGGGTTGTGGCTCAGTGGTAGAGCACTTGCCTCGCATGTATGAGGCACTGGATTTGATCCTCAGCACCACATAAAAATAAATAAACAAAATAAAGGTATCATGTCAATCTATAACTAAAAAATATTTTAAAAATCTTTTTATTCTGGGCTATTACATAACAGCATTAATAAAGGTTAGAATGTTTGATAAAATGATATAGCACAATGGTTCTTTGGATGGTAACATTGTCCCCAAGGAGCCATTTGGCAATGTCTGGAGATATTTTTTTTAAATCACAACTGGAAGGGAAGGTGTGTTCATGCTACTGGCACCTAGAGCATAGAAACCAGGGATTCTGAAAATCATCCTACAATGCACAGGATAAACCCCACAATAAAGAATCATTTGGCCCAAAATATCAATAATTGAAACATTGATTTAGAATAAATTGGTCTGCTGTTAGGCTCAAATTACAGATAATCACCTTAAAACGATGGAGTCAAAAAATATTAACAATCATTAATACAGTTTGTTCATGCTCAAAAGCATAAACTATATATTCATATTCATTATTCTGTATACTATATACATAAAAAGCATCACACAACTTATTTTTAACTAACTTTAAGAAGCACAAACTCCACAAACCAATTTACAAGAAGCAAACAAAAAGTTGCAATACAATAGAATCTTGTTTAGCTGGAGAACAACTCACTCACAGTATTAACTGAGGAGATTTCCTTCCCACCAGAAGTCTACGTCTCCACCTTTAGACAAAAGAAGCAAACTAGAAACCTAAATTACAACAACCTAATATCTATATTTTATTCAGAAAGGTCATTCTTTTGAACTAATCTGCATCTTCACAAATAGACTTGACTTTCTCATGAAATAAAATTGATTGAAATAATTTTGGTTTTGGTCTACACCACATTGTTTTCATATGTCCTTGAAGCTAGTCTCTAGTTGCAGCATCTCTTTATTCTCATCCAATTATCAACATGGACCAAGGGAGCCAGCAAGGGGTGATGCTGCTCAAAATGCAGTCTGCAGACCAGCCATGCCAGAATCACCTTGGACAGATTATGGTTGTTAAACATATTGGTTCTTGGGCTCTAAGGCAAATTTATGGAATTAGAGTCACAAGGAATTGGGACTTAGCACCTCCAACATGAACCAGATCCCCAGATGATTATTAATTTTTGCACATTGATTGAGCCCTGCTACTCTGGTGGTGAAGAAAATATGGGTTCAATTAGACATGAGCTCTTTGGCAAGATTCGGAATATCTGAATGTCAATAGATGAGCAAAGAGCAAGACTCAATTTTCAGGATTAAATTCTCAGGTGTGTAGGAATTATACAAGAAATGCAAATTAATTTCTTGTAGAGGGCTTATTAGCTGGTGACAAGCTGTGAATAAGTGATAATTTATGTTATAAGTTAATATTAATCATTGTCACTTTAAATTTGCATCTCCATTTTAAACCTGGCAGTTTTCGTGACACCAAAAATTCTTGAAAATGTGTGCTGAAGTCCTTGAGTAAATGGTTTCACTATGTGTAAGACAGTTTTTTTTAGATACCAGCTGGACTTTGGTTCCATAAGTGTGAGAAGCTGAAGAAAAGACAAGAGGATAGGTTAGGCTTGGAAAATGACATGCCATTTAGATCAACCATGCCAGGTACTAAATTCCTTTCAATTGTTTCCTATGTGGCCAACTATCATTATTAATAATTAGCAATGCAGAGGCTTGCAGATAATTACAAATTTAAATACCAAGCCTACAACCAACATTTCTGCAAAGTGCTGCCTCATTCTTTTTTTTTTTTTTTTGAGAGAGAATTTTTTAAATATTTATTTATTTTTTTAAGTTTTCGGCGGACACAACATCTTTGTTTGTATGTGGTGCTGAGGATTGAACCTCGGCCGCACGCATGCCAGGCAAGCGCACTACCGCTTGAGCTGCATCCCCAGCCCTGCCTCATTCTTTATAACTCCAAAATAAACCCTTATCAATGACATGGGACTCCCTTCTTCATGAACTTCCAGGGAAAGCTGAGGGTATTTGTGTGGCTGTCATACCCCTGATTGGACTCATAAAAGATACTATGAACTCAACAAATAACATCTGCTAATTCTTCTTTTGATTTTTTGGCCACTCCTTGAAAAGAGTCTCATTTTTAGGGAGACTTAGCACTTCTAATACATTGTACACAGTTTTAATGTTTTATTCATCAATATTGATTTGTTTTTCTATAAGTAAGAATTTTAAGCATGAATTTTAGAAAATTCTGGATAGCTGGTAGTGGTAGCAGCCCATGTTTACCTTTGGCCTTGGCATATTAGCTATTTATTACTAAATGAATGTCCAAATATGTCAGAGTAGCATGATGAAAACCTCCATCTCTCTCATTCAGGTACTTTTCTAGGTCCTCAAGATTCATTAGTGAAAAAAAAAAAAAACAACCAAATAGCCTCTCCTTCATGGAGCTTCCAGGATAGTGGAGGAAAATCACACAGGAAGTCACAAGGCAAATACAAGATAGAGAAGAAGGGAAGAAGGTACTGTAGGGGAGTAGAGAGAGGGTGCTGGGAGGGCTGCCAGGGAAACCTTACTGAGAACACAATATTTGAGCTAATGCTTAAGGAGGTAAGGGAATGAGCCAGGGAGATTTCAGCAGCCATGCCTCACAGACAGAGAGACTGGTTAGCATAGGGTACCATGGGGTAGTGAGTAAAAGCAAGGGCTGCTTGGGTTTAGATCTCAGTTCTGCCACTTTCTAGCCATGTGACTTTCTAGCAAGCTACTTACAGTCTTCATGCCTCACTTTTTCTCATATATGAAATGGAAATGATAAGGATTTTGCAGAAACAAGCAGACTGGCCAGGAATCAGCAAACCATTGCCTATGGGCCAAATCTTGCCCACTGATTGCTTTTATAAATCAAGTTTTATTGGAGCACAGCCATACCATTAATTCAAGTATTGTCTATTTCAGTTTTCATAATACAGTGGCAGAGTAGAGTAGCTGCAATAGATATTGCCTGGTTCCTACAGCTAAAAATATCAGAACAAAAGGCCAATTTCATTTCTGTGTCTCTGCAGTTGAATTGTGGACTTTTCAATCATGGGTTTAATTTTTAGTTTTAATCTTTACTCAAATCTTGGATGGAAGAAGGTAAAAGAGCCTGTGTATATCCAAGGTCTGTGGAAAATGGAAATACTTTTCTGAATTAGAAGCATGTCAATGACACTTGACAGTTTTGCTTGTCTTTCTATAATTAAATTTAGTTTGCTGAAATTAGAACAGCAGACCTCCAGAGATGGATTAGAACTTGAAGTTATTCTGCTTACATTTATAGATTGTCCACTTTCTGCTAGTTACCTTTCTAAGCTATTGTCCCATTTAATCCTTACAATAATTCTAAGGATTGTGTCACCATCATCATCCCCAAATTTCAAATAAAGAAACTGAGTCACAGAGCCAAGATCACACATTGGCAGAACTGAGATCTGAAGCCAGGCTTCAGGCTCTAGAACTTAGACTCACAACCACTACAATTTATGTATTTTATCACTTCTCATGATAAAACAATCCAAATCCCTAACTCTATAAGTGAGCAAAGCAACTGCTTTAAATGAAGCAACTCCTATAGTAGCAGGGTAGGAGCTGAACACAAGGGTCAAGTTCCACCTCTTTCCACCACCAAGACTTTCCATTAAAAGACTCTTTAGGCTAAGTTAAGCCAGACAATGTTTAAAACTCCAGAAGCTTAAGGTTTTCCCTTTTGCAAAAGAAAGCATATTAGATTTATTATTAGCCTTATCTAATATTGGAGTTGTTCTCCAAAGCCTATATCTATCACAGCCACAGCAACTAAAATGTTGCACCAAGGTCAAGATGTTGAAAGAGGAAGATAAGCCACTTTACCCTGTCAGAACGAAAACAGTCTGTGCCTGAATCTTTCACAGAAATCAGCCCAATTATGCTGCTCTGTTTAATCACCATGTACTCCTTCCTGCTCTAGTCTGCTCATTTCAAGCTGCTTCAGCATCATCAATCAATCTGAAAACAAGATGCTCATAAATCTCTATTGGCACAGATAGTTTTTAGCTGTCATGCATCTTAGACGCTGATCGATCCAGTTTTCCTTCAAAATCATTAGATGTGACAGAATCACAAAATTTTATTACAATCATCTCCAGAAAAGAAAAAAGAAGTATATTTATATTGCTTACCCATGAATTATATTTGCTGGATCTTTGCGGTCCTCTAAAATCTAACTGAACTAAGCCTGGAGTAGGAACTTGAGTCTATTTAAAAAAAATTCTGTTTGGTGAAAAATGCATCCCGAAATGGAAGATTGTATTGAGTGTCAGAGAAATGGCCCAGCTGGCACAGCTGTGACTCCCACGATACCTTTTGTAGCCAGAGACATCCGCTACCATGAATCTTGGGACCAAAATCATGCAATCTTCATCAGATCATTGAGAAATTCCTGTCCCTTCATAATGGAGGCAGGCTGTGTCACTGAGTGAGTGTGTACTGGAAAGAGCGAGGGGGTGGGGGAGGGAGGGGGGTGAGGGGAGAGTATGTGTATGCTGGGGAGGAAGAGGGAGAGTAGGAACAAAAAGAATGAAGAGAAATTGAAACTGGATTTCCTGATTCTTATTTTAATAAGGGTATTTTGAAGAAATATACTGGAGTTACGAAAGGATTTCTCAAAAAAAAAATCTCCTTTTCCTCAGGGATCTACAAACAGTAATTGGATCATAACTGTGCAAACTGTCCTTATTAGGAGTCAACCAAAGAATGTTGGAAGCCTCTGGTAAAAGCCCAAGAGCATGATAAAGCACATAGGATATTTTCTTCATTTAGGAAAAATTCTCAAATCTTAAATTATATTTTCAAACTGTTTCTTCTACAAACACTAAAAAAAAGTTGTGTGCTCTTTTACACAGAAGCATAACATATGCTCTGCATTTTATGCTTTTTGTGGAACAATAGTCCTTGAGAAGTTGTTCATTTCCTGAACAGAGGGTGTGGAGGTCAGAGTGAATGTACCCATGTGACCATGCTTAAGAGGGTGCAGGTGGGATTGGAGGTTCAGGGGTGGGATCCATAAAGAACAGAAGGAAAAGGGAAGATTAGAAACATATCCTGATCACTCTAAGTACCTTGATCTTTGTGTACTCCATATGGCATCAAACCAAATATAATTCCAAAACACATCTTTGTTTCCCAGTTGATACGAAGTTAGAGTTCTCATGGGTCTCAAGTGAATTCCAAGGAAAGAATCACTGAGATTATAATTGACAAACTGAAAAATTATTTCATGGAAGATATTCCTGATTAAAATTAAGGGACTCAGTATGGTTTTACTAGGAGTCTGTGAGGCTAATCGTGTAAGCTACATAGAGATAGCCTCTGTTGCTGCTGGTATTTATTTGGAAAACAATAAAAGGTGTCAGATGGTTTTCTTTATTCACTATAATGATTACACTTAAAGAGAAATCCAGAGTAAAAGCTATCTGTCTGTTACTGCATATACCTCCACATCTATCACCCTCAAACTCAGATGTTGGAATACTCATAAGTCTAGCAGATAGTTAATATGGCTTATGTAAAGCAGGATATACTCATCAACTGAAGTTAGACCCTCATTTAAAGTTATTTAATATACTAATTCGCATGAAACTGATAAATATGGAATTGATTTTTTTGTTAGGTAAATGATCTTTTAGTTTATGAAGAGAATACATGTAATTATGATACATTACTGTTAAGCATTGCTCTAAGCATTTTATGGGTACCAACTCATTTGACTATCAAAAACTGTGACAAAAGAAGTAAGTTGTATTATTATCTCCAGAGTATATATGAAAAAACATAAGCTCAGAGAAGTTAGGTAACTTGTCCAAAGATTTATAGCTCTTAAGTAAAGCAGATGTGAACTCAACCAGTACTGAGCTTACAAATGAACTGGAAGACAAAGTCATATTCCACAGGTAGTAGGGGTATTTTGAAGAAATATACTGGAGTTATATGTTATATGTTATATGTGCCCAATGAGGAAGAGACAACAATTAAATAAGAAAATTGCTTAAGTCTTCAGTGGTCTATTAAATTAATTATTGGATAGAGACATACCTTGTCAGATCAATGAATGTTTCTGAAGAAGGCAACTATTTCTTTAAGTGAACAATCTTAATCTCAAGAGACAATGTCTTATGAAATTCCTAGTCTGTTTTAAAAGTGGAACCTAGTCAGATTTTGAGAGGAAATGTGGAAATATTGAAGAAGTTGTATATTCAGAATTCCTTTGAAAAGTGCATTTAAGCCAGAAAAACAAAGGGTGAAGATAAGGAGTCCTCTTTAAAATTTAAAGATCAATACTCTAAGTAGAACCAATAAGAGAACAAAGAATTATCCAAAAAGCCTCAGAAATAACTATCAGGAAGCAATTACAAGTTTCAATCTGTGGAAGAGTTTTCTAACCAGAAAAAGTTCTGAGTACACAACTGTCATTTTTTAAAATATTTATTTTTTAGGTTTAAGTGGACACAATATTTTCACCTTACATTTATGTGGTGCTGAGGATCGAACCCAGTCCTCATGCATGCTAGGTGAGTGCTCTACCACTGAGCCACAACACCAGCCCCCACACTGTCATTTTTTCAACCATTTAACTCTTCATGGTCAAGTATATCAAGGAACAATTTCTATACCACTAAACAGTCACTCTACCTTATTCTAGGTTCTTATTCTGCATTATTTCTATTTATGCTATTGGTGATATTTTACACATTCCAGGAAAGAAAATATTTTAGAACCACTCTGTTGAACATCTTGAGTAAATACATTTCTGATTATAGCACTCTTTGACTTAAGACCCTTTGATGCTTCCCCTCCTTAGCTTCAGAACAAATTCCAAATTCCTTAGCATGGAACCCACTGCCATGTGTGTTGACTTAAAAAAGAATACATAGCCACTACATAATAGTGAATAGTAATAATAATAATCATAGTGGAAGTTTTCTGAGCATTAATTAGGTGCTAAGCAATGTGTCTGTCATTCATTCACTCCCTTCACCCATTCCATGTTATGGAGGAAGTGATGGAAGCCCAGAAACAGAAAGCATACACAGGAAAAGATGGAGTGAGCACTGTTAAGGCCAGCCTAACTACCTAGCTGAACTCAGACCAGATTGCAGAACTGATGGTGTTTGTTTTAAGCCACTAAGGCTTGGAGTGCTTTTTGCATAGCCCTAGGTAACCAAATCAGACCTTGTTGTATTGAAGACAGTAGAGCTACAGGAAGAAGCAGCCTGGGTCTTTGGATCTTTACTTCGAGCATAGCTGTCCCACCAATTGTGAATACTCTGACAATATTAATGAAAAATAAACTTGTTCTGTGAGATTTGGAGATGTATCTAATAAAGTTGCTAACCTTGCCTTCCTTCCAATGTATGCACACATAACAAATATAAACAGACTGAATTTGGAGCCCAACTTCTGGTCCCTTGAACTTCTCCTCATGGAACTACAGGTGGCTCATACCTTCTCATTCCACATTTTCACATGCAAAGAGAGGAGCTGATCAAATGGAAGGTAAAATAAGAATTATTATTTATATATCACTTTACAAGGCATGTAGAAAGTCATTAATGTAAAAGGAGACAAATTTTATTTTGTTGACATCCTTCAAGTTTTAAAATGTATATAGTTAATGTTTAGAAATAGGTAATGCTTTTATCTTTCAGAACTAGGACTGAATCTCATAAAATGGTACAGTGAAATTTCATTTAGGTCACAGTCATTACTGATAAACCTTCCTTTAGTCTGATCAACCTCTTTTAATAGGTAGCATAGAGTTGCCACTTAAGGCCTTAATCATTTCAAGATTGCAAAAAAATACAAATTGTGAAGAAAAATTGAGTTCATTTGCTACTTTAAAGAGCTCAGAGAAAATATGGTGCCTTTTAGTTTAATTATCAGACTCTGCCTTTTAATTGTTCAGAACTTTCAGAGGTTAACTGAGAAGCCCAATAATAATAGGACCTGCCTTCTCTCATTTTTGCCATTTGCTTCCTTAACCTTAGCTATCTGAGCTCTCCCCATTTAAAGCACTCTGATATTAGCATAATTTCTAGCATCCTCTTACCATTCTTGTAACTTTCAGGTTCTTCAGAAAAAAAATCTAACATTAAAGCAAAGTGTTAGGTAACTGGAAAGCTGTTTAAGTACACAAAAGTGGACTGTCAGTCACAATAAAGACCAATAATATTTAGTGTCTCCATGAACACTTGCTACACTCTAGGAGGAATGTACTGGGGCAAGAAAACTGAGACAAATGGGGTTTAAATAAAAGCTGAAATTCAAACTCAGAAGTCTGTTCCCAAATGCAATGAGTTTAACCCCTGCACTACAACAGAGCATGCCAGTGACCTTTTCTTCATTCAGCCCCTTGGAAGATACATGAGCAAAGGAAGTATGACATAGAGTAACCAAAAGAAATCAAAAGGCCTCTCTGTGACTGGGAGATATCTGGTAAATCTATGGAGGGCAGCTCAGTGCTTAAAGTTCTTATGGAATCAAGACACAGAAGTACACACAAAAGAAACATGAAGCAGGAGGAAACAGAGAATGGAAAACCAGCTTATGGGGCAATGGTCTCCCAAGAGTAAGGTTGAAGGGCTAATGTTTTAAGGAGAAAGGGGTGGGCATTTCACAAAATCTCTTGAATATCAGATCCTTTACAAGTAAGTTTTTGGACAGGGTACAATGCCACAAAAACAGTGTTTTAGGAAAGATGAATGAGGAAGAGTGGTGTAGAACAGATATAAATGGAATAATGGGAGGACACAAACTTGTAGGTCTACATCATGAGTGGTAAAGGAAAGAAGCTCCAGGAGAGGCATCAACTGACCACAGGTAACTCTAGGGAATAATTAAATAAGCAGATCTAGGGATGCTTTCTTCAGGAGAGCCCCCCAATTTTTCCAACAAATCTATATCCCCAGAAATTTAGGCCCAATATTATACTTGGAAAAATACCCTTAGATGTAGAGAGAGAGAACTTCACATTTCATTTTATGTATTTAGGAGGGCAGAACTAGAAAATGTTATTTTCTCTTGGCTTTCATAGAGGAACCTGGATATGACATCACTAGTCTAATAAGCTGCAGAGAATAGCATTTCTTTTGCAGATGCTTTTCCGACCCCCATGGTGAGGAATGTCATTATTAGGTTGGATGCTGCAGGTTTCTCCTAACAAGCATGCTTAATGAGAGGGCACTCCTTATGGGTAAGATGTCATGTGAACTTTCCCCAAGTCAGGTCATTTATTTTGATATGGGTAGATTCATTACTCACTAAATAAGGAATGGATTTCAGAACAAGATTATCTAAAAGATACAGAGTGGCCAAAGTAATGTTACTCTAAATTAGAGAACCCAATCCTAAATCAGATACTTACAAATCAGCAGGAAATAAGACAAGTTTTAAGGATAGATGAATATCATATTTAGGAGGCAGAACAGTCTATATTGAAAACTATTAGGCAAAACAAAATAGGCAAAAACAAAAATTCCAAAGTGAATTCTTTTCCACTTTTTCAATGATACATTTGAAGACACTTTGTTTCATCGATTACACTTAACACTTGGCAAAAAGTCTCTCAATGAATTTCTTTTCTAAAAGAGAGAAAACAAGTCCCTAAAAATTACATGACACCTAATAAACTTATTATATTAATAAATTAATTTTGACTATCACTAAATATATGGACTTCAATAACCTGTAATCTCTGCTTAAAATTTGAGCTATGCACAATGAGCCTCTTAGTTTCAGTTTAAGATAATTTATCTCATTAAACTCTTTTAGTAAGCAATTCAAAATCAGTATGAATTGTTATAACACTTCACTGGAAGTAGGGAAAGGCAATTTATGCATTTTCATTCAAAAGACTGGTAGTTAACTTATCTAAACCTTTACTTGTAAAGCAAATGAGCAAGCAAGCTGCTTTAAATGAAGATGTATGCAGCTATATTTCTAGACTGCAGAAAAAGACTAGTTTAATAATATTCTTGGAAGAACTTTCAAAAGCAAAATTAGCTCAGCTACAAATGGCTACATTTTAGAACCAAGTGTATAAGAATCAATGGTTCCCTAACCTCATTGTACCTTAGAATTACTTGGTGTGGTTATCACAAATATTTATGCCTATGTCCCCTCGCCTCATCCTCTAGAACAGTGAGATACAGTAGACCTTTCTATATTTAATGGAAATTTTTATTACCTGCTACTGCCCTATATGGTGGTTAATGAGATTTGGGATGTGGCTATTTAGCCACGCGTAATTTGTGGCTACCATATTAGACAGATTGAGATCAAATCTCGTAATTCCTGGGGTAGGAATTCAGGTGTTAATAGGTATACAAAGCTCTCCAGGGGATTCTAATGGGCACTCCAGGTTGAGAACCATTGTAATGGCCTGGGATTAATGACACTATCAGGGATGGCCAATTTCTTGAACTTTATCCAATACACATATTTTTTTTTCCAGATTTCACTAAGCAATTGCTCTGCACCTTGGCTTCTCTTCCCTCATGCCTCCACTCCTTGCTTCTTGCACACCTCCACACTCTCATATGATAGATGAGTCATGAATCTCTTCATTGACTGATCCTTACAGATTTCTCCCACACCAAGAGCCCTCATCTGAAGCTCAGATTCTCCTTCCTCTCCTTTCTATTCCATAGACAACAGAAATAAAACCCAATAAATGCTACCGATTCAGAAATTAAGTCAAGCGCATACGCCCATAATTTAAAATTGTTTTTCACTTGTACAAGCTTGATCTACATGCCAAATTCCACGAGTTCTGCTGTATATAGGATGGGGAATATTTCTAATGATAAAACAGTTAAGCAGGTGCCATCTCCTTTGCTCCTTTAGTGGCTGTTTCATGCAAATGAGATGCATGGTGGTTGCAAGGAGGGCTTTGTGGTTCAGTTGCCTGGCTTCCAATTATAAGTCAGTCTTTAACTAGCCATGTAAATGTATAACCATTTTAAGCCCTTGGTTACCGGCTCTGTAAAGTGGAGGTTTCTCCTCACATTATGTCCAATGAGAGGGCACTCGTTATGGGTGAGCTGTCATGTGAACTCTCTGCAGGCAGGCCATTTATGGTGTTGTGGGGAGCACAGAGCACTTCATGAACATACATGATAAATGAAATGTGTCACATATTCTCCTAGACCCAGACTTGATTACCCCACAACACATACACACTCCAATTTTTAATCAGAAAGGCAAATAGGGTAAATTTTTTTGGGGGGAAATCAAAGAATCTATAAATGCATGTTACAAACGTACAATTAATTAATATAGCAATATTAAAACCATTGAAAATGATTACAAGGAAAAAACATAGGCTAATCTGATTTGTAAAACATATTGAGCTTGTATACTTTAATGAACCCTCATTTTATTGGCTTCCACACCACCAGTTAATATTAATAACATAAGGAAGTACATGTTATAAATATAGCTAAATTTAATTTTATTTATAAAATAGTAAGAATCAAGATGAACACAAAGAGCATAATGTGAATATTCAGGTACATAATCACTTTGTTGAGCTTTTGGTAATTCCAACTATTGTCAATTAACATGTTCCCCTGTTGTTTTCACTCATGGATATGTTGATTTGTGCACGTTCATATTTTCTACACTAAGCTTTGCTGCCCTTTTCCTTGTTAAATATTCATCTTCGTGTAGAATTGTTTTTAATGTAAGAAACTATAAAACTGCAACCCATTAGCACTATGAGAACTTGAAGTCAACACAACTATTAGCGGTGGATGGTAAGGATTGCTCATCAGTGACTCACGGCAAGGATAAAATAAGCTGAGATCCATGCCCACTCTCAGGGGATTGAGATATGTGGGGGATAACTAACATCTCATGTATATATGCAGTCACTATTATTCTAAGCCCTTACTGTGTACTCTCTGATTTAATCATTAAAACAATCTTATAAGGTGAGGTCTATTAATATTCTCATTTTATAGGTGGAAAACTCAAGGCACAGGGAGGTCAAGTAACTTGTCCCAGCACACTTATTTCAAGAGGCTTGGCTAGGATTCACATGCAAGGATCTTTTTTTTAATATTTATTTTTTAGTTTAGGTGGACACAATATCTTTATTTTACATTTATGTGGTGCTGAGGATCAAACCCATTGCCCCATGCATGCTAGGCGAGCACTCTACCACTGAGCCACAACACCAGCCCAAATGCAAGGATCTTACCCACTATGTGCTATCTTTCTCTTCTTTTCTCCCCTACTCAAGAAATTTCTTCAGAATGACTGTGAGTATGAGATAGCTCTAGACTCACTTCAAAGCCCCTCTAATTTCATTATCCTACAAAATAAAATTCTAAAGTTTGTGTAATTTATCCATTATCAGTAATTAATTGCTTCTAACACATGGTTTGAGGCATGCTTTGAACTTGAGGTGGCAAATGTTACCTAGAGCCAGGGTTGGCAAGCTACAACCTTGGTAATATCCAGCCAAATGCCTGTTTTCATGTCAAGTTTTACTGGAACCTAACCAGATCCACTTATTTTTGTATTGTCTGTGGCTGATTCTCCCATATAAAAACAGAGTTGAATATGTAACAGAAGCTGTATGAATTGCAAAGCCTAAAATATTTCCTATATGACTGACCTTTTGCAGAAAAAGTTTGCCAGTCCCAGATCTGGTCCCCTGAAAAAAGCCCTCACCAGACACGGGATCACGCAGATGATAGTGTTCATGGTCCATAGAGTATTTCACTATTTCAAATAGCAAATGATTCATGTCTTTTTTTGAACATTATTTATTTTTTTCTGTGGTGCTGAGGATTGAAACTAGCACCTCACACATATTAGGCAAGCACTTTAACACTGAGCCAAAACCCCGGCCCCAGGAATCATGTCTTTTAAAACTATCCTTACTACATCTATGTACATATGAGCAGAGGCATACACAGAGATTGAGCAAAGGTTTATTTTCTTCTTATTACATACTGAGATAAAGCTTAGAAAAAAGTGAGATTGATAGCATGGATTTCAGTATCAGATATGAGCTATTTATTGGGAATTAGCATTTCTTCCAATTAGTATTGAAAAAAGAATATTCATACTAGCATGGCACCTGTCAAATTCACAATGGTCCGCCTGAAAAACATCTAATTAAGAACTATAGATTTATGTCGATATTAAATTGATCTAATTATCTCTATTATCTTTTGTACCAGATGTATTATAAGATATAAATTTGCATCTCTTAACTATTATATATGTATTATATGATACAATACATGTAACATATTTATAAGCAAAATTTATAATAGGTGTCTGATAACACCTAGTAGGTATTTAAAGGGCTACATATGCAGGTGTATCTTGCTCTAAATAAACCAATTATATGAAAATACATCCTGAATAAAGTTAGCAGCAATGATTTTTCAGTTTAAATACATCAATATGGCTTTCTTACAATGATCCAGGAAAATTTGAAGTCATATTACTGCTTTTCCTCATGCCTGGGAAGTCATCAGTTTCTATGGATTCCACCCCCTTAAAAACTATCCCTTCCTTCATCATGCATTCTCTGAGGCAACATCCACCAGGACCTTGGCTCTTCTGTAGGTTCTTTCTTCCTATAAAACAAGACTTGTCTTGTCCCTCCCCTTCACCAAACCATCAATGATTCTCCTAGATTTTCAGATGAAATGCTCAACTCTGAGATGAGGACAGAAGGCCACACAAGGTCTAGTCACTGGTTAGCTTTTGGGACTCACCAAGACTTACTTACCTTGCACAGTTTAATTCCAGACACATGAAAGAGCCCTAAGGACTGTCCTCTAGGGGGTTCTGTCAGCTCAAACATCTTCCCCATATCTTGGATCACCCAACTGCTATTCACCTTGCAATGCTTGTCAAGCATCAATGCCTCTAAGAAATCCACTTGTACCCAATACAGGAACATTACAAATGATTCAATGCATAAAACATGAAATTAACAAAAAAGTATACCATTTGGAACATAATCAAGTTTCCTATTAGCTCTAAGGAATGCATTAAAACATGAACAAAGGAATTACTTTATGCTTTTTACAGAAGTCAAACCTGCTTTTAAGGACTCAAATGACTAGACATTTAAGAGGTGTAGACAATCACTTGTGATGCCTCATTGAGGGAGAAAAGAGGAGCTTGGGGAATATTTAAATGTCAGTTATTTTTCTGGAAAACTCTAACATCACAGATACTTCCTCCTATGTAACTAAGACACCATTCCCCATCTCTCATATTTCAGCTCTTTTCCTGATTCATTTTTTTAATTTTCCTGATTCTTATTTCACACTGGAAAGTTATTTGATTCTCCCAATTGTTGCCTTGTCTCCTTAGTTAGAATGTATATTCCCAAAGGACAGAAAAAGAATTTAGAAGAGAATGGCACTTGAATTTTATGTTTTTGCATATTTATTGGCTGAAAGATAGTTTGGAGGAGAGTAGTACTTCTGTGTCTACACAGAAAACTATTTGTCCCTATTACGTGGAAAGAAGACCAATGAGGAATATTTATATTGAGGATATTTGTTTTAAAGTAGCTAAAATCACTTCCCATAAAAATGAAAAAAAAACCCCTCACTTTTCAGCTTTCACTATTAAGTGTCAAACACATAAAAGGGGAAATTGAAAAGAGAAAAACCAATTTGCAGAATGACACCAAATGCCAGGTATGACATAAAACAAATCATCTGCACTTACTGGCACAGATCTGATATTTTAGTTGCTGTTTTTTTTCCAGGTATGTTTCCTTCTCAATATACTGCTTTTTTTTTTTTGCAATACTACTTTTAAAAAGATAAATTCAAAAGTGTTTCACAGACCTGGCTAGATATGTTTGCTTTGTTATAAGGAAAATAATGCTTCCTCTGAGCAATGAAATACATTGAAACTTAAATTTCTAAAAACAATTATAGTAACATAATAAAGGAGCACAGAGAGCTATAATTAATGGATGCAATTTTGACATAAAATTTACCATTTTAAAGTGTACAATTCAGCATTTTGTTAAGTATATTCATAGATGTGTGCAATCATCAGCATTAATTCTAGAACATTTTCATCACCCTAAAATAAGAAAGTTCATATCCATTTCCCCATTCCCCTCTCACCCCAGGCCCCAACAAACATTAACTTACTTTCCATCTCTGTATATTTACCTAATATTGGCTTTTAATATAAGTGGAATCATACAACATATGGCCTTTTTATGTTTGGTTTTCTCTTAGCATATTTTGGGGGTTCACTCATGTTACAGCATTTATCAGTATTTCATTCCATTTTAATGGTGGAAAAACATTCACTGTGTGGATAGATCACATTTTGTTTGTCCATTCATCAGTTGATGAAAATTGTTTTTTTCCCCACTTTTTCGCCCATATAAATAAAACTGATGTAGATAATCATGCACAGGTCTTTGTGTGAATATATGTTTTCAATTCTCTTGGGTATGTATACCTAGGAGTAAAATTGCTGGATCATATGGTAATTCTCTATATAGCCAAAATACAAAATAAAATATGACTCAAAACACTAAAATTTCAAAATATATTTTAGAGCAAAACTGGTTTTCTACCTCATTTTTTTGAGATTCAGGCTTCATGAACAACCACGAACAAACCCCATACAGTGTTTGCACTTCATATATATCAGCCATTAGTGCTTATGCCAAGACGTGAAGAGGAACTTAATCCTGTAGTTTCTTTTCACAAGCTAATAATCACAAATGGCTTAAAATTTTTGTTTCTAGTGTTCTTTTTCTGGGGGGGGGATACTGGGGATTGAACTCAGGGGCACTTAACAACTGAGTCACATCCCAACCCTTTTTATATTTTATTAGAGACAGGGTCTCACTGAGTTGCTTAATGCCTCTCTTTTGCTGAGGCTGGCTTTGAACTCACAATCCTCCTGCCTCAGCCTCCCAAGCTATTGGGATTACAGGCATGTGCCACAACACCCAGCTCTAGAGTCCTCTGAACTTAACATTTGATATTGACCTCTCAGCTAGACTATAAGCTCAATCATATGGCAGACACCATCTTACACTTACTCCATCTCCTCAGTGCTAAAAAAGGATTTAACTCATAGTAGGTACTTGGCAAACATTCTTTGAGTGACACACTGCTTTCAAATGTATAGGCACTATATCAATACATAGGCTGTGGAAGCTTGACTACTTTTCATGAAACCAAGGGATTGCTGCTATAGCTTTCCAAGTCTTATTTGCCTCACCTTAAAAATGGGTATAGTAATATCCCATTTATATACTTGTTGCAAGGATCAAATGAAATAATGTAAATAAGGCACATGGATATACATAAATATAAATATATTGTTCCCAACTTAGAATGTTTCAACTTAATTTTTTTTCAACTTTGTGATGGTGTGAAAGTGAACCTATGCAATCAATCTTTTTTTTCACTTTCACTATAGTATTCAATAAATTACATGAGATGTTCAACACTTTTTTATGAAATAGATTTTGTGTTAGATGATTTAAAGGTTACATATGTTTTCTGAGTATATTTAAAGTAGGGTAAGCTAAGATATGATGTTGGATATGTTAGGCGTATTAAATGTTTTGATTTATGGTACTTTCAACTTACGGCAGGTTTATCAGGAAGTAACCCCATGGAGGAATAGCCATACATATGAAATCATAACATGGTAGAAGGTTACCCTGTGATCTTTTTCTAGCAAAACCGCACAAGAGAGAGGACAGGTATGTAGTACTGAAACTTTTTACAAAATGCTTCATTAAGATCTATTATTAACTTCTTTACTAACATAAATTTCAGAGCAGTGGTTCTCAATGTAGAATACATTTTTTTTAAGTACTTGTGAAACTTTTAAAAAATATTTATGTCTGGATCTCATTCTACCTAGTTTCTGAATTAATTGTTCTGAGCAATTCTTACTGTTTTTTAAAAATAACATGGGATCTTTAAAAAATATTAATGATCAATTTATGTTCACATTTTAATGCTAAAGAATAATTCTTTATATCCAGCATGGCAATTTTACATGTTAAAATAAAGCACAGTTCAGAGTCTAGCTAGCTACTTTCAGGGAGATATTTTTGCCTATATCAGGACAGAAGCTAAAAATAAAATTCTGCACAGAATGGTCCAAAAGTCTTGATTTAATTACTCTGTTCTTGATTTTTATTGCTCTTTGGGTGAGGAAAAATAGAACTTAATACAACTTGCAAGACTATCATTCCATACAGAGAGAGTTGATAGGGTGAGAAGCAAATAAACAAGAAAAATAATCACCTGAGCTTATTTCTGACTCTGTGGAACACTTGCCCACACCTTCCAATGTTGAGAAATGGAGGAAGCCTCTGAGACAGATAATGTAGAATAATGACCCTCTAAAGATATCCATATCCTAATTCCTGGAACCTGGGAATATGTTGCCTTATAGGATAAGAAGGACTTTGCTGATGACATGAAATTCAAAACCTTGAGATGGGGAAAGTGTAATAGATTTCCCAATGGGTTCAATGAAACCACATGGGCCCTTAAAATAGAACAACCTTTACTAGCAGAATTCAGAGGGAGATGTGACTACAGAAGAATGGTCAAAGAGATACAACATCACTGTCCTTGAAGATGAAGAAGCCAAGGAATATGGGTGACTGCTTGCACTTCCAGAATTCTCTACTGTAGTTCCCAGAACAGTCTTAACATATGATTTTAGTCAAGATCTGTGTCAGATTTCTAACATATATAACTGTAGGATAATGAATGTATACTGTTTTAAGGCAAGAAAGTTGTAATCTGTCATGATAGTAATAAAAATCTAATATGGAAATCAGGAAATTTATATGCCTGTGAGAAACTCATAAATTATTTATGAGTTGGTTTCCCACAATCTTCCAGAATCAAATACATTAGAGAAAGTTGTGCATGCTAGCTCCTTCTTAAATAAACAATAACTAAGGCATAACAGAGAAATCCTGCAGAGGGAAAAATTATAACTTAGAGTATCTCCTAAATACATTTGTTAGAATCTCATCTCTTTTGCATTTTTATTTTCCAAATGTCTTTCACATTGTTCAACTTTCTCAAAGCATAGTTGGAAAATGATGGATGAATTCCACCTGCTCAATTGAGAATCTCAAGGCCTAAAGAGAAGTGACTTGCCAAGATGGCACCTCAATAGCACAACTTTGGCCTCATGTCCCATTTGGAACCCATTCCAGGATGCCTCTCTGTTCCATTATGAAGAGTAATGCTTGGTTTCCTATTGCCTGTGTTTATGAAAGTTAGGAGAAGAGGCTATCAGGCAAGAATCAATCCAACAAAGCTTCTAACAGATTACACTGTCTACTCAATTATATCTAAAACAATATAGTTGCCTTAGTACTTAATACATTTTATTATTTAAAATAAATATGTTCAATCAACTATTGAAAGTTTACTAATCTCATATTAATGAGAGTAATGCAATAAATTATTTCTTAAAGCTGTTGATGAAATTCATTTTCCACAAATTCTTGTTTGCATAAATGCTCACCTGAGAAGAAACAGGAAGATACAACCAAATGCTGTTATCTGACTTTATAGTACTTAAATAATGCTTTTCCCATATTTCCCAACTGCCTATTCCAAGAGCTGTAAGACCATTGTCCTTTAATGATTTTCGACACACCATTTCCCACATTGTTTTCCTGAATACAAAAGTGAACACTTTCTTCTGCTCCCTCAGTCTTATAATAATAACAATCATAATAAAGATAATGAACAATAAAGGTAATGCCTTTGAATACTTATTTTGGGACAAATACCATGCTACATGCTTCACATTAAGCATATTACTTAATCTATACAACTGGTTGAGCTAAATATTACTATTAACATCTGGATTTTACAGATGAATTAATGGAGGCACTGAGAATTTAGGTACTTTGCCTAGATCACATAAGTTGTGGAACAGAAACCTAAACACTGATTTAGATCCAGAGACCTCTGTAAGCATTACCCTAGTTATCCTCAACTAGGGAGGAATCTGTCTCCCAGGGGATATTTGGCAATACCTGGGGACATTTTTGGTTGTCACAACTAAGAGAAGTGCTACTGGCATCAAGCTGGTAGAGGCTAGGAATGCAATGCACATGATATCCCCAACACAAAGAATGACAGAATCCTAAATGTCAATAGTTCCAAGATTAGGACACATTATCATAGCTAAATGCCTCTAAATGATAGGGAGTTGTGAATGTGACATTTTTTTTTTTTTGATAAGACATGGTTTTATTTTCTAGGTCAGAAATTGCAAGTACAACCTGGAAAAAAGTTATCTCAACCTGGAATCAAGGGTACTTAAAGCCATAGGGTCAAGTTGGTGCATATTCTTATAGCATCAGTTTATTCAAAAGTTTAAGATGACAGTTTGTTTCCATGTTCTAACATCTTGAGGCATTAGGTCATTTGTTTTTTTGTCTTTCAGTAGACAAATGAGAGAGGCACTAGCTCACTAGACCATGTCTGAAAAGGGCCAGAAAGAAGATATTGGTTTTCTTTAGCTTTGCCTTGTATTCTAGAAGACACACAGCAGTGTCTGTGTGTCACAGATAATGGAAATAGCAACGAGATGCAGCCAGAATAGTTTGTGTGGGGTGCAGACCTAGCTTAAAAGTCAAGATTTTAGCTTCAGGGAGCAGTTCTGCTATGCCTATTCAAAATGTAATTAATCATACTATTTGACCTACTGATTTTATTTGTAAGAATCTATTTTATAGGGATGTTTATGAAATGTTCAAGATACATTCAAAGATATTTACTTTAACACCATCTCTGATAGCAAAAATGTCAACAGTAAAAACAACAGAAATGTAAGCACATATTCACCAAAAGATGTGTGACAAAATGTTCATAGCAGCATTATTCACAACAGCCACAAACTATAAACTAACCAAATGTCCATCAAAGTAGAAAGGATAAATTGTGGTTTATCCACATAATGGAAAATTTCAGGCAATGAGAATGAAAAAACAAACTGCAACCCCCTATAACAATACAAATGAATCCCACAGATATCACATTGAGCAAAATAAGTCTGATACTAAAAGGAACATACTGTATAATACCACTAATGCAAAGTACAAAAATAGGCAAAACCAACACATGGAATAAAAAGAAAGAATAAGGGTTATCTTTTGAGAGGAGTGACTAGTAGAGCCCTTCAGAGTGTTGGCCAGTTGGTCTTCACCTGGCAGGTATGCTCACTTAATGATTGCAGAAATCATTAAGTTGTATTCTTATGAAATGTGTACTTTTCTACATGCATATTATACTTTACCTATATGTATGATATATAATATTAATGTATAACATGTAAATAATTATATTTTATTATATATTTAAAGAAACATCAACTACCTAAGTGTCCATCAATGGACAAAAGCCTAAATAAATTATGAGATATCTATTCAATGGAATTATGTACAGCCACAAAGAAAAATGAAGTAGAACTATTTGTATAAACTTGGAAAGATGTATACTATGTATAAACAATGAAGTTACAAAACAGTGTAAATAATATGTCTATTGCAATTTCCCAGAAAGTCCTGGGATTACATTCTCAAATGGTTAATAGTGGCTGTCACTTGAGGATGAGATTCTTAGGGACTTTGACACTCTAATGCATTTCTATGTTGTTGGGACTTATTTACAAACACATATTATGTTTTTACTGCAAAAAAGGACACAGAGAACATTAAGATGAACAAAAAGTGCCTTAAATTTGAGATGGCTATGTTATTTTCTTATTTGTGAAGATTTGAGTTTTTGATGGAAAAAAGAAATGATAATGGAATAAACACAGCGCCTTCCCTTCAGGGTTGCTAACTGAACCCAGTGATAGAGGTCAGGATGGTTTGTTGCTGGCAATCTTAACAATTGATTTAAATTAGCACTTGTTTGCAGGCTGCTCCACATTTAAATCTACTTGTGGTGTTGCCACCGCAAATGGGATTCTTGGCCACACAAAGAATGTATCTACAAAATGGCAAAACAACTGGATTTGTTTGATTAAATGAACAAAACCATATACTCAGAGGAAGGAAAAAATCAAAACAGCTACACCCAAAGTAACCCACTGAGATGGGTGGTTCACAAAATACACCAATTTATTGGATCAACATGTTAGCAGCCTCATGTGGACTCTGTGAGAAATCCAGTTTGAAATGAAATACTTATGAAAAAATCAAGAGGCCATAAAAAACACATCTTTGTCCATCATTAGCAAAGATTTTCTGTGTATTCATTGTGGATCTGCCATTATGCTAAAACTATGTGTAATAATACTTTTATAATTATAAATGAATTGTGTTGAGCATTCTTAATTCTACCCAAGGCACTGAAAAAAAAATCACCTAGAAAAAAAACCCAAACACTGATTTGAGAAAAATTGATAAATCTACAACTTTTCATATAAAGGTCTAATTAATAGGCCAAAGTAATAATTAATTAATAATGTGGAATAAGCCGTGTCCCAACATTGGGTGTACATTATATTGAACTGAAACAGAATTTCTGGAGACAGCACCTGATCATTAATATTTTTAAAGATCCCATGTTATTTTTAAAAAACAGTAAGAATTGCTCAGAACAATTAATTCAGAAACTAGGTAGAATGAGATCCAGACATAAATATTTTTTAAAAGTTTCACAAGTACTTAAAAAATGTATTCTACATTGAGAACCACTGCTCTGAAATTTATGTTAGTAAAGAAGTTAATAATAGATCTTAATGAAGCATTTTGTAAAAAGTTTCAGTACTACATACCTGTCCTTTCTCTTGTGCGGTTTTGCTAGAAAAAGATCACAAGGTAACCTTCTACCATGTTATGATTTCATATGTATGGCTATTCCTCCATGGGGTTACTTCCTGATAAACCTGCCGTAAGTTGAAAGTACCATAAATCAAAACATTTAATACACCTAACATATCCAACATCATATCTTAGCTTACCCTACTTTAAATATACTCAGAAAACATATGTATCCTTTAATTGAGCAAAATCATCTAACACAAAATCTATTTCATAAAAAAGTGTTGAACATCTCATGTAATTTATTGAATACTATAGTGAAAGTGAAAAAAAGATTGATTGCATAGGTTCACTTTCACACCATCACAAAGTTGAAAAAAAAATTAAGTTGAAACATTCTAAGTTGGGAACAATATATTTATATTTATGTATATTCACGTGCCTTATTTACATTATTTCATTTGATCCTTGCAACAAGTATATAAATGGGATATTACTATACCCATTTTTAAGGTGAGGCAAATAAGACTTGGAAAGCTATAGCAGCAATCCCTTGGTTTCATGAAAAGTAGTCAAGCTTCCACAGCCTATGTATTGATATAGTGCCTATACATTTGAAAGCAGTGTGTCACTCAAAGAATGTTTGCCAAGTACCTACTATGAGTTAAATCCTTTTTTAGCACTGAGGAGATGGAGTAAGTGTAAGATGGTGTCTGCCATATGATTGAGCTTATAGTCTAGCTGAGAGGTCAATATCACTTAGGTTAAGTTCAGAGGACTCTGCAGGAAAATTTCTGAATTGGTAGGAGATTTTTCCTGACTGGATTTCCTTCAAGATTTTTCTCTATATACAAAGTTTTGATGGGAAAAGTGAGAAAAATATACTGCACAGGAGGCAGAACAATGTCCCCCACAAATATGTCCACATCCTAATCCCCAGAACATGTGAATGTGTTATGCTACATGACAACGGTTAAATTTGTAGATGGAATTAAAGTTACTGATCAGATGTTTTTAAAAAGTAAAGAGGCTGTCCTGCATTATGTACATGGGCCTAATATATTCACCTTAAAAGATGAACAAGGAGAAAGAGTGTCTGAACAAGTGTCAGAGTGATATGGTATGAGACTCAATTGGCCATTGCTCTCCTTGAAGATGGAAGAAGGGGACTATGAACCCAGGAACATGGGTAGACTCTAGATATGGGAAAAGGCAAGAAAGTGGGTTCTCCTAGAGCCTCTAGATATCACAGTTAAATTTAGCCATGAGACCCACTTCAGACTTATTACTTCCAAAATTATAAGATAATAAATGTGTGGTAAATGAAAAGTTGTGCTCCATTTGTGTACAATGAATCAAAATGCATTCTGCTGTCATGTATAACTAATTAGAATAAAAAACATAAAAATAAAATAAAAATAAAAGCAGTAAAAGATATTTACATCTATGATTCTGAAATTGTAATTTATCTTCATTAGAGGGGGGTCTTAAAGTACACTAAATTTATTTTAGTACTTCAGTACACTCATAGTGAAAGGTTTGTACTTACTACTAAAAATGTGAAAAGTACATAAAAAATAAATGTGTGGTATTTTAAGCCACTAAATTTGAGTTCATTTGTTATAGCTGCTGCATGAACACAATACACTTTGTCCTCTCAATTTTTCCTTTGAGATGTAATCTCTCTATGTTGCTCAGGCTGGCCTTAAACTCCTGGGCTCAAGTCACCCTCATGTCTCAATCTACTGAGTAGCTGGGATGACAGATGTGTGCCATCATGACTGGTTTGTCTTCCCTACTTTGGAAGACAGAAAAAGAAGGTGAAAAAAAGAGGAATTTTGTCCTAGTAGTTTTTACCCAAACTATTACATCTCTAGTACAAAATCCTGGCCTATTCCTCAGATCTACTGAATGAGAATCTGCCTTTTATCAAGCTACCCAGGATAGTCACATGCTTTCTAACAAGTTCCCAAGTGTGTTGGTCCTAGTGGTTTTCAGACTTAAACATTCATGAGGATCATAGGGCAGCTTGTTAAATCACAGATTGCTGGGTCCCTCCACTGGAGCTTTGGAGTCAGTAGGTGCCAACCAGGACTAATAATATATGATTCTAACAGGTTCCCAGGCAATGCTGATGTTGCTGGCCCAGGTACCACATTTTAAGAACCATTGATTTAGACATCACTAATGAATATGTTAAGAGGAAAAGAAGTGATATATATCATAAAACAAAAATCCATGACTGTACCATTTTCATAACTGATATTTAAAAGGTGGGTGATCTATTTATAATCTGTAATTCATATACTTGCTGTGTGAAAAGAGCACCACAGAGTCCCAAGTTTTTGGGTAACACCTACTGGAAAAAACCACCACACCTATGGAACACCACATAATCAAATGCATAGATGTATCACCCTAAAACCTTAAAGGACTTTTTCATGTGTATTCTTTTCTCCACACAATCTTCAACATGGCACAAAAGGCTCTATGGGTATTGACATTGCCTGCATCTTGGTAGAGAAATTGAGGCACTTGGAATTTAGTTGAGTAAGATTTCTGAATTTCAGTACTACTGACATTGAGTTTGAGTCATTATTTTGGGGCCTGTCCTGTGCATTATTGTATGTCTAATGAAATCTCTGACCTCTACTCACTAGATGCTAATAGCACTCCCACTCCCTCAACTATGACAATGAAAAATTCCTCCAAAGATTATAAAATGTCCTCTGAAGGGAACAACCATCCCCAGTGGAGTCCTATTGACTCACTGGGTCATCTGGTTGTCATGCATAGTTTTAAGGAGTGCAGCTCAGTGGTAGAGTATTTGCCTAGCAGGCACAAGGTAGGGGTTACATTCCCAGCACAACAAAAAGTAAAAAGGGAGGAGGGTTGGGGAGAAAGAAAGAAAGAAAAGACAACCATTACTTTGTAATATAGCAATTTGGAATGAAGTTATTCATTTCCACAGTACACCTTAAACCAGAATGGAAAATTGACCACATGATAACTTAGGCTGATCTCTATGGAGCTGGGACTCCTGGAAGGTGCTAAGTAAGGAATAGTTCTTTCCATATAGACCACCACACATAGTTTTTCTTTTTTTATAAAGTTTTTCTCTTACCCAATTTTTACAGATGATTTGTGAGACTCAACCTCCTTCATATGCTCTTTGACATTCTAAATGGCAGGGTGAGAAAATAGGCAAAAGGGTAAATCTCAACAATATGCACATTTAAAATCTTGAAAGCTTCATTGGAACATGTGTTTTAAAAAAATTTTATACTTGTAGATGGACAGCATATTTTTATTTTATTTGTTTATTTTTAGGTCGTGCTGAGGATTGAACCCAGTGTCTCACACATGCTAGGCAAGCATTCTGCCACTGAGCTACAGCCCCATTCCCAGAACATGCCTTTTTAAGTAAATTTAAGTCAGCCCAAGTTTAAGGAACTCAGTAATATCATTGATGTAAGTAAGAGCTAAAAAACAACATTCAGGAATTGCTATTGTCCATGAGAAATGAGAAGAAAATTTACATTTGTATTTACAGAAAAGCCACTGTGTAGCAACTTACTTATAAACACAATCCAGGTTTCAGTCAAGATCTCAGTCTGATAGCACTGCTATTCACAGGATATGGAGTCCTAGAGGTCAACATCGCACAGACTAAGGCAGTTTGAAAAAAAACATTTGCTTATAATCAAGGGTAAAAAACATGTCAATTATTACCTCAATAATTTTATGATTTCCACTCTGAGTAGGGCAGATTCTAAGAACTGGAAAGGGTCATAGACATGTTTTTCTTCAACTCGTTTGTTTATAAATGGAGTTTCCAGGGAGAATGAGAGGTTCCTTCATTCACACTTTTCTGAACAGAAAAGAAGTCATACTTATGCATTGATTTCCTGAAATTTCCATGTTTCTAAGGTCCACGTGCTTCCTCTCTTTCCTCCATTCCTGAAACTAAGTTAGATTGGCAGGATATGATCAAATGTGATTGCCCACTTTGTTTTCATTAGCCATGGTATAAATCAAATCTCATGCTTCCTTTTGCTTCTCCAGGAGTGTTTATAGACTGCAGAATAATTTTAAAGCTGATTTAAATAAAACTTTTTGAGAACCAGAACAGCCCAAATTCAAATGCAGGCACTTTTTGATTTATTGACACCACAGTTCTAGTCCTTTATAATGAATCAAAGACTATTGGCATATGCCACATAACTTTATTTTTTTTAGTAAGCTGAAAAGTAGGTGCTGTTCCCCACCAGATATTTTTGAGCAATGACTTCATAACTTTCTTAGTTCATATATGTATACACCTCCGTGAATCTCCACATCAGGTACAACCACAAGAATGTGATCTTAATTAGAATTAGATGTATTCCACATATGTATAATAAGTCCAATACACTCTACTGTCATGTATATCTTAAAAGAAGAAATAAAATTTAAAAAAACCCAGAGCCCAAAAAATCACTATTGTACTTCTTTCCCTATTCACCTTTTTACTATTTTCTAAAAGGAATGACAAAATTTGGGGACTCAGAGTCCAAAGTTTGGAGCTTCAGGGACCTAAAACAGTGGCCTCTCTGCAACAGCACACTAGATCTAGGCACCATATCATACATCCCTATACACAGCTAAGTTTTCAAGTAACTATAGATATGTGCTTCTTAACTGGGATGATTTTTACCCCCACTTTCCCCCAGAAGATGTGTGTCATGTCTGGAGACCCTTTTGGTTTGCCACAATTTGGAGGCTGGCTGTTGCTACTGGCATCTAGAGGGTAGAAGCCAGGGATGTTGCTCAGCATCCCACAACAAGGAATTATCTAGCTCAAAATGCCAAGAGTGCTAGAGGTTCTCAGAGATTCATTTTCTAAACACTCATATGATTATTTATATGAAATATTCAGAACAAGAAAATCCATAGAGACAGAAAATATTGATACTTGTCTAGGGTTAGGAACTGGTGAAATGGGTAGTGACTGTGAATGGGTATGAGATTCAGGTGATGGAAACTGTCTGGAATTAGTTTATGCTGATGGATGCAAACTTTGTAAAGATGCTAAAATTATACCAAAAACGCTCAGTTGCACATTCTAAATAGGGAAACTTTATGGCATGCAAATTATACATCAATAAAACTATTAAATTTTTTTCATAGATTTTTCATTAGTTTTTATTTTTTACTAAACAAGAACTTATATTATGGAACATTTTTGGTATTGCTAGGTTTGCCAAGAGAATAATCTCTAGCAACACTTTTTAATTGCAACACTATATTTAATAGGAGAGACATTAAAATCATGCTGTTTCCTTTTTAAATACATCAATGTCCAGTTGTTCCCATAATGTTATCATTTGCTCTTGATTGCTGAGGTATGCTTCACTCATCTGTGAACAAGTAGGACAAAAGTGCCCAGGTTAGAGCAGAGCTGGAGCCCAGAGTTCTTGCCTCCACTCTAGCCCTTGATGTCATGTGAAGATGGCCAAATCATCTGACAACTTTGTTTCACCTTCCCCATTCTTAAGACAAGTCTCAGCTTCCTGACAAACTCTCCTGTAAAAACCCAAGAAAACAAACATGGTGACAGTAAATGCTCAGTGCCTCACCACTACTGATGGGACACAACTCAAGCCCCGCCTCCCAACATTTAGGGACTCTCTCTATCCCCCTTAGCCATCTGCACCACCATTTTTCTATGTAAAGTCCCCAATACTGCTCAGCTTCTATCCCTTTTGCCATTGTTATTTCTTATGACAGCCTTATGATGGAACAGACTATATATATCCAAATCTTTCACACCCTCAAAGCCCAAACATTACTCTACTTTTACCCAAAGCCTCTGGTTCATGATGAATGATGACAATTTTTAGGCAAGAAATTCTACATTCAATTGCTAAGAGCACAGAAGAAACACAAAATATTACCCCTTTGATTTCATCTTCTCCCTAGTAGCACTGGATTCCAGTCAGTTCACCACACACCAAACCACCTCCAGATGGGTGCCTTTGTGATAGCCCTAGCAAACTCCTGTCTTCTTTCAAAGGTCGGTTTAAAAATGACCTCCCCATTGTAACATGAAGCTCATCACTTCTAATCCCCCTTAGCTGCCTCTATTTTTTTACATTTCCATAGTCCCTTTTACCTTCTGATATATTCATTTGTCATATCTATTTATTGTTCACAGTTTCTTTCTGTGAGATTGTGAGAGGGATTTTTGTAAGTTTTAGTCACTGATGTAGTCAAAGAACCTAGCATATGTCTGGCATGTGGAAGGTGATTAGTAAATATTTAAGTATGTAAAATGCTTAGTGTCTAGCACTTAATTAAAGTTAACTTCATAATTTTCATAGTTGTCATCATCATTAATTTTATCATAGTGAGGGAACTCTCATACTATTATTCTGCACCACCATTTTGTGTATCTATGTTTTACATAATTGTATAAAGACTATAAGCTTCTTGGGGGCTGAGAACATGCCATATATGCATTTTGGTATGTGTCTTTTTAAAAATTGAGATAAAATTTACATATCAAATTCACCATTTTTACAGTGTATGATTGAGTGGCTTTTAGTATATTTACAATGTTGTACAACCATCACTTTTTTCTAATTCCAGAATATTTCATCACCCCAAATAGAAATCCTATGCTCATTAGGAGCCATTCCTTATTTCCCCCTTCTCCAATCCCTGGGAACAAAGAATGTACTTTCTGTCTCTATACATTTGTTACTACAGGCATCTCCTACAAGTAGAATGCCTGTAATATATAACATAAATGACTCTACATATATTCCTTAACTTAGAGCAATATTTTCAAGGTTTTCCCACACATCAATAATCCATTCCTTTTTATGGCTGATTAATATCCATATAAATATTGTGGTATCTATGTGTGTCCTAGACTTGGATATTATAAATACTCACTAGACTAGAACTAAGTTATCTTCTCGTCTTATGCCTGGTTTATTTCATTTCTCAGTATATTAGTTTAAGATTTAGACAATACATTTATCATGATGTGATTTTTTTAAAATAGAAGTTTGGAAATATTCTTAACTTCTATCACTGAATTTTATATAGTTCAAGGAAGTGTTGAAGAAGCTACCAGCTGGAAATCTATTTGGTGCTCTGTCCATGATAGAGAGGCCATTAGCAGAAATAATAGCCAGAATGGGCAGCAGGAATGACAACACAATAAGAACTGGTGACATTGCTGGCACTGAGGTCCTACTATGGATGTCTTTTTCCCTGTAGTATTGAAGATCATAGGAAAATAGTATTCTGACATTTTACATTTGTGTAGGCAGCTCCATGAAAGATAAATATATGTTACTAAAGCAGATAATAAGATTTTTCTGTCCAAGAACAAAAGAAGAAAAGAAAACCTTATATATCAAATCATGATTGTAATAATTTCCAACCCTTTGACTGATGAGTTATTTCCTTTTATTTCTTGAATTTTCTTATCCTCCTCCTCCAGAAATTAATAAATCATCACTTTTAATATTGGATCATATTTAAGAATCAAAATTCATACTGAATAACGTCAGTAGCAGTCTACTATTGATACTTTCCCAGTTTTCAGGCATTATGGTAACTATATAAAGGAGTCAAGTAGCTAAGCTAAGTCATCATGGGTCAATGTCCCAACCACACTTCTGCCCTAGGCTGTCCTCTAACAAAGACCAAGTTCTTTCCACCATATCATGTTGTTTTTATTTAGAAAGTACTGATCTGTTTATGTGTCTGTTGAACCCCAGTAGGAAAGTGCAATTTACTCTGGTTTATTTTGTTAAATAAACAGGAAAAATGCTTGTTTTTACATTACTGTGCTGCCTCTATTAACATGGATGTAACATTTTCACTCCCGACAGTTGCCAGTTAATTATAACTCAAACAACACACTATCCATGTGCATATAATTTCCCTTATTGAAAGTTGCTACACCAGATAGTTAGCAAATGCCTACAGACCTTTCAAATTACAAGCTGTGTGAATTCTTCCTGTGAATGTTTATATTATTAAGATATTACCTACTTGCAATCCAAAAGGGCTTTCTCACTTTAAAAAAAATATTGTGCTTTTTGTCTTGGATTTTATATTTGACTTTTATTTTCCCTAAAATTTAGACATGTATTGTCTAAATCCTAAGAAAGTATATTAAGTAAACCCAAGGTCTATGGAATATCTAGCATTACCCCTCCTCACTCTTGCTGAACATGAATGAGAGAATATTATAACCCAAATTTCTTGCACTTTCCCTGAATTTATTGTATTCAAAGATTTTTTAAAAAATAAAATAAAATCTGAGTTACCCAGAGACTTTCAGGAATGAGTGTCTTAGATAACTATGGTTAATATTTTGGTGAATATATGCTCAAATTGATAGAAGAGGGAGGGTGGGAGAAAGGATTTTATAGAAGGGAGACCATTCTTTTTCATCTCAGCTATTCAATGACCCATATATATCACTACATGATTTCTTTGTCTATGAAGACTTCACATCAACTAAGAACATTTTCTATATGTCATGGATAACTTTTGTGCATTTTAACCAATTAATTGTCCAGAGATTACTTTGTATGAGAGATTTTTTTTCCAGGTACAAAAGAGCTCCCAAGGAGGTATAAGACACAATTCATAACTTCCAAGGGTTGCAATATGGCCAAAGTCTGAAATTTTATCAGAATCAATTAGTGGCAAAGTACCTAAGTTCTGAAGATGGCACAATTCCCACACCATCTCAATTTAAAAAGAATCCAAGAGAATAACATTTTTTAAATATCTGCAGAAACATTTAAAAGCCAAGTTTGACTCCAGTTACATAAGAATACCTATTCTTGAAATTATTCCAGAATATTGGTCAATATTGGACAATCCTGGGCCTGCCCTAATAGAAGACTCAAGAGGTGAGCTCCTACAGATGACAAGAAAGACTTGTAGATCTCATAATAGTGGACTTCTCCAAAGATATACTTCAAATGCTGGTAAGATCCAAGAAGTAAAATTCAATGCCATTAAAGTGAAATTCTTGCACTTTTCTCACAGGTGAGCCACGTGAGCAGGCCCTGCTCACCTACAACATTTCTTTATTTGTACTGAACACATGCTTCTAACAAGCTTGGGCATGTAGTTTTTCAGCACACTGTAAATTAGAAATGGTAAATTAGAAGGGGAGAAGTTGCAAGCATAAACATCCTGGGTATAGCAAAATGTGATGTGCTGCATCCGAGAAAAAGAATAACAATTACAAAAAAATGGCAAAAGAACTCAATTATAATTCACAAGGGTGTTTATACACTTATCATTTTGGAGAAGAGCTTTTAGGAACAGTAAGAAATTCACATATCATTTGTTCCCTATTGTAATACCAACAGTCTGAAATTCATAGGTGTTCAACACACACACACACACACACACACACACACACACACACACACACCAAAAGAATGCACAAGTAAATAAAGACACATTCTGGGACCATTTGATTGTATTTGCCTCAGAGACATTGCCATAGAAGAAAATATTTTATGCTTAAGTTTCATTTTTAACAAATAAAAGAAATATTTAGCTTCAAAAAGCAAGAGAAATAAAAACAAAAGTCCTCTGAAAATGTTATAGCCTTCATGTAACAAAATAAGTAGTTGATCTAGTGAATCTGTTGTCTTTTATAAAGTCAGCTTATACATAAATGAAATACTTGCTTACAGAAAAATATCAATTAAAACTTTGTATTTTCTTCAAAACTTCAGTACATTTTATATTTTATTATTTTCTTTTCTCTATATTTTTATTGGCATATTATAATTATACATAATGGGTGGGATTAATTATATTTTATTATCATCTATGAATTGTATATATTTGGGGTAAAGTGTAATGTTTTAACATATGAATACAACATACACTAATCAAGTCCAGGTAATTAGCATTTCCATCTCCTTATCACTTCTTCATGCTTGGAGGCTTCATGCTCCTCTCATCCAGATTTTCATAAAATAGATTAATGTTAACTACAGCCATCCCCCTGTTCTGTGAAACATAAGAACTTAATTTTCTATTTAATTGTGCTTTGGTATTTGGTATCCCATCTTCCCTTATTCCTCCTCTCCCCACCTTTCCTAGATTCTAATCACTATGTTACATTCAGACCAACTGTTTCAGTTTCCACATTGGAGAGAGAACAGGCAGCATTTTCTGTCTTTGTCTGGCTTATTTACCTTAACATCATATCCTCTATTTCCATACATTTTGCTGCAAATGACAGGATTTTATTCTTTGTGACTGAATAATATTCCATTGTGTACTACGAGTACCACATTTTTTTTATCTACTCACCCATCAATGGGTACCAAGTCTGATTTTATAAAGCTCTTATAAATAGTGCCTCAGTAAATATTGTCATGGGTAGGTATCTCTTTGGTATGCTGATTTCATTTCTTTTGGAAATATACCCAGACATAGGATTTCTGGGTCATACTGTAGATTTCTCTTTAGTTTTTCAGCTGAACATTGGGAAGTTTCTCATTTCCTCCAACAATGGGACATCCTATCCAGCCTTTGTTATTGTTGTTTGCCAACATGAGAAAGTGGAACTGAGAGACCCTCATTGTTATACAAAATTACATACAAGAGGAAGTGAGGGGAAAGGGAAAAAAAACAAGAGAGAGAAATGAATTACAGTAGATGGGGTAGAGAGAGAAGATGGGAGGGGAGGGGAGGGGAGGGGGGATAGTAGAGGATAGGAAAGGCAGCAGAATACAACAGACACTAGTATGGCAGTATGTAAAAAAGTGGATGTGTAACCGATGTGATTCTGCAATCTGTATACGGGGTAAAAATGGGAGTTCATAACCCACTTGAATCAAATGTGTGAAATATGATATGTCAAGAACTATGTAATGTTTTGAACAACCAACAATGAAAATTAAAAAAAAAAAAGAAAGTGAAACTGGTGTGGGCAAAGGTAGGATGCCATACAGAGAAAGATCAAGTTTCTTTTTGGAGTAGGGGAGAAAGGAAAATATTCCCTGTGATATATTTTTGTAAGCATTGAAATACATTTTAAGTGTGCTGTCTGGCATATACTATGTCTCTTTCTTTGTACTTTCTGTTAGTATAAGTTTTGCTACAGTAACAACCTTGAGGTCATGATTGCTTGGATAGCAAATAGGTTTCATGATGGGCCCAGAAGAAGGGACTTTGTTCCCTGTTTTGGTACACTTTAGAGTGGTGATAAAGGAGTAGCCACAGGGAACAATGAAAATATCTTAAAGGACAGCAGTAGAGCACTGATGATCATGAAATTATGATCCCTCAGAGACATACAGGGGACAGTTTTGGGTTTTTACCAGTATGGGGGTTTGAATCAATGTATCCTGATCTGAAAAGGCTGGACAACCCTTGTGGCCATTGTGATTACACTAGGGAAACTCAACCATCTACTTTTTTTTTTTTTAAAGAATAATGTTGTTTGCTAGAATGGCAAAATAGACAATGGTATAATACTTCTTAAAACTAAATTTGAATATATCAGCATGTGCTGTCAACTAATTTGCTGACTTCAAAACAACCTGATGAAACTTTTCCCCTCCTAAACCTATTATTGCCTGTAATGAAAGACTCTACATGCACTAATCACAACATACAGCCTCAATGTTGATCACAGCTTCTAAAAATTCATGATATGGAGATTTTTAGTTATACTCAACACTTTTTTCATTCAGAAGCCTGATTGGTTGTTCTAGATGCCATGAATGATATATATTGGACTTGTAGTTGGAAGAAATCTAAAGGATCAAGCATCCCTGAGTTTCAGACAGAAACTTACCAGAATACATTCAAAGGTATGTGGATTTTATTCATAATTTGATATATTTTATTGTGCCTTTTTCTGAATTTTATGTTTCAATGCAAATATATTCTACATTTCTAATACTTTATGCCATCAATAGTTAGTTACTTCTTCAGTTGGACCATAATTAAATTAGGCCCTGATTTATTTAGATGAATCATTTTGCTTTATAATGCAGTAAAGTGTTTGTATGTATGTATTAAATTTTAAATTCCAGAATCCCAAAGTTCTTTTTTGAGTACATATTTTTCAACAAAATGTTTACTTTAATTGCTTATCAATTAAAATAAAAATAATGTTCTCTCAGGCTGTGAGTCACTTCTTCAAAAACCATTTTATTTAATTTTTATAAAGTGTAATCATCAACAGAATGTTTTTTTCATATTAACTCAAATATTAAAAACAGATTTAGGAGGTAGAAAACTTCAGCATACTTTTCATAGTCAGCATTATTACATGTGATATGTTCTTTCCACATAAACATCAAAATTTTTCTTCTGACAATTTTCCAAGCCTGTCAATAATTTGTGTGACAAAACAATGTGAATATTTGAGGATAGCCTGACAGTGCAGTGTCAAACAAAAAGATGTTATTGACTGAAGATGGAATCTTTTAGGCAAAAATCATTCAAAATTCAGTAAAGAATCTCAGAATAGTAGTGCTGTCTTCTCTTTTTTGTTCAATCACATCTTTAACTCCATCTCTGAAATTCAAAGGTCTTGAACTTCACTGAAGTTGAACTTGCCTGAAGTTCTATAGATGGGAACATTTGGAACATCTCACTCCCTTCTTAATCTATTTTGGAAAATTACTTAATAGCTTCTCAAGTAATTAGTCTTTGTTTTTAACAGTAGCAATGCCCAGGTAAACTGTACAAAAATATTTCTGTGGCTTCTTGTTCTAAAAGTATAAAACATTGTGCACTTTGACAACTGACCAATCTTTTAGAATATTTATAACATATAACTTGTTAAGCTCTCAGCCTCATTTTAAAGTATATTTTTATAACTATTGTGACTGCAGAAAATAATATGGACTGATAACTTGAAATTGCATATGAATGAAGTCACCTCACAAAAATTGCCCCATCCTTCTTATTATCAACATATTAATGTAGATTATGTATGTTTTATGGAACATTAATTATGTTCACATTTGAGAAGAGTTAAGAAAAGATGTTGTTAACATTTCAGAACCATCAAGAAATGGGGACTTGGATTTTGTTTGCCTGCCTCCTGGGAGCAGCCTTCGCTATGCCTGTGAGTAAAATACCCCTTGAATAAGCTTAGAAATAAAAATTTTTCCCATAGTTTGTAAATTTCAGGGTTTAAAACAGTATAAGAACATACATACTTAAATGTCTCTGTGTTGAATAAAACCTTAAGGAGTTGTTTTCTTTTTAAGTATATTACCAAACACCTCCACCAAAGGTTCTGATTCAGTACAGCTGGGGTGGGGCCCAGGATGCTGCATTTTAAGAATTACTCCCAAGAGGTTCTGTTGAAACAACTTGTAAATATCACTGTCCATCTCTACGTGGAGGAATCTTGTGAAGGGACCCTTGAAAGGTTTCCAGAGAAAATATTTCATCATCCTTAGGAAAATAATACAAAACTCTCTAAAACCAATTTCTCACAAGTTTTCCAATCTCTTCTTGCCCTCCAAATACCACTGCTGTTACCCTGGAATGGGTAAAATTTCTGTGTTAGGAATTCCTGTCTTTGAACCATTTCCCTGTTCTCAGAAGCCTCACCCTTTTGGGCACATCTGCTAAGTAGGTGGTTTGGCTTTGTTGTCCTACCTATGCCCAAAACATATTGGTATGTTTTAGATTCTAATGAACCAAAGACTAGGGAATCTGATCCACTCTGTAGACACAGGTACTTAAGGGCAGAGAGCTTAGGTCACATAAAGGCAATGCCTTTTGGTGGCATAAAGAGCAGTTGATACAACCAGAAGCCAGTAAGCTTGCATACCTGCCTCCTCTCTTCCTTTCTTACCCATTAGACCAAGATTCTGTGCTCTGCCTTCCTGAAATCCTGCATTGTGGCAATTCCTAGCCCCTTGAGGGACCCCTGCCTTACAAATTCAGCCCCCTTTCCACTCCATGATTCAACACCTGCACTCCTAGAGGGCTTATATCAAGACAGTATAGGAAATGCAGTTACCTGACTAAATTAACTATACTCACAATGAGAGTGAATAACTCCTCTTATAAAATACAAGCATTTAAAAAAATAGAATAGTCAACTCTTAATTAGCCCCATGTCTGAGAGAGTTTCTTCATCATGCTCTCTCCTCTCTTCTGTACACCAGGGCCATCCACAATGCCATGAGGCAGGCATAAGTGACTTGACTCCCACTTCAGAAAGAACAGACAGTCCTGGTTTAGATAATTATTCAGGTTGCTCATTAATTTGCACATTCAAATTTCTGCCATAAATCCATTGATAGAATAATAAAAAGGATTGGCCTAAACATCATAAATCAAGGCTTTCATTATCCAGGGGAGGGATTCAGGATATTTCTATTTTATTGCAGCCATCTTGTTCTCACATTCATTAAAAATTCCCACTTAGTTGTTCCTTTTGTTAGGGTGTATGTGTTATTTATTTATTTTGCCTGCTAAGTATGAGGAATCCTTCTGATACTTAAGCACTTAATAACCTGATATATAAGCAACCTTTTGTGAGACCATTCTTTTCACCTTGGTATTTTTAAATTGTGTTACAAAACATACCTCTCCCCAACAAGGAGTGTTTCCTCAAAGAGTAAATTGGTGGATGGGATAGGATAGGATTCCTTGACAACATGGGGTGGATGGGCTTGTCTGATCACTGGAGAATAAATGTATGCTGGCTTCTATTTCCAGGTCTCCCACTATAAGACTATAGCCCTGGAGAAAGTCATTTAGTTGTTTTGGACCTCTTTAAAACAAGAAGACTCCTCCTACACAGTATACATGTTTGAAGTAAAAGTAGATCTCAAATATATTCTGCACTATATAGATTTTTTTAAAAAGTATCTTCAGTCTCCCTTAATGTGAACAATATTGACTTAATCTGTTCCTTTCTCCTCTTTTCCTCTCTCTCTCCCTCTCTCCTCCCCTCCCTCCCTCCCTCCCTCTCTCTCTCTCTCTCTCTCTCTCTCTCTCTCTCTCTCTCTCTCTCTTTCTCTCTTCCTCTCATTCTCTCTTTCTATTCTCCTTTCCCCTTCCTATAAAAGCTACCACCTCATCCTGGGCACCCTGGTTATATCAACTTCAGCTATGAGGTAATTTTTCTATTTACTAATTTTGACCACTGTTTGAGTTACAAATGTGCTGAGCTCAATAAAGACTAGTGTGTTGATTCTTCAAAATGTTTCTCAAATGGTCCCACTTTTTCAGTTCCCTCTACTAGCTTCCCAGTTTAAGCCCTGGCAGATGGCCTTAAGCCTGCATTGTCTCAGCACCCTCCCATTTGGCCACTCAGACTCAGTATCTCCTCTTAAATATGGCAATAATTTTATCCACCATGAACTACCACTTAGGGAGGCTCCATAATAGGAAAGAAAGTGAACTCTGCTTAAACATCCTTGTTTTATCCCATCTCATAAAATGTGGGGATTGGGTAAGATGTTATTTAAGATCCCTTCTAGCTCAAAAGAATTCATGATTCTAAGAGGTTCACACACCATGTGTGTGTCTCGTTGGCTTTACTGAAAGATAAGTGACTTAGTGATATCTACATGAGAGACTCTGCAGAGTAATGGAAGCATAAGAGTTCTAGAAATTGGGTTAGGTTTATTCCCAAGCCCATACTAAGTCCATAATCTTTGGTAAATCATTTTCTCTCTGAAAATGTTTTACTCATCTGCAGATTAGAAATAATGATAACCACACTTCAAAATACTGTTTGGAGGAGAGATTAGTTAGTGGATATGAAAAGTGCTATATCACATGTAACTTGACAAAGATTAATAACTAATTAGAACAAAATAAAAAATAGTAATTTTAAATTTTACCAATTTTTAAATGAAGGAGCCCAAAATCTGAGTTTAGCCAAGTATATACTTTTCAGAAAGGGATGAAACTCTTACTTGTCTCATAGGTTGAGGTTACAATCTATGAGTCTATTTACACATACAAGCTGAAGAAAAATGTTAGTAAGAATTTGAGGCAAGGTTTTCTGATAAACCTTAAGTGATTGACATATTTGACCAGTAAACATGTGTCTCAAGAATGACAGTGTTTCCACCTCCTTTAATTCCACTGTGTCTGTCATCAAATAAAAATAATTAAATTAATGCTATATCACATTATGATGTCATAATTTTTTTGCTTGTTATTCTCTTGCTGTAGAATTAAACACAATTACTACTTTTGCAAATGCAGTCAAGCTAATGAACATCTTTAAGGATTCATGATCTTGTCCACAAAAATGAGTGTGATGATACTTGCCTCAAAACATGTGAGAAAACATGAAAAATGTGTGAGATGCATGTAACACAGTGCCTGACACATAGAAAGCACCAGACAAATGTTTACCTTCTTCTTTCTTTTGTAGAAATCACATTCTAAGGCTATCAATACTGACAGGACTGCATTAGTGAGTCTATATTTCATACTGCATTAGTGAGTTTACATGTTGGATGAAGCTAAATTAAATCAAATGTATTCTAATATCTCTTTCTTTTAAGGTGATTACCCCTTTCAAGTGGTACCAGAACATGATAAGGCAGCCGGTATGTAGATATTTTGTTCTTTATTCCCTTAAAATATTTAGGTATGCATTTAAATTCCATTATTAAGCAAAATATCATGTCTACTCCACATACAGACACTAATGAGAATTTTAGTTTGTAAAAGGTCATATCTGTGTACATAGTTGAAAATTCTTGCAAAGGAAAAATGACTAAAATATTCATATGGTCATAATGACAAAGAAATCATTGCTACTTCTCCAGTTGGAAGTCAACTGAGCCAATGGTAAACCTGACTCTCTGTTTCTCACCAGTATCCTTCCTATGGTTACGAACCCATGGGTGGATGGCTGCACCACCAAATCATCCCTGTGCTGTCTCAACAGCATACCCCGAGTCACACCCTTCAGCCTCATCACCACATCCCAGTGGTGCCAGCTCAACAGCCCGTGGCCCCCCAGCAGCCAATGATGCCCGTTCCTGGCCACCACTCCATGACTCCAAACCAACACCACCAGCCAAACCTCCCTCCACCTGCCCAGCAGCCCTTCCAGCAGCCCTTCCAGCCCCAGTCCATTCAGCCACAGTCTCACCAGCCCATGCAGCCCATGCAGCCCATGCAGCCCATGCAGCCCATGCAGCCCGTCCAGCCCCAACCACCTCTGCACTCCCTGCATCCCCTGCCACCACAGCCACATCTGCCTCCGATGTTCCCCATGCAGCTGCCCCCCCTTCTTCCTGATTTGCCTCTGGAAGCTTGGCCAGCAACAGACAAGACCAAGCGGGAAGAAGTGGTGAGTATACACTGAAGCCGCTAAGAGACAAATCCTGGGGAAAAATGGCACAACAGAATTGTGCAGTTTTAAATTCTCAAACAACTCTGGATATAAAGCTGTAGTAACAAGCATGTTTTGTAACTTTATATTATAAATCAGTTTATATATATGACTAAGTAACTAAGATCATATCTTTTCTGGTGGGTTTAAATTCTGAAATTATTTAATTCTTACCAGAATATATAGTACTGAAACCCTTTACTTTTGAGAGTAATAATAAAAAATATCAGTTTTTATATTTCAAAGATTTGACTACCTAGAATAGGCTAAATTATATAAAAAAGGAATAATTTTGGGGAGTCAGAAGGTACCAATATTTGAACAAGGTACAAAAGGTCAATAGGAGCTCTCTTTAAAGACCTAAAGGAAGGTTACCTGTCTAAAGTAGACATCTAACTTGAGTGAGGCTAAAATACACAATTATATTCTTTTATTAGAGCTGAAACTCTACAGATTAAGCTTTTAGAAAGAAGTTGTCACAGTTTAGCACTAAATGTTCTTCCATTGAAGCTCTTTCAAACAAATGGGGATAGTCATTATAACAATCCTTATCATTTCTATAAGCCCTATGAGATTATGTGATTCTGTCATGTATATGTATCCAAATATGACTCTAATTTATAAATGCAATTGATGGTTTGCTACTGAGAAGCAAAAGGAGTGAGGTGGAAATGACCTGGATGGGGAGCCAGGGCACCTGGGCTCCATTTCTGGTTTTGCCCTCAAAGAGGAGGTGGTATTGTACAAATTATTTCAAGTTTATGGGTGTTTTCCCTTATTTAAAATGGGAGTAAGAAATGAAAGCAGATAATTTAAAAATATCTTTTCAAATATAAATGCCATAGTTTCCTAATAAACAATTATAATATGTCATACATGGCTTCACAGGTGTGAGCATATTTATGGAAAAGAATAGGAAAAATTTTTGAAAATTAACCAGGATTGAATAATCTGGTGCCTACCATTAATTAAAATATATTCTTGGTTTGCATAGAAAATACATTTATCAGGGCTGAGGTTGTGGCTCAGTGGTAGAACGCTTGTCTAGAGCATGTGTGGGGTGCTGGATTTAATCCCTAGAACCACATAAAAACAAAATAAAGGTATTGTGTCCAACTACAACTAAAACAAAATATTTTAAAAATAAGAAATACATTTATCTCTTTATTAATAATTAACATCATTGACTTTATTATGAGCTCATGCCTTGCTAAAGCTATTTACAGAAAGGTGATTTTGGCAGGGAGTTCAAAATCTTTAAAATTCAGTTTCTTCCCGTTTAGAATTAGAAATAAAGTGATGTGCTCAAAGCCTGGCAGGCAGGAAGTACTTGATGAATTGTAGCAATTGTTATTTATAGGCTTTAAGTGTTGTGAAGTTAGGGACCTAATATCTAATGACAATTAGATAAGAAAGAAACTTAGGAAATTATAGTTAACTCAATGGTTGTACATTTTTTGAACAAAACTTAAAACATACATGTTACTGCAAATAATACTCACTAGAAATGTTAGTAAATTATTTAATTGTTTCTTTTGGTATTTTTTCCCAGGATTAAAAAGATCAGAAAATCGCAGAACTGAATTAGATTCTTCAGTTGCTTTTAGAAATGACACAAGAACTCAATGATTTGTGCCTACAATTACTTAGCAAATTCTGTAACTAAAAATAAGTATCATTAGTGGACAATAAAATGTTTTAAAAATCATTCATGTTTTTGTGTTGAATTGAATTTTCATGTCACCTGAGAGAAAATACTATAAATAAATATTCTTGAACAAGGTAGGAACTGTTTGCTTATCCCAATGAATTGACCATTTGGCAGGCAAATAAAGACTACCTCTTTTTAGCAAAACTCTACTATCTCAATTTTTTTAAAACATGGAAGTTTATATGTCAGCAATAAGAGCTGATCAAGTGAAAAAATTATGAACACATACAGTAACTGAACCTGATCCAATGAGGGGAAGTTTAGAAAAAAAATATTTAATTAGAAAAGATAAACTCAAAAAAGGGTCTATATTATAAAACAAATTGAGACTTGGAACACTGGCTTCATACTTCACACCACATTAGCATAATCAAAATATGGTCTTTTGATCTTATTTTATAGGAACATATTTTTAATGAAACTAGTGGCATGTACAATAGTACAATAAATTTAAAATTATTAAAGTAATTAGTCTGCATAAGAAAAATTTAATAATGGAGCTTTAAGAATCTCAGTGACTTTATATACAGATCATTTCTTTCACTTCATAATCTTTAAGATGATAGATTCTACTGCAGATTCTTCAAAATATTAACAGATGTATAAAATGGACTCAAAACAAGTTTTCTTTCCCACTCTTATTTATATTTGACTCTTTTTTCCTCCTACACCCACACAAAATTGTAAACAGTATTCACAGGGTTTATATTACACAGCACCCACAGCAACTTTATTCCAGTACCTTTATGATTAAGGCTCATTAATCATTTTCTGGAATGAATAAATATAACTTTACTGGGAGGGTGTTGATATTAAAAGGAAAAAGTTGATATTAAATAAATTAGATTCAGTGAAAATGTAAGAAAAATTTTAATTAATTGTCATGGGCCAACTTTAATCAATTGAGTAAATATTAATCAAGTATGCTCTAGGACAAGAGACTCTACCTTGTACTGGTGAAAACAGGAAGTCCCCGTGATTACAGAATTGAGAATCTACCAAAGAGAGAGCTCACCAACAATGAGAAGAGAAGGCCAAATGGTATTAATTCTATAACAAATGTACATTTAAAATTTTCAAGCAAATATGACATCCATCTCTAGCTAGGTGTCTATCAGTGTTCTTCACCACTTCTTCCTTGTTGGATGAGCTGAAATGAATCCCACCATTTGACCTTCTTTCACCTCTGGAATGATGACCCAATCTATTGTCCCAGGGATCAAATGTCCATTCCTCCATACCAACTATGGCATCAGTTATCATACATAGTTGTATTCCCCTTGCTAGTGAATGGTTTAGGGATGGGTTATGGTATGCCCTGACCACTAAACGAGGAAAAAAAGCAAATTTCTTGAGAGACGAGAAATTTCTGGGGAAAACATTTCCCTCTGATTAAAAAAAAAACATATAGATATGTGCTAGAAGAAAGTGTTGTACTATCTTTGGATCTATTTGCTTAAGGATGTGATGTCCAGAGTTGTGTCTGCCATCTTGAGACTAGGAGGGGACAGTGGAAAGATGAAATGTCCCTGTGTTTTTAATGATATCATTGTGTTCTTGAATTAACCAACCTGGGGATCATCTACAGTTATATGTCTTGCTTTTCCAATGAAGAGCAAGAACTTTGGAATTAAACAGACTTTCTACTTTTGGAAACTTGGTCAAATTAATTAACTGTGTAACTCTTCATGACCTCATCCATAAAAGCAAGGGTGATGTTACTTGCTTCAGAACATGCAAGAAAACAAGAAAAAATGGGTATAATAGATGTAACACAGTGCCTGACACACAGGAACACCAAACAAATGCTTACCTTCTTTCTTTTGTAGAACTCAGGCTATCAATATAACAGGACTACATTAGTAGGTCTATATTTCATACAGCATTAGTGAGTTTACATGTTAGATGAAACTAAATTAAGTCAAATGCATTCTAATGACTTTTTCACTTAAGGTTCTTACCAATTTTGAAGTGGTACCAGAGTATAATAAGGCAGCTGGTGGGTAGACATTCTGTTCTTTATCCCTTAAAACATTAAGCATGCATTTAAATTCCATTAATAAATGAAATATCATTTCTACTCTACATGAACAAGGTTAATGCCATACTACTGAAATTCTGTTGGAGGTTGGATTCAAAGAGCAGGGAGGTCACAGGCAAAATACAATGTCTATGTGGTAAACCTTTAAAAGTTGAGGATCTGCAGTAACTTTTCATATGAAATGGGTTCTCTTTTGACTTCCATAAATGCCTGAACTTTTGCTGACCTAAAACTCATGAATTCTACTTTTGGGCTTTCCACTGGATATAATGTATATTTTCCTCCTGTGCTTAATGATATTGGGTCTCAATAATACTGAGGAGCTCAACTTCAATAAATAATAAATCTAATTAACCAAAAATTCTCACAGATCACTTATTAGAAAAGGCAAAGGAATAAACTAATAAGCTAATTTCCGGGCTGTAGTTCCATAAACACCTATCTTGAAAGCATGCAATGAAGATTGGAGATTCAAACAAATTATCTGGAAGTAATTTACAATTATCAACCACCATAATAGTTGCCACATTTTCCAAATCAGAATTTAGATATGTAGGATGAAAATGCAATGGAATATTTCAAACCAGAGATGAATATTAACTGGTAGATACACTCTATACTTGAAATGCCCAATGTGGATATTTCAATTTAAGTTATTTATATTTAAATTTAAAATTAATTTTTCAGTTGACACATTTTAATTGCTAAACAGCCACATCAGGTTGGTGGTTACCATTTTGGACAGCACAGATACAGATTATTTTCATCACCACCAAGAGTTTTAATAGCCACTATTGCTATATACACTACTTTATTAGGTAGAAGAAAAATTTCTATTAATTCAGAGATTTTAAACAAAAGATGAATAAAAACAGATTCACTGGTTAAAAGTGAAAGTCTTAACTATCCTCAACAAGTTACTTCCTAAGCAAGTCAATAATCATAATCTTGCACAGGAATTTCCTAAGAATGAGCGGAGTGTTATTCTCTTCCTCAGGTCAAACCACATACACTAAAATGGTTTCTCTTCCAGTTCTCTTTTAGAATAGACACATCAAGAATTCAAATAAATTAACCTTTCTCAATGTATAAGAATGCTTTTAGCATCAATGTAATGGTGTTTTATTTTCTAACCTCTACCAGCCATATCCACATTGGAGGTAGAAGGCTAGGTTTGCCCTTGACCTAGGGTTTCACTGGGAAGTGGCCAAAGTTTAAGTTGATTAAAAGATAAAAATAAGGAAAATAACCTGCCCATCCATGAGAGTGATTCACTGACTGTATATATATGAAAGTTATAAAGTTATAAGTTAATAATTGCTACAAAGGCACATTATACTTCCTCCAATAAAAATTATATGAAGAAAAAGGGTAAAGTTTCTCATTTCATTTGTAACCACTGTCAAGTTTATGTTTTAATTTCTCAACTCTATACAAAGTGAAAATAAAGACTTTCTCCCAAATCTGAAATTTTCCCCTTGGTAGTAGACAATAGCAAAAAATGTCAAAATGGAATAGATTTCCAAGACTTAAAAATATGAAATGGTAGACAACTGTATTAAAAACAATCTAAGAGATTCTACTGAGTATAGCTTAATATAGAAATCACAAGGGAAAACTATTTCAAATAATTTCCTACATTTCTAGAACATAGTAGTGTTCCATATTGCCTTAAGAAAATATTCATCAGTCTATGGTTGTTGTGTTAGTTGAAGTTTTTACTTTTTATTGATTGTGTGTGTGTGTGTGTGTGTGTGTGTGTGTGTGTGTGAGAGAGAGAGAGAGAGAGAGAGAGAGAGAGAGACTTGGCTTCTAATTCCTTTTGACCCCATTTGATCTGGAGCCTTATCAGTGGGGGTACTTGACTGAAATTTAGTTATTCAAAAATACTTGCATACTTTGAAATGACAATGATAACTTTATGTGAAACACCTGACTCTTCTAGAAGATTAAATAAAAATAAGGAATAAGGTTGGGCTGGGAGTGGTGAGGGGTGACAAAGTTGAGAAGAGTAGTCATTTGGGTCCCAAAATATTTTCTGATATAAATCACACCTGATTCTTTTATTTAAAAATTTAAATAATAAATCCTCCTTTCAAATATCATTGTCCTTATAACCAATAAAAATGCTCCAGGACCCAGGATTTATTTTCTTCATATTAAAGAAAGCTTTTACTAACCATATTAAATTACCCCAATTCTTCAAACCATCCAAATTTTGTTTTCTTCTCCCAAACATTTTCCATACTTTATATTTGGTCATGAAATGCGGGGGCTCTAGCATCAGTTAAGAATCCATACAATTGCAAATATGGTTTCCAGTATTATAGGTGAGGTCAAGGGGTGTACAGGATTTACAATCATGCAGTATAGTTCACAATTATAATCAAAGCCTAAATCCTATAGAAACTTGGGAAATTTTCTTAGCCTTTTTATACCTTTGTTTCCTCATCTATAAAATCTACTTCTATCCCTTATTGAGTCTTTTTATGTTAATAATTCTCAAACTCGATATTGTTGGCTACAGTTCTCTTATTCATAAAGCATGCCTTCTTCTGATTGTGGAGATCCCCAAAGGGAACACTACATAGTTGGAAGCAGAGGCAATAGAGAATTTTGGATGTAATATTAAAGTTTTATGTCAAAGGATCTGAAGTTGCACATATCTGACATTTGCCAAGGTCTCATTTCTGACATATAATCACCTGGACACCTTACTTGCTGCTTGTGATGGTACATAATCCCCACTTTCTCCTATCTGACATCCCCAAATGCTGTTCTTCACCACCCTTAAGACAAGCCTTCACCCTTGATTCCCCCCTTGGAGAGTAACAGAGGAGCAAATCTACAAGATATGTGTGTCTTGGGTTGTACAAGGCTTAGTGGAGTCCAGACCATGAGAAAACCTCTCTGAATCTCTTTCTTTCACCTTTGTTCTAGACGTGTAGACTCCCCCTTCCCCATACAGTGACTCCCACACACAACCTTAACTCTGGTATTGGTCATAGTTCAGCTAATTCTTCTGTAAAGATTTCTTTACTGTTTTCCTCTAAAGGAGTGGTCTCCAATAAGGGACAGTTGAACCTCCTGGAAGGGGACATTTAGTAATGTCTGGAATAAGAATGTGAGAGAGGGTAGAGAATGCCCTCAGTATCTCCTAGGTGGAAGCCAGGCATGCTGCTAATCATCCTACAATGCACAGAACAGATTCACAAGAAATGAGCTGGGCTTCAATGTCAACATTGCTGAGGTTGAGAAACCCTACCCTGGAAAACCATGCCAACTTTGAGTCATGCCATGTGTCCAGAATTTAATGTGCCGAAGAATGAGATTCTGAACAAATCTAGAAGTCTAGTGCATTTTTCTACACCACTCAGGAAAAAAAAAAAATCTAAGAGCTTCAAACTTAAAATCGGTACACCTCAGATAAGATCACATAAAGCAGGCTTTCACTTTATGCAAACTCAGCATCCAAAACACACTTTGGGGAGTTGCCAGGATGTTAAAGAGAATTTGTAAGATCAAGAGAAAGCCATCCTAGTATTAATCCAAGTATTTCTAAGTAAAAAGAAACACCCAACCTTCAAAAAGTAGAATAGTTCTTTCTTTCTTCAGAAGTTACTTAAAAATGAATGTGCTTTTTTGTGTGTAGTGTGTGGTGGTGCTGGGGACTGAATTGAGGGGTGCTTTATCACTGAACTGCATCATGAGCCCTTTTTATTATATTTTGAGATAGGACCTTGCTAAAAGTCATCAAGCTTGTGATCCTCCTGCCTTATCCTCACATGTTGCTGGGATTATAGTTATTTGCCACCATCCACGGCTGAATGTTGTTTCTTATATAAAAGTGATCATATCAGAGTAATAAAGAAGAAAGAAATAACCAGACTAGTAGCTATTAGCATATGCATTGAATTAAAAATCATTTGGTTTTTCTGCAAAGTTCTCTATTCTGATATTTGCTTGAATTTGACAGAATAATGAGAGATGAGTAGTTTCAACCACAGAGGGTGTAGGAATTTAAGATGAATAAATTCTCACAATTTTCAAAACCATCACTCTCCGAAAGTACTATTTTATGAATAAAGTGTTTTTAAAACCAAACTATTACAAGAAACACCTGCAGTCATGGGAAATATAAAGCAGTGTGTTTTAATTGAGGAGACACTTTTGGGCATGGACCTTGGGAAACATGGACCTGGAATATAAGATCCCATGGAACCTAGGACACTGAATATCCCATTTGTCCAAACACTGCTCCAGGCTCAAGACACTCCTAAAAGTGAACTTAACCTTTATCCTGCTTGTATCAATGTACCCACACATCAGAATAGCATCAGTGAGCATCCTCTTCTGGGAACTTTCTCACTAGTCCTTGTGGTCTGTAGTGCTTGAGTTGAACAGTTTCCCAGGATATGTTGGGCATACATCTATTCCATGCAGTTGTTTCTGTTATGATCTTCAAGCTGGCTAACAAGCAACTTGAGGCAGATTTTTTAAAAATGTCCAAATATTTGTTGGTGTTCTTCATATCTATTCAATGAACCAATATGTAGCTTAAAAATCCAAGATAGTATAATAATAAAAAGGGGTAATAACAACACTGAACATTTACTGGGCTCTTATATTCCAGGCACTCACTATTCTAAGTACATGATGTATATCAGCTCATTTACTTCTCACAACATTACAGAAGAAGTATTGTCTCTATATTTAGCTTACATATATAGAATTGTCTAAACTGTAAATTTTAATAAGAAATGAAGTATTTTTTAACACACACATACACACCCTCTGTCCTGTTTTCAGTGAGTACTATTTGAAAGGTAAACTAATTTGTCATCTGCTTCTAGGATTTTAATTAACACAACCTATATCTATTTTTAACAGAAAATGTGAATTTTCAAAATCAAAATCATGAAGCCAGTCTCCTGTTATTTCATTTTTTCCTGCCCGTTTGACCTCCTAAGGATCCATCAAGGAATTAATTATAAATCAAACTCAAGAACAACACCTAGTCCAATAACTGCTCTGTAGTTACATGTGGAAAGTTGCCTCTTGTGGTAAATTTTGGCAAACATCACCACACTAGGGCAGTGTTGTCATGGCAACCAGGGAAGAACCATCTATACCAGCTGTGGGGGTGTGATTGAGCATGAATGGTCTGCACACCACTGGCTCCAAAGATGAACAGAGAACTAATTCTGGTGCTCATAGGAACTATAAGTTACTGTTTTTATCTGATTGATTAGTTCAGAGAAAGCTACAGTATGAAATGACAACACCTTAATTGAAAACTATGGTCCTGCCTGTCCCCAATCTTTTAATCCTGATAGCCCTTAGTAGATACACTCAAAATACATACAAAGGTCTTTTAAGTGATATTCTGAAATTCACTAAAATGATCAGAACACAAAGGCTGCTAATCTATTCCTAGCCTGACATCGAATCAGGACTACTTGGTTTGCATACTCTTTCTACCTGGCATTTAATGCCCAGATTAAAATATGTAAAAAGGCCCAAATATCTGAATAGCTTCCTGCATTGCAGCCTCCATGAATGTTAGCTATCAAGGCACAGTCCAAACTGGCTCCTTCCACGCAGTCCTGACTACAAAAGGAAATGTTTGCAAATTTGCACAGCTGCATTTAATAATAAATTCAGGATCTGCAGGTTTATAAAATCCCATTTTCTGCCTGTGATGAAGAACTTGGCCTTAACCTGGTTTCCACAAATGATTTTTCTTAATCCTAAAATAGGTACAATGGAGCAATTTTAAAGTCTATTTCATTTTACAGACAGCTGTCAATTTTAAAGTGCTTATTAAATATTGCTAAAGTGCACAGTTCCCAACAGCAGGATTTATAGAGACCATTGGAAAACAAAGAGATTTACTGTCTTTGTTTTTTTTTTGCCCCCATCCAGGTAGGAAGAAAATGTCCCCAACAAAAAGCAATAGGTACTGATTTATTTAATGGTTGTTAATATTGTGAGTAATCAAAATCACAATATAAAGACTTTCCTTATAAAATTGAATCGCTCAACAAATCGCAAATTATCATAATCTAAGAACAGGAAATTTTATTCAAGAACAACTTGCTGTATAACACACCAAATAGTTTGCATTTATTTAAATTATACATGTGCTGGCATGTGCACAGGATAGATAGGGGAATAGATAAACAAGTGAATTAAAGTGGAATGGTCACATAGTTTGGGATAATAGATATCCAACCTGCATAAAACCTGTTGGTGTCAAAAAAAAATTCATCAAATAAACTAATATTTGTTAAATTTGGAAGGATTTTAAGTTTCTTTAAATCTTAAATTATAGTGAGATGACACCAGCAAGTATCTGAGCTTTGTGAATGATCTGGTAATATTCTACACTAATCATAAGAAAAGTGAAATTTGAAAATTTTTCTATGAAATCATAAAAAACTACAATTATAAAAAAGAAGAAAGTTTTAAGTTTACACTAAAGGCTGCCTTTATCAGATGCAAGCAGCAAAACTAAAGTTTTCTAAGTCAAACCACCTGTCTTTGCTGCATGGATTAACTGGTTCCATATCAGTATATGCTGAAAGATCAAGCTCTCACAAAATCAATAGCACCTAAGGAAATGCATTCTCTTGTCACCAGTTGTCAGTAATTATATAGTTTTCAATTATTGGAACCCAATAAAAGACTTGGTAGCAATGTTGTTTACTCTCACTTCTGTCAGGACTAGTCAGGTGATCCTGCCAAAGTCTGATCCAATCTGATGTTTGGTTTCCTTACCTGTAGCACAAAATTGCTGGACTGGAAGGTCACTAAAGGGTATGCAACAGTGACATTACAAGCCAGTATGCATTTTAAAATCAAATTTCATCAAGTTCTTAATTCTGATAAAATAGCCAAAATGAAAGGTGCAAAAGAACGGGTGGGTCCTTACTAAGATTTGTTTTAAGAGTTCAATAAAAATATGAGTGTCTTGGCAATGATGCACTGCATTCCAGCCAGCTTGGCTCAAAGGCTCCAAACCTTCTCCTAAAGCAATAGGGAGAGATATCTTAACTGTTATCTGAACCCTGTGAACTTTGAAGTTGAAAGAGACTCAAGTGCTGTAGCTTACTGAGTGGAAAACATTCTTCCAATGCTATTGCATGTCTCCATTTTTGCTGCTATGTCCCCTTCCCCTGATGCTGTCCTGGGATTATTACCTTATGCAGTCTTTCACATCTCTCTGCCCTGGTTCTGTCTAGCTTCTAGCAAGAGGAAAACTACAGAGACAGAAATATATACACCATATCTTCTTACCTCTCCAGGGTCCTTACATCTTAGCAGCAGCAGCAGCTCCAGGCAGAACTGACCCCCCATTCTCTCCACACAGGGTCCCTATCCTGTGTGCGAACAGGGGAATCAAAAGGCAAGGACACTGTTCAGAGCTGGAAGAGCCAGCTGGGCAGGCTCCCCGGCTGGAATGCACAGCAAGAGGCCCTGGGAGGGAGAAGGCCTTGGGTCACTGTGATCTTCTGAGTCAGACACCCTGGGGAGCTCTCAGCTCTGAAAGACCTTCCTGGGCACACAAGACCTAGAACACTCACTAGGGGGAATATCTGAAGGTCAAAAAGTTGAAGTAAATGGTTACATAGACATATGCCAGTTTACAGTAAATAGTAGAAATGAGATATGAATGATGGAGGAAAAACTCATTTAAATGAAAATATAACTTACATATCTGATAAGGGAATTATATACAGTATATATAAAATCTCTTACAATTTAATAAAATAAGACAACTCAGTGAGAAACTGGACAAGGTATCTGAATAGCTATTTCTCTGAAGAAGATATCCAAGTGGCTAATAAGCACATAAAAAGATGTTTGACATTATTAGCCACCAGGGAAATGCAAATCAAAATCACAGTGAGATACACATCACACACAGAGAGATGGCTTTTAAAAAGTGCTGGTGAGGATGTGTAACCATCATACATTGCTGGTGAGATGCTTTGGAAAATGGTTTGGCACTTTCTTAAAATGTTAAGCAGAGAGTTACTGTACAACTCAGTAATTCAACTCTTAGGTGTACCCAAGAGAATGCAAAGCAAATGTCTGCACAAAAGTTTGCACGTGAACTTTCATAGCAGCATTATTTATAATATCTCCCAAATGGAAACAACCCCAGTGTTCACCTATTAATTAAGAGTCATCAAAGGTGGAATATCCATACAATGGAATATTATTTAGTCATAAGAAGGAAAAAACTCTGATAATGCTACAATATGGATGAACCTTGAAAATATGATGCTAGGTGAAAGAAGTCAGACACAAAAGATTATATATTGTGTGATTCCATTTATAGGAAATGTCTACAAATTTAGGCAAATCTAGAGAGACAGATTACTGGTTTCTAGGAATACAAGGGGGAATGGAGAATACTGATGACGAAGGGGTGCAGCTTTCTTTTAGAAGTGATAAACTTGTTCTACAATTGACTGTGGTAATGCTCTATGACTGTGAATATATCATTAAATTGTACACTTCATATAGTTGAACTGTATGGTATGTGAATTTTATCTTGATAAAACTGCTAGTTTTAAAAAGGAAATGCTGTTTTTGTGGTCTTGAAATGACACTTTCCCAAAGATGCTGGGATTTTCTGAGATTACCATTACTATTATAAATTCACCTATGTGGTATGTCAGGATTATGGTAAGAGCCAGCTTTCAAGGATGGAGCTAAACCATTGGTCCCTGGTATCTTTTTTTTTTTTTTTTTTTGTAGCAATGGATTGAACTCAGGGGCACTCAACCACTGAGCCCATATCCCTAGCCCCCTTTTTGTATTTTATTTAGAGACAGGGTCTCATTGAATTGAGTAGCAGTTCACTTTTTGTTGAGGCTGGATTTGAACTCATGATCCTCCTGTCTCAGCCTCCCAAGTGGCTTTGATTACAGGCATGCACCACTGCCCAGACTTCCTTGTATCTTCCCACCTCCTCACTGTGGCTTCTCAGCCATTGATGACAAGGAATCTGCTCCAGGTGTATGATGCAGTCCTGCTGTTCCTCCTTGACCCCTCCATCCCCCAGTGCTGGCTTCCTTCTCATCATGTCAAGGCTTCATTCATGAGAATCCTTTCAAACTTAACAATTGCTCTTGTATATCTCATGGAGTCATTATCTTCAGTGCCGCTTACCATGCTTACAGTGGGCCCTCATAGATCACTGACTTTTTCTTAGCTGAAATTCAGTTGTTGTCCTCTGCTTTGGGTGGGGGGAATGGATCTACTTTTTAAAAGCACATTTTTTAAAAATTAAGGTACTGCTTATAGGGACATTATGTATTTTTATTATTATAAACAAAAATGAAATTAGCAGAAGATTAAAATGAAGGATGCAGTCCAATGAAGAGAATACTACAGTGATCATCAGATTAAAGGAAAACATGATATTCTTACATAGGTTTATCATTCACTAAGAGACGGACACATTTTAATTATTAATTTTCATTATTATTATTGCTTGTTTATCTCCATGTCCTTCATCTCTCCAAATGACTCTTGAAAAAAAGGTATCAATGTCCAAGATCATTATTTTCTTAACAATAACCAGTCCATCCTGCCTTATGCTTCAGGTCTTGTTTAATCAGTACATTCTGCTAATAGGACTAAAGTCTCAAAAGAAAGATTAGCTAAGTGACCTCAACTAGTTACAATGCATAGCTTCTGGAATTTATCATATTATGGACCAACATGTAACTTTTACCTATTCTGGATTTATTTTAACATTTTCCAAATTATAAAGCCCTTGATTAAAAGTTGATGTCACTGCCATCTGAAAGATGTCAATGGAAGTGTGAAGGAGTAGGCTTCCCGTGGAAGACTAAGCTGAAAACCAATGTCCCTGACAGAGCTGCCTGTACTCATTCTGTACTGAAATGTCCACACAAACTTCTCAAACATGCTTGAGTGTTGTGGGTTATAGATGTCGAATAATAAAACTCTGAGGCACATGCTATGTTACTTTTTAAGGGAAAAAAAAGTGGGGGTAAATCAAAGGGATTAACAATTTTATTCACTGGCTTACATTCAGTGACTCAAAATTTGGCCACCACTCAGGTTTGCAAATTTCTATGGAAAGTGAACTGGGTTTGGCAAGCTCTATGAAATATGAGGCTGATAGAAAAAAAAAATTCATGCTTTCTCAAGACCTTATGCCACTAACTGTGTGGGACTGGAAAAACTGTTTAAATGTCAATTTAAACATGGTAAATAAATACTTTGCTATACCCATATGAATTAATATAATTATGTTGATTTCAAAGCATAACTTGAACAAAAGTTTCCTTGAGTTTTGATTAGGAGATGTTTCACAGACAACAAAAACCTCAGATTAAGAAAGTTAAGTATGAATCTCATTAAACAAGTTGAGTTCAGTAGGGTACTGTTTCAAAGTCAGAAATATTAATGGAATACTTTATTTTACACTATGGAGAATTGACTGGAAATTTAATTGACACTAAGGTTCTTAGGAAGCAGATCTTAAACTCAAAAAAGGATTAGACCAAAAGAGATAAAAATATTATTGTAACAGCCCAAGTCGTTATATAAAAGAACACAGTGGTGAATTCCATTGCAAAGTTCATGACTCTCAAATATTATCTCCAAACCAGTCATCTCTGAGTTTTATGGAGTCAGCTAGCCAACTGCCTTATTGACTCTTCCACCTGGTATCTCAAGGTCATATCAAACTTCATTTATCCATTACTGAACTCTTCACTGTCTCTTCTGGCAAATGTCTTTGCACTCCAGCCTCCCACATCTTACAAAGTATTTATAAAGCATTTATCACAGTGCCTGGCATGCAGCACCCACTCTGTAAATGTTGTTGTTGTTGATGTGACAAGGATTAACATGACTGATGGTGAAAATGATGCTGATTTTTTATCCACACAGTTGGTTGAGTCAAAAACCATAGTATTTCCTTATTCTTTTCTTGACCTCATGTCCCACATTTCATCTATTGCCAAGTTCTGTCAACTCTACCTCCAAAACAAATCAGGAATCTGACCCCCTCCTCACCATCTCCACTTTCATCACCCTACTTCTAGCCTTCATCATATTTGTCCTGAACAAATTTAGTAGCCTTCTATATGACCCAACCATCCACTCTTGCCCTTGTCCAATTTATTTCTTCATGGGGGAAATGAGAATAATGTTCTTAAAGATAAATCTTTATTTTAAGACATATACAGTGTGTATCATGTATTTATTAAGTCTCCAAGAACACCTTATGTATTATTACTTCCATTTTACAGATGATGAAGTGAGCAAAGAGAGGTTGGAGCAAACCCAAGATTACTCTGTGTCTAAGACACAAAGCCAGAACTCACATTTGAGCAGTCTGACTTCAGAGTCATATGTTCAACTGCTACACAAAGGATAGTGCCATATTCAGGCTTTAAAAACTAACAAAAAAAAAACAAGCAAGGGAAGACCATCAATAGGCTTCCATTGCACTTAGAATAAAATTCATCCATGTAGGACTTCCCTAGGCTAAAGAGTCTAATCAATTTCCTCAGTCTCTCCCTCCCCGAAGCTCTTCTTTCTTCCTCATTCTCCAAATACCTAAGGACAAGGCATGCTAGGTCTTGTTTTGGGGTTTTTGTCTACTGTTTCCTGTGCCTGAGCTGCTCTCCCCAGATATTTTCTCAGGGCTAGCTCCTCCATCTTTGGGTCTGTGCTTACATCTCATTGGCTCAGAAAGGGGTTCCTGGCCTCCTCAATATGGACTTAATGTTCTATGGCTTCTTTTTAAAATACTTTTTTTAGTTATAGATGAACACAATACCTTTATTTAGTTTTATGTGGTGCTGAGGATCAAACCCAGTGCCTCCCATGTGCTAGGCAAGTAAGTGCCCTACTATTTAGCAACAACCCCAGACCCTCTCTGGCTTCTAGATCTCCACACCCTGTTACTTTTCTTCCTAGCACTTATCTCAACTTGTAATTGGTTTTATATGTTTGTGCATTTGTCTATTGATTGTCTTTTCCACTGGGCCACAGACTTCAAAATGATAAAGACTGTTTATCACTGTAATGTTTTTTAGAATCTAGCATTGAGCTTTGCATGTAGTAGGTACTGACAAATTTGAGAAATAATTGAAGACAAGAATGCTTTGGTGATAAAAAAAAAAATCCACTTAGAACTTAGGTCATCCAAAGGTGGGTGCATGATCAAATATATAGTCAGCCAGGGGTGCTTTTTGTCAAAATTAGAGCCCTGGAGCTCTTAGATATTTTAATCAGTTACTTCCGAGATCCGTCACCTTGTCTTCACAGGAATTTTTACAATTTTAATTTTTAACATGTTTGGCTGTGAATCATTGTGCATGTTCAGGAATATTTGCTAAGAGAACAAAATGTGCATTAGAAATTGATTTCACATGTAATGAGATTGACAATGAAATTGGCACAAAATGTGCTTTTAGATACATAGGTAAGCATTTATATAATTACCTGGGGATTCAATAATTTCCTTTTCAGTTTACAGACATTTGTATGGATCCTGGGCCCTGTACTCAAATGATAACATGCAGGGAATGAAATGGATGAAGTTAGATCCATTCCCAAATTGACCAAATAGGACTTTAGGAGCCCAGGAACCAGCATTTCAAGAAGCTTTCTAGGAAACTCTTATGCAAAATAAAATTTTAAAACCATTTTTTTCTTTATCTAGATTTATGTATGTTATATATATATATATATATATATGTGTGTGTGTGTGTATGTGTATATACATATATATTATATATACTTTTATATAATATATATATTACAATGGATAGCTAGTATCTACTCTTTATATTTGTAGCTGAATTCTGAGAAATCCAAGATAATGTTATGTTTCACATACAAGGAAAACATAATATTAATTTATGTTAAGGTCACTATTTGTTCATAAATGCAGATATTTTGTAAAAGAAATTCTCCTTGATAAATATCTTTTGTTGATCTGCATGCAAACATGGGGAGAAATGGATAGGAATTTCTCACCTTAGAGGGGCAGGATGAGCCATTTGGCCAGAAGGAAAGAAAATCCAAGTCATTGTCTTAGCCTATAACTTGGCCATCCCTTAGGCTATAAGTAGATCATATTAAGAAAATTAAAACTGAAGCTAGGAGAAGGCTTCCCAGCCTTTCAAGAGACAAAGTTTGCTGTTTTTTCTCTTTTGGGGGAAAGTTACCCAAGTTCCTGACTATGAAAGAAGAATTAAGTTAAAAACAAAACAAGGGAACAACCATGTTTCTGATGTCAAGTAAATAAATGTGTTATTAAGACATGCCCTGTGCAAGTACCAAAGGGAATCTTAAATAAGAATCTCACCAGGAATCACTTTGTCCCATCTTACCCATGTGTTTCCCTTTTACTCCTTGATACCTTTGGGGACTTTCACTCTGAGCCAGAGCCACCAAAACCTGTTTGTGATGTTCATCTCCCTTGCCTGTTGTGATGTTTCTCTTCTCACTTCCCTTTCTATGCTCAGAAGCTTTCCATAGCTCTACAGTACTTTGCAAGTCAATTGTGACTTTTATGCAGAAGACTGCAGGCTTTCCATGACCTGACATCTACTCACCCTTCTCTTACTTTTTCTCCCAGTAAACTCTGCTTTCAAGTCAAACAGAATTGCTCACTCCCATATTTTGTGGAACCACTGTCTAGGCTTTCTTAGTTTTCCAACTGTGGAGTTCCCTTTAACCACTTATTTCATGTAGAAGAACTTCCTATTATTAGTGCTTGCTTGTACTCATTATGCACTAGACTCCATTCCCTTTTGCACCCTTAAGAACATCACTCCAGCTATTCTCTTATGTCTCATCCATTTTCTCATTTCTCCTGGGCAGTCTCATCAGCATTAAAACATACTGTGATATCTCTCAACATAAAAAAGTAAAGCTCTTCATCATACTTCTTATTCATAGCCACCACCTTATTCCTCTCCTTTTCATGCAAAAATCCTTTAAAGGAGTGTATATATTCCACTTTCAGTCTTTCTTTCATTAACCTTCCTCTCATTAAGGTTACTCATTATAACCACTGCATTGATCACTAATCTGACTGATTCTTAGTCTTCACCTACTTGATCCACCAGCAGGGGAAGTACATAATATTTACAAATCAGAACTCTTTGAAGATTGGAGCAGGGGGTGGCAGGAGGGAGGGAGAAGGAGAAGTACTGGGGACTGAATTAGAACAAAATATATTTTTTTATATATTTATATATATTAGGTCAAAATGGATTCTACTGTCATGTATCAATAACCAATAAGAAAGAAAATGGGTGCTATTGATAGTTATGCATTATTTACAATCTTACCTGGCAAACTGCAATTTACTTACTGCACCCTTCCCCATCAGAATCATCATATCTATTAACACAACCAATTGCTTTCTCCCCTGTAAAACACTGTCTTGATTTGGCTTTGTGAACACCACAGTTTCTACTCCACTGGCCACTAATTCTCAGTATAGACTGTTTCTTTCTAGTCTCTGAATGTGATATAGTGTTGATATTCCTCATAGCTCTGTCCTTGGATTTCCTTTATATTTCATCCTTAATCATTGTTTGACCTCATTCCTTTAAATGACATCCATACATTGATAGCCCCCTAATCTATAGCTCCAACCAGTACATTTTTTCCCCCTGAATCCACTGGGTTCTTTAACTTCCTCCCAACACTCTCCTCTCTAGTGTTCCTTATTTATATCAAAATCAAGTCAAACCTAGTGGCTCAAAACCTTGGCTCCATATCACCAATGCCTCCATATCATACCATAACCAATCTGACAATAATTTCCATTGGCTTGAAGACATACCCAGATCTGACCTTTTCTCACTATTTCCACTGGTACTATCCTGGCCCAAGGGAATATCATATCTCATTCTTAATTAGTAATAAAATTGCTGAATGACTCAGGGTAGAGAAAGCTTCTGTAAATCTCTCCTCTAAAAGTCATCATTTCTCCTGGTTGAAGATGATTTTCTATGAGAACAATAATCTGTCAATGAGCTACTTCCAGCCATATTCTTTCCTAGAAAGGTAGTAATGCAATATATATATATATATATATATATATATATATATATATATATATATACACACACACACACACACACATGCATGCATGCACACAGAAGAACTCTTCCAAGTCCTACAGTAAGGAATTAAATTGCTAAGTATGCATTTGTTCTTTTGCAGTTCACAGCATTCTTAATGATGCCTGAATGCTTCTCTCTTACTCATAACTAAGTAGTACTATTACATCACAGGCACTTATTGTTCTTGTTGACAATGTATAGAATGGCCATTCCTCATACATTTTTGGACTGAGTAAGCTGATCTTGGTAATAGTACCTTCTCTGCCAACAACTGATTCCAAAACCTAGGACTAATGCCATCAGATCTCCATTGACTCATTTGTGGTTAATAGCACATGAGGAAGTAGCGATTGGGAGTTTCTGGAAAATGTTTCCTTGAACATAAACAAGAGACATGGAAAGGGACTCTATTCTTCCTCTATGGCAGTGTTTCTGAATTCTAGTACTATGGACTTTTTGGGTTTGATTGTTCTCTGTTATATGGAGCTGTCCAGTGCATTGTAGGATGTTTTGCAGTATCCCTGGCCTCTACCTCGTAGATGCCAATTGTGACACCCAAAAATGTCTCTAGACATTTGCCAGATATTCCTTGGTAGTAGTGAGGAGAATCACCCTCAGTTAAGAAGAATTCTTGGTACAGACATTTACATATTTATTACCAAACTGCCACAGGTTTCCTTGCTGCCAAACAAGAAAGAATACTAAGAAAAACATAATGTGAAAAGAACTGCAGGGGAAAAATTCCAAAGTCACTGGTACATAATCTAGCATACCTGTGGATTTTCAGTGATATGAGTCTCTAAAATCTCTATTCTAGCTGATTTAAGTAGGTTTACTATTATTAACAGCCAAGAACATCAAAATGATCTGGGGTCTACCCTCACAGATCAGAGCACACTGCTTTATTCCAGGGTTTCCTACAGCCTAGAGAAATGAGCAATGCCCCACCTTAGGGCAAGATTCCAAGGGGTACAGTTTTATATGAAGGATGGCAAACAAAATGGCTTGTTTTCTCATTTGATAATTATTGCTCAAACACACTTCGGGAATTCTACAATTCCATTGTAGAATTTTAGAGCAGGAAGGAATTTTAGGGAAGGAGAACTAAGCTAAAACCAATGTTTATGTTTATTTTCAAAAAAAAGCCTTCAAAAGAGGATCAAGGCTTATGCCTCCAAATATTAGGGAAAGTGCTATTATTCACTACAACTTTCTGAGTATGACAAGTCACTATAATCTTGTGTGAAAAGCAAAGGGAAATATTTTATTATAGCTACATACTCTTAAATATTCCCTTCTTTGTAAATGGAAATTCTATGTGGGTTTAATGTCTAAATTAATTACCTGTTTATAGAAGACTTTCTCATTTCCAAGGGCAGAGTTGTCATTGAATTTTGTCATCCAACTATGTTGTTTTTATTTATTATTTTTTTTGGTGTGGTACGGGGGATTGAACTCAAGGGGCACTACGCCACTGAGCCACATCCCAGCCCTATCTTTTAAATATTTTTAAATTTAGAGACAGCATTTCACTGAGTTGTTAGTGCCTCACTTTTGCTGAGACTGGCTTTGAACTCACGATCCTCTTGCCTCAGCCTCCTGAGCCCCTGGGATTACAGGCATGTGCTAATGTGCCTGGCCACAATATACTTTTTTTTTTTTTTTACTTGTTGACGGACATTTATTTTATTCATTTATTTATATGTGGTGTTGAGAATTGAACCCAGAGCCTCACACATGCTAGGCAAGCACTCTACCACTGAGCCATAACCCCAGCCCTACAATATAGTTTTTAGTATGAAAACTGATGAAAAAATAGAGCTGGAATCATATATATCACAGTATAGTGAGGAGGGGAAGATATAAACTAATTTACTTTATTGTCAAAAATATACATTATTTTGTGTTATCTTTGATTATTATAAGAGCAATGCAAGGTTAGAGCTAAAACATCCAGAAATACAGAATAAGTAAAATTATTAACATTAAAATCACCCACAATTCCATAATCAATTATTGTATTTTAGTGAATATTCTCATAAATATTTTCTTGCACATTGACATTTTCTTCCAGAATAATATTATATTATTTTGCAATATAACATAATATACCATATTTAAAACATCATTTTTATCAGATATTTAGTAGTCTATAATTCATCCCCATTGTAAAAAGTGCTGAATTTGAATCATTGGCTAAATAGGAATTAAACATGCCTAGATACAAAAATTTAAGGGGAAAATACAAACATAAAGAAATTCCCCCCAAAAAAGTGGATCAAAGAGTAGGATATTATTGACTTCAGAATCTTCTTTGCATTCAACTATAGATCCAATCACCAAAGTAACAAGACCAACCAATGGATAGAACCAGGACAGAGAGGAGTCCTGATCAGGGCAAAGGGGGAGGGTGGCACAGACAACTCTTATAGTGAAGGAAATTATCCCTTTGGCAGACTTGATAGGCAAACACTTCAGATGAACCTCATGGAGAAAAGTTCAACAAATGTACCCAAATAGATTTTCTGTTTATAAGTCATAGAGACATTACCTAGAGAAAAAAACAGGCCTTACCCAATATTATAGTGAGTAAAAAGAAATAATCTGCTCCTCTACAAAACATCCTATGTGTAGCATTTTCAAATATCCATATTTCTTTCTATATATCTATTTGTATTCATGTCTGTATTTATATTTCTACTCATACCCATAACCGTACTTCCATATCCATTCATCTACAAATGGTTCTCAAAGATGAGTGTGCATCAGAATTACTTGAAGGTTTTGTTAAAACATAAATTACTGGGTCCCATTTCCTGAATTCTGATTCAGTCAGTCTCCAAAAGAACCTGAGTGTTTATATTTTGAATAAATCCAACACGATGAAGATATTGCTAGTTCAGGAATTACACTTTGACAACTGTTGCTTACACGTATACCTGTATATTTCTCTTGTCATCTCTAATTATCAATCTCTGTTTTAATGAACATATAGTTATCCACACAGATTTTAATTTTTATTCCTTTTCATCAGCTGCTAACACCATATAGTATTGTGTCAAATACTACACAAAACAGATATTATAATGCCTTCAAAATTTTCTCCTTTAAATTCAATAATAAAAATTACAAGATACAAAACTCTTGCCATGCATATTTTTCCTCCAAGAGAATAGCTAAATTATGATACATCTTTTGCTTTTACTTGGTTTTCACCTCCATTTGCTTTTAAGTTGATGTATTTACATCTGAATGGTTCAGATCTATTTTCCAAACAGTGAGATGAAACAGGGACGACTCAAAGGCAGCTTCATTTTGAAATTGGCCAGGCTTTTGTAAACAAGCTCTTGACACAGCAATTTATAATTCTCTAAACAGCTGGGGGGAAAATATCACACAGAAAAGCAGATGTTATTCTCTCTTCTTTTTGGGGGGTTTGCAATCATTGTCTACAGCACTGTATCCACCATATCATGTCAAGTAAATATTGACTTCACTGGATTTCAACCGTGTCACCCACATTGGAGATGAGGGTCAGAGAACAAAGCTTCTCAGAGACAGCTCAGTGGCCTGCCTCCTCATGTTAGTTTGACAGTGCTTGATTTAAGGCTTGTGTTAGTTCATATTTGCAGTGTGCAATAGGAACACAGTTCCACAGATGCCAGTCTTAACTTAAATAAATCCTAGGCCTGTATCTCCTCAGGGTAAAGTTAAAGAATATGGGCTATGCTGTCTCAGACCTCAATGGGTACCAATTAGTGGGAGACAAGATATGTGCACAAGGAGATATAATTTGTAATTTTAATGGATAAACAGCTGCAAAAAAGGGGTCACTTTGGGCTGGTTTAGTTAGGAAAACTTCATATTCCATTTATTCAAATTTTGAGGAACAAAGGCTATTTCTCCAGAAAGCAAAATGTAGACATTGAAAAAGGAGGTAAATTTTAACACATGAGGTCAAAGCAAAGACTGTCTAGAGTTAGGAGTTGTGTGACAAGAAAGGGAATAATACACATGTATGATGAATTTCACTATTGAAATGATTACAAATTATATCCACCTGCAACCAATCATGAATGGCTTTTAAAGTATCAGAACAGAAGACAGGGAAATAGGAAAAACATTGTACGCTAATGGAGAAAAAGAAAATATATGTTTTGGCAAATTCAAACAAAACATTCCATTTTTACTACACATACAAATACACACAGAGACTTTATGGAATAATTCCAAATTATATACATATGTCCCCTTGTTCCCATCAAACATTCAAATACCCCTAAGTACAAACATTTTAGCAAGTAGTTCCTGAATGGATGATACAGTCAGCAAAAATTGAAATAAAGCTATCACTTAAAAAAGTCATAAAAGAGAGAACTCATAAGCTGCTGTAATGAAGAACTGCGTTTTAACATCCATGGTCAGACATGCATATAAGTGGTATTAGATGCACACAATATTTATTATTTTTCACAAATTGTGTCATAGAGGAATTTGGTAGAAGCAATGCAATAGGAGAAATGGTGACTGTTTCTGTTTTTAGATCCAACAATGTGGCCTTTAGTTCCAAGCTGTTTAAAACTTTTTTTCAGTTGGGAACAAATTTAATTGCAAAAGGAATTTTGATGCAAACAGTCTAAAATACAGGAAAAGTGAACATTTTTTCAAAATTAGTATATTTCCTAAAATATAGAATATTTTAGATACAAAGAATAGTGTGATTAATCATAGTCATAAGTAATATCTAAATAAAATGAATGATTGAATAAAAGGATATATCTAAATCTGTTGGTCCTTAGTTCCTAGAATTTCAACAGATAACACCCCACTACACACACATGCATGCATGCTCACATGTATGTGCATGAACACACACTCGCACATGCACACATTTTCAAATTAAATGCAATCCTATTAAAAACAAGCTTGTGAGGCTGGGGCTGTAGCTCAGTTGGTAGAGTGCTCGCCTAGCATGCACAAGGCCCTGGGTTAAATCCCAGCACCACCAAAAAATAAAACAAACAAAAACAAGAGTGTGCTCAAATAAGTTGTAATGGCCCATCACATTAAAAAATGTATAGTTCATCTACAGCCATTATAGCAGTTGATACATTGTTCATAAAGAAAAGATTATAAAAGCACGAATAAAGTACAAAGCAATTATGCCAAACAAGTTTGCATCAAAAATGCAAGAACATTTTCCACAGGAATGGAGTACAACTTTTTACTCTCAACATTAATAAAAACTGACCATAAATATCCAAGTCACTGGTATCCTAGTGAGAAATCTTTGTGAAGGAACTGTAGTTAAAGTGATAGCTCTGGAAAATAAGATAAGGGGCCAATTAAGAAATTAGATTTTCTTTTGGCTGTGATGAGACATACATGAGTAGGACCATTGACACACCACTGAAACATCAATGCCAACTTGACAGTTGTGAAAAGTCCCAGGTCTGAGGAACATCTGTAGAAAATTGCTAGAGTATAAGGAAAATATTTCAGTGAATCATTTCTGTAGCACAGGATTTGGAGTGACTTCATAATTTCCCCATGTACATATATAAAAACAGCACAGTGAATCTTACCATAAGAATGGGATTCTAACTAGAATAAGATATATTTCCATGCTTTTAAAATTATTTCAAAATGGATTCTGTGGTCATGTATAACTAACAAGAATCAACAAAAATCATAGTGAAAATACTACTAAAATGCTTCTCATGATCTTATGAAAATTTCTAAGGATTCTTCATGTAGAATTTGTGACTTAGAGTTTAAAACAACATGCTATCACTGATTTACATTATTTTGCTTATATTTTGGATGAAGGAAAACAATTTACTTCTAATTTTTAAATATAATCTTCAAATACTTTTGCTGAACATAGTATATCATGAGATTCTAAAGAGTTTGGTATCAGTTTTCAGAAATACCTTATATAGCCAAATATGGTGGCACACGTGTGTAATCCCAGCAACTCAGGAGGCAGAGGCAGGAGAATTGTGGATTCAAAGCCAGCCTGAGCAACTTACTAGGCCCTAAGCAACTCAGTGAGACTCTGTCTCTAAATAAAATATTAAAAAGGGCATAGGATGTGGCTCAGTGGCCAAGCACCCCTGGATTTAATTCCAGGAAGGAAGGAAGGAAGGGAGGGAGGGAGGGAGAGGGAGAGGGAGAGGGAGAGGGAGAGAGAGAGAGAGAGAGAGAGAGAGAGAGAGAGAGAGGAAGGAAGGAAGGAAGGAAGGAAGGAAAGAAAGAAGAAAGGTCTTAGATAAATATTCATAGCTTGTATAAATTATTGAGGAAACAGCTGGGAAAATTTCCTCTTGGGAAGAACTAGCAATAACATTGAATATTACAGAAATACTAAACAAAAATAACTATTTAAAGTGACATTTTGGCCCTTAATGTTTATTGTAGTAGAACTTTCTAGTAAAATGAGCAAAGAGAAAGTACAAGCAACACAAAGGTGACTGACTGCACTTCCAGTTTTTAAATCTGTGATGTTACTGTTCCACATAAGGAAAATAAGCAAATTTTCTCTGCTGTCTATTTAAAAATGTGACTCCATTGTTTAATGATAATAAGGCTGGAGATCAAAATGCTTATGAATAACTATTAAAATTATAATGAATTCACTGACAATACAGAAGAATTTATTCAAATTTAGCATGAAATGTTGGAAAAATTTAAAAATAATTATTGAGTATGTCAAGCAGGAGCAACATGCCTACTTCAATAATGAAGAACAAAATATGAAAGCTATTATTATTTTTCATTACTTTAAAATTTTTTAAATGAAGATGATTCATTATCACTAAATGTAATCATATTATCATATCACCAAAAGACATTTCATATAATTAAATGTGCAAATCAGAAGAAAGCATTTTGTTTGTCTGTAGATATAAATTATTGGTTAAGAAAATATTGTTACTGCTATTCACATGCCTACACAGACAAAATCTGAAACCTAAGTTTTGGCTTTTAGAATTATTTGACATTTTTATTCAAATTATAATGATCTGAAATATACCTCATTTGAAAGAGAAAAACATACTAGACCAAAGTTATTTTTTTCTTTAGTAGTTATGCTTTTCTTGCTAGATTAGTGGTTCTCAACTGGGGGTAATTTTATTCCCCATGGGACATTTATGGATACCTAGAGACATTTTTGGTTGCCAGAGCTTGGTGTCGAGGGTACTATTGGCATCTAGTGCATGAAGACCAAGGGACACTGCTAAAAATCCTTCAATGCAGAGGACCAAAAATAATAATGTGACCCAAATGTCAGCAGGGCTGAGGTTGAGCAATCCTCCTTAGATAAAGGGTGTTTCCCAGGTTAACTTGTGCAACTAGGCAACAAGCACTCGATTCAAAGTGGTGCAATGACAATCCTTATTTGGAACACGTGTAATATTTTACCAAAAGGATTTTTCTTCTTCCATGACAAGAAAAATGTAAAGTTTTCCTTCTTGTTATTGTTGGCATCTCATGGAGTAGCAAACACATGGAAGGTTGAAGGGGAGTTGTGCTTTGATATTGAGTGAAAGTAATGTCTTCACTGTAAAGCAGGAATCATTTGACATAATAAGAAAACCCATCAAAAAAATCAAACAGCTAAAGCTTGAGCAGTGAGTTTGAATAACTCTCTTTCCTCCCACCCCAGTCCCCAGATCTCAAATACATGATATTCTCTATAGCTTAGAAGTCACTATTAAACTAAAAATTTTAACAACCTTAAGTAAACACCTTCATTTTCCATAAAATTAAGCAATGGCACAGTAATATAATTGCTTACAGCTGCCAATGCCTCATCGTGAACTAGAGACTTGTTAAACTTTGACTGAAATTTCTCTTCAATGACTTATAGTGTCATTTCTAAATAAAAATTTTAAACTATTTCATTAAATATGGCCATGGTAGTCCACTTAAATAATCTGATATACTTGATACAAATAATCTACTGATTAAATGAAGAGTACGTATTAGGTAAAATAAAAAATCCTGCATTCCTAAATAGAAATTACTTTGCAATTTATCATTAGGTACTTCACAGTATAAGTTACTCATGTTTTACCCTACCCAAAAGAAAGAAAAATAGAAAACTTCATTCTAAGAAGTACAAAACTGTTTCCTGTGTATTTAATATCCCTGACTATCTATGATATTGTTTACATTACAGGTTATCAACATTTCAGGAGAGAGATGTCAAGCTTCTGAATGGGGTACTAGAGAGAAACTGAGGTATGAAAAGTACATCTGATGTTCATTCCTGCTAAGAAATAAAATATAGCTCATATGCTCCATTGCAAAAACTTGAAAGAAAAAAAATAAACTCCTCTTAATTTGCAAATAGTCCAGGACAAAACATATCAATCATTCACCTTTAGTATGAATCACTTTCATCAGATTCTTAGGTCCCAAGACCAAACTGCATTCAGTTCTTTAATGACTGGAAGAAATTTGATGTTGCTGGGTATTTTCCAAACTACCAAATAATTTTGGAATACTGAATACCTCTGGGAAGGGCACACCAAGTGAATATTGTCACCCAGAGGGGTGCTGTTAATGGTATTGTGTAAAGGCATTTGGATCCCAAAACATACGCATGAAATACCACTTAACTTAAACATAGATACTGTGGGTTCATTTGGGAGTTATTTACCTGGCTGTCTACTAAGTATCACGAATGGAGGTGCTGGGGTAAAAAGGTCTGAGTCTGACTTCACAACGGTTTCTAGGAATTTTGTGTTGAACACAACCTGCTCACAGACTTTGCCCCAAATCTTTGATTAATTCATTCCATTAAAAGGAAATTTACAGGGTTTGACAGGTTAAAGGCATCAACAAAACCCTTGCTAATTTAGTGAGTACTTGGCTTGCTTCTCTTTACATACATTAATGTGGCACCCTTTCAAACAACATTCAATGATAGTTTATACTGAATCCCTTACATTACAAGAAAATTACTTTCACTTTGTAAATGCTGTTATTTTGGTTTAGTTTAATGTTCATTGTTCTCATTTTATTGAAGGAAAATAAAAAGGTATGTAAGTCATTTCAGAACTTTGTATATTCATCTCCAAACACTTCGGCATCATTATCCTTTTGGGTAGATATATCTACAATACAGGAGCATGTCCTAGTGACTTAGTGGATCAGAATAGGGCTGGATATGGTAGAGAGCACTTGCAGAATCATGCAGAAGTTGTGATGGGAAAGCCAGCCTCAGATTCTAATCCAAATGCAATACTATCTAATAAATTGGGAGTGATATTTGTACTTGGCTCACTTGTAAAGTGGGAATAAATTCCTCTATCTAGAAGGATTTTAAGAGGCTTGATTAAGATTCAATGTGAATGTATAACAAGTTCTTAGAAACCAAAACCTATTAATTAAATGAATATAATGCATGTCCACCACCAGTATTTTCTGCCAAGTCTCAGGGTGCTGTGTCATATTAATCAAAATCCAAAGGATACTCACCAACTCTGCCAAGGGTTAATGACATGCAAGTCACTATCTTTGTAGCACTTCTAGGCTCTCTTCAGAGTTGTTAAGTATTTCTGGGGTAATATTTATTTCTATAGCTTGGTTTATGATTTCCTTAGATATTTTTTAGTTGTAGATGGACATTATACCTTTATTTTATTTGTTTATTTTTATGTGTGCTGGGGAAAGAACCCAGTGCCTCGTGCATGCTAGGCAAGTGTTCTACCACTGAGCCACAACCCTAGCCTGGTTTATGATATTTTATTCCTTCACCACTAAAAACTTTGCATAAAACTTCTTAAGTCTATAATTATTTTAGTGTTCCAAAGTTGCTAAAAGGCACCTGAGACCTTGGTGTTCAAAAATTCTAATTTCAATTTATTTTTCAACACATCCAATCTGAAGAATATTAACTCACCTAGCTAGATTGTTCTTCAGACCAAATAACTGAATGTTATAATTATAATTTCCTAGGATTATGAAACAGAAAATTCTGTGAAAGACAATCAATTTGCTAATCACAGAAGTATTCTGGCGACTCATTATAAGAGGAAAATGTTAGAAACAAACTTTTCCTCTAAATGGCAGCTTTATCATCTTGGAAATTCTAGTAATCCCATTATACCTACACAAGAAAAGATCCTAAACTTTAATATGTGATGAACTTCAGGGAGGCTAAGAAGCCTGGGAAATGTTGACACCAGGGTTATGAGATCATTACAGGAAATTCCTGGAGCTGGTGATAGAAGAATGATTCATTGGCTCTCTGTAAAATGGTAAAGATTTTATGGATTGACAGTGAAATAGTCATTTTTCCATATTTTCACGTCTTGTTGGTGTATTCCATAATTTAACATTCTTAGAAACAGAAGTTTGTTTATCCCAGAACAACACATAAGGGAAAAATTAGAAAATTTCCAGCCAATTCCCTCTCACCTAAAATTAAGAAATAAATGACAGTTGTTTTAATGAATGCATTAATTTAGTAATTAAATAATCCAACATCTAACCCTTATCTCTGTTAACTCACCTCCTTCTAACAAGTTGTTAAAGAATTGCATCTTCCTAAGCATGCCTGTAATCTCAGAGACTTGGAAGGCTGAGGCAAGAGGATCACAAGTTCGAAGCCAGCCTTAGCAATTTAGAGAGGCTCTGAGCAATTGGGTGAGACCCTGTCTGTAAACAAAATACAAAACTAGGGCTGGGGATGTGGTTGAGTGCCCTTGAGTTCAATCCCAGGTACTGAAAAATAATTTTAAAAAATGCATCTTTGTCAGATTCATTTCATTGTTTGTTGAAGTATTCACAAGCAGATTCTGGTCATCACTTCATAATAACAACAACCTCAACTACAATCACCACCAAAAAAAGCTAACAATTACTAAGCACTTATTAAGAAACAGCTATTGTTATAAGCACACACAAGGGTGTTTCACCATGCTGGTTAAACTTGGGGTGGAGGGGAGAAATAGCGGTCCAATAGTATAAAGCTTGAGTTAGAAAGGAGTATTTAATTTGAGTTTTTTGTACAGTGTGGTAAATAAAGCTAATAATCAAGTACTATACATTTCTAATTCATTAAGAGAGCAAATTTCAAATGTTCTCATCAAAACAAGTTTAAACATTTGGTTTGATGTTAACTAGCTTGATTTTATCATTCCATGTTGTATTCAAAATCCTAACATAATTTTGTACACTGTAAGTATATACACTATAATTTTTCAATATATAATAAAAATTCCTCTAGGATCCCTATATTTCTCAAGGGTTAGTGAGATGCATGTGGGTCTTAGAAATCTTTCCATCTTGGCATCTCTGAAGAGGATGGTCTCACATTAAAAACCAGATAAGACACATCCATATAGGATTTTTAAAGTTTTTTTATGAATTAAATTCATATAATATAAAACCAGCCATTTAAAGTGTAAAATTCAGTGGCAATTAGTTCATTCACAATATTATGCAACTACCACTTTTATCTAGTTCCAAAAAAAATTTATCACCTCAAAAAGGAACCTAGTTCCCATTAAATGGTGTTTCCCCTGTGTCTCTATATCCAATTCCTGGCAACCACTAACCCACTCTTTCTCTATAAAGTTGCCTAATCTGTCTCTAATAAGTGGAAATACATGTGACTGTCCATGTGTGGCTTCTTTCACTTGTCATTATGTCTACAGGGACCATCCATGTTGTATCATGTAACAGTACTTAATTCCTTTTTTATGGCCACATCATCATACATTGTACAGATATACCACATTTTGTTTAATCATTCTTCTGCAGATGGACATTTGAGATGATTCCCCTTTCTGACTTGTGAGTAGACCTGCTATGATTATTCACATAGAAGTTTTTTTTTTTTAATACCTATTTCAGGGTTTTTTTTTTTAAACCACCTAACTAGGAGGAGAATCAGTTTCATTGAATGAATATATATAGTGGAGTGGGGTTGCTGGGTAATATGGCATTTTGTGCTTCACTTGTGTGTGTGTGTGTGTGTGTGTTGCTGGGGATGGGATCAAGAGCCTCACACACGCTAGGCAAGTGCTCTACCACTAAGCTACATCCCAGGCCTACTTTTTGAGGAAGCCCTCATAGGCTATTTTACATGGACTCATATGATAGACTGGTTTCCCTACCTGAAACCTCTGCTTCTCTAATCCCTGCTGTTTATACTGCTGAGAGGGTGATCTTTCTCAAACAGAAGTCTCTTGATAATAGTGTTCTGCTTTAAAACCTGCAATATGTAGAGGACCACTGGCAACTCCTGGGGCTCTATACAGTTCTCATGGGCTAGGCCCAACCTCCCTCTCAGAATATGTCCCATTTTCCTTCCTCTCCTCTTTTCCTCCCCTCTGCTCCACTGCCCTAGTCTCCAATCTTAGAACATAAACTGTCTTTCAGGAATGTGACCTGAATAAATAGACCAGTTAACTGCAATTTCCTCCCGTGTCTTGACATTCTGCCTCTCCTGGAGATCCACTCAAAAGCCATCTCTTCGAGACCAGCTTTCCTGAAACCTGTTCTTTCCCTAGCTGAAGACATACACTCCTTTGCCTGCTCTGCCCTAGACATTTTATGTGGACCTTTGCCAAGATATCTGCCCTCCAAAGGCCTCATTATGTCTTCAGGGACCTAATTACTTGTGTATAAGTCTCACCTGCCTCACCCATTAACTTCCTTGATGGCCAAAGTTACGTTGTGTTTGTATCACCTGTCATGATGCTTTGAACACAGTCACAATTCAAAGAACATTTTCTGAAAGTACTGAATTAAAGAGTGAACCCATCAATAGTGTCAGCATATTGGCCAGAAGCACTCCCTTTGCCTTCTGGTTATCTTTATCAATCAGGTATGCCTTTGGGGTTTGGCTGATTAAATATTAATTGCTTCATCAGAAAGACTAGTGTCTGGAAGTGAATTCTGAAAGGACTTTGTATAAGTAGTTTAGCTTTTGTGTCTCAGTTTCCTCATCTGCAAACTACAAAGTAGGTAGGTTTGCTTTGATGATAAAAAAAAAATGTATAGCCAGTGTAGTGGCACATGCCTATAATCCCAGTAGCTTGAGAGGCTAAGGTAGGAGAATTGCAAGTTCATAGCCAGCCTCAGCAACTCAGTGTAACCCTAAGCAACTTAGCTAGATCATTTATCTAAATAAAAAATACAAAAAGGTTGGGGATGTAGCTCCATGGTTAAACACCCCTAGGTTCCATTCCTGATATAGCCCATGAGGACTGTATAGAGCCCCAGGAGTTGCCAGTGTTCCTCTACATATTGAAGATTTTAAAGCAGGACACTACTATCAAGAGACTTCTGTTTTAGATGGGATCAAGGGCATCACACATGTCATTTTATATGAATGTATATATGAATAGTGCCTGTCACATGTTCAAATTTTAGAGGAATTTGTTAAATAATAAAAGAAATGAGCCAAATGCTCATGAGTAAATCTGTATCAAGATACGCAGAAGAAACACATGGCTCTATGAGCTACAAAGTCAACACATTTAATCAGACTCACTAAAGGCTCCATGTGAATTCAAATGCTATATGTCTGTTATCAGTTTACTATGTGTTGTTATTCTGCTGTATTAGCTTTGGCAATCTGAGGCCAGGCTAAAGGGGCTCTTTCAGTCTAATCCTGGAATCTCACTTCACCCTATTGCCATGAATAAATAACTGATAACTATTTGTTGATTGGACTTCCCTGGGCCACTGGAACTGATTACAGAAAAATCATACCCATAACTGTTTATGCTTATTTTCAAATCAACTGTGAAGCTATGTGTAAACAACTAACAAAATGGAGCATATTGCTCAATCAATGAGAACAAAGTACCTAAGTACAAGAATATTTTCATATGATATGTTTAGCTTCCTCCCTTGAATATACTCATTTTGGCTCTTTTATTGGATTTTAAAGGTTTAGAGTGTTGTTCAAGAACAAGACCCCTTGCTCCCATTCACAGACCCTTTTTATGTTGTTCTTATTTTCATAAACAAGGCCCTCTTAGATCTATCTCCTAGAATATGCCTTCTCTGAATAAACTCAAAATGTCCAATTCCTTTTTGTAACTTCCACTCAGAGCCTCCCCACAACATTTAGTTTGCTCCTTCTATTTAGTGCTGATGTGTTGTTCACCTTCATTTGGAACTTTTTTTTATCTGATGCAAACACAAGGTAAGAACAGGAAATGTTCTAAAGGGTATATGCATTCCCGCATTCACAGTGCAGGGGCACTGGGTTGGTTTGTGGTTAGGAGATGCACTGATAGCAGAAAGCCTACCCACTCATATTGTATGTAGCTGGGCTTCCTGGTGATACTAGAGGCCTCCTTCATCCCTATATCTGGTAGGGTGAATATATCAAAGCACCTCTCTTCCAACATTAATTATTATGGCTTGACTCAAGTACATTGGTATTGATAAAGTGCATTTTTAAAACTAACCTTTTATTTTTAAATAATTATACATTCATATTTAGCTGAAAAAATAATATAGAGACATATTCTGTATGCTTCACCAGGCCTCCCCTAATAGAACATCTCAAATAACTGTAATGTAAAGTCACAACCAGGAAAATGACATTGATAAAATCCAATTATCTTACTCATAATTCACCAGTTACATGTACTCATGTGTGTTTGAATGTGTGCACTGATGCATAGTTCTATGCAATTTTATCACATGTGTAGATTTGTGTGACTATCATAATAGTCAAGACACAGAACACTTCCACTGCCACAAGGATCTCCCATGCAACTGCTTTGTTGCTACTGTTATATACCTCTCAACTCCCTGTGTTATTTGCTTTGGCAATCATGAATCTGTTTTCCACTTTTGTAACTGTTTTCATTTGAAGAATGATATATAAATGGAATCATTAAGTACATGGCCTTTAAAAAAATTTTGTAGTTGTATATGGACAGAATGCATTTATTTATTTTTTTATGTGGTGCTAAGGATTGAACCCAGTGCCCCACACATGCTAGGCAAGTGCTCTGCCACTGAGCTACAGCCTCAACCCACACATGACCTTTTTTAATAGACTTAATTCAGTCAACATAATGGCCTTGGGAGCCAGCCAATTTCTCAAGCATATCAATAGTTCATTTCTTTTTATTGCTGAATAGTATTCTATGGTATAGTTATACCATAGCTTATTTAACCAAAAATACAATCTTGACTCGATGCAAATTATTAACTGCATGGGTGCAATAGTAAATAATATGACTTGACAAGGAATTACACAGATAACTATGTTTTTATTACAAGACATCCATTAGATGAAAAATGAAATCAATTTTTTGTATATGTTAGATTAATTTGCATGGGTGTTTCAGCCAGCTAAATATTTCAACCTGGACTATGTTGGCCCTGAATTATCGAAATAATTGTGTAAAATTTTTAAATTTAATTTAGCACACAGAGACTTCCTGTGTGTGAACAAAATGCTGGTGATTATAATTATTAGAACTCAGTCTTCTGGCCCTTTTCTCCTTTGGAATTTACAGGGAGCTGATGAGAGTTTAAACACACTGTATTTTTGGCAAAGGACCCTCATGCTTTGTCTGCATTTTACAGCTTCCTTTGCACCTGGGAGCAGCTATTTTAGGACTGTCTAGACAATCACCCCAGCTTTAAAGGTCTTTTCCTTTCTACTCACATAGTCATTGAGCATGGAAGGTAATAAATAGATGATGCTGGCATACTCTCATCCAAGATACTACTCTAATAAAAACAGGAACAAGAATGATTTTGTTCCGGCACACAAAATTGGTTTACTATGAAGCCCTAGACTTCTACCAAATGGTCAAGCTTCAAAGCAAGAGGAAGCTCTTCTACTATCCACGCCTCTGTAAATGTACTAGCAGAATCATACTTCTTGTTTGAACTGAATGCAATGATTACTAGTTGACCATTTCAGACACAAAAAATGACAATGCCAAATGATTCAACCCAAGAGATTTGCCAAGCTATGGTGGGTGGTCTGGTTCCACTTTCCTGCTCCAGTTTCCAAGCAACATTCATCTGGGCTCTAGTGATAACCCAGAATGCAGAGTTTCTATAGGCCACTCTTGCCACTACAGGGAACTAATGTGATCAAGCATGATCCTGGGGTGTTTCTTATGTACTTGCCCTAGGTAATTCCTGTGAGTCAGGAAGATCCTAAGGAGACATGCACAGAGGAATTCTACTTTGCCCCTCACACTTTCTTTCAAGAAGTGAGAAACATTTTGAATGAGAACAAAGTACCTAAGTATAAGATATTTTCATATGATATGTTTAGCTTCCTCCCTTGAATCTACTCATTTTGGGCTCTTTTATTGGATTTTAATGGTTTAGTGAGAGTGGTGTTCAAGAACTAGACCCATGGGATTATACCTGGTCCTGAAGGTGCTTTCGGAATGCTCCTAGGAATCTTCCTGGTACCCTTTGATGGTCAAAGGAAAATAAATGCACCAGGATGAATATACATATTGTGTATGTGTTTGTACACACACACATATATATAATGCATAGTATAGTATATAATTACATTAAACATACATTATATGTACATTTTACATTTTATGTTGTTATATAGTATAGTTTATAATTTATTTTACCTATGGATTAGTATTTTGTATTTATTTTTCAGTAAAATAAGATATGTCTACTTACTAGTTTTCTGCTAACATACTATTTCTACCATCACATTCGAGAACTTTTGCTACCCCTCTGTTTATCACATTTCTTCCACTGCTGATATATGTACATGAATTAGCTTGAGATCTAATGTCCAAAGCATTTCTCCTAAATATCAACTGCAGCTTCAGAAACAAGAGCAGCCCAAGAAGGTTGAAAGAGATTCATACTAATGCCACTCACAATGGAGAACTTTGCCTGCACTAGGCACTGGCCTAAATGCTGTGGTAGCAGTAGGGCTACACAGTCACTGAATACTCAGCATCTAAGCAGATTACAATTCTGTCAAGGAATAAAACTACAAAATCAAGTGGAGAGGGGCTGGAGTTGTAGCTCAGTGGTAGAGCGCTTGCCTAGATGCATGAAGCTCTGGGTGCAATCCTCAACACCACATAAAAATAAATAAGTAAATAAAATAAAGGTGTTATGTCCATCTACATCTAAAAATTATTAAAAAATCAAATGAGAAACAAATAAAATGTGAATTCAAGTTCTAGGGGACTGGCTTAGGAGTAGTACAATTGGAATAAATTGCTTTGACCTTTCCTATTTCTTCCCCTTGAAAACCAGGTAATAGTAGTTCTGATCTTACTTTTGCTTGCACTTAGCACTTAATAAGATAATTACTGAGAATTTTATATCAGGTCGAGTGTGATTGGTAAACTTAAAACACTATACATGCAGGCCATTGCATTTAGTGTGTATTCATTGTATGCATATACTACCCCATTCAGCAATCTTAATCTTTTAATGTTTATTACTTTCCTACTTTTTGATGGGCAAATTAGGCAAAAAGAGGCTAATCTCATCACTACCATGGACTCCTTGAAAACAAGTGGAGAACAAGAATTAAGTCCCAAACTGAAGGCAAATTTCTCCAGAGTCATCAACAATTCCTCACTTCCCAATTTCTTACTTTCTGATTTTTCACTTCCAGTCACTCTTTAAGACAACCCAATCTGTTTTCTGCTTCCACTATTCAGATAAGACTGGTTTGGTGGGCTGGGGTTGTGGCTCAGTGGCAGAGCACTTGCCTACCATGTGTGAGGCACTGGGTTCAATTCTTTAGCACTGCATATAAATAAATGAATAAAATAAAGGTTCATCAACATCTGAAAAAAATTTTAAAATGCCTGGTTTGGTTAAAATCACCAATGACACCATGTTGTAAAGTTTAAGAAAAACTGTTTTGTTTTCATTCTACCTGACTTCTCAGTAGCACTAAACCCAACTGACTGTTCACCCTGCCATATTGACTCAGTTCCATTTCCCCACCTTGCCCTATGTTCCACTTCACTCTTTTGCTGGTGTCCCCCCTCCTTTGGAGTTCTAAATGAAGGTGCTCCTCACAGTCCCATTCTGGACCAATATCTCTTAGTCATTCCTTCTCAATATATGCCTGGTTGGGGTTTGTGAACCTTCTGAATAACACAAGACGGAAACAAAGCTTGGCGAGGGAAGGAACCATTGTGTATTAATTGCTAAATTCCTAGTACCCAGAAGAGTCTCAGGCACACTCTGTGTATTCAAGAAATATTCATTGAAATGAATAAATTTTCTGACACAACTGTGAAAATGCATGCTCCTGAGATGCACTCCTAGACTTTTAAATGGGAATCACAGCTCATCTGAGAACCCTGGCCTTCTGCCACAAAGCCTTTCATCCATGTTCTTTCCCAACCTAATAACCTCTCCCCTTTCCTCAGTCTTTGGTGTTCAAGGAAGCCTTCCCTGACTCCTTACCTCTACCCAGACTAAGTCCAATCCCCCTATTGAGCCTTCTCATAGAACCCACTCCTTTGTGCACCTTATGCCATTCTAATCTTACACATACATGACTGTTTAATGAATTCCTGTCTCTTCTGCCAGCCTGCAACTTGTCAGTAGGCATGTACTCACCATCTCTATCATGGACTCAAGAGTGGACCCTCAATAAATATCAGTGAATAAATTGTTAATATTAATTAGCTAGGTTAATATTAGTGTTAACATATAAACATATTAATAACAAACATATTTACATTTTGTAAATGTTATAGTAAGTAATTAAAAGTCAAAGCTGTCTAAAAATGCATATATAGCATATACATGTGTATAGATTCTGTGTGTGTGTGTGTGTGTGTGTGTGTGTATCTTCCCATCTAGGAGCTTCATATCTCCACTTGAATGTCTACTGAGTTTTTCTATTTCAACCTTTCCCAAAACCCTCTTCTTAATGCCTCCCCACCCAATCTTGTTCTTTTCTGACATTTTATTCACATCACTAAATATTATTATCCACCCAGTTGGCAGACAAAATCCTTGGAGCCACATTTGATTCCTCGTTTTCCTTCACTAGTTCTCTGTTCTATATCAGATCAAATACTTAGTCTTGTTGCTTCTAGTTCTAAAATCAATTTCAAATCCATCTCTTCATCTCCACAGCTGCTGCCTGCATCTAATCCTCTGTAAATAGCTGAATGATTACCAAGGCCCAACAATTCCCCTTGATCCATTCTTGCTTTCTTGCAATTGATTTTTCCACATTGCCATGCATTGGAAATGTATAGTGCCACCAAAGGTTCATGTGCAAAAATACTTGGTTTCTAGAATTGCAGTATTGGGAGGTGATATATAGACCTTTGAGATGTGGGACCTAGGAGGTACTTAAGACATTGGAGACATGCCCTCAAAGGGGATTTTAAGATCCCAATCTCTCTCCCTGCTCATTTCCAGATGTAAGCAGTTTGCTCTGCCACACACTCCCACCATGCAAATGGAGCCACCCAATACTGGGCTCAAACCCCCAGAAATATGAGCCAAATTAAGTCTCTCTCAACTTTATAAGTAGTCTATGTCAGTATCTCAGTATAGTGATGCAAAGCTTACTAACATACACAAAACTAAAACATCAATCAATTCATCCAAATTAAAGATCTATCCCACTTCAATGGCTTCCTGATGCAACTAATGAAGTAATCTACCTTAGCTATGCTCTGCCTATCTGTCTCCACACCTTAGGCCATTGTTCCCCTCCCAGTAGACTTCTTTTTACCTTTATTTTATTTGTTTTTATCTTTTTTTATGTGGTGGCGGGAATTGAACTCAGTGCCTCACACATGCTAGGCAAGTGCTCTACCACTGAACCACAACCCCGGCCCCAACTCAGTAGACTTCTATATCCACTTTGCACATGCTGTTCCTGCTGCCAGGAATGACTATCCCATGTGCCCCCACCACTGTGTTCACTTTATGTATCTGGATCTTTATCATTTTTCAGTCCTCAGATTGATTAACACCTCAGAGCAGCCATCTCTAACATCATATAAATTAAGTTCTCCTTCTGATATCGGTTATCACAGGAATAATCAAGCAGCATTTACTCTGATGAGAAATTCCTGATTTACTATTGTTTATTATCTTGTTTCTAGATGAAAAGTCCCATGTCACTCTTGTTCATCATTTTCATCCTCAGCACCTAAACAGAGCCCAACACATAGTAGATTCTCAATAAATGGCTCTTCATGAATGAGTAGAATGGGGAAAAACAAGTTAGTATACTTCCAGCAGGCTGATGGTTGCCAGAAACCTAAGGACAAAGGAAAGAATTGACTATTAAGGGTAAGCCTAAGGAATTGGGGAATTTTGATCGTACTACTCTTCTGTATGCTGATTGCAGTGGTGGTGATTACGTGCATTTATGCATGTGTCAAAAGTCATAGCAATGTACCCCCTTCAAAAGCTGAATTTTATTCATCTAAATTTAAAAAATCAATAAAATTATTCTGATCCTGAGCCCATGTTAATCCAAAACAAATCTATGAATCTAAGGTTCAGAGGTTTGGAGTACTTGCTTTTTTGTGGGGGGTCAGTTAACTTCCTGTGTTCATGGTCAACTACTGACTCAAATCATACTTCCCCATTTCTCATTTATCAGTTTAAAGAAAGGAAACAGGAAACAAAATAAAGATGTGAAAGATAAACAATATAAGAAAAGACACAGTGGTAAAACAATATTTAAAATCATCATGTGATAAAATGTCAGCATTTCTTTGTGACATTTGGCTCTGTTTATATTGGATCACCCAGTGCTGCAGTGGCTGTGGGTTGATTTCATAATGGTGCCTCCCACATAGACACCCACAGCTGACCTCTGCTTTATGCAGTTGATAATGACTAAACTTCACATATTATGCTGGCAAAAACCTCCCTCTTCCCTGGAGGGCTGTTACACACAGGGAATTATAGTTTCACAGCTGAACAGTGTTTCTCAGAGTGTATCTTGATCAACTTGCATTAGAACAAAGTTATATGAGCTGATAAATTGCTATATTTTGCCAAAGTATTATTCATCATTGTATATTTGCCCAATATATGCCACTGAGAAACCCCATCCTATCAGGGGAAAAGAAGGTTGTAGAGATATTAATAGATTCTTTAGATATAAGTTGTATTCTCTAAAGTAAGCACATGACATACAAATTTCATCTTATGACCTTTCCCCCACCCACCCCCACTATAGACTTTCATCCATTAGAACATGTTGATGGATATACAATTTCAAAATGAAATATTTGGATATCTGACTCTGGTTTAGGGAAAGGGAAATGGTGAGCTAATTTCCTCTTTTATCAAGCTGAATCACTGAGTTCACTCTGTTGCCATGCATGCATAAGCAATGCCATAGCAACCTCCTGGGTTTGCTCTTAAACACACAACAGCAGAATGATGCTATTAGGTACATTTTTATCCTTAGATTTTTATTTGTTCTCTTAGCAGTTAAAATTTTATATCATATTTTACTGTAGAGGACTCTTTTTGTTCTCTTTTGGGAATCTTGTTGCTGACTACTATATATGCCAATATCAGCACAATAGAAAATCTTGGAAAGTTCTTAGAAAACTGCCTAATAGTCTTCCTTTTACTTCACAACCTCTAGCTCACAACTGAAATTATGCACAACTGTACAGCATAGTGTGAATTCTCTTTGCAAGGATCATAACTTTAAATGGGACTGAAATATCTGATTTTAATTCATGAAATATAAACATATATGGGCTTCTCATTTATCTATTCTCTTAGTCCCTTCTCTGATGCTATAACAAAATACCTGAGACAGGGTGATTCATGAAAAATAGAAGTTTATTTTTCTAATGATTCTTGAGACTGGGAAGTTCAAGAGCATGACATTGGCATCTGCTTAGCCTTGGGTGAAGGCTTTCTTTTAGCAATAGAATATGGTAGAGGGCATCACATGCTGAAATATATTAAGTTTGTTAGTTTAGATTTATATTTCTGTTTTTACAAACTCACTAATGCCATCATGGGAGTTTAATCTCCAAATACCCTTAATACATGAATATGGGGATTCATGTGGGGAGCATAAGAATGTGGCCAGCATATCATTGTTTCTACAAGTTCTTGTTGTAGATCATAATGGGCAGATACTCTTGAATTATGCTACTTTGGGGATTATTAAGTTTTTCACTTACAAAATATCTTCAATTTAGGAAAAGTCCATCTAAACTAATTCTTAACATCTTTTTTATCTTTGTGATTTTCCCCATCAATGTGGAGTACTGTTTTTCCTGTTGGATGGCCAAAAATGAAGGAAGTGACTATATAGAAATGGCTTTGACAAAATGCCACCTCACTCACTGTTGTCTAATATCTTTGGTGAACAGACTACACAAATAACTGTCTTGTTTGTGAAATGCCTGAAATGCATTTCAGATTCAATATTTAACTCTTATTCAGCTACCTCTGCCAATAATTCACTTAGTTAAGGAATTAATATTTGTTATTTTAAAGAGAGGCAAAACATTTCACTGAAGTTTTAGATATCCCATCCATCCTTCCACAATCATATGTTAATGTATTCAAAGCTAAGGGAGATTTGATCAATTGGTTTTTTACTTAAGTATTTATAATTTGAAGGCTATATATCAGGGACCTTAGAAAATATCAACTTTCCTATTGAATTGAAAATGTGTTGGTGAATTGGCATGCTTTCATTTCTGATCATACAGGGAATTGCAAATTCTTAATACTGGAATTGTTCTTTTTAAGTTTTTTATTCGCTCTTTTAGTTATACATGACAGTAGAATGTATTTTGACATATTCTAAATACATAGAGTATAACTTCCCATTCTTGTGGTACATGATGTGGACTTACACTGGTAGTGTATTCATATATGAATATAAGAAAGTTATGTCCAATTCATTCTACTGTCTTGCCTATCCCCATCCCCACTCCCAAGTTTATTATAGCTAGCTTTTGTTGTTCTTCGAAGTGGGAGCAAGATTCAATTCCATAGGACTGTCCTGATTTTAAATATACAACTAGGAAACCATTTGTACTTCTTGATGAATCATATTTTAAGTTATTTGTGTACTATGAAGAAATGATTTTTGCATTTTTATGAATAATTTATAATTTTCATGCATGGTCCCTGGGGTCAATATTCATTGGAAAAGCTAATATAGAAACATGATTAACATTAGTGCTTCTCATCCCAAGCTGACTGGTGGAACATTCAGGATGGGGCCAGGAGTCAAGTGTTTTTAATAGTCTCTCTAAGGGCTTCTGATGCAGCTGAAGTTTGAGAACCACTGCTTCATGGAGTACAGTTTTTATTTGGAATTATGCATATATTTAAGTTGAAAAAGAGCTTTTCTTCCTCTTGATGCTGTGTTTTTGTTGATGATGCTATTTGTTTGTTTGTTTGATGTTACTTTTGGTATCCTGACAAAAGTAAGATAAAACATTTTATATAAGGAAGTCTGCCTATCATGATTACTAAATCACACAATATTTATGAAACAAGATTACATGGTTCCTTTTAAATCAAAAAAATTGTTGGAATATTTTAATTTTGAAGAAAAACGTACATCAAATTTGTTTCAATACCAGCCATAATAAAAGATGAGTAATTTGAATTGAGAGTCACAGGAACTTTAGTCCAACATTTACAGATCCAATTAGAGGTTCTCAACATCATCATTATTGATCTTTGGGACCAGATAATTCTATTTTGATAAAGGTGCTATAGGATGTTTAGCAGAGTCCCTGACTTCCACCAATTATATACCAGTTGCTCCCCTACTCCAGTTGTACAATCAAAATGTCCCATTGTTAAATGTCTTCTGGGGGACAAATATCCCCAAGTTGAGAAACACATGGTTAAATGATTTGGACCAGAACCCTTAGGGGTACTCAACCTTAATAGCACAATATAATTAATTAAAAATACTGATGCCCATGGTTGCATCCTAGACTCATATAAAATTTCTGTGGGTGGGTCGATATTGGACTTTTTCAAAGCTCACTATGTAATGGTAAAGTGCAGCAAAGATCACAAAAATTGTATTGACATTGTACTGCCTTAATTTTTTTACCTGGAGAGGGGTATAACCACCTGTTCTAATCACCACAGAGAATCAGATGAGAGAACATTTGTGAAAGCAGTTTCATAGAAAAGTAATAAATATGTTGAAGGCAACAGAGAAAAATAATGCATTTTAAAAGTTGCCATGAAAATGAAAAGTTGTATTCAGCTTTTTATTGTGAATTAGTATAATTTATATTCACTACACTAAGATACATACCCCATTACCAACAGGGAGGAAATATGGGGCATTTTCAAAGTCTCTCTTGGGTATAAACTCATAGTACTATTTAGCCCTTGATGGACAGAAAACATACAAATCGAATCAGTCATATTATGTACCAAAGATATTCTAAATATATAAAGTAACAACAATTTCTATTTTTTGGCTCTCAACAACTCATTTTAATAAGTGGGAAAGAACTCAGACTTCTTTGAATTCTTTCTGGTAATAATAAATTACCAGAAGAGGGGAAGTCATGTATCAAAGTCTGATGAAGGCTACAATGATATCTGTAATGTATTATTTCTTTATAAAAATATCTGAAGTAAACAATAGCATATTTTAACATATATTAAATCTGGGTGACAAATATATATTTTTGTAATTTTTAAATATTATTCCTTGTTTGAAATATTGATTTGAAACTAAGAGAGAATGTTAAAATCAGCTTAAACAAAGCACAAGAGAATACTCCAAAGGAAAGAAGAAAGCATGACCAGGTCAGTGAGAGGTGAATATGGAGATCCCATCAAAATGAAGAGACTAGCTGGGTGCAATGGAGTTTTATCTCATAGTGGCTTTTTCAGTTTACACTGTGGGTTTATTCAGGAAGGGGACATTAGGTCTTTGACATTCAAGAGCAGTTCAAACTTACTCCCCATTAAAGGAAATTTTTATAGTTTAATTTTTAAGGTTATATTAGCTTTAAAATGAAGCAACTTGTCATAAAATATTTGCTTCTACCCTTTTTAATTATTACTACAAAAGTGGTAATTCTTTCATTCCTCTCTAACAGAAACTAATACAGTGGACTGAAACTGACCAAACTATTCTATTTACATATATGAATACACTGCCATGAATTTCACCTTTATATATATATAATTTTATAAATATATAATATAAATATATAATATATTTACATATAATTTCATATATATAAGTATACACATAAAGCACTGATATTAAAAAAGCTAAAAATAAATGGAATATCACTAGAGTATATTTAGGGGAACAAGAAGAGGGAGGAGGTGAAGTACTGGGGACTGTATTGGAGCAAATTATATTCTATACTTGTATAATTATGTCAAAATGAACCTCAATATTATGTACAATTATAATGAACTAATAAAAATTATCTGGGAACTTTGAAAAATAAGAAACCAATATGGTGGCAAATGAGACATTTGATACAAAAAGTGACGTGAGAGGACAGCCTTTCAGGTACATCTTTTAAAAGAACCAATTTGCCTAAAGCACTATCCTTGCATGGGGACAGCGTACAGATAAGTAAGCTAAACAATTATTTTCCAAGAGTAGGAGTTGGCAAAATACAGGCTATGGGCCAATTCTAGATCACTGACTGTTTCTGTAAAAACAGTAATAGTTTAACACAGCTCAGTTCATTCGTTCACTTATTCTCTATAGCTGCTCTCGGCTACAGCATCAGAGTTGAGCAGTTGTGACAAAACCTGAATAACTTCTAAAGCCTAAAATATTTACCATTTGACCCATTACAAAAATCTTCCCTAAATCCTGTACTTGTATATTAACATATGAAAGTTTCCAAGAGAAAACTAACAATAATGACTTTTTGCACTCTGGACACATTTATACTATATTTTTATTTAAATACAAAATTACAAAGATCCAATATTAATTATCACCTTTTATCTTTATAAAAACTGATGTGACCTACAAAGGAAACCTAATAGGGGATGCATTAATGATTAATAATTCAGCATATTAATTAAAAATCACTGTTTCAGAGTTTCTTAACCTGACCTTGTTCCTAGAATAAAACCATTTTATTTTTATGACTATTTGCACTTGAATAACTATCATATAGGTAAAAATGATCATGTAAATTTATTTATCAAGAATTTCTCCCTTTTAAAGTAAAAATAGAAGTTTTTTTGTAGTTGTATGTATGAGAGAAATATAAAAGTAATAATTTCTAACAGTCCTTTCAAAATAAGTAACTTCATACAGAGTAAAGATGATATTTCTGTTTTGAAATTAATATTTGCCTATTTTTAGTTTATTTCATATGCCTATATTTTCCAATATTTTGCAAATTTAAATAAAGGAGATACAGCTACACAAAATTTTATTGTTCCCAGAAGCTTCATAAACTGAAAATGAGACCTTACTGATATTCTTTACTTTGTTTCTCCTCAAAATTACTCTAAAATAGGAAAACAGTAAGAAATAAAATAGAGAGTGCAGAGCTATGGTTGCCAAGACAACCATAATCATATTTCCTTTGAACTATAGTGGAGTAGCCATCATAGTTCAATTCAAGTTCACATTTCCTCAGGAAGTTTATATATGTTCAAAGTTCTTACTATATATAGCAGCATCATTTCAATCAAGCAGGTGATGTTAGGGATATAGAACAGGAATTGAAATGACCATGGCAATTACATTATGGTAGTGAGATGAGAACAACACTTGCTCACATGTCGAATGGTGAAGATGACATTTCCTTCCACTCTATTCTGTTCAACAAGCATTTGTGGTACTATGCTGGCTATTATCATTAATGGGAACATGAACCCCGCCCATAGAAAGGTAACAAACACATAGTAAGTTAACTGCAATCCCTTGGTAGATCCTGTGAGTTTAGAAAACTATATAACAAACTCTACAGCATACCTGGTATGCACACTCTACAAATTACCATTTTGTGGGTAAAATGGCAAACATTTATGAACATTAGTTAGTTTTCATTAGTGAAGAGAAGAACACTTTTCCTATGCAATTTTGAATAAACTATTATTCATTTATATCTCATTTTATACTGTCTTTAGGCCAGAAGGAATTTGTATTTTCTCCAGGAGATGGTCAAGATCTTGGAGGCTGGGCAGGAGAGGTTGCCTCACTGGACTCTAAATGATCTTTGTTCATACTTTTCAACTCAGCCACTCCTGAATTCTGAAAGTCCACAAAGATGGTTGAAATGTTTGAAAGTTCACATGTATTTTCCCATAGAAACAATGACACATAGTGGTTTTGTTTCCCAGGCCAGTTCATGTGGCCTCATTTAACCCCTAACACACTTGAAGCACAGAGCAGGAAACATAAATATAAATGGAAGCCCTATTCTAATCCTTCTGAGACCCTAAAAAAGAGAGGAAACTCCCCATCGTATGACAGGGGAAGATAGGGGAACAAGCATTGGGCTGGAATCAGAGGTCTCTGTCTCTGTATTTGTTCCTTCTCTATGCCTTCAAGCCAGGGACCATGTCCTGGGAGGTCGCTGCTGAGGCACCTGGATCCAGCTCAGTAGCCTGGTCCACTGCAGGAACTCAAGACATCATTTACCAAATCAACAAATAATCAGCATACAATTCTGGGGTTGTCCTTTCAACATTTTTGAGACTTAGTCTCTTCCTCTGTGAATTAGATATTTGAGCAAAAAGAATAGAAAAAGTTCTTTGCTTGATTTGTTCTCTAATCATATTGCCCTGAGATATGTGGATACTCCTGTAATTACTTTCTTTGTTTAATTTTGCTTTGTGTAATAGGGATAACAATAGGTTCCAAAGGACTGGATGGGAAGATATCACAAAAATAGAGACAGAGTTAGGATAAATTTTCTACCTCTGGTGGGGGACTGGAAAAGCAGATTTTTGGAAAGGAATTTACTAAAAATATAGACACCAGCATTTTTCACCGAGATGGCAATGTGATAAGAAGCACTCCCAAATTTAACCCTTACAGTGTTGTCCTTTTCGAGTAACCCTCACACTGTCTTCCTGGTGTTTCATTTTCCTGGCAACTTTTAAAATCCTTTTTTTTTTTTTCATCTCTAGTACATTTATCACCATCTCACTTGCTTTATTTTTTACGTCTACATTTTGGCCATCTCCTAAATGTCTAGAAAGTACCACCAGGGCAAGGATTTGTGTCTGCTTTGTTCATAGCTATATCTCTAAAACCTGGAACAGAATCTGTACATGGTAGGCCATCAATGTACATTTATAAAATAAATAAATAAATGAGTAATTGAGATAAAAAGGACTACTCTTCTTCAGATTCAAATAAAACAGTTAGACATTTCAAAGGATGAAATGATTTTCCAAAGAAGAAAAGGAAGTATTAACTAAAGACAAATTTTGGAGAGTTATTAAATCCAATAGGAAGAGGATGATCATTTTTGTCAGAAACACTAAGGGAAGGAGACTCAATAACCTCGATGACTACCTATCAAATTCAGTAACCTGAGTAGTTGCTTCAATGGAAATGCTCTTGACGTATTAGAAATCAACAAACATAAAGAAGGAATGCTGTATGCATCTTAGGCTCTACTCAAGCCTCAAGATGCCTGGTACAATGGGAAACATCTGAGCCAGGTGCCTCCTGGCCTTCCGAATTAGTTTTTATGCATTCACATTCTTGCACTACCACATAATGCCTACTGATTTTGAGCTGTTAAGAAAGCATTCCAATGTTCAGTTTTTTCTTTCATTTATAAAACTGGAATTTAGTTTCCTGCTTTGCAAGATGAAACAGGTGAAATAAAATGATGTAAAGAGACTGAGGAAATGGAAGACCTTCAATAACTGATGATCAGTCTTACTATTGACTTTCAAGCTCTTTCCTCACCAGCAGTAGCCTTGTCAAATTAACTTAAACCCTCTGGCTCTAACTATCCTTCCTTCAAAATGAACAAATTGTATGGGAAGGATCCCAAATGGACCACTGAAATTCCTGTACACTCAGTTTTATTCACTATATTATGTCATTATGAAGGTGGGTAAAATAATGAGATCTTTTAACAAGAACCCAGAATTAGCTATACATGCTTGTTAAGTATTGTGAATTGTCTGTGTTACACTGTGTTATAGTTCTACTATTGATACTGAACTATAATTTTTCCTTAAAAACTATTATAGGAGAAGAGTAAATTTTCCATGTCTTTGTAATTCAAATCCCAGAGAGTTTTTCAGTGTTTGGGGGGATGTTTGGACTGAAGAGGTCCAATATTTTAAAGATGAATGTATTTGGGTGCCAAAATATTCCTTTTGTATATATAACTATGTCCCAAAATAGAATCTTAGAAAAGAGAAGTGTGGTTTAGAAATATCAAGATACCTAAAAATCCAGCAGGGTTTCATATGTATTTCAGTTGATTTACACTTTAAATTTGTTATTCATTTATAAATTTCCACATTTCTACTGACCAAAACAGGATGAATTTAACAACTTGTAAATTATGAAAAAGGAGGAAAATTAAGTTATTAAACAAATTATTTTCCCTTTGTATCATATGCAACCCATAAGATATTTAATACACTATTTACCTTACGGAGAAATTTACTGGAGCTTAGTAGAAAATAATTTACTGGTTGCCAACTAACATAATCTACATATCATTTTCAAAAATTATCATTCAAAGAACTCCCAGAGGAGAAAAATCTCTTAATTTTAATACTTTCTACAAAAAAATGGTCTAAAATATTTCCAAATAATTAGCAAAAAAATCTTCACAGATGCATTTTTATGTTCTAAAAGCATATCTTGGTGTGAACAACACACCTGTCCTTTGGCTCATATTCATAGCATGTGGACACACACATTCACACACACAATGCACCACCTACTTCTCTCATTTCCTCCTCCTTTAACCAGATAATGGAACATTTTACCACGACCATTCATACCCTTTTTATCTGCATAAAAATAATGACTTTAAACATTAAAGAAGCATAAGAGTATAATCAGACAGAGATTAAAATGAATAAATTTGTAAAGTAAAAGTAAACCTTAAATTCTAATGCATTTTTGCCAGATAAACTATAGTTAAATAAACATTCATATCAAATAATTAAACACAGGTGACCTAGAAACACCCAACTTACAAATATCCTGTACATGGGAAGAGCTGACCCAAGTCAACCAGATAGGGAACAGGGCAGGATCTCCCCAGAGTTGAAGGCAAGAAAGATTCCCCTAGGATTCACCTAGGTCTCTTCCTACTGGATACTGGTGTTGGTCGTGACTATAGTGGAACGGGGAAATGGGAAGTCATGGTCCTCATGCCACTGCAACACTCTCTGCCCATTTCTCACCAAGGAATCCATTTCCCATAAAGGTTGTAAAGAGTGCCCTGGTTCCCAGGCAAGCCCATCAGAAGTCCACTGGGCCCACAGTGCAGCTTGAACTGTGCTATTAATACTAGGCTGACTTCCCAGTTGGAAGCCAACTCTAGTTCTGACAGTTCTCGTCAGCTCTGTTATGGTTAAATGGATTTGTGGGCGGTCCTGGGAGCCTGCCAGTTAGAACATCCTTTCTGTGGGAAAATTCCTACTGAGGCCCAAACAACTCACTGTCAAACATGTTGTAGGCCACAAGTTGGAGAGAGCCTCACGCATTGACAAATCAATCCTTGCCTTTTCCTCTGGAAATGTTTGGGTGATCATTACAGTAAATTCTGCCTTCTCCCTGGCAAATAATTGGTACATTTTCCTGACATAATTGATACATAAGCTGATTGGACCTTCCCTAACACATGTGCATGCATGCACACACACATACACACACACACACACACACTACCATATGATGCTCCATGCAAATATGTATTCAGCTATATAAAAATGTCTGTCTTTTCTTGGTAAAGATTGATCATGGCCTAGGCTTCACCTATGTGCTTTAACTGTAGTACATTCTACTCATTCATGCACATCCATGACTGGCTTTCAACCTTAAAAGACAACTATAGGACAACCAGCTAAAGCATGGAGATGCTCAGTCATGGGACAGTAAGTGAAAGAACTGTAAGCAAGATTAACCTGACATTGCAGTAACATAATGTTCAAATCAAGAGACTTATTATATAATAGTACTCTTGAATACATGGAACTTATGTGTACAAAGGATATTGTTCTCACCAGTAGCAAAAAGGTCTTTGGTACAAGTTGCTTAACTACATATTCAAATAGTTTACACAAACACACAGACACACAGACACACACATACACAGACACACACACACACACACACACACACAGAGAGAGAGAGAAAACTGAAGCATAGGAGATACTGAGAGATTACATTTGCAGATTGTAATCTGCTAGGAGACGAAGTATATTTCCTGTCTAGGAGCCTTAAAAATACCACTGCTAACCAGTCCAAATAAAGCAATGGCTATGCTAAAGCAGGTACATCTAGTATGACTTCAATTTGTTTGGTAAAAAGAGGTAAAGAACTTCCATATTTACTTAAAAAATAGCTCAAGAAGCACTGGATGTCAGAGTACAGAATGAATGATTCTTCAGCTTTGATGTTATGCCTTTTTTACTTAATCATCCCCAAGGATAAAATATTCCAACACCCATGGGGAATGTGAAATGAAGTAAGAGCATATTTAGATTGATTTCTTAAAATAAGTACCTGAGAACAAGCTTTCAATTAGGCATATATATATATATATATATATATATATATATACATATATACATATATATGCATACACACACATTCATCATTAACTCTGGTCATATCAATCCCATCTTAATTAAAACAAAGGGACCAACTGAATTAATGATGTCAGAAAAAATAACTTCTAGGCAAATATTTTTTTCCATTCAGGAATACATAATTACTCAGATTAAAAGTCAGAAGAAACTTCATTAGATAAGAAGAGAAAATTATTTATAATTAACAAATTAATCTAGAAAATGGCACTTAAATTAAGATTAAAGGTAAAAGTAGGTCCAAATCTCCATCATGTCAGATTAGGCCCCAACTTCCTTAATAAAACTCCTATAGTGCAAGAATTAAAATCAAGAATCAATAAATGGGATGGATTCAAACTCAAAAGCTTCTTCTCAGCAAAATAAACAATCAGTGAAGTAAACAGAGAGTCTACAGAATGGGAACAAATTTTTCCCAGCTGCACATCAGATAGAGCACCAATCTCTAGGATATAAAAGAACTCAAAAATCTTAACACCAAAAAAAGCAAATAACCCAATCAATAAATGGGCCAAGGAACTGAACAGACACTTCTAAGAAGGTGATATACAATCAATCAACAAATATATTAAAAAATGTTCAACATCTCTAGCAATTAGAAAAATGCAAGTCTTAATCTCACTCCAACTAGAATGTCAGCTATTAAGAATACAAACAATAAGTGTTGTCAAGGATGTGGGGAAAAGGGCACACTCTTACATTACTGGTGGGACTGCTAAGTGGTGCAACCAATCTGGAAAGCAGTATGGAGAGTCCTTGGAAAACTGGGAATGGAACCAACATTTGACCCAGCTATCCCACTCCTTGTTTTATACCCAAAGGACTTAAAAACAGCATATTACAGGGATACAGCCACATCCATGTTTATAGCAGCATAATTCACAATACCTAAATTGTGGATACAATCTAGGTACCCTTCAGTAGATAAATGGATAAAGAAAATGTGGTGCATATACATAATGGAATATTACTCAGCATTAAAAGAGAATAAAATCATGGCATTTGCAGGTAAATGGATGGAGTTGGAGAATATAATGCGAAGTAAAGAAAGCCAGTCCCCAAAAAACAAATGCTGAACGTCTTCTCTGATATAAGGATGCTGATTCATAATGGGGATGGGGGGGGCAACATGGGAGGAACAGATGAACTTTAGATAGGGCAAATGGGGAGGAATGGAAAGGGAGGGGGGATGCAGTAGGAAAGATGGTGGAAGGAGATGGACATCATTACCTGAAGTACATGTATGAAAACATGAATGGTGTTGACTCTACTTTGTGTTCAGCCAGAGACATGAAAAATTGTGCTCTACATGTATAAAATGAATTGAATTGCATGCTGCTGTCATATATAACTAATTATAATAAATAAAATAAAAAAATTAAAAAGATTACAGGTAACCAGTCTTGCTCATAAGTTTTGTCAATATAACCTTTAAAATGTTATTTAAACTGTAATGCAAGTTTTGTTGAAATGTTGTCAATACCAAACTTTCTATCAAAATTTTAATGCATTCAAAATTCCTAATCAACATGCTTATTATTAAAAACTACAATTCTATTTTGTTTTTGCTTCATACTTAAAAATATATTCCCTCCATTGTCTTCTAAGATGTTCTTTCAGAGATCTTATAGACTTCAGATTTGTCTCCTTTCTCTGTCTTCTTTCAGGATTAATAAAATTGTTTTGTCCAATCCACCATCCACAAACATTTTATCATTCAATCACATGGATAAAAATTGCCTTTATAAATTTTTACATGAAAATATGTTTAAATTATAACAAAGGTACTGTTTCTTTCCATACCTCACTTTGAATTTTTTTAAGAAGAAAAATAAAAGCGTATAAATAAAATAGAAGTAGAGAATTTTCCAGCAAGTTCATTTCTCTACTGGTTTGCTTTTTAGAGATGACTACTGAGTTCTACAAATAGCTAATGAGTACAACCACCCTTGAAATCAAAGTGCTGTACCCTATCTTCAAATGGAGCCACAATACGTTAAGGGAAGTAAAACTTGCAGGGTCAGCATCAGGATGGTGTTGACAAGAAAACCTATATGCCTGTTGCCTTGTGGGTTGTTTTTCAGATTGGCACATGCTGGGCAAATACATGCCATTTCAACAGTTAGCTCAGGCAAATATTAGCAAGGCATTTTTTTTTCTCACGTTACTTCTCATAGTCAAATTATAACTTTGAGTATTCTGCTATGCTCATTTTTGCCCATATAAATATACTTTAGCTTTGAACAGAAGATTCCCACTAATGCAGAAATAACTGCAGAACATTTGTATCTTTTAATTATTTTATGGTGCATTATAATTATACATAATAGTGGGATTCATTAAGCCATATTTGTACATGGACAAAACATAATTTGATCAAAATCTCATTACATAGGACCCATATTTTCCCTCCCCTCCTGATCATTTTTATCTTAGAGGGAATTAGTGAAGCAATAATTGTGTACAGTTGGGGTATCATCTCACAGATATGTGTAAATTTCCTTAATAATATCAATAATAATAATATTAATAATTTCCTTAATAATATGACTAAGCTTAGCTTATAAAGATATATCCACTGAAATTCTTATTAGACACTGACTTGGAATTTCTTTTCCACTCACAATTAGCCATGTGATCCTGGAAAAGTTAACATCATTAGCAGTCTCAGTCAGTTTCCTACCCAACAGTTATTTCCCCTTCTATTTTCCCTCCAGAGTTCTAATGTTTGGTTATTCAGTCTTAGGGTAGATGACCTATTCTGGCTCCAAAGATGGATCTTCAGTGTTTTGGGTCAGTTATAGTTATACCATTCCCTTTGTCAGAGATGTTTTACTAATGGGAATGCATATCAGATGAGGTTGGTTGCAGAACATTTAGAAAAATACAGAAATAAGAGTAAAGTGGTTTTAAATGAGATGCAAGTGAAATCCCCTGTTGGGGAGAAGGAGGCTTCTATGAGCTTACTTTCCCACCATTTTGCTGTTTTAATTCCAACACTGCCACTCAAGCTCCAGACACTATTATCTATCTTCAGTCAACAGGAAGCCTTCATTTGTGAGGTTTTAGTCATGCAGCCACAATTAGCTGTAAGGGAGTCAGCAAAAGGTAGACAAGGAGAGTAATGGAATAAGGGGAAGCCACCAGCAGTCACTGCCACAGCCTGTGACACAATTACAGCCAATGAAATATGAAGAAGTTTATGGAATTCTTTTGCTAAAAAGGAGAAACAGGAAGGGATAGTGTGTACTTCTTTCCTCTTGTCACCGTCACACCTTAATTTGGTGTCTGCAAGTGATTAAACACTCTTACTACCAGCCTAAGAGTGAAGCCAACAACACACATAGCAGGACAGCAAAAACAACCTGCCACCCCAACATTTTGTATGTGGATATTCTGCCACTGAACTTCATGCTGTATTTGATAGCAATTTCATTGCTGTTTAATTCCTTTGGGAGGGGAGTATTTTGTAATGTTTTCTAGTTCAGATGACCTGCCCAATAGGCTTTCCAAATTAAAAAAAAAAAAAAAAAACAGTTATTTATCCCTCTTGGTCTTTGTTTTCACAAGCCAAAAATTCTACAGGCTTGAAGGAGCAAACAATTATTGCTTTAATCACTATTATAAAAATATATCTTGATTACTACCATAGGAATATTAAGTAATGTATATGACTAGAGTGATGTGTTAATGTCATCCAGCCCAAAATAGGAAAATACAATGAATTAAAAAATCATTTACATATCATGTTTACATCATTAAAAGATAATTATTCATTTGCCTTTTGTCCTTTCACTATAAAATAATTACAGAAAATCCTTTGCATTTATTCATTCAGGTATTCAAACATTTTTTACAAAAAAAAAAAAAAACCCAACAACATAATGGCTTTCAACTGCTGACCATACCACTTACTGGCACTGTGATCCAGGCAAACAATTTAGTTTGGGATAATCACATTTTTTATACATTAAAAAGGAGGCAGGAATACCTGCTGTTTTGGTATAGTTCAAGAGGCTGCCATAACAAAATAGCATAGACTTGGGTACCTAAACAGACATTTATTTCTCATAGTCCTAGAGGACAGAAGTCTGGAATAAGGGAGCCAGCGTAGTTTGGTTCTGGTGAGGGCTCTTCTCATGCTTTGCAGATGGCTGCCTTTTCTCGGTATCCTTACATGGCAGAGAAAGAGTAAATTCTGACTGCTTCTTCTAACAATATTAATCCCATAATAGCCCCACCACTAGGACTTCATCTAAACTGTCTCCCAAAGGCCATATCTTCAAATAACCATCAAAACTGGGGTAGAACTTTGACATGAAAAATTTTATGGGTAACACAAATATTCAATCCTTAATACCATTTTTAAGAGTATGTGAAGGTCAAAAATATGTAAATGAAATAATGGCAGATACATAATAGGTACTCAATAACTGGAATTTATTACATTGTGAGTAGCTACTGAGGTTACAAAAATAAAGTGAGTAGATCTGGTTTAAGTTTCCCTTCTTCCATTCATTCAGACATATAAATATATTCTTCCTAGTTACAGAAGGAACTGAAGGCAGCTAGTAGGCTAATATAAAGATTAAAGCAATGTTTTAAGTTAGAAAATAAAAGGTCTATGGGTAGTCAAAGAGAAAGCAGAAATAAAGAGACAGCAAATAACACAAATGAGCAGAAACCACGAGAGACAGGAAAGGAAATAAAAGGTATTTGAGAATAGACTAGAGAGAAGTGGGCAAACTAGTGGGGATTGATTTAGTAAGTTAGAGAAGTAGAGTCTACAGTCTGGTAAATGTCTAGCATTGCCAAAGAGTTATATTTTGCAAGTGACAAGTTCTTTTTGAGTCTTTCAGTCAGTGGCATTCCAGTTTTTGCAAGGGATAAGATGTTTTTCTCCTCTTACATTCTTTCACTTGTAACTTTACAATGAATCTCTCTGCTTGAAATAACTAAGTATGTCTCTTTTCTTTGCCACAGGAGAGAACCTAAAACAAAGTGGAGGTGAAACCACAGAATTGATGACAGGGAGAAAGGAATGTATCTACATTGAGTAGAGGGGACCCGTAAGATGGAAATATGTTTAAGGAACAGATGAGGAATAAGGCGCCTGCAAAGGAGATCAACACATATTACTCAGAAATGTAAAAGAAGAAATAAAAAGAAAGGAGTTGTAGGAAAAGGAAGAAAAGAGATTGTCAGAAAGAAATAGAGTTGCATTCAAAGGCTCCAGAGGTTAAATACCATAAGGACTCATCCTTCTGAATTTGGCAATGGGGGGGGGTCTCCTGTAATCTTGGAAAAGGGAGACTCAGTAGAGTAATAGGGTAGAAGCCAGTCAGTACAGTGTTGAGGAGAGGATAGAGATGAGCATGTGAACAATTATTAAGATAAATTTAGCTGTAAAAAAATATTTGGCTTTCAGAAGAATTTTGCCCAAGGAAGGGTTTTAACATGAGGATATAACTGAGTGTGTAAGAATACAGTTGAAGCTAGGAGAGAGTGAGGTGAAACTATTTGTAGTGACCCTAAAGAAGCAGGATTGCATGCTATTTTGACAGAAAGAGACAATTTTGCATCCCAGATGGGAGAAAATGTGTTATGTATTGCTCATTTTTTATTCATTTCTGATAAATGTTTCATCACAGGGACAAATTTACCCAGTACTTTCATATGGAGCAAGCAATCACAAAGGAATATTTAAAGTTTTAAATGAGCATGTTTTAACCTCACAAATATGCATCAACAATGTGGTCATCTATAACTTGCCAAATGTTGTTATTTGCTCATATCACTAGAGCACTAATGGGGCAGAGCTTCTGGAAGTGACAGATCTGTACTTGTAGCTGGTTAATGAATCACCCGGGAAGATTGAAAGACCAGGATGTTACCTCCAGACCATGGAGCTTCCAGGCATCTGCCCTATCAGGCAGGCACATCTGCTTCTCTAGGTGAAGGAAACAAAGCCAGAATAGAAGTGTTGGTTGGCAAAGCCACAAGGTCGAACCTTGCCCTCTCCTTCCTGGTTTCCTGCACTGACCTGGAACTATTTATGTGAACTGCCTTGGAGCAATTCTGCACTCTGCAAAAAGAACCAAAACAGGAACTACTACAATACATTCCTCTTTCAGAAACCCTGAAATGCCATCTGATTCATTGACTCATCCCACAGATTTCTAACATATCTCCTACTAAGCATTAAAACCTGATTGGGGCATTGGAGAAAGTGCAGTGGTCACTAAAGAATTCCCTATATAGTATAGATTGCCATAGGTCTTGCATGAGGACTAATTATTAATAAGGATTCTTATTGTTTATCTAAACGGATACATCTGTAAATCTTGCTAAGCATATTGCATTACTGTTTACAAAGGGTGAGGTTGCTGTTTATTTTTCAGCATGGAAGATGCACACGTTGTACTTTTCATTTATGAGGTACAGCTCAGGGTCTACAAAGCCCTAGGATAAATACTTCATTCTAAAAACCACAAAGGATGATGAACTCCAAAGCTTACACATGTTCTAATTTTCATCATGCCCATTTCGCCTAGGGTTCCACATCTGTTGGAAGATCCAAGTGCCATATTAGGAGGGGCAAATTTATTTTGTTATCATCTAAAATAGCATCTTATTCACCCTCAATACTAACTTCCCAAGTTGCCTTAGTCACTATATTTGAATTCATCTTCTTTGGATTTTTGAAAATTTGTTTTAAAATTTGCAAATTTAAAAATATTAGATTATATCACTTCTGAATATACAAGATACAAATAGAAATGAGATGTTTACAATTTATGACTTCCATGTTGTAACTTTTACTCTATCATAACTGTTTCTTAACACAGGTTGAACATTCCTAATTGGAAAATAAAAAATCCGAAATGCTTTAAAATTTGAAACTTTTTGACTTTGACATATTTAGTGCCTTTTGGATTTCATATTCGCTGAATAGGGATGCTCACTTGGTAATTTATTTGCAAATATTCCAAGATCAGAAACACACTGAAACTTGATGCACTTTTTGTCAAGGTATGATATACTTAACCTGTATTGTTATTGTAAAGTTTAAAAGGTATCATCTAGTCCCGTTAAGATCTATTGCATCTTGTCTACCTCAATATTCTTGTAGCTTATAAAATACCAGACAAAAGGGAAAGGACTGACTAAATATTTGTGCAATAAAATAACTTAATAGAGAAGTAATTGTAACCTTTTATGTTCTTCATTTTCAATTTCCCATCTCTCTGTTTTCAGTTTTTACAGACTGAAGCAATCTGATATTTTGGTAGATTCACACCAAAAAAAAAAAAAAAAGATTTAGGCCCTATAATGGAGATTACCATGTCATAGATTGATTAATGCCATTCTAGTTTATGACTGATGTCCCAGAGTAATTATTACTGGTGACTACTTCCCTTTCAAAAGTGTCTCTATTTGAATGCCTCTGTAACCACTATTCACTCAGGCTCCTCTAAGCGCCTCTATAATGTTCTATATGTGGATTTCAGGAGCAGAGGAAAACTTTCTTGCTAGAGGAAGTTTCAGTTTGTTTTGTTTCCTAGTGCCCTTCTGGATGAAAAAGTGTTTTCATGGGCCTTTAGACTTCTGGGTTGGGGATGTCTAAAAAAAGTGTGGGACTGTGTTTTTTCAAATTTTAATGTGCTTATGCATCACCTGGACTTATTGTGAAAAACCCATTTTCTATTCAGTGGGTCTGGAATGAGGATACTGATTCTACAGGTCTGAGGATGAAACATTCAGTAGAAAGAGTCTACAAGAGCATACATACTCTTTGGAAGTCACTGCATTGAGGTCAAATCTTGCTTTCATCACACACTGTTTGTGTTACATTTAACAAGGTATTGGTCTCTCTAATGCTCAGTTTTCTTACATATGAGATAGAAAGAATGAAATCTATCTCAGATAAACAGTGCAAGGAATAAATGAGATAATAAATATAAAACAGTACTATTCTCACCCACTGAAAATGTTCAACAATGATGGTAGTTGAAATTGTCATCATCACAGTCATCAAAGTGCACTTTGAATTCTTCCTGGGTCCACCCTACTCAGCACTTCCCTGCTATTGCCCCCATTTCCTTCAAAGCTTAACATCAAAGGGTACTTATTTAGATAACATCAGAGAATAATGAGTAGAGCCATATTTTGAGGAGTACCTTAAAATGGCATTTAAGTATGTGAAATCATCAAGTTTTTGGTACATGTAGAAAATTTGGAGAGATCCACAAGAAAGGCAAGAACAAGCCTTTTGGTTAAAAGTTGCTGATGAACATTAGCTCATAAATGTTTAATTATAATTTAATTAACCTCTAGGGCAAGGCTACCTCTCTTAACTTTGCATGTGTCAGAAGTGGCAATTAGAAGCAACTCAACTGTATATATTAGTCTAAAACCCAGCATTACCAGCAGAAGAAACAGGATGAAAATTTTAAAAATAGGGAGAACAAACTTTTCAAACTATTTTTTTTTTTGTAAATTTTCTGTCCTGTTATTCCTAACTGGGTATCAGGTAGCAGAATTCCAAATGTTTCAGTTTCACTTTCTTTCTGTTAGCATTTAGAAGTCACATTACCTAAACCTTTGTATTGACTTATAAAAAGTAACAGGATTGAGATAGAATTTTGTAAACAATTACTGCCTAGTTAAATCTCTGGGGTCAAAATCATTGTTGTAATTTTTAAAACTGTTATCCTCTTCCTCATCTTTAAGGTCCTTTCCACGTATAAACGTATCTCTTTCCTCTGATGTCAGTTCTAATGTAGAACTTGTGTTCTCTCTCTGGGTACAGTCAACAATAGTAAGGGAATAGTGAGACCAGAAACTTGCATAATTTTCTTACTAGAAAATTAATCACTATTTTGTAATTATAAAATTGGATATTGGGTTTGAAGTGACAATATGCTTGCTATATGTTTATCTCATAATTTAAAGCTCACTGGAGAATATAATTTTCCATTTACAGATTCTTTGACTAATATATTGAACATCGGCTTGGGCCATAGCACCTGTGATATGAAAAATATAAAAAAATGACTATCCCAAATGATAGTTCACATAACTACCAGGACATGTTTCTTAAGGTCCATCACAATCTACAGACTAATAATGATTCCACCCTGAATTAACTGTACTTAGCATCTAGATGGCAGGTCATTTGCAAAGTATGTCTATACTAGAACATTTGTTTGAAACAAACATCAGCTCAACTGTCACAATGACTGAGAGAGAGGGACTGCCTATTGAGAAAATAGGTGGGATTATTTTTATTTTTTCTACCAGGTTTGAACTTGACACTGACAGACCTCATTTAGTGGATAAATTTCAAAATTTCTTAGAAGATCTCCAGGAAGACAGGGAAAGAAATTTCAAGCCCATTTCCATTATATGATGGGAGTACTGTCTGCTTTATAGAGATTAGGCAGGCAGGACATGGAAAGTATTAAAATTAACTTTCAAGTGTTTTTCTCACCAAACTAATTCTAAAAGCACAAGACTATTTATCCTCTAAGCCAGGGGTCAAGCAACTACAACCCAGATCAAAATCCAGACCAAATCCAGCTCACCTCCCTTTACTGTGAATAAAATTGCACTGGAACCAGTCATTCACATTCATTTATGTATTATAAATGTCTGTTTTTGTGCTCAAATGACAGAGTTTTGACAGAGACCATATGGTCAATAAAGCCTAAAATATTTACTATCTGGTCCCAAGTAACTAAAATATTATTATTTTACCAAAAATTCCCACCAAAACAAAACAACCTCTCTAATTAAGCTTGTCTTGATACTTGACTTATTTTGAATTCATAGATATCTTTAACAATTTAAAATTGTAATAAATAATAAGAGCAAGAAATAGCTAGCATGAAAAGGCTTTTATTAAAATTTTCTATACATACATTGCTTTGGTATATGGTTAGTCATTAACAAATTAATGAAACAGTATTTGAAGAAAGATGCCTAGTTTTCTATATTGGAATTTAACTGGGAAAAGATAGATAATAAGAAAATATAGATATTCAATACATCTAATTTCTACAAGCATATCACAAAATAGTAGTACTTGAGCTTAAGTTCATATCCTAAGTTTATGAACATGTGACAAAATAATTAGGAATAGATTAGTTGATCCAAAAGATTTCACTCTACCATTGGGAATGACTGTGTAAAAGTATGTCATCATCTTAATTTAGATTTCATGTACCTCATTAAATTTAAACAGTGCAGATGTATAGTTATTTAAGGACCTGAAACTAATAAGGGAAAATTATATTTAAATTGAGAAGAGGGTTATCCTTTTGTCCTGCTTTAGTTTATTTTAAGATGTAATTATTTACATTTAATAAAACAAAAGTGGAAATAAAACCATCTGTTATGAATAGTTCTGTAATTTACATCCAAGCAACTTTCCAATATAGAACCTCCTCTTTTCAAAGGCCTTCAAATATCTGCTATAGTTTATTATTTAATTATCTACATGTTTTTTTCAGATTTATTTGGTTTTCCAATTTGAGTATGCAAGTGTTGGACTATCCATTGAAATAGTAGCTGCAAAAGGGATATTGGATTGCCCACTTCTGGAGAATTAAGAGATAAAATGGTTGCAGATTAATTTTGAAAAGGATATTATAAAAAGTTATCACTTAAATTTTTATACGATGTAGCTATATAGCATTATCCAACAGAAATGTTTTTGATGCTGGAAATATTTAACATCTATTCTTGCCCTCATTAATCTTCCCTAAAGGTTTTCCTTGGTAGCCATCCTCCCCTGTTATTTGAGAGCCACAAAGATTGAACAGCCAGTCTAAAGCCTACTTGTGAAGGATTGGCTATTTAAGGCCTCCTTAATATCCTAATTATAGGGTTAGAGTGGGGGCTGGGACTCAATGGTAAAGCATTTTCCTAGCATGTGCTATTGTGTGAAAAACACTGAGTTCCATCCATTGCATTACTAAAAATAAATAAATAAGTCCAAACTGTGGCTCCCTTATACCTGGTCAACTAATCTGGAGCCCTTTTGGATATTATTTTGAATTGTGAATCCCCTCTGTCTTGGGGCCACCCCATACCTAACTACCATGGAGAGAGTCTGTAGATGGCAGTGCTTCTGTCAAGGAGGAAGGGCCCATCTTGAAACCCCAGTCCTTTGCTTCAGCTAATGTAACTATAGAGATGTCTCTTCAGGCTTGTGTTTGTATCTTTAGATAATTTCCATGGGATAATGGTTTTGATTCTCTTATTTTATGTTATATACCACAAAGGTATATAATTGTTATTGGCCTCAATAACAAGAAACATGTAGAACACCAATTAAATTAATCCTATTTGGCTAAATTTTGAAAATAGAGGAAAGAGAAATTTTGTTTTAAATGCCATATTTTAATTTTCAACACTCAGAATCCTACTTCAAAGGAAACAAATCACAATTCACATTCAGCTCACTTGTTGAATCCTTGTATAGTTCAGTAAAGCCCAAGTGAGAAACACTGGTTAAGCTTCATCTGTGTTTTAGTTAACATTCATCTCAAAAGTGTGCCCTTCAGAATGTCACATTGTTTTATATTTTAATACTCTTTCAAAGTGAAAACACAGGCTGGGTGCACTGGCTCATGACTGTAATCCCAGTGGCTCAGGAAGCTGAGGCAAGAGGCACAAATTTCAAAGCCAGCTTCAGCAACTTAGTGAGGCACTAAGCAACTCAGTGAGACCCTGTCTCAAAATAAAAACATAAAAAAAGGGCTGGGGATATGGCTCAGTGGTTATGTGCCCCTGAGCTCAATCCTGGTACCAAAAACAAACAAACAAACAAACAAAAAAACATGTCTTCCTTGGAATGTGCTAATTTCTAGTTACTCATAGCTATGTATAAGAACTCAAACTAAAACCTGTTCTTCACATTAACAGACAAAAAGTGCTTTGTCTGATTATCTAAAATTGACTTCCCACACAGGAACTTAAGTGATAGCAAGCTGTTAACAATGGGTGACTCATCCTTTAAATATCAACTGCCCCCTTAAGTCCCAGCTTTGATTAAATGTCACTTTCTGAAAAGGCTTTCCCAACCATCATTCTATCCCCTTATTTATTATCCTCTGACATATTACATATTTATTGGTTTGCCTAACTCTGCTATTTTTAAGTGTACTCTCTTTAAAGAAAGTATTTAACTCTTTTATTCACTGAAGTATCAATAATGCCTAAAACAGTATCTCTGTTTTGTTGATTTTATATATTCTCAGTAGAAACTTGTAGAATGAATTTATGAGTAGGGAAATTCAAAAAATACATGCAAAAATCCTGCACATGCTATATTTCTTTGGAGATAAGGAAAGACAGTAGAATGAACTGGACATAATTTTCCTCTGTTCATATATGAATTCACCACCAGTGAAACTTCACTTCATGTGCAATTGCAAGAATGGGATCCTAATTAGAATAAGTTATACTCCGTGTATGCATAATATGTCAAAATACACTCTAGTGTCATGAATATCTAAAAAGAATTTAAAAATTTTAAAATACATAATTTAGAACTTATTCTGTAGCCTAGAAATACAAGAACCTGATTTATACACAGGTAATGCCATCTCACTAACAATAAACTTATTCTTTGCAATATCCATACATGAAAATTTAGCAACAATGTCCATAAATGAAAATTGTGACAAAACACTTACTTTATCAGAACCAAAAATAAACATAAACTGAAGCAGCAATGATATGGAAGGTTTATATTTTAAAGGCTTGTTTGTTGTTATCATTATTGTGTCAGGGAATTTATAACAAAAATAATTTCATTAGATAATTTAGATTACTGAAAATTTTTTCTTACCCTTGAAATTAGATATATCTATGTATTTATACTGCATGATCAATGACCTTGTACCTTTTGTCTTTTAAGGCTTCTCTAAGAGTTTTAGCAGGAGCTCCAACAAGCTCAACCTTGGCTATAGAACACAGGGCATTTTCAGGCAGACCCATATAAGGGGGTCTGTTATTCTCAGCACCAATGGCTGTTCTTTGCTATGTCTGCTTCCCCAGATCCCCTGTTTGCCAAAATGTTAACTGTACTGTCAGGGCTGAAGGAGCCACAAAAGTTAAACAATGTGTGTACAAGAAGATAAGAATTCTGGATGAGAGCAAGGGTTAGAAGAGGAAGCTGAAGAAGAACAGAAAAAGAGATTGGGTCAATGCTGGTTAAAAATAGAGCTCAAGTGGGCTCAAAAGAAAGTGATAAGCAAATTAAATTAGAGAGAAAAGAGCAGGAAGATAAAAGAAGTTCAAAAAAGCCCTAAATTGCCAGAGAATTAAGACATACAAAGAAAAGGCTAAGGAGGAAAAATTGTAATAATGACAAAAAAAGAGAAATGTTTAGCAAAGGAAAAAAAGAAGGTAAAAAAGACAATAAACAGTGAGCATAGCATGAAAAGAGAAAATCAACACAGGACATAAATAACACAAGAGAGAAAATAAAGGCATGGTCATGCACATACCCTGACAAACACAGTGAAGTGCCATGGTTGCTGATGTAACTACATGTAAGGACATTGAGGAGAAAGTAGCCTGGATTATCCAGGTGAGACCAATCTAATCACTTAAGGTTTTAAAAGTGAGAACCTTTGCCAGTGGGCGTCTGTCAAAGAAAGAAGAAAGGCAGAAAGGCTCAGAGAGATGAAGCCCAATTCTGAGAATACAAAAAGCCTCTTATTGGTAAATATGCTTTTGCTCAGAGAATTATCTCTATTAATTGATAGAACTCAGCCTCCTTGGGATTTCTTCAGTTTTTGTCACTGGATAAGAATTCACCTCAACTCCACATAAATCCCTTGGAAAACAACCTCTTATTGTGTTTTCAAGATTGGTTCTATATTAAAGAGACTCTTTTCCTAAGAAAAAGCCACTCTTAACCTTACCTCTATCTTTGTACCATTTGTATCTTTTCCCTCTCTTCCAGACATAATCACAAAATGAACAAAACATTGTTTTCTAGAGTTATATTTGCATGCAAACTGTTTTATTCTCTAATGATCAATCATGTTCTCATGTCAATAAAATGTTTAAAAATAATTTAGTATATGCAATTTTATCACTCAACTAGCTTAATAGAAAGAGAATTTATAGTCAAAGCAGTCTGGTTTGTGATAAAGTGTCATTTTTTTTCCACTGATTCACATTTAGAAAAATACAGCCAAAATGTTAATTTCTTTTTGTTAAAACCAGAAATTCTATTATAACATTGAGGCACATTAAATCTTCAATAAAATAAAAAGACAGTGCCTCCCCTTTTCTAGGTTAAATTTATGACATGGAAAAAAATAAAGTAAGACTATAGATGATAAAAATATTTTAAAGAATGAAATAATTAGGGCTGGGGCTGAATCTCAGTGACAGATTGCTTGCCTGGCATGTGTGAGGCACTGGGTTCAATCCTTAGCACCACATAAAAATGAAACCAATAAAGTAAAGGCATGCTGTACACTTACAACTACAAAAATAATTTTAAAAATATCTTTAAAAAGAATGATATAGTGGTAGTGAAAATCTAATATTGTTGCTAAAGTTTATTAACATTATTATTACCAAACTGAATAGAATGAATCAGGATTGAAAACAGGAGTTTCCAAATCAAGATGGCACACTGGACCCAGGCATCTGCCTCCCTTCTTTCATAAGAACAACTTCAATGACAGAAATACATTTCAAAAAGAGTACTAGCAGAGGACTGGGAATTCCAAGAAGATAAAATATGGAATATGTTTGAAAATGAAACCACAGTACAGAAGCCCATGACCTAAACCATGAGAGATGCACAGTTTTTTTCACAAAGAAGACTTGGAGAAGGTTTCAATGATGCAGCCAACCAATACCAAGAACAGAAATTGACCATGAGGAAAGATTTGCATTCAGAAAAGCAGGGCCAGTTGGATCATCTCCCTCTCCTTTGTATACAAAGTGTTTGGCAGTAGCAGCTTTGCTCCTGAGATAAAGCCCCTTATCTGTTAGAGTGAGCAATGTAGCCTTAAATTGAAAGATATAGGAATGAAATAACTATGAACCAAAAAGTGAAGAAAGCAGAAAAGAAACAGAGAAAACACAGCAGACATTGGGCTAGCTCTTTTAAAGGATATACTGTTTAGGGACTCAGACTTGTCTCATGTGGAAGATGAGGGCATCAGGATATTTACACACAATTCTACATAGTTCTTGGTTTAGGGTTGCTCCTGCAGGGTTCAGGAGGCAAAGTAGGCTCTAGCAATAAAAGAAAGCCATCAGGCAAAGAATACAGTTGCTGGGGCTGTTGTTCAGGTGGGCACTGAAGTTAAGGTGGAAGGAATACTGGTAGGGCCCCAACAGAACCTGATACAAGCTTCAGCAAAAGGCTTGTGAGGTCAATTCAGCAGAGACTCTTGGCACAGTTGGATTTGCACTTCAAAAATCATTATTTTTTTTTTATCACTAATGAGCTACTGACTTGGCAAATCACCTAACTCTTATCTGCAGTTTCCTCATCTAGAAAACAAAGCTAAGTAAACTCAACTCCAAGTGCTATAGGAATAGTAAATTACATGATGCATTTGAGGATTGCAACCTAGTGACTGGCACTTAATTAAAATCACTTATGTCACAGCTCTTATTATCATCACATTCCCCTTTCTGCCTCCATGTTTCCATCTTCACATGTTACACTCATTCACCCTCCTTTTAATTAAACTCACCTGGAAACCCCAAATCCATGTTATCTCCCATTCCTTGTCTTGCTTAAGCTTTAACCCCATTGCTAAGATCATGTTGAGGAAAAATATTACAAATACCAGAAATCCTTAAGAAGAGAATTCAAAGTATGTTGAAGCATGTCTTTTGTTTTGAAGGTTCCAGAAAGTGAGGATGAAAAATGAGTCAAAAGCTTCCTTTTTTTTCACTTTCTAGATGGTGTGATTTCTGTAAATACTTAAATCCCCCTTCTATAAATTGGTGCTAAAATGCCTGCCTTCCCCATCTTTCAAAGTAGGAATAGTTACTGTGAATGTTATATAAGCAGAGACTAAAAACTCTATAGTCCTGGTCCAAGGACTGGACCAAATCTTGCTATTAATCACTGGACCTATATTATTCATTGGCCTATAAGTTCGCTAACTTATACTTTTGATCAGTTAACAGAATAAAATATTTATAGTCAATATTCTGCCACTGAAATAATGAAACCATAACTCAGATGCATTCATTTGATTTCTTCACATTAAGAAATTATTGATGTTGATTCTTAAAGTTAGCTATCTTAAGTTATAATATTCAAAAACACTATAGCTTTACCATAGATCAGTAATTATTGCTAAGGAATTAGCATTACTTTTTCCTGCCTTTAAAATTACACAAATGCATGGCTGAATTACTTGAGGATTCTAGTAATTCTAGTGATTTACTTGAGGATTGAAGGGAAACCATGCCCTTTAAAAAAAGTCACTGATTCTTTTTAGGAAAACAAAAAAAAATTCTTTTTTATCTTTTGAATAAATTCATGTTTATGGATTATCTTTCTTAGAATATGTCCCATGTGAATACAAATGACCTGAAAACCATGGTCCTTATCACAGTGCTCATGATAAATTTCCTTGTATGTGGTATGCAGCCTTTGAACATATGAGAAGCTAAAAAACTCAGAGTTCTATTTCATTGCCATGATAGCCCCACCAATCCTATTCAAAGTGTTGTTTTCACACTGGAACAATGACCTCAGACAGACAAGAGCTCTTAAAAATATTCCTCATTTGTCTTTATTCTGTCACTTGGGTTCCTTAGCATTGTCTCTTGGGTGCTGTCACACTTTGCTTAGGAAAAGATAAAGTATTCCAGAAACTGGAGTCAACTGGAACCCTTCAAAGATGACAAGGAAGAATATGCAAACAAATTAGGTTTTGAGAGCACATGAACTCAAATCAGAAATAAAAATATGTGTCCTCAAATTTAATAAAATCCTTTAACAATAAATGGCAATATTTATATTTTCAAACCCTTAAAATTATGACAGAAATGCCTCCCTTTATTAATTTGTCTGTTGTTTAGTGGTTTGAACTATCTGAAACGTAATCTTCAATCCGGAAATAACCAATAACCCTAAAGCTTTCTCATGAACTTTCTTCTCAAGATAGGGAAGTTCTGAGACCCCCTCTGGCCACAGTTGATGGGCTTCATATTGTGTTTATAACTAAGGTTACTTAATGAGCTTGGTTATCTGGTTTCCTGCGGCAGCCATAAATTCTGTCTTCAGTTAGAGACAAGCAGTAGAAATTTGTGAGATGGACTGTGATGAATGAGGGAGTAAAAGAAAGTAAGTCTGGGACTAGGCAACGGTTTCTACATACCTCTGGGCTTTCTCTCCAGACCTCCCTATCACAACACAGTTTGCACAGTGGAGACTCAGATGGATTGAGAAAAGAAACCAACTTCTCTGAGACTTCTGAGTTTTGAAGCTAGGGAAGCACATCCTGGCTTCTGCATCCTTGCACTCACCCAGAGCAAATTCTACCCCATAATCTGTAGGGCTCAGAGACCAGGCTCATCCCCAGGTGGTATTCCTGCCAAAGGCCAAAAAATATGTAGTTTAGTCTTGCTGTACCCAGTCCTGGAGTGAATATGCAAGTCATATCTCCTAAATTAGTAATTTTAGATTTTATGCTAATAATTTGCAGGAAGATGAAAGTCAGGCTTAACGGATAGAACTTCAATTGTCAAGACAACATGTGCATTCATTTCCTGGGTTTCTATAGAACTGACTAATCATTGGATGGTGATTCTATATTAAATTCACCAATGATGCTCCTAGCTCCAATTTTTCAACCTACAACATGGGTAAGCCTTTTATTTTTTTCTACCTACCAGAGGCATAGCACCATGCCAAGAGACAATAGGAGTGAGCTGGTGAATGAATTGCTTAAACTCTTATTGAATTTCTACATATATGTTAGTTTCTGGACTCACTGACCTATATATTTCTGCTAACTTAACAGAATAAAATACATAAGAGTAAATATTCTTCCATCAAAATTATGAAACCATAACTAAGATGCATGAGTTTAATTTCCTCATACTAAGAAACTATTGATACTGTTCCTAAACTTGATTTTGTTTTTTTTTTTTAAATGTGGTTTCTGAGTATCCTAATGAATCTAGGTCCCAGTAGAAGTAGCTCAGGCAATTTGTCTACCACCCTGGATAGTTTTAATGCAGCCAACTTTATGTGGAATAATCTAGAAGAACACTTTTTTTCCCTAACAATAATATAGATGGTGAAGGAAATCAGGTAAATTGTAAAATCTCTTTCTGTTTTACAAAAAATTTAGCCTTCTAAAGTCAAAGGAATCCATCAATACATAATGACTCTAAGGGGATTTTTTTCCCCAAAGTTTATATATATATATATATATATATATATATATATATATATATATATATATATATTAATGCTCAAGCAGTGTTTTTTAAGACATTTGTTGGAGAATGGTGTGGCATTACCTTACAAACTACCTGAACTCAGACATTCTGTCTGGCATTTTTATCTTTACAATACATTCTTGCCTGTAATGTGTGCCCCATAAATCTCACATAAAATACCAAGTGACAAGCAGTTTCTGAAGAAAGACTCAGATAAAAATAATTACTCCATGGGCTCCCCAGAATACAATTTTTAATCAGAAAACTTCAAAATTACAATAACCTATTTGGGATCTGCCAATAAAGCAGAAACTCAATGCAATTTGCAATTTAACTTTCTGTGACTCTATCCTTTCCAAAAGGGGTTTTATATTAAATTCAAACATTCAACTTTAAGTCTAATTTTGGACAATCAAACTGCAAACCAAACCTGTAAAACATAGTCACATTTTTTGAGCCTGGACTAAATCTCTAAGACTTCCCTACTTAGGTAGCAGAAACAAGAGAAAAAGAGCCTTCCTTGATTTTCAGCTGGGCGTGGTTCCTGGATTTGTAATTGCACTGATTTCCCCATGAGTCACACTTGTTCCTAGTATACGCCAGACTTTCCCCTTTTGGATGCCCAAAGAGAAACTTCTATTAGACAAGGGAACACTGGAAAGTGATGAGGAAACCATATGATAGTGTCCAGCTCAATCAAACACAGAACTGCCTGGTGGTTTAGAGCAGAGATTCTCCCACTTGAGTATGCAAGAAGAAGGACCTAGGGGGCTTTGAAGTCAATATCCTCCAGACTCTCTTTACCATAGAAGGGTAAGTTTCTGTCTGCTAAGTTAGAGAAAGTAGAATATATGTGTTACATTTAGAATTCTAGTCTATACTGAGTTTAAAGGTAATAACAATAAAATAAACCTAACATTTATTTATATGGTCATAAGACTTAAAAACTAGTTCTATGACTAATATGCTGAAGATATTGTTATGACCCTCAAATAATCTTGATTTAAAACATAGATGTTTCAGGTTGTCTCTAAAGCAATATATTATGCCATTTTCTCAAATATCTTCCATCCCAAAGACCATAGAAGATAAGAATCAGTTGTTTTCCAGAGGACAAAAGCATCCAAAGAGGTTGAGAAATTTCACAAGAAACTGGCTAAAAGGTTAAGGCAGCATTTATCCCATATCTTTTATCAATGCGGTCCCATAAGAAGCATTATTGTTAGTTTTTCATGTTGCCACCAGGGGGAGTACAGAACTTTCTCACACAGTCCCTAGCATTTGTCAGACATGAGATCCAGAGCCTGGATGACCACAGTTGAACAAACCTTTTAGTTACTTCCTAACAGGATAAAAATATCAGCTGGCGTGCACTCAGGAGCAAAGGCTGTATGAGCCACTCTGTATACAAGGTTCTTTTTAGCTTTTCTATTTCAAACACTGCAGTAACAACTATTTTTGATCCTGGAAGACAAGAGATGACAAAGTTAACTGTGTCCTTTGTGTTCTTTCTTTCTTTACATTTAAGGTGAAACATTAGGAATAAGACAAGTAAAAACTAACATTATATAAGATGAAAGTCTGAAATTTAGACACAAGAAAAGTACAGGGACCAATAGATTTATTATGAGGAGTAGGATAGGAAAAGGTGATTTGACAGTATAGAGAGAAATGTCCATTTGGCTCCCTTTAGCTTCCTTAAATCAACTATTAAACAATGACAATGATAATGAAATTGGTGGTGGAGATAGTGGCAGTGATGATAATTTGTAGTTGGTCTGGAAAGTGATGGTGGTAATAATGATGAAACTTTAGCTTAATCAAAACCTGCTACCATATGAAGATCCTGGACTAAGCAATTTATATTAATAGCTAATTAAAAAATTACTTTAACTCCAGGAGGAAAATTTGAAGTCTTTCTTTGTCTACATATTGAAATTTTAAAGTTAGAGAAAACTTAGGCATCCTGATCATTCTCAAAAATATTTTTCAAAGCCTCCAAAGAGGCTTTGATAAATAAGTAAATAGATAGCTGTAAAGGAGGATATTGTTAATGAAATATTAAATGAATGATTGTTATATAGAAAATGCTTTTGTGTTCAGATAAAATTTCATAGAGCTGGCTGAAGATGTAGTTCAGTGGGAGGATATTCCCAACATGTTTGAGGGCCTGGGTTCAATTGTGAGTATTGAAAAAATATTCATAGTTGTATTTGTGAGAACTGGCTCTTCATCTGATGATCTATTGGCCCATTTCTCTTAATGCCCAGATAAAATAAGGCAAGACTGCATATACTATATGAATTATGTCATATACTCAGAAATAGTTCTTATTATAATTTCACTCTTTATATAATTTTTTCTATAGCCACAAATTATTTACAGTGAGTACATATCTGGTTTTAGGTAAAGCCCCAAATAATACAGATTTGTCATAACAGAACAAAAGATGTAGCCTTCCAGGGTATACCCAGAATAAATATCACCTGCAATTATGAGTCTGAAACATAATATGTGTGTTTACTTAATTGTTTTTTAAATCACTAAACAGTCATTGAGATGTCACCCAAACAAGTCAAAGTATAAATGAGACCACCAACAACAAAATGAAAATGTTCCTATAATGAAAGTCAAAACAAATGAGACCAAATCAGCTTATATTGACACCAAGTTTCACTTGGATTTATCTGTTAGATGTGAACTTAAATGCAGAGGCGGGTGTGCCATCTCTAGTCACATTATTAAAAATATTTTTTGGGGTATCTGGATAAATAAACTACAAATTTTTATTAGATATCCCATTTCCTTTTAGCTAAAGCCACTCTGAGACCTGAGCCAAAGCCTCTTCTATGTAAATGACATCAATCAGATTGGTATTTGCCAGAACATTCCAAAATCAAAAAGGCATACATTTTTAAGAGCCTAAGTTGGCTATCTTTAAGTCAGCAAATAAAGCAGTCCTGAAGAACCAGGACTGGGTGTTCCACAAAGAAATATTATGCTTCATGGTTCCTTGTAGAGAATAATCTAGAAACTTTCAAAGGGATTTTATTTTTTATTTAAATTGACTTGATGAAACTCAGGATCCCAAATGAAGGGAATTCTTTGGATAATAAGGGTTTGTCTAATGACTTCTAAAAGTGAATTCCATAATTAAGATTTATATCTAAAATCAAATCTAAAAGATTGCAAAAAAGTTCTGCCTGCTTAGATATGTCATGTTCTCTCCTCCATCACCTTCCCTACAAAAAACCCCAGGATGAGTATAAAACTACCTGAAAATAACATTTACAAGGGTTTTATTTTTGATTCTTGGTTGTGGTCCTTGCCATTAGTGGCTATGCTGTTTGGATCCCCATTTCTGATGCATACTCAGAATCTTAGGTGCAAATTATCAGTCAATGTGATGAATAAGAGGGTGGTTCTGATCATGTATCCCTACCTTTCTAAAAATTGCAACAAAACAGCTACTTCCTCTCATTTCAAAGAAAAATCATTCCATTTTTTGAAGAAAATGCAGTTGGCTATGTATTATGAAGAAATAGGCTAAGGAGTGATGATACTTCAGAAAATATGAAGACTGGAGAATGAAGAATTTCAAACTATAAAAGGAAATATAGTTTTGGGCCTGGAAAAGAAAATAGGGCATTTCTTCTTGCATCTAAGCATAAATTAGAAGATAAATAAAGTTTAATCATACAGTTTTCCTGATTCATATTGAAATTTGCAGAGTAAATAATTGAAAGAGTGATGGAATTGTAATGCTTAAAAAAGTGCAAAGAACATTTTAATACCCAGTTATAGGGAAAAAAGGTAAATAAAAAATATTGATGGAATGGACAATAAAAAGATAAAAACATAAGATAATTAGGATTTCAATTTCCAACAAAACTATGGGTCCAAGATCTACCCACTTTTAGTACTCATGTAAAATAATCTTACCACAGCCAAGATTTTAGTCTCTAAATAAAAATTTCCCCACTAAAAAGAACCCAGAATCCTTAAAGAGTAGTGGGTTCCATGTCTTGTTGCGGAAATATCAGGTGTGAAACACTTTGTTGTCTCCAGGAAGCCCAAGTGCTTTCAAGTATGGTGCTAACTGGACAATTGGGCCAGCTTAAAGAAATGCTCACTGATGGAGTTATAATTTAAGTATCAAAAAGAAAACAATAGGGCTGAGGCTGTAACTCAGTGGTAGGGTTCTTGCCTGGCATGTATGAGGCCCTGGGTTTGATCCCTAGCACCACATTAAAAATAAATTAAAAGTTGTTTAAATGTGTTAAAAAAGAAAACAAATAATTCTGTGAAGAGCCTTGAGAACACAATGATATTCAAAACCCACATAAGACATGATAGTCTCAAGAAAGCTATGCAAATTATCTCAAAATATTACATACTGACAAACCCAAGAACATGCTTTTCAAATTCAATTTCTGCTGAAATTGATCAAGGTGGACAGTATAACGTTGCACAAAGTGTTTCAAACTGGGTAGCAGTTGCGTAACAATGGTTCTCAACCCTGGATGCACATTAAAATCACTTGGGAAGATTCTATAAATACTAATGCCTGGGACATATCCCTAAACCAGTAAAATCAGAATATATATATTGGAATATTATTCAGTCACAAAAATAATGAAATTCTTTCATTTGAGGCAACATGAAGGGAACTAGAGATCTTTTATGTTTAGTGAAATAAACCAGCAACAGAAAACAAGTACTGCATAATCTCACTCAAATGTTAAATCTAAAAAATGTCAATCTCATGGAAGTTGAGAGTATAATAATGGTAAACCAGAGGCTGAGGAGAGCAGGGAGGAAGGAAGGATGGGGACATATTGATCAATGGGCACTAAGTTACAATTAGATAGCATTAGAAGTTCTGGTGTGTAGTTGCACAGTGGAGTGACTATACATAACAATAATGTACTTTACATTTCAAAAAGCTAGAAGAAAGGATTTTGAAAGTTTTTACCATGAAGATATGATAAATGTTTGAGGAGATATATATGCTTAACTTGATTTAAATATTAAGCAACATATATATTTATCAAATCATTATGCTGTACTTCACTAAAATGTGCAATTTTATGTTTTTATATATTGGTTAAAAGTAATTTTTTAAAATAAAAATAAAGTAAAATCAGAATTTCTGGAGATGGAATTTGGGCCCTGACATATTTGAGTTTCCCAGACCATTCTAGTGAGGGTTGAGAACCACTGGTCTAGAATATAGGGTGACCAGCCATCCTAGGGACTTTCCTGGTTTTAGCACTGAAAGTCCCTTGTCCCAGCAAATCCTTCAGTCTTGGACAAACTGGTAACTCTCTCTGATCAGGTGACAAAAAGTTGTCACAGAAATGTTGAGTGAAAATTACACAAGAAAATACTATTCAAGGATTGGCTTTAAGTGACTATAATTCTCCAAACTGTAAGAAAAGGTCAAGAATTAGATAGGTCAAGGCTTAGAAAGGTCATTTCTACTATAGAAATGACTATATCCCAATAGAGGCCCAATAAAGTTGAAGAACTAGGTTGGAAAAACCTAGTTCATGGTATCTTGGTCCAAAATATCTTACTAGAAACCCCAAATTTATAACTTCAAAGACACATTCTTAACCAATAACTCTGTACTCACAGCTTCTATTTTCTTTGAGTCAGTAACTTCGAAATTCTGAGAAGTATATTGATACTAATTCTAACACTACAGCTAATGCTAATTTGGGTACTGGCAGTAATGATAATGGTAGCTCTAATATAACCAGTGTTAAGAATACTCATGCTGCTACTAATACCAACACTAATACAGATGCCAGTACTAATACTAATAAAATAAATGGAGCTAATGGAAAAATTAATCAAATTTGGTACTAACACTATTGAGCTGGGTATAATAACTTCTGGAGTCAACCTATTAGAATATTCAAGTTTTGTTTTTTCTTTAAGGATTTTGAGTTGTTTGGGAGAATCTGACATATTAAACTTATGATTTCAATTAAAAGACTTGAGAGTGGCTGGAGTTGTATCTCAGAGGTAAAGTGCTTGTGTAGCATGTGTGAGACAATAGGTTCGGTTCTCAACACCACATATAAATAAAAAAAATAAAGGTCCATCAACAACTAAAAAATATTTTAAAAAGACTTGAGATTTCATGATTTAATTTTGTAATACTGATTAAATATTTGAGAAGATCTTATGCATTAAATCTGGAAGTTCAGATTTTATAAGGAACATTTAGACACTCAAGTGTTAAATTTGAAAGTCTGGCTGGTATTTAAAGGCTCAAGAGAAGGGTGGTGGTTTCATTTGTTTTTCTAAGTTAATGCAAAATTGACAAGATTTAAAAGCAAATGAGATGTGTGAACTGAGGTGTTAGGCTTAAGAACAGGTGTTTTTAAAAATATATGTTGAAACACTGAACAATCCATGAAATAAGAATCAATGTTAATATTATTGTACAAGTGAACAGAAGAAAGTTCAGGCTTTAAAAAATGCAGGTGGTGGGTTATTTCTAGAAATGGTGTGGATTTGTGATCTCAGATGGGACAGACAAGAAGAAATAAAAGAGGATTTCTGGAAAATCAGAATATGGAAAAGAACAGAGCAGATACAGTGATCCTTATGTCTGAATGAAGAGGCCAAAAGGGGCCCATGCATGCATTGTGCTGTGGGAAGCTCCACTCCTAAATCTCTGGGATGAATCCAAGAGGTATTTTCGCAATGATTCAGATCTTAACCAGAGTGAGAGAATCTGACACAATTTTAGCAATGAGGCAATTTATGATTTATTTTGGAAGAACTACCTGAAGAAACAAGATGAAAGTTGCTGGTGATATTTAACATAAATACTCTCAAGCAAGCCAAGGATAAAGCTATGGAGATTTTATTTGGAGGTACAAAGAATGTAAGAGCACTGAGCTTAGGGAGAAGCAGGCTAGGCAGTTAGAGGGCAGGAGAGCCTATCTTGTGGCAAGGGGAGAGGTGAATCCAGACGTGACGAGATGCCTGACGCCTGGGATGGTTTGCCTCGCCCAGGGCCACTGGCCATAATAGGAACCTGAGAGCCCTACAGACATGAGGTGTCATGTTTAAATACTCAGGTAGGGCAAACAGGGCCCAAAGACTATACATTTATAATAACACACAAACTAAATTTACTGGTCAGAAGTTAAAAATAACAATGGGTGGGGATCAACAAAGCAAACAAATCACAGTCAAGTAAGTAAAACATACTCTCCCAGCATCTTGAAATACACTTAAGAATTCACAAAATGTGAGCATGTCATGTAAGGATGGAAAAATGAATAAGTGGGAGCACAAATAAAAGAAAGAAAATTAATCTACAAATAGCAGTAAGGAAAAAAATTGAGGCATGTGGTGACGGGAATTAAGGATCGTGATCTCCTGGCAGAAGAAATAAAGTCAGCGTTCTATAGAGATATATGCATACCGATGTTCATAAAAGCAAAATTCACAATAGCCAAATATGACCATCCTCTATGTTTTATCTGATATGTGGAAGCTAAAGAGAAAAGAAGGATCTCATGCAAATAGAAGGGAAACCAGTAGACTAAAGGAAGGGGACCATGGGGAGGGAGGAGGGCAGGTACAAAGGAATTAAATTGACCAAATTGTGTTACATGCATGTACAAATAAGCCACAATGAAACCCACTATTCTGCATAATTATTATGCATCAATAAAAGGGATACCCATTTAAAAACAAAGGTTTTTTTTTTTCCCCCCTCCAGGTGGAATGAGGTTAGCAGTTAAAACTGAGGCAGCAGTCAAAAGAAGGTCATGGATTAAGTGAACTAGATTCAGGCAGCATTTTCCTTTCGAGTACAGGTCTGAACAAAGGAAAAACTTGGAAAAGTTATTTGGTCAAAAATAATGATAATAATAAGAAAGGTTCGGCAAAATTGAGCAGTGTGTTGCAGACAGGACGAAAGCAGGCCACTGGTAAACTTGGAGAGGTGATCAGTAAAGGATAAAGGCAGCAAAGCCACATAAATCTCCATAAGCAGGTGTCCTGGTTGAACTCTGGAATCACCTGGGGAGATCTACAAATAGCTATGTCCCACCCTGGGTAACTGAACTGGGTCCTCTGGGGCTTGGTGCTTGAGCATGAGGTTACCCACACTCCCAGATGACTCCAATATGCTGCCAGGGTTGTGACCCACTAATTTGAAGATCCAGAATGAAAAAAATGAAGTCCCATGCCACCAAATTATCAGACCAAACAGCCATTTGCACCTAAGCACTCCAATAATTGCAGCCAACGTCATTTCCATATTTGAACTCAGCAGATAAATGGCACAATTTTTCACTCAATTTAAGAAGCTTTAGAGAAGAAAGTTTTAACTAAACTCAGAGAAGGAAATGAGAAAAGATGTTTAGGTGGCTAGTAAAACAATTATTTTTAAATATTCAGAGCCATATTTAAATAGAAATCTAATGCACCAATGATCTCTATACTGATAGCACCCATAAAATAAAAATGAGTATCAATGAGAACTAATAGTGTCTTATTTAGAACATAAAATATCCACAGATTCTTTTTCATTTCCATCTCTGCTCTATATCAGTGGTTCCAACTGGGGGCAATTCTGTACCCTCGGGGGACATTTGGAAATGTCTCAGACATTTTTTCATTGTCATAACTGGGGACTTGTTACTGGCGCCTAGTGGATAGAGTCTGGGGACAGTGCTAAAATATCTTACAACACACAGGACATCCCTCAAAACAAAGAATTATCCAGCTTGAAATGTCAATGGTGCCAAGGCTGAGAAATCCTGCTCTAGACAATATGGTTAATGTTTTTGCAAATAATAACTAAATACTCCATGCCTTTCAACTGAAACACAAATAAAATAAGTTTCAACATGTAGAATTTATATGCCAAATTAAAGAAAAATGAAAAAGCCTCTCACAGAAAATAAAACCACTAATAAAATTATGTTGTGGCTTTACCACAATGACAAATCAAGGTCTAGAGAATTAGAACCTTGGCCTACCAGTATGTTTAAGGGAAAACTACTGCATTTCAAATGTAATTCAATTATGGGAATTGAACTTACACTCAGACAAATTGAGAATCTTGTTTAAATGAAGACTTCTAAAGAGCATGCTTTATCATCCATATTTAATAAATGATGCTTAAAGTCAAATATTTAAATTGAATATTACAAACTCCCCAAATCACATATTTGTAGAAAAAAGTAAAGCCCTTATAACTATACAAGTATATTCATTTTCCCAAGCTCCTTAACTTAACTCATTTTTGGAAATAGATACAGAGGTGGGATATCAATATTTTTCAGAATTTCAATGCAAATCAACAGTGAGAAATAATATAAGCCCCAAACATGAGAAAGTAGGTGTGGCTAGAATAGAGGAAGAGTTTTATGTGGCTAAGAAAAACAACAAAAACTAATCTTTTGTCTCCTGTCCTTGGTCTGTGACAGATGTTAAATGTTAAGTAGAAGACTATTTTAGAGAAATATTGAAAATTTATTATTATTTGTTTTAGCATGGAAATATGACTGGGAGCTATGAAACAGACAATTTAAGCAATTGATGAAGACTATTTCCACGTGCTTAATACTTACAAAGGATTGAGGGTCTGTGATGAGGAACAACCAAGCCAATTATCAAGAAACTTGGCTGAACATTCTGATCAATTGGGGACTGGGGGCACTTTAAAAATTAATACCCAGGCTTCTTCCCAGACCAAATAAATCAGAATTTCTAGGAGTGGGCCTGACATTTGGAGCATGCCTCAAAATTGAATATGCATGTGATTTGTTTGGGACCATTCTAAAATATAGATTCTGATTTGAGTAGGTTTGAAATCTGCCTGAAATTCTGCCTTTTTTATATCGATAGTGCTTGTCTAACAGTAACACTTGGAATAATGAGGTATCAAAAAACCTCCTGGATGATTGTAATGTGCAGTCATCATTGAAAATATCAATGACTGAGCACTTAGGTTTGGGTTAGGAGCTATGTGGGCATAGAAATGAAATAAATTTAAGGAAGCATTACCCAAATAAGAAATGACTCCATCCTAAATCAGTCATGCAGTCCACATATCTTTGGCTTAACTTTCACAAGAAAAAGAAAAGGTCAGATTTTTCTGAAGATAAGGAGTTCAATGTGGAACAATATGACATAGTTACTCCTCTGGAAGGGTAGCCCATTTGTTGTTGACATATTACTGCAGGCAACATTCCTTTTCTGGAAGACTTCTGTCAGCCAAGTTCTGCATGGCTCGCTCCTTTTGCTCATTTAGGCCTCTTTCCAAGTTAACACTCCCTACATCACCCTAGCACTCTCATTTTTTTAATCCTGAGTTTTTCATTAGGTATTACCACTAGTTAACTAACTAATAACAGTGATTAGTGAGCTTGAAGAAACCAACAACTTCAAGCCCTGCAGAAACATGAATAACGTTCAATTATGGGTCTGCATAGGGTCATTGGAGGAAGAGAAATAGGAAGAGAGTGAATAATAACAAATGGGGGAGTAATTGCATTTATTGATTAATCTTATATTAATCATCTCATTTGCTACCTAGAAAAAACTTGGGAAGTACAGTGGGGATTATCCCCATTCTCAAGACCAGAAAACTGAGTTTTTTGAAATGCCACAAAGGATATAAGTAATAGAAGTGTGAATGGAAGGCAGACCTCTGGATTCAAAGTCTATAGTCTCTCAACTTCTCCTAGTTGCTTTCTTTATTTTTTCAACATATACTTAAAAAACAAGGATCAAATCTTAAGAATAGGCATTCAATTGAACTTGTTAGTCAAAGATTTAAAAAGCACGTGCATTAATAAATGAAACTAAAAGTACTTACTTGTAAGTGAAGGACTGAAATCAATCTTACACATTCAAAGTTAAAAGAGAAGAGAAACATAGTGTATCTTTTTCTTTCTTAGGCTACCCCTTAGAAAAAAATCAAAATATGATAAATGAGAAGAAACATTTTAAAAACTACTTATTCAGGATTCACATTGATCTGAGCAAGCATCCATCTGTGGTTAATATGGAAACAACCTACTGATCTAGATGCCAGACTTCTAAAAAATCTCAATTTTCTAAAATTAGCAAAAAAGATATCTGAACAGCAATCAGGATTAGTGACATAACTTGGAGGGCCCTAAGCAAAATGAACATATGCAAGACCTCTGGCTCAAAAAGGATTAAGGATTTCAAGAAGGTGATGGCAGAGTGTTAGCCATGCTGTCCTCCTGAGCATGGGGTTTGGTATAACTGTACAGGTCAAGTGCCAATAAAGTTCACCATGGCAACCAAACTGATTGCCACAAAAGGTCTGGAACAAGGAAACGTGATTTTATTCAAGAATTTTATTCTCCAAAATCTCCTCTCTCCTTTGATTTTCTTAGTGAATTTGTCTCTGGACAATCAGAATTAACAAAAGAGAAATGAGTGAAGACTTTCAGAAGGAAGATGCTTCCTTTGGAAGGGAAAACTGAAGAAAGGAATACTAAAAAACAGACTCAGGTCTATGAATCATTATAACAAGGCCAGCAACGGATAACATTTTCCAGTGCACCCATTGATTGCAAAGAGAGCAGCCTATAATATATTTTGGAAAATATTTATCAAAAATGTATGGACTCAATGAGGTGGTAGCATACTGATACAATGTTTTAACAACTGATTTTCTGAGGGAAAGCACTGATTCCTGGGATTTGTCAATTTCTGTGGTGTAAATACTCCTGTTGTGGCCTATTTTGAAGTGTCAAGATAAGGAATGGACCTCAGAGTTGGGAAGAGATTTACATAATTTGTTCTCCAGCCAGTGCAAGCCAGCTCCAGCATGCTGCTGAAGTGGGGAAAACATTAGATGCTGCAGGCAGTGAAAATACAAGACAGGCCTGAGGCCCAGGAGGAGAAATAAAATTCAGTTCCATTCCCTTATAAAACATTTTGTTCCAAGGGTTCAGAAATAGAGAAGGTAACTGTTGCTATGTGCTAAAATAGGGAATTAATTCCAGTGGCAAAATCATCTTGGATAATCACAAATTGACTATATAACTTTTACCTTATCATTTGCCTTCCAAAAATAATTATCTCTGAATGATTTCACACTTAAAGACTGTATGTTTAAAGATCAACACATCATAAAACAACTGAAAACTATGCCAGTGATATCGTTTTTTTTTAAAAGGTAATATTTGTTTTTAAAAAGGAGGGCATGGCCAAGTAAAAATATTTCCTCTTTTCTGTTCTAATAGTTTAACCTATGAATCACCCTGCAGGAGTACTATCATACCAGACATATGGAGTTCTTACTCTTTATAGCAAAATCATAAGATTTCATTATTGATTTATATTGTTTCCAATAGAAAGAAGGGCAAATAGTATCTTCAAATGTAAACATTGCAAATTCTAGAAAGACTAACCCAAATGACAGCTCCCATTTCAGGAAAATTTTAAAACCTCTCAAAAATCAGTAGTCAATCAAACTCTAGCTGTGCACATGATGCCATACAATATACTTCCTGGATGCTCTCTAAGATGGTAGCCATCTTGTTAAACCAGTATGCCCAAATTTTCAAAACTCTTCTACAATTATTCTTCTCTTAACTAGAGGCAAGAAAAAGAAGTCCAGAATGATTTCCTCCTCTTACTGTAGCAACTCCCTCCTCTAAAATGGGCAGAGGTTAAAGTTACTTTTTTCTACTACCTGAAAACTATACTCAATCCACTTTTGTTTTCTTCAAAATTATTTACTGAATGCTTATACATCCTGGACTATTATGAGACTCATAGTTTTGTTATTCTTGTCAGGTACCAGTTAAAATTCTGACATAGTCCTTGGAAGACAAGGCTAGGCTATATAAAAAATCCTGCAGCCAAGCTTCCTGTGAAACCTGAAATAATGTCAGGCCTACAGAACCCCCACACTGGTCTCAACAGTCATGACTTTCTTTGACAGAGACTAGAGCAGTCCCTCTGGTGCCAAATGTTATGAGCTTACACTAACAATTTGGTTGACCTGAGGCAAGATACTGAAATATGCAGGTTCCTAATCTGTAAAATGGATTTAATAATTGTACACGTCCCCTAGGATTATGAAGAATATTAAGTCAGTATTTTTAAAAATCCTAAACCCAGTGAGTATCTAGTAAATAGTAAGTTCTGTGTGTTTGTTAAAAAATCAAATCTGTGTGAGTGTCTTATTGTTCACAGAGTTGTTAAGAATTTCACTCATCTATATCTAATATGAATACACAACTCATTCTCAGTTTCTTCATTTTTCTTTAACATAAACAAATCTCTTTTCAGAATTCAAGCAAATCACAGAAGAATTTTCAAGTCAATTGTTAAAACTGACATGATTTACAAACTGGAATAAAAGTGCCATTCTCTTCCTTTGAATGTATCAGCTGATTAATGATTTTTTTTCCTTACCACAAGAAATTCTTATATGTACCTGCTTTGGAATAGATATCATTGTTATTTTTATATCAGGTAACTAAGAACTCAGATTAAAACAATTCAAAACTATTGATGAATTACTTAAAAAGGCTATTTAAGTATTTTAATAAAAATATGCTTTCATATGGTATAATAAGGTCTTTATTTCTATAGTTTATATTTTGTTTCCTTTTATACTTGACATTGTTTGGATATTCTAGATGTCTTAATTTCTCAGTAACACTGAGAGTTGCATAAAGACAAACATAAATGTAGAATAACTGCAAGGGAAAGTAACATATGCATAATTTACTTTTGAGTCCAGTGAAATTAAAATTTTAGAAGAATTTCTCTCCTTAGCCTAGAATCTCCAGCAGGTTTTATACTTACAAGTGAACAGATTAGCATTCTTGATGATTCACTGTTTCAAAATAACTCGCATTGTACATCCAAAGTTACTGCTCAAAATATTGCTGGCATTTATTTCCTTAAGTATATTTGCTAAGTGGTACTGAAACACAAAAGCCCAAGAGAAAAATCAGAGCTTCTACTTTTGGACTAAAAAGAGGACACACACAGAGATCTGTTCTTTCTCTAAAATAGAATTTATTAAATAGTAGGCTTTAGTGGTGTTTGTGAGTATGACATTGTATGTGGGGGGAGAGGCAATCAATATGAATTCTGGGAAGCCAAGGCTGTACCTTGAAAAAGCCATCATTACTGCGACTGCCAGTCTGAAATGGGCTGAGGTGATTATACATAAGAAGCTTTTGTGTATTTTTAGCCTTAAAACTTAGTAGTTCCTGCCACAGTGTAGGCAATTAAGAAATACCAGATAAAACAAAGTCTGAACCATTGTCCTAAGTAGTTTAGAAATTAATATTAGAGGTGTGATTAATATATGTCACATAATTAATCCTAAATACAATAGTGACATCAATAGACTTGCAAAGAACCAAATGTTAAAGAGGATATGAAAAAAATGTAACCCTTAAATGCCACTTATGGGAAGGTAAAATGGTGTGGCCACTTCAAGGAAAAGTTTGGCAGATCCTTAAATGGTTCATAGTTACTCTATAACCCAGCAATTCTACTTCTTTATATATGTTATGGTTTAGATGTGAGGTGTCCCCCAAAAGCTCATGTGCAAGACAATGCAAGAAGGTTCAGAGGTCAAATGATTAGATTAGGAGAGCTTTAACCTAATCAGTGGACTAATTCACTGATGGATTAACTGGGTGATAACTGTAGGCAGGTAGGGTGTGGCTGGGAGAAGTAGGTCATAGGGGACATACTTTTGAGGTGTGTATTTTGTCCCTGGTAAGCAGAGCTCTCTCTTTGCTTCCTGTTGGTTATGTCCTGAACTGCTTTACTTTGCCATGCCCTTCCACCAAGATATTCAGCCTCACTTTGGACACAGATCTCTGGAGTCTGCTGTCCATGGACTGAACCTCTAAACTTTACCTCCTCTACATTCTTGTCAGGTCTTTTGGTCACAGTGACAAAAAAAATAATTAAAATAGGATATTTCATTTCAAGAGAAATGCAAGCATATGTCCAAACAAAAACTTGCACATGGATGTTACTAGCAGCGTTATTCACAATAGCCCCAAGGTGGGAACAAGCCAAATGTCTATCAACTAATGAGTGGTTAAACAAAATGTGCCATATCCAAACACTAGAAATTTATTTGATCATAAAAATGGATGAAGCCTTGATACAGGCTACAACATGGATGAACCTTGAAATAATTTTGCTATGTAAATGAAGCTAGACATAAAAAGTCACATATTGCATAATTCTATTTATGTAAATTGTCTAGAAAAGGCAAATATATAGAGACAGAAAATAATTAGTGGTTGCCAGGAGTGGTAAAGGGAAATGTGGGGTGGGGTGGCTGTTAATGAACACAACATTTCTTTCTGGGATAATGAAAATGTTCAAGAACATGAAGTGATGGTTGTAACAACTCTGTAAATACAATAAAACCCACTGGACTGTATACTTTAAAATTATAAATTTAGTGTTTGTGAATTTTATCTCAAATACACATGTACACACACACACACACACACACACACACACACACACACACACACACCCCAAAGAGGCATCACTTCAAGAGTTCAGTGGAAAGATAAGCATTAATAACATTTAAAAGACATTTAGGGACTTCCAGAAGAAAGAATTCCAGAGAATTGAGCTAGTCTTTAAGAATCTTCAGATTTAGATGAGAGGAGGGAAGGTATTTCAGATGAGAGAAAGAAGATGACAAAGTGAGGCAGGTCATTGTTCCAATCTTGAAAAAGTATTGCCAATGAACTTGTGCCCTCCTCTGCTCAAAAAGAATGGCTGTCTGCCTCTGCATCAGGTGGAATTCATAGCTAAATAATAGGCAGTCAAAAATGCAAGCCATTTCAGCCTTCACTTTCACCACTATGGCTTATCATTTTCTCTTTAAAACACTAACTTTAAGATTTGCACCCTACCAGGTTACAACGAAAGAAATCTCAGATATCCTGTCATTTTTTTCTGAAATACTTCAATATATTAGACTCTTGTTTAACATCAATCCAACTTGACCTTTAGCTGTATAATGATGCTCATCCTATGTCTGTGCAGTACTATACTCAGGGGTCTGAATTTCAAGAAGGGGGCTGTCCATGCACCTGGTGGAACAGCTGTGGCAGTTTCTAATCATGTGAATTGAGCTGGGAATCCTTAACACTGTTTGCCTTGATAGGGTTTCAATAGTTTACTATCAGACATTATATGTCATGTCTCCTCTTGGAACCAGTTCCATTCAGGAGACTGTTTCAGGGTGTTGCCCAGTAGAATGCTATTTAAAAAAATAACATTCTCAGCACATTCATCAACATTCCAAAAATACCCTGCTTGGCTCCGATGGTGGGATCTGAGAACAAGCTAGTCAGGATGGGCACAAAGTTTGGGAGGGACACTTGCTGAAATGTGGCTCTGTGGAGCAAAAAAATGGGAAGACATAGGATTCATGGGGCTTGAAAGACATTCAAAAGGAACAATCCAGATTCCCACCTAATAAGCAAATCTCCTCTGACAACGCTCAAAGTAAATATCACCTGGATTTAACACCCCAGCTTTATGTCCAGCCAACTTATGACTGAGCAATTTTTATCTTCATAGTCCTCAAAACAGCCTGGCCAAAACCACAAATGAAGGAAGATATCATAAACCCTAGAAAAACACATAATGTTAAGAGCATGTTTATCAACCTCAACACTATAAATAGTTGTGGCTGGATAGTTCTCTGTTTTAGGGGCTGTCCTATCTACACACTGTAGGATGTGGACCAACATCCCTGGCCTCCACCCACTTGATGCCAGTAGCACCCTCTCCCAGGTGTGACAAACAAAAATGTTTCCAGACATTGTCCAATGTCCCTGGTGGGTAGAGATGGGGAGGGTAAAAATGCCTCCAGTTGAGGACCACAGGGATAGAAGCATGATATCTTAGGAGCTACAAAAAGAAAGCTATTACTTAATGGCATTCATATATATAGAATGTTAGGACAGTCATAATTTGACAATAATATGTTCTTCATTACCTAACAGTAAGGTCTTTGGCATTATTTAAACTATAAAAACATATGATTGTATATATTTTTTATTTTAAAATAATGACACTTAATTCAAAAGACTAGTACATTATATACAAATTTTCAATATACATATATTGAAATGTTTATAATATATGCACACATATAATGAAATGACATGTGATAACAAGTTAAAATTTAAAACTGAGTATTAGTACTTAGTCAGGCTTTACTTTGTTCCAAGCAATATCCAAGCACCTTACATATACTGTCATATTTAAATCTGACTCCAGCCCTGTGAGATAGGTTTGCTGACTCAATTATAAGATGATAATACTAAAGCTCACAAAGAACTTGCCTGAAGTTGTACAGTTAGTAAGTACTGGAGTCAGGATTTGAAACCATGCCCAATTCCAAATATAAATCCTTAGTATAATATTACCTTGAAATTTAGGATCTGATTGCCACGCTCTTGGTCACAAAACTATGCTGTGCAGAAATGAACTTAAGTTTTTCTCATTTTAAATAATTATGAATATGATCAAATGGAATAGTTCAAATATGCATAGAGTTTTTCCATTCATTTTGGTTCTATCTTCTTTGAACATTCTCAAAACACAAAAGACTGTCAGTGAGTCACACTTTGAGCCCATACCTAATTTAAGCAAAACTTTATATAGCAGATTAATTTACAACATGCAAGATTGCTCTCTGTTTCACATGTGGGAATGAACTGTTACAACGTGGGCTTTATCATACAGGAGTCACCTCTCTTCTAGGATGGCTTTGCCCATACTGTGCTTATATAGAGAGGTCTACAAATTACTGATTCTTGCCATGCATATCAGCTCCAAAATGCTGCTTTGGCAACACCAAGCCATGCTTGCAGTGCAACAAACTCCACAAGTAGAAGCAAAAACAGCTTTCCACCTAAATGCACAAGAGTAATGTTTGAAATATCTATTCAACTTTTGCCTACCACTTTCCTTTCTTCTCAGAGCCCTGTTACATAAAGGTTTAGGTGTTCTGGGGAATAATTGGGCGTCAATTGTGGCAGAGTGTGGGAGGATGCCTAGGTTACCTCCATTATTACAGACTCTATTTAGGAGGTGGGCAATTCCTATTTATATCACCCCAGATGAAGATACACCCCAGCAATTTGGGAGGGGAGATCACCAAAACAAGTGGATAATTTCACTTGAACACCTTGTACAAAGTACAAATCTGATTACTGTCTTCATCTTCTTAGAAAGGGACAGGTATCATCGCAAACAATAGTTTGCGTTGGCTGCTCAGTATGGGAAAGCCAAGGGGTTGGAATTTAAAGTTGAGTAGAATACCAGCAGATAATAGCAGCTGAATTGTACCTTGCAATGTGAAAATAGGGTTGCATACTTGCCTACCAATGGAGATGTGACATTCCATTTGTGGGAGGCAAGAAAACAGGTCCTAGGTGCCCAGGGTTGGGGTGTAGCTATGGGGGAGAGTTAGAGAATCTCACTAATTGATATGAAAACCTCCCCAGTAAAGGCCTGAATCCAATATGACAAAATTTGGCTCTTAATTCACTTCTCTAAAGCCATGGGGTCAAATCGGATAGCAACTAGACCCATGTGGCTACTGAGTACTGGAAGTCTGAACAGTTAAAATTGAGATGTGTTGGAAGTGCAAAGCATACATTATATTTCAAAGACCTTATATGAATAAAGGTACATAATCTATACTTCATTAGTAACTTTTCTACTCTTTGCAAACCAAATAATATGTCGGATATGTTAGGTAAAATAAAATATATTGCTATTTCTTTCACACTCATTTAAACATGACTATTCGAAAATTTAAAATCACATATGTGGTTTTGGATTATATTTTCATTGGACAACACTATTCTGAAGGCTCAAAGCTACTTTAAGGCATGATTTATGTTGAGCTCTAAGGCACTTCCATATGAAAGTGTTGCTTGACTGATCTTGGCTCCCTAACTCAAAATGGTGACTTCAAACATACTTGAAAACTGAAATTTCATTCACTGCTTTTTTTGGCAAAATCTGTTAGATAAACAAATCTTCTACTCTGTTGAAACATAAAAAAGAATGGTTGACAATGTAACTAAATTTTCTTCCTTTGAAGACATACTTAAACCATGTTAAAGCAGAGATGAGACGGCTTCTAACATTGGAACCTGCTCATAATTAGGTGCTAATATTGCATATTCTGTAATGTTCCAAGAAGACACATGGATGGAGAAAGGCCAGGACTACATAAGGCAAGAGAGGAAAATGTTGCCTATAAGGATGCAAATATGTTACAGATACCCAAGTTCTACCATTCTATGCTTTCTTAGTACCATTTGCTTTTTGATATCCCCTCTCAGTTTTCACCACTGCCACATGACTGATTCACACTTGGGTCAGAGGCAAAAGTTATATTTATTATCACTTTTCTGAGCCTCTACACTCTGCATCTCCAACTTCTAATCTTTTACCCCATCACTGCAAAGCATCCCAACCTTTGGCTCAAGTCGTCCTCTAGGAGTAGACAGCTTTCAGGTTAGAATCAAGGTCAAATTTGCATCAAAAATCTAAAAATCTAACTCCATATAAGCCAATCAAGCAACAGATTTGAAAAATGAGTGTTTAAGAATTGTTAATAATCAAGTTTTCCAATCTCTTCAAGTCAGTCCTCAGACTTCTTAATGCAACATCTAAATTAAAACATAAAAAATAAGCCCTTTGCTTTTCATTTATTTCATTCATCCAAAAACTACTCCATGTACTCAGAACTCAAAAAAGTAACAATGTCTGCCAACAGGAACCAATTTTTCTTTTCAGTTCATAAGCTTTGTGCCCTCCAAAGCCTCATCTTAAGAAGTTTTGTGTTTGTGGGTGGTTACAGATTTTTTTTTTCTAATCTAGAGCTCAAAGAAAATGTGGTGAAAGGATACTGCTGTGGGTAACCTCAGGAAGGAAAAATGTCTCCAAAAATATTCAAAAGAAAAGAGCTGGTCATAGCTCTTAAGGCACAGAACAGTAAATCCTCAGGGACCCTGGATGATCTGGGAATGAGTCATTCTAGATAAGCACACATCCTGGATAGCCCAGGGTTAGTACTGTAACTATCTGATTGCAAGATATTTCATTTCTCTAATGGAGCCACATACTTGGCTTTTTAAATTGTTGAACAAGTTTGTCTTTCAGGCATAATTGTAGGTGAAAATACAGATCAAATAAAGAACTGAATGGGTTTGTCACAGTATCACCACATGAAATGAATATATCTCCAGCCAACTACACTGAATATCTATTATTTCAATATGGCACCCAATCTCCTGATGGGCCAAGTATGAGGGACTGCTGGCTACCTTTCCAGCAAGGCTTAGAGCAGTTCCTGATTTTACCTCTTTATTGCTTTCTCTCTTTTCCACTGTCAATAGGGTAAGCAAATTGCTATCCCTCTGTTGAGTCTACCTCTACCACCAAGTGACAATGGGGGTTCATGTCACAGTCACAGCCACCCAAATGCTGCTCCACTGCAATCTCTACCACTCTTCTCCTCTTTGCTTTCTGCACTTTCCAGTTCTGAAAATAAACTTCTCATGTAACTATCACCAAAGGGTAAGAATATCTCTTTCCTTTATAGGACAAATCCATGAAAGACGATACCACTGGATAAAAGCATATCTTGACCACAACTCTACTTATAAGGATTTTTTTTCTTTTTTTTAAATCGCTAGTCATTCCTGCATGTTGCTATTCTAAAACCTAAGGGCTAAATGTATGATTATTATATCATCAGAGGAAAAAGCAATTTAAAATTCAAATACCAAAGCCCTGACACAGAAATTAGAAATTGTTGGTCCCTCATCTAAACACTGAATTGTTGTATCATTAAGTTCTAGCTAATTGATTTCTGTTTCATTTTGATCAATGATTATATTGAAGTCATAGTAAAGGAGTAAAGGGGATCATTTTCCTTGGGAATATAAAAAATGGCTTAACATGAGAGAGACTGAATATGTTTTTTGGAATCAGCTGACATGCATTTGAAACTCAACTCTAAAACTTAATATCTGTGTGCCCTTTGGAAAGTTATTTAGCCATTGCAAAACTCAGTTTTCTCATCTATAAAATCAAATAGATAAATCCCACTAGAGAGTTGTTATAAGGATTGAAAGCTTGCATGTAAAGCAACAAGTAAAATGTTTGTCATAGTGACTGTGGGCAGCAGTTGTGAGGAGTTCTTTTACCTACTCCTGATCCTATAGCAAAAGAAGATGAAAGTGGGCCTTGTCTGGGAAAAGCAATCTTCAAATAATTGACAACATGCAAGAATAGATTTTCAAAAATACCAACCTTTTTTTTTTTGCTTTTTAGAAGTTCATAGTACTATTTGGTCTGCAGCATTCTGACTGAGCTTACTGTAAACAAATGCATACACACACCACAACCACCAGCACCAAAACACCACCACAACCACCAAGACTACTATCCAGTTAAAGAGATTGTAGCACATTTGCCTACAAGTGTCCATATAAAATGCATCCTGGTTTCCTGTGGTCAGCAGTCGTGGTTGCTCCCAGCATGCTGGCCCTGATTAATGTGTGGGGTATGTGGGTTTGGGGCATTAAAATATATCCCAGTCTCCAGCAAAAGGCCAGACTATACTCACCTAAACAGTAATTGTTCATTCTGTTTTGGTTTCCCATGACATAAAATAAACTGGCTGTCACATATACATTGTAAGAAGTTTCTTAAGTACAGATATAGCAAACCAACTATAAATAGGTAACTGGGGAGCTTTTGTTTCATGAGCAAATGTGCCTAGGCAGACTATTACCTTACAGTGTGAACAGACCCTTCAAGTTTGGCATTGGATGACTTTGTTTCTTTTTAAAAACCACTTTATTGAGATATATTTCACATACTATACAATTCATGCATTTAAGATCTCCAATTTAATGGCTGTGAGTATAGTCACCAAATTGTGCAACCGTCATCACAACCAATTTTAGAATGTTGTTATCACCTCAAAAGGAAACCCTATACTTATTAATAGTTACTTCTTATTTTTCTTCACACCACTCCCAGCCCCAGATCTGGCAAACCACCAATCTACTTTCTGTCTCAATGGATTTGCCTCTTCTAAACATTCCATATAAATGGAATCACACAATATCTGACCTTTTGCATTGGGCTCCTTTCACTTAGCATAATATTTTCAAGGCTTATTCATGTTGTAACATATGTCAGTACCTCATTCTTTCTATTGATGAATAATATTCCCTTATAGGTGTATGCCTAATTTTCTTTATCCCCTCATTAGTTGATGAACACTTAGGTTGTTTCCACTTTTTCACTTTTGTGAATAATGCATACATATTCATGAACACATTTCTTTTCTCTTGGGTATACATATAGGATTATAACTGCAGGGTCATATGGTAACTCTTTTTAAACTTTTTGAGGAACTGACAAACTGTTTTCCAAGCTAGCTATACCATTTTACATTTCCACCAGCAATGTATGAGGGTTCTAATTTCTCCACACCCTTGCCAATATTTATTATTATTTTTTATTATTGCCATGCTAGTGGATCAAAACTGATATTTTCTCATGGTTTTGATTTACTTTTCCCAGTGGATAATAATTTTGGATATGTTTTTATGTCCTTATCAGCCAATTGTACATAAGTTTTATGAGCTCATTGGCCATTTGGAGGTCAATGGGGAGGAAGTATGTGATAAAATTCAACAGATTAATGAAGGAATCAGATACAGGAATGATATCCTATAGATTAATATTTCATTCTTTCTGCTAGCACGTTGAATGTCCTAAGGAATTTTTGAGTAGCTTTAATCTTGAGACTGGAATTTGTGAGCTAACTATAAATCACTTAACCAAAACATGATGAAATGCTATTCAACAAAACACTGAAGGAAGAAGGAAGATTAATAACTAAAGAAAACAAATTACTTCAACACTATAACTTAAAAAAACTACAAAAATAGAACTATATCTGTCCATTGGTCAAAGGTGTTATCACTGGCTCCTGGGTCAAAGATTAAGACTTTAGCCTGATAGTCTATCAAACACAGTATGATGTGTTTATGGGGGGGGGATGTGAAATTGAAGGGACATAACAAAAATGGCAACCAGGATCTCAATGTATACTGTGTAACAAACACTGTAATGAATGGTATGATAAATATTGTATAAATCTCAGTTACAATATCTGTTAGCCTGGCCACAATTCTAAAAGGCTTTTTAAAATTATTGTTCCTCCTGGCAGTGGTTTGCTTGTTTGTAACAGAGAAGGGCAACAAAGTCTTTGCCATGCCCATAGTCTCTTCTTACTATGGTTAGCAGCAGTTGTGGACTCCTTAAGCATAAAATTCTATCCAGTTACAACAGAATCACTCTTAGTCATAGCTGATAAGCCCAAGGGTGCTTGGTGAGTGATTCAACAGTCACCTAAACAATATGAACCTGTGAGAGGAAGCATGATGAGAGTTTTGCCAGCAGGGGTGCTGCTACCCAAATTGAAACAATAGGATCCTTTCTGTTGCTAGTTAGCCGAGATATATAGAAAATGCTATACAATTGGTGCTGGAGCAGGAGGAGACTGGAACAAAAAGGAGCAGATTTAAAGGTAGTGTGATTCCACAGTAGCCATCCATGAGTTCTTTACACCATAGTTGACAAGGTATTTAATACTGGAGACACAATGTGTACCTTAGCAATAAGGGACCTCCTATCCTTAGTGTCTACAATGTCATGTCTTTTTAATATAAGAAATTGATTGTCATGAACACACATATTGTCTAACCTTCACATCACCTAAATATTACTTACTCTATGGATTAGAAGATCTGCTTACTCTATGGATTAGAAGATCCTTTCAGCCTTCTTACCCAGTACATGCCCCCATCTCTCTAAAGGCCTCTTAGGCCATCCTTTCCTTCCCTCACTCTGCTACTTTTGTCATTCAGTTGCTTCAACCTGATATGCTCTTGGTTGCTCAGGATCTTTGCACAAACTATCTCTTCTTTCTAGAGTGCATTTATGTTTTCTTCATCTACCTAATGCCCCTTCAGCACTTCTCCAAATATAACAGATATAACAAAGGCCACAGCAAGATCAATCTGGTTCTGTGGCCTGCAGGGAAGAGAGTAGGGTGTGTCAGAAGTACACCCCATGATTCAGTGACTATCTATGTCAAGTGTTCACTCAGGAACACAAGCAGGGGCTTGAGGCCACATACCCTCTGACCTCTCAGAATGTTGTTGCCAAGTTCCAGAGGAGAACTATTGAGCTGGAGGCCCTTGTCACTTTTCCCCAGGGGACAGTGAAGGTAGGGCATCCACACTCAAGGGACATGTGTTCCAAGGCACAAAGAGGAGCAACAAGAAGGAGAGCATGTAGTTGGTGTAAATGGATACGGCTGGAATATGTACAGATCGCAGTGACCTATTTTTAAAGGATCCTGTTTTAAATACATGGGTGGTTTTACAAATTTAAAAAGAGCACTGCAAAGAATAATATTGTAAAGGAAATGATCTCCTTTTAATGTGTCTTTTGTTAACAACTAAAAACTACAAGCAAAATGAGATAACACTTCATACCAACTAGGATGGCTATGATCAAAATGACAAATAATAAACAAGTGTTGCTGGGGATGTAGAGAAACTGGAACTTTCATACACTGTTGTGGAAATGTAAAATATATCACTTTGGAAAACAATCTGGCACCTCATCAAATGGGTAAATATAGAGTTACAATAATGACCCACTCCTAGGAATATATCATGAAAACAAAAACATACATCTTAAAAAATGTATATGAACAAACTATAGTAACATTATTTGTGGTAGAATAAATGGAAGTAATCTAAATGTCTATCACCTAATGAGTGCATAAATGAAATGTGGCATATTCTAAAATGGAAGAATATTTGGCCATATAAAGGAATGAAACCCTGATTATAACATAGATGAAACTTGAAAACATGCTAAGGAATGTTTTTAAGTTTAATAAAAGAGATATTAGCAAAGGAACACATATTGTACAAGTCAATTTATATGAAATTTCCAGATTAGGCAAATTTAGAGATAAAGAATATATTAGTGGCTTTCAGTGGCTACGAGTATAGGTAGTGAAGGACATGAATGGAAAGTGAATGCTAATGGCACAGGAATTCTATTAGGGAGGATAAAAATGTTCTAAAATTAGCTGATGGAAATGATGTTACTTTACTGTAACATTCAACATTAAACCTCTTTTAATTGTATACTTTAAATGAGTGAATTGTATCACTTGTGAATTATATCTCAATGGAGTTACCAAACAAATGATGGGATACCTTAGGTTGACATAGGGTGGTATCCCTACATAACCTTGTGTGTCCATGGTAGACCATTGAGCACACATGTGCCTCAAGTTAATGAACATATTTCCAATTATCACAATACAATCTTACTAATTGCTATGAAACTAAAAACCCACATGAATGAAACCACAGACCTAAATCACCTTGACCATGGCCAATGGAATGATAAGTGGAAGTTAAAAAATAAAAATGAAGATTAAAAAAAAGTCAAAGTTGGAATAAGGTGTTAGCACCATGCTAGAAAATAGGTTATCTTTAAATGAAAGGAATGACTTCAGCAGCCCCAAGCAAACATCAACATCATGCAGTCAAGGCCAAAATGTTCCACATGAAAAGAGGAAGATAAGGTCATAACCCTGTTGCTGTGACTCCATTGCTTCATTGTGTGGAATGTAGTTATTGGTCTGTGTCACCAGCAGGCATTATACACACACACACATATATATATATATATATATGTGTATATGTATATGTATATATATTCACATATATACTATACAACATATATCACATAAATATATAAATACACATACTTATAAAAAGTTAATTTTAGTATAAGTTATACATCATAAAATTTACCCATTTTGTAAGTATACAATTCTAAGTCTTTTAGTGAATTAACCAAATTGTGCAATCATGACTATAATTTAGTTTCACAACATTCTCATTGAATTATGAAGACAATCCTGATGATTGCTTAGATGTCTTTTTGTCTTTTAGCATTGGTTTTAGGTGGTCAAACGTTTTAGAACTCTGGTGTCTAGTTCACTGTGATGTTTCTGTGTTAACCATAAGTGGATGATTGGTCAGACCATTTGAATTCCAAATAATTGGTAAAAAAATTACATTTTCCCTTATTTATTACATTTATAATTTTCTAAGAGGATAGACTTATAAAGGAAAAGGATTTACTGCTACTTAATCTTTGTTTCATTGTATAAAATTGATTTTAATCCTTCATTTGCAAATAAGTACTGAGATTCTCATATTAATGCATACTCTAAAAGAACTTTATTGACATATAATTTTAATATCATAAACTGTACCTGTAAATTGACTTGAGTTGTGCAACCATCAACATAATCTGCTTTTAGAACATTTCCATTACCACAGTAACATCCCTGATACCCATTAATAGTCACTGCTCTTTCCCAGCCCCAGCCCCAGGCAACCACTAATCTACTTTTGTTTTTATGAGTTTGTCGAAGGCATTAGCTTTTCACACAGATACAAAATATTTTATATATATATAATATATATTTATATATATATAAATATAAATAATATATATAATATATATATATATATATTTCAGCAAACTCCCAATTCTACACTAGGATGTTAGCTTCTGTGATATTTGACATCTTAAGTAACAAATAAAAGGTTTCAAAGAAGCCTCTGAGAAACAGTTTCACAGATATGTTCACTGTAGTGTATGACTTCAAAACTTTTGATAATCAAACAATAGACAGCATTTTACCATCACACAATATTTTTCTCATAAATCAAAAATGTCAATTCTACCCCAATTATCCTCCCTCCCAAATAATTCCAAACACCTAATAGCACAAATTTCTCATTTTATTTGCCGACAAAACTCCTAGATAGACTTAGTCTCCCTCAAATTTGGACCACAGAGTCAATCAAGCAAAGGAAACTTCTCAAAATGACATCCTGTTTGCAACTTTTTAAGGGTTATAGAAAATGTTTTAGATATTAAACTATCTTTAAGGTTAATCTAAAGTTAATGTCAGACTAGTTAAAAAGCCACCAGTTTTCCTAGAAACCTGATAATATTGTGGGTATTTCCAAGTTAACAATAGAGTTATGATCTTAAGAAAAAAATATTAATTGAGAAGTTTTAATTGATGTTGGGATATTATGTAGCTCTTACAAAATAACCATTTGTCCCTTAACAGATGGAGAAAATTCTTGTCACAGTAAATCAGAAGTTGCCTCTACCAATTTTAAATATACATACACATACCATAGTTCTCAAGAGAGTATCATTCCACATTGCCTTTCTCTACTAAATAATTAACCATTGGTCAGCATGACAAATACATGAATTGAGTCATTTCCACATTGGTCTCCAGCACAGCACAACTTTTGAATTAGATATATGATGTTTTAGTTTTGGTTCATACCACCCAGTTACTGTCATAAAACACAGGCCATTCCATGGACTTCTGAAAGCAGCCTTCATGAGCCATGGTTACTGGCTGCCAAGGCTAGTATGTTGTGGTGCTCACAAGGGTACTGACCTGGTTTCTATTTTCAACTGGAATTTCCTCCTCTGGGGTCATTTGATCCCCACCCGCAGGGGCATTTTCCTGGTTCCCTGTTCCATGCCCCACCTAGCCCCTTGCTTGGAAATCAAAGAAAATTACAAGCTCATCCTCCAGCACATTTCAATGAGAAGATTCGAGGTCATTATACTTTAAATTTGGTGGGAGCCAAGACTGTGAGCCTCTGTGAGACCCTTATGGAAGATACCAAGGTGATATTTACTCAGGAAGCTACTGAGATCTAAGACAGACCTGCAGGAAACGATAGCAGGAGGCCATGTTGTAGAGTTAAAGCTGTTAAGACATCTCCATGCAAAGGGTCACAAGAATGTGGAAGAGTCAGCCAAAAGAAATATCACAAAGTGTATGACCAGGTCACATCCCTTGGCAAAACATGGGCTGCATTGGAATGGCCAGGAGCTCTCTTACCCCCCACCCCAGCTTTTGTGGCAAAGCTCTAAGAAAAAGCTATACAAAGTTGAAAAAACAGAGCAGTTGTATTTTTAGGGTGAGTCCCTGGAGGCTCTTTACATTTTTTCTTCTGAGGGAGCACTGGACGCAGTAACCTAAAAACCTCAAATATATATACAATAAGAACTAGAATTTTAAACCAATGAATAAATGGCACTTTTCAGAGTTTGATTCTCTTCTTTGAATTGGTAAAAATAGCAATGCTCAAAAATTATTCTGCCTAGAAAATTAACTAAATAAGCTAGGAAAGAAATTACTATCTTAAAACTTAAATCCAAAGGGTTTTCTGGTTACTTAGAGAATGGACAAGGTAGATTGGTTTAGGAAACTATAATCTATATAGGAGTGCATCTTACTGTTTATTAAAAAGGAGTTCTTATTTTGCCCTTGTACTTATTTAATAATAAATATATCTATAGGGTTTATGGAAATTTGAGGCAATAGCTTTAGACTGTAAATAGGCAAACTTTTTTAGTAAAGGGTCAGATAGTAAATATCTTGGGCTTTGCTGGTTATATAGTCAGTTGCAACTGCTTAACTCTGCTGTTGTAATAGGAAAGCAGCCATGAACAATACACGAAGGAACTGGTATGGCTGTATTCCAATAAAACTTTATTTATGGACACACAAAAATTGTATTTCATATCATTTTTCACATGGCATGAAATATCCTTTTGATTTCTTTACAGCCATCTAAAAATATAAAATTTATTCTTAGCTCATGGGGTACACTTAAAGCAGGCAGGGAACTTGATTTGGCCCTTAGGCCACAGTTTACTACCCCTGATTTCACAAATAAGCTACTGCAATGTTACAGATATTCTACTAGGTATGATCACATACAAACCAAACTGTACATGGTGGGGATGAGGGGGGCATGATTTGGTGTTTGTCCAATTAAGTTGACACAATGGAGGAAAACAAGGCAAAGTCTTTCAAACCTCAAAGGGAGGCAATTTTGTGTGTATGTAATTTTTAATTTAGATTATCCATTTACATGTCAAAATTGATAAAGTTAGTCATCTAAGTTGGGTCTAAAGAATTAGTATATTTTTCTTCTAATTGCAAATCACTCCATCAGTAATATCTTTTAGATTTTTAAAGCAGGAGCTCAATTTACAAATTTTTAAGGGACACTATAAATGGAAGCAAATAAAAGAAAATGTCTAGGAGATGTTTGCCAAAGGATACAGAATTTAAGTTAGACAGCAAAATAAGCTTAAGAATTCTATTGGACAACATGGGGAGTATCGCCAATAACAATGTGTTATATGTTTGAAAACTCCAAAGAGAGTAGGCTTTTGGTATTCTTAACATAAAAAAGGTAAGAGGTGATGGACACGTTAATTAGTTTGATTTTGCCATTTCACAATGCATACATATTTCAAAACATCATGTTGCATACAATAAATATACATAATATGTCAATTAAAAATAAATTTTAAAAAATTTCTAGGGATGTGATTCTGAATGTTTTCCTTTTGATAGTTTTAGGCACCAGAACTACTAAACACAAGACAATAGGAAAGACTAGCAATTCTGCTCAAGCAGTAATACCATTCAGTCTCTTTCTACAATATTCCCTAGTGTCAATTCATATGTAATTACTATCAATTTATGGGAAGTGATATCAGTGGGAGGACCCCCGAATCTTACTTTTTTTTGCTCAGTGAGGTCATTATGAAATATATATTGGTATCCATTACAAAAACAACTTACTCACCAAATTGGAAAAGCAATGGGGTTAGATAGATTGGCATCTTGTTTAAAAAAAAAAATCAGTGTTCTCAAGATAATTAAATTAAAGGCTGTAAAAAAGTGAGTGAATTCCCTTGTGTGCCAGATTCCTGCCTATGTTTAAGGAGTCCTTGGTTGATTCCACTTGCCATCTTGCACCTTGGTTATCACTGCACTTCCACAGGTAGATGCTGTCCTAATAGCCTGGGCTTCAGAATAAATATACATGGAACAGAGCTGACAGAAGAGCTACACCCTCTGAGGCTGACTGCTGGACATAAGGTCAAACTGCTGAGCTCTGATTCAATAAGCCAACCAACTTGACCCACAAATCCATGAGGATATGCGATGGTTCTTTTAAGCCACTGAATGTTAGTTTGTTATACAGCTTTAGTGTGGTAATACCTAACAGGCACAAACACAATTCTACATTTTAGAAAACACAGCTATAAAGCACCCATTTGTGTACCTATATGCACAGGGCAGAGATCTTATGGAAATCTCCAGGGTTCTCCTAATCCAGGTTCTTCTTAAGTTCCTTACAAGAGTTTATGGTCCCTACATGATGGTATTATCCACCTACCTAGTTGAAAGCAATAGGTTCTAAAATATATTCTCTCTTTCTAATAAAATTGAAGGCCCAATCATATAGTGAAACCATGTAATAACTGAACTATCCAGTAAGAGGATGCCTATGTTTGCAGAATCAGAGAGCATCAGCATTTTTGACACCTTTATTTAAATGGTGGGAACCAAATATATGCAGGAAGTCTTTATAACTGTGTCCCAATGATAAGGTTTCACTCTGCAGCCATCCTGAATAAAAACAGCTATTAAGGTTTTTTTGAACCAGTTCATCTTGATAAGGGTCAAAGTTTTCCCCAAGAGAGGTCTATGAACTGCCACTCCCTTTGAAATGAATGAATAAGACCATGAATATAACCATGAATATCAGGGTTTGCATAACTGTTGTGCTGCCCAGAACTGCAAATCCATGTGGGACCTGTGTTTATCCTTGTTCATAAATACTTTTGGAAAACCATGATGAGGGCAGAGTGCCAACTCTCATGTACCTTTTCCAGGCTGCTGCAAGTTCAACCATGAAGTGTCATTACTGAAATGGATGTTCCATTAGAACAATCATGCAAAGAGGGAACGTGGAGCATTCAGGCAGGGCTAAACATTGCCACATTTCAATCAAAAGCGCTTTACTTGTGAAAACACAGGAGTCAGAGTCATAAAATCACCAAAATGCTCAGCTGAAAATAACAAAAAAGAGCATTCTTTATTTGTGGTTGCATATATATGGCTGACAATAAGAAAATTGAAAGCTTCTCTTATCTCGTTCTCAATTCACCTTACTTTCTCCTGTTGTTTCTGGACATTTTTGGCATAAATGATCAATGGAGACAGGAATGTTTCCACTGTGTGGGAAGGACAGTGAGAGTAATTTAAAAGATGTTATCTTAAGGGGAATAGGCCAGAGATCACCCAGATCAGGGATAGGGGGAGGAGGTAGGGTGGGTATGACTATTATTATTATTAAAAAGTGAAAAGGTTTTAAAAACAAGACCTCAAAGTTATCATCTCAAGCCAATGGCATTGAATAGTCAGCTGTTGCACAGTGGTTCAAGCATTCAGTCTCAGTAGTGAAATGAACATAGAAGGATTTGAGTCTTAGTCTCCCTATTTACTAGCTGTGTGGCCTTGAAACAGATACAAAGTTGGTGTCTCAATCTCCTCATATTCAAACAGGGATGATTGGAGAACCTCCCTCAGAAGATTAAGTGAGATATATAGAATGTGCAGGACTTATGGAAACTATTAAATAGATATTGGATGTTGTTGTTGTTGTTAGTATTATTACTGTAAGTTAAACTAGGTATTTCTAAGAACTCTAAATCACTGACTAAATTCACTAACATTCAAGCACAATCTAAGCATCAGACACATGCTTCAAATGGCCAAGGAAACAGAGTCAAGATATGCCTCATGGTTCTGACCTCTGCCCCCTTGGATTTTACAGTTTTGTTATAAATATGTCTTCTAAAAAGCAATTGTTAGCAAGATAGATATTATAAAAGTGGCTGCACAGGGAATTAACAAGAATGACAAGTGCTTTCTGCAGTTAAGATTAAAATGCGAGTTTTCTCTTTGCCAAATTAACTAGGTTACAGGATGATTCAGCTGCAGTTGTTTCTTGAGCAGCAGTGATAAACAGCAATCACTTTTCAGTCAAGCATAAATTACTTTGTTTGTGTTGATGTGTAACTTTAAGGGTTAAAATCTTCTACCCATCAACCAGAAGAAGTTCAATTGATCCCTCCATTTTTATTGTTTGGAAAACAAATGACATTAGACTATTATTATGGACTTAGAGGGGTAAATTATCTATTGCAATTCCCACTTACATTAATAAATTTAGACCAGAGCACTTCTGAATTAAGTATGGAGTTTACGTTAGTAAGATATACGTAAAATATATCACTATCTATGAAGTGAAGATTGAGTTCTTTAATAGGCTTGTAATATCGATATCCTTAAAGGCTTGTACATGACATAGGTGGAGTTGGCATAATGCATGACTCGTTTAAACATGGTAATTAAAATAATCCATGGGAGAGATAAGACATCTTAAGAAATTTCTGTAATACTTTTAGAATTTAGGAATTTTAATCACATAACAAACCCCAAACAAGACTACACATGCTCAGGATGATATTTTCTGTTTGCCAACACCCTCCTTCAGCCCACAATAAAAAAGAAATGAAGCATCTTGCCTTCCTTGCACTGGTCCCTGCTTTTCCATGCCACACTGGTCTTACTGGATTGGCTGGGTTTGGTGCCAGAAGGAGACAGGCAAATAGGAGGCCAAAAGGTCATGGTATGGATTATGCACTCCATCCCTGCTTCTCTAGACCCCCCTGCTGCAGTCTTCTGTGGACACATTGCTGGCATCCTTTCCAGCTAATTCTGGAAATTGCTGGGCTCTGGTACCACTGCTCCCTCCCTGGTAACAGCATCCTCAAATTGCTAATAATTGGGTACCTCACACTCCTTGCTGATTCCTTAAATCTGTCAATATATCACTAATAGTTCACTCCAAGTTAAGACTTCTTGAGTATCTTGTTTGTTTCCTTTTAGGATCTTGATTGATAGACACTAAGCCCTTCTCTGTGAATTAATAGCTAAGATAGGAAGATGCCTTATATTTAGAGATAAAAGCAAAGACTAATTTACATTTTGTTCAGACCATCAAAATTACATCATAACACTAATAGTCCTCTTGAAAGACATGTGTGTACTCACCAAAATACTACTACATGTTACCATTTTCAAATTCTTCTAGGAAACTCAACATTCCTTTGATGATTATGATTACTCTGTGGATCTAATTAAAGTGACACCATCACACTCAGGACCTAGGGCAATATACATGGCTTTGTGTCTGTGTGGAGCAGCACCTACCTGGCACTGGGTCACTCAGGAAATACAGAGCCAAGGTATTCCCCAAGATGGCAAGATGATCTTGGCTTCTTCATTGTAATGGGAGATTTAGACAAGTTTTTAGCAGGTATTTCAATCAGCAGCAGAAAGGGGTCATTCAAAAAATATTTTTAAATTTATTCATCTAAAATTCTATTGCTGTTCTCATAACAACTTCCTCCCAAAGCATAACTCCAAATTCTTCTGGAAACTTCACTGTAGAAATCTAATTCAGTTGACACTCTAAATACCCAAATATTACTACATTTTTAAAATATGAAAGTCCTAAGAAGATGTCAGCCAAGAAGTGAAGAAAATCCTGATGAATTTTCATTTCAAAGGGTCATGGAATCTTTCAAGGAAACCAAAATTCCAAGAGTCCTTGGTAACAATAACCATATTTGAATGAATGAAGTAGCTTTATACTTATGGCTAACTTTTGGGTACAGGGACACATCCCATATAAACATTCAGGTAGTTACCACAAAGAGAAAGGAACACCACTGACTAGTGACAGTAATTTTTCATTTGATTTATCTTTACATTTTTTTTTTTAGTATTTAGAACATACTAAGAAAAAAACTCAGGAAAATTATCTTTGACAATATGGTTATAATCAGAAAATCTGAGAAGGTATTCAATTAGAAGATATTAAATAAATTGTATCTGTGGGAAACATTTGTAATTGCAGTCCAAAATTTGGCAAATACCCAAGATTTTAAAATTTTTTTACCACACCCCCATCATTTTGGAGCTTTCAATCTAAAGTAGGCTGTGTCTATTCAACAATGTGACCAGAAGTTCAAAAGGGCCCCTACAACCCTCAATGACAGAACATCAACCAATCACCTGCTGCTCTAGGCTTCTTAGGAGATATTTAACCTTGATAGGTTTGAGAGAAAAGAATTGGAAGCCACTGTTTCCCTATTTCTCCCTTTTGTGTTTCTTTCAGCACTTCGTGCATTGTTCCCAGAGCAAACCTATTCATATCATATCCTCCACCAGCGGGACAAAAATCAGGCACCTTGCTCCTCACTTTGGGGCAGTTGCAGATTCAATATTCACCCATGAAAGCTTTCTGAGATTTCCTCAAGTACTCATTTGAAGATTATAACTTCTAATTGTAGCCCCAGGCCTAAGAGATTTGATAAACTAAATTAGAATACAACTTAGCTAAAGTATGACAAGAGAGAAAGAAGACAGGAAACACTTTAAAAAAACTGGGTATCGAACCTGAGTGTACTTTACTACTAAACCAGTCATTTTAATTTATTAATTTATGTTTTTTTTGAGACAAAATATCACAAGTAGCTGAGGATCTTAATAAGTTGTTAAGGCTGGCCTCAAGCTTGTGATCTTCCTTCCTTAGTATCCTATGATGCTAGGATTGCAGGCATGTGTCACTATGCCTGGCAGAAACTTTTTTTAACGCAACATTAGGAAAACCATTAGCATCAAGGGGTGAAGAAAAAAGGGCTCAAGGTGCCAAGGCTTCTAGAAGGACCAAAATGCCCTTCCCAGAGTAATCCCCCAACTGTGGAAAACATGCTGTTTATAATTGTGACTCACATTCTAGCAAATCTAACTCACATTTTGTCAATTCCATCTCTTAGAAAGCAAGGAAACATAATGTGCCATGCAAAATAATTTTCAAAAACATTAATTTTTTGATGTCTATGGAGGTACAATTAAGTCAGAGTTTCTTGATTTTGGGACTATGTACACTTCTGGGGCTGAATAGTTCCTTGCTGTACTGTGTGGTGCATTATGTGAAGTTTGGCAGAACCTCAGATCTCTACCTACTAGATGCCAGCAGCACCCCTACCAGTCTTGACTATCAAAAATGTCTTAAGACATTGTCCTAAGTCCCCTGTTTGAGAACCACTGGCTTAGGTTACCTTGAAAGGGAAAATTGAGGAACATATTGGCAGACCACTCAATGGAGATGAAGCATTCCTGTACTTCCTATATCCTTAAGGGTTCAACTGAAATAACCACTAGGGTAGAAAACAAAGAAAATCTGTACTAGATTATCCAATTCACCTGGGGTAAAGTACTATCTTACAGTCTCTGGACCTGTACTACCAACAAATCAACTTTTGTAGGATATGAATCTTCACTTGCTTGAAGAGTAAGTGGTTCACTATGAAAATCAATCAGTGGTTTCTAAATATAGCTGATATAATAATCACTTTCAAAGCTTTTTCAAATTATTGATTCAATGTCTGGTCCTTGAAGATTCATATTTAGTGGCAATTGGGTGAAAACCAGAAGCCAAAATTTAGCATCTCTTCTCTCCCTGTATCCCCAGTCATCAAATGATGAAGAGTTAAATTTGGAAACTCCTGGTGTAACCTGTGTTAAAAATGTTTAGGCAGCCAGATTCATCTACTCATACATACTTATTGGGAGCTACCTTCTGTGGGAGTCTGCTCCAGACAGTGGGGATACAATGGGGAAAGGCAGATGTCTCTGCCCTGAATAAACTTCACATCAGTTAAGAGATGGAGGTATAACAATGGATGTATAACATGAAACCAAGTAGTGATGCAAACAATGAAGGCAGTGGCTCACATAATATGATCAATGGCAACTGAGTGGGCTTGGAAGCACTTCAGAAATAGAAGTCAGGAGAGGTGACAGTTTTCTACAGTTTGAAAGATGCAAAAAGGCATGCCACACAAAGAACCTTCTGGGCAGAAGGGACAGCAAGTACAAAGGTTTTGGACAAGAATGAAATGGTGAATTTTGTGAAACAGAAAGGACACTGATGTGGCCAGGTAACAGCAAGGTGGAGGAGGGTGGTAGGAGGCAGAGGATCATGTAGGAGGAGGTGGAAGGCCAGGGTCATGGATGAAAATATTCTAAGTGTAATGGAAATAAACCAGAGAGTTTTAAGCACTGCATTTCACTATTTCTTTTTGGTTTTAAAAGATTACACTGGTCACAGGGGTAGCCAACCATTTACTGAGATGAGAGAATCTGGGAATTAGACAGGAGAGGGGGGGAGTGAGAAATGAAGAACTCAGTGAAGACTTCATTTGACTGCACAATCACATCACAACCAAGTTGAGAGTCAAATGTATTCAATCCAGGGTTATCACAATGTAGGGAAGAGGAAAAGTAAATAATAGAAGTTCATGTATTTCATTTCAGATGATTGGCAGGTATCTCTACTATGCAGCATCCAACAGAAATGTGATTATTTTTCAAATAATAGTATATAATGAGTAGCTTAAAGGATGGGAGATGTGATTCTCTAAGATGATGGGGCTTCTAGACCAATGAGGAGTTGTCTGAGAAAGGCTCTGACTGTAGCGGGAAAATAGTGATGCTGGGAGGAGAGGAGGTTAGAAAAAGCATCCACAATTAGTAAAGATATTAGTTGGAGGGATTCAGTAATCTCCCATTTATTTGTACATTGCAAGCTTTTTGCTTTTATGGGAACACAAATGATAAACAAACAGAGTGATATAAAAACACTCTATAAAGGTGAATTCCAGGCCATGCCACAGGTCAGTACAAGTTCTGCAGAATTTCTAGATGTTTCCACTGGCATCAGTGATGGATAAGAACTGATTCATATCAGAACAGCCCTACAGCAGTGCCCAGTTCTTGACATATTCAGAACTGCCCAACATTACTGAACAATTAAGTGAAACCAATGACTTCAAACTCTTTGAAAATTGAATGTTCATTAGGAACCAACGTGGAAACTTCTGTACTGTGACCATAGCCATTCTAGGTAAAAAGAGGCTTTCTATCAAAGTAAGTGGCTAACACTTCTGGTGGGCTCCTTAAGGAAGGGTTAAGTGGAGCAGGGTATAGTCAGCATCTGATTACAAGGTTGTGGTCACAAGCACAGATGGTGGGGTGACCACACTAAACAGGAAGTGAGATCAGCAACAAAGAAGCACAGAAGTCGGCCAGTACAAGGGAAGAGAATGAGCAGCTTGGGGTGTCCAAAACTAGGCCTCACCTACTGGATTTATGCATTCAACACATATTCATCAAGCACCTACTCAGTTCCCAGCACCTTACTAGGTGGCAGAGTGACAGCAAGGACAAGAACCATCAATAATATCTCCACTGAGTCTTCTACCTGTCTGTGAGACACAAGTCAATGACTTTCTTTTTCTTTTACTTTTCTTTTCTTTCTTTCTTTTTTTTTTTTTTTTTTTTGAGAAACAGGAAAAAAAGTTTATTGCTTTGCTAGCAAAGGAGAAACACAGGTAACTCCTGTCCCAAAGGCTGTGATCTCAGAAGTCAATGATTTTAAACCCTTAGATACTAACTGTACAGGGCATGTGATCTCCCTTTCCCCACCCAAGCTGAGGGTAAACACAGGTTGAGACCCTAGGAGAGAAAAGACATCAGGAAGTCACTGGACCAAACTTTTTATCCAGGGCTCAGTGGCCCATGCCTGTAATTCCAGTGACTTGGGAGGCTGAAGCAGGAGGATCACAAGTTCAAGGTCAGACTCAGCAATTCAGGGAGGACTTAAGCAACTTGTTAAAACCCTATCTCAAAATAAAAACAAACAAACAAACAAATAAATAAAAGAGCTGGGGATATAGCTCAGGGGGCAAAGTGCCCTGAGGTAGCACAAAAGTAAGTTACATTGAACTTAACGGATATTTAAATTTTGTGTTTTTTTTAAATCTGTACAATCATATGAAATATCCATTTGATTATTTGATTTGACAATATTGATGGACACATTAACTCTCTGAAGGCCCCATATCTGGTTGTTACTTTGTTACTGTGACAGAGTGGATGGGGAGAGAAATAATTAGGTTTAACTGTCTCAATCATCTCAATGACTCTGAAGAGCACTGTAGGATCAGAGTGCCTGGACAAAGCTCTCAGTTCTGTTAACAACTATATCTGTGCTACCATGAACACTACTGCTCTGATACTAGATTGGTAATAGAAAGTCTGCCTAACCCACCAGTTCGAATTGAGGCTGAAATAGTCTCAGACTGTCTTTAAATACTGTGTAATTTGTATAAGACCATAACTGTAAGAACAATATAATGCCCTGCAGCTTCTCGAGAAGCACTGCCAGAGCATCATTGGTTTATTCAGGTCATTCTCAACTTTCATACTCTATCCCTTCTAAACCCCATCCACACTAAGTCTGGCTAGTTTTCTGTCCTAAGCATTTCTGGAATATGCCAACTGCTCTCAACCTCCTACTCTGCCACCGTCGAGTATTGGTCATCATCTCGTATCTCTCTTGGGTCCAAACACCAGAATGCATTCTGGCTCCTCCTCATCCAGACTTCAATGTTGTGACCAGAGCAAGCTTTCCAAAATACAAATCTGATCAAGTCACCAAGAGGCGTCAAGACAACACCCAGCTGGAAGGCTGGAGTAGCCATAAAGAGAACATGGGAAAACCGTGGGAGGAAAGGTTTGGAGAAGATCATTAGCTGCTAACACACATTTTTGTTGTGATGATAAAACAATATGACAGTTGTACTATACTTTGAAAAAGTGGGAAAATTGAGACTGATTATATAAATTTAAAATGCTCTTATCTACTCCAGTGTGTGTATTTCACTCTCTGTACTGCTGAACGTTCATTTTAAAAGATGAGTGAGGTGTTCTTAGCAACTCTTAACATTTCCACTATGTAACTGTCTCTTTGGAAAATTGATCAAAATCCTGACACAAAATAGATACTCAGCATAAGTTTGTTGAATGAATAAAATGTGAGCCATGGATTTCTCATATGCAGTCTCACTTTGGATGCAAGAAATGCACTGAAGGAAGAACATTAAATATTTGCCCCTGTGTTAAAATTCAAAAGAGACAAGAAGTACTGGAGATGCAGGGAAGGGTAATTAGTAATTTTTGAGGGTAATTATTTTGCAGGAGAACAGACCAAGAAAATCCCAAGACCACAGAACAATATACAGTGGGGCAAAACCATGTTGAGCAAAGTAAGTGGAATATTTGTGCTGAAAGACAAACTAAGCTCTGGAATTATCAAAATCCAAAAGAGGGAAGTAGAAAAGAGTACAGCATTCAAACAGATTTAAAGACCTTAAAGTTTATGCCAATATAAAAAGCAACAGTTCATACTTATAATGAACATTCTTTCCACCTGTACCTGATTCAGGGTTGCTGAATGTGGCTGCTTTATCATTCTAAAGACTGGGGTCCTAATTAGAATAAATATAGTTCATGCTTGTATAAATATATCAAAATAGATTCTACTGTCATATATAATTAAAAAGAACAAATAATTTTTAAAAAGAAAAATACATAAGAAATTTTGGAGAGCCTGGATGACTTCTTCCACCTGAAGTCCCAATAAATTCCCTCTCACAGCTTCCTTTCTACAGTCTTAAATCAAAACACATGTACTAGATGATGTGCGTTAAAACAAAGGGCTATTTAACAGCAAATCTTCAGAGCTTAAAAGGGGATATTAGCATCAGCTTGATTTGAGGTTTCTGGCTTGAAGAGAATGAGGCAGCTGAATTTTAAAAATTAAAATTTTGGTGATATTTGCAAAATTTGGTGAATTTGCAAAATTCAGGCAACTTCATAACATGAATAAACACATGGATTTTTTAAATTAAAGAACCAGTTCTCACCTTTCCTCTTCTACCTACACTCTCATGAATAGAATAAAAAGACCTCAGATCACAAATTAAAGGGCACTAGTACACAGATTAATATCTGGAAACACCGTGGGATGCAGATGTCAAACCCACAGAAGGAGCACAGACTCTAGCTCTTTCAGTGCAAAGCAACCTTTGCTAAAAACTGATTACCCTTGAGACCACTTTAAAGGGTGAATCTCTGAGTCGCCAGTGTCTCTAAAGAAAAGAATAAGCATCAGTAACTCACAAGTGTCTCATTTGGCATTTCAAAGCAAGAAACTATGGCCAAACAGGGGAAAGAGCTGTCACAGGTTCCTGGAACGTTAGCTTATGAAGGGCTTTTAACAATTTTCTAATTCAGGCCCTGATTTTTCCAGAGAAGGAAAGTGATGTGGAAGAGATGCAAAATTTGCCCCATAGTTGATTCAGGACCAGCAGGCAGCACCTGGAACAAGCTGGGGAAGCTCAGATATCTCTGAGCCTACCATTCCTGTCCATGTCAACTACTTTCTTGGGAAACAAAAAATATGTGGGGAGTGGATTTTGAAGGATGCAAATTCCAGACAGATAACTGTCTTTGCCTTATTATAAATATTGATGATTCTTGTCAACTTTCTGTCTTGTCTGTTTCTCTCCAGTTTTTAAAGTTGGCAGTCAGAATGTGAATCTCAGCAGTGAAAATCTTGTCAAGGAAAACTCAGAAAATTAGCAGATGGCAGAACAACTGCAATGTTTCATCTCAGCATGACACTTTTTTTTTTTTTAACAAATAGAAAGTAAATGTCCAAAGACTGGAGTAAGCTAAACCTGCTATCTGTCTCCTTCCTTTTGGGGGCATTTAGAATCCTCAGAAGTAGTACTCATTCCTTAAACCTCTTTCTTTTCTTCCTTCTTGCCACCCCACCCCCCAACTTCTCTAAAAAATAAACTCAACCTAGAATCTGGATTTGGTTAATCATTAACTCTAAAATTTTGACTCCTTCTTCAAAGAAGGCAAACCCCACGAGCTTTTTGTCTGTTACTCTGCCATACCAGAAGCGCTTGGCACATAGTAGGTCCCCAATAAATATTCGTGGAATGTTTAAATCAACAACTAGAAGACAAGTCACCATGAGGTAAAAAGGAGGATCCCACAGAATGCCCCCTGGCATCTTCTTGTATTAAGGCCACGTTCTGTTCCTCCACAACTCAGAAGGAAATGTGTACCCTCCTTCCAAACAGCAAACTGGGTTTACCCAAAGGCACCCCACAGTATTTCTATGGGGACTCCACTAGCCGCACACTCAGACCTTTAGGTATCCTTATCTCCTGTCTAGCTCTATTCCTGTCCCTTCAATGTATCTGATTGGAAGGCTGGCCCCAGAAGCCCCATTTCTTAGCCCTAGACAGCAAGGCAGCGACAAGGTCCAGATCTCCTGTTCCTGACACAAAGACCACGGCGCAGTGAAAAGAACGCTGATTCTGGGGTACCCTACTAAGATATTTCAAGGAGCTCAGCTGAGTTTCCGAGCAGGTGGCACTCCAGAGTGAGCCCCCTGGTACACCCGCTCCCCAACCCAGGACCTCCGGAGAGCCACATCGCTTCATCTCTGCGCTGTCCCTTCCTAGGTCGGCCAAGTGGCGCCCCCTGTCGCCTCTGTGTGCTCCGGGACACTCACCGCGTAGTGCAGCTGCGGCTTCTCGCGGTACGCTGGGTCCCCCATGTCCCCACCGAGAGGAACGGCGAGCCCTCCGGAGCAACCTGGGGTTGTGGCGTCTCTCCGAAGTCCTCTTACTTCACTGTCATCTCGGGGCAGCCCCTGGGCGCCAGCCCTGCTCTGTGCGCTACGAGCGCGGTTCAAAGCGCCCCTGGCACTGCGTCCCGCAGAGGAGCTGGTGGGGACCGGAGGAGGCGGTGGTGAAAGGGGAGGGGGAGGAGGAGGAGGGAGCGGCCGAGCCTGATGAGATGGGCGGGCGTTTAATTCCTTCCGCTCCTGGCGGGTCGCTGCTGCTGTGGCCGCCGCCAGCTGTTCGGGGCTGCAGCGAGCTCGCCCACGACAGGTGTCAGACCGGCCAACGCTCCCGCCTCCTGCCACCCCGCTCCTCCCCGGATCCCACGACCTGGAGCTGCTGGGGCTGGAGCTTCAACACCAGCGAGGGGGCGAACTTGGGTTTCCAATAGACTTTCGCTAACTTTCAGTGAGGTGTGGGCCTGACACTGGAAGGCGATTCGGAACCTTCTATCAGGGAGAGATGAGTTTTGTTTTTTTGGAAAGCCCTTTTCTGCAAGAGCCTCAGATGTGAGGACCTTTGGAGAGGGTAGTATTGAGGAGGACTAAGTAATACTTAGTTGGGGAACTGTTAAGCGGAGGAGGCCTGGTTGGATACTGGCCCCAGCAAAGCCATTTAGGGATCACCGAGTTTGCAGAACCCAGGCAGTCTGGGGAACCCCGCTGGAGGGGGAAGTCCTGGAGAATTTACTGGAACGTGAGGAATGGCTTTGCAGCCAGGCTGGATCTGGGTATTTACTGCGGGGGGTGGGGGGGTAGTGCTCCAGGCGCTGCTTTTGTGTCTTAGTTCCTTGGTGCATATTGGAAGACCGCATTGTAAGGGTTTGGGAACAGAAGAAATGTACAGTCGCATTGCAAATGCTGCCAAATAAACCAAATCATTTTAAGTACACACTGAAGGTTCACAATAACACTAAAATCTGGCCTCTGCTCTGAAATTCCATCATGGAAACAAGTCTTTTAAAACACCTTGCAAAGAAATGGCCAAGTTTTCCCTGAGTCCTGGCACTCTGGAATTTATATACAGCCTCTCAGAAGCCGAATCCAGACAAAGGCAGGGTCTGGGGCTAGAGTGGACACTCCAGACCCATGAAATCAATCAATCCAAGCCTAGGAGGGGTGGTTAATGAAATGGATGATGGGTTTGAGTGTGGCTTGTGCCAATTCTTCAGGCGTCTGCTGTACTGGACTCTGAGAGTGAACTTTCCAACTGCTGTGCATGAGGAGGGGTAACTAAGATGTGTCTAGTACCATTCAGTTGAACCCTTACAATTTAGTTGAACTAGACCATCCCCCAGCTGTAGTTATTTTAGAACAATTGGCAGAATAATTATAATTAACAATGTAAACGTAAAGACAGGGGTGCAGACATCCTGAGAAATCTATCACTAGATAAGTGTATGACAATTAATCTACCTGGAAACTGTATGGTTATACCTACTAATGATTATACCCAGAATGTTCATAAAGTCTTTAGATATAACTGTTTATGATGGAAACAATGTAAATGTGAATCAACTGGTGCATATAAACCAACTTAGTCTTTGCACACAATAGAATACTACTCAGCAATAAAAAAATGTCACCAATGCATACATAACATAGCATGAATTAATCTAACAAACATGTTGAGAGAAATAAACCACAGGAGTATATACTGGAACATCACACTTATTTATTCTGCAACTAAAATAAAATGTTGAACAGAAATAGGCAAATGTGATTCATAGTAGAAATCAGAACAGTGGTTACCAAGGTGGAATAGCCTGGGAAGGGGGTGCAGGGGAACACTCTGGGGGTGCTGAAAATGGTTTATGTCTTGATCATTAAGACCAGAGCACACTCACGCACACATTCATTGAGCAGTACACTCCAGATTGGTGCAATTTACACCCTTCACTATGTGTACTTTATGCTGCAGTAAAAATAAAATTTAAAATCAATCCCCTGCTCAAAATAAAACCTTCCAGCCAGAGAGAAAGTCAATTGAACTATTTACCCAAGTTTCTCCTTCCTACTGTCAGCTCTGCCCAATGTCTCCTTTCCCTCTGCTATGGATTAGAACAGAGTAAGCCCATTCTCTTTGGAAGCCTTACCTGCTCAGCAACATATCCAGGCAGAGATGGCAATATGATACACTGAAGAGTTCTCTTTCACTCTCTCCTGAACACAGCCTTTAGAGCAAAGCCATCAAAGACCCTTAGAAGATGGCAGAGAACCAGTGTGAGCTTGGCCATCTGGCACCTTTCATAGATTTGTACCTGGGGATCCTAAGGAGGGTATGTGCATGCAAATGAGATTCAATGACCTTGACATGCCCAATTTAGGGATTTTTGTTTCACCATGGTATATTTGGAAAGACTCCAGCCTTAGGAGTCTTCCTTTTGTCATAACATCATGAAGCTTTTTAACCTCCCAAAGCAAACTTCCTACACAGACTGTTTATAAACATGAAGTGAGTTCCTGGGTTTCTAAAAACTTTATTGGATTTTTAAAATCATTACTCCTGAGTAAGTCACCTCTTAAAACTGGGTCATCTTAGATTTTGCTTATATTCTGCCTTTGAAAAAAATGTATTGTCACTGAATGACATTGTTTAAAGCAAAAAAAAAATCTGCATATTTACGTTTTAGGAATGACTTCTAGCACATTTCTTGCAAAAAGTCATCATTAAATTGGCTTAAAATTTTCAAGTACAATAAGATTGTGTGTTGTTGTTGGTTTTTTTTCCCCTGTGTTTGAAGATTTTTGTGAGATAGTAAATAAATTATTTAAGCATTTAAGAAAATAAATTATCAGCTGGGTATGATGGTCCATGCCTAAAATCCCAGCAACTCAAGGCTCAGGTGGGAGGATCACAAGTTCAAGGCCAACCTCAGCACCTTAGCCAGGCCCTAAGCAATTTAATGTGACCCTGTCTCAAAAATAAAAATAAAAAGGGCTAGGGATGTGGCTCAGTGGTAAAGTGCCCCTGGGATAAATCCCTTGTACAAAAAAAAAAAAAAGAAAGAAAGAAAGAAAGAAAGAAAGAAAGAGAAGAAAGAAAATAAATTATCAGTCCATGGAATAAGGAAGGCTCTTAAGTCTCTTAAATTCACCTCCTAGTGAATTTTTCAGCCCTTTAATCCTTAGTCCATTTGTCCAAGGCTCACAGCTACAGAAGGGACATAAAAGATTGTACAGAACTCTTGGAGGTCTTTTCAATCTTAAATAATTAAAATTCTACACGTTAGTTCTATTTCAATATATTTCAAGGTATATTTTAAACCCCACTTTAATTAAAAATTTTTATTTGCATATCTCTACTTCCAAGTATCCTTCCCATGTTATTTACTATTTAAATTGGTCACTTATTCAATAAATATTTTAAGTGCAATAAACATTTTAATATTGAACTATAAAGTAACATGGCATCAGGTTTCAAAATTCTAGTTTGATCATTTATGGTGCTAGGGTTAGATAAAAGGGAATAGGAAGCACTTAAAACCTTCAGAGGGGATTAAAATTCATTCAATTCATTGCCTAAGTGGCTTAATATTCTCTTTTGGGTTAGATTTTTTTGAAAAAAAATTCTTTGATGTTTATAATTTTGCCCAGAGTACACTAAGATAATCTCTATGAGTTACTCTAGCAGCATCACCTGTAAAAGAAAGGAGTCACACTAACAGTGGAATTTCTGCATCTTCATGGCTCCAAATGTTATAGGATTTTCAGTACTGGATGTTGCCCTTTCCCCATAGCATTTAAATTAAAACCTTTGTATGCATTTAGTCCATCCAACTATAGGTTGAGGTCAAATTTCCACATTTGGTGCAAACTGAAGGGAGATTACTTCTCTCAGGAGAATTTTAATTAAATTTGTAAATGCAAACTCAACCTCAGAGTCTAGGAGGAGCTGAGCATGCAGACACACATATGCACACAAAAACACTTAAGATCAGAGGTCAAGGCCCTTCTTGGAGGATCATCCTAATCACTGTTAATAGAGTGCTATGAGGCCCTTTTGTTAGGGAACCCTGCACCAAACTTTAGTGTCTATATTCTTCCATCCTACTAGCTTGATAGTCCAGCTCTCAAAATTTTTAAGGAAAAAAAATGATAATACATATTGTGCTGCTTAATGAATTCTTACAAAATATTTACTCATCTAACCTTTACCCAGGTAAATATATAGACTACCCCAGCAGCCCAGACTCCTGTGTACCTCCATTGCATTATAATAACTTCCTCCCTCCCTTCCAGTAGCAGACACTGTCCTATCATTGAGGGACTTAACTTCTTTGCTTCCTCTTTATGGCAGGATTTTCCAACCTTCGCACTGGTAAGATTTGGGGACTGATAATTCTTTGTTTTGGAGGCCATACTGCACATATCACATGTTTAGTAGCATCCTTGGTCCATACCAACTAACTGCCAATATTATTCCCTTTCCCCCAATTATGACAATCAAAACTGTCCCCAGACATTGTCAGATTTCCCCTGGCACAGGGGTTGCAAAATCACCCCTTGTCAAGAACCACTGCTTTTAAAGAAATTATGCATCCATAAATATTAGAGCTTTTTATAAATATATATAAATAGATCCACAAGTATGTTTTTATTATATCTAGCTACTTTTGCTCAATACTATTTTTTAAAGTTCATCCATGTTGCTGTATGCACTGTTGTTTGTTCATTCCCATTGCTGTCTGGTATTCTGTTACATGTGGTTAACACTATTTATCTTTTTACTGCTGATGGATATTTATGTTCTTTCCAATTTTGGACTAGTGAAAACCACACTACTTGAACATCATTATATGTATGTCCTTATGCACATGCACATGCCTTTTTATAGGGTACAAATCTGAAATATAAATAGAGTTGATGGGTAATAGGCGTGCATATCTTCAACATTGCTGGGTAATGCCCAACAGTTTTCCAAATGGATTGTATTAATTAAAATCTTTATTTACACTACCATATAAATAGACCAAACATAGTTTATATAAAGGCTGAACATAGTTTAGAGTTGACTCTTTTAGGTTTCTTCATGGGACTATAAAGATGAAATTTAAGAAACCAAACTCCAGGATCAGGAAGGAGAGCTGGGAAGTAGCTCAAGGCCCTTCTTGTCCAAAATCACATCTTCTGTAAGTGAAGAAGGACATGCCAGCCCTGCTGGAGCCCTGGCATCAGCAATGCCATTGCTAATTTCAACCACCCACATGGGCAAGAAGAAAGAACATAATGGTTATGTTTTGGAGGGAGGACATTTTATTAGGCAGAAGGTCAACATACTAGGGGACAACCTCACTATACAAACTGAAAACATATGTACCACATCAGGAGTTACCATTCTGCTCTATGGCCATGATTTCTTCCCTTACTTTTAACCCACTAAGAGAAATCTGAGGAAGGACAAAGGGCCCCATTCCTTTCTCCAAGTAAGTTAAAGAGAAAGATGAAATTATAAAGATGAAATTTAAGAAACAGAGAACAGACAGCCAGAGAACAGACCTGGGACCAATATTAGTGAATGAAGAATTCCCTGGTGATACCAAGAACACCGGACTGCCTGGATTCATAGTGACATAGAACAGAGAGAGAAAGGAGAAGAATATGCTCTGGCATAGCTTTGTGCTACTGCCTAAAGCTTTAATCCCTAGCCAAAGAATATCACAGAGTTCTGCATCCAGTAGGACTGAGAATAGGGGATGTGAAGATTCAAGAGTGCAGGGGAAGAAGGCAGTGGGGGGGGTGAGGGTAAACAGACAATTACAATAGGTTCCATTTGGTTTCATTGGTTTGTCCTGTTCTTGCCATTTTGATACTCACCGAATAATTGCTACTTGGTGCCAGGAGGCCAGGAAGATTGCCCTTAAAAAGTACCCATGGAGAGATGTTTCTAAAATAAATGTTCTATTCAAGGTCATTGGGCAAAAAAGGAGAGGCCACAATCCCTCCAGCTATGATTTTCCACAAATAACAACTTGAAAATCAAGGAATAACTTTTCATTTATATCCATAATTTATCATTAATCTATTCCTTTCACCACTTTTGATCCCAACTTCCTTTCCTCTGCAATGTTTCAAGTGTATAAAGACTGTGGAATATCCACAACATCAGCAATGCTCTAGGTGCTAGAATAATTATTTGAAATGATAAGGCTTCTATTATTTATTGAGCACTTATGTCAAGGGTCCTGTGCAAAACAGCAACTCTACATACTCAGAAAAATAGTGCAAAGAAAGCATGATTATCTTCATTTTATTCAAGAGGGCAATTAACTTGCTTTGCACAGCTAGTAAATGGTAGAGCTGAGAAGTAAATGGAAGTTGGGCCCACATCTCTTTGCAAACTAGTTGAGCATGTTTCAAAATAGAAGCTCTGTTCGATTAGTTGGACCCATACTTTAAATTGGCAGCTCCCCTCCCCATATCTCCTAAGCCAGTGGGTCTCCACTCAGGATGATTTTTACTCCAAGGGGACCCTCTGGCAATATCTGGAACTCCTTTGGGGGAAGTGCCATTTACATCTACTGGAAAGAGACAAAGAATGCTGCTTAATATCCTACAATGAACAAGACAATCCCCACAACAATGATCTGGCTCAAATTCTATGAGTGGTAAGGGTGAGAAACCTTTCATAGACATAAGAAATTCATCCTTTCCCATAATTCAGGAGACTTAGGCAGGGAGATTAAAAGTTCAAAGTCAACCTCAGCAATTTAGCCAGACCCTCAGGAACTTAGCAAGACCTTGTTCCAAAATTAAAATTATTATTATAATTATTATTATTATTATTAAAAGGACTGGGGATGTAACTTAGTACCTCTGACTCCTATTCTCAGTATCAAAAAAGAAAAAAAAACATCATTTTTTTCATAATTTCTACTTAGCAGTAGTACATCTTATACCAACAATACAGTTTCTTTCAGTAACGTGTGTCTTTAATCACCCTCCAAAAGACAAGGAAAAGATGAGTAGAGCTGAGCCTGGGACTTCTATTCACTTGATATGGCATGTTGTGGGAACACTAAAGGACTGGTTGACCATTTGTGGAGTCACAACTGACAGCTATGGAGTCCTTTGGAGAACTTGACTATCTGCCCAAAGAAACCACTATTAAAATCTCATCCCTCCCACCAACTTTAGAGGCCCAACAGTAGTACAAAAGGTGACACCTGACATTAGTCTGGTGACGAAAGGTTTCAAAGCAATTTTACATGCAGTGGTGCCCCCACACAATCTATTTTTGTGATTATGATAAAAGGCAGAACATATAAGGCAAATGTTAAGTATTTATTTTTCAAGAGTGTAATAAAGCAAAGAGAATAAAACAGAATGTCCTCCTCCTGCCAAGACACTAAACCTATCTGTATCCCATTAATCCAACAAATAGAGAGAAATGAGCCAGGGAGTTTCAGATCCCAAAGGAATGCTTAATACAGAAAGGCTGAGCACCAACAGTTTAGCAAAAATGTTATTACCTTGCTGTTCAATGAGAATCAACTACAGGGAAATGTTCCAAGACTGATTTCTTGATTCTTTGTCTTTGGTACCATGAATTATGAAGGTGTTTCTAAATTAGGGGCAAATTTGCTCACAGGGTACATTTGTTCATATTTGGAGGCATTTTGGGTTGTTGTAACTTGAAGGCAAGGAGAACTGGTACTGGTATCCAGTGGATAAAGGCCAGGGATACTGCTTGTCATCCAACAATGCACAGCACAACCCAGAGCAAAGGATGATCTAGCCCCAAATGTCAAGAGTGCCAGGGTTGAGAAACTGTATAGATAAAATTGTTCTGGTGAAAATAAATCTAATAAATCAGAATCTAACATCAGAATAGGTATTTTTCATTATTTCAACTTTGTTTGCCATCTTTCTTCACATTAACACACAGCACAAATGGAAAGATACTACCTACAAAGATCATAAGATTTTTCCTCCCTTTCATTAGAAGATAGGACAAAAGGAAAAGGGCCCAGAAATAAATGGCTAATCAGTATATATAAAAGTATGCTCTTCAGTGCCATGAGAATAAGTATCGCTTGGTGGTAAGATTTTAAAAATTGATTGTGAGGACCTTCCCAAAATACACTGAATCAGAATCCCTTGGAATACTACCTCAGGACTGATATATTAAGCAAGGTCCCTTGGTGGTTATTATGTATGACACAGTTTGAGAACCATAGATGTTGTGTTAGTAAGATGCAGAAACAAATGCTTAGAAAGGCTGGTTCTTAGTCAAGTGACTTGTCCAGTGTCGTGCTGCTAACGTGAGATAATACCAGGAGCCATCCTAAACTCTAGATTTCATATTAAAATAAGGTTGAAAATATTTCTAAGTGTATGACTAACAACCAAGAATCAGATCCACCCGCAGCTATTGAAGAAATGAAAATAACATTTGGCTCAGTTAAGCATAATCCAGAGCCTGCTAAGTAACTCGCTACATTTTCCAGTGGTTTTGTCAAGTTTTATCCCTATCATCTTTGTGATTAAAGGTAAAAAGAATGTTACACATGACTTCTTTCAAAGCTCTTAGGATTACTGATTTCCATTTAATTTTATCTTTCAAAACCATAGTATTCTTTTTTTGTCACATTAACATGTCAAAAATAACAAATATACAAGTAAATTACACAAATTATTAGTCCTTTTGGTTTCCCAAAGGCAAAACCCCTTCAAAGTCTATTGAAAGGGCTTCTTGCCCAGAAAATAATTTGCTTCCAGCTTGGCCAAATAAAGTTATCAGTTGTTGATGGGAAAGTCTGAGATTTAGAACAAAAGAAAGTTGTATATCAAAACAGATAATGTGACAATTTCAAAGTTCTCAGTTTGCATTTCTGTAAGTCCAAATTTTTGTAGTGGAATGATTGAAAGAGCAGAAGATATTCCATCTGTAAAAATTTAAGGAGGAGATGAAGACAGTGATGAATGATTTGAAGGGATGTCATGTGTAAGAAAGGAAAGTCTTTGTCCATTTTTCTCCAGAACACTGGACAAAAACCAAGGGGAAAAATTATTATGATTCAGATTTTGGCTGAACTTAAGAAAGAAAGTTCTATATCTGACCTAACAATTCTACTCCTAAGTATATAGATAAATGAAAACATGTACCCACAAAACTTGTACATGAATGAATGCTCACAGTAAAATTATTCATAATTGCCAAAGGTGGAAACAACTCAACAATAAAACTTCCATCAATGGATGAATGGATAAACAAAATATGTTCAAAATATGATCTATCAACACAATGCATAGTTACTTGGCCATAAAAAGATTTGAAGTACTGTAATGTGATACAACATGAATGAGCTTTGAGAAATTGATGTTACTTGACAGAAAGCAGGCAGGAAAATCCACATACTATATGGTTCCATTTATATAAAATGTCCAGAATAAGTAAATCCACAGAGACCAAGAGTGGATTTGTGGTTCACTGGGGGCTGGAGGGTTCAGCAGATAGCTGAAGGGTATAGTGTTTCTTTATGAACTAATAAAAATGTTCTAAAATTGATTGTGGTGATGGGTGGGCAATGTTGAATATGCCAAAAATCAATAAATTTTTCACTTTAAATGAGTGAATTGTGTGGCATGTGAATTCTGTCAAAGGAAGAAAGGGGGAGGGGAGAAAGGGAAGGGAAGGAGGGAAGGACTGTAAAATAATTTGAGGTGGTGCAAAAGAAGGAAGAAGGAAGGCTACTTTTTCAGGGGTAGCAATAACTTTTTTCCCTGGCAATATGTAAACTGAGCCTGGATGACCTTGAGTTGGAGAGGACACACTATGTGGGCAGTTTTTCTAGGACCTCCAACTCTTTGATGAAATAGTATTTCAATGTTTTATCTCTTTCCTGTTTTCCCTAACTACAACATGAGTGGCATAAGATTAAAGACTGGTTTCAATTAATTCACTTAATCTGTTCTTTCATTCAACTTTTTGATGCTTCCTGAAAGCCAAGTCATGTTCGCTTGTTTTCTCTCTCTCTCTCTCTCTCTCTCTCTCTCTCTCTCTCTCTCTCTCTCTCTCTCTCTCTCTCTCAATAATATAGTTGATTATTGTCTTAGGTATAGTTCCCAGAAACAGATACTAAGATAAGGATTGATGTGCAAATGGTTTACTAAGAATGAGTTCCCAAGAGAAATTGGTATGAGGTGAGCATAACAGGATTGGGAGGGGAGGAAGCTAAGTGAGGACAGTATTTCTTGCATAGTCATACAGTCTGAGTCAGATCCCAAGGGGAGATCTCTGGAATATAAATTACACCCCGCAGTTTGTCCCACCTTAAGCAAAGGAGCTCTCAGCTTTACTGTTTTCACTCCTAGCAGTCATGGGCCATGGGATGCCCCAGCGTCGATGTATTTTTAAAGGAAAACTTCTTCAGAAGCCTGCAGGAAATCCTCTATATATAAGTTCAAAGATGTTGGTAATTAGAAGCAAACCATACAAAAGCTGGAGAGTAAAGCAGGAATGCAGAACTGGTAAGAGATCTGAGATATTCTGGGAAGAACACCAACAGTAGCCTGTGCACTTTGGATTGGAAACTTGTTAATACTATAGACTATTTATGATTCTGTTCCTACACCCAGAGGGCCTGAATGGGGTAGCAGCTTGCAGCCCCCTGATGTATTTCTATCAGGGTAAGCATGGATCAATATTCCCAACTTTAACAATTTTCCCTATTGCCCTCTTTGCTGATAAATGCTTTATCTGCTATCTTTGCTCACATTAATCTTGTTTCATTTCACAAACTTGAAATCTTCTGATGTGGATGATCTGCCCACTAGCACTAGAGAATTTTTCATCAGCTTCTGCAAACTCACTTGCCGTTTCAATGCTTAATTTAAGGCTGAGCAGATTTCAAAGCTGCAAACCCATCACAGAGTCTAGGCCTGGGTTCTCTTAATTGCTAGATTTATTTCCTTCTCCTGAATTAACACAAATAGGCCTAAGATATCAATTCCCAGCCACACACTTAAAGTTTCTCTGCTTCATCAATCATTTCATGATTTTATTTGTTAACTCATTATTTTAGTGGAAGTGAAATCTGTGTGTGTGTGTGTGTGTGTGTGCAAATGTGCACATGTATGTATAGACATATATGTATAAATATAAAGATGCAGAAGTCTCTAATGTATGGTAGTTTGGCTTATTTTCTGACTTCATGATGGTGGAAATGTGATACACATTCAGTAGACTCTGTTCTTAATCTTCAAATTTGGATCTTCTCCCAAGCTAGTAATATGTGGTATAATAATACTCTTGATGCTGGGTACTGGCAGTGAGGCACAGCTCCTGGTCAGCTCATAAGGGAAAACAAATGATATAGTACTATGTCATGTGCTACTAAGCAAGGATGCTCTTCAGGTATATTGGTTATGTGTTGGATACATGATATTTTCAAGTTAGGACTTTTGTTTTTGTTTTTGGTAAAAGGGACTGAACCCAAGGACACTGAGTTGCATCCCTAACCCTTTTTATGTTTTGAGATAGGGTCACACTCAGTTGCTTAAGGGATGGCTAAATTGCTGAGGCTGACCTCAAACTTGGGATCCTCCTGTTTCAGCCTCCCAAGATGCTGGGATTACAAGCATGCACCACCTTGCCTGGCTATGATGGATTTATAGGGAATTAACAACATCATAAGTCAAAGAGGATCTGTGAATTTGTATATATGATTATATAATCGAATAATTGCTTAAAACAGTGCCAGGTACTTATAACTTCTTTATCACTGTTTGCTATTACCACATAGCTGTGGGACTTGTCTTAGGTTGCACGATGGCATCTTTGTCCTCTAAACGGTTCTTCTTGTCAAAGCATTTGCAACAAGTTTTTTACCTATTGCTATTCTAAAAAAGTTGTTTTTATCTTGCCTACTCTTCTGCTACTCCTTACCAACACCTTTTTTTCCTCATGTTCCATAGGATTATAGCATAAGATGAGGTTATTGGCAAAACTCCTCAATACATAGCAGAAATATAGCAAATATTTAATATATTGAAAAAATGAGGACTTAAAAAATTAAAGGGGATAGAAAAAAAGAGCTCCCAGAACTTCTTGATGAATATTTTGGCAGCAAAGAGAAAGCCAGAGGGCTTTGCTCCAGAGTCTGGTTTTATTTGTATCTATGAAAGTGCACGAGTTGAAATTCCATAAATACAGGAACTTCTGTACCATGTTCTATTGCTAATATTTTCTTTTCCTCTGACGTCTGTCCTCAGCTTTTTAGTTCATGGTGAGCGCTTAGTAAATGCATGACGATTAATGTTAGAAAGTGTTACAGGAGCATAGAGCATTCTAGAAAAACCTAGGAAATTTCCAAGGGGGGTGGAAATCATCATTTAATTTACAGAAATTTAAAAGGGAATGCATGTTGCTTTTCCACCAGGAGTCTTCAAATAAACAAACATGTGGAGAAATGTCCATCTCAGGTATAGCACAGGGGGTGGGTAAAATTGGTCTCTACATTTTTAAATGCTTGGAAAAAATCAAAAGTATTTTGTGACATGTGAAAATTATATGAAATTCAAATTTTAGCCTCCATAAATAAGGTCTACTTGGAACACAGTCACACCCATTTGTTCAAGTATTTGTCTATGGCTGCTTTCTTGCTACACCAGCAGTGGTGAGTGGCTGTCACAAAGATTGAATGGCCCACAGTACCTAAAATATCTGACCTTTTACAGAAAATGTTCACTGGCCCTCAAATTAGAGAACTGAAATCATACTTTGTTTCATTTTTAAATTTTCTTCTGCTTTTGGCTTTCATCTTTTTCCCTTCTGGAGTTTTACAAGTCCAAAGAAGTATAATTTATCTTCCATATATTCCTTTCTATTAACTTCTCAATTATTTTGTTTCATTTATAGCCTTGAAGCAGACAGATGCCTTGCCAAAAGAAACCAGCTTGTTATTTCTAGAAGATTCAGGTAAGTATAATCAGGATTTATTTTTGTCTATAGAAGATACCTGAAGCCCCATTTCTTTCAGAACAATATAAAACTTAACAAAAACAAATGTTCCCTTGTTGCATTTATATTTACTATTATCAAACCACAGGACAGAGTGTCTCCCTCTCATGGATATTTTTAAGTGTCACTAAAGTAAAGCTTTCCTCATGCCCTCCCTCACCTTGCAAGTTTTATCCTCTTTTGAACACACACTTGTCACTTGGTATTCCTCACTGCAATGTTGAACTGGGCTTGCACCCATCTGCACTGGATTCAGTTACACAACACACCATGTGCTCTGAGACCAGAAAAGCAGAAGATTCCAAAACATCCATGTCTATATTTGGCCCTTGGAGTCCTAAGATTCTGTCTTGTCTTTAAAACCCTAGGCCACTCAGAGGAAGTGAAATGGGATTGTTATTTATTTTATGGCATAAATTTTAATAGTCTATAACTTCTAAGTCAGGTCATACTGTATAGATAAATATGTGTGCATATTAAAATTTGAGACTAGCTGGGTGCAGTGACACATGCTTGTAATCTCAGCGGCTCATGAGGCTGAGGCAGGAGGATTGTGAATTCAAAACCAGCCTCAGCAACTCAGTGAGATCCTAAGCAACTCAGCGAGACCCTGTCTCTAAATAAAATATAAAAAAGGTCTGAGGATGTGACTCAGTGATTAAGTGCCCCTGGGTTCAATCCCTAGTACCAAAACAATATTTTATTTAAAAAAATTCAGACTAGTCAAGATTCTGTGAGGTAATCAGTAATACAACACATTCTCTTCAAGTAGGTCAGTGTACATGGCATCCTCTCCATGCTCTGAACATTCTAAAATGCAGCCATCCACCTTTTGGGCTTCTTGCTCTGGGAGATGCTCTTCTCAATTCACACACTGAACATGATTCCTTTGCTTTCAAGGGTAAATCGCCCTCTGTTTATCATATCTTCTTACTGCATCACATTGATCACCTTTCTCTCCCCTCTTCCATATCTGTTTGGCTGGCAAATCTCTCACTACCTTTTTGGGATTTCCTGGAGAGACATTTCCTGACCCAGCTCACTGCCCTCCAATAGGAGACTCTGCTAGCTTGCTGTTCTTACCTCTGTCAGGATGCTTGTCTTGCCTGCTTTTCCCCAAACATGGTTTTCCTCAAGAACAGAGCTGTCATATTCATCTTTTTTGCCCAGGAGCATGGTCCTGTGTCTACTATACAGCAGCCACTTGATGAACATTTGTTTAATGCTGCAATTAAAATATGATCTTGGGTGATGAGAAAAAAATAGTATAAGTGATTATAGCACCAGCAAGTCTAAAAAGAATCAGGACAGAAATCAACTGTGATGGCAATGACTGTTCCTTGGAATAACCTAGTGATAGTTCCAACAGACTTGTTCCTTGGGCCAAGACTTGACTACCAGGCACAGGTGTTAAATGTTGTAGGTAGGACACTGCAAAGTAGTATTTTGGAAGCTATACCTGTTCTAATCAAAATTTTAGGCCTTATGAAAGAATAAATCACTTATACAGAGAAAGACAGTCCACAGGAAATCAGAGAGATGCTGTTCAATCTCAGAGCCATGATTTTCAGTTACAGAGTAAATATATTACAGGGTTTTTTACAAAGGAATTCAGTATGACCAAGAGGTAGATGTGGCTCACAGAGCAGGATGATTCTCAACTGCACATTAGTCTACAAAGAATTTGTGAGGCAGGGCTCCCAAATTTTGTTTCTCACTATAACAAGTATAATCCATGTAAACCCTTTTCAAAAGGCTTTTCATAACGGTGAGTTTGATGCTTTGAAAACTGTGAGCCTACCTTTGGATAATCACCCCTATTCAACTTTGTCATCAAACATTGAGACCTAACTCCTTGTGTTTCCACACTGTGAGGCCATCAAGGGGCAGGATAATTCACCACTCCTAAGACAAGGCTCTCCAAATGCTTTGCCCAATAAAGAAAGAAACCCACTTAGCTTTCTACTACAAACAATTTGTCAACAAGACTCTCATTCCAAAAGTCCAGCACCCCAGCCACACTCTCCTTTGGGGACTTCTAGGAGGGAAAGAGAAGGAATGGAGAAGTTATTTTCCTAACAAGGAACACCGTTTGAGGCAGCAGTAACTCAAGCGCTGTCACCCAAGCAGCTGGGTGGTGTCACTTCATCTTCTACTTAATTTCCACAAAAATGCAATTCATGCAGGTTTTTTTTGTTTGTGTGTATGTGTGTTTTCTCCTAAACTGATATTTTTATTTCTTAAAAAAATGGTCCTTTGAGGTGCTATACCAGACTTGAGAGGCTGCAACAAGCTCATCTAAATTTTCTGAGCATCTTATAAACAGCCCAGTTCCTTCTCATCACTTGCCAATTGGTTTTGTGTGTTTTTTTTAGAGAATGGTAATTTTAGAAATTTTATGAATGTTAACCCATATATATTAAATATATATACACACACACACACACACACACACACACATACACACATATACACACATAAGTTTGTAATTAGGTATGTATACACTTATATAGTGTCAGTAAGATACATAAAATCATGTTATATTTTTAAATGTTTGTGTGATTATCAGATGTAAAACATAGTATATGTTATGTATGTCTATACCAAACTTTTTGATTGAATATTTAGATTTGTTTATAGTTATTTAAATTTGGGTTAAAGCAGTGCTTTCTTAAAGAAGGACAATAAATCACTCTAATGCTTGGATAATTCCATCCCTCTTGTTCATTTTTAGCATTTAATATTTTTCTTTCTTTTATAACTCCTCACTTGCATCCATGGGAGGAGACAAATTTAACTCAATGTTTTAGCCAAAAATTTGAGTGACTCTTTAATAGACCTGGCTATTTCTTCTGACCTTCTCTTTAAATAACAGTCTCAATTCTTCCCTTGGGAGGAATAACACTTGAATCCTTTTGTAAAATCTAAAATTGATTTTTTCAAGGAGCACACACATCCTATCTAGCCTCCTACATAAGACTGGGCAGTCAGCCAAAATTCAAGAGCACAATTGAGGCAGACAACACTTTGCATACAAACAGCTCCCTCAGTCTCCAGCGCCTCTTTTCAACTTCACTAAGTTAAGACTAAACAGAAGTAGAAAGAGCAAACCTTTCCAAATTTCCTTCTTAGGGTCCACGAATTCCACATTCAGCTATCCTTGAAGTCTGTGCTTTCTCCTTTAGCAGGTCAGTTCAGTGGGTCAATCCACAGCAGTGGAGATAAAAACTTTTTCTTGCCATGGGCTACTTGGAGCTGAGACCACCTAGTCAGCCACATTATTGGGCTGGCTATAGTCTAATGCAAAAGCTGGAAACTGAAAATTTATTCCATTTGTGACTCAAACTAGAATCCAAACATAGTTTCAAACAAAGGGGCCAGGGCTGTTGTGTAGCCTAGTGTGGTTATTTTATGAGGTACATGTCATGGGCAACATTTTTAGTAGAAAACCAGCTGATGCAATGCAGCTAGATTTCAATAATTAAAGAGATATACAATTTTTTTCCTTTTCTTTTTCCTTTTTTTTTCTTTTTCCATATTTTTCCAGTGCATTATAGTTATACATAACGGTGGTTTTTGTTGTTATATATGCATATATTCATACAATATAACAATATAATTTAGCCAATATCATTCCCTAGTATTTAATCTCTGTAGTGAAATGTGATACAGAAGCAGGAACGTATTGGACTCCTCAGTGCACACCTCCATGCATTTTGCCAACTTGCTCACTCCTACATAATGAACATCTAGATCATGAAAAGTCCTTTCCCAATTTCACCCCACTCCCCTAAAAGTAACTGCAGTCCTGCCTTCAAGGTAGTGGTATAATATTGTGTTTGAATTAATATTTTCCTGGTCATTAATGAGTCAAAGCACCTGTTCATATACTTGTCTCTGAATATCTCTTTTGTAAACTATCTGATTAAGTTTTTGCTCATTTTCCCACTGAGTTATCTGTTTAGAATAGGAGTTGACAATATTTTTATGTAAAGGGCCAGACCAACTGTATTTTAGCCTTTGCAAAATATAGACCATATAGGCTCTGTTACAACTACCCTACTCTACATGATAGCACAAAAGCAACCATGGACTATAAGTGAATGAATGGGTGTAGGTGTGCCCCAGTTAAACTTGATTTACCAAAATAGTCTATGCATTGAATATGGTCTACAGTCCATGATCTGTACATCATTGGTTTAGAAGATCTATATGGTTTTGACTTTTAGACATTAGCAGCAGTTGAGCCATATACCAGAGCTTGCTGTCTACCCTAAATCCATTTTCCTGTTATTTACTGTAAGATAATATTGGAACAGGTAACCATAATACCTGGTTAAAACATTACAGATGTTGAAGACCTAATGTTGAGTGCAAGGGAAGTTGTCTCAGCAAGGATGCCCTTTGGAGTTCCCTTTCTCCTTAGTTTTTTTCTGAGATGTCAGCATAATGGCAGAGATATAGCAATCATGTTGTAAGCATGAGACAACTAAGATTGTGAAAGTTATCGCTAAGAATGGCAGAATAGAGAAAAACAGATGCACTTATGGCATTGTGGGAATGCTACAACCAGTCCAATCTTTTCACTTTTTGTATGTGCAAAAAAATGAGTTTCAATATGTTTTAGGACATTCCTATTTCAGTTCTGTATCTAGTAGCCAAGTGCAATACATAATAGATAAAAAGAAAATCCCCATCACATTTCATTATATATTTACCTGTTAACATCACAACAAAATTTTAGTTTTTACCTTTATTGTCTAACTATATCATTTGTCATCATTGGGTACTTAGCACATACTCATTTATCTTTTTGAATTCTCTCTCTTTGTATTTCTGTCCTGTTTCCTCTTCTTGGTTTTATGCTTTTTGATGGAGAAGAACCCCATGTGATATATTTTTGTCTTTGTGTTCAGAGTACCTAAAAGTACGTAAATTATGTATAGTTGGTGCACCTCATAATAGATCTTTGTGATGCTAATGTTGATGTTAAAAGTGGTCAAGAACATTGTTCTTTCCACAAAAGCACAGTATATTTTTGGCCAGAAAGACAGTTAAAGAATGGCAATGCTGGGGTCCATTGTCCAAGGACCAGATTGCATAGACTTGTAGTTCTATGACAATAATACACTAAGTTTTGGCAACTGAGAAAATTACACTAATGCTCTTGAGCATACCCAGCATCAATTTATTCCTCCACCATACTAATTTGAGGTTGATTTCTTTGAGTAGGTTTAAGCTGGAGGCTCAAGTGATCATAGAATGCTCTCTTACAAGGCAGAGTAGAGGGGCTCATGATTGCTGTCCCTTGTAGTTGTACAGAACTGAGCTTATATCCTCCTAAAACACTGCTTCTTGAGACAGTGTTCTACATAATTTGAAAGTATGAAATATACTTTCCAAAGCATAATCCAATTCAACAATTTTAAAAGAACTACTCCTTTCATATTCCCCATGGTCTGCCTGCCTTAGTTTACCAAGTGCTATTATTTTTAGCTAATGACAATTTTTGGAATCAACTGTTTCATTGGAAGGCAACTGGACAGAAAACCACAGGAAGATACAGTACATTTGCCAACTCTTATTTCACAGCCAAGATGGAAGAGTAACATGAAGCCAGGAAATACCTGAAAAAAAAACTTCTGAAATTCAATTAAAGATAAAGGCACAAACTTTACTCAAGTTTTAGAGACAATATCCATTACAACTTTTATACCACAGGAACCCAGGGAGAAAACATCCACAATGTGAAGGGAAAGAGATTGGGGCCAGGAGTCATTAGGGATGCAGTCTCCTGGTCTCACTTTTTTTCTGTCAGGTGTCTTCAATTCTGACCTTTCAGGGCTTTGTCTAAGTTAAAGAACAGGGAAGGGCTCTAGGATGCTGACAAAAGAAAATAGAAGGGAAGACATCTCAAATAGAGTCCGGAACTTTGTATCAACTTAAAAATCAAATCTGGGCTTGTTTCTATGTTATAGATAGCCAAATGTTTCGACTAGGTTGGTCCCACACGATTATCTTACCTTCAGTTCAGGCTGAACATCTTGTATTTACATTTCCAGGTGGGAGGCTGATTTCTGATTATAGGTTCACATGCACATTTCTACCTGGAGATGTTTTGAATGCATATTTTAGCAGAGGTGCACACCGGAGAAATAATACAATGCAAATGTCCACTCCAGGCTTTAATGAGCAGTCTTTTCAGCATGTGACAAGATTTAATGAGAGGGAAGAAATAAACTTTTCCTAATCTTATGATCAAAAGAATGATCATTTTTTAAAACCACCCTGGTCTCTCCAAGTCTTGTCTTCCAGTCTAGTCTGTTCTAAAATCTCTCTCTTCTGTCTGAAGCACTGCACAGCACTTTTCCAAGCAGCATGCCTGAGCCCAATAATACTGTGATTGTAAAAGCAAATACATAAGCCATTACAAAATCAGCAGTAACTCCTTCTTACTTAGAACTTTAGAATCATTTTTTTATTGGGATAAGAACATTCTTTTCAAAGCACTGTTCTTTTCTTCATTGTCTGAGCTCACTTTGCCTACTTGGGACAAAAACTAAAGCTGTTAGGATTGGATACTTAGTACTTGAGTACCAAATGTAGTCCATATAGGCAGGGGATGGTTAAGTTTCCAGACAAGAAGGCATCAAAACCCTCTGCAAAGTAAGAGTTTTAGAGATTGTAGGAGCCCTTAAAATTCTCCCCCATCCTCCAAAACCAGAAAAGGGCTAGATACATTTTATTCTTACAGAGATGTTCTTCAGGGTGGTACTACTTAATAATTACATCTGGATGACAGATCAAAACCAGACTATCCTAGGCAAACCTAACAGTGTGAATACCCTGCACATATGGCTGCTTCCCTCCAGGACCTGATACAAATCTGAGATTAAATGTGCAGAAAGAAACCCAGAGTGGAGGTGTGTGGATACAGCCAATGATTTTCAGAACACCAGTTAAATGATATCACACATGGGGCTGTGCACTCTCTAATTAGAGTGGTGGTTTCAACCAGGGCAATTCTGACTCCCAGGGGATCCTGAGCAATGTCTGAAGACATTTTGGTTGTCAGGACCCAGAGCGGGGGGAAGGGAAACTATTGATATCTAGTGGGTAGAGCCTAGGGATTTTATTAAACATACTTTACTGCACTGGGCAGCCCTCAGTGAATTTTAAAAGAAAATTTACTAGCAATGCTACTCACTACCTATTTTCCTATATGGACCAACATGGATATAAGAAACTTTACATTTTTTTTGTTGTTGTTCTTAACAAAAACTCATCCAGCCCCAAATATCAACAATGCTCAGTTTGAGAAACCCTGAATTAGAGCCAGCAGAAGCTAGAGCAAAAGCTAGGCTGCATCATGGCCATTCCAAAGCACACACGCATGGGATTTATGACCTGTGAGTGTGCAGAAGGACAAGTTGAGCATAGTTAACTTTCCACCACATCACAATCAGGGCTCCCCAGTTTCCACATTCACAGGGTACAGAAGTTAGTGTTGCAATCTAAGTACTTTATATGTCCAAGTCACATTTCTAGAAAAACTGTAAATCTCAATTGATTCTGTTCTGAGGTTCATCATCTTTAATGATTTATTTTGGCTACTGCTCTATAATCTGGAATAGAAGGAGCCCTTCAGGTATTATTCCCCAAGGTCACCCCAACAGAACACTCTGGTGAAAATGTTTCCACTTCCACAGTTAGAGAAGCAGATATGACTTCTTGTGTCTTTTATAATGGGACCTGAATAAGGCCCATCCCTTCTGGCATGTTCAAGAATTGTGCTTTAGAAATAAAAAAAAAAATAAAATTTACTAGCAATGCTACTCAGTACCTATTTTCCTACACGGACCAACATGGACATAAGAAACTTACTTTTTTTTGCTCTTAAATTGCTTTTCACTTCTTCTTTTGATACCTTTCTCAGATAAATTCTCTATGTGACTCACATTGAAAAGAAATGAGAAATTTTCTTGCAGCCAGAGTTGTTGGCAGAAAGCTGACATTCCGTTCCATTCCTGTCCTACCAACGTACACACATTTAACTCCAAAGAATGACTGATGGAAAAAAAACCCTCTGGGCCCTGATTGAAACATCAAACCACCTAATGGAGTGGCAGCCTTAATAGTAAATATTTAATAGGCCTTAGTCATAAATATATAAATACTTTATAGTGACATTGAAATCACATAACTTTGATTGACATTTTAAGGAATATCTATTTTATTTGTAGATAAATACCCTCCCACTTTTGTCTTTCTTCTAAATCATAAAACAATATTGAGTCCTGACATCTTATTTAGAGCATTTTTTGGTCAGGCCATATTTTATCATAAAAAAGATGCTCATTAATGAGAAGTCTCTAAAACCTGGGACCATATTTTAAATCCAATGCTAGTTTTCCTAGAATACATGGAATTTCCATAAAGAAACCATTTAGAATACAGTCATCAGTCCAATCAACACTGAATTACACTGTTTCAGTTGTGCCTATGGATTATGTGGGTAGAAGAAATGACACTGAATACCAGACAGAAGGTACTTAAGTCTTTGGTGGAGTAAGTTGACAAACCTTATGTCTGTCTACATCACTATCATGACCTCATAGTTTACATAAACCCATCTGTAATTAGAACCTTCCATATGTCATCATCATTTACAAGTTACTTCATTTCTATAGAGCTATAAAAAACTATGACAGAAATGTTTTTTATGCCCAAACTGAAAAGTCAAATCAATTAAAATATGAACTTGGTGATTTTCCCACAAAATTACACAACCTACTACAGTCTTTTATTATCTTTGATTAGGGTTCAAGAAACTAGAGCCACTTGGATCAAATCCAGCCCATTGCCTATTTTTGTAAATAAAGTTTTATTGGAACAAAGCCACAATTTACTTGTGTAGTATCTGTCTTCTTTCAACATACAGAAGTAGAGCTGAGTAGCTGTGACAACCTGTCTGGTCTGCAAAGCTGAAAATATTTACTCTCTGGCTTTTTACAGGAAAAGTTTACTGACCCTTGCCTTAGATCCCGGGGCTGCTTCCAAGTGGACAATTTTACACAGGGATATTTGTATATATAATTAATAATCTTAAAGAAAGAATGTTTCTGCAGACTTAGCAACAAAATATGCAAACAATCAAAAAGCAAGAACACATGGTGCTAGCAAGAAAGGTGTTTCTAAAGGACACTTACTCTGAAAAGCATTAGCTTAAAGCAATGGAATTTGCATAAATAATTTTCAATTGATATAGTATTTCTTGGTATGTATATTTCTTGATGCAAGGGTAAGGGCTTTTAAAATTTGTTCTGTAAATGTTTTTAAATTATATATATATATATATATATATATATATATATATATATATAATTCTATAAAATATAGCTGTATTTAAACACTTGCAATCACCATAAGATAGCCCTTATGTTAAGGAAATAAATAATAACTAAGATAGACTTCCAGAAGAGAGTAAAAAACCAAACATGAGTTTCTCTGTACTTGGGCCTTCCATCTCAGAATAGCTCTCATTTCCAAGCCAATCCCACCAATTTCTCTTAATGCATCTATCCTTATTGCAGCATTTTTGAATCTTAAATTCAAATGCTGTCATTTTTGAGACAGCCTCCAATCCTTCCTCCTTCCTTGATTTTTTCCCTCAATAATCTGGTTCCTCTTATCTTCTAGGCCTTCCTATCTAGCCTGGATTCCAAGGCCAGCTGCAGAAACCCTTCTTGCCCTTCCCTTGTCTCCAGGCTGTGAATTAGCAAAGTCCATTCCCAATCAACATCACACTACACCCTTCCCTCAAGTGGGAAAGGAAGTATGCTGGGAAAAAAATGCACAAATGTCCAGATTCGACAAAAATCCATGATTATTATCTTAGAGGGACCCATTGCTCCATTGTGTTCTTCCCTCCTCCAGTATCTTCATCTCTTCCTGCATCATAACAGTTTCAGTCCATGCTGCCAGATCTTGTCACCTTGGGTCTGTGGCAGGATAGTATATCATGGCCAGAGCACATACAGAGGAGGCCGGTTTACTTTATGGTCACTGGGATGTAAAGATAGAAAGAGGAAGGGCAGGGTCTTCCTAAATCCACTCCCAAAATTGCACCACTTGAAGTTACATCTTATCCCAGAAAAAAAAAAAAAAACAGCACAATTTCTGGGATGTTTTTTTCTCATGTTCATGCCTGTCTAATGTGATTGGCCTGGGGACCAGTCTCTGCATCAGGAATCTTAAAAGGCTGATATACTCAGGGATGGGAACCACTGACTTACATCTTAATTCCTCTCAAATAAAAATCCTCATCCGAAGACTTTTTCCTGAGATTCTATCAAAAAGCTCCCTTGACATCCCTGCGTGGGTATTCCATGTGAAATGCCAAGCATTATCTATACCCATTTCTCGTTACAAAGTGCCTATTTTACTGTAATGCTTCAACTTTATCCAGTGTTCTGAGCCCAGGATCAATTATTTCTCCACAGTTTTATACACAGCCCTTTAGTTTGGGGCAGGAGCCTAGGAGAAAGTTATTTTGACTTAATTTTCTATGCTTATCTGGGGTGGTTGGGAACTAGATGTTTGTGAATGGTATGAGAAGCCAGATCCTCCTCCAGTCTTTCTTTGTCATTGTCAGCCAAGATGTGAACAATGCCACCCAACCCAATAAGGCACCATGACAGAAGTATCTCTCAAATCCATCACTTCCTTTTTTCTTTCATCACCAATTAATCTCTTTATTGGTCTCTCTGGCCTCTCTATTCCACCTTCCAAAGCCCCAATTCACTTATCCTCCTTGCAATTGACAGAACTGTTTCCCTAAAAGTAGCCACATTCCATCAGCAACAATATACTGACACCCCAGTAACCACTGGACATTGTTTGTGAGTCCCTGGGAGACCCCATGCTGGTCAAGGTTTCCACGCCTATATCCCTGCTCTTCCCCCCCCCCCCCCCCCCGCTCTGGGACACATTTACACTAGTTTTTATGGGTGAGCTCTGAAGTCACACCTCTGTTGGCGAAGCTTCCCCAGACACCTAGAGGCCAATGTACCCCTCCCTTCTTGGGCTATCCAGCCCCTGGATGTGACTTATCTTGGATGAGTATTCTTCATTTATTTTCCACATGTGCCTTCCTCCTGTGACTGATGCTTCTGAAGTCAGGGCCCAGATTTTTTGGTTTTCTGATTTATGATTTTCAGATCTTCAGCCTTTAGCACAGGGTAGGCACACTGCAGAAAATGTTGTAAGGCAGGCTCAGTGAATGGACATATGACTGTCCAAGGAGTCAGGAGTCCAGGATTTTTTGGATCTGACTGTTGTGGTGCCTGAGGTAGATCTGTGAGCAAACACATGGAGACCAACTTGTCAAAAAAGAATGGGCTTGGAAAAAATGATGGTCTGTCAAGTTCCATGGTACCACTGGGGAATACTCACAGACACATAGGTATGTTATCATTTCCTTGTGACAAGTAAGGTATTCACTCTGACAGCAATGACTGATGAGTGAGCACATCCCAGAACTATGTATACTCTCAGTTGTCATCAGAATGACACCTCAGGTAACAACACCAGGACATTTGTTCTTGTTCCTTCCTTTATGGAGGAACTTTCTAGAATGACATGTAGTCATTCTAGAAAAGAAATAGACTGATATGTAGTTGATATTTTCATGGAACTTGAAAAATTATTTATGCTTGAAGTCCTCTTTCTAGAACAAAGAACAAGCTTGTAGGGATGTTTAGTCATCTTCTGTGTTTGATCCCAGGTTAATAAGAAGGGTGATAAGTAAAGTTCTATTAAAAAAAGGTTTGCTGTTCTTGCAGTCCTATCAACATATGGTATTCAAACTAAGTACAACAAGCATGTCATTTCATTATGCTCTGATACCTATAAGAAATTTTAAACAAGTACTATAAAGTGAGGCAAAGGGAGTTTCTTTCTGAAATTGAGTACCTGGGCCTGTCAGACTTCTGAGTCATGCTGTCTTCAGAATGAGCCTTTCACTGGAAGGATCTCAGGAACCATTTGTAACACATATTGTTCCAATTTGGAGCATCTCTGACATCCCCTGAGAAGTCACAGAAAAGTTTCCCTGAAGAAATACATTGTATAGCATCAGTTTCATATGCTGACCCTAATGTTACTTCCTGATTACTAGCATTTCAGATGAGAACCAGCACATTCAGGGTGGTATGGCCATAGACATCATCAGTCATTTCAAATCATGAAAGTCATGGTCCAAACAGGGTTTCTCAGACTCTCACTATGGACATTTGGGGTTGGATAACTCTATGTTGTGGGACACATTATGTTTATTGTAGGATGTTTAGTGGTATCCCAGGCTTCTACCCACTAAAATGTCTTTAACACTCTACCACAGTTGTGACAACCCAAAATATCTCCAGGCATTACCAAATGTCCCATTGGGGGACAAAATCCTCCCTACCCCTTCACCCACCATTGAGAAATACTAGTCCAAAGAATGGCATCTTGATGTACAATTCTCAAGACAGCTATTAATATGAACACCAGGTGAGAGACTCAAACATTCCCATTGATACATCTGGCTGTGTACCAGAACTCACCCTGAGAAGATCAGCACCTCCCCCAACCCTATATTCCACACAAATCAAAACTGGTCCTAAAGCCAATGTCAAATGGAGCCTTAAGGAAGAGTTAATTCAATGCCAGACCCTTCTGAGAGGCTGTCAAATGCAGGGGCAAAATTTAGGATAATTGCCTTTGTTGCTTTCTTTCTCTCTCCCCCCTCCTTTGACATAATTGCCCAAAGAGAAAATGTTATCACTATGGCCTCTCCTGGAACCACAAAGCAGAACCACTTGTTGCCATAGCAACAGAGCCAGAGTTCATTTCTCACAACCCTGTGAGTTCACAGTGCAGGCACCTGGTGCCACCTGACTTGATTTTATAATTGCTTGAACAAAGGAATTAGTGCACTCAGGCATTGCAGTTCAAAAAAGAAAACTTCAATCACAAGTGATTCAAATATATGGTCCCTCAAGCTAAAAGGGGACTTTATATTTGAAGAACATTGCAGGGAATATAATCAATCTTGGGGTTTCTTTGTAGATTGCTTAGTTCACTTTGGAATAAGGCAGAATCTAGCAATGCACATGAAAGCTATGAAGAGGAAAAAATCAGTAGACTGACAACCTCCTTGAAATGGCTTCTCTGTTTCTTTTTATCCTCATATCTTCAGTATCTCCAGCATCCTGCATCAGTGTTACCTTCCTCATCCCTCTTCTAAGACAATGTTCCTTCTCCATAACCCCCTGGCACATTGTTGAAAATCTGTCCCACTGTAGTGACTTTCCTTTTCATGTCTAAATTTGCTGCCATACTGGAGAATGTGGTCTATTGTTGTGTTGAGAGAGGACCAGTTCCAGTTGAACTAAGAAGACTTTATTATGTCTGAAACTTAGGGAAAGATGAAAATTCAAGAATATCAGAAACCCATACACAAATTTAGAAAAATATACTTATGAATCAACTCTTGAACTCAGACTTTCTGGCAGGAGATTTAGGATTAGTATGGACATAACCTCAAATCCTAAATAGTCCACTGATAAATCAGAGTGCCTATGCCATTCATTCAGTCATTCATTCTAGAAATATCTACTGTCTGCTATGTGATAGGCACATAGCAAGTGAGAGTAATGTCATGTATATTATGTATGTTTTGCAGTCTATGTAACAGATTCATCCATATAACCTAATCAGAGGAGTATCCCAAAATGCACTGAGTGGGTTGCATGTCCCTAAATCATACAAAAGTAAGAGATCCACCTCTTTCTGACTGATGCTATGATTGTTCTTTTATAACTACTTTCATTCAGAATGACTTCTGTGAAGAACCAACTATATGCTTCTTCATAGCCAAGATATTAAAATTTCCAACTTCTAAAATTTCAGTATTGTGCTCACACAAAAAACATGGTTATCAGAATTTGATTCTAGAGAGACTTTTATCATAGAAGTAGAATTTCCTCCTGTGACTGGTTCCCTCAGCTTTGTCCAAGGGGACAAAACTCATTTAGTTATTATGACAAATAGCAAGGGAAAGCCAAACAAAGCTAAATGAATTTAAGAATTCTTTTTAGGCCTACAAAGTTGTCAAAGCAAAGATTTCCAAAGTTTTCCTTACCAGTATTCTCTTGAAGGTTACTTTTGAGGCAGTTTTACATGCATTTACAAAAGTCTGCATTTAAAAGAAAGTAATGCTGCTGTAGGCAGTTACATTTGGGTCACTCAGAAGCATACACACACACACACACACACACACACACACACTCACACACACTTTTTTTTTTTTTTACATGGACACTCCACTTTCCAAAAGGCTAAGGATCTTCTGGTTTATCCACCTTCAGTATATACGTGTCCTGGCCTTTAAGAGGGACTTAGTCTTGTAAAACTGGTTCTTGAGGTTTTTGAGCATTTGAAATAGGCTTAGATCTGGTTACAGAGATTGAGGTTGGTGGATTGAACAACAACAACAACAAAAAAAAAGACGACATGGTAAGCAGTATTTCAGGGTACTGAATATTTGGTTCTCACCAAGAAGCTCATGCAAAAGACTTGAGTTATTTCAAAATGATTTCAGGTTGTATGAACAGTATTTTTTTACTCTTCCAAAACTAAGCCACTCATGAACTACATGATATGTTGCTAGCCCTTTGAAATTATACTATTGCTCAATGATCCACTTATTTTGTATTTCCAAAAAAAGAGCAAGAAAATTATTGTGCAGAACACACAGGTCAACTCTTATTTCTGGTAATGGTTACATTTTTAAAGATACATTAAATATGTCTCCTTTGGTTTTTTCCACTTCAGGTGTTATTACACCTTCTTTGTTTGTCTCATGCTGTCCCAGAAACCAAAAAGAACTATTTCTTGAAGGTTCATTTTGGAAATTACTGGGCTCACATGGAACCTTCCACAATGAAGTTCCTTTTTGATAAAATCAGACTTGTGAAATATAAGTTCTAAAATATTTTCCTTGATGCATTCAGAGTGGAGAAAAAAAAGAAAGGATGCCTAATTTTCAATCCCTGAAATAAAACAGGGCATCTTTTTAAAAAAGAAAATGCCTAAATAAAATGGATTTATTTTTTTCTTAAGGAGACTTTCCAACAATCCGACATTTGAATTCTTTGGAGTATCTCCTATAGTAAGTTTCCATATGGGATTGCACTGGCAAGAATTGAGGAGTGTGGTTTTCAAGTCTCAGAGTTGATTAGACTTATATTGTTTCATTTACTGATCCAACAGCCAGTTCAGCCTAACAGTCAATCCAGCCCTGCCTCATGTGACTCACAGCTGGAAATCCTACTTGCAAATCCTCAATTTCCACTTCCATATGAAACAGATGGTTCAACAGAGGAATCCGCATTGGGCACTTCAGATGCATTTGGCATCAGAGAGTCCCCATTACACAGGCAACATGCTATATAAAATATTTATTATTTAGTACACACACACACACACACAACCCAATTTGACCTTTTGATTAGAATCACTGCAGACTATGGACCAATATTGCCCTACCTTGGAATAAGAACAAAACACATTTTTATGCACTACTTGGGGAGATGCCAGATCTTTATTATAAACACGGTAACCAACACTTAGTCTCTCATGAGATTTCCTGGACTCTATTTCCTTTTAATCCAATGGGCAGATTCCAATATATCTACTGGACATTGGAGAGGAAACATATTCTCCAAGGTGGTGGAAGAAATTCCTATACCAAATGGAAATTCCTCCATTTGCTTTCCAGGCCTCTTGAAAATAACCACAGGAAGAAATGGGATACAGTTTTACTGAATCCAAATTCTAAAGTACTTTAGCAGATTCTGCAGAATGAAGACAGAAGAAATTGTGACATTCCATTTGAAATAATTGTTAGGATTATGTAAACATGGCTACATTCTTTGGTGACATCTTTGCCATTCTACAAAGCATTTGAGAGGCAAAAAAATTATTGATACTAGTTCCTACCACTTAAGAGGTGATCATCAGCAACTGTAGTAGCCATATCTTTGTTATATAAATTCAGATCATGGTTGTATAAATTTAGCCAAGGACTTCATTACCTCAGAACACTGGGACAAAGCTAAAATGTTAAGGTTTATAAACATAGCAATGATATTGAACCTTGAAGACTGGAAAAAAATGAAAAGGAGTTTGTATGTCCCTATGGTAGATAAATCAAGACTTGGCCAATTCATGATATTTTGATGTTCACATGGCAACTGAAATTATTTTCTTCTTTTCCATCTATTCCCATGCCTTGGCTTCTGTCTGTATTTTTCATCTCCTTTTCAAGGTGAGTGATTTTAGGAGGCACAGTGTTGTGTTAAAATAAGAAGACAGGAGATTATATTCTTCAACTTCAATCACTTGGTATCTATGGCAGGTTACCTAAGACTTTGGATTTATTTTCTCACCTCGAAAATGGGGATAATAATATTTGCTATGTGAGAATCAGATGGAATAATATATGTGGGACTGTTTGAGACTGCTAACCTGTAGTTATAGTCTCTATACAACACCAATACCTACAGAGGTAACTCAAGAGAATCCACAGATAAATTATTAGAATTAACAAAGAGAGTTAAGCAATGTGACTAGAATAATTTCAGTAAACAAGCAAACAAAAAACCCTGAATTTCTTTAAATTTTCAGCCAGGAATTGTCAACTGTAACATTACAAACTGTGCCACTTATAATTATAAAACAATACATAATGTACTCAAGAAAAAGTTATCATATGATGGAATGTGATGTACATCATTATCCAAAGTACATGTATGAAGACATGAATTGGTGTGGAACATACTTTATATACAAACAGAGATATGAAAAATTACGCTCTATATGGATAATAAGAATTGCATTGCATTCTGCTGTCATGTATTTAAAAAAATAAAATCAATTAAAAAAGAAAAAGCTATCAAAATATGCAAGACTGTTAAGTAGGAGAGTTACAACATTCTTAATTATTGAAAGTCATGAAAGAAGTATGAAGTAAATGGGGAGAAATACCATGCTTATGCATATTAAAACATTATATCATTAAAATTATCAATTTTTCTTATTTTTTATAGATTTGATCCAATTCAAATTCCTAACTGATCCCTTTTAATGGAAGTTGACAAGAAAGATTCAAGTAAGGCCAAGATTTTCAACAAATATATGAAGAAATATTCAATATCCCTAGCAATCAGGGAAATGCAAATCAAAACTAAGTTGAGATTTCATCTCACATCAGTTAGAATGGCAATTATCAAGAATACAGCCAGGTGTAGTGGTACATGCCTATAATCAGTGACTTGGGAGGCTGAGGCAGGAAGATTCTGAGTTCAAAGCCATCATCAGCAAAATGAGGCACAAAGCAACTCAGTGAGACCCTGTCTCAAAATTAAAAGTTTTCAAAGGGGGCCAGTTGTGTGGCTCAGTGGCTAAGTGTCTCTGTGTTCAACCATGGGGGGGGGAGAGAGAGAGAGAGAGAGAGAGAGAGAGAGAGAGAGAGAGAGAGAGAGAGAATATGAATGAGAGAATGAATATAAACAATTCTAGCAAGGATATGGGGGGAAAGGTACATTTATACATTGTTGGTGGGATTATAAATTAATATAACCATTTTGGAAAGCAGTATGGAAATTCCTCAGAAAACCTAGGAACCACTATATGACCCAGTGGAAATTCCTTGATTTATCCAAGAGAGCATTCCATAGTAATAGGCAGGTTGATGTTTATAGCAGCACAATTCACAATAGCCAAATTATACACCCAGCCCAGGTATCCTTCAACAGATGAATGGATAAAGAATATATGCTGTATATATGCAATGGAGTTTTACTTAACTAAAACGAAAAATAAAATTGTGGCATTTCTGGTGAATCAATGATACTGGAGGACATCATGCTAAGTGAAATAAGCCAGACTCAGAAACTCAATGGTCAAAAGTTTTCTCTCATATATGGAAGCTAGAGCAAAATAAGGTGAAAAAAGGCAGGATCCCATGAAAAAATAGAGAACAGTGGAATAGAGGAAGGGAACAGAGTGGGAGGAAGGAAGGATGGGAAAAGGGAAGAACTGAGAAATGAAAGTGACCAAGTTATAGTTGTACATAAATGAATATACCACAGTGAATTCTACATTTGTGTATATCTATAAAGCACCAATTAAAAAAAAAACAAATAAACAGGTGGAAGATAGTAAAATCGAGGAAAGAGAATGGGGGAGGGGAGGGGAAGGAAAGAGAAAGTGCTTGGGACTAAAATGGGACCAAATTAAATTCCATGCATGTGTGATTATGTCAAAATGAATCCCAATATTATATATAACTATAATCCACTAATAAAAACACTTTTAAAGGAATAAGGGAATAAAATAGACAAATAAAAAAGATGAAATTAATTTAAAACATTCTAAGTAAAAAAGTGGCACATTACCAGAAAAAGAATGACCAAGATTTTCTGTAAGAGAAAAAAAAAAAAATAGAACCGCCCCACCCAATGTGGTAAGCGTGACAGAATAGACAAAGAAAACTTTGAAAGATAACAGAATTTATCTACTGGATTTGGAGAATTTTAATGTATGATAGGCCTGGCACTTTGGAATAAAGATTTCAATTACCCAATTGGTTTGATCAGTGTGGTAGTTGGGCAAGCTCACTGATACCTCATAAAATCTAGCAGAAGAGGACTCCTTTTGCATATCACAGAACAAGTGAGCACTTCTCAGATATCAAACATCAATCCTCCATTACAAAGACAATTGTGACAACTTTGTAATATGTTCAACATCATTAATTCAGAAAAAGAATGTTCACTAATTCGTAAATGTATTCTATCTTAAAATAGAAGAGTCATTTTGCCTTGAAAAATGAAATATATGATAAATATTTAATAATTTTTTACATATTCATAGGCTCCCCCTATATTTTTTCTGGCGGTTATCCTTAAAGCAGTGCCAGTGATAATTAGAGGAATACAGTTGTTTGCTCTGAGACCTAATCAAACGTGTGGGATGAAATAGAGATTTTATACTACCAAGTTAATATAATTGTTAATAGACTATCACAATATGTGGTAGTCACAGTTAGAACCCTTTCCATAGGTGCTGATTAACCTTGGAGGTCCTTCTAAACTGTGAAAGGTTAGAGATCTTACCCTATTTGCAAGCTAACAGGCCTTTCTACCACCGTTTCATTGATGCTGGCAAAAGACAGGAGATACCTGAATCAAACAAAGGACAGTGTATTACTCAAAGCATTTGTAGTAGCCAAAGTATCGTCATTTGCTCTAGTTCCTCAAAGATCCAGTTTCCACAGGGTGACCTAAAGATCAGGCACTCAGCTCACACAATGAATTGCATTATAGTAGAATAATACTGAGGTTAGGGAGCCTAAATCTTTTATAACAGATGGCAACCCTATCTAACCTTCCTCCCCAAGGGAGACAAAGGTTATACTTTTTATTATTATACTGGAAAGCAAACATACCTGCTTTTACTCTTTCTCAAGGCAGTATCTGGCCACGGGAACATTCTGGATCACAGGGTAGGTTAGAAATGTAGGGAAGGTGAGGACCCAGATGAGCATGTACATAACACCTGCCTCATCATTCTTCCTGGCATATTTTTGATTTAAGTTGTACAGAGTTTCAGCAGAATGGAATCTGGTTTCCCACAACAGCAACTAACTAACACCTTTACTGGTTTTCCTCCTTCTCCCATCTTACCTCCTTATTCCCTCATTCTGATCCTGGGATCAACCCTCAAATAAAATGCCTATACGCAGTTTCTGGTCCCAGTGTCTAGGTTTTGGGAAATCCATACCAAGATACACAGCCCAAAGAAAAAAACTCATGACAAATTTTCATGACTAACATCTTTACTTTGTGATGTGTAGACTTGGCCTCAAAAATGGAAAGAAGCCATACTTGGTAGTAAACATCTTGGTAGAAAAAGATAATCTTTCCCCTAATAGGATGGCTCCTGATTCAGAGTTACCATGATTCAAATCTTCATTCAGGTCGGCTTCTAGTTGGATTAAAGTGAGATGATCCTAATCTTGATGGAGTTTAACCTTCTGCAATAGATTTGATAGGTCTACCAAGGACTAGCAAGGTGGCAGGCCAGGGAATGAGGTCATTCTTTAGAAATATGCCTCAGCCTCTTGCCACTCCAATACTTTGAAATGCAGCAGGGAAAGAACAAGAAATTCTTTTGGCATAAGCCAGTGAATCTAAGACCCACTGTGTGTAAACATACAAATTGCTTGTGGGTTACTAGAGCTGGCAACAATGCCTGACTCAGGATATTTGCCCTAGGGCTCCTCTTTATGGTATTCTTCAGCCAAAGGAGTACATTTTGGAGTAGTACCAACTAAACTGTATATCTTTCAAAAAATCGACTACATCTTTCTAAGATTTGCTTTTTCCATTTACTAAATAGTGGTGATAATATCTACATCTCATGGTTTTGCATGGATTATATATGATAATGTACGTCAAATTAATACCACAGGTGTCTATTTCTTTCATTTTGCAAGCATTTATTGAGTGTTGTGCATGTGCTTGGCAGTATTCTCAGAGCCTAGGACACAACAGTAAACAAATCAGACAAATATTCCTGTCCTCATGGAGCTTAGATTCAAACAAGAAGAACTATAAAATAAAAAGTAAGTCTAATACACAAATTTATACTGTTTGGGACATTAGATGGTGATAAATACTAGGGAAAATAAGAAGTAGAGCAGACTAGGGAAGCATTAAGAAGGAGTGGCATGGGGTGGGACAGGGCAGCATATATTACCCACTAAGGTGACCAGAGTAGGCCTTAATAAGGCTGAGATTAGAGAAAGTACAGACTTACCTGGGAGATACTGCATTTTCAGTTCCCAACCATTGCAATAAAGTGAGTCACATGACTTTTTTATTTTTGGTTTCCCAATATATATGAAAGTTATATTGACACTATACTGCAGTCTATTCAGTGTTAATAGCATTAGGTCTAAAAAACTATGTGCCTCTCTAATTAAAAATATTTTATTGATAAACCATGTTAATGACCATTTGAGTGTTCTGAAAAAAATGAAATCTATAGACTTGTTTAACGCTGCCACAAATCTTTAATCTGTGAAAAACAAAATATTTGTGAAGCACAACAAAATGAGGTATGCCTGCACTTGAAGAAGAGGCGAGTTGGAGCATTCACATTTGGAGAAAGAATGTTCTAGGAAGATGCATTAATATACATTAAATGTCATCCATTAGCCACCTTCATAGTGGTCTTTCAATTGGATTGAACAATATTAACAATAATAATAAGAAAAAGCATGGTAAACATTTATATAGTGACCATTGTATGCCAAGTACTACTTAGTTTTCTCACATATTCACTAAATTCATTCTCATAGGAACTCTTTGACATATGCACTATACTCTTTTTGGGGACGACAAAAATGAAGCAGAAAGAAATTAGTAAATTTGTTGAATTTCACACTGTAAGTGAGTGGGGGAGGGAGGATTTAAATAAAACATTCTGACTCAAGTATTGAGTGTCCAACTACTATCCATAATGCTTTTCTTTAATCAAAGGAGAGTTGAGGGGGCACAGAAAAGGTTTCCTGGGGTAAGGGAAGAATGTAGAGAGATGTCTGGACCACAAAAGAGCCATAGGGATTTGTGGAGGGATCTTGCTATTGTTTTGTGGTGATTATTTCAAAACAATCATAACAAATTATCTACTTGCACACTTAAAATAGATGCAATCTATTATACATAAATCATTCCTCAATAAAGTGGATTTTTAAAAGGGGTTCTGCAGCCGGGCATGGTGGTGCACACACCTGTAATCCCAATGGCTTGGGAGGCTGAGGCAAGAGGATTGTAAGTTCAAAGTCAGCCTCAGCAAAAAGCAAGGCACTAAGCAATTCAGTGAGACCCTGTCTCTAAATAAAATACAAAAAGGGCTGGGGATGTGACTCAGTGGTTAAGCTCCCCTGGGTTCAATCCCCAGTACCAAAAAAAGAGGGGGGAGTTCTGAAAAGATTAGTTTTGCATATTTTGAAATCACCAATTCTATTCATCCTAGTCACCCTACAGAATATCTGCTTTATTTAGCCATGTTCCTAACTCATGGGCTAAGTGTGATTTATGTCTTTTGTCCTAACTCTGTTATTTCTCCTTGAAGTATAACTTATGTAGACTATTTATCTATCCACAAAATTCAGGCTGGGTACTGCATTTAACGAGTTAGTAGCCAATAAATTTGACAAAAAAAAGTGTGTAATAGTTTCTCTTTGTTCACTGCTTGCAGTAGGCAGAAGTCTAAGATGGCCTACAAGATCCCTACTTACCATAGTGTAAACACCCAGTATAACTCTTTTCCATGAATGTAGGCAGGATTTTGGATAAGATGGGACAGTCTCTCCCTTGACAACCTTATATTATATGGCCAAGGTGATGGGGTATTTTCTCCCATGAAGACACTGCATTATATAAGACTCCATAGTAGCTAACTGGAAAGAGATTCTCCATATTGTGAGAGCACCTGTGGAATGATCACATGGCAAATGAACTCTGATTTTCTCTAGGAGGAATAGAGTAAAGCCCCTGGCTAACAGCCAGCAGTTCTACAATGGCATAAAATTGGATTCTGCCAATAGCATAAACCTGCAAGGAGATCCTGAGCTCATGACCTGGCTGATACTTTATTTGCTGCCTTGTATGACCCTGAGTAGAGGATCCAGTTTGGTGTGCCTGAACTCCTGACCCACAGAACCTGTGAGATAATCTATGCACACTATTTTTTAAATGTTTATTTTTAGTTGTAGTTAGACACAATACCTTTATTTTACTTATTTATTTTTGTGTGGTGCTGAGCATCGAACCCAGGGTCCCGCACATGTGAGGAGAACACTCCACCACTGAGCTACAACCCCAGCCCAATGCACACTATTTTAAATAACTACTTATGGTATTTTATTATGCATCCATAGAAATTGAACACATTGCTTCTTAAAAACATTTGCTCACTCATTTGATATTTATTGAGATCCTGCTATGTATACTACCCAAGGGAGCTTCCTTGGATGGAAAGTTCCACCACATTTGCCTTGGTTTGACCGAATTATTTTTAAGTGCTCCCCTCTTTGTTCCTTGTACAATTTACTATGGGGGCTAGAACACAGTTCTAGAGGCTAGACTGTCTGTGTTCAAGTCCCAGTTCTATAGCTTACTAGCTGTGTGACTGCAGGTAACTTATTATTTCTATGTGCCTCTATTTCCTCATTTACAAAATGAAGATAAGAGTATATTCTACTCCATTTAACTGAGTATGTTAGTCAGGACAAGTTAAGTTACACTGCTTAAGAATTTAGCCATGTAACCTCTGTGGCTTAATTAATCAAAAACATTTTTTTTTCAGTGATGCTAGAAGTTCATGTAGATTTTGGAGGAATCTGCTTCTCAGTTACTCACAGACTCCAACTGATGGAGGGTCCTCAAGCTGAGATGCCACCAATTTAACATATGGCTTAGACAGAGCTGGGGGTTCATTTACTACGTCAGCCAGGAAGGAATACATGCTACTTCCATTCACACACCATGCTGAAATCCAGTCACATAATCCAAACTAAGAAGTTTTTCACTTGAATACCCAAATGCTAGCACATTTGCTGGGCACACTATACAAGCTCAAAGATGCTTTGCTTACTGAATAACTATGAATTAGGTGGTGGACTGAACAGATTTACCTTGCTGAATTTTCTTCCCCAGACCTCTCTAAAGTACAGATTTTTTCATAACCATCACAACCAGGCTTTGGAAACACATTTCAAGGATGATGAAACAAACACATTATCTTGTGTACAGGACAGCTCAGCAGAACATTATCAAAAAAACCACATTCCTATCTCCTAGACAAAGAATGAAGCTGAAAGATGTGACTGGAGTTTAGATTTCTGCAGGCAGCACAGCTTCCCTGCTGCAGGCTCTCTTGGCCAAGAACCAGGGGCCCCTGTCAAGGAGAAACAGATCAGGTCTGACCAGAACTGGCCAGAAAGGACACCCTGCAGATAGCCTGCAATCCAGGGCTAGGAGGGAGGCTGAAGGTGGGACAATAGCATCTCTGGAAGCCAAAATATTTTCTTTTCCCCCATTGCCAACTTGCAGGGAAGGAAATTAAAGCGAACCTGCTTTCTTAATTTAGGGTGAGGATATTTTCCATATTTTCATAGAGATCTTTTATTTATGAGACACAAAAGGAACCAAGGGCATACAGAAAGAAACAGTGTCTACTGGCCTTTAACACACGGTAGGCTACAAATTTCCTTCTTCTGCTTAGAAAGGGGTTTAAAAAAAGAAAGACCAACTTGTAAAATCACATACATCTAATTTCCTCTGGTGTGTGAGGTCAAGAGATGTGACCTGAGCTGAGTCACATCTGGGCAAAAGGGAACTGCCCCATCTCTACTCCACCCACAGCAATGCCCTCTCCTTAAAAAATCCAACTATGTTTGTTCCAGATTAACATCAAGCCTCAGGATGATGTGGGAAAATGACCTTTGCTTTATTTGTATGGTGTAGTAATGGCGTCCTTGTGATTTTCCTTCCTAACCATCCCAAATTTATTTCAGCTGTGGTGAAGGATCAACACAACAGGAACATAGAAGTGCTTTTGTAGTTTAATGACTCCATCAAGAAAGAAAATATCACAATCTATCACAATCATGCTGTGTTTGAGGATCCATCCTAAATTGATTAATTGGAATGTTATACTGAGATTTAGGATGTCATTCTGAGATCCAAAATCTCAGAAAACAGCCATTTTTCCTTAAAACAACTACAAAGCCTATAGTGTGAAAGGTATTCAAATTTACGGTGTTTCGTGACAAGCATTCTAGGATATATTTACTTCTAACTTTTTAACCAAAATACCTATGATGAGACAACACAGTACCAGAAAATGTTGGATCTCTGCTGATGCTTTGCTTGACCCTCCCAGGCATTTCCACTAACTGCATGGCCAATTGAAATGGCTTTTAAAGTATAGTGGTAGAGTCCTGGACAGTATGTGAGAATAAATTTGTCTATCTTTTCTCTCCAATCTGTCCCATGGTTAAGAAATGGATAGTCTCTCCTAAAGGGGAAAGAGGAGGGATTGGATAAGGGAAGGACAGTGGAATCAATCTGACCTAACTTTCCTATTTACCCATGTGAATATATTATAGTAATTCTCACCTTTAAGTATATTCATAATGCATTAACTAAAAAACTATAATAAGGGTTGGGGTTGTGGCTCAGTAGTAGAGCACTTGCCTAGCACATGCTAGGCCCTGGATTCAATCCTCAGCACCACATAAAAATAAATAAAATAAAGGTACTGTGTCCAACTACAACTAAAATAAATAAATAAATATATTTTTAAAAAACTATAAGAGCAGAAAGATCAAAACAGTAGAGGGAAGGCAACGGGGGAGGAAAGGAAGCACTGGTGACTGAATTAGCATGAAAATCCATGCTTTTATAATTTTATCAAAATGAATCCTAATGTTATTTAAAATCAACCAATAAAAAATCAGGACAGCCCTCTTTCTACTGTATGATGGTGATCTTTAGCTATCTCCAATCTGTAGCATTAGTAGATTTCTATCTTGCTGCATCAAGTTCAGGACTGCAGCATCTGCAGGACACCTGAGCAAAGTGGAAGTTGGTGTTAGGGAAGTGGGAGGCCTTTCTGTCACAGATGTTACAAAACATGCAAATGTAGCTGCCCTGAATTTCATTACAGGTGCCAGGAAAAAGAAGGGTGTGTGTGTGTGCAGAGGGAAGAATAGAAAAATGGAGAGATTCCATAAGAAAGCATAATCATAATTTAAATATTGATTCCATACTACATTTCACTCAATGAGTATGTTTCTCCAGGAGTACTCATGGGAGTATTCCCATTCCTCCCAAGTTAGCACAAGTATATTCAGTTGGTATCTTATCTCTGTTTCTCACAGAGAGAACATCTTGCCAAGCTGAACTGGATTTACTATTCAAAGTCATGCACTTTTTAAAGATAACATGGCCAACTACTCTGTACACATCCAAAGATCCTGATCAGCTCCATAGTTAGAAAACACTAGCAGTGTTGAGAAGGAGAGGTGGAAAATTCCATTTTGGTTGGGCAGAACAGTATGTTGTCAGTAGATTTGACATCTGACTTTGAGTTGGGACCCAAATGGATGAAAGTGATAACCAAAAGTTGCTCAGAGAAAGGATATGACCAGCATCCATGTGAGCAGAGTGCTCATTCAGAGTGCTTAGACATAAGATGATATTATTAATTTATATAGATGGACTGTTGTTTGTTCGCTCTCCCCTTATTCCTTGGTTAGATAATCTCACCATCATTTGGAAACAGTAATGTATCCAGACAAAATATTTTCATTTTCTAACCTCTCTTTTCCCTGGGAATTGCAAAGTCACCATATTCTGGCCAATGAAACATAGACAGCACTGTGGGTGAATTTCTGAGAAGGTTCCTAGCCTGACCCTTTAAAGAACTTTCTCAGATATCTACTAATACTGCCACTTCCTCCTATATCTGTAATGTGGTCATGATTAATGCCACAATAGCAACCATATAAGACCAGGAAGTACCCTTTATGAGAAAGACATGTGCTAGGAAGAAGGAAGAAGGAGACTAAGGAATCTGAGTCCTAACTAAATATGGAGGTACCATTCCAACTCCTTTAAGCAAGAAAACAACCGGCAATCTTTTAAACTTATGATTATTTTGTATTTTGGGACATATACAGATAAGCCTTATTCTCATTTACATAATGTTTAAATGTAAATTTAATTCCACCTTAAGATATAAGATGTATACCCTCTTTATTGCTCTCAATAGATCACAGTAGAACTTCCTCCCAAAGAGGAACACTTACCAATCTATTGTTTCACCCCCAGATAAGCAGGAATTGCTTAATTCTCTGTATTTTTCATACTGCATCCAATACAGATGTATACTGCTAAGCTTTTCCTGTTCAGCATTTTAAGCTCATGTGATTAATTTCAGCTGTAGTCTGAAGCATAAGGACATGAAAACTGAAACTAAATCACAGATAAATGCAAAGTGCACATAACAATATATCAAAAGGCAAAAAATAAAAATAAAAAATAAAAACCAGGTGCCCTAAAGCTCACACAAATATTCATGAACTATAATTAGAGAAGGAAAGGCACAGGATGTTCCTACCTATTTATAAAATTAACAAACCTTGAGCAAATCCTTTTTATTCTCTTATCTCCAGTAATTGCCCAATAAATTCAACTGCAAAGCCAAAGAATTTGCCAATCTCTCCTTTCACAACTTTATTCCTCATTGCGTTCACTGCTCATTTTCTTTAACATTTCATCAGACGTTCCTTAGACCTTCCTTTAGATTGACTCTTTTTTAAACTATAACAAGCCTCATATTCAGAGAAACACCAACATTTATGAGCAATTTGACTTCTACTTTTTCCCATCAATTAGCTTAAATGGAACACTGATGGTCATCTCTTTCAGATATGTGAGTTGGCAAATGCTTTAAAAAGTAGCATAGCAAATGATCTGGCTTCCCATCAATACCCAATCTATTTATAGCAGTTAGAATTGGCTTTCAATTCCAGAACAATCCTCCAACTGCACCACTTTTCTGTCATGTTCTTTTCGGTTTCTCAATCCTGTTTGCCAGTTCACTATACATACTCTGCATTATTCACTTTTCACCAGGTTTCTAACCTCATAACTATCAATGCCATTGCAAAGTCAGATTTATTGGTCCCACTCCTTTCCTACAGAACTTCATTCTCTTTTTCATCTGTTTAAATATAAGTATGATAATATCCAATTATTGAGCTAGTTGTTACTGTGTGAACGTGGGCTTTGCATGCAACTCTAATTTTGATCTGTCAATACTTGAATGAAGTAAGAACCATAGGAAATAAGGAAACTGACTCAGAAAAGTTATATAATTTGCTAAAGTTCCCAAGACACTTCCAGTTTTTGCTCCAACCTTCAATCTCAAGTAGTGCTCTCCAACAGAACCATGATGTAAACCACATATGTAATTTAAAATGATTTAGTAGTCAGATTAAAAATGTAAAAATTAGTAGAAATTGATTTTAACTATATATTTTATCTAACCCAAATATTCCAAGTGATCTCATTTCAACATGTAGTCAATATTTTAAAAATATTACTAATAAGATATTTCACATTGTTATAGCTCATCTCAAATTTGGACAATACACTTTCACTAAAAATACTTAATCCGGATTTATATTCCATAAAATGTATGGTTGAAACAGTACATTCACATAGCCAAATTGTTCCCAATATGCTTAAACATTTTCTAAAAATTGAACACAGCACCAGTTCTTGTAAGTTTAAATTGCACTTCATTACAATTAGATAAAATTAAAATCAGATTATCTGTTCCACTAGCCACATGTAAAGAACTCGGAAGCCACATGGAGTCAATGGTTGACATGTTGAACAGCATACATCTAGATCTAGGAATGTGCCCTTCCAGACAAACTCTACTACATTTTCCTACTTGTACCTATGCAATGAGTAAGTCTCTTCCTTTCCCCTCATGATAACTGATCACTTCCTATCTTCTGAGGCCCAGCTGAAATGCCTCTTTTCACACTGAGACTTTCTTGATCCACTCAAAAGGAAGGAAGCTGTTCCTCTGAATTACAGACCATTTTCTCTGGGCCTCTTGAATGGCAATGATCACATTTCTCTTTGTATAATAGACATTCTGTATTACCATCTTTGAAAACCCATAAAAGGGCTAACTCAAAATTGTGAAAGAAATAAATATGTTTGTATGAACTATCCCAAATTATTGGTGACAGAAATATTAAAATGAGACAAATCTAAACCATTGAAATGAACTACTTACTCTCCACAAACAAAACCAGAAGAATAAAATAATTTTCGTAAAAAAATTAAAACTACAATCTCTTTTATATCCTTATATAAATTGAGAAAGAATATAGAGGAAAGAAATTTTAATGTACCTAATTTTTGTAAGTTTTATAAAAGACATATTTGTCTCACAAAACAAAGGGCATTTTTTAGTGTAAGTAGATATAAATGCTTCCTGCAGTAAGGTATAATAAATACCCAGACAAACCTTCCATGGAAAACAACTAGAAATGTTGGATAACATATCTTAAAACTCTATTAAAGATATGCATGAGTGGGCAAGAAAGTAAGAAACACTTAGGTCTCAAAATAATCAGAAAGGACTTTTTAGCCCTATAGCCACTTTAAAGTCACTTGTTGAACCTTGTAAACCTAAATGCTAGTTTTCCTGTCTTAACAGCACTAAGAGGACAAAATGCAAATTCCAGATTTGTCCACAGTGGAAAATTGAATGGGATATTCCTTTCATAATACTAAGACTTCAAAAAGTATATGCTTGTGGTGAGGGTGAACACCCCTCCCTTCAACCAAAGGCAGAAAAATTTGCTACCTCAAACCTTGCCAGTGGAAACAACTTAACATTCATCCACAGAAGAATGGGTATATTGTGAGATATACAGTGAAAACAAATGCCTCAGATCAAAAAGAAGCTGTAGATTGCATATAAATTCAACATTGTGGTTCAAATTCACAATATAATGATAAACAAAATAATTAAACATAAAAACACACACTGTAGGTTTCATTTATGTAACATACAAAAATAATAATACATGGTGATGGAGGTGAGAATATAAGAGTTGGGAGGGGGTTAGAAAATATGACTATGCACAAGAGAGGCTACAGGTTTACAGGGATCTATTTCTTGATGAGAATGGAAGTCACTTGACTATTGTTACTTGGTGAAAATTCATTAAGCTGTAAACTTAGAATATTTATACTTTTGTATATATATTTCATTATCATGAATCAGTCATGTGAAGGATACTTTTGAAGAAACTGTGCTGAATGCTGCTCATCCTCAGCTCCTGCATTTCACAGTAATATTTCCTAAATTCTTCTGTCTTCACTCTTTCATTTGCTTCTCTTCTACCTGTTCCTTCAAATTTGGCACATTCACTTGTTCCAGCCTTGATCTTATTCCTTTGTAAATAATAAATTTTATTTGATCCCTTCTCAAGTATTTCATAAAAGCAATATTTTTAAAAGAACATTTATATGAGATGGACAAGGATGGTAAAAATATTAATCAAGTGGTATATGTTTAGTAGCTGAAATACCTAAAATATCTGAAACGACTTTTAGAAAACCTTTTCTAATAATTTATTTTCTTTCTAGTTTAAGACAATTTCCTCCCAACAAAATCCCAAACATAGAATTAATGCATATGTAATATCTAATGAAAAAAAGAGGAAGTAATAAAAATTTAGTTATATCATGATGCTATGGAATAAATGTTTGTGTTTCTTTAAAATTCTTATATTGAAGGCCTAATACTCAAAATAATGGTATTTGGAGGTACGGCCTTTGAAGAGGGGATTAAGTCATGAGGGCTCCAGAATCATGAATGGGATTAGTGTCTTCAAGAGAACATACATGACAGAGATGGGAATGATCCATCACAAGAGTAAAGGCAGCCATCTGAAAGTCAGTACACATCAAACCTGCTGACATCTTGATCTTGGGTTTCCCGCCCTCCAGAACCAGAAATAAGTATTTATTAAGTAACCCAAGCTATGGTATTTGTTACAAAAGACTGAAATGGCTAAGACTCGAGGATATTTACATCTTATGGAATGTAATGTCTTTGAAGAGACTATATCCAGCATTGTATGAAGAGAATTTGTCCACAAATTAGACCTTTTTTATTGGACAAAAGATAAAAAATATGTTATTAAGAATAAATTACTCAATGTAGTTTTTAATACAATTCTATTTTTATTCTAAGAAATTACTAATTACCAATCCTTTTTTTGGTACTGAAAATTAAACTCAGAGGCACTGAACCACTGAGCCACATCCTCAGCCCTTTTTTGCATTTTATTTATTTATTTGGCTATTTATTTACTTATTTTTTGGTACCAGGGACTGAACTCAAGGGCAGCTTATTTTGTATTTTATTTAGAGACAGGGTCTCACTGAGTTTCTTAGTGCCTCACTGTTGCTAAAGCTGCTTTGAACTCGAGATCCTCCTGACTCAGTCTCCTGAGCAGCTGGGATTACAGGTGTGTGCCACTGCACCTGGCACTACATTCTTTTTAAATTCTACTGTTATAACTGACTTATTCTGTACAAGTCTAAACCAATTTGATGAAAAAAAAAACCCAAGTACCATAACACATTCAAATGAGTGTGCACATTCATAGAATGCTGAGTCTCTGTGTTAGTTAGATTTTCCTCACTGTGACCAAAATACAAGAACAACTTAGAGGAGGAAAAAGTTTATTTTGAGCTCAGAGTTTCAGAAGTCTCAATCCATGTTCAGCTGGCTCCCTTGATCTGAGCCCAAAGTGAGGAAGAACATCATGGCATAAGAGCATGGTAGAGGAAAGCTGCTCACCTTTTGGCTAGGAAGAAGAGAGAGAGAGGAGGAGCTAGGGGATATGATATAATCCACAAGGGCATGTCCCCAGTCACCTAACTTCCTCCCATCACAGCCCCATCTGCCAACAGTTATCACCCAATTACTCTATTCAAATTATTTATCTATCAAGCAGATTATTTCATTGATTACGTTATAATTTTCATAACCCAATTATTTCACCTCATTTCTGCATTGACACAGAAACATTTGGAGCACCTCCTATCCAAACCATCACAGTCTCCTAAGGAGTCTCTAACCTCAAATATCTTGTGGATTTGTAGCAACTCTAATCTACTAAGAAATAGGCTGCAACTCTAAGTGAAAATTACCTCTTCATACCCTAGGAATTAAGGTCCAAGCGTGGGAGGATGTAAAGTATTGGGTCTCCACACAAGTTGAACACATGCCTATATAGAGGGAAAGGAATGAGGGTAAAAGAGCAAGTTATCCCAGTGTTCCTCTCATTGGTAAAATTCCCATTTGCTCTCGGTAAGAGTCAGTTCCCATAAGCCAGTAGTGCTCTACCTGTGAGGCAGGAGAGATAAATGGGCACATCTCTTCCATTTTATGGGATTATTTTCCATAGTAGAATAAGTGTCTGTGTTATACAAACAGAAGGAAGCAACTCCAGATGCAGGATAACTTCTTTTACCATGATAAATACGATGTGAATGAAGTAGGGAAGTGGGCATAACTGCAGTTGTATAGCATGTTATGTACACATTATAGGTTGTATATGTGTAGCTATCTGGCTAGTCAAGCAAACACTAAAAGTAAACATCATGCTCTGAAATTTCAAAATGCAATGCTGTTTAAAGTTGGAAAATAAATGATGAAGTTAAACCAATTCCCAAATGTCTTTTCCCCAGATACTTCCACAATTCTAGTTATCAAGAGTTTTCATAGCTCATTTCCTCACAGGTCCTTTCATGATTTTATCAGAAATGACTGTTGATGGATTCCCTTGTGAAAGTGCTCCATTTGGACAAGTTAAATGAGTAAACCTGGTTAAAAAATATATTCACCAAGAGCCTCTGGGCCTAAGGTACAATTTCCAAGAGCCCAAGCATTCTTGGCTACTTGTAAGTATTATTGGAAGGCAGTCAAAACAAACACTCTGTTTGCCTGATCTTCAGCAAAGAAAATATCAGCCTGTGTGAGCTAATGTGGATGTTATTTTAGAATTAGCTTTGCTGCCATTTCAGGGTAGCTAATACCATTGTCCTCAATTCAAAGCCATTTGAACTGAGATTTAGAAGGCAAACTACAAAACTTGTGACTTGGAGTATTCAAGAAAAAAATCATATATGAGCAAATTTGGCCCAGTCATGCAGTAGACTTTCTCTTAACTTACTGAGGTATTTGGATTGTGGAAGAAATTGAAAGATTGATAGAAACAGCAAGGGCTGGCTTTACTGGGCAGCAACTGGAAAATTGCATAGGACTTTCCATTCAACAGGCCCCATGATGAGTACAATTCTCTGCTGCTGCCATCTTGAAATTCTCAACAATCTTGAGCAATGGGTACTACATTTTCATTTTTTTTCCCTGGGCCTCACGTATTGTAGCAATCCTGGAAACAGCAATACAGATTTACTTCTTTCTTCTTAGATATATTTCCATCTTGTTATTTACATATACAGAGTACTTTATTCATATTAAATAAAAAATTTGAACCTTAGAAGCTGTATCTTGGAAAGGTGTGCTCTACTAGAAGCATAACAAATAGGAAGAAGAAATGGAATACAAACAAAATAGACACCAAGTATAGGGTATATACAGGAATGCTCTGTATAACCTTTGAAACATTTATATAAATCTAAAATTATTCAAATATAAAAGACCAGCTCATCATCAATTTAAAAAATAAAATAGGAATTTTAAAAAGATAATGGTAAAATAACTAAAAACAAACCATACACACATAAAATTAAAGATAAAAAGAAATAGGGAAAACAGTAGAATGGATTAAACAAAACTTTCCTATGTTCATATATGAATACACAATCAGTGTAACTCCATATCCTGTACAATCACAAGAATGGGATCCTAATTAGAATAAGTTATACTCCATGTATGTATATATGTCAATAGTAACACTACTGTCATGTATAATTAAAAAGAACCAATAAAAAAGATAAAAAATAAATTATAATATTATAATAAGAACTAAATTAAACAAAAATTAAAAATATAAATTGGTCTGAGGATGCAGCTCAGTGGTAGAGTGCATGCCTAATAGGCACAAGACCCTGGAATCAATTTTCAGTACCACACACACACACACACACACACACACACTAAAATAGAAATTGCAAACTTCAAATCATAATGTTATTATTTTTAACTACTAAAAAATTTAATCAAAATATTTTGATGAGGCAAAAACATGCTTAAAAATCAATAGTTTACTTTCAGATAGATTTATTAAGAAATGTGCCTTAACTCTGTGTCTGCATGCATGTGTGCATGAATAAATTATGACATTTTGCTAAAAAATACTATAGAAACCCTCAATACATGATAAACCATATTCTATTTTTGCACGGAAAGATTTAATTTCCTAAAGATATCAGTCTTTCCCAAATCAATATGTCTTTTAAATTCTTTTTATAATCTGAGAAAAAAATAATGTAAAGAAAAGGTCTTTGTCATTCTCAAGGGGGTGGTGCAGGAAAACATCCTAGGGGAAAGGCAAGGTCACAGTCTGCCCCTGAGAACCAGGGACACAGGGCCCGTTTTAGACTGAGGCTGAACCAGGTCAACAGTGTCTTAATAAACTTAAAAACATGTTTAGTGAGTGCCTCTTATGTGAGCACACTCAAAAGGTGTTATGGTTTACAGCAGGGAGAATGTTCCCTGTCCTAGTCCCCGAGAAGTGTTCATGTGGGCAGGAGAGAGAATTTAGCTATGGCTGTAGGGTGAGGCAAAGTAGGTGAACAAAGCTGAGGTGGCAATCTCAAGCCATGGTGGCTGAGGAAAGAACTTTTTACTTTCTAAACAGAAAAGGAAACAAGACATGGAGTTAAAAATTGGAGGTAAGGAGTCTGAGGTAGTAATAACAAGAGATAGTAGCATAAAAAGGGCTTGCTATTTATCAAGTGTTCAATGTCTTAAATCTACTTTTCTCATTCAGTCAACATAAAACTCTAATAAGTTAGGTACTTTTATGATCTTTATTTCACAGATGAAGTAACTGTAACTTGGAACAAGTAAGTCACAATTCCAGACTTAAAAATAAAAAATAAAAACTAGTAATGTAATAATGGGTAGATCCAGGGTTTGAAGCCATTAATTCATTCATTCATCCATCAGTTAATTTTGGTCTAGGCATTATTCTTATGGCCATAAATAGAGTAGTGAACAAGATATAAGTCATATCTCTTTCACTGCTTTCTTGGGAGATATAGTCAAGAGAAGTTTAAGTATAGAGATAGAGAATTTTAAAAGCAAAAAATAAATAAAAATCCTTAACTTTTGCACTATTGACATTTGGGGAAGGGCAATTCATTATCATGGTGACTATTGTGAGTAGTGTCAGATGTTTAGCAGCATTCCTGACCTCTACCTACCACCTTGATGCCAGTAGCATTCCTTACCCAAGTTGTAAGAACAAGAATATTCCCAGGAATGTCCAAATATGTTAGGGGAAGCAAAAATCACTACATGTTAAGAACACTTGAAACAAGTGAAAGTAATTTGCAGGTAGCGATGAGTAATACGAAGAAAATAATATTGGTTGATGGATAAGGACAGATGGAGAGGTGCAACTTTAGACTGCAGGGTCACTCAAGATTATACCAAGGAGTACACATTGATAAGTGGGTGCAGAGTTCCAGGCAGTAGAAACAACAAGTGAAAAGGTCCTGAGGTACGAAGAAGTTTTGTGTGTTAAAGGAATATAGAGAAAGCAGAGTGATTGAGGTGTGATGGAATAGGAAGCCATATTGTAGAGTTCATATCATAACAATTTGTGTTTTATGACTTAAAAGATAATTTGGTTGCTCTCTGGAGAATGTTTGGGGATAACAGGAGTAAAAGGAGAGATATGATGGGAGCTGGAATAGGTATTTAGTGGAGTAATTGGAGAGATGTTGGACAGATATGTCATGTGCTGACATAGAGCTGAGAGGCCTTACTGATAAAACTGGGTGTGGACAAGTTCCCCTTTCCCATTTTGATGTCTACCAAGTTGGGTCTCACTTTCCATATTCTGCTGGAAGATCATCCCTGCCTCCAAGTGGTCCAGACTTGTCACATTTCTGTTTGAGCTCAATCTCTAATTCTTGGTCCCCCTCTGTACCTTCATCTTCTTGTAAGTCATCCCAACCTCTACCCTAGTCAGCTCCATGGCCAGCATCCTCATCTGTTACTGTCCCCACCATTCTCTCACATCTGCTTCCCCTCCAAACACTGCCAGCATTCTAACTCTCTTGGGAAATAAAGCTGAACATTCTGTTTCTATGAATATAGAAATCCACTATCTCCATTGTGAATTCCAGAGGAAAGCCTAAGGGGGTTCTCAGAGTCATTTTATGAACAAAAGATATGGTACATGTAGAGGTCAGAAATGCAAGAAAGAGGACTGACTTTCATTCTAACAATTCTATGTAGTAGCCCAAGGATGGACATTTAAACAGTGATTTTCCCAGCACAAATTCTTATAGGGAGTTGAATTTTCTGCCATAAAACAAGAAATGTTCAAGTTCTAACTCCTAGTATCTGTGACCTTATTTGGAAATAAGTATTTGCAGATACAATTCAATAAATTAAGATAGACACATTGTATTAGGGTGGATCTTAAATCCAATAACTTGTATCCTTGCCAAAAAAAAATGGTGAGGACACTTACAGGCACAAGATCACACAGGAAAGTAGCCCTTGTGACAATGGAGGTAGAGGTTGAAGGAACATAGTTGCAAGCCAAGGAATATCAAGGACAGCAAGGAGCCACTGGAAGCTAGGAAGAAGCAAGAACAATCCTCCACTAGAGCCCTCAGAGGGAACACAACAACCCTGCCCATACCTTAAGTTTAGACTTCTGGCCTTTGAACTTAAGGGCAAAGTTTTCTGTTGATTTATATCACCCACTTTGTGGTCATTTGTTTTTGTAGCCCTAGAAAATAAATACAATGCTCATTTGGACAGTTTGGAGTAACATAACATCGTATCTACATGTGGATTTTTTGCTGAAAAGCTATTGGCAAAGAGTCCTTGAACAATCAGGGTCAATATGATGAAGAGCACCAGCAGCTCAGCCTTTGGGGTTCCAGTTGTACCATACATGTGTCCTGATGAAACTATCTTCTCAATATTCCCTATACCTGAACACTAGACCTAGGTTGCTGGTGCCCAGAATCGTGGAGATCAATATGCATGCCCTGGGCCCTGAAACCCAAGGTCTATCACTGAGGAGGCCTCAGTAAAGGCTGACAGAGCTTCACATGTTCTGATGGATCCTTCTACAAGCTGTAAGCTCAACAGGCATGCACCTCTCCAAAAATACTTGGCATGGTCTTCTACCCTCACACCACGCCAGACTCAGTCTTGCCTACTGTCATTTCTTCGGGTCTCCACACCTCATTATCTACAGGTGAGAACTATTTGCTATTTACATCTATCTCCCTCTCCGCCCAATGGAAATTTAAATGGGTACATAAATACCCTCAAATCATAAAGGGCCTAAGGCATCATAGCTCCAATGATGGAATGCTAGGCATGAACAGAAATGTTCTGGATGGTGGCACATTTCTGTCATTCTTTCAACTCATAAGCAAGAAACTACATGCCCTTTTTCTTAGTCATACAAGGGAATGAAGATGTGAAATCAAATAGACAAATTTAGAGTATAAAGCAACAAATACATGGAAATTAAAAAATTACAGCATGCTTCAATTTTTATTTCAATCATTTTCAAAGGTATAAAAGTTCACATTATAACATATTCACATCCAGTTATCATTTAGTTCATGGCTTTAGTTCCCACATACTGTACGTTTCTAAATTCAAAAGTTTATATTGTTCATTTACTGGAATACATGTTAATTGTAAGAAACTAAAGGGGAAAAAAGGTAAGATACAGATCTAGAGATAAGAGTGTGGTATATATACATAATAGAGTGTTATTCAGCCATAAAGAAGAATGACTTTATGACATTTACCCATAAAAGAATGGATCTGGGAACTATCATGCTAAGTGAAATAAGTCAATCGTCCAAAACCAAAGGACAAATGTTTTCTGGACTCTACTGTCATGTAACTAAAAATAACCAATAAAAAGAAACAAAATAGACTGCAGACAATTTTGTTCATGCACAGAGATAAAAAGGCAATCAACACAAAAGTTCAGTTCTGTAATTTCCTTTCATTTAAGAATATATATGTATACTATTTATTCTAGTGAATATTCCATAGTATTACATTCAATGGTTAAATAGTATCCCATAGTAGTTCTGTATGGCAATTTAACCAATCTACTGTCATAGATGGTTTCCATTCTTCCTTTATCCTTATTATAAAAAGCTGTAGTAGAATCCTTGAAGCTAAATTTGGCACTGACCCAGGATTATTTCCACTGGATAATTTTCTTAATGTGGACCTGTGAGGGTCTCAGGAATTAATGTTGTTAAGGCTTTTAATTACTACTACTTTTGACTCCTACTGGTGAATTTCCTTCTACCCATGTCAAAAGACTACCTCCACCAGCATATCTGTTTCTTTTCCAACCCAAACGTCAGGATTGTAAATCGTATGTTTTTAATCTTTGCTAAATTTACTCATAAAGTAACAACCAGCATTTGAATGTAATGTTAATGAAAGAAACTAATATATATATATATATATATATATATATATATATATATATATATATATAAAATAGTAAATGTTAAAACTTAAAACTTCTAGAAGAAAGCAGAGGAGAATATGATTTTGGAGTAAACAAACAAGCACTTACAACTCAAAAATAAGATAGCAACAAATTCATTGTTTTAATTGGCTAAAGATTTAAAAACTTTATAAAAGAAGATATATAAATGGGTAATAAGCACATGATAAAATATTTATCAGCACTACTCATCAGGGAAATGCAAATTAAAACACAATGAGATACTATAAACCTACTAGAATTAAAAACATACTTAATATTGTATAATTAACCAATATTGACAAGAATGTGGAACAAGTAGAATGCTCACAACCTGCAGATGGGAGCATGCAATATGATAACCCTTTAGAGAACTATTTGACATTTTATTATAAAGTTAAATATATACCTATTTTATGACTTGGCCATTTTGCCTGTAAGTATTTACCCAAGAGAAAGAAATCATAAATCCCCTAAGTAGTTGTACACACAAATGTTTACAGCAACTATATTCATAATAACTACTGTTGTTGAAACAACTGTTCATCAACAGAACAGTAGATAAACATATTGTGATATATCTACACAATGGAATATGACTCCACAATTAAAAACTACTGATATACACAAGAAAATGCACAAATCTCAAATAAATGAGCAAAATAAAACCTCGACAAAATATTTCACATGTGATATTATTCCAACTATAAGAAATTCTAGAAAGATTCTAGAACAAGCAACACTAATCTGTAGAATCAGAAAGCAGATCAATCATTGCCTAGTACCAGGCATTGACTGGAAGGACCTTGAAGAAACTCTTCATGCTGAAGGAAATGTTTGATATCTTGATCATTGTAGTTTTACATAGGTATATATATCTATCAAACTTCATCAACCTATATAGTTTTTAAAATGGAAGGTTTCATTGTATGATAATCATACTTTAATAAAGTTGATTTTTTAAAAAAACAACAATATGAAATACAATTTTATACTCACCAGTATGACTAAAATTACAGTGGCTGGAAAGACTAAGGGTTGGCAAGGATATGAACAACTGGAGCTCTTGAGCATTAATAGAAAACTCTTTTGGCAGTTGAAATTAAACAAACAGCTTCTCTATGACCCTGCAATTTCACTCCTAGCTTTATACCCAAGAGAAATGAATACATGTGCTCACAAAAAGACTTGCACAAGAATTTTCATAGAAACTTTATTCACAACATTCAAAGACTGGAAATTACCCAAATGTCCATCAACTGGAGAATAAACTATAGTATGTTCGCATAATAGAAAACTACTGGCAATAAAGCAACAAACTAATGATGCCCACAACAACACAGACAAGTATAAGAAGCATTGGTTTAGATGAAAGACACATAAGAATACACACAGTATGATTCCATTTGTCTGGATTTCAAAAATAGATATCAGTAATCTATATGGATAGAAATCAGAATGGTGGTTGCCTTTGGGCTGGAGAACTAACTGGAAGAGAGAAGGAGAGAACTTTCTGACGTGATGTAAATATTTGGCATCTTCATCTGGGCAATGGAAGTATGGATTTCTCTGAACTCATTAGGCCATATGCTTTAACATGGGTGTATTTTATTGTGTATAAATTACCTCTTGCAAAGTGTGAAATAACATAAAAATAAGATTTGAAGCAGAAAGACTTGGGGGTGGAGAGTTCTTCAGATATTATGTTAATTTGCACTTATTTTCTCCTAATTATCAGGAACATTTTTCACCAACAACAAAATTCCTTTGAGAGCGAAGTGACACAGAGCTCCAGTCCTCTTGGGGCACAAAGGAACAAAAACAGGAGCCTGTTGAGATGTGGAAGCTCTTTGAACTCACGAAAGATGAGATTCTAAATTGAGAACCCAAATATTTTCTGTTGGCTAGCAGAAATGCTCATGCATTCAACAGCTTCAGGCAGGCATGGGTTATTGAAATGGCAATCTGGCCATCACAGTTGTTTTAAATGTATTTGAATCTACTCAGTCCTCACTTTAAACAAATGTGGCTTTCTCAGAGTTACTCATAACAACTCAAGTAACTCTGCTGTCACAGTTAATCTGACTTGCAGGGTACTAAGCTTGAAGCATGTGTGTGTCAGAAAGTTTCTCATAGACCTTTGGACAAACAGTACTTGCCACACAAGAAGCAATGCATCGCCCATGGTGTTTTATTGTTGCAGTCATAAAATGTGGAGTGGTGCAACTGCACAGTCAGTGAGAGACCTCCCAAACAAGGACAACACCCCAGTCTAGCTTCTTAAAACACAACTTCAAAACATTTAATATTGGAGACACAGAGTGACATACTCATTTCTGGAAGGAAGCATTCCTCTGATCATGGTCTAAGTTCAGTTGCATCTGAAAAAGTGAAAATCTGAGTAAAGGCTAGTACAATATGGCAGATGTAGTTAAGAAATTCTCAAATTTAGGAAAATTCTTTTCAGGGTAGGCACCATGTGCATATGACCTGTGCAGAGGGCTCCTGCTCAGATCTGCATTTGGTCTAATGCTCAGCTCTCACAATCTTGAAATTCTAATGATTCTTTTCAAAAGGAGGTTCATGTTCTTATTTTGCACTAGCTCCTGCCAATTATGAAGTAAATTTTGACTATGCTGTAAAAGTTTTTCTGACCCATACCTTGAGACTATATATTGGTCCTATTGCTTTTTAATAAAGGGCTATGATCTGTATACCTTATTTGGATCTTAAATTCACTGGATAGTGCTAAGGTGGGAAAATCCATGTACCAGACTCCATTTGTGTTGCCAAATACAGCCAGGCATGGACCATCCAATTTGATTCTACACAAAGTCTTATCTTGAAATGACACAAGCCCAAGTGAGAATAGAATAATGCAAAGATGAAAGGAAAGCTGCAGAAAGACTGAGTCATAATAATGAATGAAGGGGAAGAGAACATACATATGCAAAATTTGAGCCCTTGTGCCTGCTTGGATCTCTGCAGCATGTCCTAACTGGTTTCCCTGTCCTTTCATATCTCTTTACCAATCCATCCCCCACTTTTTCTGCCACACTAGGATTTCTAAAATGCAGATGTGAGCATGTCACCCTCCTAAACTGAAACCCTTGCTAAATCCCTCATCAGCTCCTTATATGCCAACAGCCATGCAGGTAAACTCCTGCACACACTCTTCTGAGCTTCTCATCTGTATCACTTCAGTTATACCGAACACCTGGCAATTGCAAAAACCTGCCGTCCATGTTCTTAAGGTTCCTTTTGCCCTTACCAAAGTGAAACAGACCTTCCCTCCAACAGTCTCATGGGGCCCTTTCAATTATTCTTCAGGAAGAATTTGGTCATCCCTTCTTTGAAGAGCCCCTCCTGAATCTAAGAACTGACATCTTTGATATAAGATCTCTCTACCCGAATGATAGCAATTTATCAGTCCTACTTATATATCAGTGCTATTTATATCGAAATATTTTAATAGATAGTATTTCTATAAATCTGAAGTATATGTCTAGTGCTTCCTCCATATCTAAACATCCAGGCTAGCTGTAGAATTTATCCATAGGAATCTCAGAGGTAGTAATATAGTTAGAAATGGGGCCCAAGAGACATAGCCAAAATAAACATTGACAAGTTAACATTTATTGAATAATTGTCATGTTTCAGGCAATGAACTAAATGCTCCACATGTATTAACTTACTACTTATTTGATGTTCATAAGAATCCTGTAAGGAAAGTACTACTAAGGCCTTGTTTGATAGAGGAAAACACTGAGGTCCAGAGAGTTAAAGCAACAAGCTAGGAAATTAGAGTGCCAGGTTTGGAGAGCCCTATTCATAATCATTTAACAATACAGCCCCTTGGGAAGCAGAGAAAGCCTACTTACTTTTTATTTGAAGGACTATTTGAGGTTGTTTGGGGAGAGATATGGTATATTCCACCACCCTTGCTACCCCTGAAACCATCACTGTATTTGTATTTTTCTATCCTTAACATTTCAGCACAGTACCCAGTACAAGGTAAGAATGCAATACATGAGTGTGGGATTAACCAATAAACTTTTGGAATTGGCAGAATATTTTTCATGTTGTCCATTAGGACCATAGGCAGGCATTACTTTAATGGGGTACTGAATAGGGAATGGGAGCAGAATAAAGTAAAGGCAGATAGAATACACAATGCCAATAAAAGGAAACATAAAGATTTCTACAATTTTCGATTGTGTCCAAACTCAAGTTGGCTCTAAATAGGGGCTAAAAGCCATAAGTGTAGTAAGAGTTTGTGAAAACAAATAAATTTCAATGAGTGCAAAAGATCCTGGTTTCCTTTACAATAGCCCTACTGGTTTCCCAGACTGCTAATGTCTTCTGCTGTACTATTCTGTACAATATACAGATTATACAAGAAAGTAAAAAATAATTCAATGAAAAACATTCAGATACACTACCTTTGCAGGACCACTTTCAATGAAGTGACAGGACATGGATAATCCAACACCCTGCCCAACTTAAGAATACCCATCTTCATTTTCACTCCCAGTTTCCAAAATAGGTCCTGGAGCTACCTGGAAGTCCATGAGGTCTGAATAAACAACCCCCCAATAAAGCTAGAATACCTATCTCTGGGTTGAAAAAGAAAAATGAATGATCTCATTCAGATACTTTTATTTGAAAAGACATAGCCAAGACCATACAAAAGGCAGTTTGAAAAAAAATTGCATGCCACTATGTGTTCTTAAACTCCAAATATTATTCTTTTTAGACCTAAGGAAGAACACTATTAGAAAAGTGAGAAAGATCCTTCAAAGAGCTTCTCCGTTCTGAAGTCTGTTCTGCCCCTCTATCTGAGGCAGAAGTGAAACCCTCCCCCTAATAGCATGCACATCAAAGCATTGTATTATTACTTGCCTCCTTGTCATCACACCATTGGACAGGATTTCACAGAAGGAGCAGGATAGGATTTGAATGAACTAGAAGAATGCTTTATCAATAACATCATCTTCATCATGACCCAAAGTAATCTTTATATTGGCATAAGGATATACATATGTATTAATGGAATAGAATTGAAAGTTCAGAAATAAGTTCTCACATTTATGGTTAATTGATTTTCTATGAGGTGGCCAATACAATTCAGTGGAGAAATAATACTCTTATCATCCAATGATGGTGGGACAAGTGAATATTCACACACAAAAGACTAAAGTTGTATTCTTTCCTACCCCCACAGAAAATTTAAATCCAAATGTATCATAGACTAAATGTAAAAGCTAAAACTATAAATATATTAGAAGAAAATACATAATCATAGTCTTATATTAAGAAAAGCCTTCTAGATATGACACCAAAAGCACAAGTGAAGGGCTGGGGTTGTGGCTCAGTGGTAAGAGTACATGTCTTGCACATGTGAGACACTGGGTTTGATCTGTGACACCACACAAAAATAAATAAAATAAAAGTATTGTGACTATTACAACTAGAAAAAAAATTTAAAGCACAAGTGACAAAAGAGAAATAGATATTGATGGTGCATACATGTATCAAAACATCACAGAATATCTCACTGAGATGTAAAATTAAAAAAAAATGTAAAGGTTTGTGTTATTAGTGCATTTTAAAATAATTTAATTTTAAAATAAAAAGGAAAGTAGATGACTTGGACTTGAACAAAATTGAAACTTTTTCAAAAGACACCATCATGAAAGTGGAAAGATGAGTAAAATATTGGGATAAAAATATTTGTAAGTTATTTATCTGTTAAAGAAATTGTATCCAAAGAGATCCCATAAGCACAGGCAACAAAAAGCAAAACTAGACAAAAAGGATTATATCAAACTAAGAAGCTTCTGCAAAACAAAGGAAATAATCAACAAAATGAAGAGATAATCTGCAAAATAGGAGAAAATATTTGCAAAGTATTCATCCAACAAAGAAACAATATACAGAATATACAAGTAAGTAAAAAATAATTCAACAGAAAAAAAAACTGAATAATACAATTGAGAAATGGGCAAATGATCCAAATACACATTTCTCAAAAGAAGATATACAAATGGCCAATAGGTATATGAAAAATGTTCAGTAACACTAATTATTGAGGAAATGCAAATCAAAGCCACAATGAGATATTTTTCTCATACCAGTTAGAATGACTATAATAAAAAAGATAAAAATAACAAATGCTAACAAGGATGTGAAGAAAGGGAAACTCTTATACTCTCTTGGTAGGAATGTAAATTAGCAACCCCACTATTGAAAACAGTGTAGTGAATCCTCAAGAAAACTAAAAATAATCTACCATATGATCCAGGCTATTCAACTATTGTGTATATACACAAAGAAAATTAAATTAGTATATCAATAAAATACCAAGACTCCCATATTTATTGCAGCACTATTGACAATAGCCAAGATATAGAATTAACCAATGTGTCCACTTGATAGGTGAATAGATGAAGACATTATGGTATGTGTGTGTGTGTTTGTGTACACAATGGAATATTATTCCAGCATAATGAGATTAAAATCCTACCATTTGTGACAAAATGGATGGAATTTGGGAATGTTGAATTAAGTGAAATAAGCCAGGCACAAGGATACAAATATCATATGTTCTTGCTCATTTATGAAAGCTAAAATATTGATTTCATAGAAGTAGAGGGTAGAATAGTGATCATTGCTGGTCAGTAAAGGTAGGATGGAGGAGAATAGAGAGAGGTTGGAGAATGGGCACCAAAATACAGATGTGCAGGAGGAATATGTTCTAGTGTTCTACAGTAGAGTGGGTATATGTCACAACAATTTATTATGTATTTTATAAAGAACTGGGAGAAAGGAGTTCAGAGTTTCTGAACTCAAAGAAATGATAAATCTTTAAAGAGACGAAAATGATAATTACTCTAATTTTTATCATTATACTTTGTTGACATGTACAAAAATTATCATACTGAACCCCAAAATATGTACAATTATTATATGCTAACGAAATTTTTTCTTGACAAAAAGAACCTGTATCCAGAAAACAACTCGAATTTTTGTAATGCTTTAATGAAAAGACAACTGAATTTATAAATGTGAAAAGAATCTAATAGACATTTTTCCAGAGAAGATATACAAATGGTATATTGTATAAATATACAAATGTATATTTATGTGTTTATTGTATATACAAAAGATATACAATAAGGATCATAAAATGATCCTCAATATAATTAGCCATCAAGAAAATTAAAATCAATACCAAAATGAGGTATCACACCACTTCCAATACAAGAGCATAATAAAAACGTCAGATAATATTAAGTGTCGGCAGGAAGGTGGGAAAATTGGAGCCCTCATACACTACTAGTGGGAATAAAAAAACTGGTACAGTCAGTATGAAAAACAGTTTGGTAGTACCTCAAAATGTTGAATATAGCTATCATATGACTCAGCAACCTAAGAAATAAAAACATCCACACAAAAAATTTGTACATGAATGTTCATAGAAACATTATTCATAATAGTACAAAAATTAACACAACAAAAATGACCAACAACTGGTTAATGGGTAAGTAAAATGAAATGTACACAATGGAAAGCTATTTGGCAACAGAAAGAATAAAGTACTGATATATGGTACAACATGGATGAACTTAAAAAAATATTATGCTAAATGAAAAAATATATATATTATTATTCTATTTGTATGATTTATCCAGAATAGGCAAGTCTGTAGAGCTAACAAGTAGGTTTGTTGGTTGCCTGGGACTGGAGGTGGGAGGGGGGACATGGACAGTGATGGATAATGGTTGCAGAGTTTCGATGTGATAATAATGTTCTAATTGATTATAGTGATAGTTGTACAACTCTATACTAAAAAACATTTAATTGTATAATTTAGATGAGTGAATTTTATGGTAGGTTAATTTTATCTCAATAAAGTTGATTAATATAAGCATAAAGCTTAAGTAATCATTAAAGTTTAAGCATATTTGCTACATTCCCTTCACACCCCATGAATCTTTTTTCAGTTGAATGAATCAAAATACCCAGAAAGAACTAAGCAATATACACATTATGACCCAAGCCAAATTTCCCCTGGGCCACTAAACAAATAGACATGTGAGTTATCTGAATCTCTTGGAAAGATTTGAGTTCCCATGATGCTGCTTCCTGTATCTTTGCTGTAGTTTTCTCAGCCAACCGAAAAATCATACTGTCCTTTTAACACAGGGTTAGCAAATCCAAGGAAGATATTAGGCAATTTTTTCTTATTTTTTTTGGAGTTTCCTTCATTGAAACAACTCAAAAGTCAGCTGCTCTTTTAGGCCTTGAAAAAATTAACAATCAAAATCTTTTAGAAAAATCAACCTAAAGAAGTTATAAAATATTAAAGGTTAACTGTATCTTGTCTTTAAAAATACAACTACTAGGACTCCCCTGGAGTGTTATTATTTACAGAAAAAATTTCCTCTGCCTCTAATATTTTCATGGCTGTGCTGATTGTAGGCTCTCAGAACAGAAGCTACTGTGGAATGCTGTAGAATTCCTTCCCCAAGATCCTCTGCAGCTGTATTACTCAATTATTCCATTCCCATGAGCTTTTCTTTAGGGACAGTAATAATTTTTTCTCACACACATGCATGCTCCCACACGAATTGCTTCAGGCCTTAATCCAAGATCATATGATGAGTTTGGGGAAGGAAGGACACAAAGTTGAAGAAAGGAAAGGACAGGGAACTATGGGGAATAGGAGCAATGTTTACAGTGCTGTCATAGAAACAGACCAAGTTGTGGGGCTGTGGTTAGTGGAGTAGAAGTTAATCAGGCAGTAGATCAGGTATTTCGTGGTTGAAGGATAAACTGAGCACACCAGAGCACACCAGAGTTTAGTAATGGTGGACATTTCCATAATGAAGTCCCTAGAGGAAGAATGCATTCCAAGTACTATTGCCAAATAAACCACATGACACCCTGTTAAATTTGAATTTCAGATAAAGCATTTTTTTTGGTAGTATACCTCCCAAGTATTGCTCAAAATAAACTAAAAAAATCATTGTTTTCTGGGGTTCAAATTTAACTGGACATCCTACATTTTTATTTGCTAAATCTAGCAAGCCTAATTACAAGGGAAGAAAGCCTCAACTGGGTGATGTCATGTAAATGTGAAAAGAAAGAAGAAATTCTGAATGTAGTCAAGGTACTCTTCTCTCCCCTAGCACAGAGGAGACAAGGAACAAATACCAAACTAACACATTAAAGAATAAAGAATAAAAGGGTTGTTGCACTAAATCTGACAAACTTCCATGAAGTTCCTAGAGGTCCAATGGGTGAAGGACATTCCCTATACTTCAGCAGGTGAAAACCTGGAATCCAGAGTTTCAGGAGGCCAGGTTGTAAGCCAGTGGTTCTCAATCAAGGGTGATTTTGAAAAGGTCTATGGGACATCTGTCACAACTTTGAGGGATGGTTATTGGCATCAAGTGAGTAGAGATCAGAGATGCTATAAACATTCTACACTATACAGGACAACTATCCACAACAATGCAGTCCTAAATGTCACTAGTGCCTTGAGTGGAGAAAGTCCACACTCAGCTAGAGTCACAGAAGTCTAAATGGGTTAGAGGAGTGGCACTAGAAGTTGCTTACAGCTGGGGAACCCCAGCAGCAGCTATATTGGAAGATGAGAATCCAACAGATACCAAATAGCACCTGTACAGCCTATATTCCTGTTTATGTAAAAGACCACTTCTGGAAGCACCCTAATGAGTTGGGGAAATATGAGAATGATCAATTTGTTGTCCCAAAATATGAATCTCTCAGTATTTATCTTTCCACTGGAGCTACCCCCTTCATGCCCATATTATTCTGGTTCACTTGATGACCACCAAGCAATGCCCACCTCCACCCTGACTCTGGGATGCAGACTTGACTTCAATATGTACCCTCATGAGCTCTGTGGTAGATTCCCTTTGGGCTCTGCTCACATCTTCTTCAATCTCTTCCTCAGTGGTATGCTTGGTGGTTCTGGAAGGCTTTTACTCCAAATGACCAGTCTTGGGTCTCCTGATTGAAGCCTCACACTCAGGCTTCCAAAACCATTTTGCCTGCACACATGGTAAGTCAGAAGTTCCTGAAAATTTACATTCCCTCTCCAGAGGAATGAAGGGACAAATCTGATGAGGACATCAGTGCTGAGAATAGAATTACTACATTGTCCCCATTGCTCCTCTATGGGTTGAGCTTAAGTTACTCTCTGGGGGTGGAGGGGACTTTAAGACCCTGAACCCTTGTAGATTTTCCCTCCCTTCTTCATCCCACTTCCCCTGCCATTGCTTCCTGTGAGAGTATTCCCTGACCAATCAATCCCCTTCATATTAATTCTAGGGTCAGAGACTGCAATGGGGTAGGGGAGGGGAGCACAACTAAAGGCAGAACTCATTCCACTGTACTCAGTAGGCCTTAGGAATTGACATGTAGCCTAAATGGGCTGTGGCAGACATTGACCATTACCTTACCAACAACCATTTGCACATATGCCCTTCTATGCCCTGCCTGCAGAACCTGAAATATGTCCAAGTGGCAGGCAGAAAACCTTTTATCTCAGGAAAAATATCCTTTCCCTTGGTCTCATAGGCTGAGTGATGATGGCTCCAAGCTACTCATAGTAACCCCACTGTTCCTTGCTAGGTAATTGGACTTGGAGTATACATGTGACCCTCTTCTGGCTAATGGAGTATAAAGAGATACCCACTGAGGTTTTATGCAGTATAGGTCTTCCACTTATAAAATTATGAGTGCTATGGAAAGAAGGATGCCTTTTTATTCTTCCTCTTTTTGACACTGAGGTAAAGGGATGCTTGGAAAATCAAGTTACATCTGCAACCATGAACATAAACTCAAGAGGCTCACAATGCACTGTCCAGATCCTATCACTGAGTTTCACCAAATCAGCCCAAGATCACCCTACCTCTGAACTTCTAGCTCTGTGAGATAATGCATTTTTTTACTTATGCCATTGCTAATTATGGATCTCTTTTGCTTACTGATAAAAATATCCTGAGAAGACAGCCAATCATAACCTCTTAGGAAATTGGTTAAAGTGATTGGATGCTGTAATAGGAAGGGTTCCACTTCTTTGGGGATCATGAGTTGTAAGAATGGATGGTTAGTGATTAACCTCCATTGTTTGGAGGTTAGATGTTTGGAGAAAGACATCTATGGTGGGAGGCAAATAAACATACCAGAAAAAGAAACTGATCTGAGAGACTGTTCCTATTATAACACTAATTCTTTTTTTTTTTTTTGAGAGAGAGAGAGAGAGAGAGAGAGAATTTTTCTTTTAATATTTATTTTTTAGTTTTCAGTGGACACAACATCTTGGTTTGTATGTGGTGCTGAGGATCGAACCCAGGCCGCACGCATGCCAGGCGAGCATGCTACCGCTTGAGCCACATCCCCAGCCCCCAATACAACACTAATTCTTGCAGTGATACTAGCATCAACGTTCTTATCTGTAAAGTAGGAATAATCATTCTTACCATGCAGGACTCCTATGAGAATATGATTTGAAATAACATTTTTAAAGTGCCTGGTTCCACTTCCCTTGAATTAAAAATCTTGGAGAATGCGATATTATAGTATTATCTGTAAATAAACTTAATGCCTTGATATTTTATAATGTTTGAGTTGCATCCTAGAAGGCAGTGTGCCTGAGCTTAAAAACAGCATCCATTAAAAGACTTTGGCATCAGATCTAACTTTGCACTTCTATGAACAGTGGCTATGCTCATTGATGACAAAATGGAGAGGTAAAGTGAGGAAAGGGGCAGGAAAGGAAAGGGAGAGAGAGAAGAATGGTAGAGAAGAATGGAGGAGGAGAATAAAAGAAACAGGAAGATAGGTAGAAGGAAGCAAAGGGGAAAAAGCAATAAAACAGTTGTATACTTGATTGGAATTCCAAAAAGCTCCATGGGTCTTTCGTTTATCAAGTAGCTGTTGAACCTCCCTTTATTTAAAAAAGTAGTTAAAATGTACTACTTCCTGTCATATAAGTCTGTTTAGAATTTAATTTGTGATATTACATTTAATACTCAACTATAAAAAAAGAAAATTAATAAATAAGGGCTATTATTTCTATTTTACAGAATAGGCAAAACAGAAGCCCAGAAAATTTAGGTAAATTGCACAAAGTCACACAAATAAGTGGGCAAATAGGATTTAGTCCATGAATGCCTAAATTCATAGCCCTGCTCTTAATCATTATTTTGCTAAGTTCCACTAAAGGTGAGTTAATCAGAACAAAATGATACATAACAAAACATCACCCAGGGTGTCACAAGCTAACCAGTGTAATCACCCAATTCCGTACATTTGAGATTCTTAACATAAGTAAAAGAAAACAAAATGTAACACCTCATTCTCCTGTCTGGAAATTCACCGCCTGTGGTGGAGACAGAATATAAACATATAACTCTAATGCATTATCCCTGTTCTAATAAACTCACTGGAGAACCACTGCAAGTTTCACAGGGAAAATATTCTTTATGCCTGGTCCTCCAGGATGCGTGAGGATTTATCAGAGAAAGAGTCTTAAAGAGAAGAGGAAGGGAAGAAATTAATTCCAAAGGTACCCAAAGCACAAGGTGTTTTGAGAGAGGTGAGCAGATGAATGCCTTAAAAGTAAAATTGTAGGAAATGCCATTTAACTTCCAAAAAATACTCTAATCTTACATGTTAGTCTCCTTTCTCAGCCCCCAAGGCAGTTCTTAGTCATGGAATAAACATTTTTTTTTTTAAGTTCCCATCCACTTTTGTCTCTCTTCCACACACATAAGATAAACTTTGAAGATTTGTGGTATTTGGTAGCAATTTCATGTGATTTGGGGGAATCAGCTCTAATAAGTGCTAAATGAAAATATAGTTTTATATACATCCAGGTATATTCACACACATATTGCTCATTTTTCTTGTGTTGATGGGGAGCGGGAGGGTCAGTAAGCACAGCTGCTACATCTCTCCAATTTGCAGGTTCAAGATGAAAGGATTTTCCCATAAGAATTTAGCTATCTGGTGAAAGGATGAGAACACTGATCCACTGCCTCGTGGGGCCCAGCAGGTACAGGATCAAGAAGGGAAAAAAGACAACGAAAAATATAAATAAAATTTCATGTGGAGATAACCACATGAACCCCTTCCTTGTTTTCCTGAGCAATTCAATCTGAGGGCTGTGAAATGAATGAATCCCTATTGAAAGAGACTAAAGAGACATGACAACTAAATGCAACTGGGTGTCTAATTGCCTCTTTTCTCTAACTTATTCATACCAATTACACAACTGGTCCCCAATTCTTCATTTTATGTAAGTAAGGAACTTTATTGAACAGATATCTTATTTGATAACATAAGCAGCAGCTGCTGATTTTAATCTCAGTATACAGAAATCACTGTTAGGCACATGGTTAAGTCTGCACAGGGGTTGGAAGCAGAAGAAAGCTGGGAGGCATGAAATGGAGCCCAATACAAACTCACGAGCCACCTCCTAATAAGGAAAAAATAATGTTTTGGCCATCCTCTTGCAAAGAAAAAAATAAAAAAAGACTGGGTTATAGTGACCTGAAAATAAACTTGCCCAGATGTCATGCTAGGTCAGGTAGAAAACCCAAAACAGCCATTGGGTTACCATGGATGAATTCTACATCTGAAGTCAACTAAGTTCAAGGATCAAGAGAAATAAATTTTAAGGGGTTAAGATTTATTTTTGGAAGTGTAGACTCTTTATGTTTCTAAGTGTTCACTCATTAACTCACTTATTCATTCAGTAGATGATCTTTAAATGCCATATTACAACGCAGGCACTGTTCTGGTAAAATTCCAGTGAGTGAGCCAGATCAAGAGGGGAAAAAAGACAACGAAAAATATAAATAAAATTTCATGTGGAGATAACCACATGAATACCTTCCTTGCTTTCCTGAGCAATTCAATCTGGGGGCTGTGAAATGAATGAATCCCTATTGAAAGAGACTAAAGAGACATGACAACTAAATGCAACTCAAAGTCCTTAACTGCATCTTTCTGCTATAAAGGAGATTAATGAGGCAGCTGGTAAATCTTGCTGGGACAGAGCAACTAAATGGTAGTCAGTACTAGTGTTAGTTTCCTGGTTTTGAAGGTGATATTGTAGTCATTGTAGGAATTACACTCTAACGTAGGAGTGATGTGGCTTTGATGTTGGCAACATACTCACAAATGGTTTAGAGAAAAAGTTCTTTGTATCACTGCAAGCTTTTTGCAAGTTTAAATATAGTTAAAGTAAATTTTTAAAATCACCATTAAAATGGCATCAAATGAGGCAAAACATTACATTTAGGTTTTTATTAGTGCTATATAGTTATACATAATATTGGGGTTCATTTTGATCATACATGCATGGAATATAATTTGCTCCCCTTCAGTCCCTTTCCCTCCTTTCCTCCCTTCGACCTCTCCTCTCCCACTACTTGTCTCCCTTCTATGGAAAACATTATTCTTGAATAGTAATACAGTTCTTCACAGATATTTATCAATGTCTATACTTTATATACTTCTTTTTTCCAGTTAAATTCAATGCTAAGTATTTTGCCACATACAAAGCATATGGTACAGTTCCTGTGTGCAATGAATGATCTTATAGTCTATGGAGGGTGTAGGGCTTATGTAGGTTAAAAGATAACTACTTAATCCAGTCAATTTATGAGGAGTGCTAAATGAGTCATACACACAACACATGAAAAACTGGGTAGAGTCTTTGACTTAGTGCTTTCTATAAGCCTGCCCAGGAAAGATACTCAGTAGAAAAAAATTAAAGTATTAAGAACCAGACAGGGAAGATTCACAAGTGCTTAAACAACAGCTACACACCAGGGCTTCAAAGGAGAGAAGCTTTAAATAACTGTGAGGGATCAATTCAATTGTAAGATAGCAAGATAGTTAACAAGATAATCAATGGCAGAAGGAAAGGACAGTAAAGAACAGAGCCTGTCTCAATTTTAAATGAAAAGGAAACAAGCTTGGTTTTCTTTAGAGCACAAATCAGCAAATGTAAGGAGCCAGATGATAAGTGTTTTTAGCTTTATTGCTCAGATAATCTCTGTAGCAACTTTTCAGCTCTGCTGTTTTAGTGCAAGGGCAGCCACCGACCATATATAAACAGATAGATATGCCTGTTCTCCAATGAAGCTTTATTAACATGAATCAAATTTGGCCCATGGGTTATAGTTTGTTATCTCTGGTTTAGAGAAGCCCAAGATAATTCTATGATTTTGACCTCAGATAATTTTTTTAAAGAAATGATCGCACTGTTCAGATGAGTAGAAAAGCCAGAAGGAGAAGATGTGTAACATACCAGCACACATTTCATCTTATCTGTGCTATATTTGAACACTGTAAGAAGGGGGCCTACATACAATGGATCAGTGATTTGACCCTAGAAAAATGGATACAAGCGAGAGGGATGAATTTTGCAGAGCTGTTTCTTTCTTTTTTCTTTATTAATTTGTTCTTTATAGATATATGTGACAGTACAGTGTATTTTGACATGCATGCATGGAGTATAAATTCTTATTCTTGTGGTTGTACATGATGTAGAGTTACACTGGTTGTGTGTTCATATGTGAACATTGGAAAGTTATGTCCAATTCATTCCACTTTCTTTCTTATTCCCATCTCACTTCCCTTCCATCCATTCTCTTTTGTCTAATTCAATGAACTCGATGCAGGGTAAAATACTCATGAAGTGTGTGAAATCTTAGAGAATGTGTAGACCAGACAGGTGGGGTAATTTGAAAATGGTTGCCAAACAGGCATCAGAGGGGCACCGTATGGGAGGAATAGAAAGAAGGCAGTGAGTTAAACCAGGAAAGCAGTGGCAGAACCTGTGTGAACAGAACTTGTGATATGCTTTGAACCATTTGAGCATAGCAAATGTGATGAGATAGTCACATGATTCTATTCCATTATGTAAGACTCCATCTTAGTAGACTGGAGCAAGAGCTCCCCCCTTGCTGTCTTTGGAGGAGTAAGCTGCCATGCTGAGAGGCCTTGGAAAAGATCATAAACAAGAAAGGTGGTGGACTCTAAAAGCTGAAAGCAACTCTCAGTCAACTACCAGCAAGAAAATGGGGACCTCAGGACTACAGCCATAGGAAACAATTCTTCCAACAGCCACATGAATTGGAACCAACTCCAGCTCCCAGAATGAAAGGCAGCCACCAAGGTGTCAGCCTAGGAAGACCTTAACAGAGGAGTCAGTGATGCAATGCCTAGACTCCTGACTCTTGAGCATTGCAGTATAATAAATGTGTGTTGTTTTCAGCCTCTAAGTCCAGGAAAATTTGTTATACAGCAACATAAAACTAACAGAGATAATTAGGAAAAAGGTGTCCCTGACGGTGTTGGCATTTCAGCTGCAGTTGGTTTCCAAGTCTACCTCTCTGAGCCAGTTTATGGCTATTTACAATCATTGGAAAGGCAGAGCCAAGAAATGGCTCAGTCACAACCAGAATTTCTAATTCTTTTGTCACTTTTCACACAGTAGGAATGAAGTTGAAGGAAACCATACAGAGTTATACTACTTAAACATGAATTTAATTTTACTGTGGACAATAAGATCCACTCATAGTATGCCAGCATCAAAACATCAAATAAAAATGCTATTTTTAAAATACATTTTATCTTGAAATTATAATGCCAAAGATGAACCGTGAAGGACAGGAATGAAGTAGTCGAGAGGTTAGAAATGAAAGGGGCATCACATTATTCTTTACTCGTCCTTGCAGCTTCAGAGGAATGTCAACAGTGTAAAAGCAAGCAAGTAACAGACTGCAGAGGAATTTAGACTTGTCTCCAGTTCTTGGAAAATAGAATACAATTTGCAGTGTATCATTTTAACTATGCTTGTTACTTAACAGTACAATAATAAACAGAACAAATCAACAATTTCTTAATAGACAGTTTTGGAGAGTTGCAAACCAAACATTCTATATCTGAATGCAAATTTCTATACTAGAAAAGAATTGCCCAAACAAGGAAAACTAGCCTGTTGACAATTCAAAAGCACTAATATATACTAATATATAGTCTATTATGTGCTGTACATTTAGTCAGCACCTAAACAGACTTAAGGGCTTAAAATGCAACTTGATGGGAAAAACCATACACTTGCCTAATCAAGAACACATAATCCATGCATTCAAATTAATATGTCTGGTTTTGAAAAGACATTTTTATATCTAATATTATGGATGCTGATCACAGTTTTTGTATAATGTGGGTTTATTTGTGTTAAGTGAGAAAGACAGTGACCATTAGACAATTAGATAGCAAACCACCAAAATTTGTTGCTACACTTCAATTTCCAGATCTCTTTACAGACATGTGTGTGTAAAGATATTTAACAAACTGTTATGAGTGGTTATTTCTGGGAATTCAACATGTAATGAAGGGTAGAAATTTTTGAGTGCATTCAGGGAGTAATGGACATGAATCTCCTAGACCAGAGACAATCCCAGTCATGGGAACTAGGGTTTGTCAACTGGTTGTTCCTGACTTGAACTGTAAGTGTATTGAGAGTGACATGGGATAATGAGAGATTAATCCATGGTGGTGACAGTGTCACTGAGAGTCCAGTAGGAGTGCATCCATAGGTGCAGCTTCCTTACCTGATCATACCTTGGACAAATTGTCATGGGGTTGGTTGATCTGTATAATCCATATGTAATAGCAAAAAGAATTGCACAATGGGGAAATGACATAAAGATGTATACAAATCTGACAAGATCTGGGCTTTACATTCAAAAAGAAAAATATGTCACGGAAAGCCAAACTGACCGAAAAGGATTAGGGGAGGCAATGCAGAATGAATTCTTTCAAAAATTATATTAGGTGCATATATAAATATACCACAGGGAATTTCACCTTTATGTATAAGTAAAAGGAACCAATCAAATATAAATAAATAGATGAACAAAAGGAAGTCTATTAGAGTAGACAAAGGATAACAGGGGAGGGGAGGAAGGACAGGAGGGAAAAAGCGGGGGGCGGGAATCATGCACTGAAATCAAATTCTATGCATATGTGAGTTTGGTGGGATGAACCCAACTACTATGCATAACTAAAAAGCTCCAATTTTAAAAAAGATAAAAAAATATTTCCTATACAAGATGGATGTCATTTATTAAATCTGGGCTTCTCTTTTTTTTTTTTTAAGAGAGAGAGAGAGAGAGAGAGAGAGAGAGAGAGAGAGAGAGAGAGAGAGAATTTTATTTATTTATTTATTTTTTAGTTTTTTCGGTGGACACAACATCTTTGTTTGTATGTGGTGCTGAGGATCGAACCCGGGCCACACGCATGCCAGGCGAGCGTGCTACCGCTTGAGCCACATCTCCAGCCCAAATCTGGGCTTCTCAACCTTAGTGTATACATGTTTGGAATTGGATCATTTCTGTTGCAGAACAGTTAGCATCCGCACATTACAGAATATTTATCACTATCCTTGTGATCCAGCAACTAGAAACCAGTGACATAATCCTCCCTCACCTCCTCCATTGTGACAACTAAAATATTTCCAGACATTGCCAGATGTCATCTGGGGGACAACCCCTCCCTCTCACCCAGGTTGAGGATCACTGCATTAAATAACTAATAACAAATTGTGCCTCCCTCTAATGTGTTTTCTTTTAAATCCACAAAATTAGTCAGACTGCTTGAGATGTAACAGAGCTTTGTCTCAGTTGGTTAATATGCCTGGACAGGTTTTCCAAACGTGGAGATAATAGAAGCAGGATTCAAAAGATTGTGGCAAATGGACCTAATACATAAGATTCTATTTAAAAAGGATAAATATTGGAATGATCCAAGATGACAGGCCAGAGGGAGGCAGCATACTGTATCAGTCAGTGACCTGGGACTCAAGTAGTGAGAATACTGCTTCTGTTCCAGCAATCTTCCTGCTCCCACACAGGAATCACAGCCACCATGCCCATCTAAGGTTCCAGGCCTCAGCATCAGAATGGGTCTCCCAACTACTCACCCATGCAGGACTACCTTGTACCCAATGGGAACCATCAACACCCGCACAGAACTTTTGGCCACCCACCTGAATAGAATCACCAACACTGCTCCCACACAGGACACCCACAATCAGGAACTCTGCATGTAGGAAGAGGCAGTTTCCCACTTGCAGGAACTCTGACCGCCACTCCTGTGTGGACACCCATCTACCAACGTGGGACTAACCTGGTTGCTGCCACCTTGGGACTCTGCAGCAGCAGAGATAGTCCCCTACGCACTGAGAACTTCACAGGCTCTGAAGTCAGTGATAGCCACACATTGCACATCACAGAGCTCCTCTCTGAAGTCATCAGCCAATGTTATCACCTGGCTCCCCCCACCATATCTGAGACCCCACCACTGAAAGCAGGTGCCTCCATCTTGGGCCATCTTCATCACCATCTTCAGTGGGGGGAAACCCCCAGTTTGGAACTCCAGATGGCCAGGCGCCCAGTTTCTAACTCCCCTCTCCCCCCAGCAGCTGCTACCCCAGCACAGTGACACACTGGTTACCTTCACCATCCTGAGGGTGGAGATAACAGCTAACAACAGATGACCCCACCTATTGAATGAGAAGGGAAGCTGGAAAGATACTGATCTCCAACCAAAACAATCCTTGTGTCTTCCTTCAAGATTTGTTTTTTCTTCTCCTTCTCCATTCTCCCACCCTCACATCTGCAACATATGTAAAACCAAGTACTTTGGGTGAATTGGGATTTTGAGGACTGGGATGTCTGAATAGTATATTACAGTTGTGTTGTATATTCTTCTTATTTTTTATTTTATTTTTTCTTTTTTCCCATGAATTTCTACCATTTTAACTTTTTTATTTTTCTTAATATATATGTGTGTTTATTTTATATACTCTACTCTCTTCCCACTTACTTGCCTACCCAAAATTACTTTCTCTCCCATCTCCTGCTACTAATATTCCTCTTTAGATTTCTCTTTCACACTTTCTATGATATAACAACTCTATAACCTCACCTCCTACCTTGTCAGCATAGCATCCTACTCCTCACCCCTGGTTCTTTGTCCACCATCAGAAACTGTAAACCCTACTGAGTATATTGTAGATAATAATTGAATTTACCATTTCTGTACATTGTGACCAAAATGTAAAGGTCTTATTAGCAAACATTTGCTTTTAGGGTGTATATTGTTTATATTGGGATCTGATAACATTGTTCTTCACCACAAAGGAAAGGTATTGGATACCTAAGGGGCTCTATAAGCCTAAAGGGTAAAAATAGTAAGGCCTAGGATCCACCATACTAGAAGGGAAGACACACAAGCAACATGAAAAGACAATGAAAGAAAGTACCCCAAACAAATCAAGATACCACATTATTAGAATCCATGGCCAGCACACCAGAATAAATTACAGAGAAGGAGTTCAGGGTGTACATAATTAAAATGTTCTGCAAATTAAAGGATGATATAAGAGAGCAAATACAGACAGAAAAAAATCATTTTGACAAAGAGCTACATAAACAAATACAGGAAACAAAAGATTACTTCAATAGTGAGATAGAAGTTCTAAAAAAAAACAAACAGAAATCCTTGAAATGAAAGAAACAATAAGCCAAATTAAAAGTTCAATTGAAAGTATCACTTACAGGTTAGACCACTTGGAAGACAGGGCCTCAGACAATGAAGACAAAATATATAATCTTGAAAACAATGTAGACCACACAGTGAAAATGGTAAGAAACCATAATCAGAACATTCAAGAAATGTGGGATAGCATAAAAAGACCAAATTTAAGAGTTATTGTGATAGTGGAGGGAATAGAGTTCCAAACCAAAGGAATGAGCAATATGTTCAATGAAATAACATCAGAAAAATTTCCAAACATGAAGAATGAATTGGAAAACCAAATTCAAGAGGCTTACAGGACACCAAATGTACAAAATCCCAATAGATACACACCAAGGCACGATAATGCCTAACATACAGAATAAAGAGAGAATATTAAAATCCAAGAGAGAAAGGAATCAGATTACATATAGGGGGAAATGAATTAGATCAAAAGCCGGTTTTTCAACCCAGACCCTAAAAGCTAGAAGATCCTGGAACAACAGATACCAAGCTCAAAAGAAAATGGATGCAAACCAAGAATCTTATACCCAGCAAAACTGAGCTTTATATTTGATGTTGAAATAAAAACCTTCCATGATAAACAAAAGTTAAAAGAATTTAAAATTTGAAAGTCTGCACTACGGAACATCCTCAGCAAAATATTCCATGAAGAGGAATTGAAAAACAACAATGAAAATCAGCAAAGGGAAGTATTAAACTAAAGGAAACACTAATTAAAGAAAAAAACCAAGTCAGGTTAAATACCAAAAATAAACAAAAATGACTGGGAATACAAATCATGTCTCCCTAATAACCCTGAATGTTAATGGCCTAAACTCACCAATCAAAAGATATAGACTGGCAGATTGGATTTTAGAAAAAGACCCAATAATATGCTCCCTACAAGAGGCTCATCTCATGGGAAAAGACATCCACAGACTGATGATGAAAGGTTGGAAAAAATCATACCACTCACATGGACAAGCAGGGGTTTCCATCCTCATATCAAATAAAGTAGACTTAAAGCCAAAGTTAATAAAAAGGGATAAAGAAGGATATTTCCTACTGCTTAGGGAACCATTCATCAACAAGACATAACAATATAAATTTATATGCCCCAAACAATGGAGTATCTGCATTCATCAAACAAACTCTTCTCAGGTTCAAGAGTCAAATAGACCACAACACAATATTTCTGGGTGACTTTAACACACCTCTTTCACCACTGGATAGATCATCCAAGCAAAAGCTAAAGAAAGAAACTATAGAATTCAATAATAAAATCAATAACTTCAATGAATGAATACACTTTTTTTTCTTAGCACATGGATCCTTCTCTAAAATAGACCATATATTATGCCACAAAGCAATGCTTAGCTAATATAAAATAGTAGAGATACTACCCTGCATTCTATCAGATCATAGTGGAATGAAATTAGAAATAAATGATAAAATAAAGAATAAATGATACTCCAACACCTGGAGACTAAATAATATGCTATTGAATGAACAATGGGCTGCAAAAGTCTTCAAGGAGGAGATTAGAAAACTCTCAGAGGTAAATGAGAACAAGAAAAGAACATATTGAAATCTCTGGGATACAATGAAGGCAGTACTAAAAGGAAAGTTCATTGCATGGAGTTCATTCCTTAAGAGAAAAAACAGTCAACAAATAAATGACTTAACAAACATCTCAAAGCCCTAGAAAAAAAAGAAGAACAAATCAACATCAAAAGCAGCAGAAGACAGGAAATAATTAAAATCGGAGCTGAAATCAATGAAATTGAAACAAAAGAAACAATTGAAAAAATGGACAAAACAAAAGTTGGTTCTTTGAAAAAATAAATAAAATTTTCAAACCCTTAGCCATGCTAACAAAGAGGAGAGAGAAATCTCAAATTATTAACATACATGATGAAAAATGAAACATCACAAGAGACACTAAAGAAATACAGAAGATAATTAGAAGTTATTTTGAAAACTTGTACTCCAATAAAATAGAAAATGTCAAAGGCATTGACAAATTTATAGAGTCATATGATTTGCCCAAATTGACCAATATCTCTAATGAAATAGATACAAAAATTCTCAATAAAATTCTGGGAAATTGAATACAAAAACATATCAAAAAGATAGTGCACCACGATCAGGTAGGGCTCATCCCAGGGATGAAAGGTTGGGTCAACATACAGAAATCAATAAATGTAATTCATCACATCAATAGACTTAAAGATAAGAATCATATGATCATTTCAATAGATGCAGAAAAAGCATTCAACAAAATACAGCATCCCTTCATGTTCAAAACACCAGAAAAACTAGGAATAACAGGAACATATCTCAACATTGTAAAATATATCTATGCTAAGCCCCAGACAAACATCATTCCAAGTGGAGAAAAGTTGAAAGCATTCCTTCTAAAAACTGGAACAAGACAGGAATCTCCTCTTTGACCACTTCTATTTAACATAGTTCTTGAAACACTGGCCAGAGCAATTATACAGACAAAAGAAATTAAAGGGATATGGATAGGAAAAGAAGAACTCAATTAGCACTATTTGATGATGATATGATTCTATACCTAGAAGACCCAAGAAATTCCATCAGAAAACTTCTAGAACAAGTAAATGAATCCAGCAAAGTAGCAGGATATAAAATCAACACCCATAAATCAAAGGCATTTCTGTATATCAGTGATAAATCCTCTGAAAGGGAAATGATGAAAACTACCCCATTTACAATAGCCTTAAAAATAAAATAAAATACCTGGGAATCAACCTAACAAAAGAGGTGAAAGACCTCTACAACGAAAACTATAGAATGATAAAGAAAGAAATTAAAGAGGACCTTAGAAGATGAAAAGATATACTTTGCTCTTGGATAGGCAGAATTAATATTGTAAAAATAACTATACTACCAAAAGCATTATACAGATTTAATGCAAATCCAATCAAAATCCCAATTACATTCCTCATAGAAATAAAAAAAAAAGCAATCATGAAATTCATCTGGAAAAATAAGAGACCCAAAATAGCTAAAGCAATCCTTAGCAAGAAGAATGAAGCAGGTGGCATCACTATACCAGACCTCAAACTGTACAACAGAGCAATAGCAACAAAAATATCATGGTATTGGCACCAAAACAGACTAGTAGACCAATGGTACAGAATAGAGGACACAGAGACTAAACCACATAATTCAGTTACCTTATATTAGAGAAAGGCACCAAAAACATACATTGGAGAAAAGATAGCCTCTTCAAAAAATGGTGCTGGGAAAACTGGAAATCCATATGCAACAAAATGAAATTAAATCCCTATCTCTCACCATGCATAAAACTCAAGTCAAAGTGGATCAAGGACCTAGGAATTAAACCAGAGACCCTGCATCTAATAGAAGAAAAAATATGCCCAAATCTTCATCATATTGGATTAGGCCCCTACTTCCTTAATAAGACTCCTATAGTGCAAGAATTAAAATCAAGAATTAATAAATGGGGTGGATTTAAACTAAAAATTTCTTCTCAGCAAAAGAAACAAACAGTGAAGTGAATAGAGAGCCTATAGCTTGGGAGAAAATTTTTACCACTTACATATCAGATAGAGCACTAATCTCTAGGGTGTATAAAGAACTCAAAAACCTAAACACCAAAAAATTCAACCAATAAATGGGCCAAGGAACTAAACAGACAAAAAAATAACCCAATCAATAAATGGGACAAGGAACTGAACAGACGCTTCTCAGAAGGTGATATACAACCAATCAACAAATATATGAAAAAATGTCCAACATATCTAGCAATTAGAGAAATGCAAATCAAAACTAGTGTAATATTTCATCTCACTCCAGTCAGAATGGCAGCTATTATGAAGACAAAGAACAATAAGTGCTGGCGAGGATGTGGGGGAAAAGGTACACTCATACATTGCTGTGGGAATGCAAAATGGTGCAGCCAATATGGAAAGCAGTATGGAAATTCCTTGGAAAACTGGGAATGGAACTACCTTTTGACCAAGCTATCCCACTCCTCGGTCTATACCCAAAGGACTTAAAAACAGCATACTAGGGCTGGGGTTGTGGCTCAGTTGTAGAGTGCTCGCCTAGTATACATGAGGCACTGGGTTGGATCCTCAGCACCACATAAAAATAAAAATTAAAGATATTTTATCAACCTAAAACTAACTAACTAAATAAGAAAAAAAACCCAGCATACTACAGGGACACAGCCACATCAACGTTTATTGCAGCACAATTCACAATAGCTAAACTGTGGAACCAACCTAAATGCCCTTCAATAGATGAATGGATAAAGAAACAGTGGTATATACACAAAATGGAATGTTACTCAGCAATAAAAGAGAATAAAATCATGGCATCTGCAGACAAATGGATGAAATTGGAGAATATAATGCTAAATGAATTTATCTAATCCCCCCCAAAATATCAAATGTTTTTTCTGATATAAGGAGGCTGATTCATAGTGGGGTTGGGAAGGGGAGCATGGGAAGATTAGACAAACTCTAGATAGGGCAGAGGGGATGGAGGGAAAAGGAGGGGGCATGAGGGTAGGAAAGACAGTGGAATGAGATGGACATCATTACCCTAAGTACACGTATGAAGACACAAATGGTGTGAATATACTTTGTATACAACCAGAAATATAAAAATTGTGCTCTATATGTGTAATATGAATTGTAATGCATTCTGCTGTGATATATAACAAATTAGAATTAAAAAAATTTTAAAAAGATACTTATTCATTTATTCACTTGATCCCAAATCACCAATATTATAAGATGATAGAGTAGTAATTTTACTCCTATAATTGTGGAAAGAAGTTCTGTAAGAGCAAACTACAAAGTAACTGCCAAAAGGAGCAGGTCCTTTTGGGTCATTTCATACAGACTCCTGGAAGTCAGATAAATTTGCTGGTAAATGGGTCACCTGTGGAGATGGTCACCAGGCTTCCAAGGACTCAGATGTCTGAAAGTCTCATAGCCCAATATGCTAAAGGACACAGGTTCCTGCTCTGATTACAGAGGGATTCTGTGAAATCAACCCACCACTCTTCTTGTATGTTCTCACCTGGGACTGCTGCTGAAAAGGTAGGAGCTGAGGATCAAAGGCTCATACTACAGCCCATTTTTATTTTCATGATCATCTTTGCATTTCTAAAGAAATGACTTAGATGATTGAAAATTAATGATCCATTAAAAAGCCAGTCATTCTTGTTTGATGAAGTGAAAACAAAATAGACAAAAGTTTACAGATAAGATTTCTGAGAAAGGATTTTATAACCAGTCCAATAATTTTAAATCATTTAGACAATAATGGAATATAAATAACCATAACAATAACAAAGAACCTCAGACAGCTTCAGGGCCTACGTTCGCATTTTGTTTGTACAATAATATTTGAGTCACACAAAGACTCTGACATCATAGCACACTATATGAATTAACATCTGAAGCAAGCATAATAGAAATGAAAGATAGTAGAGTCAGCCATCATTGGACACAGGGTAGTATAGACAGGTGCCACTGAAAAAGCCTCTCCTTTAGTAATTGATACTAATGGTAGATGCTTTGAGCCACCTCAACATTGAGTTCCAGACCTTTGCTTCCCCCTTTCCTTGCTGGCAGGGACTCACCTTCCACTGAAGGTAAAAATGCCAGATACTCACCCTTACTTTTCTAGAGTCGGAATACTATTTATATTGTCACATGACCCAATTCTGAAAAATGAGACCCAAGGGGAAATCATCAAGAAGATTTTTAGGAAAGATTTTCTTTCAAAATAGTCAGCTTTTCATCACTATGACAAAACTCCCAGGAAAAATTTACCTAAAGGGTGAAAAGTTAATTTGGCTCATTGTTTCAGGAGTTTCAGCCCATGGTCACATTGATCTGTTGCTTTGGCCGGAAATGAAGCCAAATATCATAGTGAGGAGCAAAGATGCTCACATCATAGTGGACAAGAAGGAGCAGGGGAAGAAAGAGGTGGGGGCTGGGGACAAAAATATATCCTTCAATGGTGAACCACCAGGGCCTAGTTCCTCCAACTCGACATCACCTCGTGAAGCTTCTACCACATCCTAATAGTTTATCAACTATAAATCTATTAATGGATTTACCCATTAATGAGTTTGGAGCCCTCATGATCCAACCATCTCACAAAGGTCCAACTTCTGAACACTGCTGTATTGGGGACAAAACCTTCAATTCATGAGCCTGTAGAGGACAATCCAAATACAAACCATAAATTGAAAATGCCCTGTTTTCTTTCCGTAAGCATGTCCAGTCTGTACACAGCATCTGATAGGACCATAGGCATCTATGAATACAAAGGCAGACATCCCTCATCCAGGGTAGAGATGAACTACATCGAGATACTTGGTATGGTTGTGCCCCTGAACTAACTCTGGAATCATGCTCTGGATTTGTACCTGTTCTGTGCTGACTCAAAGCTAGCCCCAAGGATCCCCACTTCCTGGTATTTATGACCTTGACTAATCCTCTCCCTTTAAGTGTGAGATGGTCTACTTCATATGTTTCTAACAAACAGAAAAATATGGCTAGGGTGATGGCATGTCACTTCAGGATTATGGTTTCATCTTGCTAGCTGATTTTGCTATTACCCTGTCAGCTTGCATGCCTTGATAAAGCTGCCATGTTAGAGAGGCCCATGTGGCAAGGAACTCAGCATGGCCTATGGCCAACTACTCATGAGAAACTGATGACCTCTATCAATCATCTTTTGAATATCCGAATTCTACCAATAACCAAAGTGAGGTCACAAGCAGATCCTTTCTTCTCTGGCTGAGCCTTCAGATAAGGCCCTCACTCAGGTTGCTACCTTGATTACAGATTCATGTAGATCCTAAAGTAAAGGAATCAACTGGGTTTGAATTCCTGAGTCAAAAAAACTGTAAGATAACAAATATATATTTTTGAATTTTTTTCTTTTTAGTTGTATATGGACACAGTACTTTTATTTTATTTGTCCTTATTTTTTTTAATGTGGTGCCGGGGAATCAAACCCCATGCTTCACGCATGCCAGGCAAGGGCTCTGAGCAACAACCCCAGCCCACAAATATGTATTTTTTTAAAACCAAAATCTTAGTGATGATTTGTTACAAATTAATAGGTAACATTGTGCATAATAACACAATGCCCACATAAGATAGAAAATGAACTTTCAGTTTAAGCAACTTTCAGTCATGTATTTTGTTACATGTAGCCTAAAGCAGTCTGACTGATATATAGGAGTATTTCTTATGTAGATAATATATTTTGTGCTTGTAATATTTCACAAGCATAACCATATTGCAATATTTATTGTCTTATTTATCTGCTATTATAGGATTCCAGAAAGGCTCTACTGTGCTAACTTCATATTCAAATGATCAAGAAAGATCCACACAATTATCATGTGCTCCTCATTAGCATTGACATTTGAGGGTGATTCATTTTGATTAAATGCATTCTAATTATCTTGAACTAGCAAAAAAGAATTATTGTGCTTATTAGTAACATTTTTATAGCATTCTTACACAAACAGACATTTTTCTACATTTGATTTCTTATTAAAATTAGAGCACGGAGTTGGACCCAAGTCATAATGTTTCTATCATAAATCAATCATTGTACTTTAATAAAGGCCAATCAGCTGTCAAATTAATATTGCTCATATGAAGTATTGAATATTATATGAAAAGTTGTTGTTTGTTTTGATTAATGTATTTAGTAGCAGGTGGCTCCAGCACAGAAGAATGTAACAGAAAATAATTATCTATCTAATAATTTCTTCTAACCTTTACTTGGGAGCATTACAGGGCTGCTTAATGGGCAGAAGTTTTTCACACTTCAGCCCTAAAATTTATGAGTACTCTCGTGACTTTCTTTTGGGAATATTGGAAGACTTGCTTGTTTTCTCTGCCATGGCTTCAAAGATCTCCAGAACTTCTTTATTCTCTTTGGCTTCAGCTGTTCTAGAGGAGGACTTAATTTTCTGAAGTTCTCCATGGACCACCAAAGTGAATTTAAAATATACCAAGGAGCCTATACTTCAATTCAGATCATCATAAATATAATACTAATCTAGCCAATCCAACCATGTTTAATATGTGTATGTATATATATTTAGTTGTAGGTGGACACAAAACCCTCATTTTATTTTTATGTGGTACTGAGGATTGAATCCTGCGCCTCACACATGCTAGGCAAGCGCTCTACCGCTGAGCTACAACCCCAGCCCCCAACCATGTTTTTATGATATTGATAGGAATTTAGCTGGATTACATGTAGATAAGAATTTTGACATAAGTTTATTCTTAGTTTAATATTTAACCGGATTTCAGTAAGCTAAATCAACATTTGGAGTCTGTTTTAGATTCAGTGTTCTTGCCCCCTCCCCACCAAATTCATATGTTAAACCTCAACTCTCAATGTGATGGTATTTGGAGGCAAGGACTTTGGAAGGTAATGAGATAAGAAGAGAAAAAGAGAGCAGAGTACAGTCTCCTTACCCCCACTTCTAAATGAGAACATAGCAAGAAGATGGTCATCACTAAGCCAGAGAGGCTCACCAGGAACCTAATATGTCAGCATCTTGATATTGGACTTCCTAGCCTTCAGAAAGTTGAGAAATAAATTTCTATTATTTAAGACACCCAGTCAATAGTATTTTGTTACAGTTGCCTAAGCTGATTAAATATTTTTTTCCTCTTAATTGGTCACAGTTTAAATAACAAACCTCTAGCATAATGGTTCTCCACATTCTGGATCTCTTCACATTCACACATTAAACAATGATACTCACATGGATGACATTCTTCCAGGAGGGTATAATCCCCAATGTCATGATATTGTATTTTTAAATAACTTACACATATCCTCCCATGTAATTTAAGTATCTTTAGATTATTTATAATATCTAAACTTTGTAAATAGTTGTTATATTCTATTATTCAGGAATGACAAGGAAAAGCCTATACATATTCACTCTAGATGCAATGGTTTTTCAAATATTTTTGATCCATTATTGGTTGAATCTGCAGATGTGTAACCAGCAGATATAGAGGGCTGACTGTATATGTATATGTGGTGCTGATGATTCAAGAACCTGGCATAACTTCAAATTTATCATACACCACTATATTTTTCAACAGAGGTAGTAGCAATTTACATGCTTACATGAAATAGATAAGAAATTCTTTTATATGTAAAATATTATTATTATATTGTTTGCATACTTTTGTTTACTTCAAAAAGTTACCTTACATTTTATTGTATAATTAAAGATTAAGTAGTATCTTATAATTATTCATGAACTCACTTCTACCTCATTCCCCTCTCAACATCTATTTGTTCAATCCATCATTCCTTAGGGCCCACTGTGTGTTTAGTCCAACAGGGGTTTCAGATTAGAAAATTCTTAAGACCTAATTCAGATACTGCCTATAACCTCCCTGCTACAAGATACAGCACTAGTTTCACCTCTTTGAACTTACATTTCAACATAATCAAAGTGGGGTAGTACTCACCTCCCTAAGTAAACAGTAAAATGTAAACCAAAGTTTGATTATATTGAAGCATTTGTAGGGGAGGAATTCTTAAAAGGACAAAACAGTTTCCCTGTACTCTGTTGTTGAAATAAAGCATTTATACACTCAAAGGAGGTGATCCTAATTAACCCTGTCCATATTTTGGAACCATTTGGTAAAAGAGCAATCTTTGAAAAAACAAACTAAACTACATTTGGTCAGGGTCTCTGGCAACTTTCCATAAAGATTTTAAGAAGCAGGGCACCCATCAATTATATGTAGCAAAGCACTTAATTTGCCTGCCCCAGTCACTAAAATAACAACACTGAGTGAGATGTTTCTGTTGTTGAAATATTTTTTGACTATGTCTACAGAATGCCAAAACAAGTGAAAAATAAAAGATTCAGGCAAACCAGGTAGTTGGCACTTTGAGAATTGGTTGTTTTATTGACTAATCTTTTCTTCCCCCAATGCATTTTCTGTGTAGACATAACCTTAGTGTTTATAGTTAAACTTCAGGTCATCATCTCTACTTAGTCATGCATTTGATCTGAAGACATTTGCGAAGTTTATATTTATGAAAATGTTTTCTCAACTTCAGCAAGCAGGGTCTTGTTTCCTTCTAAATATATCACAGGGCTTTTATTCTATTAATTCTTTTATCTTCAAAATAGTAGTCCTGTGCCTGACCACTCTTTTATGCTTATAAACAAAATGGTGTTTCCTCATTCTCCTTTTCTATGTCCCTCCAGGGGCCTCCAAGAGTCCCAAATTCTCTGAATTTTTTCCCAGTAATTTGTCTCCAGTGAGCAAAGTTTCCTCCAATTTTTAGGTGTTTATAAAATGGCATTTTCTTATATCTCCTTGCTTCCCTGGGCTCCAGGTTTCCTAACCTCTAGTTCTGTTAATGTTAATTAACATTAGTTAATTAACAGTCAGTGTTAATGTTCTGATTGTTCATCCATCTTGTTCTTGCTGCCTAAAGGGATTCTGATCCCAGCCTCTCCAGGCACTGTTGGATGAAAACAGGAAAAGGAAGGAAGAACAATATGGTGCTGCCCCTGGACAAGGGCCACCTTTACCTTCTGAGGTATCCAGATTTGCCAATTGTGACTTCAGGTTGAAACTATCTTAAGGTACAAAGACTTACAGAAATATATTAATGTGGTTTTATGAGTGTGCACACCACCTTTCTTCTCATAGACAGATTGAGAAATCTAGGTTGTTGTGGGTTCTTTTGTATATTGGATTAATTTTCTTACTGGAAGACTATCACTATTTTCCTCCATTAGCATTGGATAATATATCAAGAATGAAAATTACCTAATCAGAGGTTAAAATATCTCTGATTTTACAAAATGAAAGGACAATAAGAGTCATCTAACCCATCTTTTCTTCTTTGCATTCAGTTAATAAATATTTATGAATCCTTACCTTTGGAAGGCACTTTCCTAAACACTCCATCATCTGCTGGCCTCCTCTGTGGAGGATCTCTTTCCTTAATAATGTGCTAACTATACTGTACTCCACTGAGAATAAAATACTCCTTTCCCAAGTACATTTTGAAAGCATTTCATTAAGTCCTACAACTTAAGATTCACAAGTATAGTGAGGCACTTTTTCCAATGTGTAGTTACCAGTATGAATGGTCCCAAACATACAATAGTTTGCCTTAACATTTTTTTTTTTTGCTTTACTGTCATCCAAAAGTTCTATGGCATTCAGTAGAAATAATATTTCAAATTTACATCAAGGTTTATAGCAGCACAATTTACAAAACTCAAGCTATGGAACCAGCCTAAGTGTCTGTCAAAAGGTGAATGGATAAGGAAAATGTGGTATATATACACAATGGAATTTTATTAAACCATAAAGAGGAAAAAAACAATGGAATTTTCTGGTAAATGAATGAAACTGTAGAACATCATGATAAGCATAATAAGCCAGACTAAAAAAGTCAATGGTTGAATGTTTTCTCTAATATGTAGAAGCTAGAGCAAACTAAGGGGAAAGTGTATAGTGGGGAAGGAGGTATTTCATGAAAATAGAAAAGAAATCAGTAGAGTAGAAGAAGGTGATTGGGGGGAGGGAGTAGAAATGTGAAAAGAGAAGAATGGTGGAATAAAACTTACAAAACTATCCTCTGTGTGTGTGTGTGTGTGTGTGTGTGTGTGTATGAACATTACCAGTGAATTTCACTTGTATGTATATCTATAATGCATTAATTAAAAATACTATAAAGAAATAAAAGAAAGACCAGCAGAACATAAGAAAGGGAACAGGGGACGGGAGGAGGGGAGGAAAAGTAGAAGTACTGGGGACTGAATTGGAGCAAATTATATTCTGTGTTTATATGATTATGTCTAAATGAACCCCAATATTATGTATAGCTATAGTGAACTAGTAAAACTTAATCTAAAATTTTGATCATTTCCCAGGACAATGTTAGATAGTCAGATCCTCTCTCAAGATGCTGGACAGCAACAGTGAGCCATAGCTCCCAGTCATCCCTGTGATCATGAGTGGAATGACTGACCCTTTCCAGTGTGTTGTGTTGCTAAGCCAAGTTTATTTAATGCAGGTTTTATTTAAGATATATCTCTAGCTTGGGCTATAGCTCAGTGGCAGAGCATTTGCCTAGCATGTAGGAAGCCTTGGGTTCAGTCCCTAGTACAGAAAAAAATAAGTTCAATTTTTGGTAGGTTTATCATGGCATGAACACATTATAAATTGAGTAGCAACCATTTAGAAAAATTATATAATTGATCAATTTGTGTGGGGAGCTTTACTGAGCCTCAAGTTGGGCTTGACCTGTAACCATATGTCAACTATTTTCTGTAAGCCTAAATTCTAATGTATATAAGACTTCAATAAGAATATATATAAATAACATAATACATGAAATGTTTGCCAGAACACCCACCAAAATAGCTGACATGAAACAGCAGCCTCAGTCTCCTGGCTTAGTAAGCCACTATGTGTTTATATATATTTCCTCATTTGGCTAAAGACCTATTTATTCTCACTTAATGTGGGTGCAGTCTTAGTCAATATTTTCAATATTTTGCATTGAATCTTCTTTAATAGGTACTTGATGAGCAAGTTTATACATTCAAATTTGAAATTACCATATGACCCAGCTATCACGCTACTTGATATTTATCCAAAAAAGCTAAAATCAGCATACTGTAGTGATACAGGTACCTCAATGTTCATAGCAGCATAATTTGCAATACCCAAGTTATAGAATCAGCCTGGGTACCCATCAACAGATGAGTGAATAAAAAATGTAGTATATGTACACAATGGAGTTTTATTCCGCCATAAAGAAAAATAAAATTATGTTGTGTTCTACTAAATGAATGGGACTGGAAAGCATTGTGCTAAATAAAATAAGCCAGACTAAGAAAGTTAAAAGCCAAAGTTCTAATATTTTCTCTAGAAGCTAGAGCAAAATAAAGAAAAAAAAGAGTCAGGAGATCCTATAAAAATGGAAGGGAGGTCAGTGGAGTAGAAGAAGGGGATTGAGAGGGAGAAGGGATGGAAAAAAGGAAGAACTGAGGAATGAAATTGATTAAAATATGGTATGCATATATTTAAATACACCACAGTGAACTTCAGCATTATGTATATCTATAAAGCACCAATTTTAAAATTAACAACAAATAAATAGAAGGAAGACCAGTAGAATAGAGGAAGAGGAACAAGGGGAGGTAAGAGGGGAAAAGAAAGTGGACGTACAAGGGATTGAAATGAGCAAATTATATTCCATGCATGTATGATTACATCAAAATGAACCCCACTATTATGTATAACAATAATGCACTAATAAAACATTTTAAAAATAAAAAAGAGTTAACATATATGGGAAGGAGTAACAGAGCCCAAATCAGGCAAGTGACAAGCTAGTAAATAAGACAACTTTCCAAAATGTAGTGTATTATACTTTCACCTAGGAGTTCCTGTTGATTCTCAGAGACAACCCAGGCATGCTGCATGACTTTATTTTATAACAGGTAAGTCAAATGTGCAAATGGAACAGTCATGAGGTATTGGTATGAGGTATTATACTACTAGTGAGTGTTAGAACACAGAAAGTTTAAGTAGGAGTTACAGTAATTCTAGGAAACCCAAATCCAATGCCTGTCCTCTCTGAAGTAACCTCTGATACCCCCCAGTTCTCAGTCAGAAGTGTCTGCTCCCTTTCTAATTCTTCTCTATCACTCTTACTTTAGTATTGCCTTTGTGTGAGTTTTTTCTCCCTATTCTAGAACTTGATGTCTAAATCATCTTTGTTTTCTCCCCTGTTTTTAACCAAGCACAGAGCCTCACTGGACTAAAAAATGTTTGTTTAATTGAGCCTGATCTACTAATGTACTTCTGAATCTTCCCTTCTTATTCAACAGAGAAAGTTGTGCAGTAAAAGTCTCATCCCAAAGGGGAGAAGACTTCCTGAGAACTATTTGGAAGTATGTGACTCAGTGCCCTTCTAAAAAAGAACACAAGTGTTTATGTTCAGGCAAAGGGAGTTGACAAGCGCTCTTGGCAAGGTAAAGCATTTGCCTACACTTTCCACAATGTGACCTTAAAGTGGCAATGTGGCATGAATATAGCAGCACCACTTTGAAAGAAACTAGAAAGCATGTTTGAGTGAGAAGGTTTATATATCTCACTGTTTCGGTCTTTAAAACAGGGGGTATCTATTCTGGTAATAGGGACATTTAACTCTTGGGCCCCTGCTCTTCTCATAGTTTGGATATACGCATTTGTGTCTTTTCCAAAAATGAAATTATTTTCAGTCAACATTTCACCTAGATGAATTCTCAATACTTAGGTTACCCCATGACAAGGACTTATCTGGCCCTCAGTGGCAGCAATGTTGAAGTTGAGCAATCCTGATCTAGGTCTCTCATACACGCACATTCACACGGACCCATAATCAGAATGTAGGATGGATATCTGCATCATCTAAGCCACCTGGGGAATAATGGCTTATACCCCTAAGGCTGCAGCCAGCAAAGTCACCTAGAAGGACCACAAATTGGCAGTATCCCCTGAGGTTATCTGGCCCCTTAGCCAACACTGGCCACTATTTCAGACAGGAAATTTGGGATGACGAGTCTTAACTAATAATTCCCTAAAAGGACCTTAGGTCAAATTCTTTTACTCTATGGGAACAGAGTTTCCTAATATTAAGAGCTTTGATTATACAGAGTCATGAAGGTATCATTAGATAAATATCAAATATTTAAAAATTATTCCCTCTGTTGCTCAATGCTCATGACTGAAACCACCTTGGGAGAATACTTCAAGCTTCTGGATATCAAGACCTCTTAACATTTTCTTTCATCTTTCACATTCCTTCTTTCTTGAAATATTTGGGATCATATTATCTTTGCCTCTGATTTAAAGAAATGCTTTTTATTTTAAGCCATAGCCAATAAGATCCAACAGCATTGTCCAATATGTTCTTAGGACTACAAATAATCTTTTTTTTCTAGTCCTGGAACAAATTATGGCAGAGATCTAGATCCAACTGTCTATAGCCAAATGCAGAAGCAGGACCCTAGGAGGAGAGGTGACTTTCTGGCTCAAGGACATGCAGTGGCAAAGCCAAAGCCAAGTGTATTGTCTCCTCCTCATCTATTCTCTTCTCTGCCCTGGCCACTGATGCTCCCACAGTTCCAATCTTCATGGGAGAAATAGCCAGGTTTTCATGAAATCCCTCTGGTCCTGTATACAATCACTACCTAAACTCTAACAGTATCCCCCTACTTTTTTTTTTGCTAATTTTGTTTAAATGGATGAGAACATTTGATACCTCTTCGTGCTTACTTTTATCCTATTTATCAAACATTGAATTCATGCACAATGTGCATCAGACACAGTTTTGGATATTTTTAAAGTATTAATTAATTTAGTCTGAATAGCAACCTTATAGCCAGATGTGATTATTTCCCCCTTTTTACATACTAGTCACAGAGAGATCAGGCACCTGGCCAAATTTACACAGTGAGGGGGATGGAAGGCAGGGATCTAATGGGCCTTGGGCCATCGGGTTCTAAGGTCTTCCCTTTCAACTTCCATTGGGTGTTTTGCTACTAAACATCTCACAAAGAGTCTTGCATAGTTATGGCAATAAACATTATCTAGATCAAAAAGGAAAGTACACTTTATTCTAGGATTGTTTTGAGGATAATATACTCAACATTATGTTCTTGGAGGTATTTGTTAGTAAATACTTTCTTGTATTTAATTATGAGAATAATGATAAAGTTAGGGAATGCCATCTCTGTCTGGGTCCATTTGCCCCCAAGCTCCTTGGAGCTGCTTTTACAGATGAATTTGTCAGGCCCTTTTTGCAGAATAGAACTTTAGTCAGAAGCCTCAGACAGACCATCTACTGGAGACTGTACAGCAGTTCTATTGTTAATGAAGCAGTACTCACTCATTCAACACATAGTTTTTGGACTCTTGTGTATCTTGGTTTCTTAAGGCAGGGAGAATGTTGTCAAATGAAGAAATCATTCAAATAAATAGCAAAGCACAGGAGATAAAACTAGAGTGTTTGGCATTACAAGTATAGGTAGATAGGGTTGCCAGATTTAGTAATAAAATATAAGGACAGAATGCTAAATTTGAATTTTATATAAAATAAATTTGAAATAAGTATGTTCTTTGCAATCTTTGGGATATATTATGCTTATACTGGCAGAATTATCTGAAACTCAAATTTAATTTGGCATCCTGAACTTTTCCTGGTGATCCTGAGGAGGAGGGCAATGGCTATGGTCTCAGACATAGGCTTCTCTAACCCTTGATCCCAAAATCAACTCTCTGCTCTGTGCCACTAGAAATTTAGGATCACCACCCTGATTCTGTTTCTTGGTTTCCTTCTGATCCACATGCCAGACAGCCTGACTAGGGTCCTCCTACCCCACCATTCTTACTTCTCCTAAAGGTTAGCTTCATGTGCTCTTGGGCTACCCAGGGACTAGAGTCCTGCAATGTGTTCACTTCTCATACAGATGAAATTCCAATATGTGCCACATGCCTAAGACAACTTATAATACACACACACACACACACACACACACACACTAGGCTTGTACTCTATGGTAAATTTGTCACAATTTGGCATTTTATCTTTCAGATATCTTTATTTACCATTCTTCCATGGATTACCAGTATAGTGATAACCTTGACATTGGAGTCATTGAGGGAATCTTCAAGTATACATATTTGAGGGTTATTGGTTAAATTATGGTAGTAATTCTACTTATGGTGTTGATCATAACTCCATGAGAAGATTTTCTGATCAAAACAGCTCATCCCTACAATGCCAGTTAACACAGTTCATTATACTCTGAAAATTCCCCCAAATTCTTCTTTCACCACTCATCAGCTATTAAAGAACATCTCAAAGACTCATCATCTTAACCAGTTAAAGAAAATAGAATTTGAAACTTTGGGAACTAGGAACAGGAAAGGGTGAGAATTCAAATGTAATGTCATTAGTGCAATATATAGTTTACAAAGAGATGATAGGGAAAAAAACTTTGAATTACTTCTCAAATTCTATATAGAAATCTGGTTTTATGTGTTTTTTTTTTTGTGTGTGGAACCTCAGAACCACATCATTTCCAAGTGGCTAGTGTTTTTTTGATAAACACTAAAGCCCTGCAAGGATAAGTAACTCTTCTAACCGAACAGGTAGACCATGTACATTCTCTCTTTCTGATGTTTTCCTGCAGAAAGATGACTGTTCATTGACTTATTACTTTTAAAATTCTGGGTGTATGCTAAAAATGCCATTGTTCTCAGAAATGTTCTATTCAGTAATTTGAAGCCATAAGTCTAAAATTCAGAAAGTTATCAGAAAAAAATCTAGAAAGCAAGAAAGCTTAGAAAAACAATAGACACTCTGTCCTGTATTAAAAGTTGCATCAACAAATAGTAGTGGAAGGAATGTGGTTAAAAGCAAGAAAAGCTATGGTAAACAGTCTTCACTTAGTGACATGGGTATAGCCATTGTCAGGAAAATGTTCAGTGGTTTGATAGATCTCACTTCCAGGAATGAGTCCTCTCGTATCCCATGTTCAGAACAAGAGGGCCTCTTGGGTAACAAGGAACATTTAGATACCAAACAACGAATATTCACAGATAGAAGTTTAAAATTCTCTCAATGAAAATACTCAGTTGACCTTTAGTGTATCAGATTAAGCCCTGGAATGTCTAGTCTATGACATGTAATGTGTACTTTCTTGTACAAGAGATATCAAATGAGAACAAAATTATAAATAACATTTTCCTGAAATGACTAATAGTAATAATCATGGGAATCTCTTCCCTTCAGCAAGAATCTAAGATGGATTATTTATTCCCTCTGTTCTGTCTTGAAGAAAGTTAGAGGAAAATAAGACAGAGATTATTACATATTTCAATGAAGAAAAGGGAAGGTGAGTGTGGCAGACGACCTTAATGGCCCAAATTCTTGCCAGTTCCCTGAAATAACACCCTATATAGTTTCTCTCACTAAAGAGGATATTGCTCTGCCTATTGATTGGATTTAGCACTGTGACTTTCTCTGGCCAGTGCAATGGTAGCCAACATGATGTAACTAATATACTTGGGTGGCTAGGTTTGCTCTCTTTTCCTTGTACCATCACTGTGAAGAGTCTCCCCCAGAAAGTTGCTACCATTCATCCTCAGTCCCAGAATAAACACAGCAGAACACCTGTCTTCCACCTGGATCTAGCCCCTGTACCAAAGTCATACATCCCAAATTTACATCACCTACTCCCAACTAATCTGAAGACAATAGTGATTGTGATGATCATTTTAAATGGGAAAGCTAAAATTATGATCTGTAGGTCAAATTCTACTTCCATGAGCAAGCTATTTATAAATTATATATTTTTAAAGAGTATAAAATTCATTAGAATGACATTTTTATGATACATAAGAGGTATACAAAATTCAAACCACAGAATTCATAAGTAAAGTTTTATTAGAATACAACAACTCTAAATTGTTTAAGTATTGCCTATTGCTGTTTTAGCCTTACAACTGCAGGACTGAGTAGTTAAGACAGAGACTTCATGACCCACAAGGCAGAAAATATTTACTATCTGACTTTTTCCACTGAATTTTTAAGTAGCTCACTGTGCACTAACATGAAAGTGATTTTACTCCTACAATAAATAAGTAGTAAAAAATCAGTAATGTATTACAGAAAATGAGCATATTTAAAATAATACAAAACTAGGAAAATCAGAGTTTCTTAATGGATTATATAATCCTTCTATTGTATTATATGCTAGGGATTCTTGAGTAAATTGATTGTATTCCCTGTGCTTCAATGGATGGCTTTGCATCCAAAATCTAAGTATCAGAACAGAGGAAGAAAACATGTATACAATGTTTGCAACTCCAGAAGAAATTGACACTTGTCTCATTTTAGATTCATATTGGGTGATAGTGAATTCAGAGAAGAAATCAAAATGGTTGGATATGAGTTCCTTTCCTAATCCCTGGGAGGACAGGAACTATGTCTTATATATCCTCTACGTTCCCCTCAAGTATCTTGTACAATTCCAGGAAAACAGAAGGTATTCATTAAACAGCGCTGTTTGGAAATATACCTGTGAAGGCAACATACTTTTATGCAAAGCATGTGGGATTAAGAATCTAAAGGTCTATATTTTATGCCTGACCCTCTAACAAAGTCATGGGATCCACTGGACAATTGATATTTTGGTCCATTTCAGAGTACTCTACCTGGCTCACACCACTTGTAGGTAACAAGTTTTTGGATAGATGGTAATCCATTCATAACTCTGGCAGCCAGGTGGGCCCTGGGGAGGCCAGAGCTCCCAAGGCTAGTCCCCTTAAGCACAAGCAGCCTCATCTTTTTACCCTACTGTGCTACAAAATTACAATTATGTTCTCTATGTGCCATTACATGAAAATTGTTAGGATACAATTGGCGAAAGTTAAGCCAGGATTTAACCTAAAAGGAAGTTAGTTTAGCCTGATAGTTATTTTTTTAAGTGCAGGGAATACAGTAGACTTTTAAAATTAATTCTTCAGTGATCAAGTAAAATAAAGATGGCCTAGAAATTATTCTAGGAATATCATTAATTACGAATGCCCAGAAGTGTGCAAATCAAGCTTAATGTTCTCTCTTTTCCATGTTATATAGTGACCTATTTCCAGACTTGGTGGATTGATTTTATTTATGGTACCAATTAATAGTTTCTGTGTACCCACACTCTTTGAAATATAACTTTACAATTAGTTTTATCAAGAGTTGGGTCTATTTTCCCCCTCCCCTTGAATATGAGCTGGCCCTTTGCATTGTTTTAGCTAATGAAGGCAAAAGTGATGGTACTTCAATTTTGTGCCTAGATCTGAAGAGGTCATGAGTGATTCCATTCTCTCTCATGGATCCTTGCCTGCAGCATGAGAAAAGCCTATGGAGGTCTAATTGAGCCATTACTATCCTAGACCGGCCATCTTCCAAACATGAAAGGAATCCAAGATCAGCAGTCAACTTCAGCACTCACAGCTGAGAGTATAGACATAAGAGAGACTAGCAGAGACAACAGTACCCATTCTGATGTCCTATAACCAATAATAAATGTTTAATATTGGCAGCCACTGAGATTTTGGTTGGTTTAATATGCATCAATGGCTAACCAACACAGATAATATAAGCATCAAATTTCTTCATACTCTAATGAACAGGATAATTATAATTTTAATCATTTATAATATTCAAATATTGAATGATCCATATATTTAGCAAAATATTATTAATCACCCATTCTGTGTTAGGCTCTAAAATAGGCTCCTAGGATACATCAGTGAAATTCACTCAACTGATGATTGTGTACCAACTACATATGCAATCCTGCATTTTTATCTAATGGTTTAGATTCCAGATCTATTAGAATAATTTATCATTATAAAATTCATCATGTTCTATACATTAAATCATCATTTTCCCACTCCAGAAACCACCAGCCCAAAACTAACCAACCACCACCACCATTACCAAAAATAAAAAATACAACAAAATCCATGAAATTTTATTCTTACCAATTTTATTCCTACATATACATATGTTCTCATATGGATTAAGGGCCATGAATCATGCTCAAGTGAGTTGAGACTTCAAAGAAGAATGAGACTGAAGATCACCTTCAAGGAGATTATAGTTTAGTAGGACAGCACAGCCTACCAGATTTGCCATTGATGACTTACTTTGGACTCTCACTGTCTGACCATCTAAACCCCTGCCACTAAGCCTTTTGTCTTTATGCCATAACTTCCTCAGGTGCTAACAACTTTCCACAGGATCTTTGTAATAGTTCCTAGCTGAGCTCTTAATCCAGTTTCTCCTTCTTTGGTGGAGACTTGATAAGTGTATCAGATCCAGCTTGCCCTTTTGCAGGCACTGAAATAAACCACAATACCCTGCTACATCTGGATGGAACTATGTGACCAAGCCTTTTGAAAGGAATATGAATGAAAAGGATGGGTCACTCCCAATCCAAGATAGACGAGAGCAAGTGCACCTTTCTACAAATACACTCTCGTTTCCTTCCATGTCTACTTTAGTGTTGACATATTAAAGATATTGGCTTTATATGATGAAAAGTACATGAATTCCTGAGTGACTATTTAAAGAACGTTCAGGTTTTCTACCTGACCTAAAATACCTGCTTTGGTCTGTTTGTAAAGAAGATAGATTTTGGTTAAGTCACTGAGATTCGGTGTTGTTTACTACAATAATTAGCCAAAACCAGAATTTTTCAAGCTTAGCACTTCTTGTCTTTGACTAAGGAAGTCATTATTGTGGAGGGACTATCCTGTGCACCATAGAATAATTGACAGCATTGCGGACCTCTATTACTTGAAACTCACCCCCAGTTGTGACAACCAACAGTATCTTCAGATATTGCCAAATGTCCACCAGAAATTTAAATTGCCTCCATTTGAGACCCTCTAGCCTATGATGCCTAATGTGACTACTCCATTTCTGATGTATGTGGTATGCAAAGACGTCTTTCATCTAGTATATGGAATAAATTTCCATTCTTTATCACTGGAGATCTAAAGTCCTATATGTAATTTTCCATATCTTCTTAATATGACCCACTCTTATTTTACAAAGTTCTTGACAATAACTCTCCAACTTATCCCTACAGTCTCCTTAATATTTCCTTCTTTGTTAATGTATTACACACACACACACACACACACACACACACACACACACATTCTAACTGTACTCATTTCCACCTCTGCATTCTTGCTCCTCAACTATCCACCTCCATTAAGTTTTCAATTCCATTCTGACTGGATTCTCCTTTCTGTAAATTCCCATAGCCACATAGATATCTAACATGGAGTGAACAAAGGGCTTCATTTCAAATAAAAACTGTAAATAACAGACAGTGGCTGCTTGGAGCACAACATTGAAAAGGCAAGACTGAATACAGGCTCAGAAGCAACATGTTGTCATCAATTAGTAATTTTGGCTATAGACCTCAAACAGAACAGTAGCATTCGTGCCATCCTGGATAGAATCTCTCACTTTGTTCTCTGTTGACTTCTCCCAGGCATATAAAAACTTCATTGAAAGCAGGGCCCACCATTCTCTCAGAAAACAAAATACTAGGTTATAGATTACTGAAGGTAGAGAGAACTTTTTGAATTCAGCCCTAAACTTTTTCCTAGTGCACTAGTCAAGGAAAAAAAGTTTTCTCCTACTTCAGTCATTCCTTAGGTTCTGTGTCAATCACATATTCATGTTATAGAGCATTACTCTGGCTTCTTCAATTACAAGATTGAGTAGCAGTTAAACATTTTATATTATTGGGGCATAAAAATATACCTTCCCAGTTTTTAATGGACAAACTTCTCAATAATCTTGGCCAAATTTCTGAACTTAGTTAAAGGCTATAGGCCATGAAAATTTATACCTTTAAAAATAATTTTTGAACATATGCCTCTGAAATATTTCTCTTTTAAAACATATTTTGTATTAAAAGAACCAAATGTGTCATTGTTGTGGGCACAAAATCATCTTGTTTGTTAGAAAGTGATTCATACAATTAGTAATGGAAGAAATCTGTCCTCTTCAGGAGCAGTAAACAATTTGCACAAAACATTTTCTAAAATTTAGTTGAGCTTTATCCAAAAGCCTTATGTGATTTGCAAATTTTATTTTTATTTCTATAAACAAGAAATGAACACTAAATTGAACTGGAGTTAAAAGACCCCATTAGCCTCTGCATTGTTAGACCATTCCCAAACATGAAATACTCATTAGAGAACAATTTTCCTGTTATAGTTGATTGTCAATGAGCAAATCTAGACCATCAGAGTTCCTGTGGATTTCATGTGGCTATTTTTAACCTTGTTTCTGGGGAAATCTGAACTCTCTGGTCACTCACATTTTCACTTGCAAGAACAGCTACTGAGCACTCTTAGATCTGATACTCACTGGTTGAGAATGTAGCCTAGTATGTATTTTGTTCTTCCAGTAAGTTATATTTTACACGTTTCCTCTAATTCAAATGTATTCTTCATCTTATTTCTTTATTTTATTATGGTCATATATATGTAATATAAAATTTACCATTTTACCATTCTAAGTGTACAATTCAGTGGCATTAAGTACATTCACATTATTGTGCAAGCATCACCACCATCCATCTCCAGAATGTTTTCATCTTCCCAAAATGAAACTATTCCCTTTAAACAACTTCCCATTCCACCCTTCCTCCAGAGACGGGATTCATTTTTAATTTTATTTTAGATTCATCCTTTTTTTACTTAAAAAAACTTTTCAAGTGTCTGACCCAGAGGATGCATGCAATATTTTAGCTATCATACTCATTTTAGCATTCATACGTTTCTTAGAGAATAGTATTCTATTATGTTAGATTTAATACATATTGTGATAAGTTTACTTATTCCACATAATAATACTCAACATAGGTCTCCTTTCCTCCTTATTTTTCAAATGAGAAAACTGAGATACTGAGAGCTTACATATCTTGTTTAAGGTCACATTGCTAGAAAAAGATACAGATGTGACTTAAACAGGTTTTCTGACTCCAAAGCCCACATTACCCTTGACTTTCCCCTCTACACTCCAGCCTCTCTCTTTGTCATCTTCTTCATTCTTCCTCAGAACTGCAAACATACACATTCCCCTGCTGTTTTCTCTACCAGGGGCCCTATCAGTTTTCACAGCTTTAGCTGTCTATCCTTAAGAGATAATCTTCAATGCCTATCTGCAGACCTCTCTCCAAAACTCCAAACGCATGCTTCATAAAAATAAAACAATAAAATCATGAAGTTTCTGAGTCCCATAACAAAAGGATTATAGACTTCAATTTAGCCATGAATCTCCAGGCAGGCTGGGGCTAGTTGCTCTGGGTTGGGCTCTGTTCCACATGTCATTTACTCTCTACCCAAGACAAGCTCACATGTGTCCTCAGTAGAGGCTGAAGAAACCAGGAAGATACATGCAAGACCTCTTAGTGCTTGGGCTTGGACCTGGCACTCTGTCACTTTTTCCTTATCTACTAACCAAATTATACCAAAGAACTCAAAGTCAAGGAGAAAGGTATCATATACTCTGCCCTTTTAGTGTATTGAACTTCAGAGTTTCTAAAAGTATGGGTGGGAAATTATTAGGATCAATAACACAATTGAACTCATTAGGTTCTACTTTTAGTCTTCTCCTCATATTCTTTTATGTCATAAATTATCAGGAATCCTATCCACTTCTATAGGTTCTACTGGCATGTCTATAAAGATAATGTCCAAATACATATCTTTAGCTCTCTTCTCTCTCCCAGAGTCCCAAACCATGAGTTTGGCTTGACACCATTATGATATTCCTCTCCAAAATACCCTGACCTAACATTTTTAAATGAAACTGTCATGATCTCACTGACTTGCCCAAAATCCAAACCAATTTTTCCTTCTGTCTTTTCCATTTTCATTAATGGTGAGATAATCTTACCAGTTACCTCCACACATACTATCTCTTATATCTTCCTGTTTTTCCCCACCCCTACTATTATCACTTTGACTTCTATCCAAGTCTCTATGTCCTCTATGGTAAAAAGTTTAAGTAAAATTTGCCTGTTTCTCCACCATGGCAAAAGTAGAACCATCAAGTGCAGGGGGAGGACATGAAAAGTCACATTTGAGTTCAATAGAAGGAGTAACAATTCAAGGAGAATGGCAATGAGGGTATAATGGGGAAGATTCAGGTTTTTAGCATTAGATAGCCTGGGTACATAATGGGCTGGGACTCTTATTAGTTGTATACTTTGTAGGAATTATTTAACCTCTTTGCGCTTATTTCCCTTATATATAAAGTAAAGATAATAGGATTACCTCATTAGGCTAGCAGAAATTAATGAGTTAACACTTGCAAAACACAAATTCAGAAACATAGAAGGATTTAACAACTGGGGTATTATTTTAATAAAAGAAGTGATGTCATTATTCATTAGGCAAAGATTAGTAAAAAATATTCTTTCTTCCTCTGAGTAATGGATTAGTCCACATTTCCCAGCCTGCCTTACAGTTAGGTATGTTCATTGACTAATTTGTAGCCAACAAAATATGAGGACAAGGTATGTGTTATTGCCAGATTTGGTTCATATAAACCTCCCATACATGCTGCTCCATACCTTTCCCCTAATGCAGCTGGCTGGAATGGAGGGACCCTGGTGTGGCCTTGGAGACAGCATGTTAAAATGGAGAAAAACACTATCAGCTGATATTCTTTCATGGAGCAGAGCTGTGTTTATCCTCCCATACACATCCCCACACCTATAATCCTACCCTAGTCTATCTTGAATTTTCCCTAGTCTAGCTGCCACTTTTGGATTATTGCACTATCCTACTATGGGCAAGACACAAAGATAAGGCATGGGTGGCAGAGAAAGTCTTTGAGTCAAGAGTGTCATCTAGACAATTATGAAGACAAAAAAAAACTGTATATGATTTTGAGTCATTAGATGCTTTGGTCTATTTGTTTCCTTATTCTAACCTCAGCACTAATGACATTTGAAACTGGATAATTATCACTTTTGGGGGAGGTGCTCCATGTACTGAAGGATGTTTGGGAATATCCATACCTACTAGATATCATTAGCACATGCCCCACCTCCAGCTGTGTTAATCAAAAATATATCCAGACATTGTTAAGTTCTCCAGGAAACAACATCATCCTGGTTGAGAACAACCACTGGTCTATCCCATCCTAACCACATACCCACCTTCACAAGAGGTATTTACAATGCTGCATACATAACCTCTTTCTATTTCCAGGGGTGACTGAACAGAAACTCTTGAGATATTGAAGTTTGTCCATGATCTCAGATCCCTTTCAACTCCATAGTTGACCCTGGAACTTTTATTGTTGGAAGGGATCATAGATACTTATTGGTAGATGTGTTATGTTAGATCATTTGGCCCATAAAGAACCTGGGACCAAGAGATATTATAGGTCATGCAGAAATCAGGGTTCCCAACTCTCAGTTTAATTCTGCTCTTAATTCTGCCTGGCAAGAGAATGAGTGGATACATTATTCTGCTTAATTATTGCATAACTTCTCCCCAAATAAAATCATCCTACTTATCTTTCATAGTTTAGTTCAAGGAAAATGCCACAAAAAGATGCTAGGATGGAAGTTCTGAATGACACCAGTTATTCACCATGTACTGTATACAAAAATTCTGTCAATTCTTTATTACAATGATGAAGATTTACAGAGGAAAAAATTGCTCAAGAATAATTAATTGGCATCAGGCTCTATTTACCCATGTTGTTGGTAACTACCTGGGCACCTCTGTCGAGATTGATATTACCCAGGCTTCCAAACCCATGGGCTCTCCAAAAGCTGAGCTAATTCTCAAGGCAGTGACTATCAGAAAAAGAACTGGGAACTCATTTTTTCTAGTATTGGCAACCTGTGAGCTCCCCAAAAGCTGAGCTAATTCTGAAGGCACCGAGTATCAGAAAAAGAACTAAAAGCTCATAGTTTCTATTAGTCACATATATATCAGGGTTCAAAACTATTTTTTAAAAAAGCCTTCTTAGTCCATATCTTAACATTAGGTTCACCCAGAAGCTGATGGTGATGTGAAAATGTGTGTGCAAGGAGATAACTGAGATCCCAAGAAGCACTAAGAAGGGATGGAAGCAAGACAAAGATGGGTAGGTGGCCAATTCAGTGTGCATCAATTAGCTAGTGACTACTGTGGATGACAATGGCTCAACCTGTTGGGGAGAGGGCTGCATTCAGAGTCATTCCCCAAAGGGTCAAGGAGCTGGTTGTGTTCACTGTTGTTCCCTGGATGTACCTCTCTGCCACTTTCAGATTGCTCCACTATCCTACTATGGGCTGGACACAAGGAGAAGGCGGGGTGGCAGAGAAAGTCTTTGAGTCAAGAGTGTCACTTTTTGGCAGCATAAAGCCTTTGGATGGATGAGGGGAGGGTCCAGAATTAAATCACTGACCTTCTGTTCCCCTGCCCTTGCATTTATCCCCAGCTGCAGTAGCCTCTTTTCCTTAAAACTCTTTTATGTTTTCAGAGAAAAAAAAAGCTCATTTATCTTGGGTTTGGCTCTGAGATTTAATTGCTCTAATGCAGATTCCCAAACAGCAGGATATGGATGCTTGGGTCAATGCTTCTTGGGATTTTCTTCCAATTCCACTCCTTGCATATACATTCTCATGTCACCATCTGCTTCTAGGAGAACCCAATGTTAAGATATAGATTAAGAAGGTTTTTTATATTTTCAAACTCTACCATAGATACAATTACTAGAAAAAATTAGCTCTCAAGTTCTTTTCTGATAGTCAGTACCTTGAGAAATAGGGCAGCCTTTTGAGAGCTAGCAGGATGGTGAGCAGGGTGGGAGAGAGAGAAACTTGAATTATAGAAAGGAATACTCACATCTATTTCTATACCAGGAATCATCTGTGGAATCAATAATTTATCTCAAGACATATATTTTATAGTTTTATATGTACTATTTTTCACTTCTGTGAAAGATCATATTAATTTATTTTAAAGCACAACCTAATTTGCTACATTTTGTCATTATGTATTTTTTAGACAACAAAAGTAAAACTACCACAATTAGGAAACTTAACCATATTAAAATTGTGGAAGGTGTTTCTCCACAACCAAATGTTTAGGAAACATTGATATAATTGTTGGATAACACTAAAGAAGAATCAGCTCTAATGCTGATATGAGAGTGGTGTGTGTGTGTGTGTGTGTGTGTGTGTGTGTGTTTTAGTCCATCTGCCTCCAAAGTATTCTTGAATGCCACAAAGACTACACTGAACTATTTATTAATCTATTCATTGAATCAGTTGTTCTACTGATAGATAAAGTCTAATGTGCCTTTCTGAGGCATAGTTATGCAAAATATTTGTTAACCTTTCAGCACAGAGGGAAATAAAACCCTTTCTATCTACAGCCCATCTTCCAGTAACTTTTCAGGCACACACTAGATCTCACATTCCACTGCCTGTGTTCTGCAAGAAGGGTTACCTAGCAGAGCCTAAAGGGTTTCTTAACACAGAAAACAGTAGAAGAAAGTGCCTGTTCTTTTAATCTATAGAATGTTATCAATGCAGATTCTTTGGATGCTTTGAAAAGACCACAATGAACAATGAGGTTGTGAATTTCAGGACTTCTAGAAAACACACTTCTGTAGTCTACCTAGAACTAAAACAGAAAAAGTGCCTAGATCCTGAACTCTAATGGCTTTGTGTCCATACTTGACTAATGGTCGAGTATGCCAGTTATGCTTATGCAAAAGCTCTGATTAAGCTTTTTGAATCTCTAGCAGATCTCCAAGGCATGTATGCATGCATAAACACATAAACAAGCAACTAAGCAAACAATCTCAAATGCTTTTCCACACCCAGGTCTCAACTGTTTAAGTTATCAAAACATTACTAAAACCAATCTAGGAATGAAGGAACTGAATATTCAAATCAACAAACTACCAGTGGAGCTGTTGGCATTCTAGTCTTTCTATAGGAAAATATTATCCCTGAAAGATGTCTAACACAGACCAAGAAACACCTGAGCATCTGATGTCACAAAACAACCTCCCCACCCCATTTACTGAAACTTTTCTCAGTCCCTTGCACTAAAGGAAACTTGTTGAGCCTTTAACACAGTGTTTGGTAGACAATAAGCTCTTGATCCATATCAACTCTCCAAACTATGAACAAGCACTGCCAACTGAAGTTGTAAGCTAGTGAACTCCAATTCTCAGTGTTCCCTGTAGTTGAGACTCTGCAGGACACAAATCATGCTCTACAGCAGTTTCTCAAATGGCCTGTATTTAAAGACCTGATTGGATTATCTATTTTTCAATACACTTGCAGATTAATATAATAAATCAAATTACTAAGAATTTTAGGGAGAAAGGCATATAAAGAGAACCAGCCCAATTTTAAAACTTAGATTAAATATATACAACATTATGCTGTCAAATTTCTGTAAAGGTTTCTAAATGCTTGCTCTTTCCTGATTTGCTTATCTCCTTGCAGACCTACAAAAACTGTCCCAGGAATATATGAGTGTACCTTTTCCCCCACATCCTCACCAACATTTATTGTTGTTTGTATGCACAATAGCTGCCATTCTGACTGGAGTGAGGTGAAATCTTAGAGTAGTTTTGATTTGCATTTCTCTAATTGCTAGAGATGATGAACATTTTTTCATATGTTTGTTGATAGATTGTATATCCTCTTCTGAGAAGTGTCTGTTCAGGTCCTTGGCCCATTTATTGACAGGGTTATTTGTTTTCTTGGTGCTTAGCTTTTTGAGTCCTTTATATACCCTAGAGATTAGTTCTCTATCTGATGTGTGAGGGGTAAAAATTTGCTTCCAAGATGTAGGCTCTCTATTCACCTCACAGATTGTTTTTTGCTGAGAAGAAACTTTTTAGTTTGAATTCATCCCATTTATTGATTCTTGGTTTTAATTCTTATGCTATAGGAGTCTTATTAAGGAAGTTGAGGCCTAATCCCACATGATGAAAATTAGGGCCAACTTTTTCTTCTATTAGATGCAGGGTCTGTGGTTTAATTCCTAGGTCCTTGATCCACTTTGAGTTGAGTTTTGTGCATGGTGAGAGATAGGGGTTTAATTTCATTTTGTTGCATATGGATTTCCAGTTTTCCCAGCACCATTTGTTGAAGAGGCTATCTTTTCTCCAATGCATGTTTTTGGCACCTTTGGCCAATATAAGTTAATTGTAATTTTGTGGGTTAGTTGGATGGCATTGGAGATGATAATGCTAAATGAAGTTAGCCAATCCTCCCCCCCCAAAAAAACAAGTGCTGAACGCTTTCTCTGATATAAGGAGGCTGATTCATAGTGGGGTAGGGAGGGGGAGCATGGGAGGAATAGATGAACTCTAGATAGGGCAGAGAGATGGGAGGGGAAAGGAGGGGGCAGGGGTTTAGCAAGGATGGTGGAATGTGATGGACATCATTATCCAAAGTACATGTATGAAGACATGATTGGTGTGAACATACTTTATATACAACCAGGGATATGAAAAATTGTGCTGTATACATATACTAAGAATTTTAATGCATTCCACTGTCATTTATTTTTTAAAAATCAATTAAAAAATTTAAAAAAAACTTTCCCAGGGTCAGCACTGCTCCTCAGACTACACTTTGAGATCATGGAATTAATAATCATTAATTATGCTTTTTATTATTGAAAATACAGACTCCCAAATTAGAAGAATATTATTGCTTTAATCAATGTGTTGACATCTGGTTCTTTTGATAAGAGAATTCTGATAATCCAAACTAATACATGGGTTTTAAAAGTCTATCAAACAATATTTTCCTCTGTAGATTGCTTCTAATTAAATAATATTTAGGCTAACATTAAATTTTCTATTTTCCTCAGCATGCAGTGTGTCAACAGGTAGTAGAAGTATATTCTCAGAATATAAACCTTATTCTTGTTAAAACTGTTTTTGAATAATACAATATATATATATATATATATATATATATATATATATAAATAATACTTGACATTCCTCAAAGAAGGATACAATCCACAGAAAAGCTAGAAAGGTATGGATTGACCTGTATATGGCACTTTCAAGTTTACAAGACCTTGTCATTACTCCATGCTGTTACCCCCAAGGAAAATACTGCAGAACTTATACGACCCAGGTCACAAATTACCTTTGAAGTGTCTTCCCAACAATCCCTCACTTATTTGTTCACCATTCACCTTCATCCATCCAATAAAGGCATATTGGCTGCCCTTCCATGTGCCTGGTACTGTTCTAGGTGTTGGAGACAGAGCATTGAACAGATCTAAACCATGGCCCCTACCTTCTTGAAGCTTGTGTTCTTATAGGGGAAAAGGAGAGAGAATCAAATTAACAAATCTATTCATAACACAATGTCTTATAAGCACAGAAAGGTAAAACATGCATTCAACTTGCTTCCCTCATCTGAATCACTGAACAGAGAAAGCTGTTTGAGAAACTATCTTCTCAGTTTGCCCAAGCTATCATCATTCTCAGTACATAAAAAAGAAGTTAATTCACTAATACAATGTGTGCCTTAGGGAATGTGGTCTTCATTGCCAGACTGAGAGAGTTCTCTTATCAAAAGAGAGAGAGGGCAAAAGAGAGAGTAGTTGGGATGTTGTTTTAAATAATGTACTCTGGCCAGTCATGGTGGCATATGCCTGTAATCCCAGCACCTCTGGAGGCTGAGACAGGAGGATCACAAGTTCAAAGCCAGCCTCAGCAAAAGTGAGGTACTAAGCAACTCAGTGAGATCCTGTCTCTAAGTAAAATACAAAATAGGGCTGGGGATGTGGCTTAGTGGTTGAGTGCCCCTGAGTTCAATCCCCAGTACACACACACACACACACACACACACACACACAAATAATAATAATAATAATATAATAATAATAATAATAATGTATTCTGAGTGACTTCTTTAAGAGTTCTACAAATAAGCAGAGACCTAAAAATAACCTCCAGGACAGAGTCATGTAGATACTATGGGTACAACATTCCAGGCATGAAATAGCAGAAATAAGTCCCCAAAGAAGCAGTGTAAAACTTGTTGAGTCTGAAGAACAGCTCAGGGAGTCCTAAGTGATTGGAAGGGAATGGGTAAAGGGAGAGTCATGGGAGATGGGGACAACAGGTCAGCAGTGTCAGTAGGGAGGTGCCTTATTGCCTACTAGGCTGCTTGCATTTCAGTTAGAGCAAAACCACCCTATTTTTTCAATTTTCCAGAGATTATGTGAAGGGAGAGTCTAAGTAATATTTCTCCTTTGTATTTCAGCATCTAATATTGTAATATAGTGAGACTTAAATGTGTTGACAGAATAAATGAATGGGTGAACAAAGGAATAAATGAATGAATGAGTGAATGAATGAATAAATTCAGGGATTTTCCAAATATTATTAACTATGTTCCATTCTTTGAGTAGGCAGGTCAGGTATAATCACATCGACTTGCAACAAATTGCCTACACACTGAATTGCTCACATCTAAGGCCAGGATGTTCTAAATTCTGATTTATTTCTCTGACTCCTGGTTTAGTGTGTCTTGTATATATCAAGCTTCCAATTATGGTTAATAGAACTGACAGCAGAGGTAACCTTTTAAAAAATCACGTTTCACAGTTACTTCCTGAAAATGTTAAATGGTTACAAGAAAATTGATTTGTTATTTTTAATATAGGGCCTTGCTGCTCTCTGCTGGCAATATAAAAAATGACATGAAGCAAAATATCCTTTTGTCAGGATGACATTTCTCCATCTAGCTTCCCCATGCCTGATTCCTTTCTTTCCTGGATATACTTTTGCAATATTAGATGCTGAAAGGTACTGATGCTTCATTGACTTAGGGTTCAAAGTTTCTTTTATATTAAACCATGGAAGTAGGGGTTAGAGAAAGATTTGGAGAACACACAGTAGTGTAGCCACATTCTTTAATAGAGTTTACAATATTTGTTTGTTTATTCTTAGAGATTTTTAAAAATTTTTAGTTATAGATGGACACAAAACCTCTATTTTATTTATGTAGTTATTTTATATGGTGCTGAAGATCGAACCCAGTACCTCACACATGCAAGACAAGCATTCTACCACTGAGCTACAGCCCCCACCCTCACAATGTTTATTTGAAAATACAATTTCAAGCTGGGTGAAGTGGCACACTCCTGTAATCCCAGCAACATGGGAGGCTGAGGCAGGAGGATCACAAGTACAAAGCCAGTGTAGGCAAGGCCTTGCTTAGCAAGGCCCTAAGCAACTTATGGAGACTCTGTTTCAAAATAAACAAATATAAAAGGGTTAGTGATGTGGCACGGTGGTTAAGTGCCCCTGGGTTCAATCCTCAATACAAAAAAATATACAATTCCATTTATTCGTTAATTTATGCTTGATGCATTGGTGCTGTTTCTTAGTCATGTTCCTTTTGTATTTGTAACACAAACACATTCCTGAACATATTCAATTTTGACATTTTTTCTTTGAATTCAGTACCTATAAGTGGATTATGAAGAAAATGGCATCAACTAATAACAAATGAATGACTGAAATTGTATTTTTTAAAGTACCAAGGTGAACTGTATTAGAGATTGTGGCTACACCACTCTGTGTTCACCAAAACTGATTCTCTCTCCTTCCTGATGTGGACATATGACTGAGTTCTGGCCAATGGGGTGGAGTGTCACTTCCAGGCTGAACCAGAAAAACTTCCTAGATCCTTTCTCCAGTCTGTAGTTGAATGAAGAGAATGTCAAAGCCCCAGGACAGGGGTAGGCAAACCATGGCCTGCCATCTGGTTTTGTACTGCCTGTGCACTAAAACTGGATTTTACATTCGTATGGTTGAAGAAAATCAAAAAGGAAAACTATCTCATGAAAATTATATCATTCAAATTTCAGTGTCCAAAAATAAAGTTTTATTGGAACACAGCCACACTCGTTCATTTACATATTGTCTACAGCTGTTTTCACACTACAATGGCAAAGTTGAGTAGTTGCAACAGAGACCAGACAGTCTACAAAGACTAAAATATTTCTACTCTGGCCCTTCACAAAAAAAAAAAAAAAAAAAAAAAAAAAGGTTTGCTGATCTTTGCCCTAAGAGCTGGCTGAGCTCTCAACTGGGAGGAGCCTGCATCCCTGAGTCACACTATAAGGAAGGCTGCCCAGCAAATATCCTCACTGGGCTCTTACATAGAGAGAAATAAACCTTTATTTTGTTATTCCTCAGTTTTCATGGTTCATCTGTTTCAGGACATAAGAGTATTCAGCTAATATAAAGATTTCTTCCGAAGCTGAGTGTGTTGGCATATGCCTATAATCCCAGCAGCTCAGGAGGCTGAGACAGGAGAATCATGAGTTCAAAGCCAGCCTCAGCAACAGTGAGGTGCTCAGCAATTCAGTGAGATCCTGTCTCTAAGTAAAATACAAAATAGGACTGGGGATGTTGCTCAGTGGTTGAGTGCCTCTGAGTTCAATCCCCAGTACCAAAACCCCCCACCCCCCCAAAAAGATTCCTTCTTTTGCTATTGGGAAGCAGGGTCAGGCAGGTAAACTTAGTAAAGAAGGCCCAAGAATAAATATTTTTAAAGAGTCAATATTTTGAGATTTGTATTTATGTTTAAGTTGTGCAAATTCTCAGTAACATTTTAAAATATATTGTGTAACACAGCCCCTCATTCCCACCAGGTGGCGCTTAAAATGTCATTTAATTAACTGGATCTATGGAAGTCTGTTGTAGATTCACAATCAGGGCTGGAGATAACAGAAAAGGGTCTAGATCAGAACTTCTTCCTCCAAAGAATAGTTTTTAGTTTTAAAGTTAAAAAATAGCATAAATCATCCAATCTATCCTTCAAATTAAAGTCTTCTCAAGTCAATAAGCACAATTCTGGGCTGATATTTATATTTAAATAACTATTTAAATCATATAAATGCTGTTTTACCCAATGTTTATGAGTCTGACTCTACACAAGCAAACTACTGCCCTAAAAAGCTGTGGTTACAGAGCGAAACACCATCAATTCTGCCCTTCATCTACTTTTCTATTAATGATAGTCATTAATATGTAACATCTTGTAGTTATTTTGTGATTCTTTACTGCACTAGCTCAAGCAAGTGAACCAGTTAATTTGATCCATGACATGGAGATAACCCTCCACTTTACTAGTGCTCTCATAGGAATTAAAGAAATAATATAAGGTGTTGCTTAATGTACTTCCTGGTGACCCTCAGATAAGCAATAAAGAATGTTATTATGGGTTCCATTGTCTCCACTCCAGAGAAAATCTACATATTCCTCCAGCTGAGCTGATGCTGTAGCTCCATGTTGGGCTCCCAATGCCTAACAGCCATGGTGAAGGGCATGTTTCTCAGCCTTGGCACTACTGACATGAAGCTGGGTAACCCTTTGTTAATGGTCTGTCTTGTGCTTTGCAGAATGTTCAGCAGCACCTCTGGCCTCTACCCACTAGAGGGCTTCTAGGAACACTTCCTTCCCTCTAGTAATAAAAACCAAAAATGTCTCCAGATATTGCTAATGCCTCCCCCATAAGATAAAATCACCACCAGTTGAGAAACACCCATACAGGATCTGGTATGGAACATCCCTGTGCAAAGAAAATATAATGTGACATGCAAATAAAAGCCTCTGTGTAATATAAAACCTTTTAGTGGTCCTGCTAAAACAAATGAGAAGAAACAGGTGGGATTAATTTTAAGCTATTTAACTGAATATGACCAAGATAGTATCATTTCAATATTTATTGTATAAAAAGTTACCAGTGATACAGTTTTCATTTTCTCCTATATGTTTTTGAAATCTAGTATGCACATTTAAACCTTACAGCACAGCTCAGTTTGGACTTACCACTTTACAGGTATCTATAGTGCATGTTATTAGGAGCTACTATTGGACAATGCAGGTACAGTATCCTGTAGTGTATATTTTTATATACTGATATCAGTTTATTTTCTTCCCCTATTTTCCCTTCATCCCCCTAATTATTAGTTTTGTATTTTAACTACATACTGGAGATGATTCTATAAGTATTATATAGCTCATTTATATAGAAGGAGGGCTTATAGAAATAATTATTAATAATGACCACCTCTTTCCAGTTCCTCCACTATCTAGCCACTGCTACTATCTTCACTGGCTTAAAACACAACTTAATTTTGCCACCTTCCTTTCCACAGAACTCTGATGTGTCCCCCATCCCCCTTGCTCATAGATATTTTTATCACTTCATCACATACCTCTCCTTGTTGACCAACACATGCTTTCTAGAATCATTCTCATTTACAGGAGGACAGAAATATTGTCTACTTGGGGAAATTGCTTAAATCTTCTATGGATTAGGTCTGAAAACTATAATATGATGGTGTGCCAACAATGTGGACTCAACTGATGAGCACTTGGTCTTGACATGACGTTATTTGGTTTTACTTATGTTCAAAATAATAAGTATTCTGGCTAAAAGCAGTAGGCCATAGTAGTCCACCTTGAGCCCTTTCTCCTCAATGGTCCACAGCTTTGATATTCTTATAAAAGGAAGCTTTGAGGGCATCTCCCCTTCTTCAAGCCACCATACTGTTTCTCCATGTTACACAGCCACCATCTTCTCTTATCTCCATGCCATCTGTGTTGGGACACACATTGATTCTGGAGCTGTGTTCCACACTCTCATCAACAACAGTCTAGCTTACGTCTCACAGTAAGAATGGGTCAAAGATGGCCCTGATTAAGGTCCTACAGAGAATGAATCTGTGATGTGTTCAAGCCAAACAGCAGCAAAACTTCAATTTCTCACTGTTGCTCTGCAGAATGCTTTGAGCTGGAAATGAAAACTATATTGCTATAGCTCTTAAAAACTAGCTTCATATTTGTGTTCACATTCATTCTTTCCTGACCATCTAGTTGATGAAATTTGTTCATTGTGTACTCATTATGCACAGATTTTTCCAAAGTCCTTTTGAAGTCCTGCTTCAGCTGGTTTTCCTTTGCCTATGAAACCTCAATAATCCCACAAGGGTACAGCAAGCCTGGTGGGCCAGAGAGTGGTGAGAGAGCAGAGCCAAATATCCAGTATATAGGGTGGAAGAGTGAGTACTCACTGTGCCAGCACATTTCATGATGCCCTACTTCACACACATACAGCTCTCTACCTAAAGGCTTTCTCATCTAGAAAACACAAGGCAGGCCAGAAGTGGCAGGGAGGTTATGACTTTGGATGTAGCCCTGAACCATTGGTATATGAGAGTTGGAGGGTCAATATCTCAGAGCCTGTTTCATTTGGGTGGAATAACTCTGAGGCCTGTTCTATACTGGTTTCTAGGGTTCATTAATATGATTGTAGTCCATAACCTAAGATGGAAATTTGCTGTACAGTATACTTGTTATTGCATTCCTTCCTTTGCTGTCTCACACTTTTACTCCTCAACTTGTATTCCCTAAGCAAATGCCTTAAACTTGTATCCCAGACTCATACCTACTTCTGAGATAGAACCATCCAAATCATGCTGACTTTATTTAAGAGGTAAATATTTTGTTTCTTTTGTGAACAATGACCATCAAGAGAGATGAAAAACTTAATGAAAGCTAAAAAATAAAAACTTGTGCTGGGAAAAAATGCACCAAAGACTCTATTTCTGGGCAGACATATGACTGGGAGAAACAAAGAGCCTGAACAATTATTTTTATATTTCTTTTTGGTATTTGAATTTTTTTAAATGCCTGAACACTCAATAGCATGCTAGGATATTGCATAAGGTGAAATTATCAATTAGAACTTTTACAGTGGAAGAGTCTCCAAATTTCTATACCTAAATACTTTAGTAAAATCCAATGACTTATTTTTGGTTTTGTGGTTTTTTTTTTTTTTCAGAGTTGATAGATGTGCTATCACCATTACAAATACTTCAGGCATAGAGTCTCTTTTCATGCATGATGGGGACTTGGAGCTGTCCCCAATACTTGTTCTTTTTTCTGCCACAGAAACAGAACATCCTATTTCATCTGGCATAAATGCACTTAGTATAAAAATTGTGTTACCCAGCCTGTTTACAGTTAGAAATGACTATGTGACAAAATTCTGGACAATGAGATATAAGCAGAAATGTCCAGTTGCAACATTAGAGAATCTGCCTTAAGAGATAGTGGTGCTTAACTGGGCCATATACCACCCAAGATCATTTGGCAATGACTTGAGACATTTTGGTTAGTCACAATTGGAGATGGCTAGTGGCATCAAGTGGGACAACACCAGAGATGTTGCTAAACATCCTATGGTGCACAGGACAGGCCCATGACAAAGAAAGATCCTGACTCAAATGTCAATAGCACCAAGATTACAAAACAAATTAGACATTGGATTTGAAACAAGAACTCAGAAACAATTGCTCCTGGTTCTTTCAAGCTTTGGCACAGAATCCAAGTGCCTTTCACTTTCCTTTTATCTACAAAGCAATAAAGATGATGTTGGCTCATGCTATTAACCATGGTATTTGAAACATCCTGAGTCCTGAACTTTTGTTTAATCTGATTCATTTTCTGTGTAATGACAAAAGCAGTGGTTCTCATAACTTTCTTGTTTGAGAATCTTTTTTATTCTTCTAAATTATTGATAGCTCCAAGAGCTTGTGTTTATGTGGGTTTATCTGTTGCTATTACTTGAATAAGGAATTAAAACAGAGAGTTTTAAAATGCAAGAACACATTCCATTAGGTATCAGCATAATATCATCACACACCATGTAGTCTTTGGAAATTGCTACTGTATGCTCCAGAGAGAATGAGAGGGCCAAAACACCAATAGCATCTTCATGTTATTATGTGAATAATTTTGACTTCAAGGAACTTCTAAGAATAAGAATCTTTCACATGTTCCCCCAATTGTTCCAGGAAAAGTAATTTCACTCTTTAATATGTAAACTGAACTGGCTCATTAATCTTGGAGATCATTTGTGAAAAACTATAAGTCATTCAAATTGTCTTTTTATCTAAGACTTTTGGAACTATCAGAATATCATGGTCTCATGCATCATGTGTCCAAGCCCAGGAGAATCTGATACTAAAAGGGATTTTGATATTTTAAATTATATTTCTCTTTGCTTTTCCTAGTCCAATAAAATTTATCTCTAGGAGAAGAGCAACACAAGCTATATTGCCCCAAATCAATTATCCACAGAGGGAACACAGAATGACACTTTTTATGAATATTTCAGAAAGAACTCAATATTTTTGCTTTCCCCTCTATTTGATGAAAAAGACACAGGAAAAAGAATTAAGTCATAAAATATGGTCAATAATAACAAAATACTGAATGTCTGATAGACAGAATTATGTGTAGTCTCAGAATTAAGACATTAATCAATAAATGGAAATCAACTGACTTTTTAAAAAAATGATTCTAATTTTAAAAATATTAAAGTGCTTCATTTTAAAACATTTTCTCCATTTCTTAATATTCTGTAACTTGATTTTTAGCATAGATTCCTTGAAATCAATATAATTGTTGAAGATCCTAATTTCTCAACCTTAGCACTATTGACATTCAAGACCATATAATTCTTTCTTATGGGGGCTGTGCTGTGCATTATAGGATATCTAATGGCATCTCTGGGTTCTACCTACTAGATGCCAGTAGCATCTCTCCAGTTGTGACAATAAAAAATGTCTCCAGAGGTTACAAAATCATTCTTGATTGAGAACCACAGATAGAGGGCCATCAATTTACCACTCAGCTATCTGAGAAATTGATCACTGAGCAATTAACTTATTTTCATATGAAAATTTAAAAAATTAACATATGACTCTATACTTTCTTGGCAGGATCCCCATTAAAGGTTGTTTCATCATTAGGAATTCAGCTTAAAACCTGTTCTGATGATTCCATGAAAGGTAATTTCTCTGTATACGGAGCTTCCTGCCCTGCTGAACAGATGACCAACCCCATAACCATCCTCAAGGGCATAAACTTAGACACTCTGGGGTAAACAAAATTTTCCATCCTCTCAGGAAATGTTTCACAGAGACTCAGATCATACCTCCCACTTCTGACTAGTCTAAATGATCTAATATCAGGAAATACATTCAACAAATTTTATCAGACTGCCTAATCCACTGCCTCACACTCTTTTCAGAGGAACTGGAGATAGAAAAAGGAACTGCGACTTTTGCTTCAGTTAGAAAACACGGACTTCTTAACCACAGTGGCATTGTCTTCACAAGTCCTCCACACTCCATCCCCAGGCACTGAGCCCTTAGCTTAGTCTATGAACAACTCTTAACACTTCATAGACCAAAAATCAATAAACTTAATAGAGATCATTAGCCATGGTAGATCAATTAGCTCTAAGCTTATTTGGGTATCCAAGGTTAAAACCCAAAACCAAAAAGTATGATACTTTAAAGAATTAAATTTTAAAAGTTAACAGGAGAGAGCTGGGGATGTGGCTCAAGCAATAGTGCGCACGCCTGGCATGCGTGTGGCCTGGGTTCGATCCTCAGCACCACATACAAACAAAGATGTTGTGTCCGCCGAGAACTAAAAAATAAATATTAAAAAATTCTCTCTCCCTCTCTCTCTCCCTCTCTCTCTCTCTCCTCTCTCTCTCTCTCTCTCTCTCTCTCTCTCTCTCTCTCTCTCTCTTTAAAAAAAATGTTAATAGGAGAATCAATACTATAGCTTTAGAGAGCAGCTAGTAGGAAGAGGAGGAGGCCCCATGTGACAAATTTCCTCCTATTCTTTCACCCAGTGCTAGAATCCTCTTTTCAATAATCATGGCAAATGATCACCTTTAGGAAGTTTCACATGCTTAAATTACCCATCTGACAATGGGTTTTCTTGGTCAAATAACTAATCATTTTAATGTTCCCCAGCTTAGAAGAGTCTTGGATCCCTCTTTGGGGCCTCCAAAGGAAACCAGTTCCTACCAACTGACCATGGCTTTCATCCTTGGAGATGGCTCCTTGGCACCATGATGGCTTGAGATATTTCATAGGAAATGCTATAGACTAATGTCTTATTAAAGAAGGGCACAATGCTCCTTCAAATAAAGAAAGGACCAAATGACTATGGGTGTTGGGAGTGATTCATAAGCAAGACTATTTAAGCAAACTGATTTATCAGGGTTACAGTTTAAGAACAGCATGCAAGTCATCTGTGACACTCATATAATTCAGGCCAACAGCGAGCGGAACAGCTGTTGTGGACCAACCATGGCAGAAGAGTTGCGTTCTGTGGCATAGTGTAGCACAGCTGTGAACAGCTTGAAAACAGTGTCCAGCTGTGCTCTTCTCCTGAGTGTCTGAATGGAGTTCCATGGGCATGCAACTGCTCCTTAAAGTAGGTTTTGTTATTTTTCAGGTATGATGAGGCCAAAAGATCAGAAAACAATTGCCTTTAGAAAGATGGTTACAATTCCCAGCAGGAGGGGGCATGCCATACCATATAGGGCCACAGGAGGGAGCAAGGGAAAACTCTGAGCAAGAGTCTTCATTGTGGATTCCCTAGGAAGGAATGGGTAAGGCAGGGCAAACAGGCTTATGATTGGCTGGTTTGAATAATTTCCATGGTCTCTGGGGGTGTAGCTGACTCTACTGCCTGGTACCTGTCCCCTGGCATGATCAGGGCAGAGGAATAGTGGCCTGGAGTTTGAGGGCCCTGTGAGAGCCCAATAAAATAGCTGATTAGCATATGGTTCCTGGTCTGTGTGTAACAGGAAATAAAAAAGGCATAATAAATCTAGCAGCTAATATAGCACCACTCCATTGCAGGATTAACCATTTAGAGGTCTGCCCAACAAAACAGCAGGTTTCTTATTTGTCCTTGTCACCCAGGACTTAGCACATTGAACAGTTGTTCAATAAATCTGACTCCTGGAGGCACCACTTACTAACTCCAAGCTCAGGAAAATGATTTAACTTCTCTATGCCTCAGTTTCCTTATCAGTGGAAGAGGGATAATAATAACAGTAATACCAGCCACTTGGGATTAATATGAGGATTAAGTTAGTTAATATTTATAAAACTCATTGTAAACACCATAAAAATGGTTGGTATTCAAAATATCAGTAGAACTGAAGACAAGTCAGCACCACACCCTGGAATGGGAATAAAGAGCTTTTGTGAATAATTTGTATCTTCTAAGTCTATGTAAGTGTTGTTCTTACTTATATCTAGATGGCATATTTGTTTCTTACAGCTATAAATAATGGTTGGGCAAATCATTAATTTTTTCTCCCCCAAAGAGAGAAGACAACACTGCTCAAATAAATCCTATTTCTCTGCTCATTCACAGGGAGCAAATGACTTCAGAGAACTCCTTATGCCAATGTAAATCCACAGGAGAATGTGGACGTGGGGAGGAGTAGTGGGAGAAATATTCTGTAGTTTATGAATAGATCATTACTATGCTCTTGCTTCCAATCACCTAGTTCAAGCAACTGACCCAACTTCAAGTCTGAGTTTGGGACTTCACTTTCAGAACTGCATGATGGAAGGACATGAGAGTTAACTCCATTTCCTGAAAATGGAGGTGCTAGCTCCCTTCTCCTCTCACCTTCACACCAAATACACAAAAATTGTTACATCTTGGACATGAACTTGGTGCTGGTGTGGAAACTCTCTCTGAGACTAAGAGTCTGTGAGTTGAGATGAGAAGTGAGAAAACCCTCCAAGTTTGATAAGTTGCCCAGGAGGGCAAAGTGAAGGATCACCTATCACACATTAATCTTCTTAGCAACCAACTTATTGACCAAAAATCAACAAACAGACACATTAGGATATGGAGTGGGAAGGTTTTCGAGTTAGGAAAACAAATGTTGTATTTGGGAGCAATTAAAAGAATAGCTTTCATTATTTGGGATTTCAAATTCGAGATGGAGCAATTACTTGAGAAATGAAGCCAGTGGAGTTTACACAGGGTTGAGTTTTTGCAGATACTAATGGAACTTTTGGAAAGAGAGAAATACAGACAGGAGACCCTTGGGGGCTCCTAAAAGCTTTGGATCTATAAAGTTTCTCAGTTCAAATATCCTTGGTGGCTTAATTCACTTCAAGATTCCTTCTCTTTAGAGTCTTAGAAATATGTAATGATTGCTTTGCTTTATCAAAAAGGGGATTATAGTTATTCTCTGAATATCAACATTTCTTTCAATGTCAGACAGCATATATGATGGGGGCCCATAAGACTGCATCACCTAGTGACTGCATAGCCATCTTAGTTTAAGAACACTCTATGATGTTTGGAAAACAATAATCACCTAATGATGCATTTCTCAGAGTGCAGTGCCTGCATTGAGTGACATATTTTGTATGATTTTAGAACAGTGATTTTCAACTGAAGGGGCTTTGAACCACAGGTAACACTTGGCAGTATCTTGGACAATAATGGTGAAGGTTAGGGACACTGGTAAGTACACTGCAGTGCACAGGAGAGCACCCACAAAAAAGAAAGGTCGAACCATGAACATTAATAGTGCAAAGGAGAAAAACCCTGGATTAGATAATAAAAAATGGTTTGCTTTAATTTTATCCACAAAACCCTAACAACTCCAAGTGGTAAGTATTTCTTCCCCACTTTGCTGCTTATATGAGGGTGGGAACCTGCCAATGACAACAAGTGACAGTGCTGCTAGATAAAGCTAAGTCTATATCTGAGGCTGCCTGACTTCAAAACTTGTACTCCTAAATGCTGTGCTATATGTATGGCCCAGAAGCCCTTTATATTATTGTATTTGTGTGTGTGTGTGTGTGTGTGTGTGTGTGTGTGTGTGTGTAAAAAGAGAGAGGGAGAACGAGAACCAGGTGCGATGGTATACACCTGTAATCCTAGCAGCTTGGGAGGCTGAGCCAGGAGGATCACAAGTTCAAAGCCAGCCTCAGCAATGTAGCAAGGCCCTAAGCAACTTAGTGAGACCCTGTCTCCAATCTCCAACAAAATACAAAATAGGGCTGGAGATGTGGCTCAGTGGTCAAGTTCCCCTCAGTTCAATCCCTAGTTAAAAAAAAAAAAGAGGGAGGGAGAAACTATGAAATTCTAATATGGATTTTTGCTGGTTTGCTTAATTATTAAAATGACTTTTTAAAGTCAAAAAGAAGAAACATAAATGGTCAAGAAATATAAGAAAAAATGTTCAACATCTCTAGCAATTAGAGAAATGCAAATTAAAACTACATTGAGATTCCATCTCATTCCAGTCAGAATTGCAATTATCAAGAATACAAGTAACAATAAATGTTGGCAAGGATGTAGGGGAAAAAGGTATACTCATACATTGCTGATAGAACTTCAAATTGGTGCAACCACTCTAGAAAGCAGTATGGAGATTCCTTAGAAAACTTGAAATGGAACCACCATTTGACCCACTCATCCCATTCTTGGGTTTATACCCAAAGGACTTAAAATCAGACTACTACAGTGAGTTGAGTCAGCCACATCAATGTTTATAGCAGCTCAATTTATAATAGCCAAACTAAGGAACCAACCTAGGCACCCTTCAACAGATAAACAAATAAAGAAAAATGTGGTACAATTTAATATTACTCAGCCATTAAAAGAATGAAATTATGGCATTTGTAGGTAAGTGGATTGAGCTATGGGAATATCATGCTAAGTCTCCATGCTAAGTGAAATAAGCCAACCCTACAAAAACCAAAGGTGAAATGTTCTGACATGTGGAATCCAAAATAAGGAGGGGATAAAAAAGGATAGAAGAAAAATCAGTACATTAGACAAAGGAGAATGAAGGGAAGGGAGGACGAGTGGAATAGGGAAAGTCAGTGGAGTAAATCTGACTTAACTTTCCTATGTACATATATGAATACACCACAGCGAATCTCAATATCATTTACATCCACAAGACACTAATTTTTTAAAAAAAAAGTATAACTAAATAGGAGAAAGTTCAGCAGAGAGAAGGGAATGGGGGAGGGGAGCAGAGGAATGAAAGTGGAAGGAATTAGAATGAATTATATTCAATACTTTTATCATAATCTCAAAATTAACCCTATTGTCATGTATAACTAACAAGAGCCAATAAAAAATTTTAAACATTTAAAAAATGTCAAGATTTCTCAGGGAACACAGCATTGTAGTTAAGGACATATATTTATTAGAGATTGATCATCCTCAAAAAGTAAAAATATAAAGAAAGTGACTTAATTATAATGCTATATCAAATATAATTCAACCTTGGAACTTTTTCAAAGGTTGAGGTTGGAGGTACCATCAATGTTAAGGCTCCCTGCAGTGTTTTTATTGTATCTAGGCTGGCTCCAATGCTTTTAAGCATTTGAGATGCTTTGAGATTATAAAGCATGCAGAGTGCCACATACAACATAGGAAAGTGCAGGGTCCATGTAATGGATAATGATCAGTAAGAGATGAAGAGCAATAACGAGTGAAGTGATAAATCAGTGTATGATTTATGAGATCTACATCAAAAGAAGGGACCTATTTAGGCCAATGTTTCGGCACATGTTTAAAAGTTTAAAAATCACACACAGGGCAAGTTCCAATGGCCAGACCTTAGTGAAAAGCCACAGATGATTCATACATGGGGTAAGGTGGCAAATGTTTAAACCATGCCAAAATTCTGAGTGGTCTTAATAATATGACTGAGGCTCCAACACATACCAAAGACTGTGTTACAACTGCCATTTTGAAATTGGCTTTGAAATCACTTTATTTTTAAAAAATATTTATTTTTTAGTTTTAGGTGGACATAGTATCTTTATTTTACATTTATGTGGTGCTGAGAATTGAACCCAGTGCCTCACCCATGCTAGGCGAGCACGCTACCACTTTAGCCACCTCCCCAGACCCAAAAATCACTTTATTTTTGAAATTGAAAATAATCTGATACCTCAAATGAGTTACTTTTTAGGTCATCATTATGTTTGTTGATGCCATGTTTGAAATGGGATTCATTTTATCATCCATCTTGTTTATTTGTTTCAGGCAGGGTCAATCCCAGTATCGTCAGTTCTCTGGTAGAATTTAATTTCATGCTGACATCTTGGTCACTTGAATAGTGTGATTTCTGTCTTGTGAATAAAGTGATTCTTCATTAGCCTTTCACAACCCAGTCTGTTCTTATTCAGAGGTAAGAAGATCAAACATTTCAGCAAACAGAGGATATGATAAATATTTTATGCTAGACTTGCATAATGCAAGTTTTTCAACTGGGCCAAAGCTATTTGGCAGAAATTAAATCATTATTCCCAGCAAACAAACACAAACTTTGAAGAAATTATCTCATCACTCCGAAATTCTCTTCAAAAATTACGTAGCTAGCTCATGATTATTTTGAATGTTCAGCAGGAGATTCAGAACAGTGTGAACTAGACAACCTCTCAGGTGTAACTCATCATCTCAGACAATAGGAAATACTGTGATCTGGGGCAAGAACCATTCCTTCTCTGATTTCTTCATTATAAAATGAAAAGGGTTGGGGTGCCCTACATGATAGAAGTGATTCTTGGCAATTACAAGAGGCCCATGATTCTATTATATGATTTTCCAGAATAACAACAACAAAAAAAAACTATTTGGAAAACGAATGTTTAATTCCTCTCAACAACATTGACTTCTAGGAGATATTGTGCTTCTTTGATGTAAAACTTTATTAATTTCAATAACCTACCGAAAATACGAAAATCTAGGTAGAAATTAGTTTATTTCTTTCAAAGTTTCACACAGTAGTAACTAATTTTCCAAGATAGTTATCAGCCTTCTAAAGAAATTTAGGTTTCAAAGTGGCCAGTTGACTGACTTTCAAATTACAAAACAGTGTGCAAAGCAACACTTACAAGCTTAAATGTGGTGGTCAGGCAGATATTATAACTCTATCCTGTATTTCTAGATGAAATTTAGAGAAAATTATATTTTAAGCCTTAGTGTCAACATCTCTAACATCTGGAAATAAAGGAATCTTTAGTTCAGAAAATTACTTCCAACACTGCATGAACCATTACATTTAAGGGTGCATACTTCCTCAAGGCTAACACCCCAAAATGTAGTCATGAAACATGAATCATTTTTATTATTCATAGAGTAAGTCCCCTACTATCAGCAACATGTTTTCTATGAGCTAAAAAAGTGAGCTGGAACAAAATCATTATGAATCACGTTTTTGTAAAAGGATGCAAAATTTCCCAATTTAGGAAGATAAATGTACGATGTTACCCATCTGGATATGTAAGAATGAAGCTGCTGTGATTTGCCCTGTGGGAAACCTTCTATGCTTTTTTTCCTTTTTGAAGTACTGCCTTTAAAATAATAAAGGAATATATGAAAAATGAGCCTTCCACTGGAAGAACAAAAAAAAAATGAACTATGATTTAATGGTGGTATTATTGTTTGCTGGGCAACTCCTGATTTATATATTGTGTTTTTCTTTATAATGCCAGGATATTATCCTATTTATATTTATATCCCTAATGTCTGGCATTTATTGGATTTGCAATGAAAGATTGCTAACAGTGCACATAAATGTCTGTCACCCTTCAATATGCCCACTGTGATCATTTTACTGGGAATAATTTAATTATGGTATCAAGAATTTTAAAAATCTAAATACTATAAAATATTATAGAATTAAGATTAGAAAAGTATTAAGCCCAAATTCATGTCTCTTTTTCCCCAGATTCTATCAGGGCATTGCCTGGTATTCAAAAAATTATAAAGCAAGAGATAAAGATGCACATTTGGAAACCACTTTTAGCTAATTCCATTAGACTTAAGTAATTTCCTTCTCGATGGCAATTTTTTTCTTTGAAGGACCATGTGTTGCTGTTTACATTTTGCATCCCCTTTTTTCATCTCAATAGACTATCTCAGGTGACATCCTGCTTGTTTGTTAAATACTTCCTGGCAGATCCCAAACTCCTCTAACAAAAGTGAGGAAACTTGAACTTCAATCATGTCATATTTTCTAATGTTTCTCTCCACTTCAAAGCCCGAGAAAAATTTGAGTTGGAGATGACCATCTGATAAAGTGTTATGCATATTGAATCAACTTCCAGTTCTAGTTTTCTGATTAAACATGAAAACATGTCATGACTTTGCAAGTAAAAAAGGGGAAAGGATAACCTACCAAGTGGGACACAGCAGATACAGAGCTTCATTAGTAAAACAAGGCTGAACTCAACAGTAAACACCCAAGACATTTTTGGAAAAGCAAGGGTTACAAGAAAATATGAGACACATCAGCCTCACGTTCTTTGGAGTCATTTGGGCAGCAGAATCTTTGGCCTGTCTAGAAAAAAACTAAAAATAGCTTATGGATCCACATGATGGCATTTAGGTAGTTCCTTTCCAATAGAAAATGTCACAACACTTCCACAGCGGTGTGAAAACGGATGTTTGAATCCCCAAGTGCAGAATGTGCCTGGACTCTCAATTGGCTTTCCTTTGTGGCAAGTTCCTCTTCCATGGCAGCAGAAAGAGAGCAGAGGAATTGAGAAAGAGTTTTTAAAAGAAAACTCTTTCAGACAACCACTTTTCAAACTTCAATGTGCCTAACAATTATCCAGGCATGCTGAATACTCTGCAAGTCCAGTTGGTATCTGAGGTCCTTCATTTCTAACAGTCTCCTAAATCATGTGGATACTGTTATTCCATGGTCTATGTTCAGAATAAGATAATGGAGTATTTCTAAATGGGATCTGTTCTCCAGTCATTTCTCTTTCATTAACCAATTGGCCCACTGAACAGTCCAAACTTACATTAGTAAAAACCGAGACCCAAAAAAAGTCCAAGTAAATAGGTGTGAGAATAGACTTGTATTTTTGATAATCTTCCTATTTCTATGCTCCTCTTTTTATTTAGAAGAAAGCTAACCAACATAATTCCCTTATTCCTTACTGTCCAGAATGAAATCACAGGATCATTTTAATCTGCAGTGGAGGCTGACAAAGATAGTATCTAGTACTTTTGGATATTCCCTTGTTATTAGGAAGAAGGGGAAAGGGACTAGCTACTGGTCAGACAGCCAGAAATGGGAGCCACCTATCCACTGCTCTACCCCAATGAGTGTACAGTAAGGCTTCACATCAGTCAAAAGAAATAAACAAAAAACCACAGCCCCTGAGCTACACCTTAAAGGTGTACCTGTCTAATTTCATAAACCGTTACTCGACTGAAGGTGGAGAAACACTGATCCAAGAAATCTACCTAATGATGCCTACCAATACATTTCTCAGATTTGGTCTGGGAAAAAAAATGGTAAGTGGGGATCTGGGAACCAGAGCTAACCATGGGATTAGAGCAATTGGTGGACTGCTTTCCAGTGGCACTTGTGAATCCCAGATTGACTTAGTACTGGTTCTCACCAAAGTCACCTGGGGAATTATTTTTTTAAAAAGCCTGGGTGCCACCCCCAAAATTTTTAGTTTAATTTGTTAGGATTCAGTTTGGGCAGAATTTTTAAAGCTCTGATGTAAATCTAATATGCAGCCAAAGTTTGAGAGCCACTGCTCTGGAACTGTGTTTCTTGGTCTATAATATGCACCCAAATCACCTGGAAACCTCATTAAAATGTAGATTGTGATTCAGTAGGCCCAGAGTTAGTCCAAATTCTTGTGTTTCTTAGAACATGATGGTTCTAAGAAGCTATTTGTCCATAGACCCAACTTCGTCTGGCAAGGCCCAGAAGAAATACCCAGAAGAAGTGTGGTTCACAGACCAATGTGGTCTGAAAACTACATACTTCTACTACCTGGCCAATAGAGAACTTGAGAACTCTCATTTAGAAACTTTTGCAGGAATCTGATCTTGCTGAGATAACCAAGTGCTGAATTTTGTATTTCACAAAAGTAAAAGAGATTGGAACAAAACATCTGGTCCTTCAGCAAAGATAGATAATCTATGAAGCACCAGCCTAAAGAATAATCCTTTCATGGACATGCAAACATGGACAGAAGTCATATTATTTGGCACTGAACATCCAGTCCCAAGCTACAAAGTACATTTAGGTATGTTGGTGGAAAGACTGAATGAATGGGTAAAATGTAAAACATTTGGTTGTATCTAGGGATAGGTTTCAAAAAGATATGGGTGTAAGCTTTCAGGGCTTTAGTATGCAGAGAAAGGGGATAGAAAGATGAGAGAGGTTGAAATTTAATTTGGTTTTAAACATTTGCTAAGAGCTTCTACACTAAACTTTGGAGACACAAAGATGAGCAAAATGTGGTTCTAGACATCTGAAATTTTTATCACTTTGTAATGCAAAGTATGGACCAGAAGCATCCCTGGTTGTTAGTTAATGCAGAATCTTAACTGGTCTAACCTGCTGGATCAGAATCTGCATTTAAGCTGGAGGATCACTGTACACGTTATAATTGGAGACATGTTGCTCTAAATAGGATCTCGACCCTGAATGAACATTGGAATCACTTAGGGAGATTTTACAAATCCTAATGCATAGACCACACTCCAGACCAATAAAATCAGTACTCCTATAGTAGGACTCAGACATCAGCAGGCTGCAAATGTTTTCAGGCAATTCAAGATGCAGCCAGGTCTGAGAAACATTAGTTTGGCTCTAGCAGGTATATGAGGGTGAAATATTAGTCTGAAGAATGTACTCATTGAATAGGAAATGGAAGAAGGGGCCTTGATAGATGCTGAGCAATAAATTGGGTCTTACAATTATACATTAGAAAGAGGATTTGAATAACTGCACATTAATACAATCAAATGAGGTAGAGTCACTTAGGAGATCATCACAATACTTATCAAAAGAGGACAATGTCTTATTTGTCACCTTGCCCACTTTCTGGAGAAATTAGTAGAAAGCCATGGAACAGATTCCTTTTCACAGTTCTCATAAGGAAAGAATCCTGCTCATACCTGGATCAAAGATTTCTACATCCAGAACTTAGAAAATATATTTGTATTAAGCCACTCTGTTTGTGCTACTTTGTTACAGCAGCCTTGGTAAACTAATACAATGATTTATAAGAGAAGACAGTACAGATGAACCCAAAACCTGGGAAAGATATAAAGAATTCAATAGTAAGAAAACAAGTAAATCAGTTAAAACATGGGCAATACTTGTTGTTTGTCTTCATAATAGCTGCCATTCTGACTGGAGTGAGAAGATATCTTAGAGTGGTTTTGAATTGCATTTCTCTAATTGCTAGAGATGATGAATATTTTTTTCATATATTTGTTGATTGATTATATATCCTCTTCTGAGAAGTATCTGTTCAGGTCCTTGGCCCATTTATTCATTGGGTTATTTGTTTGTTTGTTTGTTTGGTGCTTAGCTTTTTGAGTTCTTTATATACCCTAGAGATTAGTGCTTTATCTGATGTGTGAGGGGTAAAAATTTGCTCCCAGGATGTAGGCTCTCTATTCACCTCACAGATTGTTTCTTTTGCTGAGAAGAAACTTTTTAGTTTGAATCCATCCCATTTATTTATTCTTGGTTATAATTCTTATGCTATAGGAGTCTTATTAAGGAAGTTGAGGTCTAATTCCATATGATGAAGATCAGGGCCTACTTTTTCTTCTATTATACACAGAGTCTCTGGTTTAATTCCGAGATCCTTGATCCACTTTGAGTTGAGTTGAGTGCATGGTGAGAGATAGGGATTTAATTTCATTTTGTTGCATATGGATTTCCAGTTTTCCCAGCACCATTTGTTGAAGAGGCTATCTTTTCTCCAATGCATGTTTTTGGCACCTTTGGCCAATATAAGATAATTGTAATTTTATGGGTTAGTCTCTGTGCCCTCTATTCTGTACCACTGGTCTTCCACTCTGTTTTGGTGGCAATACCGTGCCATTTTTGTTACTATTGATCTGTAGTATAGTTTAAGGTCTGGTATAGTGATGCTTACCTGCTTCACTCTTCCTGCTACGAATTGCTTTAGCTATTCTGGGTCTCTTATTTTTCCAGATGAATTTTATGATTGCTTTTTTCATTTCTATGAGGAATGCCATTGAGATTTTGATCAGAATAAGTGTTGGTGAGGATGTAGGAAAAAAGGTACACTCATACATTGCTGGTGGGACTGCAAATTGGTGCATTATACTGTCATGTATAACTAATTAAAACAAAAAATTTTAAACAATGACACCTGCACTCTCATATTCATTAAAATATTATTCATAATAGACAGGACATGGACTCAACCTATGTGTTCATCACTGGTAAAAGAGAGAAAATGTGGAATATCCATACACAATGGAATACGAATCAGTATTTAAAAAGAGGAGATCCTGTTATTAGCAAAAATATGGATGAACCTAGAGTTCATTATGTTAAGTGACATAAACCAGGGCAGGGACAGAAAGAAAATTACCACATGACCTTATTACATGTAAAATCTAAAACAAGTGAATACATAAAAGCAGAAAGCAGAATGGTGCCAAGGGTGAAGGGGAGTGATTTGGAGATGTCAGTCAAGGGATATAAAATGTCAAATAGAAGGAATAAGTTTAAGAGGTCTATTGTATACAATATGGTGACCATAGTTAATAAGAAAGAATAACTAAGTATACAAGGTAATACATATGTTAAGTAGCTTGAGTGAGCCATTCTAAGATGGATATATGTTTGAAAGCATGAAAAAAACATGAGGAAATTTATTTGTGATAAAATTAAGACAATGCTACTAGTAAAATTGATAATTTTTAGTTGAGAATATGTTTTCTAAAGGAGGATGTGAAAATGTGTTTTTAAAGCTTTATTTGTGATAAATCAGCTTTAATGGTAGGAAGTCTATTCTTGAATAAATAAGCAAATAACAAAATATTTGCTTAAAACTTTTTAAAAGAACTATGACAGAATGAGCTACCAAAAATATGGAAAACAAACCTTTCTCACTAAAAATGGAGAGCATTTTTATCCCTGAGGCAATTTACCATTAAATTTACCAAAGCAAATAATGGCTTCCAAAATTCCAAAGGGAAGGGAATAGAGGGAGTTAGTTGGGGGTTGGGAAGTAGAGGGAAGGAGCCAAGTAGATGAATAAGGAAAGGAAGAAGAACAGAGAAGATCAACATGTGTTGCACAACTAGTTCCTAAAAAATGTGTCAGCAAGTCCCAGGCCAGCTGCAATTGGCTTAGAACTGGCCAAGCTCCTTCGGGTAAGGCATGTAGTGATACCAAGTCCAATGTGAATGGCAAGATGGATTTAACTATTTCAGAAAGGCATGTTAAGGGCATCAAGTTCATAAAATGTACTATATTTAAAAGCTACTAAAATGCTAAAAAAATGACAAGAATATAAATGTTATTAGTTTAAATGTAATGAATTAGAAGTTGCTTAAAAGAATCGTGCTTTTCAATCTTTTGAAGTTTGGAGTTTGTTTTTTGTTTTGCTTTATTTTTTATAGAGTACCTGTATTTCATCAAAAGTAGAAAAATACTCTCTGGCTTTTACAGTCTTCTTGATAGTTGTTCTTTGGTGTACTGGTATGAAGAATAAAAAATTAAGCTTGAGTCTGCCATATTTATTTCAAAATAAAGTTACAAATGCTTTCATATCATCTCTCCCTCCATGTATGTTTACCATGTAAAAAATGGTATGATGACATCTCAAGATTGCAGAAAGAAAAAAATGGAGATTAAAAATTGTGGTGAAGCAGATCAAGGAGGAAAGGCCATCCCCATAAGTTGGACCTTTTGAACAATCTACCAACAAATAAGCATTTACTGAGAATCACTTTGTCCTGGGATTCATTTGGGACAACAAAAAACTTATGATGTGAACTCTGTCCTCAGGAGCTCACACAATCCTCAGAGAGATAAAAGGACACATCTAGAAATACAATTTAGTCCAGGAATTATCTCTTATAATGACATACAATCCATTAATTATTTTTAAATTAATTATATAATATCTATAGAAGTGTACCTATGTGCTATTCCAGGTTCTAGAGAAATAGCGACAAAGAAAACAAATGCATTATATGTAACTTAGATTCAATGGAGATACAATAAGCTGGAATGGACTATGAATAGATGCATAAATAAGGCATAATTAATGTAAAAATTACAACAAAATACAGATAGATACAGGGACACGGGAGGAAGGGAATGGTGATGCATTTTATGTATGGAAATCAGAAGCCTCTCTGAGAAGGGAACTTTTTTGCGTACTGGGGACTGAACTCATGGACACTCAGCCACTGAGCCATATCCCCAGACCTATTTTGTTTAGAGACAGGGTCTCACTGAGTTGCTTAGGGCCTTGCCATTGCTGAGGCTGGCTTTGAACTTGCGATCCTCCTGCCTCAGCCTCTGGAGTGAGAAGGAGACTTTTGAGTGGGATTTTAAGAAAGTGAAGAAGTGAGGCACATTAATACTTGAGGGAAAAGGTTTCTAAGTAGAGAGAAGAGCATTGTGCAGAGATCCTGAGGTGGGAATGTTTTATGGGTATTTAAGAAAAGCGAGGACTGGGGTTGTGGCTCAGTGGCAGAGTGCATGCCTGGGATGTGTGAGGCACTGGGTTCGATCCTCAGCACCACACAAAAATAAATAAAATAAAGGTTAAGAAAAAGAAAAGAAAAGTGAGCCAGTGTGTCTATGGAGTGAGAGGAGATATGGCCAGAATGGTGTCAAAGGAGGGCCGGAGGCATAAGCCAAGACAAGAAAAGTAGGTGCTGTGCTGAAGAAATGGAAATCCATTGAAGAGTGTTGAACAAGAGGGGTGGTATTCTCTGTGTCAGGGTTTTAGAGGGAAACTGACTGCTCATTTGAACAAACTTTTTGAAATTCCAACCTCTGTGCCAAATACTAGGCATACAAGAATAAGTAAAGATACAGCCCTATTTTATTATTAAGACCACCAGTATCAGTGCCACCATCAACATTATCATCATCACCACCACCATTATGATCATCATGATCATTCTCAAATTGTTATTACTTACTACCCAACCAGTGTTTACTATACTCTCTTGAGTAGTGAGTGGGCCAAGACCCAACACCTTTTTCTTTCCAGGACAGCTGGGTGCATGGGGTCAGAGTTAAGAGTACATCTGGTTTCTGTGCAGCAACCAGGGCTTGCAAAGTGATCTGAATTAGGAGTAAGGCCCACAAGACCAGGATTCATGCCATTGCACATTAGTCAATTTGTGTCAAACTACAGCAAGGCTGCTATCTGACTAGCCAACACCCAACTAGGAGACCTCCTACAACAGACTCATTCTTTGTGGATAAGAGAGTTTCTTAAAAAGACCAATACTGCACTCTCAGAGTTTCTTATTTTGGGTCTCCCATGAAGGTGAGGCTCTTTGAGGACTAAAGAAAAGGATTTCCTTTGGGCAGGAGATCATTTACTATTAAGATAACTCACTGTAGATAATTATGTTATTATATGACTCCACATTTGCCCCTATTGTCAGAAATTTAATTTCTGTACCTAAGTTTCTTCTGTAGAAATAGAAATAACTCTGCTTTCAGAGTCTTTGGTGGTTTTAGAGTATCCTATTTATTGTTTCTTATACTACACTGAAATTTTCTATTTATGTGACTATCTCCCTACTAGGCTGAAATTCATAAGGACAGAGACCATGTCTTATTCATGTCTGTACTCAAATATCTTATGCAGGGCCTAACACCTAGAGGTGCTCACTGAATCTTAGTTGAAATAATGTGTTTTTCTGCTTCTTTCCCAATAATAACAATCATATTTTCTACTCTCAGATAGCTGTTAATAAAGAGTACAAAAATATTGTAATATAAAGGACATAAAGTTACTGAAAGTGGAGCTTTTCAAAATAGAAAAGTGAGGAAGAAAAAGAAGAGGAAGAAGAAATATTGGTGTTTGATAGTTGCTCCTTCTGAGAAGGTAATACCTATCATTCAGTTGACAGTTTCCTCCATAAATCCTATGACCCATATAAAATTCCTTTGTGGAAATAGATCAAAGTTTTGAAAATACACTGCCAGAAACATTATGTCAGCTACGGATAGAATGTAGCATGAATGCTGGATTACTCATGATGAGAAAGATAGTAGTCCTGATATGGCAACAGAAATAAAATGCTAAAAGATGATAAGGGTCACAAAGGATAGCATCAATAATCCCTTGATTTCAACTTTCTTCTTTTATCTTACTACAAATCATATTATTATATTTTATATATAAACCTATTTACAGATATAAGTATATATGTGTGTAAATACACACACACACACACACACATATATATATATATATATATATATATATGTATATGACAAAAAAATTCCATAAAAATAATAGATACATTATGAGAGGCAATGTAAGAACAACATAATTTCAGAAATAATTACCTTTTCTTTTTTATCCTTTTTAGTTATACAAGACAGTAGAATATATTTTGACATCTTTATACAAATATAGAATATATCTTATTTTAATTAGGATCTCAGTCTTGTTGTTGTATATGATGTTGAGATTCACTGTGGTGTATTCATATATATGTACATAGGAACGTTATATCAGATTCATTCCACTGTATTTCCTATTCCTGTCCCCTTCCCTTCCCTTCATTCTCTTTGTCTAGTCCACTGAAATTCTATGCTTACTCTCCCCCCATTTGTGTGTTACCATCCACATATCAGAAATAATTATCTCAAAATAGATGAGATGCTGCCTATTTCCGAAGATGAGACTTATGATTCATCTCAATGTTAATTATCCTGAAAACCTTAAAAGTACAAGGAACTTCATTTCTTGATGGCAAGTACCATCAAGTAATCCTTAATTAGGAAAAAAAAAATATATATATATATATACCACAACATAAAATGGGAATTTAGGATCAAATCATAAGAAAGGTTTTAACCTAAAACCTGCTAATCAAATTCTGGTTTCATTTGAGCAGATCTTAATTCCCAAATTATACATAGGTTAGTATGACCTCTAATATATGGATGAAAAGTAACACAAACCAGGATTGGCATAATTTATTCTAGACAGAAATTGCTGGGAGACCTACCACATTACATACTCAAATCACCAAGTTAAAGAAACCTGGAATGGGACCTTCCTCAGGAATTATTGGGATGGAACTACCACTCACAAACCAATGTGGTCCATGTTATTTGCTGCCAAAATTAAAATCCAAACAATTTGCTTAGGAAATGATGAAACCTGAGCATCGTAACACTTTAGAGGGAGCCCCAGCATGACCTTGAGGCACTATTTATTATTAGTGTTTGCTTACTTTCCCCCAAAGCCTGTGGTTTATCCATAACATCTGTGCCTCATCGTTGACTGGAAAGCTTATGAGAGCCCTCGTGCTGAGTGAGGCAATGGAAACAGAAAATGATGTCGGCGGATTGTCAACAGGCATTCGGACATTGCCAAATGTCATGTTCTTTTCCAAGGAACATTCAGGATGCAAATAAAAATCAAATAACACTTCTTCTTGGCAAAAGAATGGGCTTAATTTGCTTTTGTTTTCCTCTTCTTGGTTTTAACTTGAACTGGGCTGCAGAGGGTCATGAAGACTTTATCAACTCTAGTTACTCTTCGAAGATAAAGGGCTTTAACCAAAGTTTGAAAGGAAATGTTGCTCAGTACCATGGAGATGCTTCCCTCCCCCATGGAGACTTATAGAGTGAAGTTATATAAAGTCCTTCCACCTCCAGATCAACTGTCATTCTGTGTCTGGAATCTTGTCTGCTTGGTTCACAGCTACTTTTCAGCTGAAGTGATTGATCCTTTTCCTCCCTTGCTTTGAAGACATCAGAGATAGTGACAGCTCCTCCAGAACATCAGAGTCTTTCATGTTCCAGCAATCTTCAGCTCATGGCCCCATGGTGACCAGTGGTGCTATGGAAGAAGGAAGACAATGCTACTTTCACCTCTTATATCAACCATGCTCTTGGTTTTTCATGACAAAATTCACTTCTTTCTCTGTCACCTCTTCCTCCATTATGACATGCTGTGTAAAGAGGTTAAAGAACTCAACACCATGGTATATCCTAATTGCACACTCTGACTGCCTGGACAGACATCTTCCTTCTTTGTCGAACTTCCTTAAAACATTACCTTGCTATACTGGCAATCCTTCACTGTCATCCAGGATGATGTAGAGGGCCCTCTTCCCATAGCAGTCCCTCACATCTCTGCCACTCACCATAATCACTGATCTATTTGTCTCTGTCAACCATTGGCCCCCATTGTTTTTAGGACAGGAAATCAATCCTATTTGTCTTTATATTCCCAGACTTGGATATGGCAGGTGTTCAATTGCTGTCTGCTCAAAAAATAAAATGTGTCAAAAAGTCAAATCAGTCAAACAATAGTAACTGTTCTTTAAAAGCTAAGAACAGATTGACGTCAAGGTCTCCATTCTGAATAATAATAATAGATCCTACACACAACCTCAAAATGAAGACATCAAATTCTCAAAGTTGGGGAAAACAATGCAATATAAAGAGATGGGAAACTTTTTTCTATAAATGATCAGCTGGTAAATTTTCCATCTTTGGGATTTCTATGATCTCTGTCTACTCAAATATTCAAGTTGACTATTGAAATGTGAAGGTAGTCACAGATAATACATAAACAATTATCATGACTGTCTTCCAATTGAACTCTTTTATTTCCAAAAATAAGCAGCAAGATGGATTTGGCCTTCAGGCCTTATTTTGATGACCCCAATCTAGAACTTTAAGTAATTCAAAATTATCAGATTTAATGTCTAATTAAAAGGGAGGTCATGTCATGTGAAATCTAGAACTGCTGACAAGAGTCAGAAGTAAAAGTGTGGGACATTCATAAGTGGACACCAAGGGGATGATGCTCTTTTTCCAGATGATATACTCATTATTCAAAAACAAATGGCTTTAATAACTATCAACTTCTTTACTAGACCCATTTTTGTGAGCAAATCTGAGTTTAATCTTGAGACTTATGGTCCACAGGGTAGGCAGCAAAACTTCGAAGAGTAATAGTGCTAGGAAGAACATTACCATAAAGTGCAAATTATAATTCTTCTTCTGCTATATAATTTTCTTGTTCCTGTATGCTACACATAAGAAGAAATCAAATGCCACCTTAATTTTAAAAAAGTAAATGCCCTTAAAGTCATATGTTTTTCTATTTCACTCTTTTCGGATACCAATATGTTTTTTTAAAAAATCTTTATTGTTTAGCATTCTCCTATTTCTAATGACAAATTCCAAACAAAAAAATCTATCAATCACTCAATAAATCTTTATTAAGCATTTTATTCAGGCAAAATCACAGTATTAAGGGATATCATAGTGCTTCTCAAAATTATGTGATCATACAGAGCACAGGCCACATCTGGATTGCTGCCTGTTTTGTTAATAAAATTTGATTGGCACACAGCCACACCCATTCATTCACATATTGTCTCTGGCTACCTTCCTGGTGTCATAGCACAGTGAAGTAGTTTCAACAAAGATCACATAGCCTTCAACATCTCCAATATTTTTTTATTTGGCTCTTACATAAAATGTATGTCAATTATTGATTCAAAGCTAAGGAATCTAAGCAATATAAATAACCAGCAGTATAGGACAGGTTAAATAAATTATTTATCTTCATTACTCTATAATTAATTTGCACATAATGGAACACTATAAACCCTTAAAAAGAAGGAAGTGTATATGTACCCAAAGATATGAATCTCCAATGTGTGTTAAGAAATTATGTACAGATAAAATGTTATAGATATAGGCATAGATATAGATATTGTCATTAATGTTTATAAATACATATAACATCCCAGCAAGAAGAGAAATATATGCAGGACATTGGTATCACTTGTTCTTTTAGTAAATAAAATGGCAATTTGAGAACTGAGATGGGGGAGTGGCTTTTAAAAGCAACGTAATTTTTTGGACCATTTGGATTTTTTTTTTACTAAGTATATATAATCTACTCAATATTAACAAGTATAAAATAGTAGAAAATATTTTTAAAAATTGGTACATTAAATAAAATCAAGTTTGCTTATTACTCCAAAGGAAATAAAGTAATATTTTGCCAACTTAAATTTTCTGCCAGCTCTGAACAAGAATGGACTAGAAATTTCAACTTTCCCAATCCACCTCCATTTTTCATGTCAAAGAAGAAAGCTATATGAGGTGAATCATTGGTTGCCCCTATGAACATTAAAGATGCAACATCCAAATATCCAGTTGTGATCATATGGTAACAAACTCCAGTGAAGGTCAGTGGTAACACCCTGGGAATAAAAGTACTGTGGCTGTAGCCCCGAAGCTGCAGGGACAAATGACACAGTGTGTCCTTAGAGGTATTGGAAGCAGTACTAACTCTATCCATGAGCAACATAAAAAGTGCTGCCCCACCCTGGAGAACAGAAAAGGAAGCAGGAGCTCTCAGCGAGGGCAAGAAAGCAAGGGCAACAGGAAGATTACATCATCTCCAGACTGGCCCTGACCTGAAAGACAACAATAATAAAATGAATACCACAGGAGCAACTAATTAAAAGATGTGTAATTCTTTTTAAGAACATTCCAGAAGTTATGTAAGATGAAAATTGCCTTTCAAAACAGTAGATCTACCATAGTACTTTGAGAAACTGCCTGAGATCTGCATCAGTAGTCTGTGAAATACCAGTTCAGCACTTTGTAATGGACATGATATGATCACTCATTCATATGCTCTTAAAATGCCCATGTATAGATTTTTAAAGCCTATTATAATATAATTGATATACTGAGACAACACAAAACTTAGATCTAGTGATCCTACATAATAGAGTTATTACTGGGAGTCATTTTTTTTCAAAATGAAAATGACCTTATCATTACTTGAATGTTAGGAAGGTATGTATATATATATAACCCAGAAAACTATAAGAAAGATTAAGTTTTAAAAACCATCTAAAGCTCCAAATTCATGGATTATTTTACTTTCTTATTTCCACAAATGAAATGAAATAATCTCTTTGTGGTATATAACCAAAAATCTCAAGGTAGATTAGCATGCACTACCCTAGGTTGATTCCAAAGTGAAATTTCTTCTTTTCTTTTGTCACTCTAATACAAAAAGCGACCTTCCCTCTGGCTCCCACCTTTGAAAGGCAATGTCACTCAAGGTTCACTGCCTATTTTGAGAATAAGCAAATCTAATTATCCAAGACTTTTGCAAACTCACGCTACCCAGAAAAAGTTAATGACTTTATGTTAATTCAATTCACTTTCTATTTTTGGAACTTTATTATTTTGAACACATGCCAGCTCTTGCATTTCTAATTAATTACCTCATTGTGAAATTGCTATGCTATGTGTTATGGACTCACTTTTGCTTTGGAGAGAAAATCAACAAATAAAAGTTATTTAAAAAAAAACATATAAAGGCCACTGAATATCTGGGATAAGTACAAAATTATACTCACACATTAATACTATTTTTAAAGAGGCATTGAGGTGAAAGGAGAGAAGGAAGAGAAGAAAATATATTTTTATTTAAAAACTCAAGAAAGGAAAAGATATTAATAGAACTGTGATGATATTAACTATCAATATAATTACTGAGTCAAATGTTGGAATATCTACTTATGAAAATATCATGAGAACTTAAACTTAATTTAATATTAATTTTTAAAGTTTTGTCATACAAATAGCATGGATAATAGAGAGCCATTATGGAAATGTGTTATGCCAAAAACTGGGTGTTATTATTCTTTCTAGCTTATTTTCAATTGTATGAAATCCCATATGATGTCTATAATAAGAAGCACATTAATCTAATAGAAATTAAACATTTCTCTCTATTACATGCACACACATATATACAAGTACACATCCCATGACTAATCAGAAAGATACTCCCATGAGCCAGAATATAAGCCAGAATCATGCACAAAGACTTGCCGCAGTCCTGCTGCAGCAAAATAACTGGGGGGGGGGGGTGATGAACAACTTGTGTACATTGATACAGCAGGAGTGGGAGCCGTTTATTGTAGGACAGGAGGGATATATATATATATATATATATATATATATATATATATATATATATATTCCACACAGCTTATCTTAATTAACATAAACTAGATACAGCAGTCAACCAATAAGGAATCTCCACACTTAATGGTTTGCTGGCGTTACTTCACAAACCACTCCCTCTGGCAAAATGCCAGGTGCCATCTTGACTTGTTTACAGACCCTAACAAAGACTGGAACCATACTTTGCATATATTCATCATTCATAATAATTATGAACTTGACAACAACTACCAGCTCTTAGATTCACTTCAGTGACCTAAGTCTAGAAGGAATGTGTATAAACTCACATTTAGGTTTATATTTAAAATCAAGATGAAGTTAAATTCCAGAACAAACACTGGAATTCTTAGTTCCTTCTACATTGTTTAAAAAAATTAAGAAAGAAAAAACTTGGATAAGTAATTGTTGATTAACTGCAAATGATTACTTATTGGCCTTATTTTCTATAACAAATCTCCTAGTAATCTTAGTGTTGACTTATCTTTTATTAGTCCAGAGGTCTGAGCATAATGGGGTTGAAGATAATAAAAAGTTAGATGCAGTCTGCAAATCTACTCTCACATGAAACATTTTGCTGGAATATCATTAACATAAAAGTTCACATAAGTTCTAAAAAGGGTCTTTATTCTAAGAAAAATAAATAAAGCCAGAACAGATGATAAACTAGTGTTTAAAATAATGGAGAGAGATTTATAATATAGGCAGATGAAATAATTCACCTTCCAAGAATGAAATTATGGCATTTGCCAGTAAATGGATTGAACTAGAGACTATCATGCTGACTAAAATAAGCCAATTCCAAAAAACCAAAGGCCAAATGTTCTCTCTGATATGCAAATGCTAACACACAATAATGGGGGTAGTCGTGGGGGTGGGCATGTCCAATAGAGGTTCATTGTATTAGACAAAGAGAAATGAAGAGAAGGGAGGGGGATAGGAATAGGAAAAGAGTAGAATGAGTGGGACACAACTCTCCTATGTTCACATATGAATACATGACCAGTGTAACTCCACATAGTGCATAACCATAAGAATGGGAATTATACTCCATGTATGTATGTCAAAATACATGCTACTGTCATGAATAACTAAAAAAAAAACAAATAAAAAATTAAAGAATTTCACCTTCCAATTAATTAACTATATTTACTTTGGAAAATAATCTCAAAATTTAATATTTTCATTATTAGGATAATATGCCTTGCTAATTCTTATCAAAAAAAACACAATTTAAATACCATATGTAGTCTCTATGTTTTTTCAAATAGAATTTTAAAAAATCTACAGAAAAATATTGATTATCATTTCCAATGCAAATTTCCCAGAAGAGCTAGATTGTATTAGTTAACAAGGTATTAAGAAAATTTGAAGTTAATATCTTTTTTTGGATTAAATCCAGGGTCACTTTCTGTTTCAGTATAGTGTCTTTTATTTGACTTATCTAAGAGAACAATTATTTTATAGACTTTTGGCTTTATAATGTATTCCTGAGATGGAAAATATTATTATTTGATATATACTATTAATCTAAATAGGACAAAATTTCTTCACAAAACTTAATAATAAATAAAGACTATTTTACATCATGATGAAAAGGAAACAGACTGCTAGCATTCTGTGAGGAATAAATCAGATGTTATGACTTACAACACACAGTAACATTTTCATAAAACATTAGGTCAATTTCATGGATGCTTCGGTCTTCCAGTTTTGTACCTGTGCCAAATGTAAGAGCTTCTGGAAGGATGTGGTAAATCAGATGACAAGTAGAATATACCACTAAAACAACCACAACAGTATTTCTAGTATTCCTGGCCAGGTCTCGTGCCCTTTGGGACTGGATTGATGGAGCAGGTGTCTAAGAAGGACCTCTTGTCCAATCCCTGTTGCCTAGTGAAAACTATTTCCAAGGTTTCTCTCAAGAAGAAAAGACTTATCCAAAGACTGTGAGCTTGGCATACAGGAGAAGAGCAGATATTCAACCAACTGATTAAAGTAGTTAACAATTTTTACAGAAAGCAAGAAAATCTCAGAATACAACTATACCACATGTAGTAAGGATGTGGATATAGACTTGCCTGATTTTCTTGGTAGCTATGTGTAAAGCATGGTTCCCAGACTGTATTTTGCATGAATATTTATCACAACTATTAATAGAAATAATTCTATCTATGTCTATTAATAGAAAGCATTCTAGGTTGAATCTTAATTTTGAGGGTTATCATAACCCCGGCTGCTATTTCTCCCTGATTTCTATTTGAAGTTTCTCAGATCAGAATAAAAATTTTTTTTTTAATTTTTTTTTTTTTTTTTTAGTTTTCAGTGGACACAACATCTTTGTTTGTATGTGGTGCTGAGGATCGAACCCGGGCTGCACATCCTCAGCCCCAGAAATATTTTTAACACCTTTAGTTTTTGAGGAATGAATAGTATCCTCTTTGAACACCCCAGGCTCAAAATGAGTTTCAGAAAATTTCCAGAGATAGAATATGGCCTGAAGTACCAGTCCGATACTCACCACCATGTTCTTTCTTTTATGCTTTTCCCTGTATCCTAGGTCTTGTCATCACAGTTCAGGGTTAGGTCATACAAAGAAGACACAGTACAGGAATAGAGAATCCAAAGCCCAGTATGGTGGTAGCAGACAGATGTGCTCTGGCAGATGGCCAATGGAGGTAGTACTAGGTACTGTCAGGTACAACACATGGCTGATGTATCAAGTATTGCTTTCTGATATCCTTGAATGATAGTTGTGGTCCTTTTCCAATCTTAAGTAAGTCTGTAACTTGCAAACAAGATCTCTTTCTTCTTGAAACATCTACAGTTTGTCTGCCTTCCCAACTGAATTCTGATCAGTACAAAATGATTTAGCCATAACTCTTATTCACTGTTAGTGGAAGAACCAAATGAAGTCAACTAGGTTTCCACAGGAGAGGCTCAGGTACCAATAACAGGCAAAAGAAAAAGGCTCAAGAAATTATGTTGAGTTCAACATCAGAGATTGTTGGTAGGAACTCTGACTCAGAGATGTATATAAAAGGTAAGACTTCAGTTCCTGGAAGCATCTACTAGTTTTGGACCTAACCTCAAAATCCAATGTTGATATTTGAAATAGTGATGCACTTCCTCTTCAACCCAGGCACAAACATAATGCAAGCAAGGTGAAGACTGTTTGGATACTAACACCTTGATACGTATAGGTTACTGGCTGGTGATACAGGAAAGAGGGATTATCACCTTGATGGTGCTAATAATTCACTGAGGATTGCCAAAAAGAGTGAAGGAAAGTTCCTGGAAGGTGAGAAAAGCAGTAAGAAAAAGATGTTTTAGTCCCTGAGTCACTTGAGTTCATTTTATTGAAGAGTACTAGCACCTAGAAATGTTTACTTTTCTACCTTACATAAGAATATGCTGAATTAACAAATATATATAAAGAAGAGATCTAGGTCTGTTGTGAGGTTTGTACCCATTCATTCACAAGGAATCCATGACTTGCAGCTTCCCTAATTGTACCCACCCTGCTTCCTTGGAGATTGAATTCTTCCTCTTTGTTGTCTTTGTGCATTTATTCATCACCTTAATGACTTTTAAAAAACTTTATATTAATTCATGCCAAGATAAATTTTCTGAACAGAAACTTGGTTAAACTCTTGAGAACTTGGTTTTCTCTTTTATTAAACTGTTATTATAATCCTAATATTCAGGGGGTTTATAAGGATTAAGTGAAATATATGTATAAGAGCTTTGCAGTCATACTCATACAAAAACATCTACAAAAGACCTCCATAAGCATTATGCAAAGCCATGCACTAGACAAAGTAAGTTAAGGTTTTTAGAGCAGAAAAGAATTGCAAAGCATAACAAAAGCCAAAATTAAAAACCAAACAAAACTGTTTTGTTTCTTTAAAAATAATATCACCAGCCAAAAGTGTTTGACTCTCAAAGTCATGGCTTAGAGCATGCTCGATTTCTAAAATGTGGAAACATTTGTGGAACTTGTGGGAAAACACAATTTCCAAAAGCTTTACTCAGAACAAACCCAAGAGAAATAACAATGTTCAAATCATCACAAACACACACATCAGTACACACCCGTCCCAATACAGTCTGGCCCACCCAGAGCGTAGGCTTTAGAACACTTGGTGACAACACTGATCAACAGCATTTCATGAACAAATCTTTGTGAATTAGCTCAAGATTTCTCTAAACATATTGAATTGTCATGTTTGCAATACAGAGTCTTGGTTTGGGTTCTCCTATAAGTGGACCCTGAGACAAGGATTTCAGTGTAAGCAGTTTATTTGGAAGGTGAGACAGAGAAGGGAAAAAAAGCAACAGAGGCATTCATCCACCAAGTTACTTTTGTGGGCAACCTGAGGCCCATCCCACTAGGCAAAATTGAGAGACAGTAATAACATGCCTTAGAATTGTCCCGATTGCAGGAGTGGACAACTATACACCAGCTCCCCGGCCATCACTGATTGAGAGCTGCTTTCATGGCTATTCATTTCTCCACCACTTCTCATTGTTGGGGGGCAAAAGCCTTCAGGTAAGAAGTTTAAGGTGTTCCTGATAAGATTTCAGGGAACATGGAGAGACATTTGATAGTGTCTATTAAACAGGGGTTCACAAAATTAAATCCCAAAAAGGGCCCTCCAAAAAATCTATCAATTTCACACAACATAGTTATTCAATCTATGGCAAACAATGTGTGTTGTTAAGATACTCAGACACGTGTCACGTAGTTGAAAGTGATGGTGGTCCAAAGCACATGGGGGATATTTACTCTAGAAGTTAATTCATCACCAAATGAGTACCGTTGGCCCTCCATATCCACACATCCTGCATCTATATATTCTACAAATCAAACACATAAAATGTTTTTCTAAATTGCATCTGTACTTAACAAGTAGACTAGTTTCCATATCATTTATTTACTATACAATATAGAACAATATCTACTTACATAGCATTAACATTGTATTAGGCACTTTAAGTAATTTAGAGATGATTTAAAGTACATGGGATGATGTTCATAGGTTATATACAAAACAATGCCAGTTTATATAAGGAACTTGAGCATATAAACAATTTGGTATCCTGTAAACAATCTACTGCAGAAATGGAAGGAAGACAGTAAATTGGAAGTTCTTGGTAAATCAAAAGAAATCATAACTTTTTGTACCTTTATCTCAATGAAGATTTAAAGATTGTCTTCAATCCTGAGTTAGTTCAGTAATAGTAAAATAGATAAGTAAAAATCAAGCAATATAACTGCAGTAATGGAAAATTACAGTTCCACTTATTGAACCAAATATTTATTGAGTCCATGGAGTGCAGAATATACTCATAAAAACTCTGGAGAGATTTTTTTAAATGAAATTGCAATGTACATAAAGAATAATAAACAATGACTTATTAAAAATGAAAGCTGTGTTCACACTCTAAATTGTTTCCTTTGTTGTGCAGAAGCTTAAACTCAGCATACTGTAGCAAAACCATCACTACAGTGCTTACAGCAGCACAATTCACAATAGTCAAATTATGGAATCAACCCCAAATGCCCTGCAATAGATGAATGAATCAAGAACATGTGGAATATATACACAATGGAGTTTTAATCAGTCATAGAGAAGAATGAAATTATGGCATTTGCTGGTATATGGTTGGAAATTGAAAAAAATCATGCTAAATGAAATAAGTAAGACTCAGAAAATCAAGGGTCTAATGTTCTCTCTCATATGTGGAAGCCAGAGCAAAATCAAAGAAAGAAAGTCGGGGAGGGGATCAAATATCATAAAGATATAAGGAACATCAGTGAAGTAGAAGTAGGAGAATGACAGGGAGAGAGGAAGGGAAAGAAATATGGAAAGAATTCAAGATCATGTTATATACATGCATAAATACACCAAAGGCAACTTCACCTTTTAATATTTGTAGAAAATACCAATCAAAAATATATAAATAAAAGAGTGAAAGGAAGATCAGTAGAGTAGTGGAAGGAGAAAAGGGAAAAGAATCAGCTTACTACAGTGATGCAGCCACACCAATGTTTATAGCAGCTCAATTCACAATAGCAAAGCTATGGAACCAACCTAGGAGGCCTTCAACAGATGAATGAATAAAGAAAATGTGGCATATATACACAATGGAATATTATTCAACCATGAAGAATAGTGAAATTATGGCATTGGCAGGTAAATGGATGGAGTTGGAGAATATCATGCTAAGCGAAAAAGCCAAATGTTTTCTCTGATATGCAGATGATAATTCACAATGGGCAGTGTAGGGAAGAACAGAGTTACTTTAGATTAGGTAGAAGGGAGTGAAGGGAAGGGAGAGGATATGGGGAAGGGAGGATATTACCCTATGTGCATATGTAACTATACAATGGGTGGGATTCTACATCATGTATAGCCAGAAGAATGAGAAATTATACTCCATTATACGATGTATCAAAATGCATTCTACTGTCATGTATAACTAATTAAAACAAATTTAAAATTTTTTAATTTTTTTAAAGAGAGGAAATGAGAATTAATATCAAATTCCTTGTATGTATGATTTTGTCAGAAGAAATCCAAATATTGTGTATAATTATAATGCTCTAATACAAATATATAACAAAAATTAAGCTATGGTAAAACCTATTTCTAGGTGCAAGGGGAAAGAAGTGGCCCAGTGGTAAGAAAGCTCGGAGCTAGATGGATTCATTGAAATAACTTTGTATAGGTGAGCATTGAGCTGAATTAGAAAGTAGAACAAGGAAGGATTAGTGGGACAGAGGAATGAGGGGGCTCTAGATTAGTGGTTCTCAAGTGCAGACAAAATCCTGAATTTCACAGGACATTTGGCAATATCTATAAACATTTTTGGTTGTCCCAACTTGGAACAGGGGTTCTAACATCTAGTAGGTAGAACACAGAGATGCTACAAAACATTCTATAATACACAGGATAGCACCCACACACCCACCACAAAGACTGGTGGTTTCTGGTCCCAACTTTCAATATTGCCATAGCTGAGAAACTCTGCTTTAGAGAAAGAAAATATATTGGTGCTAGAAGATTAGCATGGAAAGCAAACAAGGCACATTAATTTGAAAAGGATGCTGTGGGTGCCTATTTGAGGCTTTGCAGGGAAATAGCAACACTAAAAGGATTTCAGGTTTTTTAAATTAGAAATTCCTCCCCTCTAGCTTATGTCTAATAACACATAAGATCCATGTAAAGTGATACAAAGCAAAGTGTGATTCGAACACCAATTGTAATATAATTGGGCCCTTAAGCATTTTATTGCTAACTTCTACATAAGTTGATCTAGGTGCATGTCTGCATCATGGTGGCATCTCCCAACTACACTCTCCATCCTCATTGAAGTGTTGGGAGCACCATGCTTTCTTTGGTATACTTCTTATAAACAGTTATGGAATGGAAGTTCTTCCTGGTACCTCTGTCCTTCACACTTCATCCCAATTTCTGCTTAAACCACCTAGTGCTCTCATGATTCCTTCCACAGAGGACTCAACAGGCATTTCAGTTGGCTGCCACAAAGTCTTCTTTTCATGGCATTTCTTTTTCTCACATTTAAAAAGTTGGCTTAGCAGAAGCCTAGGAATGTGGTGAAATGTAGAAAGAAAAGCTCTAAATAAAATTCAGAGGAAAAAAAAACTCTAAAAATAAATTTCTGGCTTCCAACAAGCTCAAATTTGGAACATAAGTAAAACAAAACATGTGTTAGAAAACCTTAAAATAATGGGTCTTGGATCAAAAAGGAAAAGGGTAAGTGGAAAGGAGGACTCTGAAAGTGACACTGAGTCTCGTGAACAACAACATTATATTTATATTCATTTAAGTTACTAACAAAATCAGAATCAAGTGGACAAACTCTAAATTTCAGGAAGGGCAGAGAAAACATGCCCTCCTCTTTTATTTCTGAATCTCCAGAATTTAAAAAAATTACTTTTACTAATCCACAGCTGAGATTGCAGAAGCAAGTGCAAGTCAAAAATTATACTGGAGGAAAATAATTTTCTCTGTTAATTTTATGGATGAAATCAATGTATTTTTGTGTTGTTGACATAAAACTATCTGGTTTTGTACTTAATAGAGATGAACCATCTGGGCTGATGGTGGATGATGATAATGTGATACTGATGTTGATAATGATGGGGCTGGTGGTAGTAAGCAAATATTAAGTGCTTACAGTGTCCCAGAAACTACACTAAAATTTATATAAAGTGTTATCATGTAATTCTCTCAATTCCACCATAAACACTATTATTGTCCCCCACTTTTAGTGCAGAAAAATTGAGGTTTGAGAAATCAGAGTAAGTAAGCACTAGCTCTGAGAATTTATCCAGATTTGTCTGTATAGCCAAGAGTCATAACAGCTCTTTGGTGATGACATTTTAGAAACAGCCAGTATCACTTTGCATAATTTAAAAATACTAAATCTACAATTTTAAGTGTAACAATCATTTAAATTATATACCTTGCAATGGTTTGAGTGCTTTTATCTCCTCCAAAGTTCGTGTTGAAACTTAAAAAACCCATTGTGATTGTATTAAGAGGTGGCTCCTTTTTGGGAGGTGATTAACACTTGAGGACAGAAGCCTCATGGTATAATGCCTTATAAGAGTGCTGGAGGGAACTGGTTTAGGCCTCTTTTTGCTCTTTTCATCCCTTCTGCCAGCATTTCCAACTTCCAGATACATAGCAACATGGTACCATATTGAAGCTAACAGCAATTTTTATCAACCACTGATCCTGTTGGCTCCTTGATCTTGAACTTCCCAGACTCTAAAAGTGTGAAAAATAAATTCCTGTAGTTCATAAATTACTAGTCTGTGGCATTCTGCTGTAGCAACACAAAAGGAGTAAGACATGCCTCTAGGTTGATGTTGACCTTTCCTTCTAGGACATTCTGTTGGTGTCAGTATATCCTGTAGAGTCACTAGGAGGATTAAAATAAGAATGGCCTTAATATATCTAGAATGCTCTGACAAAGAGAAGGTAATCAATAAGTGTCCCTAATGACCCTTGGAATCAAAGTTGTGGACAATTCAACTTTAACACAGACAAACATGAAATTGACAAAAAACTGCAAACCAAAAACAAATTTGATTTACAGTTTAAATACAAATTATGATAAAGTTGATATTAAATCAAAATAAACATGCATTCTACAAAGATTATGAAATAAGTTTCAAGAGTTGATTTTAGGTTAGAGTTTTGAAAATTCCCCATAACAGCAATGTTAAGATCTGCTGATTAGGTGTCAATTTCATTAACCTCCTAACCCATTAGGTTCCAACTGTATGAACTACCAGGAAAATCCAACTTAATGGATATCAAGTTTTCTTTGAGGAAAAAATTCTTCCCATTTATATCACACTTTTTCCTTTAAAAAGAAATCTTAATCATAAAGAATGACTTCATGACATTTGCCAGTAAATGAATGGATCTGGAGACTATTATGCTAAGCCCATCCCCAAAACCCAAAGGTTGCATGTTTTCTCTGATATGTGGAAGCTAATCCCAAATAAAGGATGGGCAAGAATATAAGCTAATTTGGTTAGACAAAGGGGAATTAAGAGAAGGGAGGGAGAATGGGAATAGAAAAGAAAGTGGAATGAATATGGCATAACTTTGCTATGTACATATATGAATATACCACAATGAACAGAGTAGTCAAAATACTGGGCAAAGGTGGGAGTGGTGTGTGACACCACCAGGTCAGGTTCATGGATCTGAATTTTTCTTGCCATTTTCCATGGAGCATAGAGATTGAACATAGAGGTGCCATGAGATGAAAGAAGCCCAAATCCTTGATTTCTGCATGAAAGGTTGCCCTCCAAATGCCTGATTCAATTCCTATGCAAATAAAAACTAAATGTGTATTATGTTAAGTTGCAAAATTTTCAGGTTATTTGTTCCAGCAATTACCTTTTTGTTGCAGCAACTAGCCTACCCTAGTAGAGATATTTGAACATTAAACTGAAGTGCTATTGTCACTCATGCCTAATAATATATTGAGAACTGGCTTAGCCATCAAATAACCAGCAGAGAGGTACTCCATGTCAGAGGTGATACAGGCAGGTGACTTACATTATGCAGCAGTGTAATACTTGGTCAAAATGTGATAACTATAAGGTAGCCTATACACCTTTGGACCTAGCACCTATAGAATTAAAGTAGTAGCTTGTGTTGGTTACTCTTGTCTATATTTAGCAAAGGATTGCAAGAAAGGAGAGAGGGAGTTGGGAAAGAATTGGATCATTTTGCAAAAAGAAATGAAAAGAACACAGATTTCATAATTTGAGACTAAAAGCTTGGCAGAGTTTACTCTTCTAGATAACCAATGATATAAAATAGAGAAAGGCTTCATTTCATACAGTAGTATGAAATGGCCTCCCCTAGCTGATTGATTTTAGATGTTCCCATAACTGTCAGTTATTTAACAGTTGCAATTTAAGACAGATAAATTTTTGTCCTAGAGCATATGACTATAGGAAGTAACAGACTCAGGATTTGAACTCATATCTCGTGAGACTGACCTCAACTTTCTCTTAATATATTTCACAGCCAAAACGCTGCACTAAATTATCATTTTTTAAATGTGCTGATGGTTGAGTAGCTAAACAATAGAAGATTTCCTTGGGAACAAAATAAACTTTCCATGCTTTTTATGGGAATCTAAAAGGTGAAATCAGTGCTTCAGTTCCCTAAAAGGGGATCCCTGCATTGTGTTCTTTTAGAACTGCTTGTTCTCCTTTCCTACTGACAAAACAGTATTGGCCTCTATTAGGGTGATACTGTTATTTTATTAAGAATTACATTTGAGAGTCTGCTTTTTTGTTGGTAGTGACAATGCCATATATTTATAATAAATACTACTGTGTATTACATCTTTGTAAATCATATATTTCTATATTTGATGTTCTTATTGAGGCTCACAGTGGATGTATAGCAAATTTTTATGGTTATGAGATTATTGGGAGACAAAAACACTCAATAGCACAAGACACATACTAGATTTTTTATGGCATTTCTTGTTTTCACTGTTAGATTATAAGTCCCATGAAAGCAAGAACTGAGTTCATTTTATTTTTGTGATTAGCCACAGAGCAACATCAATCATACAGAAGTACACAATAAATAATTGCTTATTGAATCTTTGAAAAACAATGATATTTTAATTGAGATAGAAACAAGCATATGATGTCAGATTGGGAAATGTCTTAATTTGTGTTCTCCCAGAAGCTTATGCTGAAGCAATGAATCACATACAAATAGAATATTTAAGAGGAGTATTAGTTTCCTGTTACTGTGTAACAAATTACCATAAATTTGGTGCTTTAAAACAATACAAATTTATTCTCTTATAATCAAGGAGTCAGAAATCCAGAATGGGTCTCTCTGTGCTAAAATAAAGATGCTGGTAGGGCTACTTTCCTTCTAGAGGATCTAGGGGAAAATCTATTTTTTAGTTTTGTCCAACTTCTAGAAGATAGATACCTGTATTTCTTGGCTTATGGTCTTTCCCACAAACTCACCTTTCAGTGTCAATTAAAGGCAGCTCCTAGGGTCCTTAATTTTCTGCCACTTCTAATACTTGCCCTGTAGTGGCCAGAAATAAAACACTAGAAAGAGAGCTTCAAGTTTTTTCGGCAGGCTCTTGACATCATGAGAATGGCCAGAAGAGGTGTAGAGGGCACCAAGAGCCTCTGCTGGAAGAAGTAGCTTCTGTAATCATTTTGTTCAAATGCATCCTTTTTCCTTATTGGTTCTTTTTAGTTATATATAACATTAGAATTCATTTTGACAAAATTTTAAAATAATGGAATATAATTTGTTTCAATTAAGTTCCCAACACTTCCCCTTTCCTTCCTCCCATCCTCCCAACACCTGTTCCCTTTCCTCTACTCTACTGATCTTTCTGCTATTTACTTATAGTTTCTTTTATTTTCTTAAGGATGTGTATGATGGCAAGATTCACTGTGGAATATTCATGTATGTACATAGGAAAGTTATATCAGATTCATTCTACTGTTCTTCCCTTATCTCACCCTTCCTCCCTCCCTCCACCTCAATCCTCTTACTCTACTCCTCTGATCTTTCTTCTATTTTACTCCCACAAATGCCATTTTTTTGGATTAGCTTCCACATATTAGAGAAAACATTTGACTTTTGACTTTTGGGAAATGGCTTATTACTCAGACATAAAGAAGAACCATATCTCTTTTTAGAAGAGCAAACAAAGGTCCAGATGGTACTGGACTTGACCAATGTCACACAAGCAAAGAAGAACACTGAGGATGGCTTTCATTCAGTTAGTGTCTCAGGCTATTGTATGTCAGACACTGTGCCATGGGTTTGACATGTGCTTCCAGCTGTTAAAACTCAATGCGGCCAAACTGGAACTCCTCGTCTTTCTGCCTGTATCTACATTTGCTTCTTGATCATTCCCAGCCAATGAGTGTCTGATGGACCATATCACAGTTATTGCCTCAAGAGACCACTTATATCCATGCCTGGCACACTCTCTAGCATGGATGAATGTACTTGCTAATTTTGAAGGAGAAAAGAAAGGAAAGAAGGAAGAAGAGAAGGAGGAGGGAAAAAGAAAAAATAAAAACATTTGTATGCTTTTAAAGAGGTAGTTAAAAAAAAAGACAAGGGTCCATCGAGAGCCATCATGAACTATGTGTGAATTATGTGTGGACCAAATCGGCATGGAAGCCCAGTGAATAGGAAAATCTGGTATTTGGGAACTTCCAGTGGCAATCCCACTGATTAAGACTGCCCAGATACATGTGAATTTCTTTTTTGTTTTTAAGAGAGAGAGAGAAAGAGAGAGAGAGAGAGAGAGAGAGAGAGAGAGAGAGAGAGAGAGAGAGAATTTTTAATATTTATTTTTTAGTTCTCGGTGGACACAACATCTTTGTTGGTATGTGGTGCTGAGGATCGAACCCGGGCCGCACGCATGCCAGGCGAGCGCGCTACCGCTTGAGCCACATCCCCAGCCCTACATGTGAATTTCTACTCAGCTTTGCCAAAAAGGTCCCACACAGCACTGGAGATGGGGGAACCTTCTGCAGCCATATAGCCACACAGCCTCTCTGAGATGGTTATAGCCTGCCAAGATGCCAATCAACCTATTGACTACAAGTCAAAGCAAGACTCCGCCCCCTGAAACCTTGACCCTGCCTTTGATGTACCCCCTTAAATAAACTGGTGGAGCCATTTTTTATACCTTTTTATTTTCTTATTTATATGTGGTGCTTAGGATTGAACCCTGGGCCTCACACATGCTAAGAGAGTGCTCTACCATTGAGCCAAACCCCAGCCTGCTGGAGCCATTTTTAAATTTTTCTGTTCCAGCTCCTACTGGGACTGGAAGAATCTATCAGGTGCTCCATTTAAAATATAATTCTTACTTTGTCTTATTTCTTTATTAATTATTTCAGACTATATTTTCTCAGGTGGCCTATCCCTTCCTGGGCAGGACAAATTACCCCAGCAAGGCGCTGGTAGCCTCACAATAAGGGTCTAAATTTAAAAAATAAAGTAGCTAAAGAGGTACAGAGTTAAAAAAAAAAAAAAGATGTAACACATCACTACTGAGCTCATGAGAAATGGAGTTCCAGGATCCTAGAAGCCAGGCATGGGCAATCTATCCCCTAAGGTTAGTAGAGATCAAAGCTGACAGTATCTATATAAATCATAGGATATTATTCACAAATGGAAGTTTATCACTTCTACTCTTACTGTGCACCTGGAGCATATCTTTTGCTTTCAAGATTGAAGAAGCAAGCCTCTTCTATTAAAGGGACTTTTCTTTAGAGAAACATTTGGACAATCATGGGCCCACTTGGAAAAATAAAACAATTTCAAGGACAGATTAAGAAACATCTCTACTTGCTTTCTGAGCTAAGAAGTATCAAAAAGGTAACAAACTAGCCTCATAGTTTTACCTGTATAGTAACACTATAGTATTATTTTAATATAATGTTATAAATTAGAACTTCTTATTTAAGTTAATTTTTAGAAGTTATAGCCCCATTGCCTCAAAGTAAACACTTTGTAACTTGATCAATTCATGTATGATAAATATTAACTATTAAATGATCCAAAAAAAGGTCTTGATTAACTATCAATAAATTTATTTCCCATAGTCCCTCTCACCTTCAGTTGTGGCAAATTCCCCAAGGCCCACTTATCTGCAGGCAGAGAGCTCTTCAGCCTGCTTAATTTCCCCAAATCTATAATACAGAAATTTCCCAGCATTTCCAGCTGCCTAAAAGGTATCTCTAAATGAATTATTATGATTCTTCACAGCTTGTGGGCTTGCTATATTTTCTGAGGGAAATCTCAAATTCCAAAGGAGATGACTTCATCTGGGCAAATATTTTACTGTAAAAGGTACGGGACTCAGCACTTGTGAAACTGTCATTCAAAACTGCGTCAGGAGGCAAACTCTCTCCAGAGGAGGGGCAGAGAAAAAGATGTTGAGAGGTTCATTATAAGCTGTAACCATGTATGTGCATCCCAGAGAAATCACTTCTGGGCTCATATTTTCCATTTTAATGTCTCAACAACAGAATAAAAAAATGCCTCCAAACTATACCACCAGCCACTGTAACTAGCATTAACTACTGCTATGGTTCACTAAGTACCAGAAAAAAAAAAAAACCCTTGAAAGTGAAATAATGTCTCCCACAGGATAGGTGATATATCTATAAGAACTATGGGTACCAGAAAAAGGAGGAGGAGGGAGGAAGACAAAAAAGAGGAGGAGGAGAAAGTCAACGCCACCACCATTGCTCCTCATAAAACAATTTATTTGAACAAACCCCTAGTATTCAAAATTATTATTTTTTATTTGCAGACTCATTTTCAAACTTGTCCTTCCTATGGTTCTTTCATACTCTGGAGGGAATTGAGTCCCTGGAAATAATACCACTGTATTTTATTGGAATGTTTCCAGGACTACAGCCAAATACATTTATGAGACATATATTGGTCACTATTTCTACAAATCCAGCCGACCCACACAGTGTCTCTTCCCTTTCTTCGTGCCTCACTTCAACATAGTTGCCTCCTGAAGATGCACAAAGAAGATGACTGACAGAAGGGCTGCTCTTCTAATAAAAGAAAACTGTATCTCAACCTGTCTTCAAAAAAGGCAAAAAATAACAAGAACTATAAAGTCCAAACTGACAGCTTCATCTGTAGCCCAAACTATTAAAAATTCAAAAGTGAATTCAGTTGCTCACTTGGCAAACAGTATTTCTTGGTGCTTGGAATTGTAATACAATTATTTGAAAGGAATGTTAAATTATGCTAAATATATCTTCAGTTTCAGTCACTAAATATGTTAGCTATCTTAGAAAATGGTATGAAATATTATATAGATTGTACATTTCCCTAATAGTTCCATTTTGGGAAATGAGGAGAAGAAAGAAGGAATAAGATGTAGGTTTTGTTTTTCTCTCTTCAAATTACTTTTCTGATTCATACATTAAAATCTATTATAAAGCATTTAATACAGTGTCTTTACTACTCAAAGTACATTTCATGGACCACCATCTTGAACTACTGCAAAATGAAGACCCTTCTGCCCCATAAGGGACCTAGCAAAGCAGAATCTGCATTTTAGCCAGTTCTCTAGGAGATGTGCATACACAGTCAAATGTAAAAAGCACTGATCTACCAGAGAGTAAACATTCACAAAAATGCATCAGTGTTACAGCTCAATCATTGAAAAGACAACCCAATTTTAAAATGGACAATAGATCTGAAAAGATATTTTCCCAAAGTAAATATACAAATGGCTAATAAGCACATGAAAAGACAACCAACACCATTATTCATCAGGGAAATGCAAATCATAACCACAATGAGATATAACCTCATACCTAATAGGATAATTAAAATTTTTTAAAAAGACAATAAGGTTGGCTAGGTTGTGGAGATATTGGTACCTATACTACTGGTTGGAATGCACAGTGGTACAATGGCTTTGGAAAACAGTATGATAGCTCCTCAAATGGAATATGTCCCAACAATAGCACTCCTAGATGCATACCCAAGAAAATAAAAACATGCATACACACAAAGATATGTATACAAATGTTCACTGAAATATAATTACATATAGCCAAATGGTAGAAATAACCCAAATGTTGATCAATACCTATTCATCCAAATGGGTAAACAAAATGTGACATATACATATAGTGGAGTATTAGTCAGCTATAAAAATGAAGTACTAACATTATGAGATGAATGAACCTTGAAAGCATTAGGCTACATGAAAGAAGCTAGCCACAAAGGCCTAATTTTATATGATTCTCTCTCTCTCTCTCTCTCTCTCTCTCTCTCTCTATATATATATATATATATATATATATATATATATATATATATATATCCATATCCCCAGAATTGGCATGTCCATAAAGATAAAAAGTAGATTAGCGGTTACTCAGGACTAAGTAGGTGAATGGGGAAGTAAGATTTAATATTTATAATATTTATAAAGTTATAATATTTATCTTTGAGTTGAATAAATGTTCAAAAATTGACTGGAGTGATGGCTGCACATATCTGTGGTTATATGAAAAAGTATTAAATAGTTTTTAAAAAGTATTTGTGAGACTGCAAACTGGTGTAACCACTTTGGAAAGCAGTATGGAGATTTTTCAAAAAACTGGGAGTGGAACCACCATTTGACCCAGCTATCCCACTGCTGAGTTTATACCCAAAGGACTTAAAATCAGCATACTACAACGATTCAGCCAGATCAACATTTATAGCAGCTCAATTCACAACAGCTAAGCTATGGAACCAACTGAGGTGCCCTTCAACAGATGAATGGATAAAGAAAATATGGATATATGCACAATGGAATATTAATCAGCCATAAATATGAATAACTTCATGACATTTGCCAGTAAATGGATGGATCTAGAAACTATCAAGCTAAGTGAAATAAGCCAGTCCTCAAAAACCAGAGGTTGAATGTTCTCTCTGAAATATGGAGGCTAACCCACATGGGGGTTGGGGGTAAAAGTTCAGTGGAATATACAAAGGGGAATGAAGGGAAGGGAGGGAAATGGGAAAAGGAAAGACAGTGGAATGAATCTGACATAACTTTCCTATGAACATATATGAATATACCACAGTGAATTCCATCATCGTGTACATCAACAAGACACTAATTTCTAAAAAATTACTGGGTAAATGGCAGAAAGATCAATTGAGGGAAGGGAGCATGAGTGGGAAGATGAAAGGGAAAGGAGAGGTACTGGAGTCTGAACTAGAACAAGATATATTCCATGCTGGTATAATTATGTCAAAATGGATTCCACTGTCATGTATAAGTAAAAAGAAGCAATAAAAAAATAAAACACACATACACACACAGAATGAACTGCCTCCAAAACTTTCATTATGACATCTTCCCTAGCTAGAGATAGGAAGACTTACAGACTAGAAGGAAGAAAACTTCCAGATAACAAATGCTTTGTGCTAAATGACACATTGCTGATTGAGCACTTCCTGTATACTAGAAGGATACTATGTTAATCCTACAAGGGGATTTTCCCTCAGATTTATCCTTACAACCCTGTGAGGCAATTATTATTCTTATCACCATTTTACAGATGAGGAAACTGACACGTTGGAAACATAAACAAGGTCAACTTGTTTGATGACCAATAATTGTGAAGCTAAAATTTGACACCAGAAAGTCTGAGAGTAGAGTCCACACACAGTGTCGCTCTCTTTGGTGTCACCCAAATGAAATGCTTTTTGTGAACGAGGCTAGTCTATACATAGATACAGAAGAGCCTTATTGAGAGCAAAGAGAGGTGTGAGTTACCACTGTATTGATTTTAGATTAGGGTTGGCCATTGTTTAAGGGTTTTCTCTTTGTGTAATTATACACATATTTTCTTATTCTAGTAATCAACTTTACTCTCATCCCTCAGGATTTTCCAAGATGAAAGATATTCTGGAAAAATCAACAAGATTTTTTAAATTGGAAATCCCTTAGATTTAAAAAACTGCCTGTTTTCAGAAATGCCAAAATGAGGAAAGGACAAGCCAAATTGCACATGGGATGTTTCCATGACCTCTATATAAGAAAAAGAAACATTATTTCATGTATGATCATAAGACCCTGGTATCTATAACAAATATTCCAGCAAATTGTCAACTTTAACTGGATTATGTAAAATTATAGTTAATAATCAATAATATTATATTGTATACTTGAAAGTTGTTCAGAGTAGATCTTAAATGTTCTCACCACAAAAATTAATGTAGTTATGAGGCAATGAATGTGTTAAATAGCTTGATTATGGTAATCATTTCACAATGTATACATACATCAAAATATCTCATTGTATACAATAAACATATGCAATTTTTATTTGTCAACTAAACTTCATAAAAGAATTTCATAATTTGGATTTGATCACAACAAAAGATGACTTCTTTACTGTATAAGCCATATATTTATGAAAAGAGTTTTAAGAAGAATAAATTACATTCAAATCAAAAACAAAACAGAAATCATAACTAGCACATAACATACTCAAAATGCATTGGGTACTATTTCAAGTGCTCTACACTTATTTATTTATTTAATATTCACAGTAACTCATGAGCTATTTGAAATCCTCCCATGTTTAAAATGATGAAATGGAAGAATTAAAGTTTTCATGGTTAGTTAATGGCAGAGCTGGAAAGTGAAACCAGACAGTTTACACTGTCAACCACTACATTTTGCTAACTGGTCTCTGAAATGATTGATGGAAGAAAAGGCTATAGTCTGTGCAACTAGAGATTACTGGGAAAAGATTAATGCAGTACGTTGAAATCAAGTTCATTTCACAGTTGTAATAATTCGTACAAGCACAGAAAAGTGTTTTGACAAGTAGTGATGTGTGTTGCCACTTAGGAAATTTTGAACAGGTTGTTCAAACACACAAAACAAGCCATAGAGCTATTCAATATTAAACACCAGATGAATCACCAGGGAAAATATGCTTAGAAACTAAGAAGTCATCCCTCTGCAATCATCAAATCCTGTCGCTCATGTCTGCATGGAATAGAATTGTTTAGAAAAAAATATGAACAGTATGACCAACTAGTCTATTTGTATGATTTTCTGTAATTTCAAATGATTTCAAGGTTCATTAGCTATTCTGGTACACTCTGCCAATAAGTATTTTTTTTACATGGAGCATGATTATAAAACTAAGTAAACAAAGAGCTTCATAAGAATAAATCATGATCAAATAGGTTTTATCCCAGGAATTCAAGGAAGTTCAACATTAGGAAAGCTATTAACAGAATTTTTATGTATTTATATTAAACAAGGAGGGAAAATGATAATCTTAAAAGATGCTAAGATATGTTTTACAAAATTTCAAAGGCTTTTCAAAATGAAGCAAAATCATAACTATTAATAAGTCAAGATAGAACGAGGTTGCTTCATCTTGATCAAGTTAAAAGTTATCCCATTAAACTCAGAACAAAGCAGAAATGTTCACATTTGATAGCACAACAGAAATCTTCACCAATATACAAAGTGAGAAGATAGAAAAGAGCCTTAAATATGAAAAGGATTATGCCAAACTGTTAGTACATAAATGACTTCCTGTTGACAAATTCCAAGCATACAAGACCAACATAAGCTAAGAGATTTCTTATACGCCATTAAGAACCACATTAAAAGCATATTTTTAAAAAACTGTACTTCATCCAGTTAAACAAATCAAATAATAAACAAAGAAAAATAAACCTGTAAAGTACTGAGAAATAAAACTAACAAGAAGTGTGAAATATATGTATGTATGTATGTATATATTATAAAAATGAAAAACAGTCAATGGTGGGGATTACTTTCATGAATAATTGTCATCAAATGGGAACATGTTGGCCACCAAAACTCCACAGGGGAGAGATGCTGAGTTATTCATTTTGGCCACCCAGATCTAATTTGTCAAGAAATTGATATTTTGCCACTGTGGCCAGCTTGAGAAGCAAAAGATGACTTCATCCCTTGGGCATTTATTCTTATCCTCTTGAGTGTTTATCAGACTTTTGAGAGTAGAATCTCATTATATCTTCCTGGCCAGCATCTATAGTATTACCCTATACAATTCCTTGAGCAGGAGGGTCTGCCAATAGGCTGTTGTTTGAGTATTGTGAATTCACATACTGTTTCAAAGAATATGAACAACTTTATATATTGAGAAGGAGCCTACCTGTATATCTATTCAAACCATTATGCAATCAAAATGGTCTTAATGTGCCAATCCTCATGTGTATGTGTGTGTGTGTGTAGCTCTAAAATATGATTGTAATGATATAAATGTAAAACATAAAACTCTGCATAAATTTTAAAGCAATGTGTGTGGTAATCCATATGAAGAAAGCATTCAATGTAAAAGGAAAAATGGATTTTAGATTAAAATTTGGGGGATAATCATAGGCATAGAGGGAACCTGAAAGGACAACCTGTGTTAAGATTAGTTACAGATTCCAAGATCCAGTGATAAACAATAATGAAATTTGCACAGAAAGATAGAAATGCAGTTATAAGGGCAAGTGATTTGCGTGGTTGTGAGCCATCAGTTCCCAATAATTTAAAACAGGGAAAGAATCTGGGATGTTTTCTCTCTTCAATAAAAAGATTGAGCTATGATTCTTCCATAGGATTTGGTCCCGAGAAGAAGTTAGCTAAGAATAATGATAGGGATTGGGGTTGTAAATCAGTGGTAGAGCACTTGGCTAGCACGTGTGAGGAATGTGGTTCAATCCTCAGCACCATATAAAAATAATAAATAAAAATAAAGGTATTGTGTCCTTCTACATCTAAAAAACATTTTTAAAAAGAATAATGATGGCAGGTCACATATGCTGTTGAGGGGTTAGAAAATTGAACTTCTTGGCATCAATGGATTTCCTGGAAGGAATTAATTTCTTGATATGCTGCAAGATGAAGAGCACTGTAAAAATTCATGAACCACAGTATTTTTCACCCCCACCAAAATGGAGAACATGGAAAAGAGTTAACGTTATTTAAAAGAATGGATCCTTAGATTATGATGGCTTCGGTGGTATATTTTCAACATATTAATAATTTTCCCTAACTTTTGGAGTTAATATGTGATCACTGTAGAATGAATTAACATTTTCTATTGTTAAAAACAGAAGTGTGGTTTTTGCAGATGTGTTTTGCTATTTATGGAATTGCCCTTGAGATATTTAGACTTTGAAGTAGACACACTTCCTAACTGATGTCCCTGGCTCTTGGTTTCCATCTGTCACTGGACAGTCTTAAAGAGATCTAAGAGGGGTTTCACTTTGGGAGTAATTCAGCATTTTGAAAAATATGGGTTTTCCTCATTATTATAGGGGAAAAGTTATAAGCTCTTTGGGCCAACACTTCCTGGTCTACAAATGTAGGTGATCATCATTTCTCATGGTTACAGTTTGAAATAGTTTGCCAGTTCCTCAAAAGCTTAGATACATAGATTTACCATATTATCTAGCAATTTCACTTCTAGGTATGGAACCAAGAGAAGGGAATATATATTTACACACCAAAATTTGAACATGAATGTTACAGTAGCATTATTCATAACAGCCAATAAGGTAGAAGCAACCCAACTATCAATCAGCTGATGACTGGATGAATAAAATATGCTCTATCCATACATCAGAAGATTATTAAGTAACACAAGGTACTGATGCATGCATGCTACAACATGGATGAATATTGAAATATTGTAAAATGAAAAAAAATCAAGTCACAAAAGACCATGTTTGTATTACTTAATTTATGAAATGTACAGAGCAGGCAAATGCATAAAGAAAGGAGACTGGTAGTTCTGTGAGGCTGGGGAGGATAGGAAGAATGAGGAGTGGCTGCTGGAGGTCACAGAGTTTCTTTATGGGGTGATGAAAATACCACTAGGTTAGATACTGATGTTAGTTGCACAAACATGTAAAGATGCTAAAACCACCTGAATTGTACATTTTAAAAGGTTGAATTTTATGATATGTGAATTATATCTCAAAAAAGCTATTACCAATATATAGGTATGTTTGTTCTAGGCTTTGAAATCACTGATACAATTAAAACATATCAATCCATTACTTTTCTTCTTTTATATTAAAAAGTCATTATTAAAAATTATTCTAACTAAAAAGAACAAATAAAAAATCAAAAATAATTCTATATTCTATGGTTCATCTGTAATTCTACTGTCAGTGTCTACATACAAGATAATGAGGTATATTTTTCTACTGCACTGGAATTTGAATTAGTCTATTCTACTACACCATTAAATAATGAAGAATTTTTTGAAAATCTAATATTTGGCCATTTCTTCAGCTCCCTGTATGTATATGCCAGGCAGAAGACTACTGCAAAGTAAGAGATACACTGTGCTCTTCTAGAAGTTTGTGAATAGATTAAACTATTAAAAGCCTGAGAAAATAAACTCATTTGGAAAGTGTGCCTTAAGAAGCATTTCTGCAATCTCTTCTTGTTTTCTATAAAAACACAGAGCTTTTCTGAGTGAAGGAAAGAAGGTATTTGGTTTCTATCTGCTGAAATGCTGAGTTTGAACAAAATTATCTAATGGGAAACCTGATAGGCTGGTTTGGAGAGAAAGACTGATACAGGAGAGTGACAAAATCCAGACCAGCCCACTCATGTGGTGATGTCTCCTTAAGAGAGTTGCAGAAGAAAATTGACCTCATTGCAAAAACTTGCCTACACTTCCCAAGTTCCCCTGAATTCAACTGTGTGAACTCTTAACTTATCACTAGATTATGAGAAGCCTGAAATGCAGCAAAGAGACACATTTACACATGCTCCCACTGGAATCTAAAAGGTAATTAGGTAGCTGCTGTTGGGGAGAAAAAAATTCAAGACTAATGAGTCATGTCTTTAAATACTTCCTAATGTTAAAAGAAACAGAGGAGTTAAAAGAGAAATAAGAATGAAAAAGGAAGGAGAGGGAATGACACAGAGAATGAATAAGAGAAGATATAAATTATACTAGCTTTCTGTGTTCTGAGGTTTCTACAGCCCTGAGTGGGAACCAGATATTTTAAAAATATAATGTAATGATAATATGGAGGTTTTAAAAATCCATTCAGATTTGGCAAAGATCTAGATTATAACTCTACAATGACAGTCTCCCAGAGGTAAATTACTATATTATAATTCTCCATACTGCCCCCATTTCATATGAGCTACATTATTTCTGGCCAATTATTATTTCCAAAATGCAATCCTATCATTCCTGTAAACACATTTGTAGTTGTCAAACCATATCCAGAAATTTGGTTTAGAAAGTAAAACCACATATTTCTAATCCCAAATAAAATGCCTGGTATAACAAGTACTTTTTAAAATAGTGTGGAATTCTTAAAAATTAATAAATACATGAATGCAAATAAAAAAGAATCATTTTGTTTAAAAGACTGATGAAATATTTGAAAATAAATGTTAAGGAAACATTACATAATATATAGTATGCATGATTTAATATCTTTAAAAGTAGTTTTAGGACACGGAATGATTTTGTCTTATAAATAAGTAAAATAATACAAAATCATATGTAATATCTGAAGTACGTTAAAATTCATAGAAGTACATGAAAAGATGCTCAACCTCATTAGTCATCAGGGGACTAGAAACTATGTACAATAAGACACCACTTCACACATGGGTGACCATAAAAAAAGACAAATATCAACAAGTATTGACAAGGATGTGAGAAGCTGGAAAACTCACATAATGATGGACTGTAAAATGGTTGTTATGATTTGAATATGTTTTGTCCCCACCAAAACTCATGCTGAAGTTTAGTCCTCCAGGAGGCACTGTTGGAAGGTGGGAGTGAGGCCTAGAAGGAGGTATTTGGGTCCTGGGAGCAAAGTCCCCATCAATAAATGAATGTCTTTCTTGTGTGAGTGAGTTCCAACGCTGGATTAGTTACTGTTGAGAACAAGTTGCTATAAAGCAAAGCTGTTCTTTGTGTTTTCTCTGTTCCACATGCACCTGCATACCCCTCCATTTTTCACCGTGAGTCAAAGTAGCATAGAGCTCTCACCACATATAACTGTCTGATCTTGAAAATTCCAATCTTCAGGATTGTGAGCCTAATAAAACTTCTTTAGAAAGTACCCAGTGTCAGAATTTTGTTATAGCAACAGAAAATGAACTAATACAATGGTACAGTTCCTTTGCAAAAGTAGTTGGGCAATTCATCTAAAAACCATAGTTACCCAATTATCCAGCAATTTAATTCCTTGATATATAGCCAAGAGCAATGAAAACATATAAACATGGACTTACAGATGAATGTTCATTGCATCATCATTCCCTATAGCCAAAAGGTAGAAACAACCCAAATGATCATGAAGAGATGAATGGGTAAACAAAAGGTGGTATATTCATACAATAAAATATTATCCAGTTATAAAAAGAATGAAAAATTGATATATACTACAACATGGACAAAGCTTGAAAACATGCTAAATTAGGAAAGACATAAGAGATCACATATTTTATGATATAATTTATATTAAATGTCCATAATGGGCAAATCCACAGAGGCAGAAAATAGATTAGTGGTTGTCTTTGGTTTAGGTAGAAAAAAATGAAGATTCATGTCATTTAAATGGGCATGATATACATTGTTGGGGTAAAGATGATTAGCAAATTTACTAAAAAATCATTGAAATATGTACTTGAAATGTTGAATGATATGACAGGTAATGCATGCCTTAATTAAATTGTTAAAAATCCATAAAGATCAACAGAGGATGTATTAGGATAGAATAGTCATGTATGATTTCTCACCTGATTTTTAAATACTTTACAATGATTTGAAAATTTTATTTGTGAGCAAATTCCTATGTTAAGATCCTCCAGGGGCTGGGGTTGTAGCTCAGCGGTAGAGCGCTCGCCTTGTACTTGCAAGACCCTAGGTTCCATCCTCAGCACCACATGAAAATAAATAAATAAATAAAGTTACTGTGTCCAACTACAGCTACAAAAAAATAAATGTCTTTAAAAAAAGATCCTCCAAAAGTAGAATTGAGATGAAAAATTTGTGAGTGATTAATAAGAAGTATTCCTAGGGGAAATATCAATCATAAACAGTGAAAAAGTGAGACAAAGAATGCAAGACAAAGAATGCCAAGTAAAGATGTGGTATCAAGCAAAGAGCTCTAGAATATTAGCTGTAGCTCAAGTCTGCAGAGGCAGAAGTTGGGAGTAGGGAGTTGGTGAGACAGTTTGGGTGTCATGTCAAAGTCATCTGTTCAGAAAGCTAGAGTATTTATAACACACAAACAACAACACATATTGGCTGACCCTCCTAACCACCTACCCTTGACTAGGAAAGTAAATTTCTAGGAAGTTTTCATTCTTTGTGTGCCAGAAAATTGGGGGGAACCCAAAGCCTAAGGTTGGTCCTGTGAAAAAGAGAGACAAGTACTTGTTATGGGAGTGAAAGCACTTAGGAGCTGGTGCACACAATAAATGATCCAACAATGCAAAACAACATGAATGAAGCTTTGGCAGCATCTTCAATAAGCATGGTTTAATTATATGAAAAGTAAAAGGAAAATACTTTAAGAAAAAAAATCTTACAACTATCTGTGGTATACAATATATATAAAAATATATAAGTGATAAAATCCACCTGTACATAATAATAAAGGTTTGACAATATTTCTGAGACAGTTTATAATATTTGTGGAAAAGCCAAGAGATGTGGTTGCTGCTTTCTTTGAAGAAGAGAGAATTAGGATACAAAATGGCCCAGAAAGCAAGGAGTCATTACTTCAATGGCAACTCTTGGTGATGAAGGATGCACTATGGGAGAGCATGGTTTGAAGAGCCACTAGTGAATTTCTGGCCAGGAAAAGATGGTTCTCACAGCTGACCAGCATTGTTTTAGCATATGTGTACCTTAAATTCTTGACAGACCCCAGGAGTGAAGCCAATAATTACAAAACTTGGGCACACAGAATAATTTACTGTCTGGGATCAAAGGAGCAATACTGAATGTGTCTCATTGGCTAGTTTCTAGAAAGTTTATTTCTTTAGGATTTGGAATGAATGATGAGTCAGTTGATAATATCTGGTAACTTTGAAGATAACTTGAAATAATCTGGATACACGAAAGGCCTAAAGAAAATGTCAGAATAAAATTTCCCACATCAGTTTATGCTTTCTTTACATTATGACTAAGGAGCATCATTATCAGTGGCCTGTTTATTTGTCCTCTGATCCTCTAGTTTATTGTTCCTGAAGAACCTTCTGTTCTCATGATTCTTCCAGAAGGAATAACAATATGACCTGTGGACTCTTATAGTGGCTTGTAGAATTACTTAAAGCTATCAGGAGGAAAAGCAATGAGAAGAAGCAAATCAATTAAGGCTACATATCTTATATTGTGATTATATGATCTCCTGGAAAGGACAGAATCAAAGAGTAAAAGATTACTGGTTGCCAGGGCTTATCAGAGAGAAGAATAAATATGTGGAGCACAGAGGATATTTAGGGAAGTAAAATTATTCTGTGTGATACTACAATGGTGGATACATGTCATTATACATTTGTCCAAAATCATGGAATTCATAACACTAAGAGGTTAGCCTTAAAGTAAACTACAGACACCAGGTGACAAATGTATGCCAATGTAGGTTCACCAGCTGTAATAATGTTACCATTCTATTATGGAATGCTGTTAATGGGAGAAGCTGTCGAGAGGAAAAAATGACATGGGAACTTTCTATACCTTTCTTTCAGTCTTGCTGTGAAATTAAAATTGCTCAAAATAAAGGGAATAAGGGAAAAAAACAGCAGGAAATTATGGTCTCTCAGTAGCCATTCATTCATTTTTGCCCTATTTACTTGGAGCCTCAGGCAGGGTCAACTAGGTATCTGAGGGAACCTACTACAAAATGAAAAGACAAAGCCCTTTGGTCAGAAATAAAAGAATTCCAAGATGATGATAACAGTGTATTAATCAATTGTGAGGCCAGTAAATACCAGGCCTTGTGCCATTGCCAAGGTCTCATGCTGATGAAGCTACCCTGGCTTTGATATAAGGTTGTAATTCCCATACTTAAACCCTTTTGGAGTCTTCTATAAAACAGTGAGGAATTTGCAAATCCTTACCGAGTCTGACATGCCCATCATGATGCTTACTATGTATGGTTTGGTTTTGGTTTTTCTTCCAAACGTTCATGTATAGGGAACTTGGTCTCCAGTGTGGCCATGTAGGAGATGATGAAACCTTTAAGAGGTGGGGCTAGTGGGAGGTGATTAGGTCACTGGGGATCCAGACCTCGGAAGGGCCTAAGGTAGTTCTCAGGTGACCTCTTGGTAGTTCTCATAGGAGATTTACTTTAAAATCCTTGAGGCCACCCTTCTTTCTGGCTTCCTATATTAAGATGTGATCAATTGCTCCTCACTGTTCTATCATCACTATTCACCATAAAGTGATGTAGCTGACAGGATCCTCACCAGAAGTGAGTCAATATAGGCACCAATCCCTTGGACCTCCAAAACTGTTCACTAAACAAACCTCTTTTCTTTATGAAGTTAGCTGCCTATGGTATGTCATTATAGAAATAAAAAGTTGTCTGATACAACCATCCAGCCACTTGTCCTTCTTCTGCTTAATTTATCCATTTCATCCTGCTCTGTATGCTCTAGTTACCTAGAGCTTCCTTTAGTTTCTAGAATTTTCCATACTATCTTTGCCTTTCAGGCCATTGCATGTACAAAGGCTCCATGGTTTACGATGGGGTGGTGTCATAATAAATTCTTCATGAATTGAAAATATACCAATTCAAACTTGCATTTAATACACCTAACCTACTAAACAGCATAGCTTAGCAACACAGCACACTGCATAGTGTTGGTTGTTTCTCCTCTAGATTATGTGGCTGACTAGGAATTGTAGTTTGCTCACTCTCACCGACCATCATCATAAGAGAAGATCACAAGTACTGAAAAGATCCAAATTCAAAATTCAAAGTCTGATTTCTACCAAATGTGTATCATTTTCACACCATGATAAAGTGAAAAATCATAAGTCAAGAACCACTAGTATCCCCTTTACCTAGAATGTAATTTCCCCAATTTTTCAACACTCTGCTATTGAGCCTATAGATGTCAGATGAGAAATAATAGCTAAGTAAATCAATGCTTATATATTAAATACTGTTTTAAGTATTTCAACACTGCTTTACAACACTAATGTAGAAGGGAAAATACTTTTTTATACAATAATCTAATTTTGTAAATATAAATCTGTATTTTTCAAAGTAGCTTTACATAAATTAAGAACACCTATAGTTTTCCATATGGCTTGTCATACTGCTAATGGATTAAGAAGCACACATTTTTGAACACTTTTTGCTTATTTAACAAAAAAAAACAATGATGTTGTCTTATTAATAGAATTTCCTTTAGATTCCTCCATTCTCTTAAAAATGAAAGATCAAAAAGGAAAAGGGGATGCTGTGGTTGTAGCTCAGTGATAGAGCACTTGCCTAGCATGTGTGAAGCACTAGGTTCGATTCTCAGCACTGCATATAAATACATAAAAAATAAATAAAGGTCCATTTACAACCAAAAATCATTTTTAAAAGGGGGGAGCTTATACTACTTCTCCAAAAACATCACTTTTTGAGACTATAATTTTAGTCAAACAGTAAAATTCATCCAAAATTAGCATCCATGGCCCTTAGAGAATAAAGTCTGTCCCTGTCCTGCCGCGAGGCTTGGAATTGAAGGATGTTCAATTTGGGCCTCTTTAAAATTTTCTGGTCTCCCAACGCACAGTTATCTGTGAACGCAGGCAATATAGTTCCTGTGATATTCAATAAGGTGCCATAGTACTTTCTTTGATCATGCCATTTTCCTAGGTTGTGAGTGCCTCAATTTTTCTTGTTTGATCACCTGACTCAAGTATTTAATTAACCATTTTTTGTTAAAACAAATGTGTGACACTTTCCATAAAACAACTCATGCTATTATTTTGGTTAAAAGTTAGGGTGATCAACTAGTTCTGGTTTCCCCAGAACTTTCTCATTTTCTTTCTGAAAATCGTATGTCTCAGAACTTGTCCCCCAACCTTGGACCCAGGCAAACCAGGAAGGTTGGTAATCTTTTACACTTTGATGTAAATTATGAGCTTATCTGTATCTTTCACAGGCTTAATATGGGACTTTAAGTATAACACTCAGAAATATTTGTGACTAATTCAATTGCACACATTTTTGTTATTGAATTTTTAAGCAGACATTTCCAAAACAGTGATTTTCTGTACAATTCATCATAAAGTCCAAGTACTGTTATAATTAGACAAAATGGTCTGTTGGTTCCTGGCAACCTAGACATGAAAAGAAAATGAAAAGTTCAAAGCCAAAATGTTAATAGCTTTTAAAAAATATGGTAGAGCTAGAAAAATCCTTGTTAACTAAGTTTACATCTAACTGCAACAACTGATAAGTGGAATTGAAGTTTATGGCCAATTAATAGCTGATTAACATCTGTTCTAACACCTTTTATCTTTGGGGTGATGGTAAGATATTGAATCTGTCCTTTTGTCCTTGTCAAATACATTACATTAAAAATTACTTTGAATCCCCATGGGGAAGCAAATATCATTTTGTAAGCTATAAGGAATTAAGGAGTTTATCGCTGTTAATATAAAAAGCAGAGCCAAAATCAACATTTTTAATCACAAACTGACAGTAGGTCATGGCTTGAACTTGGCTCTTGAGAAACACAAGCAGTCAAGACCATACAACAATGTTTCAGGCAGAGGGAAGTGCATGAGTAAAGACATAAATGAGAGTCATGAAACATACTGAAAAAGCTAATAGTGTCTATTTTGTCTCTGATAGAGTTTGAGGATATATAGTTGCAGTTGGGGTTGATGGCAAGAGGTGGATTCAGATCCTGGAAGGTCCTATAAACAAGGTGTTAGAGTTTGATATCGATCCATTGAACAATGCAGAGCCATCAAACAATTCATCAGGGAAGGAGATGTTTGATTTTCATTTTTGAAAAGTCACTCTAATAACAAAAGGACAGAGTACATGGTTGATAAGTCAAATTGGAGGCAGTGTCCAGTTCTAAGGCTGTCTATATGTTGTGGTACAATCCAATATGGTACACTGGAGGTAGGAAACTGGGTGGATGTAAGGTGAATATGTGAGAGAGAAAGGTTGAAACTGACATTCAACCATCTGGCTTCAGTGATCAGTGGACCTATTGCCCTTCCTTCACAAGAACATAAACTTTGGAAGAGGCATTATGTGGGGTAGGGTGAGACAATGAATTCTGCTCTATCACAAACTGACTCCTAAATTAACAAAATACCCACAAAGACCACTGGTTTACAGTGCCAAGTTTACAATCCAAATAGTTTCCATTTGAGAAACAGGGTCAATTTCCTTTATTTTTTTTTCAAGCTAAATATCTATTATATATTTGTATCACATTTTCTTGATCTAGAAGTAGAAATAGACATTTATATTTCTTGGATATTATAATAATGCTGCAATGAATATGGCAGGAGGGGTATCCATTTGAGATCCTGATTTCAATTCCTTTGGTTAAATACTCAGACGTGAGATTGTTGGGTCAGGTGGTAACTGTATTTTCTTTTTTGTGTGTGAAATGTCCATACTGTTTTGAAAATTATACCAAATGAAATGAGGCAGACATAAAAAGACAAACACTATGATCTGGTGGAAGGGAATGAAGAGATATTGGTCAAGAGGTACAAACTTTCAGTTATGATTGATGGATGAATTCTGGAGATATAATGTATAGCATGGTGACTAGAAGTAAATTTACTAAAAGGGTAGATCTTAACTGTTCTAAACACACACACAAACACACACATACACACATAATTATGCAAGGCATGCATATGATAATTAGCTTGACTTGTGATTATTTCACAATGTATAGCTAAACATCAAGTTGTATATATAATGAAAAGAAAAGTAAACACAGCAGAACAACCAAATGCATAGTTTCCAGTTGCACAAAATAAAGAGTGAAGAGAGTAAATGGAAGAAAGATGTCAATTCTTAAGAAATCTAGGCTTTTAGTGATACAATGTCCTATGTTATGGGGTATTTTCCCCCTCTGGAAACTTTCTCACAGATGGGTGCCTTTGTGATGACAGTCAATATACAATGTACCACTCTCAAAAGCCATTTGAGCTGGGCATAATGGCACATGCCTATAATCTTGGCAGCTCCGGAGGCTGAGGCAGGAGGATCGTGACTTCAAAGCCAACCTCAGCAAAAATGAGGCACTGAGCAACTCAATCAGAGCCTCTCTATCTCTAAATGAAATACAAAATAAGGCTGGGGTTGGTTCAGTGGTCAAGCACCCCTGAGTTCAATCCCTAGTACCCACCCCCCAAAAAGCCATTCGATCAGAACATAAGCCCAGTGTGTATGAATTCCTGGGACTCCAAGGTAAACAAAAGGAAATGGCATCCACAAGGACAGTTGTAATTCTGACTATATTTGAATCCCAGAGTATAACTAGATGATAACACACCAGTTCAACCAGATTGTGCAGACCAGATACACTCAATGTTTAACATGGGGGGACAGGGAACACTCTTGCATTCTATTTCAGATTACAAACCTGGAAGTAAATAGGGGAAAACTCAGTGCTACTGCAAAGTAACATGTTTTATGAAATTTAAACTTGTAGAGCAGATATTGTTGATGCCCCACCCTTGACCTTCACCTCTGCCTGTTGAAGCTTGCCTACTGGAAACACCTGTAAATCTCTGCCTGAGGGCTTTTTTTTTCTGGGTGAAGGAGCAAGACGTCCTTATGCAGGGCTAGCTGGAAATACCAGGAAGTTAATGCCCCTGGAAGCAGCGCTTACCAATGACAAAGAAAATGTTGGGGGATAAATAGGTTAACTTCCTCAGCCCCCAGGTTGGATAACTCTGTGGGGTACTCTACACTGTTTCAATCTCACAGAATTGACACCAGTTATGGGCAGTGGACAAGGTTATGAGTACATGTAGTTTAGTTTGTTATTGTTCCCAAGAAACACCAGTTGAGGAATATGAGATGGAGAAGGAAAGGAAGCCAGTAGCACAGATTACCATTGTGGGAAACTGGGGTTTTGGCCTGCCAGGGCCCTGTGAGAAAATATGTAGAACACACCTCAGAGACCTCACAACAAAGTTAAGCTTCTTTATGTGCCATTGCTCACTGGACATGGGATGAGGGGTGATCCTGGAAGATGTGGACTATTTGACTACTAGTAGTGCAGTATCCATAGAAGCATGTCCAGAGAGGAGTACTGCTGGTAGATGGAAGTTAGCAGTCGTGGTGAACAAGAATGAAGGGTCCCTACCAGCATTTGCTATATACAGGCACAAACCCAGAAGGAGGATTCCAGCAATAAGTTCCCACTTTAAGTTCTGAAAGACTAATAGAACCTAATAGGGTTTGCAGGAGAGCTGTGGGGGAGGGGCAAGAGCAGTAGGTGAGAGAAGAGTTGGTCTGAAGGGAGCCCCATTAGGTGTGAGGCTGTCAAACCTATCCAAAAGAGCACTGGCACAAATGTGAGGCCAGGGAGAGAAAGGAAACCTGAAAAGAGGACATAGCAGATGACATGAGGGTAAAGATTCAAGAAAAGAGGGTGATTCTAAGATGTCTTCTTCAAGACAGCAGATGATTACACAGTTCACTGTGCCGGGACACAGAGGGACAGGCATTTATGTTCTGGAGGGAGCATCACAATTGGATTTATTAAACATGTAGAGTTTGAGGCCTCTGGGGTATCCAAGTAGAGATATGGTATGAATATTACTGGTGGGAACTCAAAAGTCATCTGTTCTGAAGACAGAGATTAGATATCATCATATCTATAAAGCAAAACTAATTCAACAGAGTTTTTCATAAAGTCTACTATGTGCCAAGCCCTGTGTTAAATCCAAGAGCTAACACTGTAGTGGTGACTACAAAGAACAAAGTTCCTTCCCTGTTAGAGGTTATAGTACACTACATCTATAGTTGGAAGAAATCATGATAGCTAATAAGATGCCTATGGGCAGTACCAGTATTGAAAGCAGAAGAACTCTGAGTAATTCCAGCATCTGAGGGAAAAAGGAAAACAGAAGGAAAAGGGTATTTCAAAGAAACCTAGAACAAATGGTTAGAGAAATACAAAAATTTAAAAAAGACAAAGATTGAAAAGAACCCATAATCATTGTATGATTTTACTGGTCATAGAGATGCTGTGTGTTTTAAGGTAAGTAGGGGTTCCCCCCTGCAGAAATGCAAATGTAGTGAGCTCAAGAATAAAGATAAACCAGGCCCAGTGGCACATGCATGTAATCCCAGTAGCTGAGGAGGCTGAGGTAAGATCACAACTTCAAAGTCAGCCTCAGCAATGGCAAGGCGCTAAGCAACTCAGTGAGACCCTGTCTCTAAATAAAATACAAAATAGAGCTGCGGATGTGGCTCGGTAGTCAAGTGCCCCTGAGTTCAATCTGGTACCCAACCTCCATAAAAAAAGAATAAAGATGAAAAAAAGAACTAGGGATATTTTTAGTTATATCCATAGTCAAAATTGTTCTTTACCACTAAATATTAAAACATAACTGATAATTTAAAAATAAGTTTTATCTTGCAACTTTCCTAAATATTTCTAACTTATCCTTTAGATCATAACATATTATAGTAAGAAAAGTAACACCTTCCATAAGCAAAGTACTTTAAAGTTTATCAAATAAAATTCGTATCCAGGTATCTTCCAGGATTCTTGATTACAACCAAGATAAATTTGACTATAGCTTTAAAAGGAAAGGAATATACTGTAATACATTGGAAGAATAGCAGCATTTTATGTGAGTCAGGCTTAGGAAATACATAGGAGCAAGAAGGGGCAAGGTAACAAAAATGTCTCTTATGGATACTGACACTCACACAGTGCCTGCATAGTGCCACTACCATGGGATCTAGTGGTCACTCCCCCTTGCTACTGCAAGAAAGGGTCTCTTTGCTTCTTCATCATACACTTAAGGTTCTAGACTCATCTGATTGGCTGAGTCTAGATAGCATGCCCTGGTTCTGCCCAACTGGGGGAAGCATAGGGAATATTTTCCCTCTAAGCCTCCCACAGAGGGAAGTGGAATCTGCTTTCCATCACTAGTCATAGAATGGGTATTATCCAAATTGAAAAGAGAGATTTTAAAGGGATAGGTACATAAGAAATGGCCAAGAACATGATATTGGTTCTGAAATATGGAGCCAAGTTCCTGCCCTGGAAAGCAACACTAAGATAGTCAAAACTGTGAACTTTCGTTTTTAAAAATATTTTTATTGGTTGCTGATGAACTTTTATTTTATTTATTTGTATGCGGTGCTGAGAATCAAACTCAGTGCCTCACACATGCCAGGCAACCACTGGACCACTGAGCCACAATCCCAGCCCAAAAACTGTGAACTTTCTAAATCAGTTTTCAGGCAATTTAATTTGCTAACAGTATAATTTCTAACCTTAGAAATAGCAAATGCTGGGGCTGGGACTGTGGCTAGAGTACTTGCCTAGCACATGCAAGGTGCTGGGTTCGATCCTCAGAACCACATAAAAATAAATAAAGATTGTGTCCAACTACAACTAAAAATTTAAAAAAAAATAGCAAATGGTATTCAGATGAAGAGAATCTATAAATGGAAATTTCCACTCTTATGCTTAAGTTGTCTTGAATTGACAAAACTTTAATATCAAAGTCCTTTTGTTTTTTACATAAAACAAGGTACAAAATAATGCTCTTGAATGTGTTTACCTTCCATCAATTGCTACTTTGACTTATAAATACATAGATGAATATGTGTGCAGTGTTTATAGACACTGTGTGTGTGTGTGCGCGTGCGTGCATGTGTATGGGGATGCTTTAAATATATCAGATTTGAGACATCAAATGCTATGTGGTTTCTTGACTCAGATATTAGATATTGTTTGTGATTCAGTAATGGAACATTTCACCTTATTCCTACAGTGAGAAAGGGGAGATTACATTTCTGAGTATAATTTACCAAGAAAAATAATGCAATTTATACTTAGAGAAGAAAACAAGATTGTGGGTATAGAGCACTTAGTTTTATAAATAAAAACAAAATTGTTTTAAAAGTGCACTTTTCTGGTCCATATGCACAATTATATGATTTAACAAGATGAAAGAATAAATAAAAACAGAAATGAAAAATAGTCACTTTTTATGAGAGAAGCCATTAAAATGCTAAACAAAATTGTTGAGCTACAGGTATGCATCTCTCAGTGATGAGCATCATTCAATGAAATTGAATGGTTCTGTGTCAGGGTTCTGTCAGCTGGGGCCAGTGCTAGGCTTCAGGCTGGGTCCTGATTTATTTCATGAAGCCAAGGAGGAAAGGGTACTAGTTAACTGAGGTATGCTCTAATCCAGGTAATTTTAAGAGACCAAAGGCCAAGCCTAACCATGTAAGCATATCTAAGATCTCTACTTGCATCACAACTGCTGACATTCCATTGACCAAAGCAAGTCTTATGACCAAACCCAGCACATTAATGGATAAAACACACACACACACACACACACACACACACAGGGGGATTCTGATTAGGAAGAAAAGGAAGAGGAAAGAAGAGAGCAGAAGAAAAGGAAGAAATTATGTTGACAGTTACCACACTGTGATGAATAAGCTTAGAGGATTTAGATAATTGAAAATTTGCAGGACAATTTTCTGTGTGTTGCACAATGCAACCTTACTTTAAAGAAGATTGCAAGAAAGATTAAACTTGCTTTTCAACTTTTGAAGGTTGTTGGATTTGTATTTTTTTAAATGCAACACTCTCTGGGTCTGGACAAGAAGTAGCTTAGCTTTACCTAAGTTATGCAAATGAAGTAAGAGTACTAATAAAGATAGAGATGCTATAAATTTCTTTGTGATTATTACCTGGGGTTGTCTTGCATTATTAATCTCCTTGCTATGTCATTTACTTATGAAAACCCCTAGAAAGTTGAAGATTCCACTTATTCAGAGTGTGTGCATAGTTTAAAAGCAAAGTTTGTCCATGCAGATCCAAGGTTCTGAGCAGTCCTTGTAGAGCACAAGATCAATGAATTAAACCTTTGAGTTTAATTAAACCTTTGAATGAATTCTGATGTGGTCGCATCATTAGTTAAAGTAAAAATGAAATCACTGGTCAGGATTTCTCTTAGACATAAGCCTGGGAACATGAAGAGGAAACTGCGGAGGGAGTATTTTTTTTTTTTAAGAGTGAAAGACACCATTTCTGAAATTACATTTAGATCTCATGAGGCTCAGTTTTACTTCTTTTAAGTCTAAAAACTCCATTTGGAATGTCAATGTTAAATGTAAGAGCCACTTGCACTTTCAAATGAAACCTATCTATCGAGAGTGATTTAAAATCTTAAATAAGTTAGGAAGACCACTTAGCAAAATATAAATGTTGCTCAAATTGTGATGATTACAAATACCACATTGTAAAACCATCACATTCAATCCTTAAATTTCTGCAATCTGTTTCTTATTTCCTTTGTTCTTCTGATTTCCCATAACAACATGCTCAAATACTTCTCCCTCAGCCGGTATTAATTTGATTAAGTGGGATTTTGTGCTTACAGTTGATAATTCTTGAATCATAACTGCCATTCCTATAAATTTTTGTGTTAAAAATGCTGTAAGAATCTTCATTATAATCTTTGAATACTGCCTAGCTGTCACTCACAGACAGTAAGTATATATAATAATCTGTATATACATGTTCCTGGTAGACTACTCTTTTGCTTGTTTGTATTTTGACAACCAAAAACTCTAACCTCTTCCTGCACTTAATACTGCCTTATAAAGAACTTTATTTCTCTTGTCAAAGCTTCTGCCGTATCAGTAGTGCATAGGGAATATGCACAATTGATTCAGTTCATTTGTAGGTAGAGTCTTGTGTCTGGAATTACCTTAAAAAGCCAGATCTGGAAATGAGTGCATATAAAAAGGACAGATTGTGGCTTGGTGGTAGAGCACTCACCTAGCACGGGTGAGGCACTGGGTTTGATCCTCGGCACCACATAAAAATAAATAAAGGCACTGTATCCACCTACAACTAAAAAAATAATAAAAAGGACAGATTACTAGTGGCAATTAAAGCACACCAATTGATTACATACTTGTTTAATTAAAAAATAGCTGAGAAAATAATTCCACCATTATTTAGCATTCAGAGACAAGTGAGGTAATATTTTAGTTGCTCAGAGGAAAGCTTCATGAAGCTAACAGAATTACAGGCAAAGTAACTGAGAATTTGAGGATATTTTAAGGGTTTAAAATCTTTATTTTCCTTCATAAATATTTTAATATAGCTGTTGTATTTTCTATTGCTATAACAAAATACCTGAGGCTGAGTACTGTGTACAGAAAAGAGGTTTGGCCTGTGGATATACCACTGAGGTACAGCACTTGCCTAGCATGTTTGAGGTCCTGTGTTCTGTTCTCAGTGTGTGTGTGTGTGTGTGTGTGTGTGTGTGTGTGTGTGAGAGAGAGAGAGAGAGAGAGAGAGAGAGAGAGAGAGAGAGAGAGAAGCAGTTTATTTAGCTCACAGTTTTGGGAGTTTAAGAGCAGGGCACTGAAATCTGCTCAGTTCTGATGAGGAACTCCTAGCTACATCACAACATGACAGATTGATGGCATTATCACAGGGGTGCATGTAAAAGGGAGAAATCACATGGCAAGACAGGAAGCCACAGAGTCAGGAGAGGCTATCCTTGTGCTTTCATAATAACCACTCTCATGGGAACTAGCTACTATACCATAAGAACAAAAACTAGGTTAATCCTTTCCAAGGGCAGTGCATTGATGATCTTGTTACTTTGCACTAAGTCTCACCTCTTAAAAGGTTCTACCACCTCCCAATGTTGCCATCCTGAGGACCAAGCTCTTGAAGTATGAAACTTCAGGGGACAACATTGGCTATAAAGGGATGTGATCAAGTTCTTAGTGCTGATTACTTGATTATTATTAATTTAGGGCATGTATAAAAGCATAGCATATCACAGTGATGGTGCAATCAACTTCAAATTTATTTTAAATTGTAGTCAAAGAGTAGGCCAAAACATGTGTAAACTGGCTTCTTTCAACAAAGTTTTGAGTGAACCCATGCAAAAATTTAACAGCACAGCTGAATATATAAACTACAGTGAAAAATTAAAGGAAATAGTTACATTTTGGTTCTTAGGGTATTTGCTTCAAAAACACTGAAGAATTAAGTCAATAATGTATATGCAATTGTATCTTGTGGATACAAGAGATAATTAATTAAGAATGCTTTGCCCTCTTTACTGGAAAAATAGATATGCCTGGTTTTCCTTAATCTCCCATTTACTATCACTTCATAAACTCATTTCAGTTTTATAAAGAAATGTTTCTAGCTATAATTCTAGAGTAAGTACCTGAAGAGTAATCTGGCCAAAGTGGCAGGACTTTGTAATCATAACTGAAATGATACTCTTCCTTCAAATACAAGTGAATTTATGTAATAGAATAATATTATCAATGAAAAGATAATGGTTCTGGCAATTTTAATGTTCAAATGTAAAGAAGTATTATTTTTCTTTCCTGTAAAATTGGAATATGGAATGTATTAAATCTGATTATGTGGTCATAGTACACTGCACATTGCTAGGCTAAAAATAAACTCTGGCTACCAAAACCACCACTGCTATTATCCACAATATTATCATCATCATAACCACCAGAATCCCTAAGGAGTAACCTGGGGTTCTAGGAGATGGGATCTAGTCTTTGGGAAGGGACACATTTGGCTGTGATACAACAGAATTTCTGCTGTGTGCCCTTTGTCTTTCTGGGGCATAGCTGCACATCTACACAGCACTTTGAATGGGAGATTACATCATAATTATTAATGTAACCCCTGGCCAGTCATAGGAGACATGGCTAGAACAGAGAATATCCTGTGATATAACAGCTGGGCTGTGAACCTGGCTCCATTATTAATGGCCAGTGGGCCTAGGGCAAGTTCCCCAACTTCTCCTGAGCCTTAGTGTTTATATTTTCCAGATCTTTATCTTGAGTTCTACCCAAACAAGAGCCAAGGAAAAGACAATCAGGGAGTAGATGCCTGATATGGATAGGTGGGGCTGATTCCTGTCAAGGTCTCACTAATAATACCTAATACTCACTAATAGCACCTCAGAATCTTTCAATAGAAATGGAAAGTTGTGACATTCTTCTACTCATCTTTCATTTACTGAGGATTTCCCTCGTAGGTGTCAATCGCTTAACAGTAGTAACAAAGATAGCTCCAGTGGGAAGCCAGAGGAAAACCAAAGGCAAATGTTAATAAGGAGAGCAAAGAGGAAGTGACAGAGTGCTGGTGACAGTGCCTGTGGCAAAGATGGTGACAAGCCATTGCCAATCATCATACCAAAAACTGTAGCTGCAGGTGATATTGGGTGGCCAGAGGGACGCGGGAAAGACATCAATAATATCTGCTGTACACTAGTCACCTTTCCAAGATATTGTGAGGATCTGAGACAAGAAATGTGAAGGGCCTTATCCATAATAGGGACATAACAAGCAGGAGCAATGGTGGCAACAATGCTCCAGAAAAAGATGGGCACTACTTAATTTAAAAAACCTGTCATAAACCCATTCTGACCAGCTCAGTGCTCCTCCATGCCATCAAGTGCGTGCAAGTGAGCTGCCCTGCTGCCTGAACTCTTAATATATTGCAACTGTTAATATATTTTAGAAGACGTTTTTGTTGAGTTTAGAAAGCAAACTGTGGGAGCTGAGAAAGCCACAAAGCAACTCCTAGTTCTTTCAAATTTGACTTACCCAGTGGAAATGTCCAGCTCCACTTTTTTTTTTTTTTTAACTCCCTTGGGCACCAAAAGCCAGGGAAACAAAACACTTAAAACACTCTGTCCATGCTACAATGCAATCATCATAAATGTTGCATTTTAAAAAAATAAGTCAAATATTATGAGCAACTACATCAGTACTGAAATAGTTGTACTTAAATTCAAAGTGCTGAACATGAATAAAATATTAACAGGGCTGAGTTCCTCTTGTAAAGTATTTACAGTTTATAGAGTTATTTTAGCAACACTCTTTCTTTGAGGCTCAAGCAACCTAGATAACACTTTACCCATTTTAAAAAGAATGAAACTATTTTGGCAAGTTCAGGTAGCTAAGTTCACAAGGTAAAAGTATGGAGAACAGAATTCAAATCAAAGCTTTCTATATCTAGTATACTGGTTCTCAACCAGGGGCAATTTTGTCCCCCTGTGGACATTTGGCAATTTTTGGTTGTCACAAAAAGATGGAAGGGAGCAGTTGCTTCTGAAATCAGTAGTTAGAGGCCAGGGATGTTGCCAAACATCCTGCAATGCAAAAAACAAAAACAAACAAACAACAACAAAAAAAAAACCCTCATTAACCACAAATTACCTGGTTTAGAATATCATCAGTACTGAAATTAAGAAATCCTGGTCTGCTCCAATGCGTTAACCATCATATCATATACCTTTTAGTTGACAACCTGTTATGGGAGCTATAAACCCTTTGTTTATAGAGCTGTGATTTCCAATATAAGAGCCATGAATCACATGAAGTCAAATGAGCACATGAAATGTATCTAGTCTATATTGATTAAACATTTTATTTTGTGAGCATGTATGATTTGTGGTTTGTTTTTGTTTGTTGTTTGTTTGTTTTGATCAAACCCAGCATCTCATGAATGCTAAGCAAGTGCTCTGCCACTGATCCACAGCCCCAGCCCCTTGTGGTCCCTTTTGAAATATGCTAGAGACATAAAATATATTATGGGTTTGAAGACATAGTACAAAATAATGCATATAAATGATGTCATTAATATTTTATATTGACTACATGTTGACATAATATTTTAATCTACTTAATTAAATAAAATACATAATTGAAAATAGTTTCACCTGCTTCTTTTTTATTTTTAATGTGGCTTCTAGAAAATTTAAAATTATAGATTTGGTTCACATTTGTGGGTTGGATAATGTTTCTATGTCTATCGGTGCTATAGAGATTGCTGCTACATTTAAAACACTTTATGTCATATCCATCATACTCAATAGCATGAGAATGCTTTTTCAAAATTTCCTCCCAATTTCATATGCATTTGTGATAAGCAAAATAATGCTTGCCACAAAGATAATCACACCCTAATCCCCAGAACCTATGGTCAGAGGGACTCTATGGATGTGACTGTTATGGACCTTGGCATGAGGATATACTCCTGCATCATTTAGGCAGGCTCAATATAATCACAAGTGTCCTTATAAGGAAAAAGGGAGGCAGGAGAGCCAAAGAAGATTTGATGACAGAAGCAGTGTTAAAACTAGAAGATGGCACACTATTGTCTTTGAAAGTAGAGGAGGGAACCATGAGCCAAGAAATGCAGTCAGTTTTTAATCTCTCAGCTGCTTCGCTGATGATTCTTTTTTTTATTTATTTTTTATTTTTTTAAAGAGAGAGTGAGAGAGAATTTTTAATATTTATTTTTTAGTATTTGGTGGACACAACATCTTTGTTGGTATGTGGTGCTGAGGATTGAACCCGGGCCGCACGCATGCCAGGCGAGCGCGCTACCGCTTGAGCCACATCCCCAGCCCTGCAGTCAGTTTTTATAAGCAAAATAAGCAATGGAACAAATTTTCCCCAGACACTCCAGAGGAAACAGTACTGCCAACACCTTAGTTTTAGCCTAAAGAAACCTGGTTCACAATCTGACCTCTAGAACTGTAAGGCCACAAATTTGTGCTGTTCTTAGCCACTAAGTTTGTGGTAATTTGTTACAGCAGCAAGAGAAAATTAATACAAATATACAGATAGATTATAGTGCACCATCAGCTTTCCTTCAAAACTGAAGATTCTACTAAGATACATGACTCTTGTTTTAACGAGTAGAAATCTCTATGATTCTAAAGACATTCACTGACAGCTGATATATTCTCAATGTCTACCCATCCTCAATTTATGATATAACACTTTCTCTAAAAATAGTTTACACAATCTGTCATTTTAAATTATACTGAGCTCACACATTATTAATTAATTTTTACAACATACATGGTCCACAAACAGAAATCATTAAAGAGAAATGGAAGAGGAAGGTAAGACAAAAATCAACTGTCCTTCATGATAGACTTTATTTATGCACAATACAATGTCCCATAGATAAATAAATGGATGGTCATTATCAAATTCATGCTATTGAGATACTAACATAAAATCAAATTGCTGTATATTAACACTAATTACACAAAGAAGAAGATACTTTATCTAGCTACCAAATTAGAAGTAGTATAGCCACTGTAATTCCCTATATTTCTAAACACATGATTATTGGGTAAGCAAAGGTTTTTTAAATGTAGACAATCCCTATTCATAATACTTTGTGTTTGAGGGCACAGCTGGAGAGTTAATCCTTTGGGAAATATCAGTTTTCAAAAAAGGTGGGTTTCAGTAAAAACTACAAAAGAAAATAGGATGGATTAATAATACACTAATCGCCTTAGTAACTGAAGCTGATTTATGAGAAATATAAACTTTAATCTATTTCCAACTTTAAAAGCAGAGAATATAAGTCAACCAGAAAAGTATATGGCTAGCTACCAAAATTAAAATTGATTCTCTTTTGGGCAGAAGTAGCAAGAGTGTTGGACTGGGAAAGATATGGAATTTAGTCCCTGTTCTGCATACACAATATTTGTGTATCTTTAAGCGAGTCCTTTGAACTCTCCAATATTGGTTTTCTCCTATAGAATTTAAAATGCTGGACCAGCTAGTAGACTCCAAGACTCTTACAGCCCCTGAACAATCTGTGCTTAAGCATTAATGCAGGCTCATCTTATTAATTTATTTTTGTTAACATATAAAGGCACAACTGTGAGGACATTTAAATCTTGGGTTGAGTCCATGGCAATGCATGCTGTGGGACTCAATGGAAAAGGACAGTGTGATTTGTCTTATAGTTTATTCAGTGTTTGGGCTTTGATGTCTTCACTTGGCTTGTAGCAAAAATGTTGACATGGATTACTGCCCTCTAATAAAAACTAATTTTTATTATGTTTGGCAAGGAATCCATGTGCAATGAAGAGTAGGTCCCAAACAACAGATCAACATCGGCAGCTTTGCCTCCTCCTTTCTTCCTAGCAGTCCCCTCTCCCTTTCCTATCTCTGTCCAACATCATTAATCAAACCAAGGCTTAACTATAAATAGGCACTGGAATTGACTTAACTAACTTTAACATGGTGGGAAAGAGCTGGGGTATGTTCCAACTTGGCTACATTTCACTTCATTCCTGATGATTTTCCAGCAAGGTCTAAGCCTCCTGCTGCCCTCCTCTCTTCACAATCTTCATCATTCTTCTGCATTGTGACTATAGGTGGCACCTTCATTTGCTCTGACTTTGTCAGAAAATCTGTTGTCTTAATTTGCCAGATGCAAAGTCCGTGCTCAGTCCCAAAAAGATGATACAAGGAGTCATACAGAGATGTCTGTAGAAATCAATCAAAAATATCTGGAGGTTTTAATTAGATTGATTCAAATACAGAATTTGCTTAAAAATAAAGGAGCTTTACGGTAGAGTTTGTGATCGAGAGAAGAAATAATCATCATCATAGAAAGAAGGTAGTAAGAAGACATTTGAAGAAGATTAATTATTAAGAACAATGAAAAGAACTCAAAAAATTTTTTTGTAAAACTTTCTTCTAAGACTCCTGATTTTGAAAGAATTTTAAGTCCATGCTGGATAATGCCTCCTGTGCTCCACACATGTTGTTGTTTAAGCAAAATATAATCAAAGAATATCAAAAAGGGAACACTAGGGATATAAGTTAATATATACATCCCCAAGGACTAGTAGTAGTGAGTGTTGTTGAAGTGACTGCTTTCTGGGATCTAAGGCAAGCAGTGGGACTGAAAATTTTACTTCAGTGAGTCATTAAATCTTCTTTATTTAATATGAAGGAGTGGACCCAGGCTCTAGGCTTAAATTTGGGCTGGATTATAGACCCTCTTCTTTTTAAAGGTAGCTAAAATCAGACAATGCCAATGATTACAGGGTTTGCAGATTATACTACTGATTAATAAGGGGCACAGAATGACTTTATTTCTCAAGGAACATTTGGCAATACCTAAAGGCATTTTGGGTTGTCATAACTGTAGGGAAAGTAGGCTCACTTGTATCTAGTGAGTAGATTCCAGGAATACTGCTAAACATCTTACAATGCACAAGACAGCCCCTAAAAACAAATAATCATGTGGTCCAAAATGTGGACAGTGTCCTGAGTGAGAAATCTTGGGTTATATGAAGCTGAAAACCTACAGAGGTAGGAAGCTTCAACATGGCCTCTATTTAGAAAGGAAAAAATATAAACCAGGTGGCTACTGGCTTGGTGACTGGCTCTGCATTATTTCTCAAATGACTCTGGAGCAAGAGCTTCAAACATTATACAAGATGTGGACTTTCCTGGGCCCCAGATGGAAGTAACTGAAAAATGCCAGATGCAAAGAGATAGAGATATGAGAGAGAGAGAGAGAGAGAGAGAGAGAGAGAGAGAGAGAGATGAAAGTACAAGAAGAAGATAGAAAGAGAGGGAAACAAAACAAAAATATTCACCTGCAAATCAAAATAATGAAACGTGAAGAAATCTAACACTGTCAGACTCATAAATTCAAGGGCTGAATGTTTTATCTCATATGCAGAAGGTAGACAAAAATAAAGGAAAAGAAGAATGGGAGAGTCCATGAAAAGAGAAAGGAGATCAGTGAAACAGAGGAAGAAGCAGGAAGTGTGAATCAGGCGGTATAGCGATACCAGACTTCAAACTATACTACAGAGCAATAGTCACAAAAACAGCATGGTACTGGTACCAAAACAGGCGGGTGGACCAATGGTACAGAATAGAGGACACAGTAACCAATCCACAAAACTACAACTATCTTATATTTGATAAAGGGGCTAAAAGCATGCAATGGAGGAAGGATAGCATCTTCAACAAATGGTGCTGGGAAAACTGGAAATCCATTTGCATCAAAATGAATCTGAATCCCTATCTCTCGCCATGCACAAAAGTTAACTCAAAATGGATCAAGGAGCTTGATATTAAATCAGAGACACGGCATCTGATAGAAGAAAAAGTTGGTTATGATCTACATGCTGTGGGATCGGGCTCCAAATTCCTCAATAGGACACCCATAGCGCAAGAGTTAACAACTAGAATCAACAAATGGGACTTACTCAAACTAAAAAGTTTTTTCTCAGCAAAAGATACAATAAGAGAGGTAAACAGGGAGCCTACATCCTGGGAACAAATCTTTACTCCACACACTTCAGATAGAGCCCTAATAACCAGAATATACAAAGAACTCAAAAAATTAGACAATAAGATAACAAATAACCCAATCAATAAATGGGCCAAGGACCTGAACAGACACTTCTCAGAGGAGGACATACAATCAATCAATAAATACATGAAAAAATGCTCACCATCGCTAGCAGTCAGAGAAATGCAAATCAAAACCACCCTAAGATACCATCTCACTCCGGTAAGATTGGCAGCCATTAGGAAGTCAAACAACAATAAGTGCTGGAGAGGATGCGGGGAAAAGGGCACTCTTGTTCATTGCTGGTGGGACTGCAAACTGGTGCAGCCAATTTGGAAAGCAGTATGGAGATTTCTTGGAAAGCTGGGAATGGAACCACCATTTGACCCAGCTATTCCCCTTCTCGGTCTATTCCCTAAAGACCTAATAAGAGCATGCTACAGGGACACTGCTACATCGATGTTCATAGGAGCTCAATTCACAATAGCAAGACTGTGGAATCAGCCTAGATGCCCTTCAATAGATGAATGGATAAAAAAAATGTGGCATTTATACACTATGGAGTATTACTCTGCATTAAAAAATGACAAAATCATAGAATTTGGAGGGAAATGGATGGCATTAGAGCAGATTATGCTAAGTGAAGCTAGTCAATCTTTAAAAAACAAATACCAAATGACTCCTTTGATATAAGGGGAGTCAACAAGGACAGGGTAGGGACGAAGAGCTTGAGAAGAAGATTTACATTAAACAGGGATGAGAGGTGGGAGGGAAAGGGAGTGAGAAGGGGAATCGCATGGAAATGGAAGGCGATCCCCAGGGTTATACAAAATGACATATAAGAGGAAAGGAGGCGTAAGACAAGATAATACAAATAGAAGAAATGATTTACAGTAGAAGGGGTAGAGAGAGAAAAGGGGAGGGGAGGGGAGGGGAGGGGAGGGGAGGGGGGATAGTAGAGAATAGGACAGACAGCAGAATACATCAGACACTAGAAAGGCAATATGTCAATCAATGGAAGGGTAACTGATGTGATACAGCAATCTGTATACGGGGTAAAATTGGGAGTTCATAACCCACTTGAACCAAACCGTGTAATATGATGTATTAAGAACTATGTAATATTTTGAAAGACCAATAATAAAAAAATAAAAATAAAAAAAATAGAGGGGGAAGAAGAGGGATAAGAAAATGGAGGAACAGTGAAATAAACCTGATCAAACTTTCCTATGAACATACAATAATATACCACAGTGAATTTCACTTACATGTATATCCATAATGCATTAATTTAAAATTACCCTAAATAAATAGGATGACATTCAGTACAGTAGAGGAAGGAAAGAAGGGAAACAGTGAAAAGGAGGAGGTGAGGAAAGACAAAGTACTGGGACTGAAGTGGAGCAAATTAAATTTCATGTATGATTATCTCAAAAGGAACCTCAATGTTATGGTTAACTATAATGTACTAACAAAAACACTAATAAAAGAGAGCAAATGACATCAATGTTCAGAAATTAATAGGTGAAACTAATTTTAAAATAGTTTGATAAATACTTTAAGTATGATTAAAGTGTTCAGCAAAATAAATTAAGAAATCGCATCTACAAAAATAGAACAAATTAAGACATAAAATCAGGCAGAAAGAAATAAGAGGAGATGAATATAAAATTAAATAAAGAAAAATTAGAAAAAAAATATTCCTTAAAATTAAAAATTCAAATTATAGAATAATTTTTAGATTTAAAGCACCTAAAAAGTGATTTAGTAAGTTAGATTTGGGTGCAAATAAATTTACCCAAATGCCAGCAAAGAGAGAAAAATCCAAAATTGTAAAAGAAATTTTAAAAATCAGTGCATATTGTTTAAGACTCTGTACCTTCAAAGACTTGTTTGCGATTTAGAGCTTCTTATTCTAGAATTTTTAAAATGAAGAAAACTATTTGAATATAAATATCCAAAAGTTTTCCAGAACCAGAGAAAGGTGAGAATATTCACTTCAGTGTCCTATAATGAGTCAGCCACATCAATACAAATACACCCCACAAATAGACAAATTAACAAATTTTAGTGAAATTTCAAAATCTCAGTCTTAAAATATATCCCATCTATCCCATATATTCTAATGGTTAATTTTACCACTACCTTTTGTCTTTATTTGTACCTTTATGGGTAAACATTCATTAATAATACAATATAAAATTGTACCAAATGTCACTATAGATTTGAGAAAAAAGTGAAAAAAAGATAAGGCATTTTATTTGCAATAAATCACTTGACTATCCAATTACTTACTAAGCTACAACTTTAAAAAGGGCTACCTTGTGTAATATTTAAGATTTTAGATGAAAACGAAATGTACTTGGTGGATCTAACTATCATCTAAAATGTTTGACATGAGGAAAAACATTTATGATTGTGCTGTCATAGTTAAGCTTTTGAAATACAAATCATAAAATGATTTCACAGACTCTTATTTGAAAGGTACAGATTATATTACTGTTTCATTGTGAAAAGCAACTCTCCCCCAACATCATCTATGATTCAGTAAAGATACAAGAGAATCTGTAAAAAAGGAACTGAATTACTATCTACTGTTGAGGATTTAAAGGAATTCTTATTGAAAGAATTACTATTCTCATTTTATAAAAATTTCCTTTAAAAATAGTTATATTCCTGGGCTGGGGTTATGGCTCAGTGACAGAGTGCTTGCCTAGCATGTGTGAGGCACTGGGGTTGATCCTTAGCACTGCATATAAATAAATAAATAAAATAAAGGTCCACTGACAATTAAATTTTTTTAAAAAAATAATTATATTCTTTGTATATTTTACATCTGTACAAATGGAAGCAAGGTTATATTTCTTTCTTTGATACTCTAAAGCAAGTTGGATCATCAGCACATACAACGATTGTAACCATATACAATGTTAGGTACAATTGTGAACTGAAAAAATGATAACCATTTCCCCCAAAGTTTCCCTATAACTGCCTCCAAAAATTTGCTATATGAAAGCAAGGAGGCAGTAAACAAATCAACTCCTCTTCCCTAGTTTGGAGCCTTTTCCATATTAGAATAGTTTGGCAAAGTTGGAATTATTTTCTCCCTGTTTAAATATTTCACATGACTATAAATATTTCCTGGTTTGCTATTAGCAGATAATAATTTTGTGGACTGATCATTCCATCACTTTCAACCATAGCTATTTTTGGTCATCTGCCTACAATAAGTGTTTAGTTATCATTGTCACATAATAATACTGATGCTTTAGATGTGTGTTTGTGTGCACACGCACACATGTGTGCACACATGAGTTGAAGAGCACATATTGCAGGTCTGATATTACTATACAACTAAACAAAATTACCTAATTCATCCTAAGGGAGTGCTAGGAAAGGAGAGGTCTTGAAGTCTTGGCTACTTTCCTCCATCTCCAACTCCTTCTGTTACCTTTGGTGGCTACCACAACAGAAAACCTCATAACATCACATTTGCATAATTTCCTCAGGTTCAGAAAACTCTATATCTATCCAATACTGCTATGCATAAACATGGTACCTCACCTAGGATATCTGCCATAATTTGGAAGTACTGAACTAGAGATGTTCTTTGACTATCAACTTATATTCTTGAATGTAACATATGTCTTGAATCTTTCTCAACCTGCTTTTTGTTGACATTTTTGCTCTTTGATTCATTCAATATTTATTATTCTTATTCATACCAAGCACTGCACTTGGAACAGGGAGTAAAATAATGAATAACATTATTGCTGGCCTACTAAAGTCATTATGAACATGAATATTGTGTGAATATATTTTTTCATTAGGACATTAAATACTGAATAAAATTTTATAACAAGTCATTCATAACTCTTTAAGACAGAATTCCATCATTAAAGCATACACACACTTCCACAAATCAGAAGGCAAAGTCATTCCTCTGTACCCAGGAATCAGCTGCTCTGCAAGGTACCTAGTGGCAACAGGAGGGCTGGGCTGAGGCTAGTCTTTGCACAACCCAGAAGAGTTCCCTGCCAAACCTGACCTCATGTTTCAACAACAAGCACACAGCTAATAATAGCTTCAGTTCTTAACTTACAAAATATAATTCTTAAAGGCAATTTTTGAGAATCAGCCAGACATCTGAAAGAAAAAATTTACAAAGCATAACCAGTAACTACTACCAAAATAAAACTTCTCCCAACAGCCGCATGGCACTTCCAAGTCACCAGCAAAGTCGCCTGAAAAGAATTCAAGGTTCACCCAACTAGTGTATGTGTCTGTTTAGCCTAAAGGTCAAGTCTATTAATTAACCCTGGCAAGCTTCTCTTCTCTCCAAAAAACAAATGATAGGTAAAAATCTTTTGGTATATGATCAAGAAAAATGTACTGCAAACCAAATATTTTATTTGTGTGCATATTTACATATTTTATTTGTGGATTGCTACATATAAACATACATAAATGATTCTATGGCTAATAAAATTCATCCTCTGCATGGATCTGGCATGTGCAAAATGAATGTAACCTCTATGAAGTAGGGCCCATGTCTCTTCTTTTCACAATTATATGTCTACTTCTTACACAATTAGCATAATGGCTGTCATGAATTAAGTACTCAATAAACATCTGACATCTGAATTGGTAATAAACAAGAATACAAAAGGATGGATGGTAAATGAATGGAAAGGCAGATGAATGCATTAGTATTGTTCTCTATCTGGATGGGTAGAGGAGGTATTAGGGGTAGAGAATAATCAAAGACTTAGGAAAAAATTTTCAGACTCACTTTAATGACACACTTTCTTTGGCAATAAGACAAAATACTCTCAGCAAAGCTTGAAGTTTGATAAATGAAAGTGTGAATCCTGAACTGCCCTTTGATAAGCTATGCAGTGTTAATGCAAATAACATCACCTTTTTTATTTGGACCAACTCCTCATCACTAAAATTGAAATATAAAATTTATTTGTAGACTTATTCAAAGGATACAATAAAATAATAAGGAAAGGAGCCACTGAACTGCCTAGCACTGTTTTAAAATGTGAAAATGAGTATATTTGTCTTAAATATAATATAGATACTCTTCTAATGATCTAATGGTAAGAGTAAAAATATAATATTTAATATTTTACCTGAAAATGAAGAGCTGTTATACCAAGTTAATCTAATAGTGAAGTTTGGAAATGCTTAAAACGGGCAGACATTTGTTGTGAAACATAGATTAGATAACACCTGCCTTTCCTTGGAAAGATACTAAGAACATAAAAGTCAAAGAAAAGGATTTTCTTCTGATTTCCACCTAATCAATTGTTGAAGTCTGTTTCATAATGATGACAATTAGAAGGGCATATTTCATTTCCTAATAATAATAACAACATACTGTCCTGCTGTTAGAAAGCCTTTGGGATTACTATTTCTGTGACTTTATTAAAGCCTGCCTTTGGGAGCAAAGATTGAAATGCCCTAACCATAGCCTAACTATTACCAATTGCAAGGCTTCAATTTGAATTGAACATTAATCCTCTAGATCAGAGACCTGGAAATGTTTGTTCTCCTCTTTATTTTCTCCTAGAAAATTGCATTTTTAATTGATCTAATTCCAACTCCCATGGATTCTCATAAATGATCACAGAGTAAAGAACTTAATATAATTTGTACTTCTGTCTAGGACATTAAGTCACAGCAGGAACTGAGCTGTTACACTGTCAAATTAAAAAAAAAGAAAAACTTTCAATTTCCAAAAATACATGTATTGAACTGGATGTATGGCCACACATAGTTTGAATCATTATATATCAGGTACTGCTGATACACACTTAGTGTACTGCTGGGACCCTAACATACCTTTTACCAGCCTTATGCCCATCCCTTGTTTTTTTTTTTTTTATGTTTTGCTACTAGTAGTTAACATCTGTCCCCTAGGTTGCTGAAGCCAGCTCATCCAAGCCAGAAGTGACTAGGACACATAGGCATTGATTGATGTGGGAGTACAAAAACCCGGAGCCTTTGCTTCATAGTAAAACAAACTGAGAAATGGTAGGAACAGAACATGCCTAGAGCATCACTCAATACCGTACCCTTGTGTGATTTCTTCCCCTTTCTGCCCTACTTCTTTCTGAAACTCTTTCCAAAAAAAAAAAAAAAAAAAAAAAAAAAGCATTACCACCTGAGCCCTCTACTTAAGATACATTGTCTCTATATTGCTGGTATCTTGCTATGGTTATCTAGAAAAACATGCCCAGTTTTGGAACAGGTGCCTTTGTCTGTAATACTGCCAGTACAACTTCCTTGTCCAAATGCTACAATCCCTTTTGCAGAAACAGTTATAAGTTCACCTATGAGTACTATTTTTTAAACCTACTCTCTTGTTCTCTTTCTCTCCATCCTCCCCAATCCCTTCTCCACACCCTTTTCCAAAGTACCTGGCCATCAGGAGGTTTCCTGTGACCCTCCAAGGTGGATCCTTCTTGGCACCACCCAACAAATACATGCTTTTCTCAATTCACACACGTTCCACCATTTAACCATGCTGCATGGTGCCATAACCTGTTGGAATTCACGTATATTCTATTTACAGAGCACCTGTTTTGCATGAGTGTTCCTTCATAGGAAATGTGAAATAGATAAGAAGATTCTGTCTCTATCATCATCATCAAATCAAACATTGGTTCGGTATGATCATTTCTCAGTACAATCTGAAACTGGAAGTACTAAATTATATGAAATAGCTGGTATTAGATAAAAGCTACCATCTTTCAGAATTATTGCCATGACAAGAAAAGCACAACTTGTTATCGAGAGTTCACTGGTAACCATAGGATATAAAACCCAAATATTGGTCAGGCTAAATTTAACAATAACTTCAGTCAACCAAACGTGTTGTAGTAAATCTTAAGCAATGTATAATTTGATAAAATATTGGTACAATTTCACTTTGTACAAAGTGAAACTAAAAGAGCCTATAATATTAAGTTTAATTACATTATAACTTTTTTTAGTTATAGATGGACACAATATTTTTATTTATTTTTCTCTGGTACTGAGAATAAAACCCAGTGCCTCACACACACAATCACAGCCCTAAGTTTAATTAACTTGTAATATTTTTTATTTCAGATAGAGTTTTATTCATAATTTATAAGCTGTAAATTTATGCAGAAAAAAAATTACCCAAAAGTTAAAGATAATCTATCAACAAATGTGCAATTTGAAATTGCAAGATAGTGGTTTTATTTATTTATTTATTTATTTATTTTTTGATGTGGGGAATATCAAAGATTTAATCCATGGGCACTTTAACACTGAGCCACATCCTCAGCCCTTGTTATTTTTTATTTTGAGACAGAGTCTCACTAATTTGCTTAGGGCTGCTCTAAGTTGCTGAGCCTGGCCTTGAATTTATGATTTTCCTGTCTCAGCCTCTCCAGTCACTGGGATTACAGAAATTCACCACTGTGCTCTGGGAGAGGTTTCTGGTTGTTGTTGTTGTTGTTTAATTGTTGTTGTTTTAGAGGAACCTTAAAAGAAAAGACTCTTATTGCACAGTTCTCAATACTCAGCATATCATACATTTTCTCATGGTCTGACTACAGGCAGCAGACCATAAATGTAGAGTTGAAATGGCTAAGTTGATGTGTAGGATAATTCCATTAAAATCTGGCAAGAGGCAATGATGATACTATCTGAGATAAAATCCTGACATTTTTCTAAGACTCTGCTGGGTCTACATAAATTAACTGTAACAACTCATGAAACTTAAAAAAAAAATCTAAATTTTGCTTTTACTTTCATTCTATCTGTATTATTACTCTAATCATGAATGGGAGCAATAAAAAAATTGGCTTAATTATTTGAATTCCTATTCAAGGCTATTGAATTAATGAAAAACAAAGATAAAACTGGCTCTTAATAATAGCTTGAACTCAGGTGTTTCTATATGAAAAGCTCAAAGTCACTTCACTGAGTTTAAAATGATTTCTGTTCCTCAACTTCTTCCCAAGCCTACTTAAATGTTTTAGTAATTGATTTTTTTCCTTTCCTCTGAAGGGTTAGCCACAATAAAAGCAAAGTTTGATAATGTCTTTGTTGACATTTTAAGATCTTTTAAATTACCAGTGACTAAGCAGCTCAAATGAAAATGATTGTTTTAGAATTCTCTGAAGTTACTTTTTAAGCAGCTTCAGGTAGTAAATAGTGATGAGTTTCTCCTAACAATGTTCTTCTGATAAGGAATGTTTATAAATACTAATAGTTTTTTTTTTCCTTTTCAAAACAATATGGTCAGATCTAAAATAATGATGATGTTTTTGGTAGTGCTGGGGACTGAACTCAGGGCCTCACATGTGCCAGGCAAGTGCTTTTACCACTGAGCCATATCCCCAGCCCAAGAATGATAATTTCTTTTTTTATTTTTTTTAATTGTAGAAGGACACAATATCTTTATTTTTCTTTCTTTCTTTTTCCTTTAATATGGTGCTGAAGATCGAACCCAGGGCCTATGCATGCAAGGCAAGCTCTCTACCACTGAGCCACAACCAAGCCCAAGAATGACAATTTCTAATGGCATCACGAGAAGTCTGACTCTACTAGGAAGCAAACCAGAAGCTTAGGCAGACAGAGATAACTAATAACCTAAGTATAGTATTCAGTGGTAGGGGTACTACTTGTTAGCAAAGTGCAACCAGTATCACTAGAAGGAAAAAAAGTGGGATAGAAGAGGTTGTTCTTAGGGATTTGGTATCTAGGAAGATATATTCCAGTGTAAAATAAACTTTGAATAAGATTTATGGCTGGACTGAAGGAAATGGTAAAGAAAGAGCAAGAATGATGCTGAAAAATGTAGACAGAAGCAATGTAAGTTTAGTGGCCTGAGGTAAATTTGCCTGACCTATATCTTTGAAAATTGTCTTCAAGTCAGCACACATTAAAAATTGAAATCTGAAATAGTGTTCAGGCTTTGTGTGCAAATAACTAAACTTCAGGCATTTGGATGAGCTGTCCACATGACACAGAACTAATTTGACTGAACTATTTAGACATTTTAGGGATTATTGTCATCTAAAACTTATCTTATACCCTACATTAAAATCTATATTTGTTTTTACTTGCAACAGTAATTCTTCCTGGCATCTGCCCTGAGAACAAGGAGTTAGCAAGCATACACAGGAAAGAGGGCCAAATTACTAACCCCATATTAAATTCAAGTTTTAATCCCAAACCCAAAAGAAGAAAATAGCAATTTCTAGCTGATAAAAGAAACCACATGTATCCCCAGACTACCTATTAATTATAAAATCATAAATTCCAAAATTTATTAGCCATTGAGAAAAGAGAGGTCAAAGTGCTAAATTTTTAGATTAAAATTAATAAGATCTAATGGATAATAAACACTACATTCAGATAAATGGTAGGCTGCAGAGGATGCCACACTTGTAAATGGGAAAGTTTATAATTTAACTAATATGAAAATTAGAGCTCTCAGGAAGCTTGAATTGACAGTCTCATCTAGAGGGATTTGTGACTGCCAAAAATAAAAAAATGGAAACCCAGAGTCTAAGGAATGTGAATGGGTAAAAATTGACAAGTCAGCAGGAGTAGAAGGGAACAGAAGTCTGAAAAAAAAGGGACATTGGGGCAGATTATAAAAAGAGCACAAATAAGTATTCAAATATTCTTCCTGGATGAGACAACTATACTGTGGCTTAGTAACAGACTTTAATAGGACTTTATTTTTGTCATATAATTGATGATGTGTTTGTGTGTGTATGAGAGAGAGGAGGAGGAGGAGGAGGAGGAGGAGGAGGAAGACTAGAGAGAGATCATAATCAACCTGATTCTAGTTCTGAACCCCCATCTACTCCCAAGCCCCATGTCCCAAGTTACATTGAATTTTTAGAAGTAAATGAGAATCATATTTAACATTTTAAAGCCTCCTTTTAAAGTTTAAACCAACTTTTATTAAACATTAAAGTGATTTTTAGTAAGTAAGAAGGTCATTCCACAGCTATGATTTCATGCCAGAAAACAGAACATATTTGGGTGACTGATGATGTTAATGGAAGAATGAATCACCTCTCCACTATTTATTCAACACGTTTGCTTGCAGTAATAACTTTTGATCATCTTTAATTCTTTAGTTTTAAAATAAAACCTAAAAGAGCTGTAAAAGCAATGCCAGGGATGGGGGGGATGAACATTGCCCTCCCTAGTTACCCTCACTGCTCTCTCATCAGGCTGTTGATTCCACATTGATTGATCAAGAACACACAAACTTGGCATTTGCATTATTTTCAGGATCCATATTTTGTTCCACATTTGAAAAACAAAATCCCTAAATACTAATTTCTTTCAATAAGTTGAAGAAGTAAAGTTCTCTGACACTAGAATTGGTATTCATCTTTACTTTGGTTTACTTCTGGAAGTTATGGTGATTTTAAAATTGAATACATAAAGGCAAGCCTAATGAAGAATAGTGCTGCCTTCACCTTAAAGGCCCTTCCACTCTAAAGGGCGCAATGGGGCAAACAAGGATATATCAAGAAAATATAGGGTTTGCTCAAACCTATACCATATGCTGTCTGCTTTCACTGCTTTATCCTATAACTGGGACTCTGATGCTAACTACTCACAGACAACAACTGAGATGTCTTCCTTGGAGCTGTTGTTTAGGCTCCTTCTGTCTCAAAGGCATTGTTCGTATTTCTTCTCCAAGCTCAGCACACTGCAGAGTCTCCACATCATACATTGACATTCTACCTACTCCAGAGGCAGCTCAAGGTCCTCCCTTCCATGAGATATTCTTGGATCACTCCCAACCATCCCGATGCCCCCATACAGTTTTCCCCCAGCTTAATACTGGCATGTTATTCTATAATCTTTCTGTGTAGTACCCTAATTAGAATGGTATGAAGGCTAAGGCAGTTTCCTAAAACATAACTGTGGATCAATTGAGGGGCAATTAATGGTAAACAAATACCTGCTGGTAGATGGACTGACTAATGAATTTTTCTCCTGACTGGCAAGTGGGACAAAGTGTATGGAGAATTGTCCCTGGGACAAGTGGTCCTAATTATTTAGTCTCACAAGGATAACAGCATAAGAACCACATTCTGCTTTGAGGGAAACATAGGACAAATGGTGCCTCTTGCTTTGACCTTTACCACATCCTTCAATTTGTTAGTCCTCCACTACCTCACCCACTCCAATTGAACAATGACATTGAGGAATTGCCAAGATGATACTCAACAGGGAGGGGGATAATTAAATCTATTCCCTCTTATAGAAGAGGAGCCATCTGTGGGTCCAAAAATATTGCTTAAATGGAAGAAAATTTGTGTTCCAAAGACATTTATCTTGTACTGCACCAAAAGGAAGAATGTCTCCCAAAGACTTTTGTCTTGTACTTCACCAAAAGGAAGGTGAAGTACAAGACTTCATATACCAACAACTGTGGCAAGTAGCTCAAAGTCTCAACAATTAAGAAGGAAGAGGACCTTTCCATTGCAATGTGCTGAACTGCCACTTTCGGCCTGAAGAAGGTCATACCATATGTATCACCTTAAGTGAACAGGTGATGAAAAACTTCAGAAAAAAAATAAAATTTTAAAATCATGTGTTTAATTATGTGAACAAATGTATATACATATTTCCATGATCTATCTTTGGAACATTTCAAAAAGAACTATATTGTACATGTTTTAATAGACTGAGTAGAGGGGGAAAAGGCAATATTTTCCTTGTTTAAATGCTCTCATGCTGAAGAATCTTCACCCCCAGGGAAGGAAGCATAGATTCTGCTTAAGCAAATTCTAAGCATGCCCACCTTGTTTCTGGTCAGCTGCATGTAATTATCTAGCATTTCATTCTGGCAAAAGGTTGGCAACATCAATTACTTTCTCATCTTTTTTCTCATCATGTGCTTTCTCCCTATGGAAAAACAGCATTTTAAAAAATAACAAACATTCAGATTTTTTCTACATTGCTTGACAGACCAATGATAGTTTATAACTTTATACTTTCTTTTTATTTTCAGGCCCAGGCATGGGTTTATTTCATCTTTTCCAGTTCACCTCTATATGCATGTTAATACCCAGTATATGAAATATGCCATATATTTAATATTAAATATAAGCTTTAGTTTTTTATATATGTAGTACATCTTGGAAACAAGACGCAGAATTTATACAATCACTTCAAAATACTCATGTACAGATGTTGGGCACCTATTCCAACTTTAGAACTGTTGCTTAAAAGCACCTATGGGACTGCTTTGGAGGACCACTTCTAAGATGTTTACTCATAACCTGCCTCATCTTTACACTTTGTTTAGGCCAAAAAATATATTACTAGCAAAATTAAGCAATAAATTAAGCCTAAGCAATAAATTTAAACACTCAGGGTTTAAAACACACTGGTTTAAACTCTGTGTGCTCAATTTCCACTCCTAGCAATATGCTGTAGCTCCCCTTATCCACTACTTTACCTTCCAATGTTTAAAATTATTATCTGCACCAATTTCAATCTAAAACTATTAAGTGGAAAATTATGGAAATAAATAATTCATAAGTTTTAAATGGTGTTGTGTTCTTAGTAATGTAAAGAAGTCTTTCACCATCCTGTTCTATCTCACCAAGCATATCCATGCTATATGAACTACTCAACCATTAGTGACTTAGTAGTCATTTAGGTTATCAGAACAACTAATGGGTGTCACAGTGCTTTTGTTCAAGAACACTTATTTTACTTAATAATGTCTCCAAAGAGAAAAGTATTGATACTGGAAATTCAGAGATGCCAAAGAAAAAACATAAAATGTTTCCTTTAAATTGAAAAGTAGTAAAGTACTTACCTTCATATAAAGGAATGAAAAAAGTTTATGTATAAATTACTAAAATCTACAGTACAAAAAGATATTTTAAGAGACAAATAGAACATATTCCTATAATTTTTACTATACGTATTATTATAATTATTCTATTTGCTTATTAATTATTGTTGTTAATAATTTACTGTGCCTAATGAATAAATCAAACTTGATCTTAGGTATGTATGTTTAGGAAAAAACATAGGTTCAATACTAACCAAGGTTTCAGGCATTGACTTGGAGACTTGGAATATATTCTCCAACGTAGGGATAGGAGAAATACTATACACAGGAGAATTCAAAACACGTTCACACAAAGACTTGTACAAGAGTGTTCATAGCAGCATTATTCACAAGAGCCCCAAAGTGGAAACCACCCATCTGACCATCAAATAATGAATAGACAAACAAGTTGTGATACATTCATAAAATTAAATATCAATCAGTCACAAAAAGAAAGGAAGTACTGATACATTCTACAATGTAGATGAACCTTAAAAATTTTAATCCAACTGAAAGAAGTCAAACACAAAAGCCTACATATCATATGGTTCTATTTATATGAAAGGATAAAAAGAGGCAGATCTGTAAAAACAAAGAGAATTTGTGGTTGCCAGGAGCTAGGGTCAAGGAGGAAGAATGAAGTGTGAGTAGGTAATGGATATGGGCTTCCTTTTGGGGGGTGAAAAAAATGTTCTAAATTTTAAATTTAAATCAGTGAATTGTATGCTGTGTGAATTAAATCATTAAAATGTTTTTAATGGTTTTATTATTGCATCATAGTTATATATAACATTGTGGTTCATTTTGACACAATCATACATACATGGAATATAATTTGCTCTACTTCAGTCCCCAGCGATTCCTCGTTCCCTCCCCTCCTCCATCTTTCTGTTCTCCTTCCCCTTCACTAATGGTCTTCCTTCTACTCATTTATAGTTTTTAAACTTAGTACTTTATAAATATACATAAAGGTGAAATTCACAGTAGTATTTTCATATATGTACATAGCTTTTTAATAATTAAAGGGAATAATAGTTATGGCTGTAAACTATTTGATATGTGAACACTCCTGTGGCATGCCCCTTCTTTTGTTGTTTTGCTGTTATTGTTGGGGTTTTTGCCTTTTTTCCCACTCTTCCATAGTTTTACTTTTGTGAAGAGCACATATGAGGTTTTTCAGTAAGGACTGAGGAAGAAAAGCAGTTCTCTATAATCATGGCCCCATCCATAGGTCTACCACCCAGCTATCCACTTGATGACAAATACAAAAGTCCCCACTACAGAGTTCTGTTCTCCTTCATGATTATAGTCTTTCAAATATAAGAGGATAACACTAGGATGTCTCCTCTTCCACATTCTTATTGTCATCAGACAGTTATTGTGAAAAATAAGACTAAATAACATGAAGATATTGGAAATCAGAAGGCTTCCATCCCAAAATATTATATTTAACATTTTGTGTAAAAGAATTCTGGACAGGTTAACCCTTAAAGGGCTACTATGTACAGTTCTTATTATTTGGGAAGAAATGTTATCACCTTCCTCATAAATAGAAGTAATCAGTACGTCTTCTAAGCTTGCAACACTATGGCTATTTTACAACTATTGTTTAACTTACACAAATAATACCTGTTTGTTGCAAAAACTGAAAGTACCAAAAGGCAAAAGAGGTAAAAAAAGAAGAGGTTAAAAAAGGCAAAACTAATTTGAATTAGTCCAGAGATAATATGATATAATAATTTTGTCTTTCCTTCTAGATTCTCTTTTATACACACCCACTTCAAAACCAAACATGTATATTAAAGGAGATTGATTTGGGGATTAGTCCCAAGATATGTGGCAGAAATTTTCATTAATGGGTGGAGTCTATGCTACAAACCCTTAACTTTGGGCTGACCTTGTGGCTTTACCCATAAAAGACAGCAAAAGTGATGGTGTGGCATTTCCATCCTACATCTAAAGAGGCTTAGAGTATATTATCCCCCTCCTACTAGCCTGCATCTGCCATGACTATAAGCCTGAGCTAGCCTGCTGGAGAATGAGAGACCACATGAAACCAAGATATGAATTATACCCTGACAACATGCTAGCTGACCACATGTGCATAAGCAAACCCAGTAGAGATAGACCATGTTCTGCTAACATCAACCAATCTACTCTTTCAATCTATAGAGCCCTGTGCAAAAACAAAAATCTCACTGTTGCATGAAACTAAGTTTTATTGTTGTCTGTCTGAAACTCAGCTTTATTGTGGTCATAGATAACTGGATAACTGAGGCAGCACATAATTTGATGTTATAGACTAGGTTCTTAGGAATCAACTCCAACTAATGAGAAAAGGAGTTGAGAGGACATTGGACAGCTAACAGCATCATGAAAAGGCTCAAAACCAAGCCTCCAAGAATAAGTTCCAAAACCACATCATGGAGCTGAGCTAGTGATTAAACTGAATTCAGTCCTCTTCAAGCTCCAGCTGCTATAATTTTTGTTTCCTCCAAAGCCTCAACTTTTCTGCAACCACAGTCACTAGATGGATGCCATTCTCATTGGAAACTCAAACTTGCTGCCACTTCTGCCTCAAAACCTAGAGGCCTCTATCTCAGCCTTTGGTAGAAAATGGATGGCTTCATTGTATTCTTACTTATGAAGAATTTTCTCTAACAAAAATTAAACCTAGTTGATTAAAATGTGGGGTAAAACACTTAAACAGACACTTCATCAAAGAAGATATAAGAACAACAAATAAGCACATAAAAAGATGTTCAATATCATTACCTATTAGAGGAAAAAAAGCAAAGCCATGGTGAGACACTACTACACATTTCATAATGGATAATATATAAACCATTGACTGGAACACCAAGTGCTGACAAGTATGAAAAGCAATTCAGAACTCTCACATATTGTCAATGAGACTGCAAAAGAATATAGTCACTCTGGAAGATGGTTTGACAGCTTCTCATAAATTTAAATATACACTAACTGTATGATAAAACAATCCCACTCCTGGGACTTACCCTGGAGAAATGTAAACTTAAGTTCATATAGAAGCCCATAAACAAATGTTTATGGTGTTTTAATATCCCCAACTGTAAACAACTCAAATATACTTTTGACAGTGAATGGATAAACATCAGTTATCATGTAATTTAATACTAAGCAATAAAAAGGAACAAATTGTTGATGATGTGACAACTAGGATGGATCTTAAGAACTTTATGTTAGGCAAAAGAATCTGTCTCAAAAGATTACATATGGTGCCATTCAACTTATATGACTCTCTTGAAAAGACAAAACTACAATAATGTTGAACATATCAGTATTTGCCAGTGGGGTAGGGTGGGAATGTAAATGGACAAGTTGAGAGAGTCTTCTTGGGATGGTGGATTTGTTCAGTATCCTGTTTGTGGTGATACCTACACCAATCTGGCAAACATTTATAGGATTAAAGTCTAAAGCTTTTAACTAACCCTGATAGCAATATAAGCTACTCAATACTCTAAACATCTCATACAAGCAATTTCATGGGGGAGAAAGAGAAGAATTAATTAATTCATCTCTAAAGAAGAGAAACTATGATCCAAAATTATAAGTGACTTCCAAGATTCTTGGAAATTCTCAATTACTCAATTTCATAGATGACATCAAAATTTACCTAGAAAGTCATTATTTTAAGTCATGCTCTCGGGAATTAGACAAACCACATTTTTCTCTGAAATTCTTTTCAAATAAACTACTTGGGTATTTTCTTTTATTGGTTTTAGAGCCAAGAAGATGAGCAAGAGATTTGAATGTCATCTCTGAAGAGTGCAAAGAAACATGGAGTTAGAAAAGAAGAACAGGAGAGGAGAGGGAGCAAAAGAAGGATGGGTGAGATGAGGTGTCTGTGTGACAGATCAGATTGTGTCTGGATGGTAACAGGAACTTCATAGCAGGAAATTAAATGATGATATTTGTATTTAAGGAAGAGGAGAGAATGGATTACAATGAGTAGAACTCATTAGCCAGAAACTAGCTACAAGACCCAGCATGAAGAATGAGGGTCTGTGCAGAGAAGGAAAATGAGAAAGGCTAAATATGGAGATTACACTGAAAGAAAGACAAGCCTTAGGAGTCCTTTGAATACAGAACATAAAAAAGAGGAATAACTAAATACACTCAGGGTTACAAGGTTGTGTTGAAGAAGAAAATAGGAAAATTTAGAGAAAGAGCTACTTGTGTTTTGTCTACTCATTGATTTGTTTTCCTTTCTTGGGGGAAAGGGTCGTTGATTATTTTGAACATTTGAATTTGAAGTAATGACAAAATCTATAAATAGGGACATTCTGCAGACAAATGGAAATATGCAACTAGGATTCAACTAGGCAAGTAAATAACAATTTGCAAAAGGATAGAAATGATAATTGATAGAAATTAAGATGATATAGGTCAAATGAACAAAATTGTTGAGAAAATCCATTTCTCCCATTTGATTAAAATTACTTTTGACAAACATGAATATGTGATTTAATCTACAAATTACTAACATGAAAGCACATTATGACTATCTGTCCTAGAACTACTCAGTATTAAAAGAAACCTTATGTTACCTTTACCTTCTAAAAATATGTATTACTGAATATCATATAAAATGACAACAATATTTGTTAACCAAGAGAAATATTTATGTTAAAATCAAGTTATAGGTAAAAAAGATCAGTATATTCTAGGAATACAGTGAAAACTAGACCAATTTTGTTTGTCTCTGTGAAGTACCTCCCCAATCTTTACTTTGTTCTCTAGAGATATTCACGTAATTGCTGAGGATACTGGCCAATCATATTTTTTCCAATGGTATTTATTATAAAACAATCCTGGCAAGTGAAAGAAAACAGCACACACTGCTAACATTTTGGTAGAATCATGTGTTTATTCTGGCACTGTTAACAAGAGAGAAGTAAGCATCCAACGAGCACAGAGGGATGCTGCTGATGTAAATGAATATTTACTCAAAGCCCAGATCTTCCTCCCCACTCTGATAGAAGAAAGACAAAGAGCATTTCGATCTTGGATTTCTCTTAGCTTCACACACCAAGGAATGCAGCACCCAAAACCATGCTTTTGATGGCCCAGGATAGCAATAAAGTCAGTCAAAGCCATGAATGGCCTATGAGGGGATTTTTCATGTAATGGTGAAGAAAAGCAGACAAATCCAAATTACAGAGAAAGAGAATGTGACTGAAGGACCAATAAGTTAGCTGGCTGCGAGTGAGATCACTGATTTTGTTTGTTTGTTTTATAGTGCTAAGAATTGAACACAAGGACTCATGAAAGCTAGGTAAGCATTCTATCACTGAGCTAAATCCCCAGCCTGAAGTCACTATAAAGTGGCTTTCTTCAGTCCCTTAGCCATAGTCTACACTTTCAATGTTGTAGCTTCCCAAGAAAACATGTTACCATGCTACCAGCCAGACAGGTCAAGATGATGCAACCATTGAATGAAAAGAATCACCATTAATAGAAACATCAAATTTTTACTAATGTTGATAAACAGTGACATCAAATGATGTTTTGTGTTTTCTTCCCATCATCTCATTATAAATCATGAAAAAAAAATCAGAAAAACCAAAATTGAGGGACATTCTACAAAAATGTTTGGACCATACTTTTCAAAAATTGCAAGATGATGAAAAACAAAAAGTGATTTAAGGAGACTAAGAAGCCATTCTAATTAGATGTAATGTGGGATCCCAGAGTAGAAAAAGGACATTAGAGGAAAAAAAACTGATAAAAATTTAAGTAAGTTCTGAATTTCAGTTAGAGGTATTATCGAGGTTACCTTGGTAATAAACCTGTTATCAAAGATGATTTCTCAGTTTCTGTGCATGTATCATGGTTACACAAGAAATTAACATTAGGTGTATCAAGGTGAAAGATATGCAGGGACCCTTTAAGCTATCTTTGCTACTTTTTTTCCTGGAACTTGAATATTGAACCCAGCTGTGCTTTACCACTGAGCCACATCCCCAGCCCATTTTTTTTTTTATTTTTAGCAGGATCTTGCTAAGTTGCTTAGGGTTTAAGTTGTTGAGGGTGGCCTCAAACTTAAGATCCTCCTGCCTCAGCCTCCTGACTCACTAGGATTACACTATCTTTGGTACTCTTCTGTAAATCTAAAATTATTTCAAAATAAAGAGTTAAAAGGGGGTTTTATAATTATCAGTTGTCCTGCTCTTTAAATGTTAATGGCTAATAAGGTAACAGATTAATTCATATGAAAAATAATTCCAGATTTTGTGACTCAGCTTCCAATTATATTAGACAACTTTTCATTTCTGGACCGTGCTCTGACTACTGATACTTACATGACTTTGCTCATTCTATTCTTCCATTTTTATTTTTCCCATTCTTGCTCCCCAGACAATCTACTCCTTTTTAATGCTGACTTTTAATGTCACCTCCCCTGGCTTCCCCAGGCAGAATTAAATATTTTCTCTAATCAATTTTTAGACACCCTTCTAAAGACCTCTGTTTTAGCCTACATAATAAGATATGTAGCCTATATAGGGCGATGGCTAAAAACCATGCTGTCTGGATTGAAATCCTGACCCAATTCCTTACTAGCTGTGCACCTTTGAGCAAATTACTTAATTCTTTGTGTCCAAGTTTCCTCCTCTAGAAAATGGAACTAATAACTTAAGGAGTTGATATGAGGATTCAATGAATTCATGCAAATAAAGTAATTCTAAAAGGGTCTCACTACTATGAGTGATCAAAGATTATTAGCTATTATAGTTATCAAATGTCTCTCCAGACTCTGAGAATCTTTAAAACATAGACCATCTGTGTTTACTTTTCTGGGTGGAATTCTCAAAAGTGGATTCAAATCCCACCTTTGTCATGTATTGACTTTGAATTATTGTGAGGATTTAACATCCTTTAAAGTATTTAGCTCTACATTAGCTCAAGGAAAGTATTCAATAAATTACTTATAATTATTATTTGACTAATCTCAGAATTTGACACTTATATGCTGAACTGCATGATGAATGAATGAGTGAATTAACCAGTCAGAATGATGGATACTACTTCAGTAGCTGATATAAATAATCATTATTAACTAATTATAGCAAAAATTAAAATTTCTTCATTTGTCAGTCCCTGCCCTGGAGATTTAGAACGGTAATTTTAACTGAAGATGTCTGTTTATATTTTCTATGTGTTGTGAACATGCATCAATTTGGATCTCCAAAGAGCAGAGAGAAATGTTCTAAGAACAGGCATTCTTGCACAATGATACTCTTATGGCATGTGGGGGTTATCTGAATTGCAATTATTTCCAACTGAAGAATATGTGCAAATTTCCTAAGGGCAACAGATTAACCACTATAACAGCTCTCATCTAATGAGCAATTACTTTGGGGACAAAATGTATTGTCTTTATTACTTTTTGCCATAAATATGCATATAATAAAAGGAGCTTACTTTGCCATTTATTGATGGACATACATATTTGACAGGAATCAAACAACATTCTTCTGATACAATTAGAAATATAGTACAAAAATTTTAAACTTAAATGAAGAGGAAAAACTAGACTATACCATAATTCCTCAACTACTACATATTTTCTCTGCAATTTAAAAAACCAAAATTGCATCTCACAATTGTTATTTACATTTACCAACTTATTATTGCCTTTTTATACTGGAAGCATTAAAATCTATGTGCATTGTCCTATGACAGAATTTTAGAATGAATTAAATAATAATCAATAGATTCTTCTGCATGACCCTTCATAGTTCACTGGTCCAAAATACACTCTCCAGTTGATTTCACAACATACTAGAAAGTGAGTACTATTTCATTCCCCTTCAGGTTGAAGAAAATGAGATTCATACCTCATAAGTATCAATACTGGGATTTGGTCCAAGGCTTAGATATCTCCAAGTTCTATGATCATATTGTGCATTAGTTATGCTTTTTGTTAGTGAGAAATGTGGATGACTAATTCTAAATGCTGCACCCCATGAACCTATGCTAAAAGTTTTGGGTTCAGTTGCCACTGTGCTGGGCAGCTCTGTGCAAGCTCAGGCAGATTTTGTGCTGCAAGCGATCCACCTCTAGTACACATTCAGTCATGTGCCAGAAGTGTGAGGTAGTCAAAACCCTGGAAGTGATCTCAACCAATGGAGGATGGAAACTATTGAAGACAATCTCCAGCTTCTCATTCTTTAGCTCATAGCAGACTAAGATGACAACAAACTCTTATTTCTCCTATCAAGGTATAAAATCTATTTGTCTGTCCTTTGAATCAGCTGGACCTGTGACTCTATTTGACCAAATACCACAAGACAATCATGAAGTGAAGAAGCATAATTAGCAATTTGGAAGGAGAGGGGCTACATGAGAAGCATCAAGGCACCAGACATGTAAGTGAAGATATCACAAACTTTGCAGACCTCCAAGACACCAACTGAAAACAGATAAATGATCCCATCTGATGCCACACAGAGCATCTATGCACCTGAGCCTTGATATGATTTATGACCCACAGATTCATGCCACTAAGTTTGGGGTGACTTGTTATACAGTAATAGATGAAACACAAGTAGATCATCCTGCAAGGAAATCTATATATATTCCAGAAATCCTGGCAGAACTTCAGCATTCCCTTTATCCATATCTGCGACTTCATGATCCAACACCATGATGACATTTCTTTCTTCCCCATTCATTCTCTCTTCTTCATTCCTGCTTCCTGGATTACCTCCCAAAAGAACAGCATTCACCCAAGACCTATTTTTTAGGTTATTCAAACTAAGACACAGCTGTTGCCCCCTCACTTTATACACAAAATTTTAAAAACTTTCTTTTATAAGAATGATTTATCCACATTGCTTTAATTGTATATGGTAATGACCAATCTTTCATTTTCTTTTTCTAAAGCAAGATGTTCTTAAGAAATTAAAAGTTACATGTATATACATGTAGACAGAGAAAGAAATTTCACTACAGATTATGGCCTAAAACTGAAAGCCTTTTCATATAAAATGGAAAAATTAACCTTTGAGAATTGCAAAAATTTTGCATATAAAGGTTTAATAAATTAATTGGAAGGAATCTTTTATGTATACTAAGTTACTTTTATTTGTGACCATTCAAATTTCTTATTCAATGAACTTTTTGAAAATTACTTTTTAGAACAATTTTTGTTTCACCAATGAGCATTTACATAAGTTTCATCTATCATATTTTTACATAACAGAAACCTAATGAGGAGAGTCAAATACATAGCAGGATTTTAACCTTTTCCTATAAAAATGATATTTCTAGATGAGAAAAGACTAACTAATCACAATCTATTCACTCTCCTATAGCCAGCTTCCCTAAGAATGAACCAAAACTCAGAATAATATTCAAAGGGAAATGAATTATTTCACTTTTTTAACTTATAACTCTAAATGACCAATTTCAGCTAACTGAAACTTAAACAAGAACCTAATTACCTGATCACTTCCATAACTCATCTTTTACCATATAACTTCAGTATGTGAGAAAAAGTAATATATTTGCAATGTAAAGAAAAATTTAAAGAATAAAAGATTGCCATTGCAGCAGCACAACAATACATTTACTGAGTTCATGCCTCAGAGTCTCTGGAGCTACTCTGGAACCCATATCAAAATTCTTGACCTTCAAGTCTAAGGGCCAACCTTATATTATCTCTTATGTTCATTTTATCAGCATTTTGGCAAACACATTTTTACAAAGCCATTTATTAACAATATATTGACATTAGAAGTCAGACTCAACATACCTCTTTGGGGGTTTGATGGAAGACTCAGGGCAACTCTGACATAATATGAAAGTGCACTCGTTTTTGAGCTTTCATATAAATCATGAAAAAAGAAGCCTGATTCACTAGGTTGGCAACAAGAACCTAGAGACAGTGAGTTCTAATCCTAGATTTCTAGAAGTAGTTTGCAAAATGTCATTGGGTCAATAATAACTTTAGTTTAAACTTCAAACTTTTCTTCAACTCTGGTTTCATATATTCACAATTCTTATCTGCCAAAAAGAAAACATGATGTAACTTCTGTATTAATGTTCAAAAGGACAACTTGCCAGTCTGTACTTCCTTAATAACAATAATAATAGAGTACTGGTGACTATCTGTATAACAGGAGAAGAGGAGTTTGTTTGTAGCATGATGAGAATCATAGTAAGACTGGTCTGTAACACAATGCTAGGAAGACTTTCTATGTCCATTATAATACAAAGGGAGAGTTAATAAAGTATTTATTTAAGGTAGGGGTTATTGGACACAGACTGGAAATATCACAGGATTTAAGGGTCACATAGATGTTTGGAATAGAAGATTTTTGAGAACTTTTCCTTCCTAATATTTTGTTCATATGATATTAATGTCAGTATAGACATACTAGTGGAAGACACAGTCATATTTGGGATAAACAAGTGTAAATAGTATTGTGATTTAGTGACATTGCCTTGATACCCTGAAATGTTAATGAGATGAGCCGTGAAAGTAGTCAGCTTTGTCTCATGTGATAATGACAGTATGAGGAAATGAGAACACACCAGTCTTGAAATGCAAAGTACATTACCATTTACCAGTTAGAGATACAGAACTGAACTGGTAATTCCAACATTCTAAATATTTTACAAGCAAAAAGTGTCTGATGTAATGAAAGTTACTGTGTACTGGAATGAAGGCTACTCCTTGGCCTGTTGGCATGTCTTGGGTTACACCAAATCCACAATGCAAGTCTGGCAAATTCCTATGTTCCAAGTCACTAAGCCAAAATGCCTGGGGTGACAGCCTGTTGCTACTCCAGTGCTTATCATGAAAAGTATACCTTACTTAACAACTTGCAAAATAAATTTCCAATTGCCTTCTGCTGTTGTCCAAAGCAACTATGCCAACTCATTCATTCGCTGATCATCTAAGCCCTCTTCAACTGCCATGGTGGAGAGGTGAAAGTTCCCTGCACAAGCAGTGGGTACATGATAAATATCTGTGACTAAATTAATTCTTTAGTTTATGTATGTCTTTCTTGCTTCCTAGTTGTGTGACTGGGTACATCTTCAATTTGATTTAACCTTGCCATTTTTTTTTTTTGCATCTTTTACTAATTCCTACTTGCTGGGCACTTTCTAAGTAATCATGTCATTGGCTCTTTATAAAAACTTTTTGAGGTAGGCACTTTCATTATCCTCATTTGGTATATGAGGAATCTGAGGCACAAAGAAGTTTAGTAACTTAAAGTCACAGGGCAGGATGGGATTTTAACCCAAGCAGTCAGGTTCACAGCTTAGCTTAACCCATTCACTTCATTACCCCTCCCCCCAGTTAAGTCTGGTTACCTATTGAACTGAGTCTGTGTCCTCATCAATAACACAGAGTTGTCCTAATGATGATATCTGGTGAGACTTCTCCAAATAGTACAAATACTAGTTGCTGGGGCTGGGGTTGTGGCTCAACAGTAATGCACTTGCCTAGAATGTATGAGGCACTGGTTTTGATCTTGAGCACCACATAAAAATAAATAAATAAAAAAGGTATTGTGTTCATCTACAACTAAAAACCAGTTTAAAAATACTAGTTGTTATTTTGCTTATCATTATCACTATAAACCTTCAATTATTATTTACTAAAATAAGTAAGCCAGGGATTAATTGAAAGTTCCAATTCATGCAGAATTTTACTTTTCTCAAAAGCCAAATAATCTGGTAACCAAGTCCAGGATTTATCTGGTTCAAATTGTTAACTATAGCAGAGGTCTTGTTATAATAAACCTTAAAGTGGCATGGCTATTGTCACATATGGCTTATCTTTTCCCTTCTCTATCCACATTTGGGTCTCAATGTACCAGCTGGCTCAAGTAGAAGGTGAAGTTATCAGCAAAGCAAGCTGAGAATTGATCCACAACTTATTCACACTTCATCCCCTGTAGTTGATATTGATTCCCCTATTTCCATGAGTGGTTCAGGTCTACAAAAATGAAAACATTATTTCTTGATCTATGAGGTCACACAACTCAATTCACTTTCAATTTCTCTAAAAACCTGTTCAACTTCTTAGGCTCAACACTCTCCTCTTGGGTCCATCGGCATATCGCCTGATGGTTTTTCAAATTGTTCTAATGACTCCTGAAAATCTTTTGACTATTTAATAGCTCTGGTGAGAAATGGCCAGGTAATTTTTCAAGATTGTAAATAGTTTTTAAAATATCTGCCTCTTCTGAAAATAATAATTTTAATAGCTTCTCTATGCTTGTTTTCAAAGTGTAATAATCAGGACATAGAATTTCCATAGTAACCAATCTCAGAAAATCTCAGGGCTGACTGCCAACTCCTCTGTTGAATCTTCTAGAGCTGTTACTATCTCCCCTGTTGCATCTTCAAGGAAGTCATGTAAGATATATTGGGCCTGTACCACCTAAATAACTGCTCTTCTACATTTATGCTTAAATTTTACTGAAAACATGATGGAAAAATAATATTTGGTATATTTGCTGGAAATAATAAAAATGACCTTTTTATAGTTCAGATAAAATTCACTGACCATAAAATTCACCCTTTCAAAGTGTACAATTCAGGTGTTAACGTATTCATAAGGTACCACCATCACTTATATCCAGTTTCAGAAGATTTCCTTTACCTTAAAAAGAAGTCTTGTACCTACTAGCAGTCTCTTCCCTACTGCTCTTGACTTCCAGCCTCTGACAACCACTAATCTACTTTGTCACTACACATTTGCCTAGGGTGGACATTTCATATATATGTAATCATACAACATATAATCCTTTCTGGCTGGCTTCTTTCATTTATCATACTGTTTTCAAGATTCATGCATGCTGAAGAATATAACAGTACTTTGTTTCCTTTTTTACCAAATAATCTTCCATTGTACAGGTAGACCATATTTTATCTATTCATCAGCTATACAAGCTTTGGTCTTGACTATGTTTTCATTTCACTTGGGCATATACCCAGCAGCAAAATTGCTGAGTCATAGGGTAATTCTGTATAACATTTTGAAGAATTGCCAAACAGCTTTTCCAAGATGCTGCACCAATTTGCATTCCTACCAGCAGTGTATGAGAATTCTAATTTCTGCATATTCTTGTCAACACTGTCTTTTTTATTATCCTATTTACTATCCTAGTGGTATCTCATTGTGGTTTTGATTTTCACTTCCCTAATAGCTAATGAAAACATCATTCTTTACCATCTAACACAATAACTAATCTCATATTTTCACACTGCATTCCGAGTCTTTTAGCCATGTTGTGGCATAATTGGATCATAGTTTTGCTCTCAAAGAAGACACAGCAAACTTTAGAATAAAATGTCATTCCCCCAAGGTATGTATCTGGGATGCAGGAAAACTGTTGTCAGCACACAGAATCCCTCAGTCATTGACTAGGTTCTGATATAAAATACACTTTCCCTTATTTGAGCACCAGATTGGAAGAATTGGAATCACACCATGAAATGGAATAAGATTTTGTTTCTACAAATTCTGAATGTGCTGTGACATGTCCCAGAGTTTATTTATTTGATATAATAACCAGTTGAGCCACAAAGTATTGGTGGACCCCTATAATATAAAAATGGTACCAAGTCATAAAAAAACAATATGAGAAAGCAGGCATGGTGGTACATGCCTGTAATCGCAGCAACTCTGGAGGCTGAAGCAGGAAGATTGCAAGTCTGAGGCAAGCCTCAGCAATGTAGTGAGGTCATAAGCAACTTAGAGAGACCCAGTCTCAAAATAAAAAATAAAAAAGAGTGGGATGTGGCTCAGTGATTAAGTGCCCGAGTTCATTGCCAGTACTGAAAACACACACACACACACACACACACACACACACACACACAGTAATGTGAGAAGGAGAGAAAGTAATCTTATACTCTTTCCAGGAAAACTTTAAGTTAATTGACAAAATCCCTATTATGCAGTTCAAAGCCCAGCCAATCTGTACTTCACCATATTCCCACTCCCATATACAATTCCAGTTCTCTTAAGTTTTCTAAGTTCTTCAAGCATACTATGTTTCCTCTTAAAGGTGATTCCTTCTTCCCAGGGGGCTGTCCTTTTTGTTTGGAAAAAGCCTCCTCACTCACCAGTTTCAGTAAGATATCACAGACTTCCTTAGTTCTTATGTCCATTTCCCACCACTACTGGGACAAATTATCACACAGTGGTGTAAAGAACACACATATGTTCTCTTATGGATCCTTACTTGCCCAGTATCAAAATGTCTGTAGAGTTGTATCCCTTCTTTGGGTTTTAAAACAGAATCTGTTTTCCCTGCCTTTTCCAGCCTCTGGAGGCTGACACATTCCTTGGCTCTAGGCTCCTTCCTCCATCTTCAAAGCAAGCAGTGGAATATCTTCAAACTCTCTCCCTCTCTCATCTCCATCTTCTCTCTCTCTCTCTCTCTCTCTCTCTCTCTCTCTCTCTATCTATCTCTCTAACTGACCCTCCTGCTTTGCTCTTATAAGGATCCTTATGAATGTACTGGCACCGCCCAGATAATCTACAATAATGCCCCCATCTGTGGCATATTCACCATATAAGGTGCCATATTCACCTGTTTGGGGGATTAGAATATAGATAACATTGGGGGGAGCATTATTCCATGTTATTCCTACCACAATGCCTGAACACTTAACAAGTGTAGAGATTTATTGATTTGAAGTTATTGCTTTCATAAGCTGTAACACCTTACAGGGCTGCTCCTGTTTGCTCTCCATGCATCGCTAGGGTTGAGTGCTTAGCTGGCATTTGATAAATATTTAATGATGACCTAGCTGAGTGGCCAGTTTGGTTTTGCTAGACCAGAGTTCTGGGAGAAAGGAAGGGAACAGGATCTGATTATATTTTAAAAGACATTGAAATGTCTAGCTAAGCAGTTTGGATTTCATTCCATATACAGTGAGGCTTATCAAAGGTTTCTGATTAGTGAGTTAACATGATTATAATTGTGTCTTTGGAATACAGGCCAAAAAGAGACTAGGATGCAGGGTGATTATGCAGGGGGGCCACAGGAAATGAGGTCTCAAAGGAGACAGTGGAAGTATGAATGAAAAGCTAGAGGGATATAAGGACTTAGATTCATTTCACCCAAATCCCTCTACCCTTACTTTCCCCACGAGTTTGGCAATTTATTTTGAGAATCAAGAAGGATTTCTGGGTGGTTATGAACTCATAATTTGAGTTTGAGGTGATTAATGTTTTCAGCTTCTCTATTTAACTATAAAACAAGGAGGTCCAACCTTCAAATTCAAAAATTGTGGTGAAAGATCAACTCCAAAGTGTCTTAGAAGTTGTATTCACATTATTCTCCATTTAAGTAAAAAATATTTGAAAATAATTCTATCAGAAAGAGGGTCTGAGAAACAGAAAATATGAAACCTAATTTTTTTCCTAGGTCAAAAATTACAAAAGTATTATGTTGATTTCTGGACATACTTCCTTATAAGTCACCCTTTGTCAATTTCCTGTTTGAAACTGTTTTACTCTAATTAATTCCTCTTTGGTTATACAAGTGAGCCTCTATTGTTTTTTCTTTTCTTTTTAATCACAATATTCCTCTCATCACATTTTAAATTTTAATTCCAGTTTCCATCATTATATGTTTATTATACAATTCTCTCCTAAAGATATATTCAGACACCCATATTTTTTCATATCCTCAATACCTTTTGAAAGGTATATTTTCCCAATCCAAAGCCTTGATTGACATGTACCAGGTAAGAAGAAAGAAATTACAAATAATGGAGCCATAAATATGAGAAAAGATGGCACTAGAAAGCAAAAGTTTCTTGAATCCAGGATGTCTCAACCTTGGTACTATTGATATTTGGAAGATACTTGTTTTTTAATGGGGGCTTTCCATAGGATGTTTAGTAGCATTTCTGGCCCCTATATACTGGATTCTAAAAGTAACCCTCTGCCCAGTACCAACAGACATTACCATATGTGCCCTGGGGTACAAACTCTATCCAGGTTTACCACTGGTCTAAAACCTTGGAGCATAAGTCAGATTTTTAAGAATACAAAGATGAGTAAGAGTTCAGCTTTCAAGTGCTTCAACAATACAAGAAAATTATTTGCAAAAATGGAGAACATGGAAATAAGAGTCGTCTGTTCATATGGGAATTCCCACTTGTTAATGGGATTCTTGGCATGATCTCCCGATGCCTCCCACCTCTGAGTATCCATCTGTTTCATGTTTCTAAACTATGGTCCCCCAGACACCAGACTGATCCTGTTAAAACACATATCTGATCACTTTACACTCTCAGACTTAAAAATCACCAAGTACCCCCATTCTCCACTATAGTTTCTCAGCTCTGGCACTGATTGGCCAGGTGATTATTCTTCATGGAACTGTCCTGAACATTGCATGGTGTTTCAAAGCATCCTTGACATTCCAGTTAGATGGAAGCAGCTACTCCCCTGTGGTATACAGAATAATGTCCCACCAAAAGGGTTCATACCAAATCCCTGGAGCCTGTGAGTTCATCATGGCAATGGGGAATTAAAGTTGTATATGCAATTAAAAATTGCTAATTGGCCTTAAAATAGTGAGATTGACCTGGATTATTCAGGTAAAACCAATGTAATCACAAGAATCCCGAAGAGAGTAAGAGAGAGAATCAAAGAGACACAGCATGGCTTGAGTTTGAAGATGAAGGAAGGGGGCCATTAGAAAAGAAAGGCAACAGACCCTAGAAGCTTCAAAAGGAACACAGTTCAGTCAACAACTTGAACTTAAGTTAGTGAGAGCTATTGGGATTTCTTATCACCAGATTATAAAGTAATCATTTTTTTTCTTGCTTTAAGCCACTAAATTTGTAGTTATGTTTACAGCAGGGATAGGAAACTAATACATTACCACCAGTCATGACATCCCAAAATGTCATAATATATTGTCAAATGTACACAGGACAAAGTCACCTCCAGATTGAGAGTCATTTGTTTTATACAATATAAAGTACAACCGCTTAAAAATTGCACAGCAAGTTTTGTTTTGTTTTGTTTTGTTTTGTTTTGTTTTGTTTTTGTGAAAACCACTACCCTATCTGGTGAACATGGTCACCAACAGATAGCAAGCTAAGCCTGATACCCCAGGTATGTTAAACTTCTCACTTCAGAGATACCCTGTATCTATATCTTTTCACATCTGCAGATGTGATTCCAAGGGGCCCCTTAAAGGATATGGAATGTACTTTGGCCCTTATTTCATTTTTACTCTTGCCCAGAATTACCCTACCACACACAAAATGCCTGATTTCTGGTTTAATCATGTTACTACCTGGAAAACACTTTGGTTGCTACATATATTAAATTGCAAGTGTCCTTACCTCCCTCTCCTAACACATAGCTGCACTTAAGCTCTTATAAATTTTTGGTGGACATTCTGCCCTTACCAACATCTCTGTGCCTTTTTGCATGTCCAATCTTTTCTATCTCATCAAGAAATTACTTCTCTTCTTTTCATTGTAAATGGCAGTCTTCATTGAAAATCAAGTTCAAATGTTCCTTACATAGTGAAGACATCTAAGACCTCCCAGAGGACAGTGAGTCATCATTTGCCTCCTCTGGTGTGCCATGGTGCTCATTCACCATGCCTACTGATCAATTCACATGTCACCTCATTAGACTTGGAGCTCTTTAAGTGCTGACCCATATTGCAGCCTCTCGGTATTCCTAGTATGTAGAGAAATACTTCTGATCAAGAAATACCTGAATGAAGAAAAGTAAAAAAGTTGGGGATATATAGAAATCATTTTAATTATTGGTTATAGAAGCTTGCAAACTCCCAATCAGTTATTGGCATAATCCTAGCTCTGGTTCACAATAATTAGGAGGATCCTGGGATTGAAATGAGAGGCTTTATCATCTCATCTGTGATCAGAGTTAGGAACAGAGCCTGGCTGCTAAGACAACAAGATGGGAAACATGTACCAATTGAGTCATCACATACCATATATCCCTTTGTTTTCTCTTTTTTTACTTGATAAGATATTCTACCCAAAAGTGCATAAATCAAATTTTATTAAAGTAGTCCTTAAACACATAGTAAGGAAATATTAGTAGAGTTATACCTGACTTTGTCAAACACCTCCTAGGTTTAGACTATAAAATGGTCATTTATGAGCCTTAAGTGAGCACAAGTAATAGTTACTGGCATTTATGAGAGTCTTGGGAATGGGAGCTGTTATGTGAACAATTTGGTTTAAAAACAGAGAATATGCTAAAAGAACTAAATGGAAATGGATGTGATCCATCACTAGATAAACCTGAAAGAGAAATCTCAAGTTTTCCTATGGATTCAGGAAGAAAAACAGAAAATTTGAACAAACTATTAGAAGAACATGGAATCCATAAGCATGATTCCAGAGAGGTCCTCCTGGTTTGGGAGGTAGAGGATGGCCCTGGGAAACTTTAGACCAGCTGACAGCCCTTCTATGGGCACTCACTAGATGGCCAGCATAGGGTACTGTATTCAACCTCACTAGCACAGCTGTTCTCAACTTGGGTGATTTTCATCCCCAGAGGATATTCAGCAGTATCTAGATACATTTTTCATTGTCATATTGGTAAAGAAGAGTGCTACTGGCATCTAGTGGGTAGAGGTCAGGGATGCTGCTCAACATCCTATAATATCCAAGACATCCCCCATGACAAAGAATCACTCAGATGTCAATAGTGCCAAGGCTGAGAAACCCTGAGCCAGAAAACCAAGAAAATTGTAAGAATCATATCTGTATGAACCAGATCTCCCCTCTAGGGCCTCTAAGCAACATTGCAAGGGACTTATTTGCTGCAGATTTGACATCATTAGTAAAGATTCTCTTTTAGGACAAAAGACACAGCTTGTTTGCAAGTGAGAAGGACAAACAGTGCCCAATAGGATGAATTTCTTGGTTTTTGAGAAGATTCCGGGTGCTAAACCTTTGAAAGGTAATCCAGGCCTTTAAATTCCAGACCCAGAGGTTATGTTAGGATATCTTGGCCTCTACTAAACAGAACCAGTGTTGGACCTTCATGCCAGAATTCTGTCCAATCACTCCATATCTGCCTGAAACATAAAGGGATTTCTGCTTAACTCCCTCCACACACACACATACACACAAACACACACACATACACATATAAACCTTTTATGAGAAAATTTTGTTCTTTTGCTAGATGGCTATGTACTTAGTTTTAACCACTGCAAAAAGGTAAAAATATGGTAGATGAGCTCCATGCAGATGGTCCAACACTATATGGAACAGTCAGGAGTCATCCAGTATTGTTGTTCAGATACACATCCATCAATTATGAGATTTTAATAGATAAAAAAGATACTAATAGGGCATTATGTAAAATTGTGGATGTGTAACCGACGTGATTCTGCAATCTGCATTTGGGGTAAAATTGGGAGTTCATAACCCACTTCAGTCTAATGTATGAAATATGATATGTCAAGAGCTTTGTAATGTTGTTAACAACCAATAAAAAATTAAAAAAACAAAATAAAAAAATTAAATTAAAAAAAATAAATTAAAGAAATAAATATAAAAAATAAAAAAGATAATTTATAACAAGGAGGTTCATAATTTGCAACAAGTGGCATCATCTATGATCAAATGGTTTTTGGTCATAATAGCAATGAACAGTATCTGTATCTATATATCATATTCCAAATATGCACATTTGCAAAGAAAAATTAGGAACATTCTTAATGATGTAATTGATTTTAAACAGAAATGTCAGTGACTAGCTTATATTGGTTTGTTTTTGCATTTCTCTCTTGCTCTAAACTCCTATAGATTAATCTGACAAAATGTGCTTCTGAAACAGAGCAGGAATCCAGCTTCTCTTAGAAACCAAGAGTTCAACACTTCAGTTTTTGGTCCTCTAATACTGGCTTGGAGATAACATCTATTCTGTCTCAATTTTTCTTTCAACTATCTCTTTTCCTTAACAAAATGGGCAGCACAGTTAGCAAAGCTTGTTAGTTTTTTGCAATCCATTACCTTCTCAGCAACAGCAGCAGTTACACTGACACAGTAACTAACATTAATAACATGTGATGCTAATATTTCTGATACATAATGCTCATTTTTCTAAGGTGGTCTATTAAAGCTGAAATCTAAGTTATCTCATGTTAATAGAATTGGGTATGAACTTGGATGCAATTTTGCTTGGTTGTGTCTCCTTTTTTTAGCCTAAATCTCCAACAATTACATTGTATTTAATTTCATTTCTGTAATGCTAACTGTGCTTTAAAATATTTAATTACAACTGACAGGATCTTCCTTCCCTTATGGAACCAGATCTGGGGCAAACCTATAGAGTTTGTGGACTGAAAGGAATCAGAGTTGGTCATTTTTAAACCAACTACTATTTATTCTCTAAAAGCATGCTGCTTTCCAAGTACCCATCAACCACAGTTTCCCAATAGCTAGCTCTATTCTCCACTCAACCAGAGAATGAACATTTTAAGAGTATCAAATAACTCCAAGTTCCCTATTTATTATTGATTCCTGATTCATGTCTATTCCACTAACTACTAATTGTCCTTAGTGGAATTTGGGCATATTTCTGTGATATTTCATACCCCTAAGCAGAGAAACTATTCAGTATCATATATTTCTGAAATTACACCTTTAGGGAAAAGAAATCAAAACTAGAGAATCCTAGTAGTTACTCCACACTGCCACCCAAACACATAATCAATAACATCTTTCAGAATAATGTTCCTAAATTCTACAGAACAGCCGATGGCAGACATTAATCAAAATATATTTCATCCAATCATTACAAACAGCAGTAGATCTTTCGAGTTCCAAAAAATATCAGCATGGAGTGAAGGGATAATACAATCCTTTGCCTGTAGCACAAACTGGAAATCAGAGACCATCTCTTCCTCCAGCTCCCTTGACTGCTCCAAAGAAGAGCCAAGGAATCCTACAGGACACATGTGTGGTGAGTGACCACTAAGGATGTCCCATTTCCAGGCACCATTTAATCAGCCTAAGTAGAAACAGTTACACCATGCAAACCCCTCAGCTGCTGCCTGGCTCTGGAAATGGGATGGAATTAAAGGCAGTGGCCTAGAACTGCCTGTGGCCTCCAGCTTTGGGCCATGAGGACGCATGGCGTTGGTCCCTACCTCAGACTTCCACACGATGTAGGGGTGGCCACGACTGTTGGGTGGGGACTGGAACTTCCTCTGCTGAAGCCACCTCCTGGGAGAAGTGAAGATGCCATTGGGGCCTCCCCCAGAGGAGCAGAGGATGCTGGCAGAGCTGCGGCCACTGACCGGCCCAGCCAGGACAGAAGGCAAGTCCCAGGCCGCACTCTTCTTGAGACCACCGCGACCCAAGGGGACCTCGTAATCAAAGTGGAAGCTGCCCGAAGGGGACTTCTCCTGCGGGGTGCTGGGCATGGAGAAGGACGAGCAAAGAGGTCTGGGTTGCGGGAGCCTGGTGGTCCGGGATGGCTGGCTCCTGGCAGAAGATGCCGAGCGGGGGCAAAGACCCTCCGCTAGGGGTTGCGGGGAGTAAAGGCGGCCTGCTATGGACCCCCGCGCACCGCCCTCTGTGACTGTTTCGCCCCCGGAGCCTCCGATCAGGGCTGGGTCCAGGCTGCGGGTCTGTCGCAGCTTCCTCTTGGAGAAGCCCTTGGCCGAGGCTGCACCGCCCGAGGCGGGTGAAGAGCAAGAAAAAACGCTGTGGAGCAGGCTCTGGGCGGACATCTCCAGGGGCTGTGCCCGAGGGCCACCTTCTCTCTCCCTCCTGGAATGTTGGAGGTTTTAGGCTAGGAAAGGAAGGCAGCTGGGGAAAAGCTGCCAGGACGGACTGGTTGAGGGCGGTGGAGGGCAGTGCTGGGTTCACGCACCACCAGCGCACTCCAAGTGCTCCTGCCCGGACAGAAGCTGGAGATCCATCACCAGCCTTCTAGGAAAAAAGGGTCCAGGTCCCTCCTGAAACCTTTAGAATCCTCCCGTGGAGCCCCAGTAGCAAAGATGGTAAGGAAGAAGAGGAAGGTCCAGCGTTTGCTTGGTTCCCAGCTCCAGCCCGCCAGCGCCACTCCCCCTTCGAAACCAGGCGGGAGACTCGGCGCTCCGGCTCGCTAGCTCTGGACAACCTCTAAGTCTCCAGCAAGCTCCTCCTCGTGGCCAGAGGACTGTCCTGAGGGCTGGGGAGGAGGCCTGGGTGTGCGCCAGGGCGCGTCTGCTGCGCTCACCAAGAGGTGTGATCTTCCTCCCGCCCCGAGCTGAGCACCCCAGCTGCGCCTTCAGGGAACCCTCACGGTGCACTGGAGCTGGAGGCTGTGCTTTTGGGCTCCTCTTGGTTGCTGCGCCTGCTCTTCCTACTGGGAATGCTCAAGAGTGTCTCCAAGCCCAAGGTTCCTGCGGGATCTCGGACTTGCTGCAAAGTGGGACACCCAGCGCGCTGCGCCCAGGGCCTTCCAAGGGCTCAGTGACTATGACCGTAGAGAATTCCCCGCTGCCCTCAGCGCTATTCGGAAAGGGGGGAGCTCCAGAGACAGCCTCAGAAGCCAGTGCCCATGTTCCACTGTAGAGCGACACTTGATATTCACAGCCAGCCGTGGGCCCAGGGCAGGCGTGGAGATGTCCCCGCACACTCGTGCTGGAGGCAGCGGAAAGGAGGTGGCTGGGACGCGTACGGCCAGAGGAACGCAGGGTCTGGAGCCGGGGCGGAGCCAGGAGCAGGAGAAAGCAAGACGTGAGGATTTCCAGACGCCAAACCTGGGAGCAGCGCACTGAGCAAGCAGCTAGCACTAATACGTGGTCTCCCGGGGAGAAAGTCGTGAGGACGGAAATGCAGACCTTCTCCCACCCCCCCACCCCGTCTCCCTTCCCCCTTCCCCCACAGACTGAAGGGAGCGCCAGCTCCACTCACGTTTCTGGAAAGGAAGAGAAGTGTCAGATTGCACCCCACCCACTGGTGTCAGATGGGCAGCCCAGAAGGTTACTCTGAAGTTGGAGTTAAATCTCCTGCCCTTTCTCTCCTGCCTCCATCCCTGCTGTTTTTGTTTTATAAAAGGATAAAGATGTAGTTCAAATGCTGTGACTGCCGATTATTGGACTGGTGGGGACTTACTAAGGGAAGTGTAGCCGAAGAAGTCCACCCCATGTAAGGGTCGTGAACACGTGCTGAAAATGTACTCTAGGAGGAGTGGTGAGTGAAGCCCGACAGGACAGACGCTAGGTCCTGCGCCGTCCCAGATTTCAAGGTGATTGGAGCTGACAAAGTCATCAATCACCAGGTTCCACACCGGTATGACAGCGCAGCGCACAGCAACCACAGTCCTGGGTAGCAGGAAAACGCCGCCAAAACAATATTCCTGGCTTGGAAATGTTTGGGTATAGTTTCTTCTGCTGTCCGACCTCTACAATCTGAAAAGCAAAGCCAAGCCCCAAACCTTGACCGCCCCGTGTAGGGCTTTTTGATGCAACACTTTTTTGTTTTGGAAGGCATTTTATAACCATCTCAACATAGACAGGACTTTGGAAATGCCTGCATGGGGTGTGTGTGTGTGTGTGTGTGTGTGTGTGTGTGATCTTTCACCACTTTGGGGTGAAGAGAATTTTATTTAAATAGAAAGGTGACTTTACCATTTCTTTTATTAAGAAAAGAATCTTACAATTAAGTTATAAATTCAGGTGCTTGACAAAAACATTCGTCTGGTGTATATACTACAATTGTCTGATTTTTAAAGACTTCCATTATTCTCTATGACACTTTCGAGGGCAGATAATTTACTCACTTTTAAAAAAGCATGTTTGGTGTTCCTAAGTGTTGGACTACCTGGGAGGAGGCATGTCATGAAATCTTATTATAGCAGGAGAAATTATTGCCTCCAGAAGTGTGTGGCACCTGAGTATGGCTGTAGAGAACAGCTGTAGGCTACACTTGTTTTTTGTGAATGCAGGGGAAAGTCAGCACTGGGGATTTCCTTCCTTGAGTGCTAATGTGCTGTAGATTTCTTGAAGACAACAGACAATGAGATTCTAATTTCCCATCACCCTCTCCCACAGCTGTCCATTTCTTCTCATCCTAAACCTTCTAAGTAATTTCAGTGACTGTCAATCAAGTGTACTACTAATAGGCAGAGAATTTAAAACCTTACAGCCCTGCCTGACTACACAAACCAAATTACCTTTGGGGGATTGGAGATGTTTGGCTTTCCTCCTTCCTAAAACAAATCACATTAGAAGTAAAAGTGGGTGGGTCTTTTTAAAAAAATATATAGTAGTGTGCACTACTGGGATATCATAGTCTGGTTATGCCTCCTTGAATTTTGGAATTGTAAGTTGATGGTTAACAGTCATATTTCACACAGGACCACTTATAATTCAAGGTAATTGTGCAAATGTAATTTATAATTAATATAAATTCTATTTCTGTAAGCCCCTAGGATGAATATGGGATTGAAAATGCAACCCTGCCATGATTATGGAGGGCTAATATGAAAGCCCTGAAGGCACAAAGGCATTTATTCTTGGTCATGGATGAGCAGAGGAACTCTTTTATTGGGACTCCCAAGGCTGGAAACAGACATATGGCAGTTAATTCATCATCTTGTTTCCAATGGATCTTGACACCCCCCATTAGCCTGGAACTTGCTTCATGGTCAGGAACAACAGATAAACTGTTTTAAATACATTCATGTGTGTTGTAACAATGGACATGGTTTAAGAAGTACATTGATAGGCAATTTTATTGTTGTGTGAGCATCATAAAGTGTATTTAAATAAGCCTAGATGGTACAGATTAGTTATTCAACATGGATTTAATGCAACCAATAGATACAATAAACATGAGATGTATGAGGCTGAGGCCAGTGTAACACAGAATACTATTTTACATTGAATTGCTTTTTATAAAAAGAAATATACTCTAAAATAATAATAAAAGTAAATATATAAACCCCTAACATAGTCACTTAAAATTATCAAGTATTATGTACTGTATATAATTGTGGTTTTATTTATACTAAAAACAGGACAGGTTTGTTCATACCTACAACACCACAAACATGTAATAGATTGTACTATGACATCACAACAGCTAGGACATCAGTAGGCAACAGGAGTTTTTCAGCTTCATTAATATCATATGGGAATATGTATGGTATATTCCATCCATCCTTGATTGAAACGTCCTTGGGCAGCAAGTGGCTATAATCATTATATTAAGCTGAAGCTTCTTTAAAAATAATCATCCAGTGTAAGTATGTGTGCTTTTTAAAACCCAGGTAGAAAAGTGATGGCTCTTCTGGAAAGATTTTGTAGGAAATTTATTTGGATTTTCATTTTTTAATTTTTGTATTTTAAGAACTCTTTTGCTTTCCAACCGGGTTGCTATTAGATTTATATTGCAGTCATCATGGCTTACAGCATATTAATTCATTTTCAGGCAGGGTGTTCTATTTTGTTATATAATCCTTTTGCTTATATAGACTCAACTCACATTACCCTTTCTGATTGACTGCCAGGTTATGCCAAATTCATTTAAGGAAGACCTATGTGTTTTACTTACCAATTTCAAAAGCTGGATATTGTGTTACATTGATACCCAGAATCATAATTCATCAGCTAGCTTCAGAAGCAACATAACTGGGAGTCTAGAAATAAATGGTTTTAAAAATATGTGTGTGTGTGTGTGTGTGTGTGTTTAAAACAAAACAGATCTCTAAGACTTTGCTTCATTATTAGAGCATTTGCTGTTAAGAGTAGTGCCATGCTTGTTTATGTTTTTTTGTTCTCAGAGCCTCAATTAAAGCCTTGGGATAGAGTTTACTAAAGAGCAGAACACTCTGTTTGCTATCCATTCCCATCATAATTATCAGAGTAATTCAGGGTTTAAAAAAACTGATGCTATCTATTCCATCTGGTCAAGGGCCAAGAATATTTCAGTGAAAGTTCTAGAATCCTTGGTCTGACATCCTCTTATCTGGGATCCTAGAAAACTCATCAGTATTTTTTTATATTTTCTTGAGAGTCTATTCTACAAATACAAACATCTTACCATCAAAGGATATATTCTGATGCTTAACCTAAATTTTCCTTTCCTTAACTTTATCCCTTGAAACTTTTTATATCTCCAGCCAAAATTCCTCTTTACCCTTGGTGTTTAGACCCCCAAGTTATTTGTAGATTTTTATCATGCCCCTTGGGTCTGACTCTGTGGTTTGGCTACACTATAAAGTTCATATTTTGCTTTAAAGCCATCATTGTTCATGTTCTTCTCTGGATTCTCTCCAGTTACTTGTTTCTTTCCAGTCTCAAGGTTCAATATTCCAGGTTAAGGCATCCTATTTTGCCCTTGTTTGTTATATAATCTCATTTCTTAAATGGTCCTAAATCATATTGAACTTTCTGATTGAGTGCCATATAATATTTCAGATTTATATCTGATTGGCTCCCAACTTGTAGTCAGCATCACTGATTTTTGTTTCATCCTGCCCATGTCTCTCAAACTGACTGTAGTTCCTCTGATATCATTTCCATGTTTTTAGTGGATAAGTAGTTCACAGCATCTCACTCACCCATAGAAGTCAAGTGTTCTGTCTCCAAGATCTTAAAACGTGAAAAAGGGACCTAATTCTAATCACAAAATATGTGTGGAGGACTTTTACAAGACTTAAGAATACTAATTACAATACATAGACAAACTGCTCCAAGCCTAAGCTACTTGATTGTAAGCTAGGAATTTTTGCAGCTAAACTGAAAATGTATCTTCAGATTCCTATTTCAGAATCTCCTTGAATTAATACAACTGCAGAGGCATCTAAACCACAATTGATGAATATCTGTGGAGGTTAACCTAGAGTCTTTGAACACAAGAATTTTTTTTACCTTTAATTATATTTATATACCAACAGGCAAGTATTTTGCCTTAATGTTTTGTATCATTTTCACATTGCCCAGGATTGGAACCATGAACTCTCTAGGAACCCAGTTGTAGTTTTCATATCCATCTATCCAAACCTGTGACCAAAAACAAAAAAGCACAAAAAGAGGAGTTGAAGGTATAGTTCATGGGTAGAACATATACTCAGTATGTATAAGGTACTGGCAGGAAAGTAGAAAGGTCTATCTGACAGTTTCTTCTCACAGTATATTTAGAAATCCAAATAACTACCCTTATTCATCTTTCTCAATTTTTCACCACTTGTGTGCTAAATTTCACTATCCCTCACAAATTGTGACCTTAAAAACTCAAATGCAATGAAGAGGGAAAAAAATTCCTTTCTCTGTCAGCATCTGCATTAAACAGAAAACAAAAAGCCATTTGCAACACTAGCCATCCTCTCATTTTCTGTGTATTAGCAACGTGTTCTATGTTTCCTAGTGTTTCATTTATCTTCTCTTAGATTTCAGAAAGCAGGAGTTTGGAATAAGCAGAGTTTTCACTTAGATGTTTATTTCTTGAGCTGGTGTGAGTACAGTTTCCAAATGTCAACCATTCTGCTTTCATGGCACCCAAGTTAGCAGGGCAGGTGAAAGGTAAGGGTGTCTAAGAATCTTAAATCATGTTGCAATATGGATGTGGTTAGCAGGGTCCCATGAGTCATTCCTAAAACAAACCCCTGTTGCTGTTTAGCTGTGGCATTTGAAAGAAGCTTCCAACATCAAATCCTAAATGCATGTGGATCATCACTTTTGTTTTTGGCTTTGAAACTTGATCTCAAGAGACTTTTAGGAATATAAATTGGCTGACAGCCAAATTCAATTTTGGCTGATAAACATTCTTAACACAGTGTGTTGGTAGCATTCTTTCTTTGCTGGTTTTACTCACTTCTTTGTGGGTGAAGGTACACTTAAGTCTCAAAATAAGTTAATTTTATTAGAACTCAATATATGGTTCAGCTGTACTAGCAACTAAGAAGATTTTTAGAACTAGCTTAAGTAGGTACAACACTGTACTCCATAAATACTTACACATGACAATAAAAATTAAAAAATTAAAATTATTCCAGGGGGGTGATCTTTCCATATTATGTTTTTGAACTACTCTTGAGGATGAAGAATTGTGTAATGTAATAATTTTAATAGATATTTTGTTAATTGTTCATAATCTAAACATTCTTCAAAACCTCTATCTTTTAACAAGCAACTAATTGATATGTTTTTTTTCTGCTGAAATTTTAATTTTCTCTTCTCAAATGTTGAATGGAAATGAGAGGATCATTTTGCTCATCATGTTTTCTGGTGGCAAGGGAAAGCGGAGTATAGAAGGGACAAGGGGAAATAAAAACCTGGCACTCTGCCTACTTGGAGGGGTATTTTCTTATCAACTTTATTGAGGATGAATTTACATACACAGCACTATATAAATGAGTTGACAGCCACATGTACCCATGAACCATCATCACAATCAAGATACAGAACATTCTCATCACCTCCTCGGTATGCTTTCATTAATGTTTGGTGAATATCAACAACTTGATTTTTGTACCATGTAATGGTTGAATTGTGTCTTTAGTCAATATAGAAAGGAAGAAAGGAAGACAAAATGGAGAGTGGAGATTTTTTACTCCTTGCCTTAGGCTGAAAGTGTGTCCCTTCAAAAGGTATGTCCAAGTCCTAATTAACCCTTGGTACCTGTGAGTGTGATCTTATTTGGAGGTAGGAGGCTTGCACGTACAATCAAGTTAAGACAAGTTCAGAATAGGCTAGGATGGGCCCTCAATCCAAAGACTGGTGTCTTTTTCAGAGAAAGGTGCAGGCAAATTGGAAGAGAGAAAGGGAATGGGAATTGGGGAAGAGAGTGCCAGCCATGTGAAGGTAGAAATAAGCTATGAGCCAAGAAACATTAAGGATTGCCAGGAACCACCAGAAGCTAGGAAAGAGGCTGAACAGATTACCCCTCAGAGCCTCAGGAAGGAACCACCTCTGCTGACACCTTGATTTCGGACTTCTAGCCTCCAGAACTGTGAGAAAATAAACTTCTGCTGTTTTAAGCCACCCAGTTTGAAGTAATTTGTTACGGCAGCCCTAGGAAAATTATACTTTTCTAAAGCACAACACGCCACGGCTTGGTTTTCCCACTCTCAAACAACTTAATGAAACCCAGAGCCAGGGAATTCATTGAGCAAAAAGCAATTCCAAAGAATTTTCAAATAAAGCAGGAATATGGTTAAGGAATAAATGCTTCTGAGCCTTTCTTCATTTGCAAAGATAGTGAAAGAATAATCAATTGGACCTCATGCTAAGTACCATGTCATTGTCATGTCAATGGCCAAACTGAAGTCTGGTCCCCAGCAGGGCTCTAATCTCTTTTAGGATGGAGTTTATCTTTCCAATAAGAAACTTTTTCCCATCTGAGCATTTGTTTCAAGAAAGGTGTTAGGGCTTGGCTTTGTAATTAGTCACCACATGCAGAAGTATATTGTAGGTTCAAGCCAGAAAGAGTCTCAAACCCAGAGGGCCAATCTGCTTTAGTCTGCCCTTTTTGGTGTTCAATTCACTTGGCCTTAAAGGGGTGTGCATACACCTGAGACACAGATGCACTCAACTGTCAGAACAGACTGGAGAAGAATGCCTTTAAAAGGACAGATGGGAACTGCTCAAACCCCTCAACCGGCATGGAGAACCAAGGCCTGCTAAGGATTTCTCTAGAAAAAAATTCCAGAGATCCAGTTGAAAAAGCAGATCTGCTTAAGTTCATAGCTGCATGCCCTTTGCTTGCCTCTTGTATGATTTATTGGGAATTCCTTGGGTATTTTTCACAGTTCACTGCTTCGTGGCATGACACAGATTAGAGACATACCAAAGAACTCCCACCCCCCCTTTAAAGATATAGGAATGAAAATAAGACACAAGATTGGAAAAAGCAGGTTGTGGATCAGGGAGCTAACTAAATTCATGGGGTTTTCCTCCTTTTAAGTTGAAATGGCTTCACAAAGCAGTGTGATGGAGTTGGCAAGTACAAACTGCTGGAAGTTAAGAGAGGTCTGTGGAGCAGCGTGATTATGTGTGTTCAATCTCTAAGGTGCCACAAACCACGAGCTTCGTGAAGTAAGAGCCATTACTGATTGCTTTCCTGGGGAATCCTAATGCTGGAAAAACTCAGATCTCTTAAGAAGACAGTCTCCATCAATAACTATATTTTGACCTCTCTGCTCTATCTCCTCATGGGGAGCTTAACTCTCTGGTCCCTGCTGGATCCCACCTTCTGTGTCTCAGAAACCTTGAAATTATTCTTGGCATCAGCGGGAAGGATCTCTGTTGATTTGACTTGTTGCAGCAGGATTAAAAGCAGTAACAACACAGGTGTCTGCTTATCAAAATTGTTGATGGTTCATTAAATGCATGACCTTTAGTTGGACATCTCCAAATGACTCCTCTGTGTGGGGGATCAGGGGGAGAGGGAATTGGAGAGACAGTGAGCCAGAGACAAATCAACCAACTGACCCTGAGTAAAGTTATTTAATATTCAGAGGTTTAGTTCTTCCTCTGATGCATAGAGCTAATAGCTCTAAAACATAAAGCATTTAATATGTTTGCTGGCGTAAAACAAATACAAAATAGCTACTATTTTTATTTAAACTTTTTAGTACTAGGGATTGAACCCATGGGGTGTTTAACCACTGAGCCATAACCCTGGCCTCTTTTTATATTTTACTTAGAGACAGGGTCTCACTGAGTTGCTTAGCACCTCACTTTTGTTGAGGCTGGCTTAAAACTTGAAATCCTCCTGTCTCAGCCTCCCAAGCCACTGGGATTACAGGTGTGTGCTACCTATTACTAATAAAATTTATGAACATGAATTATAGAAATAAAAAATATATTATGGCTTATACAGGCTTTTAGTTGTTGATGGACCTTCATTTTATTTATTTTTATGTGGTGCTGAGGATAAACCCAGTGCCTCATATCTGCTAGGCAAGAGCTCTGCCACTGAGCTACAACCCCAGCCCTTCATCATAATATTAAATACCTAACAACAATGACAGTGATAATAATTTCCAGCCCTTATATGCATCAGGTACTGTGCCTACTACTTTACATGGGTTATCTTATTAAAGTTTCAAGACTCCATAAAGTAGTTCCTATTATCTTTGTTTCCTGAAGAAGGAAACTGAGTCACTGAGTTAAATTGCTGAAGTGAGCTAGTAAAAGGTGGAGCCAGGATTTGCACAAATGATGGAGCCAAAAGCTAATCCCCACATATTATACTAACTAGAGTTTTAAAATGCATTTTCCAGGGAAAGTGTGTGACAAATAGAAAAGCCATGCTAATCTCCCCATTCACATGATCTGGACCACATTACCAGGATTGGGGGTGTCAAGGTGAGGGGGTCATGGACTGAGGAAGGAGGACTTGGCATTTCCCAAGTACCTACCCTGGGCTAAGAACTCTACATATATTATTTCTACACATTACTCTGAAGTAAATATTCTGATTCTCATCTTATAAATCAATGGTTCATGCCCATATCTGTCCAATGTGAAAACCCATCTGCTTCCAACAACATTTTGTGAATGTCAAGTCTGGCTAGCAAAGATAAAATATCAGGGTATTCATAAAACACATAAAATTCCTGCTAAGGAATATCACACCCCTAACTTGTTCTTACCTTTCTACTTTCAAAGAGCATGTGGGAATTAGCTGTAGCTCTGTTTCTTGTACATATTTTCACTTATTAAAAGAGTTTTAACTTTATTTCCTCTAAGGTAACTCTTTACTTTTTTTCCCTCTGGCATTTCTATTTAGTGCTTTGAAGATGCTTTTTGAGGATTTTTCATGTACTGCATGCTCTTCTTATGTTGTGAAGCACCAAATTGGAGAGAGTGCTATCATAAATGATACAGTTTGATTTCTGTGCATCAAATAAGTTGTGTAAAGGGCTTTTATTCACCCTTTATGACTTACCTGATTGCCTCTGGGGGATGGTAAGTAAATCTATGAGGCATTGGTTCCAGGATACCTGAAGTACCAAAACCTGCAGATGCTCATGTCCCTTATATAAAGTGGCATGCTTTTTGCATCTTCCTGAATCCTTCAAATCATCTCTAGTTTACTTATAACATTTATTACAAGATAAATGATATGTAAATAATTTTATACTATATTAAGATAAAATGACAAGAAAACAGTTTATAACATGTTCAGTGTAGATGCAGTTTCTTTTCAAATATTTTTAAACTGCAGTTAGTCAGATTCACTAGTATGGAACCCTTTGATAAAAAGAGATGACTGTATATCAAATTCTTGCTATCTATAAAGAGAAAGGAGATCAATCCTGATGAATTGAGCTGCAAGTAATGAGAAGTTGTTGTAACCAAATCCCCTTTTATTATTCAGAACAATTTCTTTTGCCCAGATGAATTCCCATCAATGGAAAGTCGGTGTACTTGGGCCAGATGAGAACTGGAGCACTCCCAAGTTGAATGCTGGAGCAAACGGTCTCCAAATACAGATTGATCAGATAAAGCAGGATCTATTTGGCCCAAGCATATGACATAATCTCTGAATCATTAAGATAATGGAAAAAATATGTTTAAACTGCTTGATAACTTGATTTTAGGAAATACCTAATCATCTTCAATTTAATTACCTAAACCTTTTATTCCAAAGTCCTGAATTTTTTTAAAAAACACACAAAATTATTTATTGATAGCAAGTACTTATATCTCAGCAACTGACAGCAATCTTTTATGCATTTAGTATGTTCTCATGTCTATTGTTTTCTCTTTGACCTTGTTGTTAGCACCTCCACCTCAGTGTCTGGTCCATTAAGAAATAGTGAAAGCTGTGGCACAGGAATGGGAAAAAAACAAACAAACAAACAAACAAAAAAAAAAAAAAAAACGAGTGAAGCTGGGTGAGTTAATGTCACATATATGATTTTATATTAATATTATTGACATCTCTCTGGAACTAAAATTCTTACCAACTGACACTCGCTAATGTTATTTGGACTGTATCTGTGACATTAATTCACTCAGCTCCATTCATTGTTTTATAACATCTTCAATGAAACATAATTCACATCCTACAAAATTGACCATTTTCACTCAATTTAGCTCAAGAGTGGTGAGTTATAAAAATGTCCACTTAAAGATTTATTGGGAGACAAGGTGAATGTGCACAGTTAAAACAAGTTTTGGAATCCATCTCTTGATTTACTATATCCCTTGAGACCACCAGTTCAGAACTAAGTGTATTTTCCAAAATATATATTGGCTATACCTAAAAGAGAGTTTTAATGTGCATTTTTTTAAAATAGAAGAGAGAGAGGAGAGAGAGAGAGAATTTTTTAAATATTTATTTTTCAGTTTTCGGTGGACACAACATCTTTATTTTATGTGGTGCTGAGGATCGAACCTAGCGCCCAGCGCACGCCAGGCAAGCGCTCTACCGCTTAAGCAGAAAACTTGTTGCATTGATGAGGAGATTGCTTTTGAGTTAACATCTTGCTATAAAGAAGAACTTCCAGAGGAGAGTCATGGGATTCTCAGATGATTGACCAGATCCAGACTTCTAAGGAAAAGTCAGAAGGATTTATTATTACCGATTTGCAGCAAGATAAAGCATTTGTTTTCACAGATTGCTTCAGTGTCCTGGGTTGACATTTTCTGTTGTTTTAAAAGGCAAATTAAAAACACTGGAAATGAGAGGGCCAGATAAAACACAACTCCAAAACACCCTGGAGGGATGGAATAATTGATAATGGTGACCTCGGGCCCCTTCTGCAGCCATGGACAGACCAGACAGAGCCCAAAGACTATTTGGATGGTTCCTCTCTATTTTAAAAGATTTAATCCATCATGATCTGGTATCTTCCTCTTCCCGATCAAGTTATTAGTCTAATTCAGAACATTATCAACTTTTTAAAGCAAGGGACTGAATACAATGGGACCTTCATTCAATAAGAATAAAAGTCAAAGGAGAGTAAACTTATTTAAAGAAAGATATTTTCTCCTTCTCTTTTTTTCCTTAAATATATAGCCCCTTTTATGTGGCAACTACAGAACACCTTAGAAATACTGATTTTCATATGTGATCTTTCTGGGGAAAGAAAATTTGACACAGATCTCTTGTCTAAATGGATCCAAATAAGACCACTTCATCAGGTATGTTTGAACCTGAAAATTCTAATCAAAGCATCTCTTGAAGTATTTTTCTCCAAAATGGGTGATCACAGACAGTGTGCCTCTAGTCAGATAGTCATCAGATATTTACCAAGCAACCACTATGTGCCAGGAATTCTCCAAAGTGCTGGAATACAGCAATAAACAAAAAGGAAGCATCCCTCCCTTCAGAAAATGTAGGCAACTGTGAAAGGGTTATAAATAAACACAAAGGGTTATGATAAACACATAGATAAGGTGATTGGTACACAATTTCAAGAACTGATAAGTTCTATGAAGAATAGGAAGCAGAGGGGATGGTGGGCAGTTTTAGCTACAGTGGTAGAAAAAGATCCAAGGAGGTAGTACTCAATTTGATTTCTGTTTGGCTGTAGGGAATTCAGATTTGGACAATGCTCCTGAAGACCCATGAAAGTAACCCTGAGTATCATAAGCAATCAAGGAAAACCTAAAGTGAAGACTAAATAACCTTGAAGCTTTCCTAAAATCTGGTTTCCCTGTCCTGAAAAAAATGCTAATTCTGCCTTCTATTAGGAGACTAGACAGAAGGTTTTTTTGTTGTTGTTGTTTGTTTGTTTGTTTGTTTTAAGAGTCCCCTGCCTTGGGTTAATCCAGTGGATTTTTCCATTAGGTGGCCAGGTGTTCCAATTCAATCCACAGTTCTACAATTCCCTGAAAACACAGTACTTTTGTGATTTAAAAAAAAAAAAAAAAGAAAAAAAAACTTTTTAAAAACACTTCACTTACACTCAAAATATAGTTTCCAGAACTAAATTTAGTTTTGGCATGCATGCCATTGGCTGACTTCCTACATTGCGTTTGCCTTTAAGGGCATGTTCACGTTTTAGTTCTCATGCATTCAGATGCTGCTGCCAGTTGAGTTCACAGCCTTGCAGGGGTGGTGTTTAAATGACCTCCCATGTTTTCATTAATTCTTAAAAAACCTTATACAAACATTTCTGTTCATATTAGGTTTTGCAAACCTTTGCCCTTGTGCTTTTTTTTTCTTTCACAAAAACCTAAATTTGGTGCGAAGACTAATTTGACCTCGTGATATATCATCTTTTAAATAAATATGAGACTTGACAAGACCCAGAATCTGTTGCTGAAATGAAAATCAGGATCCTCTGCAGTTTTCAGAGGCCAGGTCAATGGAGCTACACTTATCCCCATAACTCAAGGGGGAAATAAAATGGTATAATTTGGGGAGGAAAAGTAAACAAATATTCAAGAGGAATACCTATTTTGGGGGGAATTAATGACAGAGGTCTCCATGTGTGTTACCTGAATTCATCTGTCTGAGTCTTTTGTGTTAATTTTCTGGAGTCTTTTTTACCTTAGGCTATGAAGATTAGTCATGATTTTGTGGCCATAAACATCTGAGAGAACTCAAATGATCAACAGTAAAGGGACTAATTAAACATGACCCCAAGATTCAAGGAACTACTCCTAACCCCAACTAACCACATTCCCTTGGTCAAATATCTAAACAATTGAAGCCCATCCAGCGTCTTTAGTCTGATGCTGAGAATGGGAATAAAAGTTCACTAAAGTGTGTCAGCCATCTTTATTCACTTGCTTGTCCATAGTGAGTGAGTGCTATGTAAATACCAAGTGCCTTAGTACTGGAATCAGTTCTCTCTCATTTTAAAAGAAAATAAATGTGTGTCTTAAGGAGCAAGGCCTAAATATATAACTTTCATTACATGTTAAGCTTTGAGGGATGATTTTTTTGAACAAAAGTTTTAAGCCTTTTACTTCATTATTTCCACAGAAACTACAAAGGAAATTGCTTGGCAGAGCTAAGCAGTTAGACAAGTAATTCAGAGAGAAAAATGTCAGGTTCATTTGTTTGTTTGTTTGTTTTGTTTTTGGTTTTGGTACTGGATTGAACCAAGGGGTGCTTTACAACTGAGCCACATCCCTATTACTTTTTAGTTTTTGAGACAGGTTCTTCCTAAATTGTTGAGGCTGGCCTGGAACTTGTGATCCTCCTGAGTCGCTGGAATTACAGGCATGCACCACCACGCTCAACAAAATAGCAGCTTTTGAAAAACTTTCCCAAGTATTACAGAGATGACAGAAGAAAGTTTTATAAAGGTGGGGCTGAAACAAGAAAAATCAACTAATTAAGATAATGAATCCTAGAACACATAGTTTATGCACATTGGTGGATTCATCCTAGGGTTAGCTTCTTCAGACCAATAACCTACGAAAATCAGAAGCATAAATTTATAGTTCCCATAAATGTAAGTTTAAAATACAGACTGAGAGCTGAGGAGCTAGGGGGAAGAATCCCATCAACCAACCGTTTCCTCTCTACCCAACTGGGCTTTAAGGAATAGAGAAAAGGGAAGGAAGGGATTTTAAAAAAAAGCTAACAGATTGCAAAGGAGTTGTACCCTCTTAGGAGAGAGGTAGAGGGATGCAATAAGACATGAAAAATGCAAAATTTCTCTCAGATCCCTGTTACAAGCACCTTTAGCTACAATACATATGCCTGTAATCCCAGAGACTCAGGAGGCTAAGGCAGGAAGATCACAAGTTGGAGGCCAGGCTCAGTAACTTAGAAAGACCCCATCTCAAAAAAAAAAAAAAAAAAAAAAAAAAAAAAAAAAAAAAAAAAACTTCAGATAATTTGCATTGGTTTCCTTCTGCAAGGGTCACCATCCCAGCAAATAAGAACAGTAAAGGTGTATTTGAGGGGCATAGAATAAAGGGGGAGAGAATAGATGCTGGAATTAGAATGGGGTTTGAATTCAGTCTTTGCTTCTCACCAACTCTGTGCCTGTTTCCTCCACTGTAAAATGAGACAATAGCAGTCACTGCTCCTGGTTGTAATAATAATTTGATGAGTTAATACTTGGAAATTGCTTAGTACTGTGCCTGATACACAACAAACACTGTATGAGCATTTGTTAACTTAAAAAGGGCAATTACACCCAGCACTCTTTATTCCATGTTTAGTAGGTTTAGCAGTTAATAGAAAACAAAAAACATTTTTGAAGACTCACAAATCATATTTCAATTTCTCTCTTTCCAACTCTTTTACTGTAAAAATAGAAACTGGTTATAATATGCCATTTAGTTTTATAATTTCTGGAAAGATCTTTAATAGAAATTTGCATCCCAAATTATTTTTTTCTGAAATGAACCTGGCCTTCAGAAAATTGAATAATTCCATGATGGCCACACAATACTTTCCCCCTGTATAGCACATATACAATAGTGGACTTTAGGAATGGAGGAGTTTTTCTTCACTGTGTACTGCTCTTTCATACTGGAACTTTCAAATAATCCATTTGTGATTTTACGGAAACTTTTCTCATGCATGGTACTGTTTTTGAAGTTGTATACATTCATGCTGTGGAAAATATAAGTAACACTTGCCATAGCAAAAAGCAGAAAAAATTTCAGAAGCCAAAATATTTACACATTGGTCCACAAAAGATGTGCACCAATGATCTTAGGATCTACAGGAAAATGAGCTTTGCCTTCAACACTAACATAAACGATGTCATAAAACTTTCCCTTTGTTACTGGGTCACCACAAGAATGTGAGTTGGGTCAACTGACTGTGTCCTCCACACTATCTTTAGCTTCGAGTCTGGTGGTCTTTTTTGGAACCAGACTTCCTTTGTTAACTCAAAACTATTTCTGCTGAATGTAAAATAGCTGTTTTATTGTTTTTCATATTACTAAAAAGTTAGTTTCAAGTTAATACTATTTGAGCTAATTCTGTTTTTTACACTCCTTTGATCAATGTTCTTGCAACTTCAATTTGAAAATTCTGTTCAGTAATCTGTAAATGATTTATACTTGGTGAATTTTATTTCCTCAAATATTGCAATGCCAATTTTTTTCCCAAAGAAACTACTTTGAGTGAAATAATACTAAATTTTGGCAAAGGGTCAGAACAAATTATTGTATCACTTCTTAATTGATACAATTAATTCTTACAGATTTAATTCTAGGCTGCTAAGTTATGTAAGGAAAAAATTTATCTTCCAAATAATAATCCTAAGGTTTCCCAATTGTTTTTCTAACCATAAATGCATGTACACACACGTACACACACACACACACACACACACTTGTATTGGCATATATACATATGACTATTATAAATATGCCTAACTTTCTACTGTATAAAATATTTTCACAGTGGGTTTTAAGATGAAGTACTGTGTTTTATCACATGATTGTCACCACATTAGCATATATTCATGAGTACACCAAGCATTCTAAACTGTGCCAAAAATAGTTTAATAATAAATGGTCTTTGTGTAATACCAGCACAATTAAATTAAGACAAAAAGCTTTACATAATGGTCACATCTTTTTGCAAAAAAATAAAATGTTGGCACAAAATCTGTTATGATTATGTGGTGAAATATAGCAACATCTCTTTAGTGAACGTGTCAGAAAACTTGATCACAGACACTTTAAAATTTTACCCTTGATATCAGGTGGTCACATTCATAGACCATAAGATACTGAAGCACGTTTTGAAGCTTTAGCATATTACTTTGAATAAAACACAACGTCTGCTTAGAAAGCTGGTGTAAACATTGCCAAGGAAAGCAAGCTAAGGCATCTCGACTAGCCAAATGACTTCCCTCCTAAGGAAAGCACATTTTCCTCCTGGGAGTTAGCATATATTCATGGTTAAAGGTTAACTGCCTTCTCCAGGCAGTTAAATATCTATCTTGTCCCCATGGCCTAGAGCCTGGTTCAGGAAACCTAAGAAGCAAGTCATACAGACCTTTGACACCAAGTGCCCTGGGAATGTCCTTCCAAGGTCATAACCAACAGCCTTTCTTGGCTCTTAGGAGTTCACTCTCATGTAGATCATCCCTAACCTATTCCTTACAGAGTCCACCATTGCCTTTAACTTTGTCTTTGTACAATTCATTCAAGTATTCCAAATTAGGTGTTCAGGGTTCAGTTCAATCAATTTGGACCTTAAATTTTCATTAGAAATGTAGGGCTTTCTAATACCAATCAGTGCATATAGCAATAATCATATTCTAGGGAACATAATTACTAATGAGAATTATGGATGTTAAATAAAACCACATTTTCTTTCATTTGCTACCCGAAGGCTTACACCAGTATTTTCAATGGTCTTTGTCTGTGTTTGTGAACACCTATTATTCCTCACCTGAATTCCTGACCTCCATTCATCCTCAGTTATCTTCCCAAGCTTGGTATACCTACGTCCTCAACCACTTTGCCCCATCAAGATATTTGGATGCAAATAACATCTTCTTCATTGTCAAGGTGCAACTGAAAGAAGTGACATGCTATGTAACAAAATCTACTAAAAATTGAAAAAGATGAAGAGAAATTGTCAGTGAATCCCAGAAGTTGCTTAAAATTGGGCATGGATCCTCATAGATATCCTCAGCTTCTACAGAAGAATCTATTTGTTCCCTTTCCTTAGGCCTCAGCCTCTGAATGTATTTCCTTTATTCTCCTCCCTGAATTCTAAACCCTCAACTCCTTTTCTCCCAGGGCAAAAATCAGGTAGCTCCAAATAACTCAAATTCCTGAGTGACTAGTCCCAGGGACATGGCCTTTGCAGATCCCCAACAACCTATTAAGTGCTTTCCTAAACCAAAGAGAAGTTATTTTCCTGAATTTTTCTCCTGATAACAGTGCAGTATGAATGCAGTACAGACATGAGTGCATTTTTAAACACATCATTTTTTCTTAGGTCATGGCTGTGATAAATCAAATAAAATTCAAACCTAGACAAATAATCAGTCCAGAAGCCTTCTTCTCAACTTTCAGAGCTATTGGTGGTTTAGAAATAGTTCTCTCTGGATACTTCTTCAAATCATCCCCTCCTCTATACCCCCACTGCCGTCACCATGAACCAGGTCTTCATCTTTGACCCTATCACAGCTTCCTAACTTGTATTCACAAAACCATGCTCTTTCTCCTATACTTACCATTCATCTGGCCACCAAAATTATGTTTCAAAAAGTCAAACTATCATGGCATGCATCACACTGACTGTCATCAGTTCTTGGAAATATGCGTGACTTTCAACAGTCACAATCTAGCCCCAACTTAGCATTCCATTCCCACTGGCTCCTAATGGAATTGCCTGATGGATGCTAAAACACATTCGTTTTGACACTCCTCAATGTCTTCATTATTGTAGTTTCCACATTATTTTGATAATGTGGATACTGTCCCCTACTAGATTGCAAAGTTAAAAAAGGAATATCAGCTTTAATTCATCTGAGACTCAGCACTAAGTTCTAAGTAGATGCTTGATAAATATTCATTTAACTTAATTATATAGGATTAGAGTTAATGAAGGAAAAAACACATTTAAGATAGCATTAAACATTTAAAATTCATTGCAGCTTAATTTTTTTCAAAATAAAAGGGAAGGACTGAGGTTGTGGCTCAGCAGCAGAGAACTTGCCTAGCATGTGTGAGGTGCTGGGTTCAATTCTCAGTACCACATAAAAAATAAAGTAAAGGTATTGTGTCCACCTACAACTAAAAATTTTTTAAAAATGAGATAACACTGATTTATTTCATTCAAAACTAAGGACAAAACTATTCATGGGATAATATTAGGAAATTGGCTTAGTTTAGGAAGGAAAATAATTTGGATAACTATCTCAAAACTAGGCATAAATGACCTCAAAATGAATCAAAAACAAAAATGAAAGTCATCAATCACGAAGGTAAAAAATTAGTAGAATGTATAAGATGAAAAGCAAAGCAGTGATCAGAAGCAATGAACTAAAAGCATATAAAAGTACATCTTAAAAACACAAGAAAATAGTAAGAATGAGATCTTGATATTATAATAGCATTATATAAGTTAAAAAATACATTAAAAACACAAAGCAACAATGAATATTTTTCCAGGATATATTCTAATCCAAAGACATCATTTTCGAGGGTATACCTCAGGTGGGCTACATGATAAAGAAGAAAATTAACAAAATAAAATGAGAAATGGTTATCTTTAAATGTATGTTTTTATATATATTTTATTGTTATATATTTTATTCCTGTATATTGTCCAGACTGGTGATAATAGTGCACTATGAATGAGGGTTTTTCAAGGACACATTCACACTGAACAACATGGTAAACTTAGGGTAGTATAGTGTAAGAAAAAAAAGGCGGGGGGAATAACACATTTTAAATAAGACATTCAAATGGGTATTTAGGTGATGGTGTATTATGCGCTGAGGAATATAAGTAACTTGGTTATAGATCCAAGGTTCAAATAATGAAACTGAAAACCTACATTAATGCAAGAGTATAATCCAAGTTTAGTCTCATAAAGCATTCAGGTTCTTAGAACAGTAGGGCATCTGTCTTCAGGGTATGGTGTCTCACTGTGGCATCTGAAGATCAGCTGGTGGCCTCCTTGTGAAGGCAGTGATGTAGAACAGACTAAGGGGTGGACAGAAGATGCTAATTCCTGTTTTGCCTGGGACTAGCTGTGTGATCCCAACAGGCCACACCACTCCCCTGGGCCTGGTTTTCTTATCAGAGTGTCACAGATAACAATTCTGACACATCATCAGAGAGGGCTGTGAGGGTGAGGGGAGTAAGCAGAAGAGTCTGCACCTTACAAATCACTATTTGCCTTCGAAATAACAAATACAGCTTACTGAGAAACAGTAGTACCCATTGTTAGAATCCTGCAGCCATTGAATGAAAATTAGGGCTGGAGTTAAAGAAGAGAACTGGCCCACCCATTAAACCCACCTAACTTCTGTCAGCTTTTGTCTTTAGTTCTGTTGAAGCTCATTTAGCCATAAGTACATGTTTGGGTGAAACGTTAGATTCTGGGGATGTACCATAAAACCTGGACCCCTGAGTTAATGGACATCTCTTAACTCTCATTCCATCTCTGAATAATGGTGATGGATAAAAGTCACATGATAACAGCCTGAAACTCACATTTCAAGGGCCTGAGGATAAGGTGATCCCCAGGCAGGAGACTGCCCTCAAAATTTCTTTCTATCTTTTATTGATGAGAAACTGCTAACTGTTTTTGAACCAAATGGAAGGTTTACCTGTCTCCATCATGTGCCAACATAAACAAGGAAACCCACAATCTTTTCTATGAAACAGTACATCTGGATTTATTGCATATTACTGCAATTTTGACACAATTTATGGTAAGTAGATCCTCAATGTAGACTGAAAGCAAATATTTATAAAATGTGGGAAATTACTTTTAAAAAGAAGTCCAAAATTACTTGTATCCAGAGAAAAGAACTGTAATTTTTAATAGACATTAATAGTTCGACTGGGTACATTAAAATCATGAATTCATCCAAGGCATTCAAATACACTGAAGTCTTTTCGTGAGCTATTACTGGTAATGTCCCAATTTGTTAGTTTTCTTCCTGGGAGCTTGGCACTATTTGCAAACCATATTTTTTGCTTGTTTTTAAGTCATAAATTGACAAATTATACTTGCATATATTTATGGGCTACAAAGTGATATTATGAGTCATGAATACAATGAAGAATAATTAAATCAAGATTATTAACATATCCAATATCTCAAATACTTATTTTTATGGTGAGGACATTTACCCCTTATGCTCCCAGTGATTTTCGAGGTATACAAAGCAAGTCCTATCTTATATAGCTGTATAACATGTTAATGGAAAAAACCCATGATCAACTGTTAGAATTATTCATGAGACTTAACCATTATAAGAATACAGCCTAGAACTTGCTTTATAATTCCCATTTATCAACACAGAAACAACCATGATGATAAGTTATATTTTTATATTTTTTTCTTGATGTAAAAATTCCTAACTAAAAATGAAAAACTGGTGTGGTGCTCTCTATATTGGCAGATGGAGCCAGCAAATTGCCAGCTAATCTGTGTTTGTGTGTTGTGACACAGTTCAACATTATTCATGTGAACACTAGGCAAGCAAGGAGGAGGAGCTAATTAGAGAAGAAAAGTAACTTTATCTTTGACCTATTGAATGGCTTTTTGAAACCTGAGTCATAAGTTTGGGGTTGTCCCCGTGGGAAAGGGCCAGTAAGTGATAAACACAATAAAGGATGGAATCCAACTGGAAAAGCACTGCTCTGTGAGCTATTGGCTGCACAAAGAGGAACACAGTATACAAATGTTTATCCTACCAACGTGCATACAGTACTTGTACAAAGCAGTTTCTAGACTGAATGTACAATTATGTGGTGTTCTGTTCATTCTTTCTGCGCATAGGCCTCATGATGCCATAAACTTAAAGTGATTGTAAGACAAGATAATTCAAATGGAAGAAGTGATTTACAGTAGAAGGGGTAGAGAGAGAAAAGGGGAGGGGAGGGGAGGGGAGGGAGGATAGTAGAGAATAATACAGACAGCAGAATACATCAGACACTAGAAAGGCAATATGTCAATCAATGGAAGGGTAACTGATGTGATACAGCAATCTGTATACTGGATAAAATTGGGAGTTCATAACTCATTTGAATCAAACTGTGAAATATGATGTATGAGGAACTATGTAATGTTTTGAACGACCAACAATAAAAAAAAAAAGAGGATGGAGAAAAAAAAAACAGCATTCTTCAGGGACACAGCCACATCAATGTTTATAGCAGCACAATTCACAATAGCTAAACTGTGGAACCAACCTAGATGCCCTTCAATAGATGAATGGATAAAAACAAAAGGTGGCATATATACACAATGGAATATTACTCAGCAATAAAAGATAATAAAATCATGGCAAAAAAAAAATAAACCAGTTACTTTCCACTCATTTTCCACAGTCACACTATGACAGTAGAAAACATTTTTGTCCTAAAAGGTACTGGGAAAGGAACAGTGGTGACATAAATTCAACTAGATAAATCTGAAGGCTGTAGTATCATTGACGTCATTCCTTACTGACTGTCGGTATGAAGCAAACTAAACCATTCCTAGCCTATTCAATATAAACTTATTGACAAGATGATACCCTAATCTGGGAAGACAAGCAAACAAAAAGCTCATAAAAACAAAGAGATTAATCAGCTTGTTGGACCATGGTGAATCTTTTATGATTATTAGAGGTGTGTGCACTTTCTTTAAATATCAGTCTGATACTAAACCTTAAATAATAAAGACAATTATGTATACCCCCCCCCCGGTTTATTGTTCTTTATTTTATGGATCATCAAGAAATATACTCTGGTACTGGGTGCAGTGCACACGCCTATAATCCCAATACTCAGGAGGCTGAAGCAGGAGGATTGCAAGCTCAAAGCCAGCCTCAGCAATTTAGTGAGACCCTAGCAAGACTCTGTCTCTAAATAAAAAATAAGAAGGGATAGGGATATGACTCAGTGGTTAAGTGCCCCTGGGTTCAATCCCTGGTACCAAATGTAAATAAATATATACTTGAATATGAAACCATATTTTATTTAACATATAGGAGATTATAATCAAGATATTAAACATCAATAAAATAGCTACCATTTATTATGATCTAGAAAGTCAATGGATTTACTCATCTGTCTCCTTGATCCAGCAAACATTAAATGAGCAATTATCATGAGCAAGATAATCTGATTTTCATTTAAAAACCTGCCAGCTGAGAGTGGTTACCAACACAACCACCTACAGAGGAGGGACTCTTCTTAGGATTACACTGTTATTGCAGAAAATATGTGAAAGCCCTCTATACAAAAGGCCTCCAGTGTCAGTTAAGACCCAAATGACACTTGTCTCTGTATTTTAAATTTTCACCTTATTTTTGTTCAAAATATGTTTTTTCATCTTCACTCATCTATCTTATCAGACTTGATGAAAGGGTCTTTACTCTGAGACCAAAATTTAAATACATGCTCCAAGAACCCAGCACTACTGTACTAAGCACTAAGAAGAGTGGTTCCCAAATGCTCTGAGTAAAGGCATGGCCACTAGTAAATTAAACGTTCCTGTCAGTTTGTCAGAGGGAATACCTGTTCTTATTTTACAGGAGTAAATTCCAGTGAGATTGCATAAAGATGATCAGTTGCAGTGCTTTAGAAGATAGGTATTTTACTCCTTAGTCTCCTCTGGGGTCCTCATTTCCTATTTTCTCTAAGAAAATCCAGAGACTGTCTTGCATAAGAGACACCCATCCTTTAAATCTAGTGATACTTGGTTGTGTGTGTTGGGGTGTTATTTACTGAGAATTGAACCCAGAAATATCTTATCACTGAACCAAATCCCCAGCCCTTTTTATTTTTTAGTTAGAGACAGGGTTTAAGTTGCTGAGGCTGGCCTTGAACTCGCATCCTCCTGCTTCAGCCTCCTGAGTAGCTGGGATTACAGGAATGTGCCATCTTGCAGGGACCTTGTATCTTTTAAATCTGCGGCACCTGTAGCTATCTGCTTTTATATTTCTAAGAGTTTTGGTGTTTTATTTGTGTTCTGTCTTCTATATTTCCCAGTTGCCATGACTGTCCTTTAAAGAACTCGGCTTTTATTTTAATCTACCTTATCATATCTTTTCACTTATGTTACCTTTATTATTCTCATCCATCTACATTTCTCAAACTTGTTCTATGTTCCTTTCCTGACTTCTTAATATGGAAGTTTAATTTCTTTGTAGCCCTCTTTTCTAATATAAGCATTTGTGTCAATAAACTTCCTTCAAATAACATTTTGGCTATACTCCCAAAATGTGTTTTTAATGTTGTTAAATTATACTTAGTTTCTAATTTCCAATATTACCTCTTGAACTATATATTTTTATTTCTTATAATTTCTGAAAGTGAGGGGTGTTTGTTTTCTACTGCTTTGTTTGTTCTTGATTTCCTTTTTTAAAAAGAATTTATTTTTTAGTTATGCATGGACACAATACCTTTATTTTACTTATTTTTTATTTGGTGCTAAGGATTGAACACAGTGACTCACACATGCTAGGCAAGTACCCTACCACTGAGCCACAACCCCAGTCCTTCTTCTTGATTTCTAATGTAGTTGTGATCAGAACAGATGAGACATTTGATAATTTTTTTTTTTAATTTGTCAAGACTATTTTAGGTCCTGGTATGTAGTCAGATTTTTTAAAGTTCCGCATATGTTTGAAAAGTAATTACAATTAGTAATAATCATTATGCTTTGAAATACCTTTTACCTTAAGGTCTATTTTGTCTAATGTACTATTGACATACCAACTTTGTTTCATTAATATTTGTCTGATAAGTCAGGTGCAGTCACACATGCCTGTAATCCCAGTGGTTTGGGAGTCTGAGACAGGAGGATCACAAATTTAAAGCCAGCCTCAGCAACTGAAGACCCTGTCTCAAAATAAAAAATGAAAAGGACTGAGGATATGGCTCAGTGCTTAAGTGTCCCTGGGTTCAATCCCTGGTACAAAAAAATAATTGTCTGATATGACTTTCCCAATCATTTAAATTTCCATATTTCTATGCTCTTGTTTTTTTAAATGTTTCATGGGAACAATACAACTTATAGAAGCTTTTTAAAAATTTCAGCCTGTAGTCATTTCTTTTTCACTAGTTTAGTCATGAAACTAATTTAGTTCATCTTTTTTTCTATCTTATTTTACATTTTGCCTTTATCCCAGTTTTTTGTTTTCTTTCCTTTCTTCCTGCTGTTCTTTGGATTGTTTAAGGTTCCCCTCTATTTTATTTTCCACTCTCTGTAGGTCTGATACCTGGTCTTTCTAGATTGCTGTGCAGTGCCCTGGAGTATTGGCCACTAATTCTGCTTCCTTGAGTTTCCCCCAGTAATTTGTCCCAGCAGGCATGAGGTCTATTTGCTTAGACAGTTGCTCATATCTGCATAACAGTAATTCTAGGTAGTAGGAGAAATATCTGACATAATTAATCTTAAGATGGATAAGCAGTTCTAATCTAATCTCTCTTTTGAGGATGTTGCAGTTGCCATGAATGCTATCAGCTGGGATATTCCCACTGGGGAATGAGCACATTCCGTGTTGAAAACAATAGTAAACAAGAGCAAGGTCTATGATTAAACGCTAAGCTGATGGTAGAAGGTTGTATAACAGATGTTCAGATATGGGCATTGTGAACTAGAGGGGTGGGAATGGCTTTAAGAGATAGGTAGAAACCAAGCCCACTGAGCTGCACTTGAATCACACATTTATCCACTGAATGAAGTGTCATTCTATTACCTACCATTTATAATTATACTATGCTGCTCAGATTTTGATATGCATGTGAATCACCTTGGAATCTCATTAAAGGGCAGATTATGGCTCACTAGGTCGGGGTGGGAGCCTAGAGTCTGCATTTTTATCAGGTGATGGTGCCGCTGGTCTGAAGATGACATTCTGAATAGCAAGGTAATGCATTATAAGTTCTATGAGGCAGGGACTGTGTTTCATTCACTTTTTCATTCGCAAATATTAGCACATTGCCTGGCACATAGTAGGCCCAATAAATGATAAATTTATGGAGGATTAAAAACAAGAAATTGCCTTCCAGATGAAAGAAAGTTTATTATTTATGCCAGAAGGACAAAGTGTTAGTCTGACAGTTGTAAAAAACTGAGTCAATTTGGAGTAAATTATGAAACACCATGAAAACTAAGTCTAGAATTTTATATTTGAAGTCTTAAAATGTGGGATTAGTTAAGGCTTTGGACAAAGAACAGGGGTGATGAGAGTGGATTTTAAAGATGAATTATTCATCAAAGCATAAACCCTAGAGTGCTCTGCCAATAACGCAATAATTGCATATTAAATGCTAATCTTATTATTCAATTACAGAATTTCCATAAGATAGGTGGTAATAAACACACTTTCTTATATACATCTGTGTCTTTATATACCCAAGGCTGGTTCTGTAGCACTTGCTCTTTTACTTTTGAAGTCTTTCTTCTACATTATATAAAACACATTAAAACAAACACATATTTCACAGGAAGCATAATTCAGTATTGTAAAAAAAATTCAGGATTTTGTAATTATGTTTTATAATATCTGGCTACAAGTAACTTTTGATTCATGAATTGGATATACTTTCTCGACATTGATATGCACACCTAGTCTCACAAGGTGAGAAAATATAACTTACAGATGGTTTTTAAATGTAATGAATGTTTACACTAAATTTATTAATTATTGAAGTTGACATTATGTTAGGCTTTGTAGACATTTAGTTAAACATTCACTTCTGTTTTACAGATCTCATATGTTTGAACTCATAAGTTTGATTGCAAGTTTCAAATATTTTTATGTCCTTGAAAAGCTGCCAAAGCCTTGATCAGATGCTCACAGGACTTAATTAATTAATTGGCCACATTCCATCTCCTGCCTCCTCTAATTTTGCATGAAGAATATGACCAATCATTCTTATAACCTTAGCAAGGAAAATCCCTATTATTCAGAAGAAGAAATAAATCTTATGCAATGTTGCTATAACAGTGCAAGTGCCATCTGGGGTCCAAAACATCAAGCATGAAATTGCTTCTTGTTTTTACAGTGTAGGAACTCCCACTTTATTTGATGCCCAAGTTCTGTCTGCCATAGACTTCATAATGTCTGACATTAACTGACATGAATTTCTTGATGTTTTTTGTTTCAGATGGAAACAAACTTGTCTCAAATTCAAGGGATCAAACGATCCCTGTATCTCAACCTCCTAAGTAGCTAGGACTATAGGCATAGATCACACCTGGCTCAACGTGAATTTTTAAAAAGATGTTAAACTCTGAAGCAAAATAAACTATTACTGTGTCTAATCTGGTCTATGGAATTCATCAATTTCTAGCTATTTGTACCATGGAAAGTTTGCTATGGGTTGAAACAGTGGAGAATTGTCAAATCACCCGTATTTACCATTAAGTGTTATTTTAGTCTTCATCTTAGATGTCTTGGGGCTTTACAATGTTTTAAAATAAAAGAATCACCCTGTTAGAATCCTATGGTCTTTTATATTATGCCTTATCTGTAAGCATCTATTGAATAATCATAAAAACAAGCAACAACAGAAAGCAGAATGGGTGTTCTCTGAAAGGTAGAGAGGAGAAAAGGATATTTTTTGTACCAGGGATTAGACCCAGGGGCACTTAACTTAACTCCCTATTTATTTATTTATTTATTTAGGTACCAGGGATTGAACTCAGGGGTTCTTAACCATTGAGCAATATCCCAGCCCTTTTTTTTAATATTTTCTTTTGAGACAGGGTCTAAGTTTCTGGATTTGAACTCATGATCCTCCTGCCTCAGCCTCCCATGCTGCTGGGATCACAGGCATGTGCCAGCATGCCCAGCAGAAAGAAGAATTTTGAGGGCCTACAACATGCCTATTACCTTGCCATCATCCTCTCACTTAACTCTCATAACAAATCTGTGTGGTTTTCCAGCAAAGTTAAATAGTCTGGGATTACACAGTTGATAATGGTGGCAAAAGCAGATTTTAAGTCCAAAGTAGTAGCCAAAGCCAAGCTATGTCTTTGAAGATCCCCTCTGCCTATGTATCTGTTGTTGCTGTTGTTATTTACACCCTCCTGGGACACAGAATTAATTATTTTAATTTTAAATTTTACCTTACAGCTTCTAACTGACTACTTAAATATCCCATATATATTGATTCATTAATTCATTACACTGCATTTGTGGAAATGTGTCTTAGTCTATGGTCTGTTGCTACAACAATATACCTGATACCTGGGCAACTTTTGAGGTACAGGTTTATTTGTCCAATGGTTCTGGAGGTTGGGAAGTTCAGAGAACATGATGCTGGCACCTGCTTAGTATCTGGTGAGGGCTTTCTTGCTACATCATAATATAGTAGAGGGTACCACATGGGAGACAGAGCAAAAATGCCAGAGAGAACTTAACTTTTATAACTAAGTCACTCCAGCAACAACCCATAAATCCATTGATCTATTAATGGAGTAACCCATTCATGACCCAATGGGCTTACCGTCATGATCCAATCAACTCCCCAAAACCACACCTCTCAACACTATTGTATTAGGAACCAAGATTCCAACATATGAAATTTGGAGAACACATTGAAACTATAGGAAAATGTAAATACTCAAATAATGGAAATCTGATCTTATTAATCTCTATTTTGACTCTATGATGTATGAATTATTTCTTTGACCCATTTCTACAAAGTATATTCACCTTTTTCATAAAGCAAAATTTATATTTTCCTATTAATAATTCTTTTTGTGCAATGATTTTATTAGAAATCTACTCATTTATCTGCCATTAAACATATTATGTAACATGTATGATTCCTTAAAATAGGAGATAGAGTTATTTTTACTAAAATAATTCCTCCTTAGAAGCCCCATTTGCAAAAGTCTATTTTAGGCATGCCTTTTGAACTTAATTTTGATCTGTTTACTGTGTATCACTGGTCTTCTATTTATAGCCAGGGGATTAACATTCCCATGTTCCCTTTGACCTATTATGCTTGACATCTAATTCCTTCACTGAGACCCAATTTAAATGTAAATTCAAGTATTTAAGAGCCCAAATTACTTAAGTGAAATAATGTGGTCCCGTGTTCAGTAAGAATGTAAACATTTTCTCAAAGAATTGAAAACTGACTGTGTTAACTCACACTTTGTACAGTAATTAAGATCATACTAGTCCTGTGTGATTTAAAAAAAGCTGTGAAAAGCAACCAATCCATTTGGGGTGGCTAGGTAAATCTTCAAAGGGTTACTAAGTATCTTGAGTGTATATGAAAAGGGTAGGTAGCAGAGGAAAGCTTGATAGAAGTCATTTAACAAACGTAGAAATAACCCCAAATGAGTACACCCTGATAGTTGCCTACTCAATATTTACTCTCTGCTTCTTCCCAGAAGACTTATCTTCCCAGTCTGTCTTGGAGTGAGGGTTGGACAAGTGACACCAAGTTGATAAGGGTAACTTAAGCCAAAGCCTTCACGGGATTCTGAAAAAGCTTTTCCTCTTCTGATAAAAGAATAACTGGCAAGGCCCATGTTCCTTCTCATTACCTTGAATGTGGACATGACGCTTGAAACTACAGCATCCATTTTGAGGCCATTCACAAACGGGGGGGTGGTGGGGGTGGGGGGGCGTAAGAGTATCACAGACTTCTAGGCTTGCAAACATGAAGCCAAAAATAATCAATGCCAGCAGCCATTTAGCACCTCTTTATGTGTGAGGAAAAAAATCCAGGTAAGACACAGTCAGCAGGTGTCCTGTTATGTGCAGTTGAACACATTCCTGAACTTTGTACATATTTGCCAAAGTGTGGTCCTTGAATCAGCAGGCTCAGTGTCACCTGAGAGCTTTTTGGAAATGAATAATCTCGGGCCCACCTCAGAGTCTGTTTTAATGACATTCCCAAGTGATTTGTATGCATATTAAAATTTGGAAATGATGGTTGTCCATGATTTTCCCACTGGAGGCAGTGAGAAAAATTGATTCTCTCTACATATATATAAGAATAACAGAAATTTTTCCAAAGTGGAATCACAAGAAAAGGTGGGCCAGGGAACTTTTCTTCAAATATATATATATATATATTAACTATAGCTCATATTCACTATTTTGTTTAAACTTCAGATATGCTAAGTCTTTACTTTGTCAACTGTCCACATGGTACAGGGTGAGGAAATGAATCTTTAAGTGAAGTGATTCCCAAAGCCATCTAGGCAGAGCTGTTTTTTGAACCAAGGTCTTGCCAACAGGGAAGCCCACTTCTTTCCACTATACTACATTAGCATTCTGGCTCCAGCTTGGAAAGGAGGGGGAGAGCAAATGGAACTTGTGAAGGGAGAGAAGATGTACTTTAATGGTGAGAGATCAATGAAATAAACTATCAAAGTCTGCATCACTTGAAAGAATTTAGGAGAGTAGGGAGAATAAAGATTCCTGGGAGAAAAGGGAATGGGAAATATGGCAAAGCAAGGAGTTTATGCTTTGAATGCCAAATTAAAGGTACACACTTAATTCAGTCAGAAGAAACTAGAGCTGTTAAGGACAAAGAAGCAACAGTGTTATGAAATCAACTTGCTTCAGATATCAGCCAGAATTCTCAACTCATGCAGTTGTTTTCTGGCACAAAGTCCAGGAGATCATTTCTTATCTGAAACATTCATTTTTGTTCACATTCATAGAGTTCTGCTGACCATGATGTTGGTTTAACATTGCACATCTTGTCAGGGGGCCTCATTTGGACAAATCTGAACTGCCCAAAATGGTTTTGATTCACATAACATATAAAAACACAGACTCAAACGGACAAGTGTTAGGTCATATTTATTTTTCCTTTATTTAAGAGGAATTGGGTCCAGTACAAGTGATGATGAGAAAACATCTGGCCTGGATATAGTGAGTAGTCAACAACTCTGTATGGATCAAACAGAGGTCCAACACATTGCTCTTCCCTACCTTTTTTCCAAAAGGTCTGGTTCCTTCAGCATCAATTATTACTTTCTTCAGAATTTTTACTTGTTTTTATTAGTGCACTACTTTTACATAACTATGGGCTTCATCTTAACAATCATAAATGCACATAAAAATTTACCCCAGTTCCATTGCCAGAACTCCCCCTTCCCTCCCCTCCTATCTTCCCCTGATCCTCCTCCTCTACTCCATTGGTCTTTGCTTAATTTATTTTTTATTTGACACATCCTGTTTATACCTAAAAGTGGAATTCATGTGATATATGATATATTCAAACATGCAAATAGCATAATTTGGTCAATTTCATTCCTCAGTTCTTCACCTTTGCCTTCCCTTCTTCCATCCCCTGGTCTTTCCTCTACTCTACTGGTCTCCATTATATTTTCACGAGATTCCTCCACCCAATTTTTCCCCATTTCCTCTCTAGCATCCACATATGAGAGGAAAACACCCAACCATTGATTTTCTGAGTCTGGCTTATTTCACCTAGTATGGTGTTCTCCATTCCTATCCCTTTACTGGCAAATGCCATAATTTCATTTTTCATTATGGCTGAGTAATATTCCATTGTGTGATATATATATATATATATATATCACATTTTCTTGGTCCATTATTTACTGAGGTTCACCTAAGCTGTTCTATAATGTGACTATTGCAAAGTGCACTGCTCTAAAACATTGGTGTGCAGCAACATTGTTATTAACAACAACAACAAAAAAGTGAAACTTCCTGTTTACCAACAGTAGGCAAGGACTAACTTGCCTGGAACTGATTTTATAGTTGCATTAAAAAAATCTCTTCTAGTTACTCATTATACACACACACACACACACACACACACACACAACATATATATTTATATAAAGTTATTGTGAAATACAGACCACCATAAATATGTATGATTATGCATTAATCATTTTTTTCTTAATGTTTAAGGGGATGGAAATGTTAATGACTCTAATTTTATCATCACACACTGTATACACATATCATATTGTGCTGTACTCCATAAATTTGTGCAATTAGAATAATTTTTAAATCTCTATTGTTAGAGATCCTAATTAATTCCAAAAACAAATTTAAGGAACTGTCACCAGAAAAGCTCCACTCAGTAAATATTTAATAAAACTAAGAGGAAGAAAGAAGCCAGGAGACTGCTTTTTCTCATTAATATATGGGTGTTTACTAAGCAAGGATAAATTAACTTCCTAAGACATTGTTGTGGTTGTGTTAGTTCCTTGCTTTTAAAGAAATAAAAAGTATGATTAAAATTGTATCCCCAGTCGTTAGTCACCTCTTTCTCATCATCTTGTTTTTATTATTCTCATCATCATTGTCATTACCTAAAATGATCTTGTTAGTTTGTGTCTTAGTCATTGCTCTATTATCAGTTCCTGGGACTTGTGCCTGGCTCTGCATAAATACTTGGTGAATGAATTAATCATCCAGTATACAGAAGGTAAACTCCAAATTCTTCCTTATCCTCACATCCAGGACCTTCCATGGGCTAATACCAACTTCACTTTCCCAGACTTTCTAGTTCCTTCCTTTAACTTTGGACTCCAGTCCTACTTGCCCCGGCATTGACTTCCAAACAGGGAGCCTTCCTCACTACCAACTGTTTCTTACTGAGTGTTCACATGCCTACCAACTTCTTCTCAGCCCACCCAAGTGCTGTCCGTGGACTGTTGATATATTTTCCCTTTTTGTGAAGCCACCCACACTGTTACTGTCCATACATGCCTTGCTCTTCTCTCTACCTCCATGATATATGGTTACCCCATGTATATCAAGCATCAAGTATATTCAGCCTGCATTCTCCTTCTCGTCTCATATATTTCATATTAACTTGTTATTTTCATTTTTGTATGTTTCTGCTTTGTTATACTACATGTATACACTAAGCAACCATATTTTCTCTTTCCCTCTCAAATACCAAGTTGCATAAATATTTTCATATATGACATATTTAAAGATATTAATTGACTAATAGATTGAGTTAGCTATTAACACTTAGAAGTTACAATGATAAGGGACTGAGAAGGAAGTTCCCTATGACCTGGAGAATAAGAGAGCATAATATGTGTGAGGCCCTGAGTTCAATCTCTAGTAACACAAAACAAAACAACCAAAAAAAAAAAAAAAACCCACCACCTTTTAAGAGAGCAATAAAAGAGGCATTGTCTTACAATTAATATTTCCTGTACACCAGGGGGAAAAGTATAAGTTTCATTTGAAAGGGCATACTGAAAAATAAACACTTCTCAAAATGCAGCTTCTGGTGCCATGGATGAAATGTTAGCATAATTAATCCCATTTTAAAACTATGCTTGATTTTAAATTAGACTAGTTTAGAGACTACCCTGTATATTTCAAAATTCACACATGCTATGTTTGGCTGTCAAGACTTCATGACTTGTGTAATATGTGGGAACAACTCACAGACACTCAATGGGAGAATGATAGATTCACCTATGACCATGTCCCCCACATTGAAAAATGTATTTTAGTATAGATAGTAATCTCAAAAATCCAGTTTTAGCTTGGTCGAATATATAATACTCACTCTACACATATTTGAGCTGATTGTTCTTCCTGCCACATCATCCAACTTAATAATTGCTCCACATCTTTTGACATTTCCTTCACAGCAGTATGTAATTTCTAAATGTGCAAATGATATAAAGACGGTACATTTTATAAGATGGATAGAAAAGAAATCTCACATTCTAAATAATAACCTCTTGGCTCATTTTCAGAGATTGACATTTATATTGTAACTTTACTACAACATATGAATGCATACAAAACTCTTCGTTGTGTTTTTTACATCTTGGATATTTAAATCAAGGATGAATCTAGGATTCCTTTGAATAAGACTTTAAAATTATACTACTAGAAAAGGCTTTTGTTTTCCAATTAAGTATGAAAGTAAAAACTTAGCCCCTTTTACTTGGTTTGAACTTCAATCTGATCTTCTTATTTCTATTTTGCTGCAATCTATGGGATTGTGTGCCTTTTGCTTTCAAAATCTTGTTATAAATGCAGAATAGCTATGAATAAAACCTCAAAAACTAAATTTGCTATCAAAAAGGCTTTTAGTTTTTTTAAATACTAAATGTAAAATTATAGAATAAATCCCATTAAATCATTTGAACTTTTTATAAATTTTAATAAGAAATAGAATATCATTTAAAAAATCTTCAAAATGACTGCCCTATACACTTTGATATTTTCTGTTACTTCTACATATTTTGATTCAGAATGAGTTTTCTTAAAGGCTATTTTCTAGTAGTGATTTTGGAACCTATAATTTTCTTTTCTCAAGTAATTCTGTAAGCCAAAATATTTCAAACCAGATATATACTGAGTTGTGTATGTGTTTTCCATCCCTGATATTTTAAAATCTATTTAACTATGTCATATTTTAAAAATCAGATGAAGCAGGAGACTAAATAAGCCATGTTGGTTCCTTGGTAGAAAACTGTTCTTCTGACTAGGATGTCCTCTAGGTCCACTGTCAGACAATGTTCAGGTTATAATGTTGAATGGAAACTGAGGGTCTTAACAATGCATATAGAATGCTGCCTTTTGTGAAGAGAAAGTGAAAATATGAATAAATAATCATACAACTAAAACTTCTCAAGTAATAGCAATTTTTTCCTTTAAAACTAGGTAAATAGATGAACTATTCATAAATAATAAAATAAAAAATTAAAATGAAACAAGTTTCTCATTTGTTTAATAGAATATATGGATTAAAACATTACCTAAGGCTGAGGCAGGAGGATCATGAGTTTGAAGCCAGACTCAACAACTTAAAGACCCTGTCTCAAAATTTAAAAATAAAATAAAATAAAAAGGTCTAGGAATCAGCTTGGGAGGCTGAGGCAGGAGGATTGCAAATTTAAAGCCAGCATCAGCAACTTAGCGAGGCCCTAAGCAACTAAGTGAGACCCTGTCTCTAAATATTATTTTTAAAGGGCTGGGGATGTGTTTCAGTGGTTAAGTGCCTTTGGGTTCAATCCCTGATACCAAAAAAAAAAAAAAAAAAAAAAGTGGGGCATGGTGGAGATGTTGCTCAGTGGTTAAGCACCCCTGGGTTCAATTAAATAAGACATTACCTAAAACTACTATTCAGTTTTCCTAAAAATATACAATTCAGAGGTTTTTTAGTAGAATTTTTCATCACCCCAAAAAGAGACCCTGTGCTCATTAGTGGTCAGTCCCCATTCCCCTTTACTCTAGTCCATTATTTTTTTGCAATTATAAAATACTGAAGCACAACTTGAATTCAAGCAAAATTCAAAACCGTTTTTATTTTCTAGCATTTGTGACAAATATCCACAATATGATTTCTAGCAGGTTTATGTCTACTATTTATCACAGTGTCTTTTCATGATGATGGCAATGATGTTGATTCTTTGGAGGTCCATCAGAACCCTGCAGAAATACAATGCTGACATTTCCACAGCATCATCAGACTTATTCCCACTATGTCTTCATCTCTAGGTTCTTCTCACCTTGTGTTCTACTGCAGGAGAACTTGACAACTTGCATGTTCATTATAATAAACACCTTAAAATCTAGTCATCTGGGTTTTTTTACATTTTAATTACAATGTCAAAGTGAATTTCAGAGAGAGAGAGAGAGAGAATAGGAAAAGGGGAAAAGAAAAGAATGCCTCCTATTCCTGATATGTCCATTTTTTCATGTGTCTTGAATTGTCCTTATCTTCTATAGAAATTCAAATGTTATTATAAAAACAAGTTTTAAAAATTTAAAGAATTTTAAAATAGAGATGTGAGTATGCAAAGGAAAGAGGCTAGCCTGAATGACAAAATAATTCAACAAATATTTCTTCAGTGCCTACTATGTGTAAGATATGATATAAAAGTAATTGGAAAAAGGGCATTGGGGAAAGACAGAAGGTAAAATTGCCCACACTCACTCTTTCTATATTTCTCATTTTGTCAAGAATTACTCAATCAATTTTTACTCCTCACATCTTCAGCAACTTCTATTATTACAGTGCTACATTGCTTGCTAATTCCATTTCTTTGCCTCCACAGCCACGCCACTGATTTCATCAATGGCTTTACCTTCTTCAACCTCTATAAAGGGATGGCACCTTCCTGGGGTTTCACATAGCCCCAATCCCCCTTATCCTCCAATCCTTCCTCTTTGTTGCAACAGAAGCACAGACCTCTTTGTGTCGGTTCCCTGATTAAAAACATCTAGTGGCTTCCCCTTGGCTACAGAATAAATTTTGTTCCTAGAATGGCATAAGAGGCCTCCAGCCATAACCAGAGCTGAATTTCTAGCGTGAACAATCACATACACATTCCCATTTTCAGCACTAACCACCAATTTCTCCACAGAACATTCCCTCAGACAAGTTATACATTTCTCACATCCAACCACTGACCTCTTGTTTATGCTGAATTTCAACAGCTTCACTCCATCCCATCCACCTAGAATATCTTCTCTCATTGCTCAAGTTTCAACTCAAATGATACCCTGTCTTTGATGCCTTCCTTGGATGAAATGCACTACCATTGCACTTTGCATATGTGATGATTATTCCTTCATCTGTTTATTGTGGTTTATGTCATATTATACAGTTATTGAGTGCTATGATTTGAATGTGGCCATTTCAAAATTCAGATATTGTCAATATGACAGTATTAATAAGATGGGGCCTTTAAGAAATGATTAGGCCTCCTCCCTAGGAATTTAGGCCATTATAAAAGAGGCCATATGCAGGGTCTTGGCCAGCTTGTCCTTCCACCTCCTCCCATATAAGGATACAGAGAAAAGGCTGGCATACACCAGATGTGGTATCTTAATTTGGAGCTTCTTAGATCCCAGACCTGTGAGGAAGCAAACATCTGGTGTTTTTAAGTTACTTTGTCTTAGATATTTCATTGTAGCAGCACAAAATAGGCTAAAGTATTGAGTTATAGCCTAATCTTTTCCATCCATGGCATGAGGTCCTTGAAAGCAGAAACCTTTTCTTTTTTTTTATTATTAGTTGTTCAAAACATTACAAAGCTCTTGACATATCATATTTGATACATTAGTTTCAAGTGGGTTATGAACTCCCATTTTTACCCCAAATAGAGATTGCAGAATCACACCGGTTACACATCCACATTTTTACATGATGCCATACTAGTGACTGTTGTATTCTGCTGCCTTTCCTATCCTCTACTACCCCCCCTCCCCTCCCTTCCCATCTTCTCTCTCTACCCCATCTACTGTAATTCATTTCTCCCCCTTGCTTTTTTCCCTTTCCCCTCACTTCCTCTTATATGTAATTTTGTATAACAATGAGGGTCTCCTTCCATTTCCATGCAATTTACCTTCTCTCTCCCTTTCCCTCCCACCTCTCATCCCTGTTTAATGTTAATCTTCTTCTCATGCTCTTCCTCCCTGCTCTGTTCTTAGATGTTCTCCTTATATCAAAGAAGACATTTGGGATTTGTTTTTTAGGGATTGGCTAGCTTCACTTAGCATAATCTGCTCTAATGCCATCCATTTCCTTGCAAATGCCATGATTTTGTCATTTTTTAGTGCTGAGTAATACTCCATTGTGTATAAATGCCACATTTTTTAATCCATTTATCTATTGAAGGGCATCTAGATTGGTTCCACAGTCTAGCTATTGTGCATTATGCTGCTATGAACATCAATGTGGCAGTATCCCTGTAGTACACTCTTTTAAGGTCTTCAGGGAATAGTCCGAGAAGGGCAATAGCTGGGTCAAATGGTGGTTCCATTCCCAGCTTTCCCAGGAATCTCCATACTGCTTTCCAAATTGGCCGCACCAATTTGCAGTCCCACCAGCAATGTACAAATGTACACTTTTCCCCACATCCTCGCCAGCACTTGTTGTTGTTTGACTTCATAATGGCTGCCAATCTTACTGGAGTAAGATGGTATCTTAGGGTGGTTTTGATTTGCATTTCTCTGACTGCTAGAGATGGTGAGCATTTTTTCATGTACTTGTTGATTGATTGTATGTCCTCCTCTGAGAAGTGTCTGTTCAGGTCTTTGGCCCATTTGTTGATTGGGTATTTGTTTTCTTATTGTTTAATTTTTTGAGTTCTTTGTATACTCTGGATATTAGGGCTCTATCTGAAGTGTGAGGAGTAAAAATTTGTTCCCAGGATGTAGGCTCCCTATTTACCTCTCTTATTGTTTTTCTTGCTGAGAAAAAAACTTCTTAGTTTGAGTAAGTCCCATTTGTTAATTCTAGTTATTAACTCTTGTGCTATGGGCGTCCTATTAAGGAATTTGGAGCTCGACCCAACAATATGTAGATCGGAGCCAACTTTTTCTTCTATCAGGCACAGAGTCTCTGATTTGATATCAAGCTCTTTGATCCATTTTAAGTTAACTTTTGTGCATGGCAAGAGAAAGGGATTCAGTTTCATTTTGTTACATATGGATTTCCAGTTTTCCCAGCACCATTTGTTGAAGATACTATCCTTCCTCCATTGCATGCTTTTAGCCCCTTTATCAAATATAAGAAAGTTGTAATTTTGTGGATTGGTCTCTGTGTCCTCTATTCTGTACCATTGGTCCACCCGCCTGTTTTGGTACCAGTACCATGCTGTTTTTGTTACTATTGCTCTGTAGTATAGTTCGAAATCTGGTATCGCTATACCGCCTGACTCACACTTCCTGCTTAGAATGCTTTTGCTATTCTGGGTCTTTTGTTTTTCCATATGAATTTCATGATTGCTTTATCTATTTCTACAAGAAATGCCGTTGGGATTTTGATTGGCATTGCATTAAACCTATAGAGAACTTTGGGTAATATCGCCATTTTGATGATGTTAGTTCTGCCTATCCATGAACAGGGTACATTTTTCCATCTTCTAAGATCTTCTTCTATTTCTCTCTTTAGGTTTCTGTAGTTTTCATTGTATAAATCTTTCACCTCTTTTGTTAGGTTGATTCCCAAGTATTTTATTTTTTGAGGATATTGTGAATGGAGTGGTTGTCCTCATTTCCATTTCAGAAGATTTGTCGCTGATATACAGGAATGCCTTTGATTTATGTGTGTTGATTTTATATCCTGCCACTTTGCTGAATTCATTTATTAACTCTAATAGCAGAAACCTTTTCTATGAAAAGTTGTGTTCAGAAAATGTTTAGACAGTATAGGCGTGTTTGCAGGACTTTGAGGTTTAACAGAGGCTCTAGAGCAATCAACAGCTAGCCAAATGCATTTTCTGGAACAATCTCTGGTTCCTACACCATTTCTTCTTCTCAAATCCTTCCTTTTCATGCCCTATTCTCTTAGTTCAGTTAACACCACTGAAGGTTTTTATCTTCACCTACCTTCATTTCTACTCAATTGAGAACTAGTCAGAGATTACTCTCCAAATCACCCTAACACTCTAGCAAACAAAGCTAACAGAGGGTTCTGAGTGACCACCACCATTTAGAAGAGTCAGTGTTGGAAATTACTTTGAGGGCATCTAGATAATTGCTTCGTTGTATATATTTATGAGGAAACAAAAACACAGCATGGAGCTCTACTTAGAGACTCCACAAATATTTATACTACTATGCCATGAGGCTCCTTCTAGAAAGATTCAAAACTCTCCTATGCTTTCTTAAGCCCTTCCTTTCAAAGTCCTGGTGTTCAGAACCAGAGTTGGGCTAGCCACTGAGGATAGTTTTTATTTTTTGTGTCTGTTTACTCTAGATAATAGTAAGGGGTGGTTGTGCACCCAGTGAGGGAGACACAATAATTATGGCCACCTGCCTTTTATGACCTGAAGGAGTTCTTGATATGTCTGAAAAGGAACTGGAACAACTCACGAAAAGCCAAAAATGACCAGGAAAGACTATCCAAAGACTTTCAGTGGTGAAAGCAAATGCAAGTGCAAACATACCATTTTTTAAAGTCAGATTGAACATGTCATGCATAAAACAGAGGATCATAAATCATAATACCTGTGAGCTCTGTCTGTTGTCTCATTAATATTCTAGTAGTTTGTTGTTTAATGAACAAAGGTCAAATAGGAGTTAAAGCTATATGTTTCATGTTTCTTCATATTTTGGACCACAGTAATTAATTATACTGTGGAGGAAACTTTTTTAAAAGGTTTTACATTTTTTAATCTGTGTCCATGAAGGAAAATGAAATCACATCAAATATTCTAACAGAAAGAATACAAAAAAATGGTTGGATAGGTGTGGGTGCACTGAAGAAACATAAAAAGCCCACTGAGTTAAGACAAAAGAAATATCTTCAAGCAGCAACTACTGCTTTAGGGCTAAGGGAATAAAAGGTATGCTTTTAGGGTGATGAGAGGAAGGACCACAAGGAACTGAGACCCAGGCCTCAAGGACACTGGTGGGCTGGTTCTGGAAATATGAAAAAAAATGGTATTTTAACCAATTGTCACTGCCAAGTGAAGAGCTATTGTTGGGATGACATTGTTAGGAACGAGAACAGCACAACTGCCTCCACCTGTCTCCTGCCTCCTCTAGCTGTGAAGTCTCCATTTAGCCGCCCTTTTGGCTAAACCTAATAAGATGTCAACTGGCAAAAGTAAAATTTATGAACTCTCAGTCTCTATTATCCAAGAGAGGAATTTAGAACACTGAGCTTGCTCAGCGATAACAGTTTACTAATGAGGACACATCTTATGGTAGTAATTATTTTAATTGGTTCTTTTTAGTTATACATGACAGTAGAATCCATTTTTATATAATTATGGAATATAATATAATTAGATAATATAATTATGGAATATATCTTGTTCTAATTAGGATCCCAGTCTTGTGGCTGCACACAATAGTGAGGTTCATTGTGGTGTATTCATACATGGTGTATTCATGTACATAAGAAAGTTATGTCAGATTCATTCCACTGTCTTTCCTTTTCCTGTACTCCTTCCCTTCCCTTCAATTCCCCTTTGTCTAATCCACTAAATTTCTATTCTTCTCCACTCCCCTTATTGTGGGTATTCTTTTTATTTTTTTTTTTTTAGTTGTAGATGGACACAGTGCCTTTATTTTATTTATTTATTTTTTATGTGGTGCTGATGATTGAACCCAGTGCCTCATATGTGCTACACAAGCACTCTACCACTGAGCCACAACCCCAGCCTTATTGTGGGTATTCTTAAGTCTATGTTTTAGTGTAAGGAAAACCTCCACATAGGAATAATGCATACAGATTTAAATTACAAATTTAATCAGTTTTTACAATTACAAGTTGCAAAGTTTGTGTGAGAATTCCTAGAGTCATGATTGTAGGGCTCTATCAAATAATCTGCAATAATAAAGGCCTTAGAATTCTAAATCAGATTTGAGAATGGAATCAATGTAAATGAGATGCATACCTACTGAAAACTCAGAGTTAACGTTTCTAATCTCCACCCATAAGATGCCAACAGCACTTTTACCTCCAGATATCACCAAATGTCACCTGAAGGACAAAATCAACAACTGCTCTAATCTACCTACATGAGGATAAAAGGTGATTAAATGTCTTTAATAATAGTAAAGAAAAACAAGACATGGTCCTCTTATGTTCACCATTCCTAATTCGAATGGCCTCTCTGCTAACTCAATGTAAAGTCTTTAACTGGTTTTGGCTTCATTTAGGAAAAGATGATTTATCATCTTTGGGGAGACCATTCCTATATTTGTTCAGGAGTCTTTTAATCTATATTTGCAACTGAACCAAGAAAAATCGTGAATCTGAGTGTGTCTTCCTGCATTCTCAGTTACAAAAATAAAACTGCTGAGTTTTCTTTAACTTTTCCATATTATTTATCTGAGGATTTTGTGGTCAGAAGCCAGAATTCTAAGATGTCTGAGTTGTAAAATCTCTCAAACTTGAATTTTAAAATATGGTAGATAAAAAATATTCTCTCAATGATCAATTTTTAGAGTCATTATTCTGGCTTGTTTGTTTGTTTTGTTTTGTTTTTCTGTGGTACTGGGGATTAAACCCAGGGCCTTGTATTTGCAAGGCAAGCACTCCACCATCTAAGCTATATCCCCAGCCCTTAGAGTCATTAATAAAGGAAGCATTAAATAAAAGTACTGAATATTTAAGAATTTGTTTTAATTTTTTTTTTTTGCTATTTAACTGAAGAATGTTTGACATAGTTATATCTAATATTTGAAATGTTTATTTTTCTTTTTCATATGCTGTCAAGAGAAAACCCAAACAGAAATGAACACAGCACAGAAAACATTAAGGCTTCCAAAATACATTTGGTTAGGTGAACTAAGTACTGTTGTTTTAGATTTACTGAAATATGGAAAGAGAGCCATTGATGCTTCCAGAGTTATTCCACATGATTCATGAATTCAGTCAATATGAACAGTCATAAAAGGTTCTATCAAAACTACATCTCTGTTTACTGATGGTGGTAAAATATTATCTGTCCAAAGATATTTGGTCTCTTTCTCTCTGGTTCCTTTTTTTTTTCCTCCCTACCTATGTAATTCATAATGCAAGCTCTATGTGGACAATTTATATGAATCACAGACAAACTATAACACCTGCAACAGAATTAAATGTGTTGATAAAATACTATCTTCAGATTGCTGAGGATGACTCTCTAACAGATTGGCTTGAGGACTGTCTGTTAGCAAGTAGCCTGGGAGATTATACATTACATTTGAGACCACTAAGATCAAGCTAGCATAGAGTACTTACTCCAGGGAAGCTCCCAGCTCCCCCAAAGCTAAGCTCTGAGACAGTCTGTTTCCTCACCAAGGATATTCTGACTTTGGCATTGCTTTGTTGATCTTTAAATTCTTACTGCTCACAAAGTGTTGTTTTAAAATTATACATAATGTATTCTCCACAATAAATGTTGGTTTACCATAGAACTATCATTGGCATTCGCCATCTGGTGGTCATATCGGGGAATGGCATATTTTCCTGAGCAGAAAAAGATGAGTGACTATAAAACTAGGGAAATTTTAGGATACATTTTTTTGGTATCTTATGGGGTTGACAATAATATCCTCTTTTTTTCTTGTGTTCCTCTGAGTTTTTATATCATCAGAGAATTTTAATGCACCTGTGTGGTGTACTTTTATTTTCAAATAGGAATGATTTTAATTAAATGACCTAGCCCTGCAAACTTTTTCTTCAAAGAGCCAGATAGCAAATATTTTAGGCTTTATGGGCCATATTGTCTAATCTGCAATTACTCAATTCTTATGGTGTAGGGTAAGAGTGATATGCACACAAATGAACACAATGTGTCCAATAAATCATTGTTTATAGATAATAAATTGGAATTTCATGGCATTTTCATGTCACAAGACATTATTCACAATTATTTCAAGCATTTCAATATTCCAATGAAAAAGACCTTTTTATTTTACAGGTCTTGTAAAAGCAGGCAACAGGTGGGAGGTGGCCCTCAGTCTACAGTTTGTAGACCCCTGTTCTAGCCTATGTGATACATACTATGCATTTGCACCAGGTATCTTATAGACATCTCCATGTAATAATAAATGTGTAGCTGTGAGACAAGTGCACCATCCGGTCAAGGAATTTTGAGACCTATAGAGCCCTGACAAAGAGGACCATGAAAGCAAAGAATAGGCCGAAAAAAGAATCCTATAGAAGATAGTTGTTCTGAAGATGAGTTCACAGAATTTACAAACCATCTGAGGAAATTAAATGCCATGAGAAATTATAAAGAACTGGAGGTAAGAGAGAATCTGATTTGATCATTAAAATAAAAAAGTCAATAAATTAGTTAAAGAATTATACAGAGAACTTTGAATTGAGAGACAGACACCAAACCATAATATGGAAGGGCAAAAATATAGAAAGTGCTAAAGAAAAGAAACAAGACATAAAATGATAAGGTCCAACAAAATATGAACACTAATAAGAGTTGAAAGTATATAGAGAGAGTGAAGGTGTAATGGAGGAGATATGTCCAGAAAATATTCTTTTAAGCATGTATAAACTGAATTTTAGTACAGTGGAGTGCTTGAAAACATGAAGTCTGGAATCAGATTTGGGTTTGTTCATGGTTCCATCCCTTGCAAGCTGAGATCTTGGAACAATGATTGAAGTTTTGGTTTCTCATTTGTCAATCTATCTTCCAAAAGGAGACTGTGGCAACTAATGCAGGGGAGACAGCACAGGGTCTGTGTCTTGTTGGTTATAACTATTACTGTAGCTGGAAGGAAGAGGAAAGAATAGGAGAGAAAATTCAGAGTGTAGAATTGATTTGGAACCAAGGTGATACCTCAGATCCCCTTCAATGACTGAAGTGTTCTTCTCTCTTCTGATGTTCTTGCATAAAAAAAAAAATTGTCTTAATTCCTGTCTTTATCTCTCTTGTGGATCGGAATTGTTTTCTTTTTGATTTATCTGAAATCTCATGCCGAGTCCCCATCCTGACCACTTTCGCCTGTAAGAAATGTCATTGTATCATGATTGAGTATGCCATTGGAATTGTTAAGCTTTATTTGGATCCTCTAATGTCACTTAGATATCTGGCTTTTCCTATAAGCATAGAGTTATTTTTATTTATCACCTTGTCTTGAAGTCAGAACTTGCTGATATCTTTAAGAAATTAGAAGCCTATGTCACTTAGCCATTCCTGGGAGATGAACTTAAAAATAAAGTGCAATAAAAATAAATTTCTTTGAACACCAAGTGGTTCCTCACTGTTAAGTGACCTTTTTAATACTTTGATTTTTATACAGCTTAGGATAAGGACACTTGATCTTTTCCTTGTGAATTTCATCAAGAAATGTGTTTGATGATTGGGGAGAAATTGACTTCCACAACTGTCCTTGGATTAGCATTTCTATTTTGATTTGTCTTTCATATCTGCTCATGCTCCTCTTACAATGTCTTCTATACATCAAAAGTATTTCTTTGTAAAAAATTTTCAACTAAAGTTTTATAGAGTGGTAATTAGAAAAGAAGAACAAGTTCATGCTGTAATACTTGAATATTAACTGATAATGGGGACATGAGTTTGGGTCAAATTAAAAACATTAAAATCCTTTGTTCATTATGGAACATTAAACAATTAATGGCTTGATAAGCTTGGGCCACAGTTATCTTTGGCCTTACTTCTTATCTACTTCACCTCACACAGGCTAGAGAACTGGGAAGCATATTATCTTTATCGTGTGCTTTGCAAATCAATCAGCAGAAGTCCAAAGAAACTGCCCAGCACCTTCTACTTCTTCTCCTCACTTTGACTGCTTTTCCTCTACTAGCTCCCTCATCTCTAAAGATAGCATACTGCAATGTTGCATTCAATAAGGGTATAATTTGGGTTGATAGAGTACTGATTTAGTCTTATGTCTCCCAGTTGACAGCTGTGAACTTTGGGAACCCACTGAAATGCCCAAATTATATAGTGTATTAGATTTCTATGGATACTATAACAAGTTACCACAAACTCAGTGGCTTAACACAACAAAAAATTAGCTAACAGTTGGCAAGGTCAGAAATCAAAAATAAACCAGCAGGGTCATGTTCCTTCTGGAAGATCTAGGGGAGAATTTGATGCCTTGCACTCTCCCATATTCTAGAGGATGCCAGAGTTTCTCATTTGATGCCCCTGCCTTACACTGACCTGATTCCCCCCTCACATTTATTTCTTTGCCTCTGACCCTTCTACCTCCATATTATAAAGGCTTCATTACAATGGGTCTACTTAGATAATATAAAATATTCTCATTTTGATATCCTTAAATTAGTCATGCCTGAAAAGTCCCTTTTACCCTGCAAGGTAGCATATTCAATTTGTGGGGATTAGGATGTGAATGTTTTAGGGGATCATTATTATGCCTAGAACAGAAAGATTAATTATATTTTTCACTAATTGCATGTCTATTATTAATGTCCCCATATATAATCAAAACATTTTATTGTCATTTAACTTCTTCAAGTGTGTCTTCTCCTCACCATTATTAATTAATTTTCTTGAGGGTAAAGATGATTTCTCAGGAGACATTTGTGCCCTCCAAAGTCAGAAGTTCACACACGATAGGTGCTTGGTAAATTGGGCCCAATACCACTTTCTCTAAGGTTACGGGACATTAGACGATGATACAGAATTAAATTACAGATGATATTTTCCTCCAACAGAACATACATGCCAACTTAAAATTTGTGAGGGACAGTGCCAACAGCATATTTTTAAATGGGTATTATGTGTAAAGAACAACATGTAAAACAAATATTCAATCTTCCTTATTAAGCTGCTTCAAATTGGTAATTCTCCTTTTTAAAATTTTTTTTCAGTTGTAGTTGGACACAATACCTTTATTTTATTTATTTTTGTGTGGTGCTGAGGATCAAACCCAGCACCTTGCACATACTAGACAAGCGCTGTACTGCTAAGCCGCAATCCCAGCCCCTAATTCTCCTTTCTTTATTTGTGTGTTTCTCTATATTCTTCCACATTTCATTGGACCAGCTGATGGTACATTATGATGCTTTATGATAATGATGAGGTATGGCCACAATATGACAATCAACATATGCAGACTGAGAAGTTTTAAAAAGTTGTGAAGTTTTCAATTATTAGTGCTACTCAACATTCCTTTAAGTGTTCTGAAGTAAATGAGGACAAAATGGAGTATTCATGTGGTTGAAAATGGCTCCAAACCTTGTGTATATGCAAAATAGATTTCTGAACAGTCCACCATTATTTTAAGGTCCAGTTAGTAACCATCTTTATGCTTGAGTCACCCCAATTTCTCTCTTCTATCATTCTATAGAACATGGAATATCTGCAAAACAAATGAGCACCTACTTATATTTTTGGCGGCATAGTGTAAGTGGCTGATATCAATGAGACTAAGAATTTATTTCCTTTGGGAAGCATATTAACTACACATATATAAGTGTGCATATATGTATGTGTGTATACATATATATGTATATATAAAATGCCCTCCCCTTTGTGTATACAAATGTTTCTTCTGATCCCTGTCACTGAGAGTTCAGTTGAAGGTAAGTGGTTGCTCCCTCCTACTTGCAAACTGAAGTATGAATTGTTCAATGATGAGCTTGAATCCCCGGGTAAGAAATAAAGGAAAGTGTACCTGACCCTAATCATATCAAGTATAGTCCTTTAAATTCATTAGTGTAATACAAAGTGTAAAATAAAATTCAAATAAAGAAACAATGTTCAAATTTAGCCATTTAGGTAGGACAGAGTGAGTTTATGTGTATTCATGTGCACATGTACATCTCACAAACCAAATAAAAAATGATTTACACTGAACTAAAATGCCTCTGTACCGCAAAGAAAACAATTAAGAGAGTGAAAAGACAACTTACAGAATGGGAGAGAATATTTATAAAACATATATCTGATAAAGGGCTAACATCCAAAATACATAAGGAACTCAATTCAATAGCAAGAAAACAAATAACATGATTAAAAGTTGGACAAAGGATATGAATAGACATTTCTCAAAAGAATTACAAATGACCAATTGGTATATGAAAAAATTTTCAACATCACTAATCATCAGCGAAATTAATACCTCAAGATATCATCTCATACCTTTGAGGATAGCTGTTAACAAAAAGGTCAAAGATAAGTGTTAGCAAAGATGTTAAGAAAAAGGAGTATTTGTACACTGTTGGTATACATGTAAATTGGTACAGCCATTATGGAAAACAGTTTTGGACTTCATAAATAAACTAAAAATAGAAATGTATGATCCAGCAATCCCACAACTGAGTATATATAAAAGAAATTAAATCAATATGTCAGAGACATTTGCACTGCCACGTTCACAATAGCCAAGATATGGAATCCTCCAGAGGATCCATGAACTGATGAATGGAGAAAGAAGCACACACATACATATGCACACCATGGAATACGATTCAGCCTTTAAAAATAAGGAAATCTTGTCATATATAATGACACGAATGAACCTGGAAGACACTATGTTAAGAGAAATAAGCCAATTACAGAAAGACAAATGCCACATGATCTCACTTACCTGACAAATGTCCAAAAGTTGAACTCATCCAAGTAGAGAGTAAAATGTTAAATGACACAGGGCACTGCCTTCTTATAAAAAAGTCCGACTTTTCAGGGAAATATAAACTAAGGAAGCTCTTTCTGCTACCTATCATCAGTGAATTTTCTTTGCTCCTAATTTTCTTCATTTCCCAAGCTATGTTCTATTCTGGTTCATCTTCCTCATTAAATAAACAATAGAGTTAATTTAGGAAGTTGCTTGAGGGAAGCCTTGCACAGAATATGCATGTCACAATAGGAGACAAACTTCTGAAGAAAGAGGCAATAACCAGGAAATGACAGGAGATAGGGTTAACAGCAGGGCCCAGGTTCCTTTGTAGAACCCCTGAATCCACCTAATGCCCTCTTCCTTGGGTCCTAGAAACCAGTCATTAAAAGTTGGACTGTCTTGACTTTGAGTGAACCTTCTAGGAAAATCTAGTTAGAAGAATTATTTTCTTCTCTGAATTATATGTCAGAAAGCAAAAGAAAATAAGCAATTTCATGCATCTAAAAAAGTCATGAAATTCTTTATTCCAACTGCCTTCCTCATTCTCCTGTTGGACTTGCTTTTTTCTTTAAAAGAAAATGACATCTGTAAGACTAGCTGGCATATGCAGAGTCAAACATCTGTTTACCAGATTGGAACCTGATGATTTTTACAGATCCTATTCTGTAGCAAACCCCAGATGGATCCATTTGAAATGAACTGAGCAGAAGGTTCACAAAGAAGCAGAGTGAGAGAGCACCAAAGTCCTAGCAGAGTTTAAATGTGTTTTGTTCTGTATTCTCTATTATTACTTCTCCTTAAATTTCTATGCTGTTCTCCTCTCCTCCTTAACTCCAGTTTTTAGCTTTAGAGAATCATATTATAGTTTAGTGACAATGAATACTTTAATGCATGAATCATAGTGGTTTTTCATATGGTTTGTGTAGAGAATTCTAACCTTGTGAATATTTCTCTTATGTGCACACAACAGGATATGATGGTTTAGACCAGGGCTTCTCAGCCTTGGCATTGGTGACATTTGGGGCTGGTTAAGTCTCTTTTGTAAGATACTGTCCTGTTCACTGTAGGATGTTTACCAGTACCTTTGGTCTCCATCTCTAGATGACAGGGGTACATACCCTCCTCCCAAGATGTGACAACCAAAAATGTCTCCGGGCATTGCCAAATGTTCTTGGGGTGGAGAAGTGAACCACCCCCAGTTGATAACTATTGGTTTAGAAGGCTATATAATTTCGTATTTGCTCAGGATTATGAATGAATAATTAATTAAACAACTAAAATTTCTTCTAAATCCTTATAATTCAGCTGGATATTTTTATTCTTAATTTGGAACTGGCTTCATATTATTTCAAGTATCCTTAACAACTTTCTAGTCAAATGAACATATAGTTCTTATAATCCTAAGATACATCTCTATAAAGGTCATAGCACTGTCAAACTTGATGCTTATGCATGAGTGAGCCACAGTTCCAATTACCATTTCTGCTGTTGCCCACACTTGTGTACCAACCTATGTCACAGTTGCAACATCCACACTTCCTCTCCTACTCTTTGAAAGTAACCCCATCTTCTATCTATTTTCCATTCTGATTCATTCTCAAGTTTTTGTTTTGTTCTCTTGCCAATTTCTCTTTTTTCCCAGGGTTTCATCAAGAATCCTGCTGTCTTGGGTTTAAGCAGCCCATTATATGGAACAGTATCAAAGGGTTTCTGAGAATTGAGATTATCCATGTTGCATGCATTACCATTTCCAAAAGTGTCTGTAAACTGCTCCAAAGTATACAAGAGAGTCAGTGAAGTTAGATAGATAACATCTTTCTACATAAAACCCCCTTGCTCTTTTTCTTCGTGAGGCCAACACCCCCATCTGAAAAGGAGGATACTTGTTGAGTATGTTCTGAATACATTCCAAATATTTGCATGTTTGGCATCATGTAACTAACCATCTGGAAGGCTGATAAAATTGTTCTTCTGGATACTGTGGTAGTACACAGCCAGAATTTCTGTGTCTTTTTGGAATACTGTTGATTATAGCTGGTTCACAGTGATCATTTACTGAGCCCTATACCAAATGGCAATGCAAACAAAATTTTCATGAGCATCACATGAGATATGTGTTCTCCTTTTACAGATAAATGAATCTCAAAGACTGGAATCACGAAATAAGTGGTTGACTCAAATCCAGACTTCAGTGTTCTGACTCCTACTCCAGTGTTCCTCAGCTCAGAGGAACAACATAGAGTACTGTGCCCATGATATGAGTTTTAATTCTCATTAAGTAATTCCATCCTCATTACTCAAAGTGTGACCTTTGAGCAACTTCCATACCAACTATATTGTTAGAATTGCAGAATCCCTGACTCCCATTCAGATTTCTAGAATCACAATCTGCATTTCAACAAAACCCTAATGCTTCCTATGATAAATAAAGAGGTACTGCTATTAGATTATGAATATGGAGATAATTGTTGAATTGGTCACTATATTGTGTCCCTTTGCAATGTCAGGTTCCCTAGCAGCTTAGCCTCTTCCTGTTGTACCTACCTAACCTCCATTGTGCATTGTAGCACTCTTACATCTTCCTCTGGTACTTTTATAGTATTCTTCCTCATATTCTAGATCAGAAAAGACAAATATTTTTCAATTAACATGCCAACACTAATGAATCCACAGTGGTTTTCTAGGGCCTTCTGTTGAGAAGGATTATGAGGCTCTGTCTGGCCTAGGCTAGTAAGTCTGTTGTTTGCCATGGGATGGGAAGTGGAAGAGGAAAGCATGCATGACTTGGGTTTGCTGCGCTCTGTTTTGTTTAGAACAGGGTGTTGTTATGCTGCCCAGCATAGTCTCAAACTCCAGACTCAAGTGATCCTCTTACCTCAGCCTCCCAAGTGCTGGGATTACAGGTGTGGACCACCACACCCAGCTGGGGTTACCATTCTTGTTCAGATATTTCTTTCCTACTTCTCACTATCAATGCTGATGTATTTACTACCTCATTGTCTCAACATCATCCTAAGTAAGTACACAGAAAATCTGATGAGCCAATTCTGGCTAATGGTTGATAAGTAATAATGATTTATAAATTCTTGAGGGACTGTACATTTTGATTAGACCATTTAATTCTTTGATTAATAAAAGCAAATGCATGGCAGAATTTGACTCATTGGGTTGTCTGTCATTTCTCAGTTCTATTTAATAAATTTAGGATTCTCAGGTTGGTGGGCACTTCGGGTTTCTGTATCTTCTAATAAATTGGCACTGTTGACAAGTAGGGCACCTTGTGAAAGAATATAATAAACCAGTTCATGTCCATCAACACCACCAAAGAGAAAGAAGTAAGTTCTGATTTAGGGGACCAGAATGCACAGCACTATAACACAATTGCTCCAGTTACAGAGACTGGCCTCAGCAAGAATGGTTCAGCAATTGAGATAGTCATGAAGAGCAATGGCAAATCACATGAGACTAAATGACTAATTATAGATCACATTTATGTAGAATGGTACCACATATAAAATAGTTTGTTTTCCCTATTGATAGATCCTCTGAGTTTCTTCACTAAAAACTACTTGTGATAATTGTTAATTTTTTACCAGGGTTAGGATAAGGACAATGGAATGTGATTCTTATAAAGTGGGTTATTATGAAACAAAAGGATTCCTTGATAGACCAGATTCTATTCTAGGAAGTAAGCAGATAAGCAGAATGTCAATAGCAAAAGATGGGCTGGGGATGTGGCTCAGTGGTTAAGTGCCCCTGTATTCAATCCCTAGTACCAAAACAAAAATAGTAAAAGTCACATGGGGGCCACAATGACTATAATAAACCAAGTAGTGTTTACACATTTGGTATGGTCTGACTTTGTCTCCCAACATTTGTATGTTGGAAAATTAATACCTGCTCAACAATGTTGAGAGATGGGACAGTTAGGTCATAGGAGCACTGCCCCCATGAATGAATTAAAGCCATTATTTTGGAAGTGAATTAGTTAAGAAATGTGAGAGTTTGAACTGTTCTTTCTCCTCCTCCTCTCATGCTCTCACCATGTGATGCTCTTTGCCATGCTATGATAAAGCAAGAAGGCCCTGACTACACATTGCACCTCGAACTTAGGCTGCCCAACCTCTAGAACTACATATCAAATAAATTTCTATATTTCATAATTTACCTAATCTGTAATATTCTGTTACAGCAGCAGAATTAGGCTGGGATAACATCTCTCTCCATCATGGATGTATGAGAATTGATCCAGACATGATGGGATTGTGCCATCTGTCCATTTGTTTATCCAGTCAGTCAGCTAATAAATAGGTAGCATGCACACCTACAAAGAACCAGAACTGAACTAGGACCAGAAGAACAAAGATACATAAAAGAGATTCTTCCTTTTAGATATTCATGATCTTCTCTATTTCTGCTTCTGATTCTTTTTCTTTCATCATCTGGATGTCATATGTTTTTCTTTCATTGTTAATCCTTATCCAGACTGATCATGAAGGTAAATATAAAGCATTTGCTTCCTTTTATCTGGTTTGATTCATGAATGATAGTTCTGTTTCCATGCCTTTATTTCATCAACATTAAGCTACTAAAGTCCAGAAACTTTCTTCATAAAATTATTTTTAACACATGAGGACTACACAAATGCATTCTCATTTGTTTCTCTCCCCTACTCCCCAAGTTAAATTCAGTCACAATTCTTTATTGCCTTATATATTTCTTTACCTTTGGGCATGTCTCACTGCCCTTTGTTCTTTACCCAATATTTTCCTGTTTTTTTTTCTTTACCTGATAATATTTTTCCCTATTTGAGAAACACAACAGTGCTAGAACTTTTCCAGTGTTTGCAGAAAGGTACTATGTGTCAAACATGCTAAGAGTATAAAAGATGAAGAATGTAAGAACACCACATGGGACCTGAGAAACAAGGTTCTATGGCAGACTCATTCCTTCCATCTCTTTTGATAATGTTCTAATCACTAACAATGTATGGAGTTTTAAGGTAATAGAAGAGGGTATCTGTGTGATTAGACTGTGTACAGTTTTTAATTTTTAAAAACTTTATATAAATATATCCCATTGAGATGGGCTTGTATTGTATTGTCTGAACTCATGATTTCAGTGGTTATACTGAATTGGGTAAATTTGTTAAATTCCTGGGGCTAAATTGTTGCTACCTTCTCTGTTATAACATCAATAATACTAATACGTGATGTAACAAACTACCAAGAACTTAGTGACTTTAGCAGGAGAAATTCATTCTCATATTTCTGGGGTTGAGGATGTGTCTCAGTGGTAGAATGCTTGCCTGGTGTGTATGAGGCACTGGGTTTAATTCTCAGCCCACATATAAATAAATAAATAAATAAATAAATAAATAAATAAATAAAAGTCCATCTGCAACTAAAAAAAATTAATTAAAAAAGTCTGAAACAGGTATTAAGGATCTAAAAATCAAGGTATTGGCAAGGCTGGTTCCTTCTATAGGCTCCAGGAAAGAATATGTTTCTTTGCATTTTCCAATTTCTGGAGAATCCTTATTCCATCTTCAAAGTGCCTCACTCCAACCTCTGCTTCTGCACTTAGTACATGAGTAAGAGACTTACTTGTGCGCCAGTAGGGTCAGCAACAGTAGCAGCTTCCTGACTTTGTAATCACAACAAATATGTCATGAGGTCAAACCATTAACTCATTGGCAACCATCTCAATTCCTCTCTTGATCTGCTTCCAATAAGTTTCCAAGAATCTAACTTCCTGTACTAAAATACTCTTTCTACTTAAAATATCTAGAATACCAGGAATAGCTACATATATTTTTTCCTTGCCAGTTTAGGTATACATCTTTATATATAACCAAATTCCTACTCTCCCTCTTCCTTTCTACTATTATTTTATATCATGGTGTGAAAATAGTAGTTATTTTTACCATCTAGTCCTTGCATTACAGGATAAGAATTTTCAATTGTGACTAATTTAAAGAGTAATTATAATAACCCAGATATGGATTCTATAACTGATAGAATTGGTTACGTCATATGGAGAAGATGAACATATTTTTCACTTGTGTAAGGTATCATTCCATTACATACTTGTGACCATGATATTGTTGCAATTTAAGTTCAGGTTGAAGATTGTGTATTTATGATGAGTAGCCAAAGGGGTGGACAGTGTTGATCAATCAGCCTTGGTATCCATTTCTACCTCTCTGTCTGCTCTATTTAGGTTCTGCCAAGAGTAGTTATTACAAAAAAGTGAATCCAAGCCCAAAAGTATCCAAGTGCCATGTGAGAAAAAAGCCATCTCTGTGATGTTATGCAGGCAGAGTACAAAGTCAGAGAGATGTATGTGAGTGCGTGTGGCTGTGGGCTTTAATTTTCCAGGGTTTACTCAGCAGCCTCATAAATAGCAGTGGCAACTATGGCTATGGACGGCACAACTTCTGGATCTCTGATTTATGATTAAGATGGGGTAACATTGAAATCACCAATCCAATGGCAACCCAATGATTTCCACTCCTTCACCCCTTTGAATTACTTCATCTCACCTAACTCTCTTTAATAAACTTCCTGCATTGAACTATAATACAAAAAGCTTGGTTAATTATGATACTTCTAGATGTACCATTATCCACATGCATACAAAAGATGCAGTTTACAAATATGTATATGGTCCAAGTTACATGATATATTGTTAAACAATAAAAGATGATTCATACACATAGTATTATACAGTGTTCTGTGCATGTGTATGACCATGTGGGTATAGAATATCTCTGCAGTGATACATAAGAAACCCATAACAGAGATTTCCCTAAAAAGAGTAACCAAGTAACTGAGAGATAAATGCAAAGGAGACTTTTCACGTTACACCTTTTGTACTTTTAATTTTTTTAATCCACTGAGTATATTTTGCCAACAAAAAATGTTTAAAGGAAATTAAAAAGAACTTGTATAGAATGAGAAAAACAAGCATAAGGACCATCAACATATAAATGAAGAGGAGTGTGCAAAAAAAATATCCTTAGGGTTTGGAAGAATGGGAAAGAAGTCAAAGGAGTAGAGTATCTCAGAAGGCAAGAGTCCTCAACTAGGTAAATGCCATGAGAGGGCCACAAAGAGCAAGATTGGAAATTAAGTTATTACCCAGTTTAGTACCAAGGTCATCAGTGGTTTGGAAGAAAAGACCTTAATGGAACAAACACTGAACCCCTCTGAAGAAAATAAAGGGGTTATTGGATTGAAAGAGGGGACACTATATACCTTTGTTAAAAGGTTGTACTGTTTGTTTAAATGCTCAGAGTCAGTTCATATTGACTTTAGAGATTTAACTTAACTGGCGGATTATCATAATAAGCTGTTTTAACAAACCAGCCTCTATATTACTGGTGAAATGAAATTAAATCACTAATTGAAATTTAGAACATACCTGCTCAAGTAACTTCCTAGGCAAGAGTTGAGTTACCCTTCAGGATCTAGCCTTGTACCTCCAAATTATAAACATAGTAAGAAAGGTGTATGAGGGGTAGGGTGGTGGCTCAGTGCTTGCCTTGCATGTGTGAGGCACTGGGTTCAATCCTCAGCACCACATATACATAAATAAAGGTATTGTGTCCAACTACAACTAAAAACAAAATTAAAAGAAAAAAGAAAGGAGCACAATTATAGCATACTTTAAAAGATTGATGAGAGATAGTGATCTGAAGAGCAACATGCATGGCTACCTTTAGCTAACACATGGAAAATGAGAGTCAAATGCTCTTAAGAATTATCATTAGTAGGACAAAGATGCCTCGGGTTTTATATTTAATTTCTATCATGAAACTAATGAGAAAGCCCACCATATTCATTTTTCTTCTATAATAATTTATTAAATAACTCTGAGTAATATATCACTCACATTTTTGTGCCCTAGAACTTATAAACCATGCTGATGTACATATAAATTGGTATAAATAACATATAATTTAAATCAGGATATAAGTTGAAGATATGCATATATGTATTTCATTCCATAAGCTTTATCCTCACTTATGAAAGAAATGAAAGAAATTAAAATTTACAATGTAAAGTTTTCCTTTTTCATATTCCTTTTTGGATGCCCTTTTGTTCCAAGTCTATAAGAGCCCCTTTGGCAAAATAACCAGTACTCATTTAAACATTACCCAAAAAATGTTTTTGAGTTAATAAAAGTGAATTAATATTTGGGTCTTGTTGAAGTGACACTGTTTACCCAGTGAGTAAGGAATGCCTGACTTGTCTCAAATACTATTTTACAACATAAGTTGATTATAATCCCCAAAATTGTTTTTTAAACATCTTTAGATGAAAATTTTTAAAGATTTCCAAAAAAGGCAAGTTTCCACAAATCTGTCTGTCTTTATAGGAAATCTACTAGCTTTCTGTTTATAAAATTAATCCAGTATTATTTGTATTTTTTTCCTTTGGGATATAAACAAAGGAAAATGGCAGGCAAGATTCAATATAGGACACTATAAAGTTATCACATTTAATATATCGATCTCAGTGAGAAGAGCCTAATTATGTTAAGTGCATTTATAAGAAAAGGGACTTGGATCAATCACAGTTCAGTATAAGGATTTAGGACACATGGTCAGCTGATGTGACATCCTTGAGCACATTTTTTCTCTTGTCAACTGTGGTTAAAAAGGCCATGTGGGGCATTAAGCAACTCCTGAAGCTCTGTCAGACATCTAAAGTTCAGCCAAAGCAGGCTTTGTTCACATATTCCATACTTTGCCCATTTAGCTCCATGACCAATGTCTCCTCTCCTTTGTTCATCATGGTATCTCCCCAAGAAACACTTCCATCACCAGTGAACATGAAGTTGTGCTCCTATGGGTACTCCATACACACTTTCTCAGTATATTTATTTTCTTCATTGTTTGTAAATTCATCTGTCTACCCAACTACTTTTGGCTCAGGCTGGGGGCAGGACTTTTGTGCTGACATCTCCTGAGTTTAGTGTCTTCTAAAGACTTTTTGGATGATGCAATGATCAAAGAAGACACACTGCATAATTCTCCTTCTTATCCTTGGTGTCTCTCAGTCCCTGTTTTTCTCTTCCTGTTGTACATGCATCTTTTAAAACATAGCCTTTAAACTACAGATTTATTGCCATGTAAACTTTCTCCTTGGTGTCAAAGGACTTCTGGGCAGAAAAGGAACAGGTCTCTTTAGGACTCTCAAATTCTATTGTGTCTGCTATAAACATAAGGGTTAATTTTAGTATTTTAGTCAGTTTTTTTGTCACTGTGACCAAAAGACCCGATGAGAACAATTTTAGAGGGGAAGTTCCAGAGGTGTCAGTCCATAGATGGCCAACTCCATTGTTCTGAGCCTGAGGTAAGGCAGAACCTCAGGGAAGAAGGAAATGTGGAGGAAAGCAGCTTAGGACATGACAGTCAGGAAGAAGAAAGAATTCTGCTCACCAGGGAGAAAAAGAAGGAGGGAAGAGAAGAGAGAAAGAAAGACAGAGAGGGTCAAGAAAGAAAGAGCCTGACATAAAATAGGCATACATAAGCACTAGGTATTACCGAAAACAAGACAGATGTGGGGGTGCACATCTGTAATCCCAGCAACTCAGGAGGCTGAGGCAGGAGGATCACAACCTAAAGCCAGCATCACCAACTTAGCAAGGCCCTAAGCATTTCAGTGAGAACTTAAAAAGGGCTGGGGAGGGGGGAGGTGGCTCAGTGGTTAAGTACCCTCAGGCTCAAGCCCTGGTATCAAACTGTGTGTGCATGTGTGTGTGTGTGTGTGTGTGTGTGTGTGTAATCTGCATAATGTACATGGCAAACACACTATGTATGTACATATGTATACACACACACACACACACACACACACACACACACACCACAAAGGCATATCCCAGTGACCCACTTTCTCCAACAATACCCCACCTTCTTATAATTACCGCTCAGTTAATTCATATTAGTGGATTAATCCACTGCTTAGGTTAAGACTCTCTTAACCAATCTTTTCACCTCTGAAAATTCTTGCACTGTGTCACACATGACCTTTTGGAGGATACCTTACATCTAAAACAAAACAGCATTAAAAAGGAAAAATTCTACATGCATCTCATTTGATAACCTTTTTCCATGAGTTTGCCTGCCCAGATATTGATGCAAAAAAGATAGTGCTAATTTGTACTTTTGGGGTTTATATTTGACAACCTTCAGAGGAATCTAAGGAACAGAATAAAGTAATGGAGGATGAGGATGATTGTGGCAACAAACAATTACATTGTTCTAAGTACTTTAAACTACATCATCATTTAATCTTCCCAACAACCCTGAGTTTGACATGAATATTTTACTCAATTGACAGATAAAGAAATTGATATGTATGTTTGTACATGTACATTGTAGAGCATGGAAGCAAATGACTTCAGTTGGAATACAGGCTCCACCACTGACTACCTTGGCTTGCTCAGTTGTAGTTATATAAACATGCTTTATAATGACTTGTTATAGGCATGTGTGCATTTGTATGAAGTTTTTATGTGTGGAATATATTATTTTTAAAAAATCTTGAATGAAAAAAGGGAGGAAAGAGAGGGAGGGACAAGAAGGGATAAAGGAAAGAACAAGGGAGAAAAGGAAGGAGGGAAGAGAAGAGAGAAAGATTTTTTGGGTTAGGGAGGCTCACCTTGTATACACTATGGTTTTGTGTGCTTTTAAAATTATGTTTTATTGGGACTGGTGCTGTAGTTCAGTGGTAGAGCACTTGCCTAGCATGTGTGAGGTACTGGGTTCAATCCTCAGCACCACACAAAAATAAATAAATAAAATAAATGTCTATCAACAACTAAAAGAAATTTTTTTAAATTATGTTTTGGGTTGGGGATATAGCTCAGTTGGTAGAGTGCTTGCCTTGCATGCACAAGGCCCTGGGTTCAATCCCCAGCACCACAAAAATTATGTTTTATTAAATATTATGGTTTCGATACAATGACTTTATGATATTTATTTGCTGTATTATATCCCATTTTATGAACATATGGCACATTTTATCCATTCTCCATTTACCATGTTTAGATAATTTTCACAAATTTCTGTAGTAACAAGCAAAACCCAAAGAACATTCTAATATTTGTCTCCTATTAAAGAAGTTTTCTAGATAGATACCTAAATACAGAATTGCTGAATACAAGAACATGTTCTTGCTTTATAATGCAAGAACAAGTGCATCTTCAACTACCATATTTAGCCAATTTGGTTTCCAAAGCAGTTTCCCACATTTGCACTCCCACTAAGCTACAGATATGAATTTGTACCTCTTGGTATATTTTTAAACTTTTTTAGGTGTATATGGACAAAATACCTTTATTTATTTATTTATTTCTATGTGGTGCTATGGATCAAACCCAGTGCCTCACGCATGCACTCTACCACTGAGCTATAACTGCAGCCCCCTCTTGGTATCTTAACCAGCACGTTGTATTATCTAGCCTTTCCATTTCTGTCAATTTGAGAACGAGGAGATTTTTATATACAAGCTTATACATATTTTCAAATGATTCCTTCACTATAGTTTCTCCCATGTAATTTTTCTACTTTTTGCCTTGCTTATTTTTCTTTTTGGTCATTAATGTTTTCCTTATTGATTTTGAGCATTCTCTAAAATTCTCCTTCTGTAACATCTTTTTCCCCCCACTCTAATGAACAAAATCTTTAAGTAAAAATTTAAATCAACATATAATATACAGACATAAAAGTACACAGCTCACAATACAAGCACAATTCAGCAATTTTTCATAAAAGTTACCAGTGGCCACATTATGAAACAGAACATTACTAGCTCCCAGAATATCTTCTCTCCCAAAGGTAAACTCTATTATAATCCCTAACACTATGCATCATTTTTTATTTTTTTAGTTTTACATACATGGAATAATCCACTATGTATTATTTAGTAAGTGGCTTCTTTTTTCAATTATATTTTTAAAACATTGTAGTTGTACATAGATAGCATAACTTTATTTATTTTTATGTGGTGCTAAGGATGGAACCCAGTGCCTCACACCTGCTAGGCAAGTGCTCTGCCACTGAGCTACAGCCACATCCCTTCCATTTATATTCTTGAGAGATTCGTCTGTACTATTATATTATATTTCATTGTATGAATATATTAAAATTTATCCAGCCTGCAGTTGATAGGGATTTGGATGGCTGACAATTTGGGGACTATTCCAAAGAAGATACTATGAATATTTTGGACATATTGTTTGGTGGATTATGTGTGCATTTCTTCAGAGCATATATAACTAGGAATATAACACCTGGGTCACAGTGCTGACATAATACTTTAAGTGTAAAACTTTCACATCTGACCTCATATTACATGTCCTAGTCAACCATGGATCCAAAATATTCAGAAAATAATTTTATCTGTACTGAACACTTACAGACTTTTTCTTGTCATTATTCCTTAATATAACAACCATTTGCATAGCATTTAAATTGTATTACAAATATTTGGAGAGGTATTAAAGCATACAAGAAGTTGTTTATATGCTATTACAAATACTACACCAAAAAATGGGAATAGGAAAGAGAGTAAAATGAATAGGACATAACTTTCCTATGTTCATATATGAATACATGGCCAATGAAACTCCACATCATGTACAACGACAAGAGTGGGATCCTAATTAGAATAAGTTATATACTCCGTGTATGTATAATATGTCAAGGTATACTCTAATGTCATATATATCTAAAAAGAATAAAATGATTTTTCTAGGGATTACTGCAGGAGTAGAGAGAAGGGGGTTGTCAAAAATGACTCCAAACTTTCCAAGCTACTTAGGAAGTAGAACTGATTGAATGTTGGGGGTGAGGAAGAAAAGTGACTGGGTGGTAACCAGATATCAGGCCTACACAATAGGGTGAATGATGATACAGCCACTGAGATTGGCTGAGACACAGTAAGAGGTTTAGGAAAAAATAAAATGAGTCCCATTGGACTTGTTGCGTTTAGATACTCCAGGCATTCCATGTGTACAAGGCATTCAAACAGTTTAGAGACAGGAGTCTGACACTTGGTAAAAATCTGGAGCTCAGACAAAGGCATGAGGAATCAACATTTTGTGTCCCTGTCCAAGAAGTGGTCTTTTACAATCCTTTCTAGCCTGCTACTATGACACACTGAATATTTATCAAACGGTACGCACATGCCAGGCTCAGGTGTATCAATTTCAGGAAACTATCTGCAAACTCTGGATGGGATTAGAATACTCACCATAACACACACACACACACACACACATATGTAACATAATAATGTATACATAATACATATATACAAATTATTAAAATTTTATTAGATGACAATAAAATAAAAAGTTTGGTACAAATGATGAGAAAAAAACTTATTTCAAACCTTGTTTAAAATATGTCAAAAATAATTTGGCTATCGTTACATACAAAAAAAATGTGGTTATATCAGCAAGTACTCAGTAGGTTAATTATAATAATTATTATTTTTATTTGCAAATAGGTTGATCATATTAATTATTTGTACACTTGGCTGTAAGTGACATCTGAAACATTGGCTGCTTCCTTTCCACCTGGTCAAAGTAGCAAGGACAGGGAATGATTCTGATTAGTCCTAACTCCACCATGGTGTTTGGGATTTTGCCCAACCACCTTGGTAAGGAGGTGAGACTTCACCTTAACCAATTTCTGATCCCTGAGCCCAAACTGTGGCTAGAAGGAAAGATCTGCTATCATAATAGAGAAGATGGCAAATCTTACCAAATAGACCAAATATAATCACTACCACACAATCTACACAGCAATAATAACCAGAATCCAATACTTTAGGTGGCATTAAAAAAAAAAAGATCTGAAAATACTTTAGAATCACTGTGCCCAGGTGCAGTCACACATGCCTGTAATCCCAGTGGTTCAGGAGGCTGAAGCAGGAGGACTTGAGTTGGAGGCCAGCCTCAGCAATTCAGTGAGGCCCTAAGTAACTTAGCAAAACAGTGTTTCAAAAAAAGGCCAGGGTGTAGTTCAGTGGAAAAGTGTCAATCCCCAGTACAAAAAGAAAGAAAGAAAAAGTCACACTGCAAATGGCAATTGTCATTGAGGAGTACTATGTATGTAGACAGAACAAGATTGTCATTAAACAACCCTGGAAATTTGAAGGTTTTGAAAATATATTTGTAATAAATTATTAATCTCTGAAAATCATTTTTAGTTATTTCCATTTAGTGTAGGTTTCACTACATACAATCCAAATCTACTGAAGTGTAAGCTATGTCAATTTTTAACATGAAGATTGAGCATATATTAATACATAAATACATACATATTGATATATACATATATTGATACATAAATGCATAGATATTAATATATACATAGATAGGTAAACATATATTTATACATACAAACATATGTTTATAGATCTATGGATGTATCAATATATCCATTATCCCTGGGAGAAATGAAAGCCAATAATAAATATTCCAATGTAACTTTGCTTTACTACTCCTTCAAAAACTTTTTATAAAGTAAATTACATGGAACAAAAAGTCATTTTCAAATATGATAAAACAAAAAAACACTATTTTCAAGATTCTCTGACTGGAATATAATATTTTAAATAATTGAGAAACTCACAATTTTCAGAATATGGCTAATAGCACAATTTAGAGTTTATGGGTATTTTGTTCATCAGCTAAGGTTCACCCCTAATTCGTATTATACAATGCATGTTAGTTTCATTATTTATAATGCAAAGTCATTTTAGGCTGAATTATGCAGTGTAGCGGTTCTGTTCACCTCACCAAGTCATTTTTATGAAACTAGTCAAGGACACAACTACTCCATTCAGGAACGTCATCTGAATCTCAATAAAGCAAATTTTCAATTCAGAAATTTTCAATTTAAATACATTCAATGTTCCTTTAAAACTTGTACAGCAGAATAAAATAGACATTATTATTGCTGTATGTATATAGGTGACTGTATGACCAATGTGATTCTGCAACCTGTACAATCAGAAAAATGAGAAATTATACCCCATTTGATTCAAATGTATGAATTGTCAAGATCATTGTACTGTCATGTGTAACTAATAAAAAAATTTTTAAAAAGATACATAGTACAAATACATAAATAAATAAAAGAAATATTTTATTCTGAAGTCATCTATAAAATACAACAATTAAGTTAAAGAAAAAAAAACTCGTACACCAAATGGCTTTAATACTTCAGAGGTGTTGGTATTTGGAAACTCTTTATTAGTCAAATTGTTTAAAAAGCCTAACTTGATATTTTGGATTTTTAGCAAATTATTTTCTCTAAATTTCCTTAAAATTCTAACTGTAAGGATATTTTTGTAATATGGCTTTTGAAGCTAATAGACTCCCAATATCATGAAGACAAATGATTGTATGACTGCAAGCTTGGTGTCCTTGTTTATGCAAATAATGTTCCTGGTGTAGTGCTAATTTGATATGTCACAGGTGCAGAGAGCACAGATTACACAGCAGTACAAATACACTGCTATTTGAAACCTTTAGCGTTTATAAGCCTCTTTCAAAGCAGTAAAACTCGTTGGGATGTTAACAAGTAAACTGAGAAAGCAGGGCATGGGAATTATAATGAACTCTGAAAACATTTTGCTGCTGATGTATATTCATGGGCCACCTTGGATAAATCCCTTAACATCTCTGAGCCTTACTTTTCTTGTTTTTAACTGGAGATAAGAACAGTTTATAGGGCTAAATAATATGAACAAAGGAAAACCTGGCATGTAGCCACTTGATAAATAGCTGCTATTGTTTCTTGGTTCTATTACTGGAAGTAAGTTGCAGATTTGAACATTTAATCTTGAATAAGAAGGCTGAACACCAAAAGTCTTTTTTTTTTATTCATCAGCAGGGACAAATCTATATCCCAAATGGCTTTATTCAAACTTGTCAATAATATAAATTATCATCCTCACCATCTTCAAAAGCACCAACTGATCCTAATTAAGTATACTATTGCAAGAAAATATTAAATGACCACATCCCACAGCCCTGAATTCATCAGGACCCAATTATATCCTGAGTGTTAACTTTAAGGCTCTTGATCATACAATAGAAAAGCCTGACAAGTACCTGCTGTGGTCTACCCCTCAAACAGAACTCTAGGCTGAAACTATAAGTTTCAGTTATTTGTTATACGGATACCAGAATCTCATCCTAATATATCAATCTGGGGGTCTAAATGGCAGTTTAACAAAGTTCCTTAATTGGCTCAAGTTGTGTTTGTAGTGTGCTGTTGTTGTTACCATACTGTTAGCAGTTTTTCCATGTCAAAACCTATCTTTCTACAATATAATTTAAAATCACTTCATAATATAGGTGTACTATTATAATTTGTTTCTGACTTGTTATTGGATTTTAGTCCAAGACAGACATGTCATATGTTAAAGCTCTTGCTGTTTATAAAGTAAGTGATTTGAGTCTTGAGTCACACACAGCTGCTGTGTGGTTTTGTAGAGATGAGTGATTAAGTACATCATCAACAGCCTAAACTCACACCCCAACTTGGGACAAGATGTTTACAGGTCCCAGTTTCCATATCTGTTAAATGAGGATGATCCTAATATCACCTCATAAAAGTTATGAGGATAATCCAATCTGCATAAAATGCTTAGCACAGTGATTATTATATAGTAAACACTTGACAAACCTTGAACACTGAGGCAAAAAAAAAAAAAAATCCCCAGATATCCAGGAACTGGCTATACATTCACAGCTAGACCTGGCTGTTTTCCTGCTGACCATAAACAATGTCACAGAATATCAGATAAAACCACTTAGTGACAGTGATGGGTCAAAACAAAAACAAGACCACTCTATAATCATGTCCAAACACAAAACAAAGCACAACTACATTCCAAATCACACACTTGGAAACAGTCTGTTTTTCAACCTAATAGGAGTAGCAGCTGCTTTTTTTTTTTTTTTTATCAACTACAGTTTCAGCTTCAATCTCATGTTTTCTCCTCCTAGAAAAGATAAATACCCAAGCATAAATCACATTCTCTCCTGGACAGACTCCTACCCAGAGCAAAGTCCTGCTTTCTTAACCCTTCCCCAAATCACGTAACACGAGTCCAAATCCTCCAATGAGCCTATTCTTAAACCTTCCTGAGATGCCCACAACTCCTGTGGTGCACCTTCTTTCTGGCTGAAATGAGCAGTAAACCCAACTTGTTTATTTTCAACAAGTGTGTTCCTGATCATCTTGGGCTGGAGGGCACTGATGGTATTAGTCTGAAGGCCTTTCTTCATCGTAGAACTACAATTTAGGGAGCTTGGGTCTCTTTGTAACTATGTCCTTACATCATTTGAAGAACATTGGTTGGGAGCCAGGTATAGTGACACACACCTCTAGTCTAGACTTGGGAGACTTGAGACAGGAGGATCTCAAGTTTGAGGAGAGACTCAGCAATTTAGTGAGGCCCTAGGCAACTTATCAAGACCCTGTCTCAAAATAAATAAATAAATAAAGGCAGGTATGTAGCTCAGTGGTACAGCCTCTCTGGTTTCAATCCCAATACAAAACAAAACAAAACAAAACCACCACGGATGTGAGCCAAGAAGCAATGGAAGTCATTCCCATTTTTGATTTAAGAAACACCAAGTATCAAAAGCATTGCAACTTCTGTAAAAAGATCAGTACAACTTAGTATCCGAATATTCATTAACCACAAACACATTCTTAAAATGGTTGTATGCATAATACCTCAGACAAAAAATGTATGCAATCATAAAGTTATCTGGTTGAAAGGTAATAGACTACTCTTATTTCATAAATGTGCTGGCCCAGAAATCAAAGTTTGGGTCAAAAATAAAATCGACATTCAGATTAAAACTATATAATAAATGGTGATTGGGTTTGCACTTCATTTCTGAAGCTTATTTACTCCTGAATATTTGTGAAATTCTATTTCAAATACTCCATTATGTCTACACATCCACAGAAATTCTTGCTGTTGAAGGTCCAGCTCACAAATATCACCAAAGTTAGCAGTATAGTTCACACTAGATGCCAATAACTTAGCTCTTGAAAACTGCAGAAGAGGTATAATCGAGATGTTTTTGGGATGCACAGGTATTTTAGGCTACATAGCAAGAAGCCTGGAGTTAGGCAGCAGGTTTATTTAGTTAACACAGTCAAGGGACTCAAGGAGGCATTAATGACCAGGTCAGCAAGCCCTACCTTTGGTCTTTCATCCTCAAAGCCTCAGTGATGAGGGCCAGCTCCATGGTGCCAAGATGGCTGCAGCACTTACATTCCCCTACATACACTGATGCCCAGCAAGTAAGAGAAGACATTATGCCACATCTATTTCTTTTGGGAGTTGAAGGGACAAAATCTTTTCCATAAACACCCTCCCCCACCTGTTTTCACCATGAAAACTTCTCATTGGCCAGAAGTGTGTCACATGGTCACACCTAAACCAATCTCTGCAAGAGAAAAGGGATTGCTGTGATTGGTTTAGACCTCTGTGTCTCTGCATACTTATGGACTTCACCTTAGAGCTTTGGAAACAAAATTTCCAAGCCTGGTCAGTGTTGTTAAAAGTTCCCCAACTGTTACAATGTATCCCCTGGGGAGTCCTACTGTATTTACCTAATCAAGTTTTACCCAGGCCGGCACCCTGATGGGCCATCTCTTCAGATGCAGGAAAGACAAACATCTGAACTATACTGGAGCTCTGCTGCTGGGCGTGGCAGCACATGCCCAGCTACCTAGTAGGCTGAGGCAGGAGGATCATCTGAATTTAGGAGTTCCAGGACAGCCCTGGGCAACACAGACACCCTGTCAAAAATAAAATAAAATAAAATAAAAATAACAAAGATAAAAACTGATGGACAGGGATGGGTCAGGGATACAAATGATTACATTGCCAGCTGGATGCAAACTGCTATAGCTAAGAGAAAGGATCACCCTAGGTCAGTCACCCACTAGGTGACATATAATGAGAAGTGAAAAGACTTGCTTTAAGAGATTTAATGGCTATCTTAATTCCCTGATCCCTGATGAAAACTGAAAAGTGAGGAAAACACCTTATAAATTTCAGTTCATGAGTAACTTCCTCTCTGAAGGAGAGAAAGTTTTTCTAACATTGTGCCTCTTCCTAGGAAGAAGTAATGGCACGTGTCTCTTCTAATTCACAACAGCTTTATCCCAGTACCCATAAAGCTGCAATTTGCTTGTCTGCTGCTCTGCCATCCTCCAATATACCATCATGGCGGTCAAGGATAATATATGTATTCTAATTTGTGTGTCTAGGACACTCAATATTTATTGCATGAATGAATGGAGGACCAGAAAAAACCAGATGAGAAACACACCTAATGTCAATAGTAAATATTCACCCAGCACTTACATGCCAGTCACTATAGGAAACCATGTACACCAATAGTTAAACAACCCTACCAGGTAAGAGCCATTATATTAATTGAAAACATAACAAAAGAGCATCACAGATTAATCACTTGTACAAGGTGACAAGCTAGGACACTATTCTCTGTGAGAATAGATAAGGGAGTCACCACATACTTTACCTTTAGGCCCCAGAAGGCAAAGACTGCTCCACCAGTGCTAAAGATAGGGACCTCTCTAGTGGAGCCTAACCCTGAGGAGGACTGCAGGGGGTGCTGCCATTGGCTAATGTTTAGCTTTTAGATCCCTGGAGGCTTTTCATTTCTTGGACTTTGGAGGAGGGTGGGGCAGAGAAAGAGGCCATGCTCAATGACATAAGTGTGGAAATGGAAAACACCCCAAAGGCTTGAGCCTAGAGTAGAACTCTTTAAGGACAAGAAAAAAATCGCAACATTAATACTTCAGTCAAGATTTATACGTGACATGCAATTACCTATGTGTCAAATCTCCTCCTGCCATTTGGAAGGAACACAACCTTCTACTTTCCTCATCTAATAAAGTACAATCTAGAGAGGAATCTTGGTTCCAGTTCTGGCTTCTGTGCTATATGACCTTAGTACAGGTCATTATTTGGCCATCTTCCCCCCCACCGGTCATTCCTCTCAGAGGAGGGAATAAAGATCCCAGCCTTTATTCTGGCTAGTGGAACCATCACTCACTCAGCTCCTTATACCAGGAAGCCACTGAGTTTTATGGATTCTATTTCATAAATCTGCAATCTGTTCATTAACTAAATATTTATTTGTGCTAGGAGTATACAGTGATGAACTGGATGAGATACATCCCACCCCCAGCTTCAAGGAGCTTACCATCTTAATGAGGGGTTCTTGCAAATGAACAACCCATTCTACAGCAGAGCAGTAAATGCAAGAAAAGGGTAAGTACAGTGCTGGGAGGGCACACTGGAGGGATACGATTCCTTCTGGGAAGCCTGAGGGATTTTCTCTTGGCAATGCCCAAGCTAAAATATAAAGAATATGTGCCCAGAACCTGGTGAGGGAATAGTGGGGAAAGGGAGGCAAGCACAATTTTCTTAAGATATGAACAGAGTAGTATGGGAAAGAAAAGTGGCAGTTCACAAGGACTGCAGAGATTAGCCTACATGCTGGTCTCCAGCCCCGTCTTAATCCAACGACACTGCCCAGTGTCTTTCCAGTACTGAAAATGAAACAGTCCAGCATCATCCTTTCTTTCTCTGGAAGTCTTTCCTTCATCTTGTATTTACTTAGCACTTCATCTGTGCAGGTACCGCGTTAACAGCGGTCTCAATAGTGCTTCCAGTCTGAAGGGAGTTTTTCATCTGCTGAAGGAAGACCTTGAGGGAGCAATTCCGGAGTGCTGGAAGCTGACACATAAGATGTTAACAACCCTTTAAGGACCCATCTGCCTCGCCGTCCACTGCTCGCTCCGTCACTTGGGGGCTCCGTGCCTGCCACCTGCTTGTCCTCTCGGAAGGATGACCAAGTGTTCTGTTCACTGCCCGGAATGTCCTCCTCCCCTCGCCCAAGGCCACAGCCTGTCTCCAGCCAACTCCAGCACAGCGTCCTTCTCGCGTGGCCACACTCATCAGCGCGCAGCTCTGCCAAGGGGGCTGACGCGCGCGCGCGCGGCTGGGCAGCTCCTGGGGGCAGACGCCATCCAGCCTCCCCGCAGCCTGGTGCCCACCCCAGACCGGCTCTCTCCCTAAGCGCCCCCCACGCCCCAGCAGGACAGCTCGCGTCCGGGGTGACGACCCCGCGTGCACGTGGGCGCAGCCTGGAGGCCGCAGGGACCCTTTCTCATGGGGTCGAGAGGGGCCGTTCTGCCGGAAGATCTCGGCCAGGGGGTCGCGCTCGCCGCCTGCACCCCTCGGGGAGCCCCAGCAGGGACAGGCGGGGGCGCGCCCGGGGGGAAACGCGCGTGCCCGGCGTCTCCCAGGTCCCCGCAGTGGCGCGGGGTGGCCGGAGGAGGGGCCGAGGGCGGGGCGGCCGCAGCCTCCGCCATTCCCGGCCCCCCCCGGCCGCGGAGCGCCGCCTCCCCGCCCGCCCTTCCCCACCGCGCGCGCTCCGCCCGCCCCGGAGCCTCGCCCTCCGCCACGATGAGCAAATGAGCGCAAGCGAGGGCATGAAATTTAAATTCCACTCTGGGGAGAAAGTGCTGTGCTTCGAGCCTGACCCCACCAAGGCGCGAGTGCTGTACGATGCCAAGGTGCCGCCGCGGAGGGCCAGGGAGGAGGAGCGGGTCGGGGACCCTGGCGATGGGAGGCAGGGGCAGGGGCGGGGGCGGTCAGCGGCGCGGAGCCAGGGGAGCGGCGGGTCTCCCCGGCCTGCGCGGAGAGGCGTGGGCAGCAGGGGGCGCTCGTGGGGTGACGCGCGCTGTAGTCCGGGCGGGGGGCCCAAGATGCTTCCGCTTCCGCTTCCTGCAGCGCTGTACCCTGCTCGCATGGTCGCGAGGCCCGGGTGGCAGTTTGAGCCTACGGTGCCCACTTGGGCCGCATGTATAGATGTGCTGTCGCCTAGTCTCTGCTCTTGCGATAAGTTTCTTCTCATCCTTTGCGGTCCAGCACCGCCTGGGTTCCTTGGGACCACCCTAGCCGCCTGACCCAGGTCTTATTCCTTAGGTCCAAAGCGCTGGCTGCCAACTCTTAACCTCGTTGCCCTGGGTCCTCTAGTCAGGTTTAGGGTCTATCCCTCCCATAGGCCGTGACCCCATTCTGAGGGCATGATTGATCCCAGTGTCTTGAACCCTCAGGCCCCTACAGCATTGACATTCTCAATCCCTGAGGGATTTGCGTGGGTGTCAACATGTACGGGCAGAATTGCATCTTGAATCCATCCCCCTAAATCTTTGGGGTCCTGGCCACATCTTTTAGTTTCTCTGGTTTGGGCGGTGGGCTGGAGTAGGCACTGAAGTCCTGTATCCCTAACGAAAGTGTATTTGGGGGCTAGGGCTGTCCCAGATCCTTTGAGCCACTAAAACGAAACCTTTGGTGCAGAGACAGGGGAGGCCCGGGTGCAGCCTGAGGTGCAGCCTGGGGTGCGACTTTTAGCAAGGCTTAGGCGGTGCCCTCAGGACATTTCAAGGTCTTTATCTGTTTTGGGTTTGTAAGTCCCTTTACTAAGCCTCCTCCCACCCCGCCCAAGAGTCTCAAAGGGGGACACGCCCCCTTGATGCCCCAGGTGTTCCTTCCTGGGATGTAACTGGGAGGGGTGTCGAAGTCTGACAGCCCATCAGGGAATTGGATGCAGCAGAGCCGGGGAGACTACAACTCCCAGAGGTCTCAGGGCTGCAATTCTCTTCTGTGGTCTGGACTCTCATTAGTGACAAATCAGCCGGCCAATGGCTTCAGAAACTTCACCCTGTCTCAAACTCGGAGACCAATCACAGAGTGCTTGGACGGATGTTTCCTATTTTGAGGCATCCACTCAGGAAAAAAAATGGTATTGAAAGGAAAAATGTTTCAACCCAGCTCTCGGTCTAAAAAAGGAGAGAATGCTTTCTTTTCTCTTAAAAAGGGACTATGATCTAGTTTTCCTGATCTAACTAATAATTCTCTGTGTGTTTTGCCGTTCGTGGGCAATATTTCCTGGTTTCAGATTGTCGATGTTATTGTTGGGAAAGACGAAAAAGGCAGAAAGATCCCAGAATATCTGATTCATTTTAATGGTTGGAATAGAAGGTGAGTGCTTGTTAAACCAGACTGAATATCGATTGTTTATACAGCATAAGAACATCGCAAACTTCTTTAAGTTTTAGAAACACTTGTAGAAAAGTTTCATTTCCTGTTTCTGCTTTGTTCTCAAAGCTTGCCTGTTCTGAGGAATGATTACTTTTAAGTTGAATACATTTTAATTCTCTCTGAGTGATTCTGGAAACCCCAGTTATTTCTGGATTTGAATGCTACTTTTTTCAGTTAATTTGCATTCTTTTGTGATTTTCAAGTTTCTATACAGTTTTCTAAAATGTCAATAATTCTGGGGCACTTCTGTTCCTTTATGGGGTTTTTTTTTAGTGTTTCTTTTAAATCAAAATAAAATACTGAATTTTCTAACCTCTTTTTTTTTCTGTTGTTCAATTAGCTGGGATAGATGGGCAGCCGAAGATCATGTGCTTCGTGATACAGATGAAAATCGTAGATTACAGCGTAAATTGGCAAGAAAAGCTGTAGCTCGCCTGTAAGAATACAAAAATCGTGACATAAATGTTTTTCAATGCATGTTTCCTTAAGTTTTGAATTTTAAGTTTTAAAAGTAATAAAAATGTTTATTAAGTAATTTTACATATTTTAATTATAAGTGTTTCTGAAGTGATCACCATTTATATTCTAAAATTCAGTTTTTGAGATATTTAAGAATAATCAATGTTAAAATTTATTTCAATTATGTTCACTTTTTTTTTTTTTTTTTTCAGGAGAAGCACAGGAAGAAAGAAGAAGCGCTGTAGGTTGCCCGGTGTTGACTCTGTCTTAAAAAGTCTCCCTGTTGAAGAAAAAGATGAAAATGGTGAAAATTGTGAGTGACTTGACTCCTTTTTTTTTTTTTTTTTTTTTTTGGTAAAAAGAACTTTTACCTAGTCTTTTTTATACTTCAGGACTAACTGAGGGGAAGATTCATTGAAATTATAGACAGGAAAATTTTGGAAACATTATTTTTAGGTGGTCTCCAACTTAGAATTTTTTTATTTTATGCTGGTATGAAAGCACACCCATGTAAATATTCTGCTTTTCAATTTCAGAACCATGTTTTAAAAATTACATGATATACTTAATGCATTTATTAAAATAAGCTTTGTGTTAAATGAGTTTGCCCAATTTAAGCTAAGGTAACTAACTATTCAGAGTGCATTTAAAGTAGTCTGCTGTGATATTTGGTAGTTTTGGTGTATTCAATGCATTTGTAATTTAGGACGTTTTCAACTTTTGAAAAGTTGAGGAGCGTCTCTATGATATGTACCTCTTTTTTTGTTGACAATGAAAGTGGCATCAACATGATAAGTCAACAAATCACTGAGACTTATCAGAGTCATACTCTTGACGACTGCCTTTTTGACCAGTGAACCCCACACAGCTCCTTTCCCATGGTTCATTCTCTTCTCAGTACCTCCAGCATTTATGAATCCAACAAAGAACCATTGAATCCTAGCTGACAAAGCAATTTCAGGTCATTAGCTTGTGTGATTTTTGCATCTGTTGAAGTTGATGTTATATTTATCAAAATAAATTTCTCTTCAGAAAGACACAGTATTTGTGTTCAGTATTTAAAATATATGCAGGACTGCAAATCATCATTCTTGGTAGGATGCACACTATACCTATAGATTTGTAAGCATAACAGTAGGAAAAATATATAATAAAAGTTTGTCTGATTTTTTTTTCACTTAGCCATAAGCAGTTCCTCTGATGACAGTGGTGAAGAAAAGGATGAAGAAATAAGTGAAGGAAGTGATAGTGAAGAAAAGACTGAAGTGGTAAAAAAGTTCTTGTCATAAAAACTTTGGCTTTAGTATATATTTTAGTGGTAAAATTTCATAGTAAAATTCTGTACTTATGAATGATTTTTTAAAGATATTTTAAACCAAAATAATAAAATTTGCTTGACATTTTAAGACAAGTGATCCTCATTTACAGTCACTATGTGAGCCTCTCAGTGACTCTTTATACCTATGGAGTGTTTCTATAAATTATCTCTTTTTCCCCAATAAAATTGTGAGCTGCATTTTGTAATGATGAATTTTTTAATGGAGCACAACAGAGTTTGGGCTCTTCTGCCTGCTTGCAAAGTTACCATAATCCCAGTGGTAAACTTAAAAGGAAGAAGAAACAAAATAAGCATTTGCAACATAGTTAACATCCTAGAACAAGTTAACTTGTGGCCTTTAGCATACTTAGAACTGGAACAAAATGTGAATGTTGAGGATACACTGGTACTTTTTTATAGCAATCTCTCATCTACTATCCTATTTTTGGTACGTACTCTGCTCCTATTTTAATTAATTAAAAATGGAATTGTGATGTTTCAGAAAGAAGAACTAGAGCTGCAAACAAAAAAAGAAATGGAAGAAAGGACAATAACTATAGACATCCCCGAAGTTCTGAAGAAGCAGCTTGAAGATGATTGTTACTATATTAACAGGAGGAAACGGGTAAGTGGGGAGGATATGTAAAACACAGAGTTGTGCTTTCATTTAACTGTATTTTGCAATCACAGTCTCCACCAATTGAGAAGCTTGGAGGAATGAACTTTTACATTTTTGGTTTTATACTGAGTTAGGTTTTAAAGGTTGTGTACTCTTAGAGGCTCCCAGAATTGTTCTAATTTGACACTAAGATTGAGAATCACTGCTTACATCTACTCCAAAAAGCAACAGTGTAATCAACATGAGGACATGATATATAAAAGATCACAGAACTTCAGTATATATTTATTTTAAAAGTTTTATCTAAGCAGAATTGACTTCACTTGATTGATTGATTCATTCATTGATTGTGGTGCTGGGGATTGAACCCATAGCCTTCTGCATGTAAGGGAAGCACTCTACCAGCCAAGCTATAGCTCCAGCCCAACATTCCTTTATTTTTGAGTTAAAAAGTGAAAGAGGTACAACCACCCTTTCTTGGAATATATTGTTTATTATTATCATATACATACATCAGATGTTTTTAATTTTGTTAACAGTTAGTGAAACTTCCATGCCAGACCAACATCATAACTATTTTGGAATCCTATGTGAAGCATTTTGCTATTAATGCAGCCTTTTCTGCCAATGAGAGGCCTCGTCACCATCATGCTATGGTACACGCCAATATGAATGTGCATTATGTCCCAGCAGAAAAAAAGTGAGTACTGGCATGTTTGGCATCTCATAATTCTCATTGTGTGTTAGAAAAGCTGTTCCCATTTAGACCAGGGAATTCCTTTCTCTGTTCAGTAATTTTGAATGTATTTAATATATAATTTAATGATTTAATACTAACTCTTTGAATAACCATAACCAAATATTGTTACTTTTTTGAATTCTTTTAGAACTCTCTTTGCACATCTGGCCTAGATGCATTGAGAGTGCACCACCTTGTCACTAAGACTGGTATTTTAAGTGGTATCATGCAGGCAATAACTCAACTTTTTTTCCTTGAGAAACACCAGAATGGGCAATGTGAGTTTGATCAAAGCTTGTTTCTAAACAGGTCTTTATTCTAGTCAAAGTAGCCATCCTCATATCCCACCCTGCCCACCCAACATGACTGGAGCAGAGTCGGAGAGGTAGAGTGTCAGAGTTGAAGCAGGGGTTAGGAGTCTGGTGGGTTCTGTCCAGTTGACAACTCTTAGTAGCACAGGATTCTACTGGATCTCCACAAGTAACATTGGACTTATTTATATTAAATAGGTATGTTGAAGTTGCTGACGTACTTTCTGCACTTTATAGTATGAATCTATGTCCCTATTTTAACATTAATTATTAACATCCATAGATTCATTTCCTTCTTTATAGGTATAGGTGTAATATATAATGTTTAAGTTTAAACCTCTTCTATATTAAGAGTGTACAACTTTGTTGTGAAAATAGTATCTGTTTCATTATCACATCTCTTATCTTTTCTTTTTCTCCTCCCAGTGTGGACCTTTGTAAAGAGATGGTGGATGGATTAAGAATAACCTTTGATTATACTCTCCCACTGGTTTTGCTCTACCCATATGAACAAGCTCAGTATAAAAAGGTGACTTCGTCTAAATTTTTTCTTCCAATTAAGGAAAGTGCCACAAACACTAATAGGTAAGTTAGATAACTTGCACTTTCACCCTCAGATGTGAGCATTAACATATTAAAATCCTTTTTGGAAGAGTCCAGTCTGATACTGTGAGGGCCAGTGTGTTTGGAGGAAGGGAACAATTGAAAAGTTCCCATACTGGTAATTTCTTTTTTCCTAGGTAAGCTAAAGTTGTTCTTTACTTTCTCATGGCTCCAGAAGATTTTTCCCCAAGTGAAGATTCCAGTGTAGAGAATTTAGGTGGGATTATGAGCAGCTGGCCCACCTTTCAGAAGACAGTGGGGGCTAGAGTGAAGAGAGCACAGGCCAAGAAGGGTGGAAAGGGTAGGCTTGACCTGAGCTCCCTCACTTGCTGTATGTCACTTGGGAATGTTCCTTCTGAGCCTGTCGTGTTTGTCTCTGTAAATGGAATGGACATCTGTCTCTCTGGTGGTATTAAATAAGCAAATTTCAGCCCTTAGTAAAAGTTAGTTTCCTTTGTGGTCTGCTATGTAACCATTTTTTTTTCCCTCAATAAACAAGCATGCTTCATTCTCTGTTCTTTGGAGGGGGTACTCCCCAATTTAAAGTCTTAATCTGTGTAATGCTAGGCTACTCTCTCTCACTCCTTCCTTCTTGAGAGGGTGACCTGCTCTCAAGACTTTCATTTATCCATCTCTCTTAACCCCTTACCTCCTGCTTTAATCTACTAGTACCCAACTAATCACTTCCTGCAAGGGCATTAATAATTTCCCACTTGCCACAGGCTGGATTTTGCATCAACCACTTTTTCCCACCCTTTCTTTGTCCCTTGGTCTCCATGGTTCCTGCCTTTCCCAATTCTCTCTGCCTCTCTACCATCCCTTTTGGTGGCTTCTCTCTTCTCTCCTTTCCCCCCATGTCGGTTTCACCATAGCTGAGAGGTCTTTGAGACTCACTGGGCACCTGTATTGATGTTCCCATGTTTACTCCACACTTGGAGATTTGTAGTGTCCAGGGTGTACTCTCTCTAATGCTCATGACTTTTTCAAATCCTGCTGTTAGTTACATTTTGATGAGGTGATACCATAAATATTCTTGCCTAGACCAGGGTTTCTCAGTCTCAGCCCCACTGATGTTTTGAACAGAATCTTTGAGGTGGGGGCTGTCCTGTGCAGTGTAAGATCTTTAGCAGCATCCCTGGTCTCCCCTCACTAGACAGCAGTAGCTCACCTTCTCTCAGTTGTGTTAACCAAAGCTGTCTCCATATATTGCCAGCTGTCCCTTATTAGGGCAAAATTGTTCCCATAATAGAGCCACCAGTCTCAGAAAATATTAAAAGGAGCATCACAATCTTTATAATGTCAGCATGCCTTGAAAAGTTATGGAGAGGATTCAAATGACTTCATCTGTTGAATAACTCTTTGAGAAAGTGTGTATTTTGTCGTACTTGGAGGCATAGATATAGAGCCCTACTGGTTTCGGGAGTGGGCTTCCTGTTCTGGCTTTAGGAGGTCCTTTAAGAAACTGTGGGGTTCTGCAGAGTGACAGCATGTGACATGGTAGCTATGTGTGACATTCTCTCTTTATTGCCTAGGAGCCAGGAAGAGCTCTCTCCAAGCCCACCTTTGTTGAATCCATCTACACCACAGTCCACAGAGAGTCAGCCTGCCACTGGTGAACCAGCTACCCCCAAGAGGCGCAAAGCTGAGCCAGAAGCACTGCAGTCTCTGAGGCGGTCCACACGCCATAGCACCAACTGTGACAGGCTATCTGAGAGTAGCGCTTCACCTCAGCCCAAGCGAAGGCAGCAGGACACATCCTCCAGCATGCCCAAATTATTCCTGCACCTGGAAAAGAGTAAGTTCCATCCTGGGAGCTCCAGGCTGGGGAGAGCTGCCACTTCCTTTGTGCTCAGTCTGGGCCAGGCCACACACTTAAGTTCCCGTGTGTATGGACAGTTTATGTGTTTCCCAGACTATGGTCTGAATTCTGTTAGGCCACCTACTTTCCAGAAGGGGAACCCAAGCCATAAAAAGACAAAGTACATGTGGCATAGGTGGCATAGGCAACTTTGTGTCCTAAGCTTTCCTTTTTCACTGCACTCTCTACCACTTCTTGGGAACAAATTGCATTGTTGGAACTCCATGTTTTGTATAATCCTAATGATAATATTCAAAATGAGCAGTTCTAGTGGATTGTTTTGATTTTTTTCTTAAAATCCTACCTTTAAAAAAATCCTTTTGAGAGCTAGAGTTGTGGCTCAGTGATAGAGCACTTGCCTAGCATGTGTGAGGCACTGGGTTCAATTCTCAACACCACATGTAAGTAAATAAAATAGAGGTCCATTGACAACTAAAAAGATATTAAAAAAAATCTTTTTGAGGGCTGGGGTTGTGGCTCAGAGCTAGAGTGCTTGCCTAGTATGCGTGAGGCACTGGGTTCCATCCTCAGCACCACGTAAAAATAAAACAAAGGTATTGTGTCCACTCACAACTAAAAAATAAATGTTTAAAAAATTCTTTTGAATAATGTTAAGAAAAATCAGATGCTATGCTTTGTCAGGTTTATTGAGATATAATCCACATACCATACAATTTACCCATTTAAGTGGTTTTTAGTATATTCAGACTTATTAAATCATCACCAAAATCAGTTCCAAACATTTTTACTACACATAAAAGATATCCTATATGCATTAGCAGTCACTTCTCATGTGGCCCTCCCCATATCCTTGGCAACTATTAATCTATCTCTATAGATTTTCCTATAGAAAATATCTTCATTTTATATAAATAGAATCATATACTATGTATGTAGGTGATTATTAAGTATTGATTGAAGATTGGGGAGGTTTAGCTGGGAAAAGTAAAAGACAAACCCGTTTAAAAAAATACTAAAACATGAAGGGCTAGCTTTTTCTTTTTCTTAGCATTATTTATTTATTTATTTGGGGTGGGTACTGGAGATTGAACTCAGGGACACTCAACCACTGAGCCACATTCCCAACCCTATTTTTGTATTTTATTTAGAGACAGGGTTTCACTGAGTTCTTAGTGCCTCGCTGATTGCTGAGGCTGGCTTTGAACTTGCAATCCTCCTGCCTCAACCTCCCAAGCCACTGGGGGCATTATTTATTTATTGAGGCAAAATTCACATGTAAGATTAACCATTTTAAAGTAAATGGCTCAGTGATACCATATTTTTAACAAGTTTATGGAGATAAACCCTGTATACCCCACAATTCACCCATTTGAAGTGTACAGTTCAGTGGTTTTTAGTTTCATAGAGTTGTGCACCCATCTGAATCCGAAACATTTTTAGCACCCTCAAAAGAAACCCTGTACCCATTAGCATTCACTCCCCATTCCCTCCTTTTGCAAGCTCCTTGCAACCCTAGTCTACTTTCTCTCTATGGATTTGCTTGTCCTGTAACTTTCATGGACATGGAATCATATGATATGTGGCCCTTTGTGATGAGTTCCTTTCTCTTAGCATGTTTTCAAGATTTTTCCACACTCTAGCATGTATTATTTCTTTATTCCTTTTTTTAACCAAATAATTTTCTACTGCTATCTTTCACAAGAGAAAAGCCTTATTGTTCTAGAGAACTGACTAGATTTTTGTTCTGCTGTTTATAAGTCTTAATGATATTCTTTAATTCAATTCCTGTGTAACTTATAAGTAAATATCTTTTTCTTTTGAAGAGACACCAGTTCATAGCAGATCATCTTCCCCCATTCCTCTAACTCCTAGTAAGGAAGGGAGTGCTGTGTTTGCGGGCTTTGAAGGGAGAAGAACTAATGAGATAAATGAGGTAAAGAGTTAGTATTTGATGTTTATCTCCAGTGATTCTTTCACCATTTGTGGTTGTTTGAATCCTAGGGTCCTGAAGCATTTTGCTGCTACTGCTGTAAATATTAACAAAAGTGTTTGCAGAATTATTCTTAACAGTGTGCTTTTGGTTTCAAAATAGAGAATATTGTTAGGATTCCAACCCTAAAAGATATCATCTTTTATCTTAGATAAGTACAATTATTGAAACACTAATATTTTCATTCTGTAGAATAGGCATCAGCATACTTTTTGTGGTACGGGCCAGAAAGTAAATCTTTTAGGCTTTGTGGACCACATGGTGTCTGTTAAAACTAGCCAGGTCCAAAAATAGCCACAGGCAACATGTAAATAGAATGGGTGCTCTGTGTTCCAGTAAAACTTTATTATGAACACTGAAAATGGAATAGCATATGATTTTCATATGCTATAAAGTATTATCCTTTTGTATCTTTTCAATCATTTAAAAATATGGAGTCCATTTTTAGCTTATGGGCAATATAGAAGCTGGCAGAATGTTTGGCCAGATGTAAGCAGCACATTGTCATTTGCTGACCCCTACTTTAGACATCTGAATTTCCTACATTAACAACAGTAATACTAATATTCATCCATTTGAAAGCATGTTGTATGCCATCATTGTGACAGATAATTGAACCTATTACCTTAAATTCCTGAAAACAGCCCTTGCTACCACATATCATTTGATATATGAAAAAAATTCTTTTTGAAACCTTTTTTTAGTGTCACTTAGGAGATGTAGCTAGTAAGCATTTCAAGGGTTCAGAAGAAGTCTTAGTTCTTGGGATATCCCTTGACTCTCCCTTAGGTTGGGATTTCCTTATTTCTTTGGGGTAGATAGGTTTGCTCAGAGGAACATGGCTTTAGTAGTCAAAGTGCATCTGATGCTGGAAACTGGGGCCAGTAAACTACCTCTGTAAAGAGTTAGACTGTAAATATTTTCAGGGTTGAGAACAGTATGTTCTTCTTTGACACTATGAACTCTGCTGTTACAGTGTGAAAGCAAGAGATGATAAATAAATAAATGAGTGTGGCTTGTGCCCCCCAAATTCATTCATTCACAGATGCTGGAAGTATACATCTGATTTTTTTTTTTTTTTTTTTGGTACATAAGCCTTGGACTAGATTTAACATGGGCTATAGCTGGCTGACCCTGATGTACCCTTATTTATGTTATGGTAATTGTTGAGGATAGATTAATGAATTACTATTATAAGCATTCTCCAACACATTTTTTTTTTCAGACAAGGAGGCACTGCAGGTTTTATTATTTAAAGGAAAACAGCATTTCTTTTAAAGGGCATCTAATATTTAGACAAGGACCATCATTCCCACTGTGTTCAGCTGTGCAATTCTGCCATCTAGTGGTCACAGGTACAGCTGCAGGCCATAGAAAAGAAGGATGATTTCTGGTAAATGAACTAAAGAGACCTTAGTGAATTCCCACCTCCTTAAGTGCCTCCACCATGGTATTTTAACTAGATTCCTTATTCTAATGTCCTATCGCTCACTTTTCTCCAAAGTTTACATGTTGCAAAAGCCAAAGTGGTTACTCAGTAGAATAGGCTCAGGATGTCTGGTTTGCTGATGTATTTCCAGGGAAATTCATCAGAATGTTTTGAAATACACCTCTTACTTTAACAAAAGCCATAAGTTCTGAAATTCACAGTAAAGGCAAGGAAACCATTTACCAGGTTGGAAGCCTATTTCTGGTTGATTCGAGGGGTTTGGAGATTCAAATTAGATTCCATAGTGAACTCAACTGCAAGAAATTAAGGAATTTTTAAACAATGGAAATATTGCTCAACACATGTTTTTAGTTTGTTTTTAAATGCTTCATTCTTTAACATTGTAAGACTTCCAATAAAGGAAAAAAGAACCAAGTGACCAAAACAGTTACAGTTAGTAATAACTATTGAGAATTAAGAATGTTTCTTTAAATTTAAGTCATTATGTCCTGCAATTTTGTTTATTTTTATAAAGCTCTGTTTGTTTTGATGTAGTTGTATTTTTCCCTCTATGTACAATTAACCATCATAAGATATATGTGATTAGAAGTGTCTCCATGAGGAATAGTGAAAGCCTTAAACTCATGCTTTTTCCAGGTCCTCTCCTGGAAGCTTGTGCCTGACAATTACCCGCCAGGTGACCAGCCACCACCACCCTCTTATATTTATGGGGCACAACATTTGTTGCGATTATTTGGTAAGATCTTGGTTTCTGCTCTCTTATTCCATTTTTCATTTAGGTTTGTTTTTAACACTTATTAATTCATGTCATTTTGTGGTTTGGGCTGCAAATATCTGACTAATGTGGATACTTACTTTCCATTTGGGGTTCTAAAAAATCATCCAAAGGTGACCTCTTCAAAGGAAAAGTATTAAATAAAGCTTAAATTTCACAAAAGTTGTACTTTTGTATTGGTACCACTGTTCTAACTTTGTTCAATAAGAGGTTTTGTTTGATAATGTACATGTTAATTTCAGTTCCTAAAAGGAAAAAGAATGATCCAGATGACCCCTGAGTGTTTCCTACACATTTATAAATTCTTCTAATTGTAAATATTTGGCCCTTTTTTTAATGCAGTAAAACTTCCAGAAATCCTTGGAAAGATGTCATTTTCTGAGAAGAATCTGAAGGCTTTACTGAAGCACTTTGATCTCTTTCTGAGGTATTTTTATTACTCTCTCAGAACTTACCTCTACTGCTGTATATGGGACTTATCTAAGCTTCTCTTCAGCACTTGTGGAAGGCAGCAGTGTGATGGTTTAAATAGTAGCAGTGTTACTTAAGTGATGTGAGTTCTAACCAAAATGGTAATACACAAAGTGATTGAGATTGACAATAATTGACATTTTTTATTCAGGACTTTTCTTTGTTATATTAGCATCTATGTGTTTGATTTTGGCATTTAATTTAAAGTTAAGATAAATAATCCCTAGTCTGTGCCAGTATTCCTGAATTCTATCCTTTTCTTATCTAATACGACTGTTTGACCTGAGGATCTGCCTCCTATCTTCATCCCCCAGACTGTGACCCAGCTTCATTGTCCCCCTCTCCCATTCAGATGTCCTTACCTTGGTCTTTGGGGCTAGCCTTCACCCTGTCTCACCTTGCTCAACCTTGCTACCTGACTTTATTTCTTTCTTCTCTTTAAGGATACCTCCTTCTAGGCAGGCCCCACACTAATTTAGGATTTGCCAGAGTGAAGAGTGCCCCACCTACAGAAATCAGTCTCATGGTTTAAAAAGATACTTATCTTTAGGAATTAGGAATAAAGTATCCTGAGAGGAATTAGACTTTAAAACATTTTATTGGAAAGAAGTTTCAAAAATACCTTCTTCCCTCCCAACATCCCCCTCAAACAAATCCATAAATCTATGTGACATAAAACACTGAAATCAAATGCCAAGAAAATATGAAGAGACTGCTACAGCTTATTGTATGGAAGCCTTCTAGTTTGAAGTATTCAAAATAAAATAAAATGTAGGACTTTAGCTGGGCACAGTGGCACATGCCTGTAATCCCAGTAATTTGGAAGCCTAAGGCAGGAGGATTACAAGTTTGAGGACAGCCTCAGCAACTTAGAGAGGTCCTAAGCAAATTAGTGAGACAGTGTCTCATAATAAATAATAAAAGAGCTGGGAATGTGGTTAATCGCCCCTGGGTTCAATCCCCAGTACCAAAAAAAATAAATAAATAAAGATAGGAGTTTAAAAAATAACTTGGGAGGATTTACAAATAAATATAGATGAAGGTTTTAAAAATGTATCTGAAGATATCAGTTAAAGTTAGTGGACTTCAGTAATGACTGCAAAAAGTGTGCAATCATAGAAGAAAAAAGACCTGGCTGTCAAATGAATTTTGACTCAGTTTTTACTAAAAAAAGGTGTTGCATATTTTTAGAGATTTAAACATGTAGGAGCTTACTAGTGAGTATTTTGCATACTTAAGAGTACTTTAACCCTTTATGGAAAATCAGTTGAGGTTTGAGTCAACATATTATCTATATGTCGCAGATTCTTGAATGGCCACATTTTAACATCCATCTTCAGATAGTTTTAGGTCAGTCTTTTATGGGTTTTGATATTGCAATTGGAACTGTGATACCTTTTGGTGTGGCAACTTAGGACACAAAATACAAAATTAGTTATTCAGATCAGTTTTCAAATAACTTCATTCATATACACAATGTGAATTTCTTAAGTGACATTGATTTCATAATTTGTTCTTTTTTTATAGTTTGAAAAATAGGAAAATATTCTCCGAGGCTTCATAAAGTGTTTGTATAATCAGACTGCCACCTAGTGGAGTTTAGATTTTAATTTAGGTACTTTTACACCCAGTGATGGTAAAAGGCTTCAGAAAAATAGTAATTCACATAGAAGCGAAAGCAATCATTATGTAGAAATGAAGATGGTAACAGTTTTTCTTCCTAATATCAAAAAAGTTGAAATATTACAATGCATTGAAAGTTAATATTGTGTTTACTGATTCTCATTGAGATAATTTTTTTTTCCTTTTTCCAGGTTTTTAGCAGAATACCATGATGACTTCTTCCCAGAATCTGCTTATGTTGCTGCCTGTGAGGCACACTACAGCACCAAGAACCCCAGGGCAATTTATTAAAGTTTTAATGGTTCTATAAGAACAGTTGCTCTGTCTGGCTTTGTATTCTGGGTTCCAGGTTAAGAACTGATGAGGTACTCAGCTTTCTTTACAGAGAGCACAAACACTGGGCCCACCCTGGAGGGCTCTGTGAGAGGCAGGCTCTGTTATTTGAGTTGCCCACATACTGTAGTTCTTTGAGTTGTTTGTTATAAATTACTTTCTAGGTGCCTGAACATGCTGTGATGTCACATTTGCTGCTGCACAGGCCATCTGTGATGGCAGGAAAAGAACAGTTGTGTTCATAAAGAAATGTTCATGAAAGCGTACATAGACAGTTGTTTTGGTAGATGTTGCAGTTTGTTGTTAGCAAGAACCACATTGTTTAGTTATTTGTTAGCATTAAACAAAATATTTTTGCAAACTATTTTTATTCTTAAGAGGAGGCTAAGCAACTCTGTTCAACGAATTGTAGTTTGTACTTAGAAAGTACAAAATAGTCTCAAAAGTACTTTAGAGGGAATTGATATTGACGGCAAAAGAAAACTTGCAGCTATACATTTGCTTGTAACAGTTCCCTCTCTGTGAAACATTATTTTTGGTTATCTAAATATATCTAAATAATGTGAAAACATTATTTTTGGTTATCTAAATAAAGCATTGCCTGTCTTGTTGGAGACTTTACAGCTATACTTTGTTGTGTAATGTTATGGTTCCATTTCTATAAAGTGTTATTTTTGGTGATCTAAATAAAGTGTCGCCTGTTTTGTTTGAAAGAATCAAGAGAGTTTTTGCTCTGATCTTTTCCTTTTTATTGCATGGCAACAGTGAGCAAACTTCTTTAACTTGTAACTTTTTGATTTTGTTTTGTTTTACTTTTGTGCCTTTTCCCCCTTTCCTTCTTTGATTCCCTCACTTGGCAGCATGACTAGATGGTGGTTTCTAGAAGTTACAGTGGTTCTGTGCTGTCTTGTTGCTGGACTGTGGATCCATATGGGCTGGCACTAGTTTATCCTACTCCAAAATTTCCAGCAGATGGGCTCTGTAGTCATCCCTCTAATTTTCATTTTAGTCTCTCCCATACTCCCTTACCCCATATGTATAAAAAGTTCTAAATTGGTAGAATGGCATTCCATGCAGGCATTGACTGTCAAAACTCTCTTTTCATGTAGCTCAGCTTAATTGACCTTTACTTACAAAGATCATTGGTCATACACAACAAAGGCCACAAAAGTAATTTTGAATCTATAAATAGTTCCATCAAAGTGATTTGTTCTCTTTGACAAGTGAGAATCAGTACCTCTAAATCTGCAGAGTAGACATCCTCTTATATGCATTTAGTTGTTAAGTAAAATCATAGTTTTTGATGACTAATCTGGAGTAGTATTCAGGTTCATGACAGATTTCATCTCCAGTTGGTTTATGTAATGCCTTCTTAAATCTGGTTCCTACACTGTGATCTGAAGTGCTTTTAAAAGTTTAATCAGTAATATTCAGGGCCTGGAAAAGAAAAGAAAAATATTTTCCCTTATAAGAATATAGTCTTTTAAATGTCCTCAATGAAATGAGCACAAATTGTTATCTCAGAATACTTATATATATATGTATACTCATACATATATACTTACAGTTTTCAATTTAGTAATTTTCTAATAACAAAAAATTATTTTCTTCCCCCTAAGACATTTCTTAATTATAATGCCTCATATAGGTTGAATAGATGCAGTGTAGATAGATTTAAATAATTTTTCTTCAAAATATTCATCATTCTATTGTATGTTACTAATAGTTCAAATCATTCCTTAGATAAAAAAGTATTTAAATGTCTAGATTATCCTTATAAAATTACAAATTACCTTTTCTTTGTTGATTTGTAAGTTATTGCTTTACTGGCAAACCTTGCAATAATTATCACATTGCATCAACATTTTCCTCTAAGTAATCATTTAAAAGTATATTGGACTAAAATGATGCTTCGATAACTTCTATATCAGACTAGATCTTTGTTAACAGCATGGGAATTTAAACAAACACCTCAGCACAAATAGTTATATAAATTTCTAAATTTATATTAGTGTAGACCAAAGAAGTTAAAAACATTTGTCAGTATTCAAAAGGTGCCACCTGTCATAGTATTATCAACTCTAAGCATTTGAGGAAGTTAATTAATTACCTTGTTTTCCATTATTTTTTTAAGTAATTCAGTAGTATGTGCTGTCAAGATTCAGCTTTTCAAAGGTAAATTAACCTGGACATATATATTGACAACAACTTTATAGCCAAATACTAGTTACTGAAAATATGAGGAAGAATAAAATGTGGTCCTTATTAGGGGACTAGAGTTAAGAATATTTTTATAGGCATAGACTATAGTCTGTAGTAAATCAAGTTCTATATTAAGGAAGTGTGTTACTTTAACCAGTTCTTAATATACAAAAGTATAAAAATACAAAGGTATACTGAGAACAAAGGACAGTGATTAAACATAATTCCCATTTTTCCAATGAAGAATGTATAATTCTACTATTTTGATTGCTTGTCATTTCAGCTAGGTTTGGTCACTGACATATTTCATCAGTGATGGAATCTAGCCAACATGGTGTTAAGTGACTTGATATCCTTCTGGAAAAGGGGTTTTAACAGATTAAATTAAGAGCAGTAATGTGGGGAAATCATGATTGCATTTCAAAGAGAGATGAGACTCCTCAATAAAGCAGTTAAAATTTTTTTTAACAATGTAATTGGAGAGAAACCTTTTTGTTCTGGCTGCTGCTTGTCTTATGCTTGAGCCAAATTCTTCCAAATGTTTGTTCATTTAGGACAAATCCTTAGTGCATATTTAAGCTAATTGAATTGTGCTGTTTTTTATATAGTTCTAGTAAAAAAAAAAAAAATAGAAAATGCTCTTATCTTCTTCCTTCTTCCCCAGAATCCATCTCTTAAACTCAAGGGGAATTTATCAAACACCATTTCTTGGATTCAGCTTTTCCTCCAATTGATCTAATAGTGGGACATCTGATCAAAGAACAGAATGCAAGCTCCCCAGTGAATCATCTGCAAGGCCTGGCATGTTCTGCCTAAATAGCCCCACTGTTTCTGAACAATGACAAGTGCATCATCTTGGAGGCCACACCAGATCATCTGATGTAGACTGGATATGTTGTGAACATACAACACTCATGGAAAAAAAAAATATATATATATATATATATATATATGTAATCTTTCATCATATGGCAGGGTATACAATCACTATAAATGGACAAATAAGTGAAATAAGCATTCATGTGTGGTCAAACAGTGGTGTTGTTGAAAATAATAGGGGCCTTTCCTATAGGACAGTGATGCTTATATGTTATTGCACTCTTGCTAGAATATGGGTTTAAACCCTGCAGATCTGGAGTGTGGCTCAGAAGTCTGCACTTTTAAGGAGCTCACAGGGCTGCTGATGCTGCTTATTCTCAGCCTACACCTTGAGTAAGATGGTTATCAGATGTTGGAAGTTAGGATGTATGAAATCAGGGACAGGAAATGAGATTCAGATGTAGATGGCCTTTTATGCACACTTTTTCACATACTTCCTTTTGTCCTCAGAACAGCTGCATAAGGAAAGTATTATCACTTACATAAATCTAGGAATAAGAATTCACATTGTTAGAAACCAAGGGAAGTTTCAAACTAAGGTCTCTTCTGATTCTAACTCTATTTTCTCCCAATTTATCCAGTTGAGGCAAGGCAATAGGCAAGTTTTATAAATCAGAAGGTAGAGGGAAGGAATGGGGAAAGGAATCATTTTCTGCAGTCTTTTCACTTTCTCCACTGTCCTCATCCTTCCCACATGCCCCCCAGGATTCTTACTGTTTTAAACCACCATCTGTTTGGCCATTTGCTGGATTCTAGTCTTAAAGGAATAAGCAGTTCTTAGTTGAAGGATTTGTTGTTTTCATAGCTAGATCAAAGTTGGGTAAATTTTTCATGATTCTGAAATCTCAGGGCTGATTCCAAAGAAGAAATTTAATAAGTTCATTCAAGATTCAATTATACCTTTATTAATCACATTTTCAAGAGTTTTATGAATGTTTGGTTTCCTAGAAAATTTAACAAAATATCTCAATTTTGGCATCTAAATCCTTTGTTGAGTGAGGTATAATAAGAGCTGTAAAATGGAATAACTGCTAAATGGACAGGGTTATCATAGCTGCATTCAAAGAGTACTAGAAAATTGATTTCTCTCTAGCCCAGCAAAAGTAATTCAAGTGATGATCAGGAAATAATTTTCACATATTGGTCTGCTCATACTTAACTGATTTCTATGGACTTAACATGATTTATATAAATGGACACAATAGTAGGATCTTGCATTTTTATTATCAAATAATTTTGTCCTTTTTATTAGTCTTACTAAAGTTATCATCTATTCTGAATGCATATTGTTATGGTTTAGATATGGAATGTCCACAAAAGGCTCATGTATTTATACGTGGGACTTTTAGGAAATAATTGGATCATGAGGGCTCTGATCTCATCAGTGGATTGATTAATCCATTGATAGCTGAAAGGATTACTAGGAGTTGGGACCTCATTGAAAGAAGTAGGTCACAGAGGGTGTGGACTTGGATTGCATTCCTCCCTGCCCCTTTCCCTGCTGCCCCTCCCCCTCTCCTTCCTGGATGCCAAGTACAAAGCAGGTTTCCTCCATCACACCTTTCTACCTTCATGTTCTGCCTCATCACAGGCTCATTGCAATGGAGGTGTCCAACAATGGACTGAACCTCTGAAATCATGAGCCAAAATAAATATTTTCTCCTTTTAGTTGTTTGTATCAGGTATTCAATCAGAATAATGAAACATGAACTAACACACTAATAAATTTTCTAGTAATTAATAGACACTGTTCCTAAAGTCAAAATTAACACTTAAAAAAGTGATTGTAGTTCTATGTGGTTATAGTTCCATGTATCACTTATTGATGACATTTGAACAAAACCTAAAGGTAGAAAGGGAGAGGAACATGCAAATACTGGGGGAAGCACACTTAGCCAGAGGGAACAGCCTAGACTAAGACACTGAGGTAAAAGTGTACTTGGAATTTCATGGAGGATTGTTTGGCTGGAGCTTATTTAGGAGGTCAAGAAGTAACAGGTCAAGGGACAAGTGACAGATCATAAAGGGCTGTACATTATCCTGGGATATCAACTTGGAAACTTTGCTAATTAGGTTTGTATTTTCTTAATCTCACTTAACTACAGTGTGGAGGTTGTATTAGTTGAAAGATTGTGGACTCAACAAAAGTACAGACATGGGAATGGGTAAAGGGAGAATATTTTGACTCATATGAGATTGAAGTTGTATCTCAGGAGGGAGGACTGATTGGGAACAATGGTCACCAGAAATAAATGATAAATGCTGATATTGGTTGAGGTCACCTGGGGAAAGAGTATGGATTGAGAAGAAAATAGGAACATCAGGGCTGGGATGGTGATCAGTGGTAGAGCCCTTGATTAGAATGTACAAGGCCCTGGGTCCCATCCCCAGCCCTGAAAAAAAGGAAAATGTAAAGAAATTAATATATATATATATATATATATATATATATATATATATGAAAAGTACATCAGGTTTCTTATCAATAAACACAAATGTTAAAGTCAGGGATAAAACATATATTTAAAATGCTTATTACAAATAATTTTTGACTTGCTGGGGGTGTAATTCAGAGTCAGCATGTATTTATCATGTGTAATGTTCTAGGTTCAATCTCCAGTACAAAATAATAACAAAAAATTTGGACTTAGATTTCATTTCCAGAAAAACTGTGGGTGAAACTAAGAGTCCCTTCTAGTACTTTAGACTCTGCCATCATCCTAAAAAAACTTCAAATCCTGCCAGTCATACCAGCCTAACCAATATTGGGCAACTATCAGAGTGCATAATTCAATACTGCAGAGTTCGGGATGACAAGAATAGCACATCTAGGCTTCTGTGGCCCTCCACACTAGTCTCCAGAGCTGAGCTTCTATATCATTTCTGGGCTTGCTGCTTCATGATTCTTTGTGATGAATTCTCTACTCTGTTTCCAGCTAGTAGGAGACAGACCTGTCTACAGCAAAAATCATAAAAAAGGGCCAGGGATATAGTTCAGCATTGGAGTTCTTGCCTCACATATATGAGAACCTGTTTTGATCCTCAGCACTGGAAAAAAATAAAAGCAAGAAAAAGGCAAAGAAGTCTAGTTACTCATATGAGAATATAACTATATAAATCGTAGTAAATTCCACCTTTATGTTTATCTATGAGGCTATGAAAACAAATTTAAGAAAATATGAAAGGGTATCTTCCACAAGATGGCCATATGCAGATATTCCCTGTCTTACAATGGTTTGACTGATTTTTCAACTTTGCCATGTTGAGAAAGCCATACACATTCAGTAGAAAATATACTTCATGGTTTGAATTTTGATGTTTACCCAGCCTGGCTGTATGCAGTGCAATTCTCTCAATGCTTGGCAGTGGCAATGAGCTGCAGCTCCTAGTCAGCCTCACAGTTGCAAGGGGAACCAATCAATGCTCTGCAGTGTACTATGCCACTAGGTTGTTCTATAGGTCAGATGTATTCCATGCATTTTCCACTTAGGATATTTTGGGACATAGCCCTACCATAAGTTGAGGAGCTTCTATGTTATAATATTATACTCATTTGAAATATGATACAGACAACAAGACAAGAGAATTAGACCCAGGAACTGACATGTATATCTATACACAAATGTGAGGACAAGCCAGGCTTAGTGGCACACACCTATAATACCAGTGGCTTGGGAAGCTGAGACGGGGGAATCATGAGTTCAAAGCCAGCTTCAGCAATGGTGAGGTGCTAAGCAACTCAGTGAGACCCTGTCTCTAAAAAAATACAAAATAGGGCTTGGGATGTGGCTCAGTGGTAGAGGGCTCCTGAATTCAATCCCAGGCACCAAAAAAAAAAAAAATGTTTGGACAGATATCTATCAAATCATAACAGTAGCTACATCTGGGTATGAGTGCAAATGTAGATAGAGGCTCAGAGACTAGCTTTATCAATAACTATTTAATTTTTATTTTGTGTTTGTACTTTATATCACTTATTTAATGTGATTTTTATTTATTAGCTTTAAATATTAGAACTTTACATTAGAAAAGTATGGGTATCAGTAGAGCAAAGGTGGGTAGGGACCAGGCCTGCTCTTTTTATAACAACTTTCTAGTGAGAACTACCAAGGGATTGAACCAGAGCTACCTTAAACCCTTTCAAGAGTAGTACCTCCAGCAAGAACTAAGGACCTTTGCACAAGCCCACCTCTTACAGATCCCATCAGTTCCCTGTACCACCACCTGGGGGACCAAACCTCTAGAATGTAGGCTCTCAGGACACACTTAAATCATAGAATTGTCCACATCCATCTCAAAACCTTTTTTATTGACTGAGTAGGGTTCCAAGGTTGCTGGCTTAGACAATAATTTCTCTCTGTTCCTGTCCTCCCCTTAATATGTCCATGTATCAAAAAGTATGAGATAGTTTCTAGCCAATGTATAGGAAAATAAATTTAGGAGAAGTGAGTACCAGGAGATAAAGGATAAATAGAATGGTCTGAAATCTTTTGCCTGTCTACCTCCAGGGACAACTGGAGTCCGCAGCAATAGAGGTCTGTTAAACCAAGGCACATCTTTCCTGAGGGATTTGCTGGGCCTCTGGACAAAGCAGAAGGCCAAAAGCTAAGGGAACTTTACAAGAACATCTGGAGATTCAAGCAGAGCTCTTTGCGGAGCCAGATGACAGAGGTAACATAAGCTTAATACTTCTGTGGCTTCATGAGGTCTAAAGCTTGGGACCATCTGGAGGCAGTCCAAAATTCATTAATATACTCTTATTATGGCCCTGTCACCACAGTAAGAGAGGCCAGTCTCCCTCAGGGAGCTTCAAAATCATCCTTCTAGTATTTTCCTACTTTTCTCCTCCTCCTCCCCACTTCTACCTCCTCCTTTTCCTTCTCTTTCTCCTCCTCCTCCTCCTGCAAGGAGCTTCTTATTCTGTCAGAGAGGAAGACCTTGACTGACTGCAGAGTGACTATGGCTAACCAAATGATCTAGAATGAGTCACAGAAAACACTGAGAGGCCTGTGTTATGGAGTTTGGTTCCCAGTAGGGTAGGTGTGCAGAGGGATAAGAATCTTGTTTACTCATGCTCAAATTATAACACATTTACATTTTAGAGTTAATATTGATTTTCTTCTGTTGCTATAACAGATTACCATAAATCTAGTGACTTAATCTAACACAACTTTGTTATCTTGCAGCTCTGGACTTCAGAATTTCAACAGTTCTTACCAGCTAAGATCAAGATGACAGAAAGCTGTGTTCCCTCTGAAGGCTCTCGGGGAGAATCTATGTCCTTGTCTTTTCCAGGTTCTGGAGGCTGTGTGCATTCCTTTGCTGGTGGCTCTTTACTTCATGTTGAAAGCCAGCAATTTTGGGCTGAGTCCCTCTTCGTGCTGCTTCCTCTCTTTCTCTGATTAAATCTAAGAAAGGGTCTCTGTTTCATATCTACAAAGTTCTATCTGCTATGTGAGTTAATGTCACCATATGGGGGTCCAAGGAAGTCTCCTGAAGCAGAGAAGACCTGTACTTGTACCTTCCAGGTTATTGACCATGTCTCAGAAAAAAATTTAAGGATGTGTCAAATGTAAGTACCAGAGCAAGAGATTTATTATAAAGGTAAAAGAACACACTGGTGAATGGGAGAGTGGGAGAGAGAGAGAGAGAGAGAGAGAGAGAGAGAGAGAGAGAGAGAGAGAGAGAGGTATCTCATGTTTGAGATTTTAGCTTTTATAAGGGACAGTAGCTAGGGGGCTGGACTAGAGGTAGAGTAGTAGTCAGGGCAGGGTTATACAATTTCATGCCAGTATCCCTTGCACTTGCAGATGGCTTTTGCATATTGTAACCCTGTTGCTTCCTCATTAGCATCTCAAATCTCCACCTACAGGGTGTGCATAATGAGGCTGGGGTCATTTCTTGGTCACCAAAGCCTTTAATGAATATACTCCCTAAAGGAGTGGTTCCTTCCAATGCCTTGTGGTTATCTTGCAGTTTGATTACTTTTTCATCAGTGAATTGGCAAACTGTGGGCATGAATGTGGCACAAGGATACAGGCTAAGTTGTTCAGTATTCTCAGGGTTTGTGGGCATTTTTTATTCTCTTTTGAGACTAAGTGTTCTCGCTATATTCTCAATTTTTTTTAAAGAGAGAGAGAGAGAGAGAGAGAGAGAGAGAATTTTTTAATATGTATTTTTTAGTTTTTCAGCGGACACAACATCTTTATTTGTATGTGGTGCTGAGGATCAAACCCGGGCCGCATGCATGCCAGGTGAACGCGCTACTGCTTGAGCCACATCCCCAGCCCATATTCTCAAATTTTTATCTCAGTAGTATATTCACAGGTTCTGGGTTTTAGAATGTGGACATCTTGGGGGGGGGGAGGGGCAATTAGTCTCTCTACCATAGAATCCCAGCCTGGTGAGGCGAGCAGATATTTGTGTTACTCAGATGACCCAACAATCAGTGATATTGACCTTGGAATAGATTTATAATTACAGTGGAACTGGTGAAGTTAAAGTTCAGAGTCCCTTGTTCACTTGAGTATACCTTTTTGAAAACCTCAATTTCATAGTTGTAATTTAGTGTTCTATTTCTTCAAAGGGCATCCCTGATAATAGAGACTTCAGGCCCTACAGTACTTGACTGGGATATGGGATAAAAGGAAAGGAAAACTCCCAAGGGGACCTGAAGAACAGTGTGGGGTAGGGTGGGGCCTTTGCTTCCTTTTGTTAAAAGAGATCTGCAAAGGAAGGGCCTGGAGTAGGAACTAGGGAGGAAGTTGAACTATAAAGGGGATGGTAGAAATTTCTAAAGAGAAAAGGAAAGACAAACAATGAAGAACCCACTGGCAAAAAAGAGAAAGCTTGAAAGAGGACTTGGGGGCATATGTGCTGTACCATATGCTGCATAAGCTTCCCCTTTATCTCTGCCCAAATATCAACCATTTCCTAAGCACTTGAGGAGATGGGGGTCATGCTTTTGAGCTCTTGTGGAGATGGGTTGCCAGGCTGAGTCCTGTTCTCCAGTTGGTGGGGAAAAAGCAAGAATATGCCAAGAGTTGGTAACACTGGGTTCATATGTTCTTTCACTCATCAGAGGAATCTGGGAAAAGCCAGAAACTAAAGGGTACATATTATATGATTCCAATTGAAGGAAATGGCCCAACCAGGCAAATCCATAGACAGAAAGTAGATTAGTGGTTGTCAGAGGATGGGGGAAGGTGGAAATTGAGACTAACTACTAATAGGTATGTGGTTTCTTTTGGAAATAAAGGGGATTTCTGGAATGACATAGTAGTGATTGTTGTACTACTCTGAACTTCTATAAACTATCAAATTGTATGGTTTTAAAGGGTATATTTTTTGAATCATAGATAAATATACATATTGACTTTTGTCTCTCCATTTTCAGTATATCTTTTTATTTTTATTGTTTTTATTAGTGCATTATAATTATACATAATAGTGAGTTTCATTGGTCCATAGTCATGCGTATACATAATTTACCACACTTCATTCCCCAGCATTTCCCCCTTTCCTTCCTCCCTCCCTCCCCCTGATCTCTTTCTTCTAACTCTATTGGTCATCCTTCCATTTATTTATTTTTTAATTGGTGCACTGTAACTACATGTAAAAGTGGAATCCATTATGACATGTTCATGCATGCACATAAAATTATTTGGTTGATTTCATTCTTAAAGGGTAAATTTTATGGTATGTCATTTTATATCTTAATTTTAAAAGATGGGATCTAGATATTTGGTAATGCATAAAATTAAAAAAACACATCATGAAAATCCATTTTTTTGAAAGGGTAAGGGCTATTTAATCCAACAATCCAGTGTGGCTTCTTTCATGCATCATTGCCTAAGGAAGACAAAGGGTCTTCAAGTTCACACTTCATCTGAAGGCCAGAAACCTCAGTGCTATCTGTGCCTTTATACAATTTTCCTTGTAAGCAAATATGAGATTGACAAATCTTCAAATTTATTTGGCTTTAAAATTCTTCTCCATAGCAGACAGGACACAAGGAATAAGTATATAGTGATAATATGATATAAGCACAAAAGCTTAATAAAGAAAGAGGTTAGTGACAGAAAAATAAAATAAATTGTTAAGAATAATGCAAACCAGAGCTATTTAATTTTACAACTCTTCATATTTTGGAATTTCTTTGCGACATCAATCTTCATCCTTCCATAAGGTCATGAAAATCTTAGGTAGTAAAGTGCTCAACTGTATTTTTCTATTGATTTGTACTTTTTCCACTTAGATTTATAACTTTCACTGGGATGATTTAATAAGTCATTGTGGAGATGTGCTTTGGCACAAGGTAAATTACACCAGCCAGGAGGCTATATTTACTGCTCAATCTTCACTATTGTAAAGGTGACTTTTGAAACAATTTCAGGTCACTATCTTCTATTAGTTGTCTATTAGTATCCAGGAAATAATTTTGTATAAGATGATTTGTGAGCCGTATGGCAACATATCTCTTAGTGTCACAGGATGAAGGCTGTTTAAATGTGCTTGGACAATATATAAAATAGTCTAAAATTCGAAAACACTCTATTGAAGGGAAAGCCTAGTAAGATTTTCTTTTGATATATGATATTCCACCTTATCTTTTATGTTATTTAGCACATAAAGCTTAACTAACCAATCAAAGCATTGGAAATCTTTGTCAATCTAGTGGTCCATAAGAAGCCATGGTGTTTTAGTCAGCTTTTTCGCTGCTGTGATTAAAAGACCTAACCAGAACAACTGTAGATGAGGGCTCATGCTTTCAGAGGCCTCAATACATAGATATCTGGCTCCATTCCTCAGGGCTCAAGGTGAGGGAGAACATAATGGTGGAATAGTAAAGCAGAGGGAAGTGGCTCACATGAGGACCAGAAAACAGAGAGAGAGAGAGAGAGAGAGAGAGAGAGAGAGAGAGAGAGAGAGACAGACAGACAGACACACCACTGGCCATATACAAAATACATACTCCAAAGGCACTCCCCCAGTGCCCACCTCCTCCAGCCACACCCTACTCACCTCTAGTCACCACTCAGTTAATCCCATCAGGGAATTAATTCACTGATTGGGTTAAGGCTTTTATAACCCAATCATTTATCCTCTGACCCTTCTTGCATTGTCTCACATGTGAGCTTTTAGGGGACACCTCACATCTAAACCATAATACATGGTGTAGAAGATTTCATCTCCTACATTTTTCAATGTTTCTAAATCTTTTACATCACCCCCATTGCCACTCTTACCCAAGTCCCCAACCTTTGAAAGGTGAATTTGAAGTTCCTCTAATAAAGAAGTAATGTCTATTTTCCTTAAATTTTGTCTGACTTTGTGACTTGCATTAGCTAAGAATATGTGGCAGAAGTTCTCACTTCCATTTTCTCCTTTGGAACCTTGCTGAGAGGTGAACAAGTCTGGGTTAACCTGCTGGGTGATATGAGCCACATGATCTGATTATTCTCATCACCCCAACCAACAACCAATTGACCCCATGTGAAAGAAACCATTTTCAGCCAACTTCCAATCCACCTACCAGACTATAGTAGGTACATATCTGATCAGCCAAGATCAGCCGAGGCTAGACATTTTACCACTCAGGTGACCATATACTGTTGATCAATCATAAGTGCTTGTTATTTTAAGCCTCTGCATTTGGGGGTGGTTTGTTATGCAGCAGTAGCTAACATCACATTGTGCCTTTTTTTATTCTTATGCTTTACATCCTGTCTATGGAACAGCTCAAACTCTATTGCCTTGGCTGAAATTGATGAAAATTTGATATGTTCAAAAGGCATCAGATACTCAAGGGATCATATGCCTGCCATTGCTGCTACTCAGGTAATAAGGAAGAAAATGGATACAGACAGAGCACCATCTCTGGAATTTTGTAGCTAGCATGAAGTTTGAGTGGGTTAAATTTGCATACAACTATTATTTTGTTATATTTATTTTCGGCCACTGTTATAAAAAGAAAAAAATATATGAATTTTGCATTTGGCTACAGTTTCCTTTTACCATTATCTGAGTTTCAATTCCATGTTTTTCTCCCAGAGACAATAATAGCCTGCGTCTGCTATGTTTTGTACTCTTCTTGTGCACCTGGAACTTCTCTTTTACTCATCATATAATATGCATGTATTATACAAACATACATCTGTATGTACATATACCTGTGCATAATGTATACATAAATACATAAACATGACTTTACATACATACATTTAGCATGATCCTTGTGATGGCTGTATGAAGTCTATTGCAGGGATATAATAACCTATATTAATTCCTTCACATGATTGGTCATTTGGATGGCTTCCCAGTCCCCCTTTTCCTAATAGGGCTGAAATGAACAAATAGCACTTGTACATAGTTCTTCGCATTTGAGTGCCAGTCTTTCTCTAGGTCATAAACCCACATTTCTGGATGGTCAGAAAAATGTTGTTTTACATTTTTTAGTTACTCATTAGAGTTATTGGGTATTAAGTCTCAGGGTGGTTGTCTTGTGGGACCATTTCAAAACACAGGAAGCTAAGATAAATGAAAAATTTGATGAAAACTTGAAATTTCTTTAAAACATTCTCCAAGTTTCTTCATGTCCCTCATATCCCTCAGTATTTTATGAGCTATTGGGTTTGGTTATTTGGTGGTCCCCCAGAAATTAGAAAAAAACCCCAAGAACAATAGTAAGTTTACAATGACAAAAAGCAGGGTGGGCAATAATGGTTTTCTACTTTGCTCACTTATTGGTTTCCAGGTATAATTTTTTCATCTCATATATTTGTTCATTTCAGCCCTATTAGTAAAAGGGGTACTGGGAAGTCATCCAAATGACCAATCATGTGAAGGAATTAATATAGGTTATTATATCCCTGCAATAGACTTCATATTGCAATCACAAGGATCATGCTAAATGTATGTATATGTAAAGCCATGTTTATGTATTTATGTATACATTATGCACATACAGATGTATGTTTGTATAATATATTGGTTTTTATTAATGATTTATGAGAACTCAATATTGTGCCGAACAGAGCAAACACAACACATTAGATCATTTCCAAGAGGTCTCAGATTTATTATTCAATAATGAAAATCAGTCTTTTCATTTTTCTCAATGGAGAAGTCAAGTTTTAAAAAAGTATTTTACCATGCCAACATATGGTATGGCAAACATGGTCATGATAAGATCAAATGATTTTCCTGCTGTAAACAGGAGAAAATTACTTTTGTTACTTAAGCTATAGGTAATTAAGTGCTCTTAGATTTTATACATCTCCTGTCAAAAGTGAATTGGCACACAAGAAGCCTGCCCTCATAATAAATAAACGTTCCCAGAGAAATTGTGTGCAACTGCTGGGTGTCGTGGTGTACACTTGTAGTCCCAGAAACTTGGGAGGCTGAGGTAGGAGGATCTGAAGTTTGGGGCCCTAAACAACTTAGTGAGACCCTAAACAACTTAGTCAGAGCCAGTCTTAAAAAACGAAAAGGACTGGGGATGTTGGTCAGTGGTTAAGTGCCCCTGGGTTCAATCTCTGGAACCAAAAAAAAAAAAAAAAAAAAAAAAAAAAAATGTGTGAATATTTTGCTCTTTGGGTTTAGCCTAGAACAGCTGAACATAATAGGATGATGCCAATATCATCCAATTGCTTTCAATTTGCAGCCATGCCTGAGACCTGCCTGACTTGCTTTTGTTTCTTTATATCAGGTTGCATATAGATGCTCTATAATATAGATGCTCTTTTAAATTCTTATGACCTGAAGTAAGAATTGCCAGGTTGTAACCAGGCATGATGGTGCACAGCTGTAATCCTAGTGACTCCAGAGGCTGAGGCAGGAGGATTGCAAGTTTGAGGTCAGCCTCAACAACTTATGAAACCCTAAGCAATTTACCAAGACCCAGTATCAAAAATAGAAATACAAAGGGCTGGGGATGTGTCTCAGTGGTTAAGTGACTCTGGGTTCCACTCCCAGTACCAAAAAAAAAAAAAAAAAAAAAAGTCAGTTTGCAGAAGTAATACTCTATCATGAATTTTGTACAGAAAAAAAGAAACGAGGAGAAATAAAACTACTGGAAAATGACATCATTGTCTTCAAAACTCCCAAGTTTACTTCCAAGTTTACCAACTCCTGCTTACTTCCAGAAATCTCTCTTAAAGGAATATCTGATGATGGTTTCTTAGCTCTATCCTTTAATATTTTTTTAATCAAGGCACTAGCATTTTAAATAGCTGGAATATTTTGTACACTTGGGGGAAATTTTATAAAGAGGTTTCAGGTGTTGCCAGTCTTTGAGTGATTATCAGGCAGCTCCCAGTCTATAGCTTAAGTGCTCTTGTTTTTTTTTTTTTTTCTGAGAGCAGACTGCAAACCAGGGTTTTTCTTTGCCTGCATACTTCCCATTATATTCTACTAGTAGGGGGCATTAGAGAGGCCAGGCAGAACGGTGGGAGGGGTTTCATCCTGATTGGCTTGTTTTCCTGTACCCGATCCAATGGCGCTCAGGCCCAGAGAGACTGATTGCTCTTTATGCCTTTCAGCAAATCCAGAAGTGTTTATCTGGGTGGGTGATACCATCGGCTGGGAGGCATCATTTCCTCAGACGAAGTTTAGCCTGAAATCTTCCTCTCAACAGGTTCTGGCAACAGGTGGATAACCTTCTTCCACAGGTATCAACATGTATAAATATGATTAAAGACCTGAATATATTTTTTTTCAATTGTTTTCCACACTAATCTTTGTGAGTTAGCCTTCTCTGGTACAGTTAATTAACTTAAACTTTGTCTTTTGTCCATTTTTACATTTAACCCTAATATCCTGCACTTCCCAAATGCTATCTCCAAACAGATTGCTATTAGAACCACCTGGGAGATTTTACCTCTGGAAAGTCTCTGTTTAAATTTTCTAAAATGAATTGCATAACTCTTCATGTTTTTATTTTTGAACTTCTAAATTGTCGGCATTCAGGACTTAAAGGTTTTAAACAAATTGGCTTTGAAATAATCAGGGCCCAGTTCTTTTCTGAAGTTTTACGATTTACCTAGTTTCTTCAGTGATGTTTATGGTGTGTGTGTGTGTGTGTGTGTGTGTGTGTGTGTGTGTATGATTAGGGCACTAAAACACTAATCTACATCTCCAGCCATTCTTGTTTTTTTTTTTTTTTTTTTTTTGAGACAGAGTCTAGCTAAGTTGCTGAGGCTGATTGTGAACTTGCGATCCTTCTGCCTCAGCTTCTCAAATTGCTGGGATTACAGGCATGTGCCACCATGCCCAGTCTTATGATTACTTTTTGTTGAATTATTATTATTTTGCTCTGAATTAGCCAAGGGCCTCCAGTGTGCTATGCAAGCACTGTACTGATGAACTACATCTCCCCTGCCTCTCCTCCTCCTCAAATGGCCCCCTACATGGTCCCCCACCCACTTTTTTAAGCAGTACTGAACTCAGGGGACACTCTTACCAATAAGCTATGTCCCAGCCCTTGTTGTTTTTTGTGTTTATTTTTTTTTTAAATTTGAGACAGAGTCTCAGTAATTTTCCCAGGCTGACCTCGAACTTGTGATCCTCATGCCTTGGCCTCACCAGTACCTGGAATTAAGAGGTGAGGGCCACTGTATTGGATTCTAGCCCTATTTTTTAATGGGACCTAAAGAGGAATGTTAAATCTGAGTTTGGGTAACTTCCCTGGGCAGCTATATCAAAGAGAAGCCATGGTTTATGAATTTGTGATCTCTCTGAGCTTTGGCTAGAGTTCCCTATTCTAATTAATTTCACCAAGACCTGGAGACTTGGTTCTCATACCCAGAAGCTTTTAGAATGACAAGTTTTCAGTCTGTATTTTTCTTTTATCAAGGAGTAAACCTGAGATATTTCCTGAGAATAGATTTCTTGTTAGTAGGTTAAGATGTACTTTTTATTTTCCCTTTGTTTGCCTTCTAGGATTTAAGAAACTTTGATTTTTTAGTACAAAATATGAAAAGTTGAAGACAGTGGTCCAGGAGAAAAAGAAAATAGCTGTGGTTCTGTATTGCATTGGTAACAATTATCACCATGATGGAGAGGCCAGATTTTAGAAGAAAGAGAGAAAAGGGATCTGGCCTCTGTCATTAAACCTGCAAACTGTAACCAGTGGGCCTAATCTGACCCAATGCCTGCTTTTTTTTCAACAAAGATTTATTGGAATATGGCCATACCCATTTATTTATATACTGTCCATGTTTGCTTTCATATTAAAATCGCAGAGATTGAGTGGCTGTTACAGAGACTGCATAGCCTGCAAAGCTGAAAATATTTATTATCTGGTCCTTTGCAGATAAAATTTGGCAAACCTGACCTACATTTTCAAATATATTACAGTTGTTCCTGCATTGTGATTTCTTCCATTTTCATTTTTTTCAGTAGCTGCTGCTGTTATCTACTTTAACTCTCATAATTTAATTTAATTATTTAATTACATTTAGAAATTATAGAATATTTAATGGGCACTTTCCTATTGTTGATTATATTTGGCAAAAGTGTTCTTCTGTTATTTCTTTCAGGGATTTTGTTTTGGATTCATAAAGAGGGGCTATGCTTTTCTTTTTATGCTTTAATTATTTCCTTTATCCTACTAGTCTTGACAATTATTTTTGAACCAATTTACCTCCCTTTCTTTTAAATCACAGGAAACTAATATTTTCAGTTATAATCAAAAACTTAAAAACTAAAAGGCAGAAGAAAATTTAAAAATCATCCATTAGGGGCTGGGGTTGTAGCTCAGTGTGATACAACCTCACACACGTGAGGCCCTGGGTTCTAGCCTCAGCACACTTAAAAATAAATAAATAAAAATAAAGATATTAAAAGCAATCATCCATTATTCCATTGCCATAGCTAGTCACTGTAATCATTTTGAAGTTTTCTAGTTTCTTTTCTAAGTCAGGCTTTTAGTTTTGTAACTTTTGTTTAAAAAATATATTACATAAAATTTATTATCTTAACCATTTAAAGCATATAATCCAGAGGTGTGAAGTATGTTCACATTGTGATGCAGCAGATTTCTAGAATGTTTTCACAGTGTGGAACTGGAATTTTGTACCCATTGAACAACTCCCATTCCCTTTTCTCCCCCAAGCCAGAGTTTGCAACTACCATTCTGCTTTTTGTCTCTGAATTTGACTATGCTAGGAACATCACATAAGTGGAATCATACAATATTTGTCCTTTTTGTGCCTGGATTATTTTACCTATTGTAATATCCCCAAGGTTCATCCATGTTGTGACATGTGTCAGAATTTCTTTCATTTTTAAGGCCAAATAATATTCCATTGTATGCTTTACCACATTTTGTTCATTGGTTCATCTGTTGATAGACATTTAGGCTGCTTCCAAATCTTGGCTATTGGGAGCAATGCTGCAGTGAATATGAGTGTGCAAACATGTGAGAATCTGCCTTATTTTGGGGGGTGGATACATACTCAGAAGTGGGATTGCTGGATGATATGGTAATTCTCTTTTTTAATTTTTGAGGAATCTTCATACTATTTTCCATAGAAGTTGTGCTATTTTAGTCTCCTTTTTTAGGCAGGTATATTTCAGTGGTCAGTTGAAGTTGCTTGTTTTTTTTAAAGACAACTTAAATAAACTTACCTGAGTCCCCTTTCCAATACCCTAAAGTAAATCAATTGGCTCCAGGTGTCTCTGACTCCAAGGGGACTTTTAGTCAATTTGCATCAATTTCCTTCTCATTATTTTCATCTGTTTAGCTATTTTCTACCCCCCCACACACCCGGGAGTATTTATCAACTTTGATCTTTGTATTACTAGTCAATTACGAGTCACCTGTCATCAGCCAACTCAAATTCAAAAATGTGTTTTTGATTTTCACAAAGTCTGTTTTTCATCTGACCCATTTGCTGTTTAATCAAACAAGTAGATTGAGGGAAAATGTATTCTTAAAGATGAGATTCTGAAAACCCTGACTGCTGAGATGTGAATTTTAAAAATGTTTCCCCAGAATTTAGGTTATATTTTGTATCTTTTTGTTGTTGCCAAATGATTTGGCTCTTTTGAGACGATTTTCTGTGTCTCACATGTAGTTTATGAGAGGAATTTTCATCCAATCTGCTCACACTGCCATCTGAACAGAATGATGTTTCTTAAGATAAAAGAAGATGATGGAGTTGTCCTGTTTTAGGACTATTTTTAAGTAAGTATCCTAAAGAAAGTTTTTGAAATATTAAATGGAACATCAAACCCTTAAATTGAATTCATTTGTTGCTGCATACATGACAAAACTTGTGTTTTAAAGCCACAATGATTTATTCTCACCACTCTGTCAGTTGCATAGACTGTTCCATATAGTGTTGGCTGTGGTCACTCCTGTGACCACATCTAACTGGGAGCTCATTTTGGGACTATGGCCTCCAAGATGGTTTTGTTCAATGACTGACACCATACCTGGTATATCAGGGACTGGTGATGCTTTCCTCTCCAGTGAGGAAGACAAACTCTTTACTCTCCAAGAGCAAAAACAGAAGCATCCATGACTCTTTTGCCATATGTTGCTGTCACAGTTAAGTCACAGGGCCATCACAGATTGAAGGAGAGGGAAAATAAATTGATGGTGAGAATAGACTACTAAGTAGCCATATTTGCAGAGAATCTACCCAAGTTTCATATCTCTAATAGTACCCACATAAACTATCTGAAACTAACTGGAGAAATACAAAACATAGTGAACTTGTACTTATTTTTGTGTTGCCATCATTCAATATGAATAAATCAAGTATCATGCATTGAATCTGTTTACTACTTAAAGGCCATGCATGAAGGAACAACCATTTTTTTTTTACTTGATTACCTTCTAGATTCTATAAAATCACATAATGTCTTGGGAGAATGGATATTTAATCATGTGAAATTCTATTTGGGAATTAAAAGGCAAACAATGGGATAGTTTTTATTTGCAAAATGTATTTACAAGCCTTATGTTCCCACAACTCCAAATATTTGCTTTCTTAGGTATGCATAATACATCAAAAGGAAAGTCATGATTTCAAACCCTCTTGACCGCTTTTTAGTAGTTACTGATTTTTTGACCTCTGCATTTTTTCTGTAAACTCTTAACATCTCATATTTCATCCATGATACTTCAGCATTTTATGAGATCATATTTTATTTCTTACAAACGAGACACCAGAATAGAAATACTCTTTTATATTGCTTCCCTCTGGGCTTGGTTTTTCTCAGGTGTTGAATGACAAGTACTAACGGTCCTTAAGACCTAAGGTGAAAATACTAACTTTTGTGGTTGTGTCATCATATTTTCCATCCTGGGCCGGGCTGTCACCACCCTTCCACACAGGGAGGAATCTCAGGCATAGGTCCAGGCCTCTGTCTCTTGATATTATACAGCAGAGCTATGGAGAGAGAAGAGTGGCTCAAAGTGTGCACAGAAGAGATTGAAAGAACATTCCATGTCCCTAGAGTGTCATTTTTACAAAGTGCCTATATTGTACATATGAAGGAATTTGATTACCTTCTCTTGTGTATCCTGCTCCACATATCTTGTGTTTTATTAAAATAGCCTTTGGATTTAGTATGCACATGGGCAATGCAATGAACTGCTTTAGATGGACAATTTCTGCATCATTAGAATTGCAGTAATTGCCTGATATCCTGCTCCTACTGCCACAGAAAGTCCTCTCAACTTCTGTACTTGCCATAAGTTTTTCGAAGAACTAGCTTAAAAATAAAATAAAAACAAATAAAATCCATTTCTAATAACTGTTTGAAAGTGGACTTTTCCTTCCTCTTGGGGTACTTTCGATCTGATGCTTCCTGAGTATAACCTTTCATGGGTTTTCTATCCAACCCTGAAGACTCCATTTAAAGGCTGGCTTCCCCCTCCAACTTGATGGGACCAGGCTTCTAGTACCCACCATGGAGCCTGGGAGGGGCCATTTTTCTTTTTTGCTTCCTTGAGGAGAATCAGTCCAGAGCAATGCAGACTTGTTTCTTTGGTCAGCCAGCTAACTTATACTTTGTTTATACAGGAGAGGCTACCCTGCATTGGGTTAGTTTCTCTAAGATTCTTATCCTATTTCCTCTTCCACCATCTCTTAAAACATCTTCACAGATGGCAAAATTGAGATATCATTAGCTATGCTTGGGTGATTGATGACTGATGTTGGTAATTCAGGCTTGAGAGGGCAGCCAAGGATCAACTGTGAAACTGAACATCCCTTTTCCTATATTTTCTAAAAGGCACGGAGTAGTTTGAAAGTACCAGTAATGACTTTATTGGAGACTTAAAATGACAGTTATTTTGTTTCGATTTGCTAGATTACTGTGTAAATTGCCAGCTCAGAAGGATGGGGTCTTGGCAGGTGGAGAATGAACAGCTTACAACATGCCATTCGCTTTTCAACCTACTTGCCTTCGTAGAATCATCTATATGCTTTCTTAGGAAAGTTCATACTATATATTTTTGAAAAATTGTTCTTTCTGTAGACTATTCATACTTTTAAACTGATCATTTTATCTTGAATATCTCATTGTAAATGATCATCTTAAGGATACTCTTTTCCAGTAGAAAGTGTCCTGTTTCCCAGATTTTCTATATCTAAGTGAACCAAATTTAATGTCTTTTCCTGTGATGTACTGCAAAATTGACTTGCTTACAGGATATGCAAATCAAACGATGTATTTGAACTACATTTTCAGTGCTGATGACTATGCTGTGTATTTCGATCAAGCCAAGCAAAAAGCATCTGAGCATATTTTAGTCGCCTTATAATATGAATTATTTAAGACAACATTACATAGATAATACCTAGTAATTAGTGGCAGTTGCATTCTTTTTGCTGGTGGCTTGGTATAATTGTGGCTTGGCTTCCAGTCAGCTTGCTACATGTTTTCAGGTCCTGTTGCTCCTAATGGACTTTATGATGGCCAGGTTGACAAATAATCCATACCTAGACCCCTATGACTGCAGGAGCATTGCTCAAAGTTGGCTCTTCTATAGCTAATTTGTCAAGATGGTGTCTGTTCTAAGCTGCAGTAAATTAGGTGATTTAACTTGGGTATTGCATTGGGGCTGTAGCAAGCATTTTGCATTGGTGATCCTCTCCACATGGACTCCAAACCAATAATGTAAAATATATATATATATATATATATATATATATATATATATATATATATATATATATTTTTTTTTTTTTTTTTTCTTTTTTCAAGAATCTATGGAACAAAGTTCACTCAGTAGAATATTGGGCCTCCAGCTTAACCATTTATATTCAGATTTTGGAGTAAACATATATTTTAAATTACCTTGGCTATATAACTGTTTCAGAATGAAATTGGTAAGTTATACAGTTATTTTAGATTGAACATTTTGAGGATCTTCCCCACACTGAGCTGGGCTCAGTGGTGCACAGCTGTAGACCCAGGCACTTGGGAGACTGAGGCAGGAGGATCAATTGAGCACAGGAGTTCAGGATCAGTTTGGGCAATGGCAAGACTCTGTATCCAAAGTACAAGACAAAAAAGAGAAAAAGAAATGCAGATACTTTCCAACTCATGATGGGGTTACATTATGAAAAAGTCATCATAAGTGGAGACTATCATTAGTAGGAAAAACACTCAGTACACCTAATCTACCAACATCCTATCTTAGCCACAGCACACTGTAGAGCAGCAGTGGTTTCCCCTCATGCTCCTGTGCTAACTCAGAGGTGTGGCTCACTGTTGCTGTCCAGCATCATGAGAGAAGACCTTAATACATAGTAAGGAAAATATCCAAATTAAAAATTCAAGGACAGTTTCTATTGAATGTATATTGCTTTTGCACCATGGTAGGTGGAGAAATCATAAGAGACACCATCCTAATTTCAGGACTGTCTGTATTTATTGGACATTTAGAACACTTCAATTTGATAGTCTCTCAATTTACACTTAATTTATTATTTTTTCAAAGTGTGGTTTTGTTACATAAGGCTGACACTTGAAATGCCAGACCTCAGTCCATTTTCTTAAATCATGTTGATATCATAGTTGCTATAACATAGTATTTTATTTATATTTTATTTTGTCCAAATTTTTAAAAATGCTTCTATTTGTAAAGGTGCTTTTACATGGGATGCCATTTGGGATTTATGTCAAAATAATATGAGAGCAGGAGGAAAAGTGGATAAAAATGTGGATAACACAATATAAACAAAATTGACTGTGAACCAATTAGGTTCAGTATGCATTCAAAAACATTTGTAAGGTGTCAACTATATAGCCGGTCCTGTTTAAAAAACTAAACGAGAAAACTCAGCTCCTCTGTCACAGGCTACTCTGAGCAGAGCCAGTATCCATGCCACAAGGACCACATGGAGAGGAACTGAGGCCTCCTGCTCATAGCATAATGAATGAGATTGGAAGTCATGCCTTCAGATGCCTGGAGCCCTACCTGGTATCTTAAATGTATTTTCTGAAAGAGCCTGAACCAGAACTCCTAGCCATTCCTGAATTCTTGAACCACAGACTACGTTGTTTTAAGCTAAAACAACATAAAATAACTGTGTTGTTTTAAGCTGGAGTAAGTTTGTTACTTAGCAAAGATGATGAACTGAGTGATATTCTAATCCTTTCACTGGATTTTCATTTATTAGCTGGAATACTTCCATGACAAGGAATTTCCCTTCAATAATTAATTGGTTATAATATAGTAAAATTCATATGGGAAATAGTACTTATTCTTTCAATACAGAATTATTATCATGCTATATATGCTTTGTATGCATGTATACATGAACATACATATTTATATGGGTAGAGGATGGATGGATAGATATATTTAAAGAATTTAATTTTTTCTTATATTTTTGTAGGCTTTTCTGAACAGTGAATATTCCTGATTATGTAATATTCCACCAAGTTTATTTAGTTATCTTTCTGTGTTAGAAATTTGACTTATTTCCAATGTTTCTGCCTATTCATTGGAAATATTTTTGCATAAGGCTTTTTAAAAACCCTTTATTTCCTTAAATCAGATTTCTATGAATTACTGATTCCAAAGTTTGGGGCATTTTTAAGGCCTGATTCATTTTTCTAAATTACTTTTTAAAACCAATACTATTGGCATCAGCAATGTCTGTGTGGCCATTTTAGCATTATCCCTTCTCAGAGTTCCATGTTATTTATCTACTCAGTATGCATTCAAAAACATTTGTAAGGTGTCAACTATATAGCCAGTCCTGTTTAAAAAAACTAAACCAGAAAACTCAACTTTCTTTGTCTGATCTAATAGTACCTCCCAAATCTTGTTTGACATTATTTACGTCTACTTGTCAAGTAGCTCTTGGTATCACTTCATTTTTTACTGTCTGAATCAGACAGGCATTTATTTGTACCTATTCAACTACCACTAGCCTTGCAGTTTATTTCCCTGAACTTTCTCTCTATCCCTGCCCTATATCACATCTTTTATTTCCTATAGGCCAAGAAGCCAGATAACCATCCTTGTTAGGACCATGATTTAAATGAGGTGACTTTGATTCATCTACTGCCACTACCTATTCTTGTAAATTGAAGTGTAAATCCCTTTTTAGGCCATATTTTATTTAGCTTGATTTATTATTTCTCACAAGAAGAGACTTCTCTGAATGTCCTGAAGGGAAAGGAGACTTGTAAAGATAGAACAAGACGTTTTCTAAGAAATAATCTTTTGTAACAGAGGCTGTCATTCTCTAAACTAAAGAGATGTGGACTAGTTTCTCATCTAACAAATTTTGAGATGATAAATTGAGGGCAGGCATTAGATTTCCTTTAAAATTGGTGTTTCATAGATTACATCTCTAAAAGAAGCAGTGGATAATTCTGGACCAAATCACCAAGTACATTTGTTTCTTTTGAGGTGCTACTATTTGGGTGGCTTCAAGTTCATTTTAAATAATAACTATCTCCTTTCCCCATTTGAAGGTCAAGGTAGACAATTTGGAAATTCAGAAAAGTAAAAAGAAGAAAATAGTTATTGCCTACTGCCCCGTTATTCCAACATGATCACCACCAACTTAAAGCTTCCATCTCACATGCAGGTGGTTCCTTTGGCTGTCTATAGTTCGTCCATCACAATTTGAGATCATCTATATGTTACATAGTATGGAAAAAGAGTAGGCCATATGGGAAAGGATAGATTTATGAAATTAGGGCCATCAAGATATAAGAAGTATGGGTACTCCATCATTCCAGAATTCTAGAAAAGAAATGCTGAATTCAAGGCTTTTTGCTGTACGTACATCAGAGGTCTAGGTTCCAGTGGGGTCACCCTCCTCTTCAGGAGTTTTCAATTTGTAGGAAAGCATGAGAGCAACTGAGTCCAGGGGGAGAAAATCAGAAGTTTGGTACTGGGTAGTCTAGATTTGGGTGCTGCTGTTTGTAAGACTTGCCCCAAAGTGACAGTGACCCAGGACCTAAGGACTCCATACCCCATGAAAACAAATGGCCCCTTTTGTCTCAGGAAGGGAACCAATGTGTACAGGTCAGGCCCCTTTCACTTGGAGGAGAATGGGAGAAGGCATCCTTCATATATAAACTGTGATCCTAGCTGGATTATTATAGTACATGTGGACAAGCTGGAGGTGGGCTCCTGGGGACATTATTGTCCCTCAATTTCCTTTCAATTGGTTATGTATACATGTATAGTATATATAATGTTATATTCTTCTAATTTTATGTATATTGAATATTTAATATATATTTGTCTATCTATACATTCATTCATACATATACACACAAAACAAATACACAAGAATTCCACACAGTTATTGAAGTGAATGCTAGTTCACTTTCAGGCACAGTGTTCTTCATATTACCTACATACCTTTAAAGCATCCCATAAGCTCTGCACTATTCTTAGTATGTTCTTAAAGCAGCAACTAATCATATTAACTTATTTTATTTTGAGTTGAAAAATTACATTGGTACATATTCATAGAGTATAATTTGATGTTAAGATATATGTATACATTGTGTAGTGATTAAATCATGCTACATATATATGCTTCACATACTTGTTTGTGGTAAGAACTTTTAGCCCATTTTGTCCCATTGTTACAGATGTGGAACAGGCATAATAACTTTAATACAATATGTAACATAATATAATCACATAATGATAATAAGAAAATATAATTATATAGCATAATACTTACATTAATATATATAAGCTCTAGATTATTATTTTTATCCTATTTTTCTGCATCTCTGTGTGTTTTATTGAAATATTCACAGAATTGAAAACTTGAGACTTAATGAGGTAAAATCTCTTTTAGGGTATGGTGTGGTGGCACACACCTATAATTTCAGCTACTGGGGAAGCTGAGGCAAGAGAATTGCAAGTTTGAGGTCAACCTTAGTAAGTTAGAAGACCCTGTCTCAAAGTAAAACATTTGAAAAAAAAAAATGGCTGGGGCATAGCTCAGTGTCAGAGAACTCCTGGGCGCAATCTCCAGTATAAATAAATAAATAAATAATAAATTTATAATAATACAAATTATGTACTATTTAATAAGTTGTAGTGTGCATATCACTACAACTTACTCTCCCTAACCAAATTTTTGTATCCTTTGAACAATACCTCCCCTTTCCCTGTCTTCCCGCAACCATCCATTTCTGGTACTCACTCTTCTTCTCTGCTTCTATGAGTTTGATTTGTTTAAATTCCACATATAAGTGATATCATGCAGTATTTGTCTTTCTGTGCCTTGCTCATTTCATTTAGCATAATGTCCTCCAGGATCATCCAGGTTGGCACAATGACAGGATTTTCCTCTTTATTTCATTATGGAAAACAGTATAGATGTTCAAAAAAGAAAACAAAAATAGAATTTCTGTATAATTCAGAAATCCAAATTCTGGGTATATTTTCAGAGGAAATTAAATCAGTATTTTGAAGGGATGTCTACATTCCTGTGTCAATTGCAGCATTATTCATAATAGGATATGGAAGCACCATATGGGTATGTATGGGTGTGTGTAAATGTATGTGTGTGTGGGTTTGTATTTCTCCTATCATTTATTGACTTATAAGAGATAGTATTCTGAATATTCTTTTTCTCTTTTATTGATTCTGGATAGGGTTAAATATTATACTCTTCTTTCTGTGTTATCTTCTAAGCAAATAGTACATAATTTGACATTGAAAAATATTAATCCTCCAGAAGAAATTTGGGATATAGTAGACGTCCAATAAGTACTGATTAGACAACATCTCCTATGAGTTTGTTTGCTCTGAGGTATATATTTTTAATGCATTCTGTGTACCTTGTATTCTGTCATTTGTAATTTATATCCCTTTGGAAAGTTAGATCTTGGGTTTAAATATATTATTAGCATCACTTGCAAACATCTGTTTTGTAAACATCCCATTAATTCTGTTTTCATGGCATGTTTATGGTCAAATTGGAAGACTTTAAAAGAGGTAAGGAAAAGGGGAATAAGGATGTTATGGCTTTCTAAAACTCTGGCTGTTGTTAATTGAAAATGAAGGAACTTTTATTCCCCTTGTCATTTTGATGTATCTCTGAATTTTTGTAAACGGATTTTCTTTTAAGCTTCAGAGATTACAAGCTATGCAATATTCCACCTCAGCTGTTGTAATTGATTAGCTACATCTTCCATTTTAACAGTGCAGTGACTAGGGTGAAAAATAATAGATTATAGTTCCAGCCCTCTAAATTGAACTTCACTTTGTTACATCTCAGCTTGGGACAAAAGAATTTCCTTAAGTGTCTAAGTTTCTCTTCAACATCAGTGTTTTCAAGTGTGATGCATATTTAATTTTGTGGAAACTTCTTTTATGAATTTAGTCTATAAAGATGTGCTTCTTGAGTTTGGCCATAAACCAAAGTTGATTCCTACACTCAAAAGAGCAGAAGATCAAAACAAGACCTTTTTATTTTTAGATAATAAGTTAGCTCAAAGTCAATGAATGTATCTGAAAAAAAAAAAAACCACATTTCTCTCAGATAATAGAAAAGTTTGCCGTTTTCTTGATCCATTCATTCATTTATGAAAATGTATTATTTTCCCATATGTCTGAATATGTGTATGTGCAATTACATAATTTCAAAAAAATCTATTCAAGATTTATAATAAAAAACACTAAGTTTAGGGAAAAAAGAAGATTTCAATGTATCGAAATTCCAGTACGACCTATGTGGCCCAAAGTTATATGTGAAGTTGGAACTTTTTCAACTACATTTACAAAATATGAAAACCTGATTTTTAAAACTGAAATTAAAAAACCTACTACTCTTTGAGTCTTTTAAACTATTCTCAAATGTTTGGCTTTCTCGTCAACATAATACCACTTATTAAATATTATTTCTCAACCTCCATTGGGAGCAAGAACATTGGTAGTAATGAAAGATCCTAGAAAGGAGGACAGGCCTTGCATCTACGGGTAAAGACTCAGTACCTTAAATGAGATTTGGAATCTGTAGGTTGGATCTGGGGATGCTTTCAAACATCAGGGTCCACTTCTTAGAAGTAGATGAAGCAGAAACTCAAGACTTCCCAGAGATAAGAGTCCAGTAAATATTAAGATTGGAGATTTAGGACAAGGCAGAATAGATGAACTATTGTAAGAATGGCTCCTTGAATAATCAAAATTCTCCTCCAGCATCAGTTCATGGATATATGCCATGGCTTTAAAGAGAAGAGACTAAAAATATGGTAATGAGAACCCTTACCCAATGTGTGCTGTAATCCCAATGACTGGGTTATTTTTTTAATTTATTTTGACATTGAAAAATACCAAGGATTGAACTCAGGGGCACTTGATCACTGAGCCATATCCCCAGCCCTATCGTGTATTTTATTTAGAGACAGGGTCTCACTGAGTTGCCTACCCTCGCTTTTGCTGAGGAACACTTTGAACTCAAGATCCTCCTGCCTCAGCCTCCCAAGCCACTGGGTTTACAAACGTGAACCACCATGCCCAGGTTTTTTTTTTTTAATTATTGAAATTATTATTTCTTTGCACTATGTTTGTATTAGTCTGTATTTTTTTTTTCTGCAGTTACTAGAAGACCTGACCAGAACAATTATAGAGGAGGAAAAGTTTATTTGGGGGCTTCCGATTTCAGAGGTCTCAATCCATACACACTGGCTCTACTTCTTGGGGCTTGAAGTGAGGAGGAACATCATGTGGGAGAGTGTGGTGGAGGGAAGCAGCTCACTTGACAATCAGAAATCAGAGAAACTCCACTCACCAGATATAAATATATACCACAAAGGCACACCCCAATGACCCACCTACTCCAGCCACACTCCACCTGCCTCCAGTTACCACTCAGTTAATCCCTATCAGGAGATTAATTCACTGATTGGGTTAATGCTCTCACAACCCAAATCATTTCTCCTCTGAACCTTCTTGCATTGCCTCACACATGAGCTTTTAGGGGATACCTCACATCCAAACCATAAGAATTTTGTCCAGGCTGGCCTCAAAGTCCTGGGCTCTAGTGATCCTCTTGCCTCAGCCTCCCGTGTAGCTGACACCACAGGTGTATTGCACAATTTCCAGCTATAATTTCTTAAGGTATTGCTTTATTTGGAAACTTTGAAATAAAGTTAACTCATGTTCTAAATTTTGACTGTCTTATAAAGACTCCATAAACTTTCTTATGCATGAGAAAATCATGGAAGTGAGAATGTTATGTTACTTATGAAGAAGTAACTTCTATTAAGGCAAAGTTAACAGGCAGTAGAATGCAATGATCATAAGTATATAGTTCAGTGAGTTCTGACCATGGTACACATCCATGTACCCATTGCCTCAATCAAGACATAGAACATTTTTACCTTTTTAGAAAGTTCCCTCATGTTCTTTTCCAGTCAAATCTTATCCTCCATTCTTCCACCATAAACCTCAGGCTACCATGTACTTGATTTCTTCATTATTGAACTTTTGTTCTAAATATTCACATAAATATAGAACCATACAGTATTTACACTTCCACATCTGGCTTTGTTCACTCAACATGCTGATTTTAAGTTTCATTTATGTTGTTGCATCTATAAGTAATTTGTTTCCATTTATTGTTAAGTAATAAAATATTGTATAAATATACCACAGTTTGATCATCTATTCACTTATTGATGGAAATTTGGGTGTTTCCAGATTTTGGTCACAAACAGAGCTCCTATGAACATTTACATAAAAGGCTTTGTGTGGAAATATGTCTTAATTTTCACTAGGTAAATGCCTAAGAGTGGAATACTTAGGAATAAGATGGAAACTTTGTAAAAAAAAAAAGTGTCAAACTCTTTTCCAAATATTGTGCCATTTTACACCCCATCAGTAATGTATTAGAATTCATATTGTGCCAGGCACAGTGGTGCATGCCAATAATCCCAATGACTTGGGATGCTAAAATAGGAGGATCTCAAGTTCAAGGCCAGCTTCAGCAACCTAGCAGGACCCTAAGCAACTTAGTGGGACCCTATTTCAATAAGAAGGACTGGGGATGTAGCTCAGTGGTAAAATGCCTCTGGGTTCTATCCACAGTGCAAAACAACAACAACAACAAAAGCTAATTATGCCACAGCCTACGAATGTGTGTTAATGTCTTTTCATTTTAACTATATCATTGGGTTTATAGTAGTATCTTATTGTAGTTTTAATTTGCATGTCCTGATGACTAATGATACTGCATATCTTCCATGTTCTTATCAATCATCTGTAATCTTTTCTTGTGAAGTATATTTTCAAGTCCCATTTTAAAATTTGAATCATTTGTCTTCTTATTATTGATTTGTTGTAGAGCTCTTTGTCATCTAGTTTCATGTACTTTCTCATGGATTATATACTTTAAATACTATCATATTTTGTGGCTTGCCTTTTCATTTTCTTAATGGTATCTTTTGGTTAGCAGAGGTTTTTAATTTTGATGAAGTTCAACTTAACACTTTTTATTTTATCGTTAATGCTGCTTGGGTCTTATTTAAAGAAACCTTTAGCTACTTAAAAGGTCAAAATTTTCCCCAGATTTCTTCAATACATTTTATAGTTTTGCATGTATGTTTAGGTCCATGATCCTGTGAAGACATTCTTATTTACTACTTGTTTAAAATTTTGTCAAGGACAGGAAAAAACAATTTATATATTAAAATGGCTCTTTGTGAAAATAATGGCATGCAAAACATATGTCCTAAAAATAAGTTATTCATAGCAGCCAATTAAATTGCAATCATGTATTAGTAAGCAAGTGATTTAGAAAATCGGCTGCCTTTCATTCTGTTGGGAGAGCCTGCTAATTAGTGTACAACTTGCTTTGTAATAATATGGGAAAGATTATCTATCTGAATTCAGTTTTTCTAACAAAAGAATGTGCAGGTTTTCGCATGCATTTCTTTTACACAGATGCATTTCACAATTTGAAATAATTTCTTATCAATGGCACATTGTCTCTGGAAATAGTTATGGCTTTGGAAACTCTTTCTTTAGCTTCTATGCAGAACAACTCATCAGCCCTTTTCTTTTATGAGTGTACATGGTGAACCATGTAAGAGGTGCAGAGGCTAGCCTTCATCAGCAGGAAGGCCACCCATAACAGATGACAGACACCACTGTCTATATCCAAGTAGAAACTCCAGACACACTCAGTTTGCAGATGGCAATTGCTCTTTCCCTTTCTCTTTCCTCCCATCATCAAAGGCTTATGAAGCACCTCTGAAGCACCTCTCAGTATTTTTACCTACATTAATTATGTGAATAAGTGACTTTATCAGGATTCTCGAAAGAATCAGAACAAGTTGGATGTGCTATGTGTGTTTATGTATGTATATGTTAGATTTATTTTAAGGAATTGGGTCACATGATTGTGGGGACTGACATGTTTGAAATCTGTAAGGCAGACTTAAAACTGGAATTGCAGAAAGAATTTCTGTGTCCAAGTATTGAGTCAAAATTCCTTTTTCACTGGGAAACCTCAGTTTTTGCTTTTAAGGCCATCACCTGACTGAGGCCAATCCAAATTATGGAAAATAGACAGCTGATGGGGAATGTTAATCACATCACAAAGACAAGTTCTGGTAGACATTAATCAAATTTATAAAATACTTTCATAGCAATTTCTAGACTAGTGTTTGACCAAATGACCAATCGTAGCCTAGATAAGTTGACACACAAAATTTAATCATCATCATAATATATATAGGGGATCCTGGACTATTAGGCCATTTGGAAGCAATATCTTTTATAATAAAGTATTGTGGTTTTTTTTGTGGTGCTGGGAATTGAATCCAGGACTTTGTGCATATGAGGCAAGCACTCTACAAAGTGAGCTAAAAGCAATCCAAAGTTTTACTAATCTCATGAGAGTGGAAGTTTTTCAAAAGCAGTCTAAATTTTCACTAATCTAGTGAGAGAGGACTGCATGCATTCAAAGCTTTGTATAATGAAAATAGCTCTGGTTACTTGAAGGTAAATAATGTTAGCCATAGCCATAGCCATAGGCAAAATGTATTTCTCTAAAAATAAATACAACCCTATAGCACAGCTGGAGGCCACAAGGGCTCCTTCCTGGACTCCTTTCTCTACACTTACTCGCTAGGGAACTTTATCCAATCTAATGGTTTCATCTACTGTCTCTATGCTGATTAGTTTTTATAGAGGTGATAAAAGGGGAATGAAGTGCTTTTCTTAGTTCTAGACTGCAATATGTTTGTTAACCTAAATTTAAAAAAAACATAAAATAAGTCTAAACAAAAATGAATTTATTTGGAAATGAGTAGGAGATTATAATCCAGGATATGTGTGTTGTGATAGATCAAAAGCATCTGTGTTAATTAGCTTCCATCTCTGTTTTAGTCAGCTTTCTTTGCTGCTGTGACTAAAAGGCCCCAACCCGAACAACTGTAAAGGAGGAAAGGTCTATTTGAGGGCTCACCATTTCAGAGGTCTTAGTCCATAGAAGGCTGACTTCATTCCTCAGGGCTCCAGGTGAGGCTGAACATCATGGCCGGAGAGGGTAGCAGAGGGAAGCAGCTCACATCACAGTTATCAGGAAGGAGGGGGGAGGAAGAGAGAAGAGAGAGAAGAGAGAGGAGGGAGGAGAGAGAGAGAGACTGAGACTATTCACTAGATACATATATACCCAAAGTTATGCCCCAATTACCACCTCCTCCAGCCACACCCTACCACTTCAATTACCACTCAGTTAATCCCTAACAGGGAATTAAATCACTGATTGGGTTAAGACTCTCACAGCCCAATCATTTCTTTTCTGAACCTTCTTGCATTGTCTCACACATGAGCTTTTGGGGGACACCTCACATCCAAACCATAACAATCACTGTGAAAAATATAAAAGGTGGAAAATTTTATTTTGGCTCATGGTTTCAGTTCCTAGTTACTTGGTTCTATTCTCCTAAGGGCCTGTTGTGATGCAGGATATCACGGTGGGGAGTATGTGGCAGCTGGAAAGCAAAGAAAATGAGAGGAAGTGCCAGAGAGGAGGGGGCCAGGGACAAAATATACCCATCAAAAATATGCCACCAGTGATGTACTTCCTCTAGGTAGGCCCCACATCCAAAAGTTTCCAGAACCTCACAATATCCTATTAAGCTACAAATTAATCAGTGGATTAATCCATTTTTGAGATTAGCACCTTTATGTTTCAACCACTCTCCTAAAGCCCCAACTCTGAACACTACTGCACTGGGGAGCTTTTGGGGGAGATTCTAGATCCAAATCATAAAGGCCTATCTGGGTGGGGGGTGGAGGCAAAGAGAAACAAAGGTAGAAAGGAGAAGTATATGCAGGTTGTTTTGAAACAAATGTTCATTGGTTATAGGGGCTTATTGTAGATGATGTTATGTGTTCTGGCCATGGCCAGGAGTGGATCTTTAAAGAAGCAACCCTGACTGCAAGATTGCAGCTTAGTAAGGCTACTTGCAAGGTTGCAATTAGGACTGATGTTACTAGAAAGACCTCTTCATAAAAGTGGCCTTAACTGCATGGTTGTAATTGGGCAGAGACTCTTGTAGTGGTTCTTGTTCTCAGGAAAATATGTGTGAGGAATCCTCCCTTCAAAGTCTCCCAACTCAAAAAGTTGTCTCCCAACTCAATTTTATTAGGGTTTGGCATAAGTGATTCCATTTTTATTCTCACAATTTTTACAATACCTAGTGGTAGATAATACAGGCCTTGTCTTTTCTTCTGGAAATAAAGCTGAAGGGTTGAAATGTCTGATGAAGAACCAGACATCTGCATTTTGTCTTGATGATCAAGTTCATTTCTTCTACCCAACCTGCCTAAGAACTATTCAGATACCATCTTGTATGTGGAACCACCAATCCTTCTTATAAAATATATTTCTCTAAAAATAAATACAACCCTATAGCATAGCTGGAGGCCATGAGGGCTCCTTCCTGGATGCCTTTCTCTATACTTAATCTCTAGGAGACTTTATCCAATCTAATGATTTAATCTACTGTCTCTACGCTGATGACTTGCAAACTTGTGATCAGAGCCCAGACATTTTTTTCAGCCCTGCAGGCTAAAATTTGTAACATAATATTGCCATTTGGTCTGAAGGGCATCTCAACCTTAACATGTCTAAAAAGAATATTATCAGAACTTCTCTTTAAAGCTCCTTCTGCTTAAATGTCCTCAGGTTGGTAAATAGTATCACCAAACCACCTAGTTGCTCATGCAAATATCGAGGCATTATCCCTGAATCCCTTTTCCCCCTCCTCAAGATATAATCCATCACCAGGTTCTGTCTGTGTTTCCTCTAAAACATATCCTGATCTGCCCACAGCTTTTCTCCACTAACATTATCTTGGTCCTAGTCACTGTCTGTTACCTGAACCAATGAAATATTTTTCCAGATCTTCCTCCTACTTCTGTTTTTAACTTACATCTTAGTCTGTTCTATTTTTCTATAAGAGAACTCCAGGGACTAGGTAATTTATAATCAACAGAAATTTATTGGCTTATGGTTCTGGGAGTTGGGAAATGTAAGACTGAGGGGTCAACACCTGGCAAGAGCATTCTTGTTCCATCATCCCTTGGTGGAAGGGCAAAAAGAGAGAGAGAAAGAGAAAGATTTTGAATTCAAATTCCAAAGCTCTTTTATAATCCATATTAATCCATTTATGAAGATGGAACCCTTACAATTTAAATACCTTCTATTAGGCCCCACTTCCCAACACTATTGCATTTGGGATTAAATTTCCAACATACATTTTGAGGGACGCATTCAAATGATACCACCCCTACAATCTATTTTTCTGTTGTTATTTTAACATCTGTAGGACTACTTTCCTAGATAGTAAGATTTTGAGTACTATAGGGTCCACTCAAGTCTCTGGAGTTACAGAAGATAGTATGTTTATGAGCCAAATAAATTCAAAATCAAATAATTCAAAATAGAGATGTTGTTTTAGGTTTCTATTGGCAGACACAAGAATCAATTACATAGAATTGAACTGTGAGACCACCCCATTTGTAGAGCATTAATATTTTGAATATAAAGAGGGTTCAACCTCTTATACTCAATATTCTTATACACAACCCTATCCCTTCAGGGTTGTGTATAAGAATATTGTAGATGCTGAGGCATGGGCCTCTTTTTCAGGAAACTAGAAGGCAAGCTTTACCATTATTTGGGGAAGTAACCCAGTGTTTTTTTTTTTTTGGGGGGGGTGCTGCAACTGCTTGAATGAAAATGTGAAGGTACCCAATGTTTAAGGAAGCAGTTATATTATTTTAATGGACAATCATCTATTAATCCAAAGGAAAAAGAGAATTTAGAAAAACTTAAGACAAAGCTATAGCATTAATATTTATATGTTAGAGAATAACTATACTTATTTTGTATTTTAGGCCTTGTGTGCTAAATTTAAAATAATTTTGCCTATTAATTTATCCAACCAGTTTTGTGATCCCAGTTCAAAATATGTATTTGACTTGTTTATTTAAATATCTGATTTTAGCTTCAGACTTTGTGAACTTTATCAGAAATATTAGAAAATTCAGAAAAATTAAGTTTATCAACATATTTACAAATTTAATTTATTCAATTTATATATAGTACTTCAGAACTTGGAAAGTTTTATTACATAATTGAAACCTGTAAAAGAAGTAGTAGACCATCTTAAACTTTAAATGTTATTTAACATACTATAGTCTAATCAACTACATTGACAATGGAAAAATCCCTCAAGATTAATTGTAAAAAAATTGGTAGATTTATATATACCATAATATGATTAGTGTGTTGAATTTCAAAGCTTGAGAAGAACTAGTTTTTGAGCTGGGAATGTTATCAATGTTATTTTTTTAATATCAAAGATAATTTTTAAAAAATTTTATGTTAAAATTGATATGACAATTGAAAAAACTACTCATTAATATGGAGTTTATAACCTTACTCGTTTTGAGTACTCAGGAACTATCTAAGGATTATGATTAGGGTCTTGATACAGGGGTACGAACAAGAAGATTCACTAAAATGGTCCCATAACAGAGTCTTTTGGAAGTACAAATACCTATAGTGATTGGGGAAGCAGATTTGTTATTTTTAAGTGCATTTTAGTTACACATAATAGTGGGATTCATTTTGACGTATTCCTAAGTGCATATAAATTATTTTTCTGTATTAATCCCCTGTATTATCATCTCTCCTCTCTTCTACCCTTTCCCTGATTCTTTTTCTCTACCTTACTGGTGAGAAAGCAGATTTTTTAAAAAAATTATTATTGCTTCTAATACAAAATAATTAGAAATACTGAAATTGACTCTTGACTGAGTCTTGCTCTACTATCAAAAAGTTTTTTAAATGATGAGAAAATAATAATGTTTAACCTAACCAGTAACTTATGAAGTAAGTATCATTATTCTCCCTGTTGTCCAGTTGAGGAAGGGGAGATACAGGATGATATCACTAAAAGTACGCAACAAGAAAAGAGCAGAATTGAGATTGATCCCTCAGGAGAATGAAAATATTTGTTTCACTGTAAAGTATGAAACAAAAACACAGAGGTAACTGTTTAGTTACTACTATGATTTAATTATAGTTTATCTCCTCTCAAACATATGTTGGGGTTTAATCCTCATTGTTGAAGTACTAAGTGAGTGGAAATTTATTCAGCTATATTCGTTAGAGATGGGGCCTTTGGAGATGATTAGGATTAACATAATCAGAGTGGAGACCCATATGGAATATTGGTGACTTTATAAGAAGAGTGAGGGAGACCAGGACACACATTTGTGTACTCTGCCTCTTGTCTTAGGCTGCTCTGTACTGTATTGGGACTCTGCCAGCAAAATGCCATCACCTGATGTGTCCTCTTTACCACAGACCTCCAGAACCATGAGCCAAAATGAACTGGTTTTCTTTATAGTTTACCCAGTCTGTTGTATTACACTATTAGCAACAGAAAATACACTGATACAATTACTGAACACTTGGAAACCCCACATGGGTTTGTTGTGTCTTTGAAGTCTACTCCTTTAGTTCTCAGCCTAACCTTTCTGTTCTCTTTCTCCTAATTCTCTTTCATCCTATCATCCTCCACCTGCATGAAAAAGTTAAGTTTGTAATCTGAATCTCCCCACCTATTGCCTAGTAAACTTTTCCATTTTCAGCTGTATCATTTTGTTTCAAGTGCCATTTTCATTTGTTGTCTCTTATCTCTAGTTGTAGCTTTGGCCTCAATATTAAAATCATTCCAGCTTTCAGGAAGCAGGTGGATAGCATTTATGGAGTAAAGTCTTTTTAAAAACCAAAAGATAATCCTTTATTTCCTTCTAGAGTCTTATTCCTAGATCTAGGACAGTTGTCAAAGAGGGAAGGGCTTGTATTGCTTGTCAACAGCTTCTTACAGGAAAATGGAGATTGCCTTAGTTCTACCAGCAAACACATTCTGTCTTTGCCTATTCTTTTGCCTTATGTGATGGTTTAAAATCTGCAAATTCTTTGGCACTTTATCCAAAAAGTAGAACTTAATTCCTCTTCCGTTGAATATGGACCTGACTTAAGGACTTGCTTCTAATAAATAAAATAAGGTGGAAGTGATAATGCATGACTTCTGAGACTCATTCTGAAGTAACCCAACTGCCGTGTCAGAAGGGCAGCCCTATGAAAATGTCCAGGTGGCAAGAAACTGAGGCCTTCTGTAAGTAGACAGCATCACCTTGTCTGCCATGTATCTATCTTGGAAACAGATCTTTCATCCCCAGTCAAGCCTTTACATGATTGTGGCCCAGAAAATACCATGACTGAAATCTCACAAGACCCTGGATTAGAACCATTCAGCTAAGTTGATTCCATGTTCCTTACCCACAAACCTTTAGGATAATGTTTATTATTTTAAGCTACTAAATTTACAGGTAATATTTATTAATAGATACCTAATATACCTTCCTTGGTTGATTCCCAATCCGGGAATCTCTTAAGTCTCACTCCTAAATAACTCTTCAGAGTGATTCACTCAGGGATCCTTAAAACATATTTGGGATTTTGATTGTGTTTTAACTTCTTATATTTAGGAAAATGTTTGTTCCACAAATTCTCTTATGCCTTAGATTGATTCTAATATCTAAGTTTTATTTTTTCTGATATCACAGCTTTAAACAGTGAACCATACAGTTGAGAATCTTTTTCATTCTTCAGAAAGGAATTCCTATCATTTTTTAGTAGTTTTATGTATTATGCCTATTCTATATTCTCCTGCTGAACATTAAGAGCTTACAGACATGACTTCATTCTGATAAATCCCCTGGGACATGAAGGAGACATCTCCTACTTTGTGGTCTGTGGTTAAGAACATGCATAGATATTTGATATACTATATGCTAAAATTTAGATCAGCAGTTCTCAACTCTGTCTATGCAGTACAATCATCTGGGGAGCTTCATAAAACAGAACAAAACACAAAAACTAGAATCTCTGATGTAATGGAGGCAGAATCTCTCTTTTAAAAGGCCTTTATTAAACAACCTAATATCTGGGGACAGATTAGGGACCACTGCTTTGGATATCACCCAGTGAAAAATTCAGTACCATCTCTAGAGAAAGCACAGTGCTGGTTCTGCAACAATTTAGTTATGTTATCTAGTAAAGTTACTTAATATCTCTGGATACTCATTTTCTAGATGAGTCCAGTGATTCAAAACCTTGGCAATGGGACAAGGGGCCTTTAAAAATGCTGATTCTTAAATCTACCCCCAGGAATTAGTATGAAACAGGTTTGGGGTATTCCTGGGAATCAGGATTTTTAAAAGCATTCACTTGGTAACTCTGAATGTGCAATTGAGATTGAGAACTAATAAACAGGTAATTGCTAAGATCCTTTCTAGCTTTGTTCTTGTTTTGAATACTTGTGATTTAGGTTTATTCAATCCATGATATTAACACATTTTACAGTCATAAGGTGAAATAATTCTCAAAATATGCAGTTGACTTTTGACATAGATATAGGATTATTCATGATTTATTTGCAGTCATTTAGTGAAAAAAGGGTTGGAACAGGGGAAGGTTAATCTTGGAACACTTTTGAGGTTTTGGTAAAGTTGGAAAGTCAGAGAAGACTACAGAGCAATTGAGGAGTAGATCTTTTCACAACCAGTTTCATGAAATCCAGCTCAGTAAATTTTCTGAAACTTAACATTGACTATAGCTTTTCAATGGCTGCCCTCAAACAACCTTATTGTCTTGAGAGTGGATCATGACAACAAATAAAATAAACATTACTATTTTTTATTCTTTAAATAGTGTGATTAAAGGAGTGTTTGTTGTGTTTTCATTTCTAGAAGCAATAGGGTAAATAATTCTGTGGTTTCACAAAATGTCTAGTGCAAGTTCCTTTGAAATTAGTGGCTTCATTAAGAGGTACTTGCACTAGGTTATCTTTAAGATGGTCTTAATGATCCTCACGTCCTGGTATTGTACCTTCATGTCATCCCTTCCTCTAGGCTAGCTCTAGTGTTTTTCTTTTAACTGACATAATGCATCAAAGGTGATTGGATGTCACTTATAGGATTAGGTTATACAAGATTATTGCTTACAACATATTCCCTCACTTTTCTTTGTCTTACCTGCTATCTCCATGAAGCATGCTGGTGAGGCCAATATGACAAAAACTGAGAATGGTCTTGGTCAGCTGCCAGAAAGGACCTCAGTCCAGCAACTCTTCAGGAGTGAATCTTGCTAGTAGCCACCAGAGTAAGCTTGGACATAGATTATTCCCTGTTAGGTTTTCAGTGAGACTCATTCTTGTTTGCAGCCCTGTGAGAGAACCTGAAACAGAAGGCTTCATTAAGCCATGCCCAACATCACTGGCTAACAGAAATTGTGGGATTGTACATGCATGGTATTGTAAGCTGCTGAATTTTAGGGTAACTTGTTGGGCAATGCTATGGTTTAGCCCTCAAGAGGACATATGTTAAAGGTTTGGTCCTCAATTTGGTGGTGTAGAGATGGTATGAAACCATTAAAAGGTAAGGCCTAGTGAGAGGTTTTTAGCTCATTGGGGCATTGCCCTAGGAAGAGATTGAAGTTTTATTGGGAACCCTCAGATCTCATAAAAGAGACATGGTACAAGAGCAGTCCTGATTCCTGAATTATACTCTGGCTTGTTTCAATCATGAGGTCATAACTAGAGCTGAGTCAGTGCTAATGCCTTGTCCTTGGATCTCCAGAACTATGAATTAAATAAGCCTCTTTAAAAAAATAAATGAGTGAGACTCATATTACTTACTCTGTTATATAATATTATATATATATATATATATATATATATATATATATATTAAGTAATATAGGCAGCAATATATAACTACTACAGTGCTGATGGTGAATGTGCTGGAGGAAGTACCAGGTGATGTACCTTCTGGTGTGAATGTTTATTTTGATAAGTACCTAACTAAGGAAGTGAGTCCACTAATAAGGAAAAAAGGGGGAAAAAGAAAATTAAGTACAGGATTGCTGCATGTTAGCATGTATTTAATACTTGACCCAAACACTGGATGTAAATGGAAGGCCAATACAGTTTTCCCAGTTCATACAGGAGGTAACAAATGGCAGCTAAGTCACTTGTTTGTACCCTAACTTATGTTTTCTTAGATATGATTTTCCACTACTCCATACTGTATTTACAGTTACTCATTATAATATAAATGGGTTATTGTCACTTACGATTACTGTTATGCAAATATAACAATTGACTTCACAACATACAACAAATTTTGCTGAAGTATTTGTCATTCTTTCCATCATCATGCTTATTATTTTCATAGGGAGACCAATAAATGATGCAGAATGATTTTTGGTTTCTAGTTCAATTGGAAATAGATTCTGTTTCCTTTGTCATTGCCAGTTGATTGGTAGTGGTTTCTGGAACTCAGTATTAAGGAGTCTGAGTCCAAGTCTAGGCTTAGTTGGAAAAAATTGTGATCAAGTAGACATTAATTGGGAATACAGCATAGTTGCCCAAAATTTCTGTGGTTTTCACTAATGAATGTCAGTCCTTACACATGCAGGCATCTACATACATGGAATAATCAACTTACCTGTTTGTCTGAAACTTTCCTAGTTTTAGCACTAAAATTCCCACATCTGGGCAACCCCTGCAATCCCAGGCAAACCGGAAATGTAAGTCTATACAAAGGTATCTTTTTGGGAGCCAGGTAGACTAAGAATTGGGAGTTTTTAATCACCTTGCTACTTAAATGTGGTCAATCAACCAGCAGTATCTTTGGGAGCTTATCTGAAATTCAGTCTTACACCCATATTCTTGTGACAAGATTTCTGAGTCATGGACATTAAAGCCTGAGAAACGGTCCTGGGGGCACTAAGCCCTAGCTGAAGGACCACTGTAAATGGATTAATGGTTCTCAATTCTTTCTTAACTAGAATAACCAAGACTAATCATATCATATATGTGCAACAGTCTCAAAGGAACACTCCACACTCTGCAAAACTGTGCAGGCAATGGCATACTTCTCTCCGACTTGAGAGTCATGTTAAAATGAGAGGATGAAGAGTGAGGCCACTTAACTATCTTGAAGCTAATATTTTTAAAATAAAGTGGCCCAAACTTTGGCATTTTAACTGCTTTTAGTGACATAACAGTATATAGCCATAGAGGAAATCTGTATGCAGGGAAGCAGGAAGGTGTCCCTTGCTTCAATATGACCTGCGCTACCTTGAGTATTCCTCTGTAGTTCTCAAAAATGTAAAGAAGGTTCCATGTTGTATAATTATATAAAAATAGATTCTACTATCATGTGCAACTAAAAAGAACCAATAAAAGGTAAATAAAAATAAATAAAGCAGTGAAAAATATCAGGAGAAAAAGAAGGTGAATGCCTAACATTTGCCCACTTTCCTGCTTCTCTGCATGCAGGTGGTGACCTGCTTGGAGGAGACTGCACTCCCTCAACTCCCTGCCTCAGCTGGCTTCGACTCATCTCTGTTGTCAGTGTCCTCTAGCAAATATTCCCAAGCAAAATACACCACCTCTGTCTAGGGTTGTTAATGGGAAGCTCCAGATATGCATTTAAATTGTCAGGATAATTAATGGTGATGGTGTGCCATTACTTGGGAGTTTCTTGACAAGAATTGGGTCACTACTGCAACCTAGGGGTCCTGGACTGAGGAGAATCTAAAAATGTGAAAGAAAAGCAAAGATGGTAGCAGTGCAAAACAGCTTTATGTGTTAACCCAAAATTTATTAGGCTAAAATTTAGCAAAATTTTCTCATATTTTGTTCTCATCAGCCATCAATCCTTTGTCTGCAAAAGATTATGGTAGTAATATGTTATTATGAAAAATTTTAAAAATAGAAAATATTTACTCCCCTATCCCACTACCCTAATGTATATTTATGTTTATATATATTTCTCCATCTATGAAAACCATATATGTAAGAAAGAATAATTGCCACTCAAAGATGTCCATGTCCTGATGCCTGGAACCTGGGGATATGTTAGGTTACATGAAAAATTGAGAACTAAGAATGTAGATGGAAGGAAGGTAGTTTATCAAGTGACCTCAAATTGGGAAATTATCCTAGATTATCTGAATGGGCCTGAGGTAAGCATATAGGTCCTTAAAAGTGAAAGGGGGATGCAGAAGATGACTCAAAAGAAAATGTCTATAGAAAGATGTCAGAGAAATGTGATGTTAGGGCTGTACTGGCCTTTGCTGGCTTTGAAGATGGAGGAAATTGTCACAAGCCAGTGAATGTGGGTGCCCTCTAGAGGCTGAAAAGGCAAGGAAATGAATTATCCCTTAGGTCCTCCAGAAAAAAAAAAATGCAGCCCTGCTGACATCTTCAAGCTCAGTGAGACCTGTTTTGAACTTCTAACCTCCTTATCTTACATTTAATACATTTGCATTGCTTTAAGTAACTTAATTTACGGTAATTTGTTATAGCAGCAACAGAAAACTAATACACCTTAATTTTCATAGTTGCATTATGCCTGAACATTATTTTTGTGTTAGTGTAGTTTTTATTATTATGTGGATGACCACCTTTTATTCAATGGAGTTGAAGTACTGGCATTTTCTTAATAAACTTTTAACTGAACATTGAATGTGTGAGTATCTTTATGCACTTTCCTGTTTTATAAGTTTAATTCCTTACTAAAAATAGTTGACAGAAATTAAATTTGGAATTTAAATTTCTTCCTCTTTTTCTATATTTAACTTAAAAAAAATCTTAGGTCCTTTTGGAATTTAACTTGATCAGGTAAGAATGTACTTTTTTCCTAATTTGTTTCTCAACAACATATGCTAAGCAATTTTTCTTTTTTGTTGTATTATAATGCTTTCTTTATTAAATATTCAATTTGATACAAAATAGGGTTATTTTCTGAGCTACTAATCATCACCAAATAATTGATTTCTGTTTTTAATATTTCACTCTTTGAATTTTTGTTGCTTCATAATAAATATAAATTCCTGTAAGGATGAGTATTCTCCCTCATTATACACTTAAAATTTTCTTAATTGATTTTTTCATATGAATCTTAAATTATTATACCCAGATCCTAGAAGAATCCCACTTAGAGTATCTAGTGTCCACTGCCTTGACAAATAACTTGAAAATCCTTAGTCTGGCAGTCTAAGTCCATAATCAAGTTACCTTATTATTACTGTCTTTGATTTTTGAAAACTTCAGTTAGGGCATTTCTATGAGAAATAGAAAGTTAGGTAGGCCCATTCTCAGAATATAGTATTTAGTCTTAATTGGATCCAATTGTACCCATTTTAATTAGAACCCTTCCCTGTGGCCATCCCAATTTAAAAATTAGCTAATCAAGTAGATTGTAACCCTGAGCTCCTCCTAGGGCATAAGTCAAAGCTGAGTTATGGAATAAAAGCTGGTAGGGTGCCTGCCCAGGTGTGCTTGCTAGCCAGGTTCTGTATTGACACTGTTCTGGCAGAAGTAAAACTTGCCTTGCTGACCCTCTTCCAAGCATGTGTTTTATTTCTTGTGGTACCTCAGTATTCCTAACAATTTTTTTGCTATCTTCACTTTAGATTGTTTCCTGTTTTGTGAGTTTTGCTTATTCTTTTCCCAGCCCAGACTGTATATATCATAGTGATTCATTTTACAGGTTTTTTTCTCAGCAGCTTGGTATAGGAAAAGCTGATTGTTAGAATAAGCCTTAGGTTTGAACTTGAGCTCTGTTTCTCCTAGCTATATGGCATTAAATGAGTCACTCACCCACCTTGAGGGTCAGTCAGTTTTTTATCCTTAAAATAAAGTCAACAGTGTCTTTCTTGTAGGGTTGTCAACTGCATCACGGTTACAAAATATATTAAAAAGTCAATGTTATTATTCTTCTCATTGCTTTATTATTTACTGTCATTAAGCCATATGCTCTTAAAATTTTCTTATTTTTATGTATTCTGTCATTGAACTTAGAATATAATAGGCACTTAATAAACCTTTAATGTTGAAATTTTCTTCTTCCTTTCCCTGCCTTATTCAATGCCCACTCATTCTCCAAGACTCTGGCTGCAGCTGCATCTTGTTTTTGGTTCAGCCATGGCTCAACCAACTCATTCTGAATACATTTAACCTTGGTGGGTGAGCAAAGTTAAATGAGTAAAATGGGGAACAAAGGATACAAGAGGGCTTCATAGATATGATCCATTACATTTCTTTTAACTCTATCTTTTATATAATTTTAGGATTTTATTAGAGGGACAATTACTGAGCTCTTGTTAATATGCTCAAATGTTCCACATATCTAGGGCTTCTTATCAGCACATTTGAAGCTCAACTCTTGCGAATTAGGGTTCCTAGAGGAACAGAACTGATAGGAAGGATGTGTGTGTGTGTGTGTGTGTGTGTGTGTGTGAGAGAGAGAGAGAGAGAGAGAGAGAGAGAGAGAGAGAGAGAGAGAGAGAGAGAATATAAATGAATTAATTATAAAAAGGGGATTTTATTAGATTGGCTTATACAACCGGAAGCTGGATAGACCCATAATGGCCGTCTACAGGCTGGAAAGTTGGAGGAACCAGGAACTGCTCAGTCCAAAAAACTAGTGCCTTAGAATGAGAGGGATCAATGATGTCTCCCCAATCCCTGAATGAAGATGTGGAAACTTCCTGAATAGTCACTGATCAGAATCCCCTTTAGAAGAGTGAAGGAGTTGGAATCTGATGTCCTCAAGTGATTGCAGCAGTAATCAAGAACACCTGAAGAAGAATTGAGCTTGCATCTGCTGCTGCTTCCTTCCAACTTTTATTCCATCCAGGATTCCAATCTATGGGACTGTGCTACCCACACACAGGGCAGCAGATTAACCATCACATCTTTCAATGTTATAATCATTTTTCAGATAAGAAAATGAAGACAGAGAGGTTAGTTGGCAGAACCCAGACTTTTATCCTAATTTCCTTGCCTCTCATGCTGGAGTAACACTGCCAGTGCCCTCCCCATGACTTTTCTGTTTTTACTTTCCTCTATATTCCTACAGCCTCCTCCCACAAACACTTGCACATTTCAGGCTGCAGAAGTGTACTTGTCCCATGTGATAGGCAGGCCAGAATGACCAGGAGTCAGTGTCTCTGGGAGCACCCTTGACAATCATAGGTGGGTATTGGTGACTATATACCCTGGCTTTCTCCCCTGCTAATGGGACCATAGAGCTGGGAACTGTGGTGATGGATGGATTAGGTCAAAATCTTTATTGATCAGTAACAAATTAGGGACATAATTTCAGATTAGACCTTTAGATACTGTTCCAACAATTGTACAGATTAATTTTGTATATTTTGACTCTAATAATTTAAAAAAGGATTATAATTTGTCCCTTTTTAATGGCACACAAACATATAATGATATCATGATATGTTTTAGTACATGTATATATACATTGTATAATGTTCCATGTTCAATGTATAATTGTATAAGCTACCAATCTCCTCAAACATTTTTCATTTCTTTGTGGTGAAAGCATTCAAACTCCTTTCTTCTAGGTCTTTAAAATATACCGTATATTATTGTTATATTTATTACCTTACTGTGCAATAACACACCAGAACTTCTTCTAATTAAAATCAACCAATATCTAACCAATGTCTGATGAGGACCACAACCAAGTTAAAATGGCGCCTGGCAGTATGCTAGGAGGAGTGGTTTCTGAGTAATGCCAGAGAGCCATTAAGATGATAGAGATTCCTTAATGACTGACTGCTGTGTCTAGATTATGTCAATTAAGTTAAGCTGTATGTAATCATTAAGATGATGAGGATTCCTTATTGGTTGACTGCTGTATCTAGTTTATGTTAATTAAGAACAAGCTATGTATTCAGTTATGTATATATACACCCCTACTGTCCTACAATAAAGCGGCTCCCGCTCCTGCTGTATCAACCTTCACAAGTTCCTCGTCACCCGCCCCCACCCCAGTTATTTTGCCCAGCCAGACTGAGGCAAATGTTTCCCCATTTCTCCTTTTCCTTACTCTCTCTACCCTCTGATAATCATCATTCTCTTTCAATTTCTATGAGATCAACGTTTTTTAGATTCCACATATGAATGAGATCATGTGATATTTATCTTTTTGTGTCTGACTTTTTCACTTAACATAATGGCCTCCAGTTCTATCTATGCTGTTGCAGATGGCAGGATTTTATCCTTTTTTTAAAACAATACTTTTATTTCACTGATTTATTCTTATGTGGTGCTGAGGATTGAACCCAGGGTCTCGAAAGTGCGAGGCAAGTGCTCTACCGCTGAGCCACAACCCCAGCCCCAGATTTTATCCTTTTTATGGCTAAGCAATACTTCATTGTGTGTGTATGTATGCCACATTTTCTTTATCTACATATCAGTTGATAGAAACTTAAGATGCTTCCATTCATTAGCTATTGTGAATAGTGCTGCAATGAATATGGCAATGCAAATGTCTCTTTGACATCTGATTTTATTTCCTTTGGGTATATACTCAGAAGTGAGATTGCTGGACCATGTGAATTCTATTTTAAATTTTTTTGAGAAATGTCTATACTGTTTTATATAATAGCTACACTAATTTACATTCCCGCCAGTACTGTGTATTGACATGTCCATTTTTAAATGTAATTTTTCTAATGATTTATTTTTGTTGTGTTTACAAAAATCTTGTTTTGAAGTGGATTGGACATTTAAAAATCTGGTTCTTTACTGAAGGAGTTTGAGAAACACTAGTCTACATCAGTGTGTTAATAATACACAGCCTTTGCACTGGCTGCCTGGTTTTGTAAATGTTCAATTGGAACACAGCCATACCTATTCATTATGTATTATCTATAGCTTTTTTTCCTCACAGAGTAGCAGGAGGGAGTCATATTACAGAGACTACATGGTCCACAAAGCCTGAACTATTTACTGTGTGGTCCTATATAGAAAATGTTTGCCAACCTTTGTTCTATTCTACCTTTCATAACTCCTTAGCTGGATTGAACTCCATTTGCCATCAGTGATAACTTTGTTGATAACACAAATTTGATTGCCTTCCTTCCTTTTCCTCTTCTTCTCTTGCTTTCTCACTCCCTGCCAGGGTTTCCTAGCTATTTTTCAAAAATAAATGACCTGCACTCACCTTCTGGACTCAAAGTCAACTTCTAGGAGACCCCAGCCAACACATGTAGTGAGTCCTCATGTGTTGGAGTCTTTCCCTTACCACTCACCAGACATGCCAGCTTTAGTGCATCAATTATGCCATCAGACCTACCCCACTTCTGTTTCTTTTGCAGCATCATGTGACAATTCAACTTTGTGGGCATGGATTTTTCTGATTCATTTTCTTTCTTTTATTAAACACAACCTTGGATCTAGGGATGGTGGAGGAGAGAACAAAGACAGGGAGAAATAATGAAAATCCCATCTTGTCCTATATTTGGTGTTCCCTTTTTTAAAAACAGTTTGCAAAACTTGTAGCTGACCCTGAGGTGTCAAAGTACACGAGTCAGGGCCAGTTGTTTTTCACTGGTCCCTGACCTTTATGTCTCATAGTATATGGTCAAGGCATTGCTCACCCCAATCTTATTGCTGCTGCCTCCATTTATTTCTGTGTATGCCTCCTAATTACTGAGGTCACTTCAGACTTTAATTCTGTCTTCTAAAGTGTAACACAGCCATAATTAGGCCATATGTTAATTAGCAGGATGACGCCTTGTGCCTTGTCACTCAGTGAGGGGATGTGGATCATTGCAGAAAGTGCCATAGAAAGGTGAGTTCAGTGGGAAGGGGAAGTCTAAGGAGACCGAGAGTGACTCTACTCAGCAAAAGCTGCCTTAGGGAGCAGGAGAAATGATAGTATGCAAGCAGGGGAAAAGATGGGGCCACACAAAGAAAAAGAGCTAGAGTTGACCTCTTTTTAATTCCAGGAATGAACTGTAAGTCTGAAGGCAAGTCTGAGTCTCCACCAGGGATGGCAGAATCTCTTGAAGGATTGGAGTTGGTGGCCAGGTCTAAAGTCAAGGTTCCGACGGAGGCCACAGGCAAGGTGAGTATCAGGGATGTCCCCATTTCTTATATTAGAAGTTTGTGGGGGAGGCCAGTCAAAAATCAGGCCAATTTGTTTCTTCCTGGATAATGTAAGTATTCTCCAGGAAATCAAAAGAGTGGGGTCTAATAGTTTGGGGCTATGTTTCTATGTGCCATTTACTAATTTAATGATGTCTTCCCATTTCCTGTTATTTTCTGACATTCTTATGATAAGAAAGTTGAGCAAAAGATTCACTAGGTCATGATTATTTCCTATTTCAGATATTGTCACTTCTATTACTTGGGAGACAGTTTTCCAGGAAACTAATTACTGAGGGAATTCATGATTGGGTGGAATGACATGTGAATTACAAAGATACTAACTTCCTTCCAATTTGTTGTCAACCCATGATAAAATGGAAAAAAATAATTCTGTCATAACCCAACCAATGCATGAAATGGACTAAGATGGTCATTTTAAGTTATGTATACTCTTGGATTTTTGAAAAATGCATAGGACAAAGAAACTCTTAAAGCATACCAAAGGGGGGATTTTGGGAAGGAATTTTGTGCTAATAAGTATTATTAGTATTACTGCTAATATTTGTTGAGTTCCTACTTTAGAGTAGGAATTATTCATATCCCAATTATTTGCAAATCTCAAAAATCATACTGCTCACAGGCCATAAAAAAAGAGATGGCAGCCCAGGTTTGGTTTGGCACATAGTCTATAGTTTGCCAGTGTCTGCAGTATACAAAACTGCCTTTCTAACAAGAACTTATGAAAATAATGGAGTGAAGGCAACTGAGCTTCATATTTTACAAAATGGGGCCAAGTGAGCTGTGGGAAAGCTTATGGGCCTGAACCTATATGGGATTAAACTTTCATTCTGGCTCTGCCATCACATTAAATGTGTAAAACAAGGCTCATCTCAAGAATTGCTGGGCCCAGCCCTCCTTGTCTTCCAAATGAAGTTTTAAACAGTTCCACTATTATTTAATCATAAGTATAGTATTTCTGCATGAAATAATTTCTGTAAATTATCTATCAGTGATATGGGGAAGACTGGAGAAGAACAGGTCTGTGGATAATGTCAAGAGTTGTGTTGTGAACAAGTTAAGTTCAAGGCACTAATGTATATGTCAGTGGTGCTGGTTTGATATAGAAATCTGGAGTTAGGAGAAAAGGGTGAACTTGAGATTTAAATTTGGGAGTCATTAGCTTGTACACTACATCTGAATGTATCATGGCTTCGAATAAGATTTAAAAAAAAAGTAACTTTGGTACCAAGGTTGAGCCTAGGGCCCCTTAACCACTGAACTATAGCCCATCCCTTAAAAACAAAACAAAACAAAACAAAACAAAACATTGAGACAGGACCATGCTAAGTTGCTGAGCCTGGACTGGAACTTTCAATACTTCTGTCTCAGCCTATCTAGTCTCTGGGATTTCAGTTGTGCACCACCACACCCACCATTGAATAAGATTTTTTCAGGGAAGGATTTAAAAATATTAGCATTATTCAATATATTTACATTAGGGAAGGGATCATTCTTCACTGTGGGACCATCCTGTACATTATATGGTATTTAGCATCATCTCTGGTATCACCCACTAGAAACCAGTAGTACTTTCTTCCCCAATCTGTGACAACCAAAAATGCATCCAGACATGCCAAATGTCCTCTGGGGTGAAAATTCCTCTTGGTTGAGAATAACCATTTTAGGGACATGGCTGAGAATGGTTTTCCATGATTCCAGATTTGGAAGGCAGAAAGAGAAGGAAGAAATGGGAGAAGAGACTCAGGAGTGATCAATGAAGTAGGAGAAAAGATAATATACAGACATTTAACCAATGGTTTAGGTTAAACTTGGTTTAATATTTGCTGAAAGATGGGTGGAGGCCGGACAAAAGTTAATGCCTCAGAGCTCAGGGCTCAGTCCCACTGAGCTCCACCATGTTTCTTTTATGGCATCCTCAGAGGCAGTTGATGGAACAGGGGTATAAGAAACACTAAGATCAGATATTTTCTGACTGCATGGAGCCTGCAGGTAGTGCAGTAGGCAGGATGTTTTCTAGTAGGGAGTAGTGAATAAAATAAAGAGGAGGCTAAAATTACCACTTAGAAACCAAAGATAGAGACCTTTACTGTTTCTTATTTCTGATTTTATTTTTAGAAATAATCCTCAGAGGATAAAACTGTTATGGTCTGGGTGCAGAAGAAAAACAAGGACAGAAATAGAGTTGCTATGGTTTTGAGGAAAACCAAAAGGGACTTAAGAACTGTGGCGTTATCACCCTGAGCTGTAGGATGGTCTCTTGTTTATTTTTTAAATCTCTTTTATCATTTCATGCCTATTTGTATTTTTAAAAAGTAGTGAACAGATTTTGTGAACTTTCTCTTTCTATATTTGAATATTATTTGGGTGGGGTGGGGCACACCTGTAATCCCAGCAACTTGGGAAGATGATGCAGGAGAGTTGTAAGTCTGAGGCAAACCTCAGCAACTTAGCAAGACCCTGACTCAAAATAAAAATAAATAAATAAAAAGGGCTGGGGATGTGACTCAAGTGTTAAAGCATCCCTGGCTTCAATCCCTAGTTCAAAAATTAAAAAACGAAAGAAAAAAGAGAATTTAAATAGCTATGATTTGGTAAAGGATTGATATAAAGGTTAAAAAATTCAGCACTTTCATATTGAAATTAATACCATTAAATGAGAGTGTCTCTTAGCTACATGATAGCAAAGAACCAAAAGAAGGGGAAATGTCTGCTGTTCCCATTTTATTTAAGTGTTCTTTCTCTAAAATGAAGGTAAGAAATTATTACATGCAGATACCTAGCAGAGTCTAGTGCATTGTTGGACATCCATAAATGTTTTAAAAAAGAATAATGTTTATCCTGATTGTAGTGCTGGTTACACAGTCTAAATGTGTAATAAAGAATTCATAGAACTCTGTACTGCAACCCTCCCCTAAAACACTTGCAGAAAGAGAGTGAAATGCAGGTGAAATTATTAGTTACTAGTGTCATAGCAATGTCAACTTCCTAGTTTTGATAATGTAGCATGGTTATGTAAAGCATTCACTTGGGCAAACTTGGTAAAGGGTACACAGAATAAAACATTATGTTTGCAGCTTATTGTGAGAAAGTATTTCAAATAAAAATGATTGTGACTGTTGTTCACCTTAAGATCATTTGGTTTTATGGTCAACTTTAGTTTGTAGATTCATCTTTGTTTTAATAGATACTTGCATCATAAGTAAGCCAAATTATCAGGTTTTATTTGTAATGACAAGATGGAATCTGGTCAATATATGTTTAAGGCTAATATAGTGAGGTTATGGTCCAGATCATGAACCTTAACTGCTCTTAGTAAATATGTAGACATGAAGTCTAATGATAGTTGAAAATCTGAAATTAACAGGACTGCTATTTAGTCTTTAGTTTGGTCATATTTTATTTTTAGATACTCCAGGACTTATCTAAGTAGACCAAAGATTAAATTTTCCACACATCTTTTAAATTCCCTGCAAAGTAAAAAGTGGAGGTGGCTTGTCTACTTTTTAAGGTGAGAATTTTTACTTCAGCAGACTTTGGGGAGGGCAGGCCTCATCTATCTTGCTGATGTGCCTAAGATGTGATCTATTTATATTACAAACCATATGCAGAGCCTGGCAAGCGTCTCTGCAAATGAGCTCATTGCTCTGCCATAAAGTAGGAGGCTGGGAGGGGATGCAAAGACATTAGGGACCTTTCACAGCCATTATGCCTCTTGGTGCTGATTAAACAGGAAGGATAAACAAAATCTATGATTTCTGACAAGAAGGATAAATAATAAATACCTGTCAAGGAGAGCTGGATGTTCTTCTCAGTCTTCTTTGCAGGTCATCAAAGTCAAGTTCTTAAAGATTTGAGTACTTTTTAATGGATTTCCTTTTTTATGTATTGTGCAAATTACAAGTACGGATTATTACAGATTTGTCTTACTGACGAGCCTCCTTCAAAGTGTGATGGGTTTTATCTAGAGCTTCATTCAAATCAACTAGTATTTATAGAGCATTTATCCTGTATTAAGTAATTAGATTTATCTTAGGAAATAGAGAAGAGCAGTTGCTGACCTCAAAAGGCTCCCAGACAAAGAGAAAAGAGACAGAAAAAAGAAGAAGAAGAAATGTATTTCAAAACAGCAAGCACAGGGAGAAAGGCACAACCAATGCCCAGAGTGTAAAGGTGTGGAGGAATGTCATTAGCTCTTTAGGACAGTGGCTTAGAATGGGCTTGCAGAAGAATGTATTCTTGGTGTATATTGGTTTGCTACAATAATTCATAATTCTTAGATCATTATTTAGATGGAAATTACACACATACAGTTTTCCAGTCATTGGATGAGTCATTGGATACTCATGGCCACATGATTTTAGTGCAAATGTGCTCTGTTCAAATGAGTGTTTTGTTTTAGTCTGAATCTAGGGAAATGGGTAAGAGAACTGAGCCATTCCTCAGCACAGAGTAGCTGGAGATATTGGACTTAAAGAACCTGGACTTGATCATCAGTGACATGAATTCTGAGTTCCAGTGAATATACTGCCTAGATTCCATCATTACCTGTATCACACAGTGAAACTACTTAATAAGGTTTGTTGTAGAACATATTTAATGAAGATTTTATCTGCTCCTACTTCCACCCACAACTGGAGAAGAGCAATTTGATGACTGAATAATGACTTAGCACTTATTATGCCTTTAAAGGAAGCAGAAAGCTGTGGCTATGATAGACCTTTCCCCCCTTCTCTATATTCCTCCCATGAACAAGGCACTTGCAATTTTAAAACTTTAATGAACACACCCAAACAGCTACAGATACATTGACAGTATAACAGTTAGAATTTGTATCTACCTGCTAGTAGTAAAAAAAATAAAATAAAAATTAAAAAGTGGCTTAAGAGACTCCAAAATTCAAGAGTCAGGTGTTTTCTCTTACATATAGAAACTAGAAAGTAAAAAAGGAATTAAAAAAAGGACCTCACAAAAATAGAAGGGAGACTGATAGAGGAAGGGGATCGAGAGAAAGAGATGGAGGAGGGGAGGGTTTGAGGAAGTACTGGGAATGAAAACTATGCTATGTCCATGAATGAATGTACCACAATGAATCTCTGTGTGTGTGTGTGTGTGTGTGTGTGTGTGTGTACATACACACACACACACACACACATATATATATATATATATATTGCACTAATAATAATAAAAATAATAATAAAAGGGAGAATCAGTAGAGCAGAGCAAGTAGAGAGGAAAGGAAAAGGGAAGGGAAAAGGGAAGGTACTGGGGAATGAGATTGATCAAATTTTGTTATATGCATGTATGACTATGGTGTAACAAACCCCACTGTTATATATAATTATAAAGCACCAATAAAAAGTGGCTTAATTTATGGCTTTATTAAGCCCAGAGTGGGTATCCCAGGGTTATTATGGAGATTACATGATATAAATGGGAACCGCTGTTCCATTTTGCTTTTTGTCACATTTGGGGTCTGACCCTAGCCTTCCTGTTCTCAATATGGTGCTGAGGTTCATCACATTTTCATTTCAGGCATAAAGAAAGGGGAAAAAAGGAAAATAGTATATCTCCATCTAACTCTCTTGAAATTGCTTTCCTGGAAGTCCACTTGTGTGACTTTAACTAACATCTCACTGGCCAAGAGTATATCAAGTACTCCTAGTTACAAGTGAGGAAGTCAGAAAAATTTGTTTGGAGCTTATAACATTATTCCTTGAAATAATCTCAGAGTTCAAGTTGTACAAAAAGAGAAAATAGATATTTGGAAGACAACTAGTAGCTTATACAACATCAAAGCCTGATGTCATTAGATCTTGATCCAACTTTAACAACTATCCACTTCCCAACTTTTTGATGGATAATAGAAAGAAACCCTCTCTTTGTTAAAGGCACTGTTATTCAGGTGGCTGGTTTTTCTTTCCCTAGCTATACAGATTCCTAACTGAAACAAATATAAACACTGTTTATAGGTGTCTAACTTTTAGGACTGACTTTTTTTTACCAGGAATCACAAAATCAATATATTCAGAACTAGATAGGAAGTGATGATTGTGGATGGGAGTTTTGGCACACTTGTGAGTATGTGCCCCTTAAAAGTGGGTAGGTGTTGTGGTTATTAAGTAGAGAGGGGTGTTTTCATACAGGATTGCCAGCCAAATGTTACAGATATAAAATTTCCAAAGAACCAGAAAATTGGGTCTTAATGCTTATAGCAAGGTCATAAAATTGTTTTCATACTACATTGTAGATATGGAGAAAATATTCTTATTTATCTGTTTGTTTACAGTAATTATCTTTTCCTAATGTCCTTTGCTGGCTGTAGGAACAGCAACATAACAGCAATGACACCTGAAAATCCATTTTGTTTAGTGTTCTTCCATTCTGAGAATTTAGAAAATGTTGCTAATTTAAAAAAATAATGATATCTAATTCATATACTCTAAAATTAACTCCTTTTGAAGTTCATGATTCAGTAGTTTCCAGAATGTTTGCAGCACCTCAGAAAGATACCTCATATCCATTAGCAATCACTGCCCATTTTCCTCTTCCCCAAACCCCTGGAAATCACTAATCTGCTGTCTCTGTAGACTTGCCTGTTCAAGATGTTTTATATGAGAGGAATCATTTCACTTTAAAAAGTGATTTCAAGGTTTGTTTGTGTAATATGTATCAACACTTCATCTGAATAATATTTTATTGTATGGCTAGACCACATTTTGTTTGTGCATTAATCCGCAAATGGAAATTGGGTTGTTTTCATTTTTTCGCTATCAGTAACAATACTGCTGTGAACATCTGTGTATAAGTCTTTGTATGAACTTCTCTGAAGTATATTATCTAGGAGCGGAATTTCCAGGTCATATTAGAACTCTATTATTTTTGTTCTTTTAGATATACATAATAGCAGAATATATTTTGATTTTTGTACATGGAATACTCCATATACATTCTAATTCTAATTAGGATCCCATTCTTGTGGTTGTACGTGATGTGGAGTTTGACTGGTGGCATATTCATATATGAGCACAGGGAAGTTATGTCTGATTTCTGTGTTTAATTATTTTGAGGAACTGTCAAACTGCCTTCTGAAGTGCACCAGTTTATAGGCCTATTAACAGTGTTAGGATTCCAACTTCTCTAGATCGTTGCCAACTCTTGTTATTGGGAGTCATTTTGATTATTTCCATTCTTGTGGATGTGAAGTAGTATCTCATTGTGGTTTTGATTTTCATTTCTTTAATGTCTAATAATGTTGAATATCTCTTTATATGTGTATTGGCCATTTGTAAATACAGTTTAGAGAAATGTCTATTGAAATCATTTGGCCCTTTAAAACTTGGGTTGTCTTTTTATTGTTGAACTGTATGCTTATTTTTGTATAGTTTTCAGGTCACAAACAGTTGAAAATTGGTAATTAATATGGCTCAAAAGAATCACTACAACTTTAGACACACATGTATATGTTCATATAATATATTTATAGTGTGTGTGTGTGTGTATATTTTTTTCTGAATTTCTCTTTAAAAGAAGAGGGAGAGTATGGCATGAGGCAATTTAATCTGAGAGTCCAATTTTTTTCAGTATTCTCACTAATTTTTCCATTGTGTTTCTTCCTTAGCAGGCACAGACTAAAGAGAAGAAATCAAGAGACCCTACTTTCCACTCTGCTTTCTTTCTTCTTAATACCTTTCATGAAAAGACAGGAGGATGTATTAGTCAAGGCACTCTAGAAAGAGAATCAATAGGAGATATAGATAAATATATAGATTAGTCGTTATATAGATAAAGATATTTATTTTAAGGAATTGACTCATGCCATTGTGGAGGCTGACAAGTCCTAAGGTATGTAGGGTTGTCAGTAAACTGGAGAACCAGGAGAGCTGATGGTGTAGATCTAATCTGAAAACTGTCAAACTTGAGAAGGCTTGAGATCCAAGAAGAGCTGATGCTTTAATTCAATTCTGAATCCAGGAAAAAGCCAATGTACTAGTTTGGAGTCAGTCCTGTTAGTTCTCTCTTACCTCAGAGAAAGTCAGCCTTTTTGTTCTAGTCAGATATTCAACTGATTGGTTGAGGCCCGCCCAGAATAGGGAGAACAATCTGCTTTTCTCAGGCTACAGATTTAAATGTTAATCTTATCTGAAAACACAGAGACATTCAGAATAATGCTTGATTAAGCATTTGGGCATCCTGTGGCACATTTAATATATAAAATTAATCATCACAAAAGGCTTTCCCTTAGTTTCTCTTGTAACTAGGATGATCATAAAATATATCATCCAATCTGGAAGACATTTGAGAGTGAAAGGAGGAGCTAGATGAGATGTACGGACAGATATAAACTGGAACTATAGAGGACAAATAAGCTCTATGGGGCCCTTATTTATCTTCAACTTCCATAGAATATGTGTAGCTGGAAAAGATGAAAAGATTGATTACCTCTTATCAAGCTACTTTAGCAATATATAAGGCTGAGTCCTTGAAGGTTGGCCCTTGGCAATCTCAAGAATAAGAAAGTAATCTAGAAAATCCTCTCTCATGAAAATAGATAGTTTTAGAAGATCAGTGCTCTGCTTCTTAAGCCTATTTTTGAAAATCAAAAGGTGAATATTCCCTTGGACTTTGTCTTCATTTCCTCTTTAATGAATTCTGGTTTGTTTCCAGACTGCTAGATGACTGAGCATTCAAGGTTGAAGGTCATATCATAGAGAAGGCAAAGGAGTAAAGCACAATAGAAATATTAAGAAAATAGAACCTCTGTTATGGCTCAGTTTAAAATATACAGCAAAAATAATTTAAAAATTTCTGTTTAAGTCAAACAAAACATATCTATGTCAACCCTCACTTAAAAGTCAATAATTGTTACCCTTACTGGACAAATCATAAGCAAGTTTTGCTACAGAGTCAAGTTGATGGGAATTGGGAAAGAGGATGAGGGAAAGGGGAGAATATTATTGCTTCCCATTATAAAATGGAGAGCAAGAGTCATTGCGAAAGTTGGATAGAACACAAAATATAAAAATAGAAGTGTACTTTGAATGGGGAAGAATGCTGTTGTTAGTGGTATTGACTAATGAAGGTCTTGAGCTGGAGATAGAATATATGCTAAATGTAAGTGGATCCTGATTATAAGTCAAACCATCATTTTGCTAAATAAGAAAGTTTAAAATAATTTTCTTCATTCAACTTGAATATACAATCTTTAGAGAAAGAGTTTAAATGGCCCAATGTCTACCTATAATATTTAACTTAAATTTTAATTATATCTACATGTTTAAAACCCCATGGTATATAAGCTATACTGTTATACAAAGTTGCTCAATTTCACTGTCATATTTTATGATACAATTTCTTTCAAATGTAGAATATGCACATTGACCTTCATTTCTTCTCCATCTAGAGTCACTTGAGAGCATAGTGCCATATTTACTTCCTCTAAGTTTTTTGATTGCAGCACTTTTTGAATCTGAATATGAGTGTCATTTATAAATGTTATCCTAACTCACATCTACCCAATAATTCATAGTGAGCTCCACAACATAATTACTTAATGTATTTTAACAGAAATTTTTAAATGGGCTTGTATACAATGGCACTAGAACTTCAGTTCAAAGTAATTTCTCCAGAAATAATGACTTGATCTGTGTTAAATTTATTTAACTTCCCCCATCATGTCAGGTGACCTCTATAAGCATCCAAATCTAGCTTTGACTGAGGTCACTTCAGGTTAATATGTCTTTCCCAGATAGTAATATATTGTTCAAAATTAAGTAATTGACAGTCTATGTATATTATAAATGTCTTAATAACAGCTTTATTTTGGGTGGGATAATTTTGAGGAAAAACCTTGCATTGTACTTGGATACATATACACTTTTGGGAAGAGGGGCTATTACAAATTTGTGAGTAAGGGAAATGGGTTAAATCTTTTCCTATGATAGCAGAAAACGTCTGATTTTGATAACTCAAGAAATTGTGACAGACCGTGTAGAGATATTGAGACAACTACTAGATCAAAAAACTGGGAATCATTTTTTATTGGCTTGTGAGGAGCAAGACTGATAAGACTGATAATGATTCAAGAAACTTGTTCATTATAAAGCCACCTATACTCTAATATGATGAAAAATTTTAGAAGTTATTCTAGAATATTATACTAGCTCAAATGAGATGAGAAACCATGGCATTAGTAATGAGGATGAAAGGAAGAGGCAGATTTTAGACCTGCCTGGGGATAGAGTTGATGGGATCTTATGCCTAGATTATGAAGGCTCATTTAGAGGGAAGAATGCTGGATGAATTCTGGCCTCCAAGCTTTTGAGACTGTATAACTATGGTGCCAAGTTGGAAATGCATAAACAGGGGAGTGAATAACAAATTAGCTCCACTGTGAGCCCACATACTCATTGTCTCTGTAGACTGCTCAGGTAGAGATGTTAGTAGAGAGGCTCATAGAAGAGATACAGAGCTGGAATTCATTAACACATGAGTGTGCATGTAGCCATGGGAGAAAATAGATGACCTAGCAAAGGTGTTTCATATAAGATAATAAGACTGGGATTGAGCTTTGGCAAGATAATCACTATTAGAAGAAAGGGAAGAGAGTCCATTGGGAGAAAAATAGGTCAAAAAATAAAGAAGTCAAAGACAAGAGAAAATGGATAAGGAAAAGGATATTATGAATGTTAGATATTAAAGGAAATTTAAGCATAATAAAGACTGAGAAGTATCCACTTAATTTGGCAGACTGTTTTTTTCCTACACAAGCCTGTGAACTCCTAAGAACTATCTTCTTGTTTGCAAACAATTTAGAAGAACCTCTTAGAGATGTTTAGTTGAAATAAAGTCAATATCCATCAAGCCTTGGCACAAAGAATGTGCTTTTTGCCTATCACAGTGACAACTTCACCAGCACTTAAACTGAGACCCTGCCTTTGTCCTCCAGGACATAAAAGTCACTCTGATCCTAGCTTGATGTCCTCTGTGTTTATGTCAGGTTGTTGTTGATCCCTGTCTCATCATCTTCCAGTGTCCACCTCTTCAATAAGAGCTTCTTATTTATTGGTGCGATTCTCTGTTGAGCAAGTATAATGTTTGCTTTCAGACATCACTGTCTTTCTGATTGCCGTATACCTGATAGGCTGAAACTATGTAGAGACAGATATCTCAATGTGAGGATACATTTCAGGAAAAGTGATTCACGAAGTATTGAAAGAGTTAATCAAAGAGACAACAAATTTCCATTCTCTGAAGGTCTTCCAACACAGACTGGATAACCTCTCAGCAGTCATTCTGCAAAAAAGTATTCATCCAGTGGTCGACCTTTAAAATCTCTTTCTACCCTAAGAGTCAGTGGTCTCTCAATACTCAACAGAGCATAGAAATCTGGGAACATCAGTGTTAGAAGGCACTTCAAGAGGTCATCTGCTTCACGTCCTGCCAGAGAAATATGTCCTATTACTTTATTGAAAAGGATCATCCCCAGCTTCTTTATTATTAATAAACTTTACTTTTTAGAGCCATTTTAGTTTCACAGCAAAATTGAGTGAAAAGATCAGAATTCTCATATATCCTTTTCCCTTGCACACAGACACAACTTCCTCCTCTATCAACATCCCACACTAGAGTGGCCCATTTGTTACAATTAGTGAACCTACGTTGACACATCATTATTACTCGGAGTCCATAATTTATATTAGGGTTTCCTCTTTGTGTTGTACACTTCATGGGTTTTGACAAATGTATAATGACATGTATCCACCATTGTAGTACCCTACAGAATAGTTTCACTGCCACAAAAATACTATGTGCTCTGCCTATTCATCCCACCTTTCTGCCTACCCCCTGGCAAACACTAGTACTTTTACTGTATCCATAGTTTTGCCTTTCCTAGAATGTCTTAGAGTAGGAATCATATGGTATGTAGCCTTTGTAAAATAGCTTCTTTCACAGAGTAATATGCATTTAAATTCCCTCCATGCCTTCCCATGCCTTCCCATGCCTTGATAGCTCATTTCTTTTTATTGCTGACTATTATTTGATTGTCTGGATGAACCACAGTTTCTTTATCCATTCACCTACCAAAAAGCATCTTGGTTGCTTCCAAGTTTGGGCAATTATGAATAAAGTTGCTATAAACATCTGTGTTCAGGTTTTTCTGTACATAAGCTTTCAGTTCATTTGAGTAAATACCAAGGGGCATGATTGCTAGATCATACAGTGGGAGGATATTTAGGTTTGTAAGAAACTGCTGAACTGTCCAAAGTTGCTGTACTATTTTGTGTTTCCATTAGCAATCAATGAGAGTTACAGTTATTGAACATCCTTGCCAGCCTTTTTCCTGTATAGTGGTCATTCTAGTTTCTGTTTTGAATGTCCAAGTAATGCTAATTCACCATGTCAGAACCTCAAACACTTAATAGTTGGGGAAAGGAGGAACTTATAAGGGAGTTAGCTAAGATAAAGAATGTTTGGGGCTGGAGATATAGCTCAGTTGGTAGAGTGCTTGCCTCACATGCACAAGACAAAGGGTTCAATCCCCAGCAAACAAACAAACACACACACACACACACACACACACACACACACACACACACACACTTTGAAGCTCTTCTGTTTAGATACAGAGAAAATTCTGTCTGAGCTTTCGGCAGTGCACTTTCCTGTAGAGAGCTCATGAGATAACCATTTTATCCTCTACATTTTCCAGCCTCCCTTTGCAACTGAACTCTGGCCAATGGGAATATGAGCAGAAGGGAAGCCTCACTGTAGCTCCAAGACATGTAAGAGTCTATGTGTTTTTTTCCTTTTCCAAGTTCTTATATTCAGAGACTTTGGAGTACTCTCTGATCCAGATGAAGTACTTATAAGTAGCTGGAGCCTCCATGAGCTTAGACCCAAGAATGACTGTATAGAGAGAGCTCACAGCTCCCTTTGCATTGTGACATGCATCCTAAGTGAGAAATAAGGTTATGTTAAGCCACTGAGATTTCAAGATTAATTTGTTACTTCCACATAATTCAGTTTGCTGGACCCTTAAGTTCCCTCTTGAATCTCAGTCCCTTTCTCTCCATGTAGTTGGAACTCCCTTCTGCATCTGTGCTAAACTTTCACTTCTGGATTCTTTAGTTATATTTGGCAATCTAACCCATCTAAACTAGGCTTTTAAAATCTGTCCATGTCAATAAGTTTTGTAGCCTCCCAAGGTTTCCCAAGATTCCAAATTCCTTACTGGTTGCTAATCTTGTTTATGGACTCTTTGGGAATCTTTGTGTTCATTCCTTTGTCCAGTCCTTCCATTGGCTCTCTAGTGATTTTTCAGGCTCATAATACTGGGGTTCTAGACTTTAACTCTGTTCGGGACAATTTCCCCCACTTGATAACTACTACATAAGGCAGCTCATTGTAGTTTTAGAAGGGTCTAATTGATATCAAGTTTTTCCTTAAGTGAACTTAATGTGCCTGATGAAAATGGTCTTTTATTTATTTGGCTAACCTTCATTCTCTGGAATTGTGAAAATATATTCTCCTCCTTCCATGTGGTAGACTTTCAAATAACTGAAAATTTAAAGCTATCATTTTTTTTTCTTCTCTTGCCTAGGGTGTCTGTTTTTATCCATATGGATATAGATGAATTTTTACAAAAGTGAAACCTTGATAAGAAATTCGAATGATGAAAGGATCCATATTTCACTATGTAAATACAATTATAACTAATATTATACATTTAATATAAGAGGAAGGAACATGTTTTTAAAAAACATGAGACATGAGTCGGCTGTATGATTATACCTATAATCCATCTGCTTTTTATACATCTTTTAGTTTTCTTGGTAAGATTTCACTTTGGGTTGAAACTTGGCAAAGCCTTAGTCTGACGGCAATTTTTAAAATACAAAATGTGAGAAAAGGAGAAAAGGATCTGTCAAATTTTTTCAATTACAAAAGCACAGGGCAAGGAATAACTCCTTTATCTTCTTTTCCTTTTTATGAACTTGGAAAGCCAAAAAAGGGAGGGTTGGAAGAATAAAACCTTAGCACCTTTCAGCTTTTTAAAAAACTTGCTCTAGGTATCTAAATGAGAGAACTAACCAGTAACCTCTCAGAAGTCAAAGAGGGCACTGTAATTTAAAGGTCTACCTAGAAGAGATCATTCTGCCATGATATTTTCCCAATGTCTCTTGTCTTTTAAAGCTAGAAGGACTACATTTCTTTCAAATTTCACAGGGGTTCTGTGAGCCTGTTACTGCCATCTGGTTCCATTTAGCTCAAATTCCTTTTCCTATTTAACCTTATCACTTTTGGGCTTTCCCTCCTACTTCTTATCTTTTCTTTTTATCAAAGAAGCCAGATAGCACCAAGGCATCAGAACTAAAGGAATATATATAAAATATACACATACATACACACACACTAAAGGAATATATATATATATATATATATATATATATATATATATATATAGTGTCTGCATAGGAAGTGGAGTGTGAGATAGGGCATTGGGAGGAGTGACATTGAGAAAAATAATACACACACACATATGCATATACACATATACACACATACATATTTTTTTTTCCTTCTCTTGCCTAGGGTGTCTTGGTCAATGCACTTTCCTGAAGTAGAGAGCTCACAAAATACACGTGTGTGTGTGTGTGTGTGTGTGTGTATCTAAATGAGAGAACTAACATATTATATATATATATATATATATATATATATATATATATATATATATATACACACACACACACACACACACACACACATATATATAATTTCCCTTCCTTCTCTTGCCTAGGGTGTCTTGGTCAATGCACTTTCCTGAAGTAGAGAGCTCACAAAATACACGTGTGTGTATATGTGTGTGTATATATATCTAAATGAGAGAACTAACTATATTTATATAGTGTGTGTGTATTTTCTTTTCCCAGAAGAAGCCAATTTGGATCACTCAGGTGATTAATTTTTCTTCTTTATGCCTTCCTTCTGTTACCTGTCTTCTTTACTTGCTCTCCCTTTATTTCATTCCCTCTTTTCCTTTCAACCATTTTGTCCTTTCTCAGTTTACCCCAGTTCACCCCAGTTCTTGTTACTCTTCTGCCCTCTTCCTGGCATATCACTTGCTATGCTATGTGGGAAGAAGTTAACAGAGCAGGCCTGATGCTTCTATCTTCAAAAGGCTCTCTTTTAAGGTGGTGCCAACTGACACCTAGGATTTTTTGCTTTTGAATCATTCTGTAAATTGTAGGTTGTCTTGTCCACCTAGGGCACTGTTATGTTTTAGTTATTAGGTATCTTCCAAAAGCCCATGTGTGAGACAATACAGGAAGGTTTAGAGGAGAAATGATTGGGTTATGAGCCTTAACCCAATCAGTGAATCAATCCCCTCATGGGATTAACTGAGTAGTAACTGAAGGCAGGTGGGGTGTGGCTGGAGGAGGTTGGTCATCAGGGGCATGCTTTTGAGCTATATATTTGTATCTGGCAAGTGGAGTCTCCGTCTGCTTCCTGGTCACCTTGTGAGCTGCTTCCCTCTGCCATACTCTTCTGCCGTGATGTTCTTTCTCACCTTGAGTCCCAAGGAATGGAGCTAGCTGTATATGAATTGAGATCTCTGAAACTGTGAGCCCCCAAATAAACTTTTCCTTCTCTAAAATTGTTCCTGACAGGTCTTTTAGTCATAGCAGCAAAAAATCTGACTGAAACAGACACTACACCCCTGCTTCTTTCTGGTAATCTAGAATTTTGGTAGTGGTGGGAAGTCATTGTGCCTATATAATAAATCCCTAATAGATACTCTGAACTCTGAGGCTTAAGCGTGCTTCTATTAAAGAAACCATGAACATATGTTGCCATATCTCATTGCTAGTTGAAGGGACATATTCCCTTTTGCATGTGAAGGAGAGAATTTAGGCAACTGCTACATGGATTCCTCTAGATTCTTCCTGATATGTCTTTTTCCCCTGATGATTGTTGTCATAAACAATAACTATGAGTACAACTGCTTACAAGTCTTTCAAGTCTTTCTAGCAAGTTACTGAATGTGTGCAATTAAAGATTGCAAAGATGAGAGTTGGGAGAAGCAAGATTTTAGTGGTTCAGTTCAGTTTAATGAACATTTATTTTTTTATTTAAAAAAAAATAAATTTTTTAGTTGTAGCTGGACACAATACCTTTATTTTGTTTATTCATTTTTATGTAGTGCTAAGGATCGAACCCAGTACCTCACACGTGTGAGACAAGTGCTCTGCCGCTAAGCCACAACCCCACCCCTAATGAACATTTATTAAACAACTAACACATAGCAGGCAAGGCACTGGACATTAGAAAAAAATGATAAATGAAACTTAGAATAAGATATAGAGTTGTTTAAGGATAAAACAGACAGATAAGCCTAATTGTTAGATTCTGGTGAAAGCTTAAGATAAATATATGTCTACACTGCTATGGGATTTGAATCTAAATCTTTTTGATGCCAAAGATTTTGCCTTTTATTCTTAATATTCATCTACATATTCCTTTCTTTCAAAGGAAATGAGCATAAGAGAATTAAAAAGCTCTGTTTTATTAGGTTTTGAAATGTGAAAGTGTATGTTCATAGTTCAAGAGTATAAAGGGAAAAGTCCAAATCCCCATTCTTTTTTCAACAGTTTCCCTCTTTCCATTTTCCAGCGTGAATCACTTTCTCATTTCCCCATTGTCAACTCACTTTCTAATACTGGGAAATAAATAAAAATATATGAGCCAAATGTTATCTAAATTTAATTCTTAAAATAAGAGATAACATTCCTTACAGCCTTTCTGGACAGAGGTTAAGAATCCTAACTCTATGGCCATATTGGACTGAATTTGTATTTCTGACTATAAATTATATTTTAGATTTTATTTCAATATATTTCTTTTTATTTTTTAAATAATGCCAGCCAATTATTTGAGTTAGGAGTCATAAATGTTTTCATTGATGTTAGATTTTGAGGAAATTATTTTAGAGTGTCCTTAGATTCACTTTTCCTAAAAGATGCTATTTTATATTCTGCTACTCTTGATGTGAAAAAAAAATCTTACTTTCCCAAGGATGTGGTAAAAACAAAACAAACTCCAGCACAACGAAAATAGATTCATGTTTAACTACTATAAAAATAGATGATAGTAGGTAGAAATGATAAATTATACTCAGAAGTAACTGGGGGGGTCATGATTTATATTAGTACTAGAAGAAATCTTGGTACTCAGTATGTCTCCTCATTTTGCATGTAGGACTAACATTGCTAATGGTGAGAAACAGAAGTGAATATTAATTTACAATGAGAGTATAATTTGTGGTTTTAGGTTTGTTTTAATATTAGAGGTTATTTTATTTGTCCCTGGATATGAATATTCTTGTATATGTTTAGGGAATTTGTAACAACATGAGCTGAGTAATTAGTAGAAAAGCCACTATGTGGGGCTGGGGATATAGCTCAGTTGGTAGAGTGCTTGCTTCTCATGCATAAGACCCTGGGTTCAATCCCCAGCAACACACACACACACACACACACACAGCTACTATGTTAGCTGTGAGTGGGGGAGAATGGCTCAGTCTTACCAACCTTATTCCTCTGAATTTAAATCAAACAAGTTCAGTCCAAATTAAATCATTAAGAATCTAGAACAGATTCTTGACCTATATTCTCAGGTGCTTTTTATCCCATGGAGAACTGGACCCCCAATATGAAAAACTAGAGGGCAAATCAGAGTTCAAATATGACACACAGACAAAAGGTGCTCTAAGGATATTTGTAAATGTTTTTGTGCTGAACAAGGCAGTTTTCTTATTTGTAAAATAATGATATTCAATAAAGTGAGCCAATGGTTTTCTTTGTTTCTTTATAGTAAGTTTATAAAGCCATGCAACTATCACCAAAATCTTATGTTGTAATTCTCCTATCAACACCTAAAGTTTGCTTGAACCCATTTGTAGTCAATTCTCAACCCCGTGTTCCCCAACTCCATCCCCATCAGGACAAGCAACAAATGATCTGCTCTCTATACATACAGATTTGCCATTTTTGAAATTTCATGTACGTGAAATTATACAACATGTTATTCTTTGCATCAGGCTATTTTTTTAGTGCAATGTTTTTATGTTTATCAAGATTGTAGCATATATCAATCATTTATTTTTATTGCTGAATACTATTTCATTGTATCATATTCTGTGTTTGGTATCCCCATTTGAAGGACATTTAGGTTATTCTCACATTTTTAATGATAAAAATATAGTTTATCAGTGGGAAACAGCATAGCTGAGTAATTAATGAGTAGAAATGGGGCTGGAAATATAGCTTAGTTGGTAGAGTGCCTACCTTGCATGCACAAGGCCCTGGGGTTCAATCCCCAGCACCACACACATGCAAAAAGCCTCTATGTTAGCTGTGAGTGGGGAGAGGTGTGTTAATCTTCTTAGCCCATTTATTGATTGGGTTATTTGCTTTTTTACTGTTAAGTTTTTTGAATTCTTTGTATATCCTGGAGATTAGTGTTCTATCTGACATGTGTGTGGCAAAAATTTGCTCCCCAAATATAGGCTCTTTCTTCACCTCATTGATTGTCTGTTTTGCTGAGAAGAAGCTTTTTAGTTTGAACCCATCTCACTTATTAATTCTTGATTTTACTTAATATCAAAAGCTTAATATCATCAGCAATAAAAGAGAATAAAATCATGTCATTTGCAGGTAAATGGATGGAATTAGAGAAGATAATGCTAAGTGAAATCAGCCAATCCCGAAAATCCAAATGCCGAATATTTTCTCTGATATAAGGAGGCTGATTCATAGTGGGGTATGAAGAGGGAGCATGGGAGGAATAGACGAACTCTAGATAGGGCAGAGGGGTGGGAGGGGGCATAGGGTTAGAAATGATGGTGTAATGTGATGGATATCATTATCCAAAGTACAGGTATGAAGATACAAATTGGTGTGAATATACTTTGGATACAACCAGAGATATGAAAAATTGTGTTCTATATGTGTAATAAGAATTGTAATGCATTCTGATGTCATATAAATAAAAAATAATTTTAAAAAGCTTGATATCAAAAGCTAAAACTTCATTTATATGCATTCACTGAGTCAAGCACATGTGTCTATATATAAACATAAATTTTTAAATCAGAAATCAAAAATATTAAAATTGATGCATAATAGGACAAAAACATCCCTAATATATATTACATTTTATACTAAATGCATTTTTTTAAAGAGAGAGTGAGAGGAGAGAGAGAGAGAGAGAGAGAGAGAGAGAGAGAGAGAGAGAGAGAGAATTTTTAGTATTTATTTTTTAGTTCTCGGCGGACACAACATCTTTGTTGGTATGTGGTGCTGAGGATCGAACCCGGGCCGCACGCATGCCAGGCGAGCGCGCCACCGCTGAGCCACATCTCCAGCCCCTAAATGCATTTTTTGTGGGGGTATTGGGGATTGAACTCAGGGGCACTCAACCACTGAGCCACATCCCCAGCCGTATTTTGTATTTTATTTAGAGACAGGGTCTCACTGAGTTGCTTAGCACCTTGCCTTTGCTGAGACTGGCTTTGAACTCATGATTCTCCTGCCTCAGCCTCCGGAGCCGCTGGGATTACAGGCATGTGCCACTGTTCCTGGTCATACATTTTTATTGCATTACAAAAAAACCAGTAGTCATTATTCCTCATATATGAAAGTAACATGGTGAATTTCACCACCATATATATCCACAAGTTCAGGACTCTAACTAGAATAAGATATATTCTATACTTTTATAATTATATCAAAATGAATTCCATTGTCATGTATAACCAAAAAGAACTAATAAAAAACAAATAGAAGTAACCTAATTAAAAACAGTGATGAGAGAACTAGTTAAATTTTTTGAAAATTTTCTTTTTACTTCACAACTCTCACAGGAACAAATTCCAGGACAAACTATTGAAATATTAGGAAAATATTTTCACATTTTGGCTGTTGTGAATGATGCTGCTGTGGGTATTCACATAAATGTGTTTGTGTAGACATGTGTTTGCCATTCTCTTGAGCTGATTCCTAAGAGTTGAGTTTCTGGCTTATGTGAGAAACTAATGTTCAATTTTTAAAGAAACTGTCTACCTGTTGTACAAGGTGGCTGTACCATTTTACACCCCCACCTACAGTATATAAAGTTTCAGTTTCTCCAAATTCTCACCAACATGTGATATTGTTTTTTTAATTTATTTTTTTTATTATTAGTTGTTCCAAACATTACAAAGCTCTTGACATATCATATTTCATACATTTGATTCAAGTGGATTATGAACTCCCATTTTTACCCCATATACAGATTGCATAATCACATTGGTTACACATCCACTTTTTTACATACTGTTGTATTCTGCTGCCCTTCCTATCCTCTACTATCCCCCCTCCCCTCCACTCCCCTCCCATCTTCTCTCTCTACCCCATCTACTATAATTCATTTCCCTCTCTTGTTTTTTTCCCTTTCCCCTCACTTCCTCTTGTATGTAATTTTGTATAACCCTGAGGGTCTCCTTCCATTTCCATGCAATTTCCCTTCTCTCTCCCTTTCCCTCCCTCCTCTCGTCCCTGTTTAATGGTGATCTTCTTCTCATGCTCTTCCTCCCTGTTCTGTTCTTAGTTGCCCTCTTTATATCAAATAAGACATTTGGCATTTGTTTTTTAGAGATTGGCTGGCTTCACTTAGCATAATCTGCTCTAATGCCATCTATTTCCCTGCAAATGCCATGATTTTGTCATTTTTTAGTGCTGAGTAATACTCCATTGTGTATAAATGCCACATTTTTTTTTATCCATTCATCTATTGAAGGGCATCTAGGTTGGTTCCACAGTCTAGCTATTGTGAATTGTGCTGCTATGAACATCGATGTAGCTGTATCCCTATAATACGCTCTTTTAAGGTCTTTGGGGAATAGACCGAGAAGAGGGATATCTGGGTCAAATGGTGGTTCCATTCCCAGCTTTCCGAGGTATCTCCATACTGCTTTCCAAATTGGCCACACCAATTTGCAGTCCCACCAGCAATGTACAAGTGTACTCTTTTCCCCACATCCTCACCAGCACTTGTTGTTTTTTGACCAAGCAGGCCACCCCTGCTTGCTTCCGAGGACCATGTGCATGGTATTATTTTTCCCAACCTTTCACCTTCAGCCTGTGTATGTCTTTTCCAATCAGATGTGTCTCCTGAAGGCAGCATACTGTTGGATCTGTTTTTTTTTAATCCAGGTTACCAGCCTATGTCGTTTTATTGGTGAGTTTAAGCCATTAACATTTAGGGTTACTATTGATATATGGTTTGTACTTCCAGTCATGTTTGATTATTTATCTTTTTTTAAAATTTGGTTTGTTTTTCTATGATTAGCTTTTTTTTCTCCCCACTCTTACTTTACTGAGGTACTTCCCACTGTTGGTTTTGGTTGTTGTTTTTCATTTCTTCCTCGTGTAGTGTTTTGCTCAAGATGCTTTGCAGTGCTGGTTTTCTGGCTGCAAATTCTTTTAACTTTTGTTTATCATGAAAGATTTTTATTTCGTTGTAGTACCTGAAGCTTAATTTTGCTGGATACAAAATTCTTGGTTGGCATCCATTGTCTTTCAGTGTTTGAAATACATTGTTCCAGGATCTTCTTGCTTTCAGCGTCTGTGATGAAAAATCAGCCGTTAACCTTATTGGTTTACCCCTGAATGTAATCTGCCTCCTTTCTCTTATAGCTTTTAATATTTTCTCTTTGTTCTGTACATTGGATATCTTCATAACAATGTGTCTTGGAGTTGGTCTACTGTGATTTTGTATGCTCGGTGTCCTGTATGCATCTAAAATTTGTACCTCCGTTTCCTTTTTTATATCTGGAAAGTTTTCTAAAATTATTTCATTCAACAGATTGCTCATTCTCTTGGGTTGGACCTCTATACCTTCCTCTATTCCCAATGACTCTTAGTTTGTTTTTTTTTAATGTTATCCCATATCTCTTGGATGTTTTTCTCCTGGTTTCTTACCAGCCTTTCTAAGTTGGCTAGACTCTTTTCAAGATGATATATTTTGTCTTCATTGTCTGACATTCTGACTTCTACTTGCTCCACTCTGCTAGTGATACTCTCGTTTGAGTTTTTAATTTGGTTTATAGTTTCCTTCATTTCTAGGATTATTGTTTGATTTTTTTTATAATCTCATCTCCTGGTAAAGTTGCCTATATGCTTCTTGAATCTGTTTATGTAATTCATTTTCTATGTGTTCTTTCATTGTTTGAATTTGCTATCTCATGTCCTCTTTAAGATTCCATTCCATCTGTATAAGGTATTCCTTGAGTTCTTTATTTGACCATTTTTCTGATGCCTCTAAGTTCTCCTGCATATTTAGGCTGTCCTGCATCGTTTGTAGTCCTTTTCTTCCTTGCTTTTTCATGCTGCTCATGTTACTTCCAGTTCTGTTTGACTGCTGAGTTACTGTTTACTCCTATAAATTTATTTTGGTTTTGTGTATCTCCGAAATCTCTGTGATAGGAGAGTATGAGTAGAGATGATGAATTTTATTGCACTTTAAAGCAGATTCATTTGTTTCATAAAATGCGTATGGATTCTTATGGCATATAGTGATCTGTGGTTTGGTCTTGGTACTTATGTTTAGGTCGAGTGATGTGATGGTATAGAGGTTGGTATATCTTGATCTTGGCAACCTTGGAAGATTGCTCTACTGATGAGGGATATTAACAGGAGAATGGTCCAGAGCATTTGGGGTAGCTAGGGAATTGGTAGCACTATATAATACCTCGGAACATTTACCTATACACATTTAGTAAATTACACATAAACAGCGTCGTAATGCTTGGGAGGAAAGGCATTAGAAGGGGAGGGAAGAAGTTGCTAAAGAGAATGAGAGTAAACAGGTAGAATTGAAGAAAAGGGGAATAAGGAAATTGAAAAGAAATGAAAAGACAAAAAAATAAATAAAAATTTAAAAAATTTAAAAATGCAGTCTTAGAGTTCAATTAACTTCTCTTCCAGTAGGTGGAGCTGTGCCCAGCAGGCCAAGCTTCTCCTCTCAATACGCAGGAACCAATCCCTGTGAGGTGGCTCCTCCTCCCCCACTGGGCGGCTCTCCATTCCTGGGCGCCCAGGGCCTTTCCTGGTCTCCAGTCACTTCCCTGCTTTTCCTCCAGCCAGGCCCTGCTCACCGGTGATGTCCACCACAAAACTGGCTACACGCCGGGTCTGCTGCTCCCGGGAGCCCTATTTTCTTGAACGACTGGGTACACTCTCTCTGTTTGCCATTCCCCCAGACCCTAAGGTTGTTGAGCATGGGGCTGGGAACCGTCAGCTTATTCTGCTTGCCCTACAGTAGCCACACGCCTGGGAGCTGGCGGAGCTGGCGCAAGAGACCTTGGTTGTCAGCGCGGGTGGGAGCAGTAGCCGGGGGGTCAGGCACCGCTTCTGACTCCCTCGGTCTGACAATCGCGATCATGGGAGAGCTGGGGGGGCCCTTGATATTTCCCTGCTGTGTGGAGAGGAGGGGCCCGGGGGTCACACACCTGCAGTCGCAGGTTTCAATGAAGCTATCCCCTCTGCCGAATTCTGGTGACGTCAGTTCTCTGCCATGGTGGTGTCCAGTGCAAAGGGCGGCCCTTCATTCCCTTTGCCGGGTATCAGATGTGAAGGGTGGGTCTGGTCTGGCTCTCCCAGGTCCCATCTCAATTCTGGGCCTGCTGCCTATGAAGGCTCGGTTGGTATCACCTCAAAAGGTTCATGGAGGAACCGTTTCTCTATTCTGCGGGAGTGTCTATAGCGCTGAGTCACAGCGGTTTGACGGAGAGACGCAGACAATCAGCCAGAAACTGCATATGGGGAGCCTGAATTCACCCGCTTGGTGTGGGTTCTGAGGGGCGCAAACTGCTCGCCCCAGGTCCATTTCAGCCCAACATTGGCAAGTGATCCTGAGAAAACAGCATTCAGTTGGTTTAAGACTCCCTTTGCCCACGCAGCTGAAGAGGTCAAAGAATTGATCTCTCAGCGCCCGCTGCCATGTTGGATCTCTCTGATATTGTTTTTTTTTTTTTTGTAGTAAATTTTAATGTGTGCAATGGTATCTACTTGTTTTGTTTGTTTTTTCCCTAATTAGAAAGGTTGTTATAATTATTTCATCTACTTACTAGTTAAAGTTCATGAAGAATGTTTTTTTGTTTAACTATAGAAGTGTTATAGTTTTAGCTATTACATTTAAGAATGGGATACAGTATGAGCTAATTCTTATGGTACAAATTAAGCCTCTAAATTCTTTTTTTTTTTTTTTTGAAACGAATTCCTAATTGTCTCAGCACAATTTGTTGAAAAGCTGTTTTTTTCTCATTGAATTGTCATGGTATCTTTGTTGAAAGTAAATTGACCATAAATGAAAAGGTTTATTTCTGGTCTCTCAATTCTCTTCCATTGATCTCTATGCCTATCATTATGCCACTCTCAAATTGTCTAGATTACTGTAGCTTTACAATAAATTTTGAAATTGGATGGTATGCTTCAACACGTTCTTCTTTTTTCAAAAATATGTTTACGTCTTGTGGTCTTTTGCATTTCCATATAAATTTTACAATCATTTTGTCAAATTCTAAAAAAATATTCTGCTGAGAGTTTTATAGGGATTGTATTGAATAATAGATGGGTTTCAGGAAAATGTCATTTTAACAATACTGAGTCTTTCAGTTCATGAATAAGGAATGCTACCCCTTTGTTTATACTTTTCTCTAATTTTCTCAGCAGTATTTCAAAGTTTCAGTGTACAAATATAACACTTCTTTTGTTAAGCTTATTCCTAAAATATTTATTCTTTTAGATGCTCTCACAGATGGATGTTTTCTTAACTTCATTTTCATATTATTTATTGCAAATATATAGTGAAACAATTGATTTTTCTATATTGACCATGTAGTTTATAAAGTTGCTAAATTTGCTTACTAGCTAGCTCTAATAGATATTTGCACAGTCCTTGGAATTTTTTTTACATGTGGAATTGTGTAATCTTAAGATAAATGTATGTCTAATCTGCATATGTGCTTTCTTTCTCTCTCACGCTCTTTTAGTTTTAATACCTTGTCTAAAATCTCTGGTACACTCTTAAATAAGAATGGCAAGGGTGTGTGTGCTTTATGTTCAGTCTTTTATTACTAAGTATCACTTTAACTGTAGGATTTTTTTGTGTGTGCCCTTTCTTAGGTGAGGAAGTTCCTTTCTATCCTTATTTTACTTAGAATTTTTATCATGAATGGTAGATTTGATTAAATGCTTCTACTGCTTCCATTGAAATGATCACAGAGCTTTTGTATTTTATAATTATAGTGAATTAAATTCTTTTATTTCCAGTATGTTAAATATAACTTGCATTTCTAGGATGTATTCCATTTGGTCAGCTTGCATGATCCATTTTACATGTTGCTGAATTTGATTTGGTTATATTTTTTGTGAAGGATTTTGCACGTATGTTCACCAAGGATATTGGTTTGTATTTTTCTTTTTTTGTGGTACCTTTTTTTTTGGCTTTGATATTGGCTTCATAGAGTAAATTGGGAAGTTTTGGCTACTTCTTTCTATTTTGAAAGAGTATGTGAAGATTAATGCAGTTTTTTTTTCTTTAATGTAGAAATTTTTTGCCAGTATATCTTCTTTTTTTACTATTATTGTCACATATTGTAACTCTATATGCTATAAATCCTAAAAAATAGTGTTGTAATGTTTTTTATGTCTTTTAAAGAAGTTTAGAGGAGAAATAAGAAGAAATAAATACTTATAGAGACTTTTATGCTTACCCATATATTTAATATTTCACATGTTCTTCATTTCTCTGTGTGGATTTTACCTATGATCTGATGTTACTTCCTTTCAGCCAAAGGATTTTATTTAATATTTCTTATTAAACAGGCATGATAGCCATGAATTCTATCATTGTTTATCCGAGAATTTTTAAAATTTCACCTTCGTTTTTGGAGGACAATTACTCTGAATGTAGAATTTTTGGTTCATATTGTTTTACCTCTTTTCAACAACATGAATGCTCTGATGGTTAATTTCAAGTGTCAATTTGACTGAGCCATGAGGTGCCCAGACATTTAGTCAGACATTACTTTAGTTATGTTTCTGGGTGAAATTAACATTTGAATTAGCAGATTGTGCTTCTCAGTATGGGTGGGTCTCATTCAATTAATTGAAGACCTGAATAGAACAAAAAGGCTGAATAAATGAGAATTCCTTTTTCCTGACTGCTTGAGATGGAACATTAGTAACTTGAACTGAGACATCAGTATTCTGTATCTTGAGTGTACTAGTTTTTATATTTGAGCTTACACCATCAACTCTCCTGGTTCTCAGGCTTTGGGACTTAGACTAGAATCTCACATTGGTGCCAGTTTGCTTACTGCAGATCTTGAAATTATCCTATTGGTTATATTTCTCTGTAGAATCCTAAAACTTTCTGATTAGGAATTAGCTATTAATCATGTAATTTATGTATTGCGATTAGTTTTTCTTTTGCCACTTTTTTTGTCTAGTAATGAATTTACTTTTTTTCTGACTTGGGACTTGTGGAGCTATTGCATCTATAAATTAATATTTTAAATCAAGTGTAGGAAGATTTTAGCCATTATTTTCATTTGTCCTTTTCTCTCCTTCCTGAAATCTTATATTTGATACTTTCCCAAAGATCTCTGAGTGGTTGGTTCATTTTTTATCCAAAATCTTTTCCTCTGTTTTTTTCTCTATATCTTTCTGTTTTTTCTCTCTCTCTCATTAATTTATATATATATATATATATATATATATATATATATATAATAAAATTCAAATTTGCTGATTCTTCTGTCACCTTAAATATGCTGTTGAGTCCATTGAGTGAAATTTCTGTTTAATTTCTTGAACTCTTCCAACTTGAGAATTTCTGTATGGATATAAGAACTATTACTTTGTTAAGGTCCTTCTTTCATTGAGTTATTAATATCATTCCCAAAATAATCTTCAAGAGGAAAAATACAGTTGAATATCACATATTTTCAAATTTCAAAACTTATTGCCAAGCTACAGTATTCAATATAGTGTGGTATTGACAAAAACACAGACAAATAGGCTAATGGAGTAGAATAGGGAATCCAGAATAAATTCTCACAAAGATAAGCAAATGATTTTGACAAAGGTGCCAAGACCATTCAGTGGAGGAAAGGATGATTTTTTTTTCAACAAATGACACTGGGAAAAAGGGATATCTACATGCTGGACAATGAATTTGAACTTTTATCTTATACCTTATATACAAATTAATTCAAAGTAGATCAAACACTTTAGCACAAGAGCTAAAACGTTCTTAGATGAAAACATAGGAGAAAAGCTCAATAGCTTTGGATTTGGACATGATTTCTTGAATATGTCACCCAAAGCACAGGAAAAAATATAAATGGAAAAATTGAATCACATCAAAATTTAAAATTTCTATGCATCAAAGAACATAATCAGCAGAAAGAAAAAAGCAACCCGTGGAATAGAAAAATTATAAAGTATATATCTGATAAGTAGTTGATATTCAGAATATAGAAAGATTTCTTACAACTTAACAACAAATGGTTCAATAAAATGGTAAAAGTATTTGGATAGATCCTCTTCCAAAGGTGATATACAAATGGCCAACAAGTAGAAAACATGTTTAGCACCATTAATCCTTAGAGAAATGAAATACTACCTCACCCATTAAGATGATCATTATAAAAAAATAGAAAATAAATATTGGAACCATTGTTCACTGTTGGTGGAAACATAAAATATTGCAGTTACTGTATAAAGGTATGGCAGCTCTTCAAAAAAACAAAAATAAAATTATCATGTGTTTTTGTAATTCTTCTGATTATATATCCAAAAGAATTGAAAGTAGGATTGGGAAGAACTATTTGTAGACCTGTATTCATAGCAGCATTATTTACAAAAGCCAAAAGGTAGAAGTAACCCAAGTGTCTATGAACACATGAAAGGGTAAATAATATGTGGTATGTAATTATATACAATGGAATTAATTCAGTCTTAAAAAGGAAGGAAATTCTAACACATGCTACTATATAAACGGACCTTCAATACATTATGCTAAGTAAATTAAGCCCGGCAGTCACAAAAAGACAGATACCATATAATTATACTTGAGATATAGAACAATCACATTCATAGAGGCAGAAAGTAGAATGGCAGTTGTCAGGTGCTGAAAGGGGGGAACCAAGAACAGGGTATAATTCTTTTTTAGTAGGTGTAAAATTTCAGTTTTGCAAGATAAAGAGTTCTGGAGATTGACTGCACGATAATACGAATGTACTTAACTCTACCTAACAGCCCTTTTTAAATGATTAAAATGTTAAATTTTATGTTAAGTCTATTTTACCACAATGTAATTTTGATTCCACTCAGGTTAATGCTAAGTATCTCCCTCAGAGAAAGTAGACTATGTATATTTTTACATTTTTTTTTAGGACAAAGAACTAAGAAATGAATTTTTAACTTTTGATATATGAATTTTGTTGACAAAGGATCTGGGTAAGTACTTGACTTTAGCTTGGATATGATGGCAATATACCTTTTGAGGAATGATCAAACTCCTACTCTGGTGTGTGAATTTTATGCAGTTTACCTACAGTAATTTAGGAATAAATATATACCAAAAATAAACCTCTAGAAGATAGAGTGGGGTTCTATTTAAATTTCTATTTTTTTATCACAAGGAAATTAATTCGTTCTTTTCTCATATAACTAAGAAAAGAGTGTTTACTTTGGTCCACTGGCAAAACTTACTTCTTCACTGACCTTTAGCTAAAGATTGGAGTCCAGCCCATTAGAGTGGAACATGGATGGTAGGTGGGGTGGGGGTTGGGATATTCCTGTGTAGCCTTTTTATGCTTAATATATCATCCAGGCCACCCAGTCAGTCGAGTGTTCTATTTGGGAATTGTGTTCATCAAGTGAAGCAGCAGGCTCTATCAGTAATATGGACTATCCTTTAATTTCTCAGAGTCTATGGTGAGAAAATATATTCTGAATAATTTCAATCTTTTCAAATTAACTGGGACTTGTTTTGTGGGATTGTCTATAGTCTATCCTGTAGAAATGATCCATGTGTACATTAAAGGAAATCTTAATATGAAGTATGAAAACTCTTAGAGAATGGAGAAGTTGATTCTAACTAAAAAGTATCTTGTGAAATACATTTGGAATCAGTTCATGGTGTTCTTGTGTAAATGAGATTTCTTCCTATTTTCCTGACTAGGGTAAATTTAAGAGAAAGATGCATTTATGATGCAAATTAAGAAAGCAGATATTATACTTGCAGAAATCCTTAAAAATGGAGCTGCCAAAAATTTATTTTTTTCTATCCTGAGCTCTAATAAACAGTTGCAGGTGTGAAGATATTATTTGTTTTCTTGCTATGTTATTCAACATTTGTGTAGATAGTAAAGAATTGTTGAGACCATTTCTATGCATGAACTGAACTATTTGACATTTATTTAATTAAAAACTATTCATTTACTTCACATGGGAAGAACTATACTTGCAGACAAGGTCAGAATTACCCAGAATTTCAGTTTTTATTTATTTTTTATGTTTTATTTTATTTTTATTTATTTTTATATGAGCTCTATTATTATTATTATTATTATTATTATTATTATTACCTTACAATTCTTAATACATCTTTATTCCACAATTTATCATATCTCTGTATACAAGATATGTTTACACCAAATTCACATCTTCATACATGTATTTTATATAATGATGAGGGTCTCCTTCCACCATCCATGCAATTCCCACTCTCCCTCCCATTACTTCCCACCTCTCTTCTCTATCTAGAGGTAATCTTCTTCCCATGCTCTTCCTTCATACCCCATTTTGAGTCACTCCCCCTTATATCAGAGAAGATATTCGACATTTGTTTTTTGGGGGATTGGCTAACTTCACTTAGCATAATCTGCTCTAATGCCATACATTTTCCTGCAAATGCCATGATCTTATTATTTTTTAGTGTTGAGTAATATTCCATTGTGTATAAATGCCACAGCAATTTTTATCCATTCATCCATTGATGGGCATCTAGGTTGGCTCCACAGTCTAGCTATTGTGAATTGTGCTGCTATAAACAGTGATGTGGCTGTGTCCCTGTTGTATATTGTTTTTAGGTCCTTTGGGTATAGTCTGAGAAGAGGAATAGCTGGGTCAAATGGTGTTTCCATTATTCTCTGAAATATAAAGTTGTCATTATAGCTAAAAGCAAACAGTACAAAGCAGTTAAGCCCAGCATTATGCAGTGTTCTGAAGCTTCATTATATAGTATTGAAAATGAATTTCAGATTTTCAAATGATGAAATTCTATAAACATATTTAGCTTTGTTCTTTCAATATTGGAGTTAATCATAGAAACTTAAGATAAGGCAGACAATTCCTAAGATAATTAAAAAATAAAATAAAAACCATATTAGAGCCAGGTGTGGTGGTGCACACCTGTAATCCCAGTGGCTCGGGAGGCTGAAACAGGAGGATCACAAGTTGAAAGCCAGCCTCAGAAAAAGTGAGGCACTGAGCAACTCAGTGAGACCCTGTCTCTAAATAAAATACAAAATAGGGCTGGGGATGTGACTCAGTGATTGAGTGCCTCTGAGTTTCAATCCCCGATACAAAAAAACAAGCAAACAACAACAAAAGACACAAACCATATTAAAACAATAGAATTCTTCCATTTTGCAAGAATTAAGGAAAGCCATTTGGCTAATTGTGTTTCCCCCTTTCATGTTTTAGAAGCTAGATTGTTTTGATTGTTTTGATAGTTTGATTGTTTTACAACTATTTTAGAAATATCATTGAAGCTTTAGGTCAGGGAGGAATTACTGCACTGGTTTTCTTCTCATATTTTAAGAGTTTCACTTTTTGGGTTATCATTTTAGTTTCCCATAGAGCTGACTTGGTAATCTAACACCAAGATTGTACTTATAACTCTTGCTCCTACCATCCATTCAATAGCAACTGCTATTGCCACTTCAGATAAAAAGCTTAATTCTTGTATCCTGACATTTCACTCAGTCTATGTCCTTCTGCCCTTTTCCTATTGTTGAATATGCTTATTTGACCCTTTATACTTGATGATTTGGATTGTCACTTTTACTAACTTGGCTTAACTTTTGCCTTGCTTGTTTTAAACTTCCAAGTATTATTTTGACTTAAGTGAGTCAAATTATCATTTATATGCAATAAGGATGCTCCTTGGGGCAATATAAAATGAAAAATACATTTGACACAGCAATTCACATCTAGGATAATAGGCATATATTTAGAAAAGATTGGTTTCTAAAGGTAATGGTCTCTCTTTCAGAGTAGGTTGTTGTGGTTCTTGGCTCCCTATCTTATTCTAAGTAAACTTATGGCATATTATTACTATGTCTTAGAGTAATCACCTTTTTGATTGATGTTCAAGGAAAGGAAATGCTTGGTTAAGGGTTTTCTATGGGATCTTAGCCTGCAGTTCAGTTTCTTCCAGGGTGTATATGGAGTCTGATCAAAGTTACTCCATGATATAAAGTGGTGATTGCAATTTTGATCCATCCCTTGTCAAACAGAATTTTTTTGGGGGGGACGTACAGGGCATTGAACCCAGGGACACTTAACCACTGAGCCACATATTCAGCCCTGTTTTATTTTTTATTTAAAAACAGTCTCATTGAGTTGCTTAGGGCCTTGATACATTGCTGAGGCTGAGCTTGAACTCATGATCCTCCTGCCTCTTAGCCTCTGGAGCTGCTGGGATTACAGGTGTGTATCACCATACCCAATTGAAGTAGAATTTTTTTATTTATTCTTTTTAGTTATACATGACAGTAGAATGTATTTTTGACACATAATTAGTACATGGAGTATAAATTTCCATTCTTGAGATTGTACATGATGTGGAGTTACACTAGTTGTGTATCCTTTTATGAATGTAGGAAAATTATATTCAATTCATACTACTGTCTTTCCCATTTCCATCTCCCTTCCCTTCCCCCCATTCCCCCCTGTCAAATCTGGTGGATCTCCACTCCTCCTTCCCTCCTGCTTATTATTAGTGAGCTTCTGCATATCAGAGAGAACATTTGGCCTTTGGTTTTTGGGGATTGGCTCATTTTACTTAGCATGATAGTATCTAATTCCATCCATTTACTGGCAGATACCATAATTTCATTCTTCTCTATGGCTGAGTGATATTCCATTGTGTATATGTACCACATTTTTTTTATCCATTCATCTATTGAAGGGCACCTAGGTTGGTTCAATAGCTTAGCCTATTATGAGTTGTGTTGCTATGAACATTGATGTGACTGTCACTGTAGTATGCTGCTTTTAAGTCCTTTGGGTATATGCAGAGGAATGGGATAACTGAGTCAAATGGTAGTTCCATTTCAAGTTTTTGGAGGAATCCCCATACTTAAAGCAGAAATTTGGTGCTACAGAATATCTTTTGATTTTCATCAAGTCCCCTTTGGAACTTGGTTTCTCCAGAAAAGGGAATTGCCAACTTAGAGCCAGTTGGCACCTGACTATTAATATTATTTTTTCTCCCTCTGGGTGTCAGCTTCCTGAGGACTCTGCAGCCAATCACACTTTAATGATATTTAAAAGAGATGAATTGCTTTGTAGAAAACTATGACTGCCTTGGAAACAATTTATGAAGTTCTTGAAACCAGACTACAAATGAACTCATAAAAAAGAAAAAAGTTTAGTATGTCAGTTTGGATTTTTCCTAAACCAAGTTAAGAATGACAGTTCCTAGGGGGGTGGGACAATGAAAGACAGTAGAATTAATATAACATACCTTTCCTATGTACATGTATGACTATATCCCAGAGAATCTCACGATCATGTACATCTATAAGAAATTCATTAAAAAATAACTATGGGTAAGTGGCAGAATGATCAATAAAAGGGAGAGATCAGGCAGTAGGGGTAGGGAAGGGAAGGAAAGGTACTAGGGACTGATTTAGAACAAGATATATTCCATGTTTTTATAATTATGTTAAAATGTTTACTACTGTCATGTGTAAGTAAAAATAATCAATAAAAAAAGAATAAATGGTTCCTTCACTGCTGAAAGTGAGGTGGAATGAATTTTAAGGGTTTTATACAAATCTCAAATTCTTTATTATCCTGGGAGATGAACCTTGATTAGTCTTCATTTACCATTTTTTAATTGAAAAGTCTACAATCTGTACCCGTGGTAAAAATGGGAGTTCATAACCCACTTGAATAAAATGTATGAAATATGATATGTCAAGAGCATTGTAATGTTTTGAGCAACCAATAAAAAAAGAAAAGTCTCTATTTACACAAGAGCAGAATCTTGTAGGAAATTTTCTTTTTAGTCTAGATTATTAAATTTAGTTGAAATTCATTTACAAAGCATTTATTTTTAAGCAAAAAATAGCTACTCTGCTGGGTAAAATTCCATTTTGTATATATGCCACATTTTTTTCTATCCATTCATCCACTGAAAGACATCTAGGTTGGCTCCACAGTTTAGCTATTGTGAATTCTGCTGCAATAAACATTGATGTGGCTGGGTCCCTGTAGTATGCTGTTTTTAAGTCCTTTGGGTATAGTCTGAGACGAGGAATAGCTGGGTCAAATGGTGGTTCCATTCCCAGATTTCCAAGGAATCTCCATACTGCTTTCCAAATTGGCTGCACCAATTTGAAGTCCCACCAGTAATGTATGAGTGTACCTTTTTCCCCACATCCTCGCCAACACTTGTTGTTGTTTGTCTTCATAATAGCTGCCGTTCTGTCTTAAGTGAGATGAAATCTTAGAGTAGTTTTGATTTGCATTTCTCTGATTGCTAGAGCTGATGAGCATTTTTTCATATATTTGTTGATTGATTGTATATCCTCTTCTGAGAAGAGTCTGTTCAGGTCCTTGGCCTATTTGTTGATTTAAAAATAACAAAATCATGGCATTTGCAGGTAAATGGATGGTGTTGGAGAAGATAATGTTAAGTGAAGTTAGCCAATCCCCCCCCAAAAAAAACAAATACCAAATGTTTTCTCTGATATAATGGGGGTGACTCATAGTGGGGTAGGGAGGGAGAGCTTGGGAGGATAAGATTAATTCTAGATAGGGAAGAGGGGTGGGAGGGAAAGGGAGGGGGAAGGGGATTAGCAAGGATGATGGAATGTGATGGTCATCATTATACAAAGTACATGTATGAAGACCTGAAATGGGTGTCAACATACCTTATATACAGAGATATGAAAAATTGTGGTATATATGTGTATTAAGAACTGTAATACAAAAAATAAAATGTAAAAAATAGCTACTCTCTGTTATGGGACTCTTGTGTAATTAATAGTATTAAATAAATTTATTTCTTTTTATTCATTATGTATATATTTGCTAACAAAACTGAATAAGAGCCAGATGCTCTAATATAAAGTTGACACTGAGATTTGAGAAAAAGAAGATAGCCAAAGAGGTATTTATTATTAGGCTCTTATGTTTAAATCCCTCTAAAAATAGTCACTTATTGGGTCAATTTGCTGTGTCAGGTAATTATATTGTGTGGATTTCTCTGACTGAAGCAGTGATGATGTCTCTTCTCAAGTCTGGTTTTTATTTTTGGTTTTTGACTTGAATGTTAGGATCAATAGACTTTGGGTTTGATAGTTCTTGTTTCTTTCATAAGAAACTCAGTACAAACACAAAAATAAGAAAGTAAGAAATAAAGAAGTTCATTTAGCTTTATTTTTAGTCCTGGGTATATAGCATTCACCAGGCCAAAGTTTGTCTTTCCTTAATTTATCCTTTTGCTTATTTAATTTATTATTTGTACAATATTATAGGAATATAAATTTGAAATGGGTACAATGCCTCCTGGGGTCTGCTATGGAGGTAGAATTTATAATGACTAAAGCAAGTATAGAGTGTTAATATTCCAAGTGTTCATGTTCATGTGACTGAAATTCCATGGAGGTTGCAAGGTGGGAGAAGCTTTCTACGAGGGTAGAGTTTGAGTGGATGGTGAGAGCAAGTTAGGAGAACCATCTTAGTATGGGATTGGCTTGTTAAATGGATCTTAAAGAGTAGGCAGGATCTTGAAAAGAGAATTTAGGATGGGAAGAGTATTATAAGGAGAATATAATATGAGGAAAAGCATTATGGTGAGCAGTGCAGCTAATATAAGGACTAACAATATAATTAGACTAATGTCTTGCAGTAAAAGAGGAAGTGCTAGAACATAGCTTATACATAGATTAGGTGGAAATTAGGGAAAATTAGGAATGACAAGTTTAAGACTTATTGTACAAGTATAAACTCTGGGATTTCTGTGAGGAGTGGTATGTATCCTCAGTAGTGTACCTCACTGATTTGCTACAGTAGGGAGTAATTGTCCAAGGGCTTCAGCTACTGCCCTCTGGAATCCATTAGAGATCATGTCTTCCATGCCCATTCCCACAAATGACTTAGCATGATTGTGATACTAAAGTGCATCATCATTTCAGGTGTCACAGACTCCTTTCTTGATTGATCTTGGCTCAAGGACTTCCTGACAACTTTGCAGAACCTCTCTTAGACATCACGGGAATCTAGGATTCTGCCACCCAAGTGAAAATGGGTCATTCAACAGTCTAAGCTTTGCCTGGTTCTGTTTATTTTTCCTTTCACACAGGTATTTCCACTAAATGAAAATCCTTGTACATTTAATCTCATCTTGGTGTTGGCATCTTAGTGGGCTGAGACTCACTAAAATGTTTAAAGGTAACAACCTTGTTGGCTAGGGAACTTGTCTGGAGGGTATTTTTTTTTTTTTTTTTTTTTTTTGCGGCAAGCATGCTGCTTTTATTTAGTTCATATGGATATTTGAGGAGATTTGTTGGGGATAGGGTGGGGGTGGTGATGACACTTATAGTCATGTAGCACCTCTTAGGCTACCCTAAGTGTTGGTACTGTGAAGCCATTTAAATTTTTTGACGTATTGCAGGAAAGATGACACAGATGATTTTTATTGTTCAGTTACAAACTATCACCACAATTAGATTTATTATATATAACTTAATAAAACAGTATTTTAACACTGGTTAATTCAACATAAACTAAAAATAATAAACACTAATGATTTCTGCCTCCAGTTTAGTGCTTTTGACTTTAAAAGTACTAATATCTTAAATACTCATGTCAGTTTAGAAATTCTTTTCTCCATTAGTTTTTTTGTCTCAGTATTTTTTGAATATATTTTGTCAGGAATTATGGAATGGCCATATAGTTTCTTAATTTACAGTATTGCCTTATGTGAAAGAACTAATTGTGAAAGAACTGTGCCTAATTTGTGAAAGAACTGCTATGTGAGCCAGAAATTATTTTTACTCCTTATTATTAATAAAAATGTATGTTGAAGCAAGCACTTTATTCAACTTTTATTTAACTTCATGTCATGATTTCTCTGGTGTCAATATAATTCTGTTTATATTGTTTATATATAATTCTTGTCATTGGTTTCCTTGGATATCATGCTAATGTCATGATTTTAGATTGTGGCTTTCCTGCAGGTGCTAATGGGAGGAGACAATAGGCTGCCAGGCAGAAGAGGGGAATACTGTATTCCCACAAATGCTGTCACCTTGGCAAATGGCACTTATTGCATGGGTCTATGAAAATAACATCTACAGGAATAACTGCAATAAATAAATAAAGACTGCTCGGAAAGTTAACAAGAATGAAGTAATGAGGGAGCAAACAGAGAGGAACTTTGTTTTGGACTGAGGGCACTTTACGGGCATTGCATTGGCAACATTAAAGGAGTGGTTATAAACTCAGAAGAGGCAAGGTCAGAGGAAGCTACCTAGGGGATGCCAAAGTCCACTAGAATAAGTGAAGACTTTGTGTGCATTAAGTAGGAGGGAAGGAAGAAAGGGCCAGTGCTTTGATTTACATGCACAACTGGAGAATAGAAGTTTGGGGTGTCTTCCAGGGAAATGTGTGTTTCCTGCTGAGTAGTAACAGGAAGAATTATTTAGCAAATGCAAAAGTTTTCATGTCTCTTGTCTTTATATACAAACTATCCTGTCATTCTTTTGTTGCTCTGGGAATATTCTATAAAACTGATGTAAAGACTTCCACACATCTGCTTTTCCACTAAAAACAAAGATGGATTTCATAATCAAAAGAACTTTAATGGGTACTTTCCACCTTTTATCTCTTTGATTTTGTTGGAATTCTTAACTTTTGTTTATTATAAAATGTGTTTTTCTTAAATATTTTTAGTTGTAGTTGGACATAATACCTTTATTTTATTCGTTTATCTTTATGTGGTGCTGAGGATCAAACCCAGCACCTCACACATGCTAGGTGAGTGCTCTGCCACTTAGTCACAATCCCAGCCCCATAAAATGTGCTTTCTTCTATAGTAAAATGAGATTTTCTCTAGTAAATGTTTGTTTTTATGCAGCAAAATGTGAAAAATGTCCTAAAACTGATTGTTTCCAGTAGTCCCATAAAATAAATCATTATTTAAATTGAGGATAGTGGGGGTAGATAAATCAAAAGAGATTCCATTTGTGTTGATTCAAGGGGAAGGATTCTTGTAATGAATAACTTATGCTGTTACTTTTGAAATGCATTATACATTTTGTACAAATAAGATCATTGAAACTAGGTATCATTTATCTTATAGGTGGATGGAAAAGAGACCAAGAGAAAAAAATCATTGATTTAATGACCTGGCTTTATGTACAGAGTGAAAAATCAAATACAAGATTCCAAACACTGACCTCCCATTTCATCATCATTTTTGAAAGTACAGGTGAGTATTTATATTCATATCGAGAGTTGGCTAGTGGCTATGAAACAGACAGTGACCAATATAGCAGTGCTAATCTGGCTAAAAGATTGTTTTAGTTGTCTAGCAAATATAATAAGGATGGCATTGTTTTAATATTCATAAACATGAAAGTATGTGAACTTGTGTTCTTTAAAAGCATGTTTATGTGAGTTGTATGTAACATATGGAAATGTGCTACACATAACTAAATCTCAACAGCAAAAACAACTATATGACAGTAGCAACAGCAGCTCCTGGATGATCACTCTTTGCCAAGTATTGTGCTAAAGTATATTCCATAGATTTCTAATTATTCTGTATAACAGGATTAATTAGAGGTTAATATTTTCACCATTTTATAAATATGGAAACTGAAGCATAGAGGCAAAGATATTTGCTGAGGTTCATAAATCTAATGTGACAAGTCCAGGTTTGTTTATCTCTCTCCACAGTAGTACTCTTAGCCAGGGAAGATTATGTAACTTATAATTGGGTGATGATTAGAATAAGCCATATCCCCTTGCACATTTAATTTTTCTGAAAGTATATCCAAGTTTATGGAGCAAATCGAGTAAAAATGAACCAATTCATATAAGACTTTGAATGTTATATGGCCTGGTCTCATAATGTCTTGTGTCGATTAATCACTTCCTTAGGAATGAAGACTTCACAAATTTGTTGTTTCAGTCAACTTTTTGCTGCTGTGACCTAAAGACCCCATAAGAATAATTTTAGAGTAAGAAATGTTTATTTGGGTATCATGGTTTCAAGAGTTTTCAGTCCATAGATGGCCAAATCTGTTGCTCTCGGTCCTGGGTGAGTCAGAACTTCATGGTGGAAGAATATGGAAAAGCAAAAAAGCTCAGCACATGACAATGAGACAGAGAGACAGAGATAGAGAGACAGAGACAGAGACAGAGACAGAGAGAGACAGAGAGAGAAAGAGACACTGAGACCCTCCAACCACATCCTGTCTGCCTACAGTTACTGTTCAGTTAATCCATATTAGTAGATTAACTCACTTATTAGATTAAGGTCCTTACAACCCAATAATTTCATCTCTAATTTTTTTGCATTTTTTCACACATGAGCTTTTGGTAGGCATGTCAAACCTAAACCATATCATTTCACCATTGGCTCCAAAAAGCTCATACTCATCTCACAATGCAAAATATATTTAGTCATTTTCAAGAATCACCTTAGTCTACCAGTTCCAACATTGCCTGAAAGTTCAAGTCCAAAGTATTCCTCTGAGATTCAAGGCAACTCTTGGATGTTTTCCCCCATAAAAATAAAAAGAAAACAAGTTACATATATCCAATATATAAGAGCACAGAGTAAACATTTCTATTCCACAAGGGAAAAATAAGGGTAGAAAGTAGGGATGGGACCAATGCAAGATCAAAATCCAGCTGCACAAACAAGTCCTATAGTTCCACATCCTGAATCTGGGGTACATGGGATTGTGATGTTATCTCCGAAGGGATTGTGTAGTTCTGTCCCTATGGCCTTGCTGGTTGCATCCCAGATGTCTTCTATCTTGTCTAGTTTCTGCTTCATTGCTGCAGCTTTCCTCAGCAGATGTTCAGTGGTCCTGACACCTCTTCATCTTGGGGATCTCTATTACAGTGTCAATTTCCTTCTCAAATCTTCATGCATCACCCTCTCAGGGGTAGTCAGCAGGGACTCAGACCCTGCTACACATTGTCTGGCCTTGCAGACCCTCCTGTGAAATCTTGGCAGAAGCCTCCATGAACTCCAGTATCCTGTATTCCTATAGAACCAGCACCACATTGTTGGTTTCATGGTCTGCTACCATCTCAATCAGTAGCCAAGCCTTTAGGGACCGTGGTTGCAGCAGCCTCTGAGTACCAGGGTGGCTGGGCACAGTAAAAAAATTTTCCAGGCCCCCCTTGTGCAAGGAGATTTCCTCCATGGTCTCTCTTCAAAGAAATTTTTACTTTTATACTTTTCGTTAACCTGAGGTGTGTGTGGTCTAGCCAATTTTTGAGATGCCATCAGGCCATCTTTCCAATTGTCTCTGGATAAAATATTTAGTGTCTCTTTATTAGTTGTAATGTCTTTAACAACCACAACTTCCTTAGCCTCAGATTCATTCACACTTTTCTGGTCACACTCAAAGTTTTTCAGATCTTTCTGCTCTGCTTTCTGCTCCTGATTATCACAGTAAACTTGTCTAAAAGCCACCAGCAATATCTATTCCATCACCTGAGTGCTGTACTTCCTTGAGATGTCTTCCGTCAGATGAATTAGTTCATCGTTTAAATTCAGACTTACTGAAAGTCTCAGGACATGGGCAAAAGGTAGACAACTTATTTGCTAGAACATAATATAAATGTCCTCTAGTCCAATTTCCAATACAGTCTTTCTTCCCTCTCAAGAGCCCAATCTTTACTGTCCACAGTCCCATCTTCATTCTAGTCTTCTGAGCTCCCACCAGAATTGCCCATTAAACTCCATTTAACACTCTAAAAGCTTTTTTTCAGCTTGCTTAGATAAACTTCCTAAAATTCCTCGCACAAACTCCAAAAATCTTCAAAGGCTTCTGAATCACATGGATAGTTTAGTCATAGCAAGTGGCCCCAGTTTCAGTACCAATTTCTGTTTTAATCAACTTTTCTCACAACTGTGAACAAAGGACCTGACAACAATTTTAGAGGAGAAAAAGTTATTTGAAGATCACAATTTCAAAGGTCTCAGTCCATAGATTGCTGACTTCATTGCTTTGACCCCAAGATCAGACAGAACATCATGGAGGAAAGGTGTAGAGGAGGAAAGCAGCTCAGGACATGACAATCAGGAAGGAGGGTGGGTAGAGCATATGTGCATGCCTTAGCTCTCCATTCAAAGACACACCCCCAGTGACCTACCTCCTCCACCCACACCCTACCTGCCTACAATTATAGCCCAACTAATCCATATCAGTAGATTAATGCACTGATTAGGTTAAGGCTCTCATAACCCAATCATTTTACCTCTAAACTTTTTTCATTGTCTCACACATGGGCTTTTGTTGGACACCTTATACCTAAACCTTAATAGTTGTGTTCTCAGAAAACAAAATTTAAACATATCAAGTTTTAAGCAGATCTAATTGTTTTGTTAGCCATTCATGAACTAGACAGCATCTAGCTTAGAGGACAGAAAAGAACTCTGATGAGTTCAGCAGAGTAGGTGGGTTTTATAAGTAGAAAAAGCTGATGTAACGAAAAGTGAATTAGTCACTTCAAAGTTTTTTGTTTTATATGGAATCTTGCTGGCTTAATGGAATTTGGCTATCATCACTGACTTCTTGGAAGGTCAGATCTTAAGAATCAACTGCTTAGATTTCAGTTCGGTGATGTGGAACCTTAGCAAGAGTGACTCAATTTTAAGTTGGTCTTTTGGGGCCTAGTGCAAGAGCTCAGTCCAAATTGGTGGCCTCCCATAAATTTTATTTAACAGTTTCCAGGCTAATAGTTCAGGTACTAAAGGACTGAGAATATTGAGTTAGGCAGTAGTAGGAGAAATAAGGAGAAGTGGAATTCTCCATTCTAGAAATCCACAAAAGGATGCTGAAGATCCAGGATAGACAAATTCTGTGAACTATAGTGGTGATACTCAGACATATTTGTTCATATACCACCTCAGTGTTATGGTTTAGATATGAGGTATCTTCCAAAAACTAATGTGTGGGTCAATGCAATAATTATTTGGAGGTGAAATGATTGGATTTTTAGAGTTGTAACCTAATCATTATATTAATTCCATTGATGTGTATTACCTGGGTGGTAACTGTAGGCAAGTGGGGAGTGGTAGATGAGGTAGGTCATTGGGGTTTATATTTTGTCCCTTAGTAGTGGAGCTCTGTATCTCTGCTTCTTGATTGTCATTTCCTAAACTGCTTTTCCCCTCCATGCCCCTCCACTCTAGTGTTCTGCTTCACTTTGGGCCCAGAGTTAAGGAATTGGTCATCTGTGGACAGAGACTCCTGAAATTGTGACTGCCAAAATAAACTTTTCCTCCTCTAAAATTGTTCTTGCTTGTTCTTTCCATCTCAGCAATGAAAAAACTAAAATACTCAGTAAAGAAAGAATATGGTGTAAATATTGGTATATGTATATATGTACATGTATATTTATCTTTATAAATTTCACACATATAGTACTGAATTAATATGTTAAGAGACCTTTAAAGATGTTTTTAACATGCATAATGATTAGTAAAAATTTTCCTAATTTTTTCAGTCCATTAGTAAACTGATGGACTGAATGTTGTCTCATAGTTTTTAATATTACTGAAAATATTGTAGTCATTTCAGTCTAGATGTTTAGTATTTAAAATACTTTTCAAATTATGGTGACTTCATGCTACCATTAGCCAGTTTCTAAAGGAGGAAATATATTTTTGTGGTGTGATTGAGGTTAACAAAATGGATACTAATCCATTTTAACTGCTTAATTTTGAATTTGTTATGTATGGCTGATTTCTCCTTAGATCCAATTGTATGAGTATTTTTCAAACTGCATATCACAACAACCTATTGATGAATTATAATGCTAATAGTAACTGCTATTTTTAAGTAAAAATAAGACAAAATATTACAGTACATTTCTAGTACATATTGCTTTGAAAAGATATTATTGTGCTATGTTTCTCTGTCTGTATACATTCACATGTCTGTATATACCTATCTAAATACTAAACCATGGTGTGAAGTGTGGCAAACCCTTTTAAAAGTGTAAAATTTGAATATTATTTCCTTTTACCCAGGACCTGTTGCTATTGAAGGGCTTATACAATGAAAAGGAGAAATGTAAATTCTACTATTTTCTTTGTACTTGCATTACTAGGCATTACTTTGGACCCTTGCTTTCTTTGCACAGAGCTTTATAAACCATTGGTGTGTTTGTTGTGTGAGGGTTCCCTTGGTTATAACTAAAGAATATAATCTGGAAATTCACTTACCAAGGCACATATCAATTGCAATATACAAATGTATTCCAAGTGCCCTGACATATCCCTTGATAACTCCTCTCCCTCAGGAAATTTCTGGTAACACACCAGGTTCATGACCTTTAGCCATCCTGATTGAGAGAAGGCCTCAGTGGTAATCTTTCTATGACCTAATTAGCAAAGCTTTCTTCCTTCTTACTTTTTTAGACAAAAAAACCCCACATTTGAATAGAAGTGCCAATATTTTTATCCAGCACTCCAATGGGTCATGCCTTTCAGAGCATGTCCCTGCTTTGTAGACACTGACTCACTGGCATATTGACCAGGGGTTACAGCTACCCCCTGCCTTCTGTTGTGACCTCATCTCACCCCACTACTTGTTCTTATCCACCACTTGTTCTAATACCAAACAAGTTTCTGTCTCAAGACATTTTCACTGGTGATTCTTATTACTAAAATCCATGTGAGACTTTTTCTTTGCCATCTTGCAGGCCTTTTACCAAAAGTCACTTCCTTGGAGTGGCCTTCCTGAACAGTTTTTTTTTTCATACCCCCTTTTCTTTCTTGATAGGCCTCCTCTATTCCATTACTCTCTTGTTTGCTTTTACAGAGATTATCACTAATTAATATCCCCTACATTCTACTTTAAAATTCTCTACTTGTCTCTACTGTTCATCTCTATCTCCAGAGTGCTATCAATGCACAATTGTTTGTATTTGGAAAGATTCAATGAAGACTCAACACTGCCCTGCCCTTCTGCTTCACTTGGGTCAGCCCCTTAGGATCTAGTCTCATTTGTTTCTAAAATAATTTTTCCCCATGACATGATTTGGCAGAGACACTGTATTAGGAAAGATGGGGTGATAGTAAGTGAGCAAAAGGCTGTGAGAATACTCTGGAAGTAGCATGCATGAAGCAGGGACTAGAGCTATCCTTAGGCTCATGTATACTAATGAAATTTCTAGGTCACCTAAGATTTTGGAAGCATAACCCTACAAATGCAGATATGTTGTGCTATTAGTACTACAAGAGATCATAATTTTCTGTCTCACAGATACTCTTCATAAGCAGAAGTTTTATTTCCAACTAGAGATGTTTTCTTATGACATAATTAGGAGAGATAGCCAAGTTCTAAGCCCATAGACAAAATACTACAATCTGAATTTGGAGCCAGCCATATTAGCTATGGCAGAATTATCCACCATCCTACTTCATATCTTAGATAAATGAAGAAATATATAGATAAACATAACAAGTAACAGAGGCTATGTCCAACCTGGCTTCGGGTTTAGTAAACTATGGCCCATAAGCCAATTCCAGACCACCACCACTTTTTATAAATAAAGTTTTGATGAAACATTACCATGATCATTGACTTAGATTTTATAACATATACTACAACAATAGGGCTGAATAGGTACAACAGACTGAATGAGCATAAAACCTAAAATATTTATATCTGGCCCCTTATAGGAGAAATTTGCTGAACCCCAGGCTAGAGAAAGTCACTTTACTTCTCTAGGTATTGATTTTGACCTTTGTAAAAATGAGTTGAATAAAGTTATTAATGTTCAAGATCCTCTTCAGAGATTACATTTGAATTCCCTAGAATTTAAGGCACTACATCCATAAAGGAATTTAAGCTGATGTTGACTGAAGGATACACTCTCTTCTCAGAACACATGTGATTTTTAGAAGTTACATTATCATTAAATGGATGCAAATTTTACCACATATACTGTGAAGACATGGAGTATTCCATGTTGAGTTCATTTCTGTGGGTTGGTGTTTAAGTGCTTGGAGCAATCGACTCTTTGTGCTGCCTAGTGTCTTCTGCCTGCTTTTCCCAGGGGCCTTACTAATAGTAGAGGAACTCTGAGAACTCCAATAAATGGGCTCGCTTACAATCTATAATGCTTTAAATATGGGTCCAGCATATTGAGTTAAGAAGTAAAAAAAATAATGTTAATATAACATTAAAATGCCAATTGAATTTCTTTGACTTGCTGTGAGGTCATTTATGGGCCAGATATAAAAAAAATATCAGTCATTATCATAGGAGAAAAACTGGTTTGTGAAGAAAAATTTGTCTTCATTAAATTAGAATCAATTGCATTATCTTGTTTGGTTTTCTTGTCTTGGTTTAAATAATAAATGCTTAAGCAAATAAAACCTCATGGATACCTTTACAAGATCATTAGATCTGTAAATTTTTTTCAAGAGATAAAATTTGCATTGGACATTTCTTCCTGTACCTATTATTTTCTTCTCTATTACTACTGACTGTACCCTATATCATGGTTCACATAATGTGATTATCACTATCAAATCATGCAGTCAAGGGTTGCTAAGAAACAGCATAAAAATAAGTAACATACATTGAATTGATATATGAAGATAAAAGTGAGTTGCAATTTAGGCACTCTGTTTTTCATTCATTAAACATTTGTTGAGTGTCTATTATTTGGCAGTTTTTCACCAGAAGCTGGAAAAGCTTAGTTTTATGTTATATAGATCTATAGAAATGTGTAAGCTTCATGCCATGATCCCACTTGATTATCACTGCAAAGGTCAGGAGAGTATTAGATGTAGGATTCTGTTCATTTCTTCAGTTTGTGTGGGAATTTCCTGGATGAATACCAGAATGGTTGAGTGAAGAAGTCCCAGCTTGGTAATGCCCAGAGATGCTCTGTCTTCCCCCAGGTGAGGTTCTATATGTTGGTGTTGGCATAAATAGAGAAAGCTAGGCATCTTGTTGATCTGAGGGAGGAACAGAGCAAAAGGGCAATGACATGGTGTTGGGGCAGGACAACCTCTGCATCCTGCTGTGTCTCCCAGACCTCAGTAGGAGGCTGGATTTTCAGTTCACAGTGGGAGGGACTCCTTTCAGTTTATATTATAAATACCCGCTTAGTTAACTCTGCTGCTTGGCAGTATCCCACTTGAAACCAAATTCAAAAAGCTGCTTTTTCCTTGAGATATGAAGTGGTAAAACCAGGGGTATATGAAACGTGAAAATCCTTTGCAAATCATCCTTCACTGTTCCATGGTGATCTGATAGTACTAGAAATAGCATCTTGGACTTATAATAGGTAACCCTTTGCCATTAGACAAGAAGCTCTGTGAGCCCTAACATCTTCTTGTGTGAAATGAGGGAATTGGACTACATTGTCATTTAAGTCTTACTCAGTTCTTACTTACTTTAGTTCGGGGACTCATATTTGACTCCCAAGTAATTCAGTTTATACAGGGCTTATACTTCAGAGATATCACAGTAACAGATGCTGTCATGGCAGTGCCTGCTCACATCCTCTTGGCACTCACCATCTCTGCTGGCTTTTGCTGCAAGCACCTATGACTCTCTGCCAGAGGCATTTATCTGGCTTCCAAGACACACTTGGCTGGAAATTCATGGGAGTTCAAATCCCCAGGAGCAGTCCTCAATTAATGCCAAATGTGAACTGAAGAAAGATACCCCAGCATCTTTGTCCAGTGGGGGAGACTCTTCTGAAATTGTTTTTCACCTATTCACAGCAGTAACTAGGTTAATGCATACTGTGTTGGCTTTCTTTCTTTTCCTCTCTTTTCTTATCTCCCAAATAAACCAGTTGCACTGAGATTTCTATTTCAGTGTCTACATCTGGGAAAACCCAACTGAAGACAAGTACCAAGCAAGTTGCTGTGATTCATCTAGTAATATGTATATTAATTCGCAGTGGGCAATTCCCTGAGGAATCTATTTTATTTGCCCTCATGAGAGTTCCCATATTTTGTAAATAAAAATACAGGACCCTAGTTAAATCTGAATTTCAGATAACACATAATTGTATAGGATATTTCCCATCCCAAATATTGTATAAGATTATGAGATAGACTAAAAAATATTCATTGTTTATTTGAAATTCAAGCAAAATAAGGGAAGTTTTTTATTTTATTTGTCTTCTATGGTCCCAACTCTTATTGAGGGCATTGAGCATTACACCTACACTGAATTCCAGAGCTGGGGAAGGTGAGGGGGAGTTGGCACTGCCTCAGAAGATGTAGAGTGTGGAGGGAGCCAAGCACACCTAAGTAACAGTGTCCAGGGGTAAAGATGGATCAAGAATCAAATAGTAGATGGATGTGGGCTGGTGGATGAGGAAGTATCAATTTGAAGGACCAGGCAGGGAGATGAATACAACAAAACTGCTGCCAGCAGCATCAAACATTGTTACTAACTTGCATTATTCATTTCTCTAGCCCTACTGGCTAGCATAGTGCCCCACTCATTTTTGGTTCTCAGTAAACATCGAATGAATGATGACAGGAAAGGAAGATTGATGGAAATTTGAAATTCTTCCACTGAGTTTTATGGAAAATGGTGTCCACTGAAAAATGCCCAGGGCCATTTTAAGCAATGACTTGCATCTGATTATATATGCATAGAAAAATAAGAATTAGTCTGTGAGTTTAAATAATGAGTTTTTTTCTAATTCTTTCCTCATTTTTCATTGCAGGAACAATTCAACTTAAATCTTTTGTGGCTAGATAGATTCTTGAATGCCATTTGTATGTTCAAGCTAACTTATTTAATAGCTAACTTATCTGAACCTTGAACAATATTACTGAAGCATTTAGATCGAGATAAAGTTTGGGAGAGAATTTTCATTCAATTTCAGAAGACTAATCAATTTACATTTTAAATGACGTTTCCTTTTCTTTCTTCTATAAGGACATAAAAGGAAAGATAAAATCTCATTCTGTGTTCATTAATTCTAAGTGTAGTTTCAAAGTTGAAAAAAGGTTGTTTTTTTTTCCTCAGCAACCTATGTGATATCTTCCTTGCTCTTTTACAGAGAAAGCTAAGGGGCATTGAAAAATGAATGACAGAATGTAGATACCACAAAGTAGTGCCAACTTTTTCTTAGGTTTTGTCAATGCCAGTTTTTATTGTGACTAGAGAAAAACATCTTTACAAAACAGCAAACAGGCAATTCTCCAAAGGGTAGTTTCAACTTAAAACCATCTATTCTGTGGATGATGTGTTTTTTTAAGTGAACATATTTACCCGTGCTAACACCCTATCAGCCACCTGAGAAAGGCAGTAACTGATAACAGGATCAGTTCTTCAGACCAAATGTAAAATATATTTTTAAAAGATTAAAATTACTAAAGAGGTAAATAAAGCTATAAAAGTGGAGGATAATGTAAAACAACAAGTATTGGAAGAGGATGTGGAGAAATTGGAACCCTCGTGCATGGCTGGTAGAAATATAGTATAGTTGTTATGGAAAACAGTTGGACAGTTCTTCAAATATTTACCATAGAAATTCCATATGAGATGGCAGTTCTACTCTAGGTATATGGCTAAAAAGCCCCAACTCCTCAAAATCACAAAATGTTTTCTCTATATCCCACATTGTTGAAGACTGTACTTCTAAAAATTTCATAAAATTTGGTTTATAAGCTCTTTGGACTACTTTAGAATGCCTACCTCCTAAGATCAGGAACAAGGCAAGGATTTCCACTCTCACCACTGCTATTTAACTTTATATTCAAGGTTGTAATTAGTACCTTAAGGCAAGGAAAAATGGAAAAAATGAAAAAGGTTAAAGTTAAGTAGATTTCATTTGCAGATTACAATATCTATTTAGAAAATCCAAAACCCTACTAGAATGGGTTTAGGAAAAGTACAGTACAATATCTCTATAATGATGAACAAACAGAAACTGAAATTAAAAGGATAACATATAATACCATCAAGAAACATGAAATGTTTAGGGATGAATTTACCAAATGACGTGTCACATCTGTACACAGAACACTATAAAATATTGCTGAGGGAAATTAAAGAAGACCTAAATGAACAGGGAGATCGTATCTATGAAGACTCAATATCAATTCCTTCAACTTAAGATTCAACACAATTCTAGTTCATTTCCCACAGGATCTTTTGTAGACATTAATAAGCTACAGGAAAAATTCATATGGAAATACAAAGAAACTATAATAATTCAAAAAATGTTGAAAAAGAAGAACAAAGTGGAAGACTTTCATTACTTGATTTCTAAGCCACAGTTACTAAGATATTGTGTTATTGGTGGAAAAGATAGATATATATAGCTTGATGGAATAAAGTAGAATCCAGAAATGTACCCACAATTATATGGCTAGTTCATTTGAAACAAAGATACCAAGGCACTTCAATGTGGAATGGATAATATCTTCAACCAATGATGCTGGAACAACTGGATAGCCAAATTTGAGAAAATGAATCTCCATCCATATCATATGCTATATATAAAAATTAAATATAAGTTTAAATGTCAGAGTCACAACTATAAAATACCTTGAGGAAAAAGTAGGGGGAAATCTTAATGACCTTGGCTTTGGCAAATAATCAAAAATAAGACGCAAAATTGGAAGTTATTAAAGAAGAAAGCAGATAAATTGGACTTGGTCAAGATTTTAAGAGATGATCTTCAAAAGATACATGAAAATTAAAAGACAAGTAGAAAAACATGTTCACAAAACAGGTATTCAAAATAAGACTTATATGTGGATTACATAAGGAACTTATACAACTCAATGTCATGAGCACAACTTGATAAAAAAGATGCTTCATGAAAGAAAGTTTATTGAAAGAAAATACATAAAAAGTAACTGAAAAAGCAAGATAAACAGCAAGAAGAATCATCAAAGGAATTTAGCTATCCTGGGGACAAGGATGAGGTACATGTAAAGTATGCTCCCGAGCCTGGTGTTTGTAAGTTGAAGACTGCCTATAAAATTACACTGAAACTGAGGGGCTGGGGATATAGTTCAGTTGGTATAGTGCTTGTCTTGCATGTACAAGGCCCTGGGTTCAATCCCCAGCACCACCAAAAAAAAAAAAAAATTACTCTAAAACCAAAGTGACATGGGAAACTAATTGAAGGATCACCAGAGACCTTTCTCTTTGTGTTTCTCTCTCTCTCTCTCTCTCTTTTTTTTTTTTTTTGGGAGGGTGGGATGACTAGGGATTGAACCCAGGGGTGATTTACCACTGAGCTACATCCCCAGTCCCATCTATCTATCTATCTATCTATCTATCTATCTATCTATCTATCTATTTATTTATTTATTTTTCAGACATTGCTGAGGCTGGCCACAAATTTGCAATCCTCCTGCCTCAGCCTCCCAAGTTGCTGGGATTACAGGTGTACACCACCATGCTCAGCCACCAGAGATTTTCCTAAAATTCCCAGATAATAAAACAATTCTCTTTTGCACTAAAGATGGGATGCTATCCAGTTCCATGACCCTTGAGTCCCTAGCCAATGAGTCTGATAGACATTGTTCATGTTTAAACTTTGAAAATATAGTTTTAATTTCCCCTACCTGTTAAATAAGAAAGTACCATATCCTCTCATTGAAGTTTAGGCATGAATAACCATATGTGATTCCTTTTACAAAGTAAGGGGGAAGTGATCATTGAAAACAATCCTTCTGAGGAATGGAGTGTGAATTTTTTAAGAATGAAAGTGGCTATATATGGGATTTAAAATCTCAGTTAATATGCCTGCCTGGAAAGCCTCATTAACATTTTTTCCTCCTTGAATGAGAGGCAAAAAATGACAAAAATATATTTTAAGCTGATATATTTCTTCACTTTTACATGATTAAAATTTATTGAGCTATTACACTATGTGCCCCATGATAAGCACAGCATGACAGTGGTTTCTTTATGGGGGGTTGTTTTGTTTTTGCATTGAAGAACTTAATCCAGTAGGAAAAAAAATTACTTTTTTTGATTTTTATTATTTATTGTCTGCTGTGGTTTGGCCCATTGTTCTAGGTTATATCCATGAACAAAGTAGACAAAACTTGTTACCCTCATGGGCTTGGATATCAGAGATAGTGAGTACAAGTATCTGTGATATATAATATAGAATGCAATAGCAATTTTTACACAGAAACAGAGTCTTCATTATTAATGAAGAGAGGAGAGTCATTCCCTTGGTGAAAGTAGAAGGTATTACAGAAGGTAGGATATGCATTGGATGTTTAAGGAAGAATTGGTTTTGATCTAGAAGAAGGAAAATGATTTTCTAGTGGGAGAAAGAGAAAAAAAAATGTTTGAAGATTGAAAATAATGGGAGCTAATTGCATTACTTAAGCTAAGGGGCCCTGAAATTATGAGAAGGGGAAGAAGAAAGGAAGGGGTAGAAAAAAATAAAAGGCTAAACAGAGAAGATAGGGGCCTTGAATGCCAGACTGAGGACTGAGGGTATTATCCAAAGAGCCAAAGAGCTTTGAATAATTCTCAACCTTCCTAGAGGACTATAACATTATTTTCTCAACTATAAGAAAGTATTTTTACTTCTTTCTCTATTAGCTAGTACAAAAGGAATAATTATGTTTATAAGATATTTTAAAGACCTGCAATTAAATTACACCTTTAATTGTTTAAAAAAATTCTAATTTTATATAAACAAAAATTAAAACATGATATGATTTTTTTCAAATTGGCTGCTTATGAATATTTCCTTTTTTTAGTAGTGATGATTAAACCCAAGGGTGTTTTACCACTGAGCCACAAATCCAGCCCGTTTTGCATTTTATTTAGAGGCAGTGTCTCGCTGCATTGCTTAGGTCTTTGCTAAGTTGCTGAGGCTGGCTTTGAACTTGCGATCCTCTTGCCTCAGTCCTCCCAGAGCCACTGGGATTACAGTTGTGCACCACTACACCTGGATCATGGATATTTCCTTTATCATCTCCCTATATAATCATACACATACATCTTTCCATATAGAGTCATGTGATCTAATTCTTTTGTATTTGATCTAATTCTTTTGTTGCCAGGCCATTTGATAGGTATAATCAGTTATGATGTAAAAAAAATTAGTAACACAGTTGGTAGCTTTCAACTTTATTAAGAAATGAGTGTTTCTAAGTTAAAAAAAGGAAAGAAAAATCCACAACTTACAACCAAGAAATAGAGCTGGAAATACCCTAGAAATAAGAGTCTTGGTTTCTTGAACTTTCTGCTTCCTAGACCTCGCTCTCATCATCAGGGCTACTCTGAGCACCCTGGGTATTTCCCAAGCAGTAAGATTCTTTTTTTCTAGAATCCAGTTCCTAGAAGGGAGCAAGGTTCACACATAGGAGAATATTGTTCTGCTGTGCTAACATTTAGCCTCTTATTATCTCAAAGAAAATGAGACATACCACCTCTTTTCTGCCCATTCAATTCCCTTTCCCATAAGAATTTCAAATCACAAATCTCAGACCTTTAGTGACTGACCACACTAATCTCCAAAATAAGCCCTGGAGTGGATGTAAAGCCATGTTGACACAGTTTACCACTGTAGGAATTTGCCTTCCTTTTGACCAGCCCCATTCCCAAGACAACTTCTATTCTGCATTATTTCTCCCTCTGGCATGCCATTTTTCTTAATGAGATACCATCACCTGTGGACTTGCTGATTGCACATTTGCTTGTGAAATCATCTACCTATTTTTCTCAGTGTTGGAGTTAAATAAACTGCTTTAAGTATATTTAATTGAAAAGAGCCCCCCCACACACACACACACTGTCTTTTTTTGCAGGAAACTAATGCTATTAAGGAAACATCCCAATTGGGGTTGGTTAAGGTTACAAAACTCTGCAGGAAATATATATTCTCATTATATCTGTCTTGATTTGCTTTGCTCTCAAAGATCAGCTAGGAATAGTTTGCCAGAACAGACCCTTTTTGCAATGAAATGACAGAAACCAAGGTAAAATAAAGAATGTATAATGAAAGAGAAATGAATGTATTCCCAATGTTTTGGAAACTAGAAGGTTTGGTTGTGAGAGGTTTGGCAAATGTCACTGGAGATTTGATATTCCTCTATTTTAAATGTTCCTCCATTTTGACAAGTCTAACTATCTGCACTTGAGGATATGAGTCCTGTGTTTCACCCAAAGCCTTGACTGTTTATTTACTCTTTGCCTTTGGAATGAGGCCATCTCAGATGTAACATTCCCATGGAACAGCACAGTAATATTCACCCTCTTTGAGCGATCATACTAAAAACTTTGTCTAGAGCAGTGATTTCAACTGAGGGTGATTCTGCTTCTCGGGGGCTATTTGCCAGAGTCTGAAGACATTTTTTTGGTGATTACAAAGGAGAAGGTACTATTGATATCTACTGAGGTGAGCCAAGGATGCCACTAAACAGCCTATAATGCACAGGATAGCCCCCTACAATAAAGAAGTAGTATCTAGCCCCAAAATTCAATAATGTTGAGGCTAAGATATTCTGATCTAGAGAAAAAGAGGCATTCCATATCACCCATTAGAGTATGCCTCAAATATCTCCTGGAAAGCCAATGCTTTCTAAAGGCTTTCTGGATCAGCATTTTCCCACTGAGTTTAAATTTCTGGGTAGAATCTAGCATTAAAATTGGCAGCTTTCAAATAGCTTTAAGGTAGATGTGTTAAATCTCAAATTTGGATGAAACCCAAGAAAGCCAGGGGAGATGTTCAGCAGCACTTTGAAATCTAGGAGGGATGTGAGAACTGTGTGCAGGTGGCTTCATTCCAACTTGGAGCGCCAAATATCCCATAGTGAATTCTCTCATGGGAGGGAGCAAATTACTCATTTTCATCAGAGGTAAATGCTGAAACTGCAGTATGGTCTCTTCAAACCTTCAGAAGTTGTCACTTTATTCCCAGTGTAATATCACTTCAATTTTAACTGCACGGGTTGTCCTGATTTGTAAGGGTCAGTGGAAGAACTCTGATTAAAGCCCTTGTTTCTGGACTTGTCCTTTTCTGTATTTCATGATGAATCTGATTTTTTTACCCTTTAATTAGTAACCTGTGCACCTTTGCTAATAGTCAGAAAAAAGTCCCTGTTAATAATTTACAAAAGACAGATCTATTCCTCTTTTGCATCCTCAAATGTCTCAAAGCATGTGATGGTTTAAGTATATCTGGTTTCCAAGTAGCTGAGTGATGAAATATGATTGGCTTCTCAGTATCGATTCCTCCTCTCCTTCCTCTCACACTCTTCTTGGATAGCATTTGTTTGTTAGAATACAACCATTCTTCTTATAAAAGAATAAAGAAAAGGATTCTTTCTTTTCATCCTCAGGAAAAAGGTGAACTGTTTGGGCTTCCTACTATGGAGGAGGAACTTGAAGGAGAAAATTGGCAGACCTTCTCCAGTCCCTGGGGCTTCAGCAAGGCAGCAGAGGATGAAGGACAACATATTTGCCAGTGAGTAATGGTCTTCAAGTAAAAATATCAGGGATCTTTTTGTTGTTTTCTGAGATTAGCTCGTGCTCTTCAGTAGGGTGAATTTATATGGTCAAGGGTTGAAAGCTGTGTCGTAGAATTATACAAGAATGATGCCTTTGATAAAAAGGTGATGGGGTCCTTCTGAGTTTTGTTCAGACAATTCTAATGCTTAAAAAGAATTTTAGAAGCAAGGCAGGAATAGCCTGTAAAACAAACATGACTTTGGTTGTTTATTTCTTAAGAATAGATGTCCAGAGAGACTTTTGAGAAAAGAAAAACTCATTTTAGCTGCTTATTCATATATGTGGGATAATAATGGGCTATAATTCAGAGTAAACTTTTGACTGCACTTTTTTTAAAAAAAATGTAGTTGTAGATGGACAGCATGCCTTTATTTTATTTATTTTTGTATTCGGTGCTAAGGATGGAACCCAGTGCCTCACACATGCTAGGCAAGTGCTCTGCCACTGAGCTCCAGTCCCAGCCCTTGACTGCACTTTTTACAAGGGAAATTGGATTGTGCTATTTATTTTCTTTTAAAATTGTATCTTCTCCATGACAAATGTTATCTATCAGGATGAAAAGTTTTGATTTTTAAACAAAAAGTACTATGTTGGCTTTGCAAATTTGTTTGTATTTAATTGCTTCTTTATGTTCAATGGTCTTGATAAATAAGTCTTTCTCCTTTGCAAAGAAACACAATTTTACAGAAAGTTCAGATTACTGCTGAGTGACTTAGATTTTTATAAATGTAATTTTTTTCTTGGGGTTGTCTAACTTTCAAATGCGAGAAATTCATCAGTAATGCATACACTTTGGAAGACGGGTTGGAAAGTTTCCAGTCGTTCTGCTATTTAATGTTTTCCCATTAATCACTGGCACTGTATTATAAGCCACTTATGAATTTGTTTAAGTGATATTCTTTCCATAGATTCTATGAGTATTGAGTATTTAAACGTTGCAATAAGAACATTATGTGCAAGTCCAAGTATAGAGAAACTGCCACAGGCTAAGAGAAGCTCTCCAAATTCATAAAAATCATTGCCCTTGACTTTTACTTCCTGGGACTTTGAGCCAAATAGGTTTGAGTTGCCATATTGTTCCATGACAATAATTGCTTGGTGATACTATTTGTATAGAACAGTTTTGAGATGGGAACAAGTAAAATCTCTTTCTGCTGTGCATCTCACGGTAAGGAAAAATTAGAAATAGATGTTGTTATTCTATGGCACTAAAACACATGAGTCTGACATTTTGAAACTAGCTACTGTGATTCCAACGAGCTACTGTGTGCTCGTGACATGATTTCATTGGATAAATTTTATTTTTAGTATACGAATTTTCCTCCTGATTTCTACTTCAAGGTGAAATGACTGTATATTTGGGATATGGAAAGTGACTACTTATAACATGGGATCCTGGCATTGTGCCTCTTATCTTGCCTAGCCAGTAGCATTAAAAGAAATAGATCAAGCTTCAAGCTCACTGAAGCATATTGTTTATGGGTTTAGAAGAGTGTAGGTAACAAAAAAGATTAGAAATATTTGAAATCAAAATACTAAAGCCAAACCACTGAATTGCAATCCAGTACTTTTGGTGTCATAGTTTTAATTCCATGTACCTAGTAAAAGATATTGTTTTATTAGAATCAGTGTTAGATATGTCTCTAAAGACTGAAGTTCTTTGTTTTCCCTGCATGCAGGTAATCATTTGATAGTCATTAGATGATTCAGATTAGTGTACATTTTTGTCTTTTACACATAAAATACTATTATTTAATTTTTATGAAAAAACATAAAAAGCAACTATTATTGTAACTTCAGTTCAGGCTTCTAGGTAAGGATGCTCTGAAGTGTGGTACTAAGTAAATATGGTTCAAGATTCAATGGAGGGTTTTAATTCTCAGAAAGCCAGAAGTGATAATAGTCCAGTTTGCTTAGTTCAGTCCCACCTGTGCTGCTGACTTCACAAAAATAAGATCTAAATCTTTAGTCTGTCCTTCAATCAATAGTTCAGGTTTTCTACACTGAGGGTTCTCGTAGTCCTCCATCTGTGTGCCTTATGGATGATCTGAAGGAGTTATCAAAAGACTGATGTGGAGAAATGGTTTTCTTTCTTGAAGATTTATAACTCTTCAAAATTAAAGCAGTTGAAGGTTTTGTTGGTTAGATATTGATGAGAATCTCTACCTCAGGAGGTTGTAGGGAATAAGTCAATCACTAAGAGCAACTCCTAGCACAGTTTCTGCCTCATATAATGATGTAGTTTCTGGTAGTGTTTCTTATTGTTAATACTAAGAGTGGTGAGAGTAGAGCCTTCCCCAATCTTGTTTGCAATCTTTCAAGTTCAGTTTGAGTGAAAGCTGTATGATGGCTATAATAATATTCTAATAGAAAGAATAATTCATACAGGATTTGAGAAGAGGAGGCCATACAGGAGAGCAAGAGTGAGTATAATATGTCAAACTTTTTCAATTTTCATTTTTTAAACATGAAGCTTAGTGAAGGTATAATGAAAATAAGACCCCTTATTAGTAGATATTAAAAACAAAAGTAAAAAATGAAATGAGTTAATTTCAGTTCAATAAATATTTATTGAGAACCTACTACTGTGCAAAGTGCTGCAATATGAAGATAAAGGCAAGGCTATAATGAGATGCCACACTACACCTCCTAGAAAGGCGAAAATAAAGATGCTAGCAATGCCAAATACTGGCAGGAATGTGGAAAAACTGGAACTGTCACACATTGCCAGAACAATTTACCAGCAAAATAGGACAGCTAGTTTGGAGACAGTTTGGGAGTTTCTCATAGTGCTAAACATATTTGCCTTAAGACTCATATGATCCCACTAGAGGATATTTTCTCTAGAAAAAATGAAAACTTAATTTCACTCAAAACCCTTTCATGCATGTTTTTACAACTCTATCAAAACTTTCTCAGACTGGAAACACCCAAATATCCTAATATCCTTTAGTGAATGGACAAACTGTGTTAAATCCTCATAATGGAATACAACTAAGCAATAAAAAAGAAACTATTGATGTATACAACACATTAGATGAATGTCAAAGGCATTTTGCTGAATGAAATAAGCTGGTTGCAACAGATAACACACAGAATAGTCCATTTATATAACATTTTCAAAAAAGATAAAGCTATAGTGACATAGAACAGATAAGTGGGTGTCAAGGGTTAGGGGTGGCATGAGAGTGTGACAGCACCTTCTTATCCTGATTGGAATTCTGCATCCATATTGTGGTCATGGTTATATGACCCTATACATTTGATAAAATTTATAGAACTATTCATGAGAAAAGTGAATTTTACTGCATAATAATCTAAAACATGAAAAATAACAATGTAAGATTCTTGCCCTTAAGAATTTCATAGATTGAGTGAGGGTCAAACACAAATATAATACCAGTGGAGTGAATGTAATGAAGACTTCCTTAGAGCAGAACTTCTAACCATGTGACATGCCATGCTGGTATGCTGTGAATGGGTGATAAATGTACCCAGATATTGCTGCATAAGGATTATGGGGACCAGAGACTCAGGTCATATCTGCCCTCAATCATTTTCTATGTTTTCTAAAATATAAATAAGTGTAGAAAAAGTGCTAGCTTAAGTGAGATCAAAGATAAGGAACACTGCATGATTGATTGGGATACTGCACTGGGAATTAAATGATAAGGAGTGATAGGAAAGCTAAAAGAGGGTTTCCCCTGGGGCCAGGGAGAACATTTCAGCAAACCATCCCTTCCTGGGAAAGGCTGAGAGGTAATGAAAGGTGGGTTGGGACCTCTAGAGCATTCTGGAGTACAAAGTGGGAGTTGAGGCTGGAGAGATGGGACTATATTCAGGCTTATAGATGACTTTGTATAACAAATGGGCATTTTATTGTGATAGTAGATTCTGAGCATTAGAGGTAATGAGGATGAGGCAGCAGAGAGTAGGCTGGAAGGATAACATAATGTGAGGAGGTATATGGTTTGTCTTAACTGTGCCTGTTAACAGAAAACTTCATTTTTTCATCAATTATTATTTCATTCACTACTTCTTTGCTGAGCACTTACTAAAGGCCAGGCACTATTCTAGGACCTAAGGATCCAAGTGACAAAACAATGGCCCAGCTCTTATGGAGCTGATATTTTAAGGTCTACATAAGCAAAACTTTGGAAAATTTATTATATTGTAAAGTATCTCTGCAACATCTAGGTTAATGATATCTAGTAGATGGTAACCGTGCTGAAAATACAAATTGGGGGCCACTAGCACAGAGACAGAAATGGGAGCCTTAAAAGTTGGTTAAGTAATATAATTTTTTTTTTACCACAATTCTCAAATGATTTTCCATCAGGACTTGTCCTTATGTGAGAATTGGTGAGATGTTGTCTAGTTCATGCCACAATCTCAAGGGTGCTCATCTACCAATACTCTTTTTGTTCTGACATTCTGGTAACAAGCTCCCTATCTTCCTAGAATAGACTGTCTTAAAATCAATACATACTCTGACATGAAGATGATTATACTAAGCTTTAGGGGGAGTGGGATAAGAATAGTAGACCTGGTTCTTGTTCTGGAAACATTTAGTGTCTATAAGGAAAATATCACCCCTATATACTTTATGGATGTTCATGGCACTTGAGTACAGCCATAAGCAAACAAGCAGCAATTCTAGGCTGTGAAGAAGACTTAATTCTCCAATATGTACACACAGGCAGAGTTGTAAAGCAGTCATCAAGTACACTTCCAAAAGGAGCATGTTCTGAAGTCAGTAACTGATGATGTGAATTCACAGTGGTTTGGAATGGCATAAGCCCAATTTTGGGGTATGACTTTGAATAATGTAGATGAGCATTTGGTGTTTCATTTTAGTGAACAAAATTGGCCAGCTGTGTTGTTAGAGCTATTGTGACTCAAGTACCTTTTGATGTACCATGTTGAGGAAGCTCAAAAAAAAAAAAAACCATTAAAATTCCAGCTGTTCTGATAACTAGGAAATAAAAGAAAATGGATTTGTTTTTTTTTTTTTCATCCTGAGTCCTCATTTTCCCTGTGATGGAATTGGGATAAATTGAGAGGTTCAGAGGTGAGGCAGGAAAGGGGTACAGTTTAGGAAACTTGTGGCAGGTAAAACATCCATGAGGGAGAGTCATTTGCTTACCCTTGGCTTATCCTTAGCTCATAAAGGACTTTTGGTCATTCTTAGCTAAGTGACTGCTTATTTTGGGGAACACTATGGACTTCTTAAGTGACTGGTCTACATGTCAGGTTAATTAGTTTCACCTTTAAAATTACCATGGGTTCTACTTGTTTATATTCAGTGAAGAGTTACAACCATAGAGATGAAAAATTGTGATGCATTTTTGTACAATGAAGCAAAATGCATTCTGTCATATATACCTAATTCGAATAAATAAATAAATTAATTTTAAAAAAGAAGTCTACTTACTTAACTACATATTTAACTTATTTCCTTTTTCCTTTTGATAATTGAGGGTATAGACACCTCTGCTATTTTGAAGGTGTCTTGATTGCACTCAGTTTCATTAATCAGCATCATGTTGAATACTAGAGGGAAAGAGGAGGAAGAAATTATGTGTTATTCTCAGTTCCATGCTACATAGGAAGGCTTCAAATAAATTCCTAACAGTTCTTCACCATAAAATATTCATTTGCTTATATTCATATGATAAATTTCCTTTGAGTTGTTGGTTTTAAGAGATAGTTGAGATGCCTTAGTTCTAATAGACTTTAAAAATCTTTATTGTCTCTTTATTATAAAATTATACTTGTGAATTTTTTTTTAAATACTGAAATGAATAAAATAGCAAGTTAATTCTGTATAAGAGAAGAGAAGTATAGAATAAGGACCAAGGATGTCTGTTGTGTGTGTATGATCTGGTAATGAATTTGGTGATGAAACAACAATTTCACATTTTGGTGGGGCCCTTTTGACAAGGGACCTCTTTCTAAATGGTTGAGTACTAGTGTTCCTTGAACCCAGGGGCTCATCAAAATGGCTAAATCAAAACCGCTGTCTCATTCTACTTCTGTGCATATTTCCCAAACAATTGAAAGCAGGATCTTGAAGATGTATATGTACACCTATATTTATAGCAGTATAATTTGCAATAATAGCCATAAGGTGGGAAACATCCTAAGTGTCCATTAGTGGATGAATGGATAAGCCAAATATAGATATTTTCCAAGGTCCCTGGTAGACTCCTTAAACCCCAGGTAGTACCAAACCATATATATATATTTTTTCCTATACATACATAAATATGATAAATTTTAATTTATGATTAGGCTCAGTAAGAGATTAATGACATTTGCTAATGATAAAGCAGACCAATTACAACAATGTATTATAATAAAAGTTATTTAAAACTTATCAATTATTTATTTCTAGAATTTTCTTCTGAATATTCTTAGACCATATTTGACTGTAGGTAGCTGAAACTATGGAAAGTGTAATGGTGGATAGGGGGCTACTACTGAATATGCACACAATGTAATACTCTCAAGGCCTTTAAAAGAAGGAAATTCTGATGTGTCTTCCAGTGTGGATGAACCTTGAGGACATTTTGCATGTTGAAATAAGCTTGGCACACACACACACAAAAAAAAACCAAATACCAAATACCATATGATTGCACAGATATGAGGTACCTGGACAGAAAGTACAATGGTGGTTGCCAGGGTCTGAGGGAAATAGGAATAAGGAATTGTTTAGTAAGTGTAGCATTGCAGTTTTACCAGATGAAAGTGTTCTGGAGATTGATTGCACAGCAATGTGAATAAACTTGACATTATTGAACTGTACAGAAAAAAAATGGCTAAGATGCACATTTTATGTTATGTGCATTTAAACACAATTAAATCTTATGTTTTAATAAAGCCCCGTGTCTACATGCCCTGCTTGGGTGTGTGTATCACCTACACAGATAAAACTTTTTTTCTAGTGCTGTGAGGATCTGAGGTGTTATTTTTGTTACACTCTTTGTCTTCCAATGTCTTCAAAGCAGGGGGCTTCAACAGTAGATTAAGGGGATCTAAGAATTCCTTGAAATCTTTTGGAAATTCTTATCTGTTTGAGCATTTTTCTGAGGGAAAGGGCCCATCACTTCCTTCAAAGTAGCACATTCCCTCCCACCCTTCCCCACAAAACCTTAGAAGCACTACCTGATAGACCACTTCTATTCAACAGACCTTATTAATTTAACTGTGTATCAATCTCATTAACTGTGGATGAAGGCTATTACTTAAAATTTAAGCTGAATGTACACTCAAAGAAAGCAAAATCTTATTAATGTTCATTAATATTATTAATCATTCCATCTATATTTTCAGTAGTTGAAATGATTTCACGGCCAAAAAAATATTAAACTAAAGTTCTCCGTGGGATGCTCAAATTAGAGAGAGCACTTTATTCTGCCACACCCCTGAGGAAACTAACTATTGGTTAGTTTCTCAAATTTTCCCACACACATCCGGAAGGTGTAACTGATACTACCGGTTATCAGTGAGGAGGTGAGGAGTCCTGCTTCCCCACATGTTGAAGTTTGAACATTAGAGAAGCACGCTGAGGCAATCATATAAAGCTGGGTTTATTTAAAAAGGGGCAACATAGACTTCTCCCTGCAAGGGAGAAGGGGGCTGTAGTTGGTATCCTGGTATCCCAAGAAGGACTTGTTCTGCCCTTTTTATATGTCCTATGTTCTCCTGCCTTTCCCCCTTATCTTTCTCCTTCCTGTGTACATGACTAGGCCCGGTGGGGTGGTCAAAAGGTGGAAAACAGGTGGGCTGAAGGGGGAAGGGCAGGATGGAGCAGCCCAGGACACATTAATTAACAACCTTATAGCTCCCTGTGGGGAGGGACAATTCCTGGGACAGGTTACCTTAGCCACAGGTTAGAGCAGGGGCAGGTTCTTGATAAGATCCCTCAGGGGACAGTCTCCAACTTCCCAGACTCACTTAAAATTGGCTTCCTTGACCCGACCTGACTCGATTTACTTATCTACATTGACTACCAGTCTAATTCTAGCTTCATAACCAGTGGTAACTGATGCTTTCAACTCCATTCGTGCTCCATTCATAGCTTTCTTCCAATATGCACTCCAGTTTTCTAAAACCATTTAAGGCATTGACTGAGGAATTTTCTGCTGTCTCAATAAAGTGGGCTTCCAGAAGGAAATGGTTAGAAAATATGTTGGAATTACAGAGAGAAGATCGATTTAAACAAACCATTTTTTTCCCTACTGGTTACAAAGCATGGAAAAACTCAGTGCTTTGCAAAGCAGAGGTGGCAGAAGGTCTTTCCCCAGGCAATTTGATAGCATGGAAGGATCCTTCTCCAACTGTGACTGTGCTTTGTCCTTTCTGACCCCACTCCCAGGTGAAGATTGTTATCCTGTATTAGAGATAATTGCTGACACAATTGAACACAATCCTCCCAGGGGGTGGAAGATAATGGGTTGTAAATTCTGTGTCTTTAGTATGTTTGCCTGGGAAGACCATCTTCCCCTCTCAATGCAGAACTCAAATCCTCAAAGCAAGGAATAAACCCACACATATACACAAAGCTGGCTCTAGTAATTATGTTTTGATTTTTGTTTGGTTATTTTTCTTAAAGTATTTCTCTATTTTATTATATCATTTGTTTGTAATCTGATAATTTTATCTCAGTCCCAACCCTGCTTTCTGATTCAGGACTTTTGTGCTGTTTCCTTTCCTTGGAATGTTCTCTCACTCCTTTCAGTGCTTGAATGTCTCCTTGTGTATGTAGATCTTTCCTGACCACATTCCTTAGATGTCATTCCTGCTCACTGCACCTTTCCAGAGGCCCCTGTTGTTTTCTTCCATTACTTAGAATCATATAGCATTCTTATGCCCATATTGGTTTGTTTATTGTCTGATTTTCCCCAGATTATGGGTGAGACAACTGAAGATGGTCACCACATACACCAAATACTTTACATTTTTTTCCAATTCTATTTTTTGTGTGTTTTTTACCTTCGAGGTCCTGTGTTGTCATCTTTTGATTTTAACACACACCTCCACAATTTTTACCAGTATTACATCTCTGAAATTCTATTTCTATTTCTGTAGCATGTATTCTACAATATTTTTCTATCCCCAGTTACTAATTTAGTGAATTTATGAGTGCCTTAGAGTAAATAATAATTTTAAAGGTCCATTTAAAATTGTCACTCACTGTATAAAGTACTTTAAGACTTTCTAGAGTGTATTTGTTAATAGGGCTGGTTCATTTTTGTATAGAAAATGTCAACACCATTACTCAGTTACATACTTCTTTTTACCCCTCTACTTATTCAAGTTTAAATCGCTCTTCTTTCATTGAACTGTTCTCTGATAACTACAAAATACCTGAGTTCCTTCTAGGTGCTTTATTGTTGATATTAAAATATTTTGATGCAAATATGTTTAGTGTACTATTATAAATTATATTTGTTCTCTATTTGTTTTCATTACAACATACTAGCATTCTTAAATATATTGCATGTTTCTTGTATTTACATTCCTATCTCATATTCCTGAATAAATATTTATCCATTTGAATTGAATAATAAGTGAGATCTACATGAAGAACTCTATAGATGTATAAAGGTCATCTACCAGCATATATTCTACCCTCCAGTTGATAGATATGTCTCTTTATGAGTCTTTCAAGTGTCCTGGCTTTTAATATTTCTATTTGTGTGTGTGTGTGTGTTTGTGTGTGTATGTGTGTATGTGAGTAGAACATGTGCAACAGTTATCAATTTTTGGGTAACAAAACACTCCCAAACATAATAGCTTAATAATAATGATTTATTATTTTCCACAAATCTGGATTAGGGTACATAGAGTGGTTCATCTGCTACATGAGATTGTGGCTGGGGTCCCATGTGTAGCTGCATAAAGTTAGGAGATCAAAATGGGACTGGAATGTCCAAGATGGCTATGTTCATACATCTGATACTTTTAGCTGCAATGCCTGGAGGCTGGCAAGCTGCTTTGTCTTTTCTCAATTGGCTGTCTAGGCTGAACTTCTTTACTTAGCAACTGAATCTCAAGAAGGCAAAAAGGAAAGATTTCAGACTTCCTAAGGCCCAACCTGGAATTCACACATCTTTCTATCTGCCACAATCCCATTGTCCGAATAAGTCAAAGGACAGCCCAAATTCAAGGGGGGAGGGTTTCACCTCTCAATGGGAGGAACTGCAGAGTCACATTGCAGAAGAGAATTGGTGGCAGGGCATTGTTGGTGGCCATTTCTTTTCTGCTGATAATTTATCATAACACGGTAGCATGAAAAGATTGTGCAGTTACCTCAATAAACTTTTAAAATTTTGCTTCTGAGAAAACAAGCCTAGAGAAGCAAGATGACCTTCCCAATGTACTATAGCTCTTATTTTAGACCCTTGTTACACAAACTGGAGTCCCTGGACCAACAGTATGAATACCACTGGGAGCTCATTTGAAATGCAGAATCTTGGGCCCCATTTAAGACTTACTGAATCAGAATCTGCCTTTATCCAACATCCCCAGGAGCTCTAAATGACTGGAAACACCATTGCTCTTTTTCACTTCTAAACTAAAACAGAAGACCTACCACCTACCAAAGAAGGGTGTTTTGCAGTTGGAGACTTGAGTCAGTATGTACAAGGCTTTGGTTTCCTTAATGCCTACTATTATTTTTCTAAAGCCCTGTTTTCTGTTCTTTATAAATATTATTGAATTCAGTCCTCACAACAATTATGAACAGTAATGATTATAATTTCCATTTTCCAAAACAGGCAACAGATACTCAAAGACAGGTCATTAAGAAACTTTCTCAGGTCACACATACTTGTAAACACAGAACCAGAATCCAAACCAGAATTTTCTGACTCTAAACTCCACACTCATAATTACTGTATCATACCCACTGGCAACTGCCATATAGCACTGGTGAAGGAGTCTAAATGTTTAGAGGAAGAAACTGTTAGAGGGGAACTGGGGCATGTGGCTGGCTTGGTGAGCTGTCACTTCTCTCCTGACGTCTCCCACTCCCAACTTGCCTAAAGTGAAGAGGCTGGCATGGATGGGTGACAGATGGCACAGCCCTGCTCTGCCGTATGTGTGCTGCTCCCTGTTCCCGAGAGCACAGCTGCCTGAGATGGGCCTTGCCAGTTGGGCAGTTGCCTCTTGGGGTGTCTCCAAAGGCCGTTGCTCAGAGAGTGCAGTCCAACATTTGCTCTGCTTCCTCTTTTACACACATCTTCCTTCTGCTTCTTGGGTCTCCACCTGGGGCAGAAAGCCCTGTTTGGGCTCTGAGAGGGAGCCAGTGCCAGACCTTGAGCTGCACATAACAGGTGGCCTTTGGACAAAGCTCATCTAAAACTGTAGGAGCCAAAGGAAGGGGTGGGGAACAGTTCCTCCTGGATTCCCTCTTCTGGGAGGATTTGGCAACTGTCAGAGCTTCCTTCCAACAGCTGTGCGTGGGATGGAAAGGCAATTTCCTCCTTGCTGTTCCCTTTCCAGGAATGAGATAAGAAGAAATGAGGAATGAGGAACAAATGCAAGGCAAGGGCACTCCTATTCCTAGACCCAGAAGCAGTGTGAAAGGGCCAAGAAAGAAAGCTTGAGAATCCCTCCACATTGGAAGGATAGAGAGCAATGTTTATGTTTGTTTTGGTCGAGTCAGCACATTATGCCACCACAGTAGAGACTTAACAATTGACATCTTACACTGCATTTGTAGAATTATGCTAATGCAGGTATTCTAACTCAGTTACCATCTCTGCATTAAAATCAGTGTGTTATCACTTTCCTTGGGTAACTTATTGAGCTTGTTAAGTCCCAGGGTTCTCATCTGGAAAATGAGAGTAATATCTCCATATAGAATTGCTGTGAGGAATACATGGCAAAATATATGGAAAGGGATTATATAGCACAATGACTGATATTTAATACATATTTGATGAATATTATTTAGTAGCATTCAAAGTTTTGTGAAGTGGAAACTTTGTCTTGCCCACTATTGTATCCCTAGTTCCAAAAACAGTTCTTGTCATACCAGTACTCAGTATTTATTTGATGGATAAATGAATAAATGATTTAATGAATGAATGAGTGAACAAATTCTATATTTTAACAGTTATTTTTATGCTTCATAAGATGACTTAGGAGTATAGAGTCGAGCACTTAGGGGTGTATGTGTGTATGAGAAAGACTGTATGTTTTATATAGGATGTACATATATGGACATATATGGGGGTAGACAGATGTTTTTAGGTGCTGCTCAGTTGGTGAGAAATGATACTGCATCTTTTTCCTGAACTGACCAATCTACCTACTCTCCTTCCTTCCTTTTCTAAATTCTTACTTTGGCTTTTATGTCAAAATCCTGCCACAGAACATAATTAATTTGATCCCCTTCATGCTCAGAGTAGAAAAAAGGAACCTGAATAGAGACCCAAGGTCGTTTTTCTTTTCACATGCACCTTGTGCATGTGAGGCAAGCACTCTGCCAACTGAGCTAAAACCCCAGCCCAAGTTCCAAGGTCTTTGATGAGCAAAATGGGACACTCTTTCTGCTCCAAATATGGTGAGTCAATAATGTACTCACTTTTGTTTTAATTCAAACTAAGTACTAGAACAATCATTTCACAGTCCTCCTTGGATGGGTGAGCAGTTGTGGAAAGAGGAATTCCTCCTGATCTTGGCCTGTTGAATTTTTTCAGTTTTAAAGAAAAAGGTCTAACCCTGCATTTCCTAGGTATTCCCAACTGCTTTTGTTAAAGAGTTGGAGGGAACTGAGTAAAGACCTTAGAGTAGATCTCTAAGGTATCCTGTTTTTCCTGAAGAGGTGGTTTTATAACAAGAATTGTGAATATAATCTATCCTTATAGAAATGAGGCTTGGGTTGGGTTTCAAAGGTTTGTTTCAGAATCAAAGAGAACTTTCTTAATGTAACATAACTGGATCTCATTTGTTTTTCAAAATTCCTAACCTAGTGTATTCTAGATTGTTCGTTTATTATTTTGTTAACCTTTTTAAACTTTAGAATAATTTTAGATTTACAGAGAATTTGTAAAGATAGTACAGGATATCCATGTAGCTTCTCATTCAATTAATTTCCACCATTCTTAACATCTTATATCTTTATAGTACATTGGTCCATTACTATTAACTAAGCTCCAGACTTTATTTACATTTCATCAGTTTCTCTATTGCTTCTTTTTTCTGTTACAGGAATCCATTTGGGATACCATCTTGTATTTAGTTGGCATATAACCTCATTCTTCTCTGATATATGTCAATTTCTCTGTCTTGTTTTCCATGACATTGATGATCTTGACAAATAGTGGCCAAGAGTATATTTACTTTTTTGAAAGTTTCAAGTACATTCTGATTGTAAAGTACATTTTGTATAGTTAAGAACACCATCCTATAGAAATGTTTAAACCTGCCGTTTGGTTATATATTTGTATTATTTCATGAATTCTTAGGAGTTTTGTTAAGAGGTCTTACTGCCTGTTAAGTATCTATGATATTTTGGTGACCAATAACTTGGTTTTGGTTAAGGAAGAAAATACCTTTGTCTATAATATAAGGCAGTGTAAATTTGAGCTTAAGACTTAACCATATTGAAATGCATTATATGAATAAAATACTTTAAGAATATTTGGCTAAATTAATGTTTATGGTTTGGATAAGGACAGTAATCACACTTACTAAGTGCTAACTATAAGTGAGATACTTTAAGTGTGGAAACTTTGATGGATTTTGGGCTGTCAGCTTTACCTAGGTTCAAGTACAGTTCAAGCATTCCATTCTATGGAGTTCTGTTTCTGGTTAGGGTGGGCTACAAGGAATATTCCATAGAGTGTGAGAGGAGAAAGGAAAAGCAGTGACCATTTTGCAGAACATATTTCATCCACATTATTCAACCAAATACTAATCTAGATGCTGCTTTGAAGAGATTTTGTAGAGGTTATTAAGATCTATAATCAATCAGCTTTAAGTTCATCAAAAGGGAGAGATTATCCTGGGTGGACCTTACCTAATCAGCCAGAGGCCTTAAGAAAAAAGAAGGCTTAGGCATTTGAGTTATGACATGCCTCTAGGCAACAAGCTAACATTTGTGCCTATGCAGAGGCAGCCTGCTTGTGATCTTACTTTCCTGATTGCATGAATTCTGGACAACAATTGTGTCTCCTATTTTTTAAAATATTTTTCAGTTGTAGATGGACACAATACCTTTATTTTATTTATTTATTTTATATGGTGCTGAGGATCAAGCCCAGTGTCTCACACATGCTAGGTAAGCGCTCTACCACTGAGCCACAACCACATCCCTAAAGTAATCCTTTATAATAAATCCATATATAATCTGGTTCTGCTGTTCTGTTGGAAGCCTGACTGATGGAAAGTCTTATCACATGAGACTGCTGTTTCCATTTATATGTAGAGAAACTGAAGCATGGGGAGATTAAATAACTTTCCCAAGATCACATGATCAATAAATGACAGCTGGAATTCAAACCCGTAGAGTTTAGTCCCAAAGCCAGGCTCTTTACTGATATATGATACTGATTTTTAAAAAAGGCATCGTCATGTAAAAATAAAAGAATCCAGTAGCAACAAGAATGATTTATCCATAGTAGTGTCTCAACACTGCATTTTAATGTGCACCCATTAAAATGTGTACCCATTAAAATGTGCACCCATTAAAATGTCATGGGGAGCTGTAGAAATCTCAGTGCACAAGGTGAACCCCAGCTCAATTATACCAGAATCTTTGGCCTGGGACTTGAATATCAGTGTTTTTTATTAAAGTTTTCCACAAGATTCCAATGTGTAGCCAAATCCAAAAATTTACCACTTTATACCAGAGCAGCATGGCTCAAACTTTGATGTGTGTAAAATTCACCTGGGGTTCATGTTAAAATATAGGTTCTAAGTTAGTAGGTCTGGTTGGGGCAGATATTCTGCATCTATAAGAGGCTTCCCCTAAGTAGTGCTGATGCTGCTGGTTCAGGGACCACACATAGGAAGCATGGCTCTAGAATGTGTGTCAGGATATTTGAGAGGAGAGGAGAGATTGCAAAAGAAAAAAATGTATCCTTGGCTGAAAATAATAGGATATGATGTGATCTTTATGTAGCACATAAGGGAAGACTAATGTGGAGTCACTTTCCTGATGTGGAGTCCAGGTTGGGGGTGGAGCTGAGGGTTCTGGAAGCATCATCAGTGAAAGGTCTTAGAGCCTCTTCCCAAAAATATAAACTCAAAGGACTAGGAAGGTCCCCCAAGTGATTATAATCCTACTCTTGCTTGTACAACAGATGAGAATAGAGCACAATTCCTTAATAACTGTACTTACTGCCATTTGGACCCAGATGACGTTCTGTGGGGCTTGTCTATGCATTGTAGAATGTTGAACAGTATCCCTGGACCCTACTAGTGGGATGCCACAACTTCACCCTCACTTGAAACAACAAAAATATCTCCAGGGGTGTAGCTCAGTGGTAGAGTGCTTGTCTAACATGTGTGAGGAACTGGGTTTGGAACTCTAAGCACTGCAAGATATATACATATATTCAGATATAACCAAATATAATATCCTGTGGGGAAAAGTTTCTTCCAGTTGAGAATCATTGGAATAGAATGAAAGCTAATATAGGGCTTTTGCCCTGTTCCAAGATCAAATGTTTAGAACATTCATGAAAACTATTGGTAAGAAATATAGAATGAAAGGCAAATGCAGTAATGACTCTGGAAAACAGGGAACATTCAGCCTAGGCAGAGAATGAAATGAGGAGCGTGGGCCTTGGTTACATTCAATGTAATAAGTATTACCTTATTAAAATCAGGAAGGAATTTTCAGAACTCCAAAATAGGAAGTTAAAGGAAACTGAAACAAGACTACCCTTCTGCTAATGGTAACATCACAAAGACAAGAGGATAACAAGATACACTCTTATAATGTGCAGGTTCATTTTACATTGTGTTAATACTGGGGATGTCTCAGCCTTTTAGTCTTCCATTAACTGCCTACCCAGGGCCTGTGTGCCTTATTGTTCTAGAAACCTCTCAACCATGTAATAGGTAGAGCTCTACCTCACATAGGTTGTTTTCTTTCTGCATCTGGGTCAATGTTTATGTTTCTGACAAAGTTGTGTAAGCATCCTGAGATTCTGTAGTCTTTTTAAATTCACTATTTATATTTCCACTTGAATCATTTTTCCAGTATTTTTATCCCCTCTAATCAAGCTGCGTTTTCTGCTTTAGATGAATATATGAGAATTCAAGGATTCTTTCCTGTAAAGGAACTGTCCCATCTTGATGCTCCTCTCTGCAATAGCTCAATTTGGGGCCTCCAGCTGTTGTGTTCTGAGTGATTTCGCCTGTGTAATTGCCAGGCACCCTTCTTGAGCTCTTTAGGCTATCGTAGTTTCAGGTAATCCAATTAGCTATCCTAAATCTCAGAGGCATAATCAAGTATTTTAAAGAAGGGAATTCAAACTTGATCCCATTAGTTGCTTCTTGCTGCAGTGTTCCTTCCTCCTCTTTTTACCCCTAATGCCAAACCACAGTGTTTATGAAGAGACCAGGTTGCTATAGTCTGAATGATTGTGTCCATCTAAAATGTATATGTTGAAACTTAATCATCAACTGGATGGTATTAGGAGGTAGGGTCATTGGAAGCCCTTCCATCCTGAGGACAGAGTGCTCATGAATTGGATTAGTGTCCTTTTTAAAGGAATTTCTGAGAGTTGCCCTGACCTATCAATCATGTGAGAGCACAGTTGCAACGTAAAGTTTATGAACCAGAAAGCAGCCCACACCTTAACCTTTGACTTCCCAAGACTCTAGAACTGTAGAAAATATATTTCTTTTTTTGTTTTGTTTTGTAAGGCATCCACTTTATTCTATCTCGTTATAACACATTGAATGGATTAAGAAAACAAATTTATACTAGGGGCCCTTGCTTATTTCATGTTAAGTGACCAACAACAGTGAAATGTGCTTGGGGCCAAGCTCTGACAGGACATTTAGCAGGTGACATGTGAATTGGACTGTGAGCCATTCCCCCAATGGCTCACAATCCAATACCGATACCAATACTGGTACATCTTGAGCCTGGGGGTACCACTGAATCCCCTGGGCATCTTGTTCAAATTTAAATGCTGATTCAGCAGGTCTGGGACAGGGCCTGAGATTCTGCATTTCTAGCAAGCTCCCAGAGGATGCCAATGCTACTGGTCCCAGGACAGACAACATTTTGAGTAGTGAGGATTCACTTAGAGGTCTGGAAGGTGATAAATTCAATACCTGGATTATTCTGAGTATACATTACTTAACATTCACCTCATCCTGCTTTCTTGGAAAACCTTGATAATTACTGTTCCAGTATTCCATTTTAAAATCTGCTATGAAACACGGATGAATTGCAAAAGCATTATGCTGAGCAAAAGAAGCCAGGCACAAAAGAGTATATATAGTATGATTCTATTTATGGAGATTTTAGAAGAGGTAAAACTAAACTAGAGTGATAGAAATCAGATCAGTTGTGGACTGGGACTGGAATTAGTGATAGTTATGAAGTTATCTAAATTTGTTAAGGGTGATAATAGTCCTTATCTCTTAGATATAATACTGACATATTTACAAATACATTATATGAATCCAGGAACTGTCTTCAAAGGTCTTTCAGCCAGGTGTAGTGGTTTATGCCTTCAATTCCAGTGGCTTGGGATGCTAAAGAAGGAGTATCATAAGTTTGGGCTAGCCTTAGCAATTTAGTGAGACCCTCCGAAACTTAGTGAGGCCCTGTCTCAAAATTAAAAAAAAGGGGGGGGGGCTGAGGATGTAGCTTAATGGTAAAGCACCTCTGGGTTAGATTCCCAGTACCAAATCAACAAAAAATCCCCAAAACAAAGAACAACAAATAGTCTTCCAGGGGAAATGGGTAGAGATACAGCTAAAACAAAAGTGACCATAGCCAGTCACAGTGGTGCATATCTGTAATCCCAGTGGCTCAGAAGCCTGAGGCAAGAGGATTGTAAGTTCAAAGCCAACCTTAGCAACTTAGTGAGACCCTGTCTCCAATAAATAAATAAATAAATAAATAAAAAGGTCTGGGGTTGTGTCTCAGTGGTTAAATGCCTTTGGGTTCAATCCCTGATGCAAACAAAACAACAAAACAAAAACAAACAAAAAAACCACAATCACATGTTGATAATTGTTGAAGCTGGGTCTTGAGTATGTGGCTCACAATGGGCTATTTTCTATAACTCATTGTGCTATTCTGCTACACACACACACACACACACACACACACATTTCCAGAACACAAATATAAAACGAAAAAGTGAATTCAAAACAAAAAATGAATTTCAGCTGAATGTTTCTTCTCCTGATGAAAGCTTTTCGTGAATGTAGGATAGATTATCACAAAAGATTATTTTCCTTAAATTGTTCAGTATACATTCATTGTGAATAGTGGGTTTACATCAAGGAATAAAGACCCCTCCCCAATCCCTACAGTCATGGCACTTGCATTCCATTGCAAAAAACAGGTAGTAACTGATCACATAATAAATAAGTAAATACACTGCATAATATGTTAAACATAAGTGTCATAGGAAAACTAGAGCAGGGAAGGGGATTGGACATGGTGGAAGGTGGGTAGGACAGGTGAGACTCATTGAGGAGACGAGTGCTTAGGCAGGTCTTCCTACATTCGTGTAATTTGATTTGACTATTATGTGAAAGAACTTTTATAACTGACTACTGGAGACATTTGCATCAAGTCCTAAAGGACATGAATGATTTAACCCATGTGAACAATCAAGGACAGAGCACTGAGAAAGCCTCAAGTGGGAGCAGTCTAAACTTCAAACACAAAGGAAGAAATACTTATGATTGAGTGTTGTGTGTGTGTGTGTAGTGATGGAAACAGGAAGAAAGAAGGTTAATATGCTGATGGATCTAGAACAGTCATTGTGATGCTTATGACTCTTACTCTGGATAGAGGGTTTCGAGTAGTGTGGTGCAACCTGACTGCTGTGTTGAGAACAGACTCTAGAAGGTGAGGGTGAAGGGAAGGGGAACACATGGACAGGTTACTGCACTGACTATGTCCCCAGTGTCCTCTCTTGTATGCTGCATGTAGATCACTTCATATCCTATTACTGACAACTGAGGACACCCTCCTCTTTCCCAGGCTCTCCCCTCCTGTCAGATATCCTTCATTTTGAAACATACTGTACAGCCCTGCCACTCAAGTGCAGTCCCTGGGCCATAAGCATCAGCATCACCTGGGAGAAGCTTTTGAGCTCTCCATCAATAATCCAGGTGAGACAATAAGAAACAATAGGCAGGCAGGGTGATGGATATGCTAGTTAGCTTGATTTAATCACCCCTCATCGTATGCATATATCAAAATATCACATTGTATCTCACAAATGTACACAATTATGATTTGTTGATTAAAGTGCTATTAATAAAAAAGAAAAATAGCCATCCAGGTGACAGACTATGGGAGAGTCAGAGCAAATGGAAGTTGTGGAGGTAAGGAGAAGAAGCTAGACTCTGGAAAAATTTAGAAAGTAGAACTGTCAGGATTTCTTGGCCTATTAGATGTGGGATGTGAGAATAAAAGAGGGTTAAGGATGTCTGCAAGTTTGAAGCCTGAGTAAGTGGAAAGATGGAATTGTCTTTGACATGGGAAGACTGCTTCCAGTGTCCAAGTAAGGGTTTAAGGACTATTATACAAACCCTCCAGTTTGCATTGAACATAACATCCAACTTCCTTAGAGTTGGATATTATGTTTGTGTAATAGCTTCTTAAAAACTACAAAATGGCATTTCCTTCAAAGTGAATTTGAAAAGGTGTTGAAGAATACAGGAATTCAGAACTATAAATTTGCAGGACATTTTGTGTGATGCTAGCAGGTAATGGCAATATGTTCTACATTCTTCTCTGTGGCATCCTGATTTTTCATGCCTAAAATGCATCTGGGTGATTGAGAATATATTTGCTTCCTTTCAGGATGTGGCTGGTGACTGTAGCAAGAGGAATGTTGCAGAATAATTTGTTATTACAGAAGAAAATGACTGAAGAGTTTATTGTAAACTAAAACCCAGCATCAATCCTAATCTTATTTTTACTTGCTGGAACTCAGAGGGATGTCGACTTTCTTTGTAGCTGACACTTTGTACTACCAGCTTAGCTACCCCTTTTATTTATTTGGTCTTGCTTTTTCTTATCGCCCTATTGGCATCTTTCTCTTTCTTTTCAAGAGTGCTAAGGATTAGGATTTAATGATAGATAATGTAATATGATAATGATTATTTAGCCATTGTCACTGAGTTATCCAATTATACCTTCATTATAATAAGGAGGCTTGAATATCAGTCACATTCATTTAATTTGACTATTATGTGAAAGAATTTTTATGACTGGCCACTGGGTCAGTTTGTGCCAACAACAGAACACAATTCCAACTGGACAGCATTTCTTTTTTTCACCAGTTTTGTTATTCACCATCAGTATAGCATTATACTTCCCTCAGTAATTTTCTGCTATTAACAGAACCCTACAATGATACAAAAGTATTGGCTATTAATGAATTCTCCAAATGTGTGGTCTTTGAAATAATACTATGTTAGTGATTCAGAGGTCCATGCTTCTGAACAATTTTCTGTAGATCAGTTTCTTTCAGTTCTGTCAGGAGCTGGCTTCTTTGTTCCTTTTTTGCTTTTTCATCCAATTGTAAGCAATTCTATATAAGAGATATAATAATTTGACAGATATTAAATTTTATTCAGCTCAGGTGGCTTTGACAATACCATAGACTGAGTGCCCTAGATAACAGATATTTATTTTTCACCATTCTGGAGGCTGAAATTCTAAGATCAAGATGGCAACATACTTGGTTCATGGGGCTCTCTTCCTAAATTAGAGATGGCCAACTTCTCACTATGGCCTCACATTAATGGGGGGAGAGTTAGTCTACCCTCCTGACCTCATCTAAATCTAATCACCACATAAAGGTCACATTAGGGGTTAGAACATTAACATATGGATTTTTTTTGGGGGGGAGGATTCAGTTTATCACATTGTCTCTCAAAGATTCATTATAATTTTTACTTTGGGAATCTGCTCTGTGGTTACTTACACTTGCCGTGAAAAATTATCTCTTAGAATGGAAATAGCAGGGACCTCTTATCTCCCTTTCATTCAATATGAGTTAGAATACCCAGAAGAGAAATGAATGGCAGAGCAAAGAGCAAGGGTGAGTCCAGGAACTGTTTGAGACTTATTGCAGTTATCCAGGGAAGTGATGATGGAGGCTGGAATTTGCAGGATATAGTAGATTCTGGATATGTTTTCAGTGGAAGGCTAACAGGATTTACTGATAGATAAATATTTGATGTGGGTCATGGATATTTAAAAAGTTTTGCCCTGAACAACTGGAAGATTGTAGTCCATAGACAATGTGTTCTTGTTGTCTTATAGTAGGGAAACTGAAGGAAAGCAGGGTATGGCAGAATGAAATGTCATTGAGCAGGAGATGGCTGCCATTCTCCATTTCATTTATAGTCTTTAAGTATGATTACTATTCTAATCTACCATATATTTCTAGTATATTAAAAATGCTGGAAAAGAGAAAAGATATGTGCTTATGTGTCAGTATTGAGCACAAACTTCAACCCCCAAATGAAATATATTGCTCTGATTTTCTAAATTATAATATCTTCAATTTTAATATTTATGCTAATATACTTTTATCGAAGAGCAAATTGAATCAAACTTTGGTTTAAGAGCAAATTAAAGCAGTCCACATTTACATACAATCTAAATTCCTTGAGCCAGATCATCAAAATATTCAGGGCAGCTATTGAATAATAAGGCTGATTAATAAACCACAGAAACCCATTCTTGGTTCTATGTAACTCAACTTTCTCTTCTCCAATTCAAATCTGAATCACAATTCTATCTCATTCGAGTTCCATTTTTAAAATCCCATGCTTTCTTGTTTAAAGTCAACACATCTTTAAATTACAAATTTAAATGATATCAAAATATATTAGGAACCCAATACTGGAATCTTAGTTTTAAATTTGGATTCTGTGTTCTTCAGTTAGAATTCCCTAGAAATTCCTCCTTGTAGTCAGTTAGCTAGGAAGGACTCCTTTTGGTGGTGGTGTTAATGGTGGTTATTTTAAATCTTGTGATATTTGAGGTTTAACATGTCCTGCTGTTTTGTTTCTGATTTTGAGACTACTATGTGAAATATCAGGATATTGTAGAAACATTGTAAATTTATTTTGAAATGCTCACATTTATCCCCTCTGTCTTGCTTTCAAATAGGCTGGTGCAAGTGGTCATCATCTGGTTTAAAGCACTTCCATTTTACTTTTTATGATGTCTATTTCAAGAACAAAACAGATAGAGCCCTCCATCATGAAAGGTAGATCTCATAAAGTGCTGCCTTATTCACTGAGTGAAGAGAGACTTTGCCCCTAAGCTAAGAAGACTAAGAAGGGTATACATCATTTTTATCAAGTCCTTTTGATCCTTGATCCTTTTGGCTGAAGGGCAAGGGAAACTGTTAAAATGTTGTCTGCAAGGAAGGCATGAGCTTGAATTTGTTTTAAGTTTATCATTCCATTTTGTCCACTAACCTCAAGTCTAGTGGTTTTATATAATTAACTGAAATATCAAGTTTCCTGTTTTGCTCCTTGCTTTCACCCTTTTCAGGAAGCAAGCTGCAATTGACTCTGCATCAGCCTTGACCTCAAAGACCCATAGGCAGCAAATGCTCATCATCTACCTTTTTAGGAATATCAACAATGACCATCCTAGGACAGAGTCTTTATTGATCCTTTGCTGTTCTCACTTTAATGTCAGGACTCTGAAGTCTTGACTTTGACCTAGAGCCCTTGAACTTTTATAAGATGCTTATTTTAAATGATAAAATGTTATTATTGACATAAAAAAATAAATCTATTTTGGCAATAATGGAAAGAGCTTTTTAAAAAGACTGTGGGGTTTTTATCCTATTAATTTTTTTGTGGCAGACATAGTTAGTTGTATCTACTATAGCATTACCCCTTCTTCCTTGTCATTAGGGACTAAATTTTATTTAGGTAGTAATGTATACAACCCCAGAGGATGAGTCTAAACCAGTGTTCTAAACTGGTAATTTAAATCAGTGTATAAAAATTCCATTTCCCTTGAGCAAACTCCCCCTTTTCTAACCCCTCTTGCAAACTAGTGGGCCATATGACTTTTGACCAATGAATCAGAATAAGACTGATAGGAGATGTCGAGGAAATATTTTACTACTTGACAAGAAAGAGAGTTTGGAAGAACATTCCTAGACACTACATATTCCGTCTTCTTTATGCTTGTGATGTGGTTGTAAGATTAATGTCTGGATCTGTATCAGCCATCTTATAACTATGAAGTTATAAACATAAGGCAAAACGCTGAGGATGACAAAGTAAAAATATTTGTGAGTTTAGGACCTTGGTGACATTGTCAATCTAAGGCATTGAATTAGGAATCCCCTTCTTTTTGTTATTTCGAGATAATAAAAAATATTTTTTGTTTAAATCATTATTAATATTTCTGATTCAGCTTTTGTCATCATTTTCTTCAAGCAAATCATCCACTTAACTTTACTTTGTATAAATAAGGGTAGCTCACCAGAAGGAACCATATGTGGGGTTTAGTCTCAGAGCACTTATATTTGAATGCCTACCTTCATCAGATACTGTGCTACATATTGGGGATATTAAGATTGATAATATGTGCTCCTAACACCAGAGGGTCTTATAAAGAAGTGGGAGATTTTGGATTAAAATAGATAATTATAATATAATGACACAAGTATAGTAATAAAAAAGTATAGCAATAAAATAACGGAAAGTTATGGGAACAAAAACTGGGGTCATAGACTATTTTATGAGACACAGAAAGCTTATAAACAGAAGTTTTACTAAAGTATAATTTTTAAGGAATGTATAATTGAGGTATAATTTGTAAACAATAAAACTCACTTATTTGTAGTGTATACTCATGTACATATCATGTACAGTTGTGTAGTAGCCTCTGAAATTAAGATATGGATTAGTTACATTACTCTATAAAGTCAATCCTCTCCCCAGATCCTCTGGTTCTGGAAACCAGAGAGTGACCAATGCTGACCTGCATTCTGTATAGATAGTCTTGCTTTTGCTACAAAGAGAAATCAATGTCCTTAGTTCCCCTTCATTTCTAAGGTTTGTTTGCTGAATATAGAATTCTCAGTCAGCAATTCCCTCTGCCTTCTGGCCTCCATTATCTGTGATAAAAAGTCAGAATTTTATTATATTGTTTTTCCCACTGAATATAATGAGTCTTCTTTTCTCTTGCTGCTTTCAAGATTTTTATTTTCCTATGGCTTTTAACAGTTTGACTATGTTGTTTCTAGGATCACATATCTTTGTGTGTAACTTGTTCAGGGTTTATTGAGCTTCTTGGGTCTGTAGGTTAATGCATATTATCAAATTTGGGAAGATTACAACAATTATTTCTTTAAAATTGTTTCTCTCCTGTCTTTCTGGCACTCCTAGTATGTGTAGGTTGGTACACTTGATATTATTCCACAGGTCTCCAAGCCTCTGCTAATTTTTCTTCAGTTTTTTTTCTCTGTATCATTCTGATTGGAAAGATCTATTTCAAGTTTATTGATTCTTTCTCCTGCCATCTCAATTCTGCTAAGCCCATCCAACGAACTCATAATTTCTATGACTATACTTTTCAACTCTAGAGTTTTCCTTTGGCAATTTTTAAATATAGTTGCTGTTGTTATATTCATATTTCTTATTTCTTGAGTCTTTGTCATATTTTAATACAGATATCCTTAGTTCTTTGAACACATTTATAGTAACTTCAATGAAATATTTGCTGAATTCAGGTACTAGGTACACTTAGAGTCCATTTTTCATTTTTTAACTCCTATTATTTTCCTGCTTCTTTGTAGCCTCATTTTTTTGTTACAGAAAACTGCATACTTTTAATAATTTTCTTAGTCAGTTCAGGATGGAATTAAAAGTACCATAGACTGCATGATTTATAAACAACAGAAATTTTTTTACTCATAGTTCTGGAAGCTGGAAGTCCAAGATGAGCATGCTGGTGGAGTTAGGTTCTGGTGAGGGTCATCCTCAGGCTTGTAGGCTATCACCTTCTCATATCCTAACAGGATAGAGAGTCAAAGAGCTCTTTGGGATTTATTTTATATGGGCAGTTAATTTCATTTTATGAGACCTAACTGTCTCCCAAAGGCTCTACTTCCTAATGCCATCTTATTGGAGAGGGTAGGATTTTTTCTTTTGCTTTTTTAAACTTTAATAGTTTTTTCCATATTTTAAGTGATGCATTATAGCTGAACAAAATGGTGAGTGGGTAGGGTAGGATTTCAATATGTGGATTTGGGGGGGGTATACAAACATTTAGTCCACTGAATAACATATTGTAGAAACTGAAGGTTCTTAGTTGTTTCCCTTTACAGTTTTTCTTTTTGTTGATTTTTCTCTTTTGGTTTTCTTTAGTAACTTGCTTTGACTAATCTCTGGAATCTTTTCCATCCTCTCTCAGTTCTGATTTGTGGCTATGCTATTTCTGCTGTTTTCTTTGTATTATTATTTTTATTGCTAACTTGGTTTCCTATGGGCTACTCTTTTGTCATTGTAGTTTAGTTGTCAGCTAATTATTGGAAAGAAATTGTGCTAGAGCAACTCATACTAATAAGGATTCTGCTTTCTGCTGATGGTCCTGTGGTTGAACATAGAAGCACTTCCACATTTTAGTCATTTTTTGGTCTTCTTTGAAATTTTTTGCTGAACTCTCTTGGGTTTTTATTGCATGCATAAGCAGCTTCCCAGTTATCCAGGGATTTCTAAAGAGATTGGACCCACTCGGGCCTTCCCTGTGCCTGTACCTAGCCTCCTAATTAGTCAGGGGTATGTGTAGAACTTCCTAGACCTTCTCTGATGTTCATGTTAAATATCTGGCTTTTCAACTATACCTCACTCCTAGTAGGAGTGAAGACCTATGGATATTCCTCTTTTGTTTCCTAATAGATTTTTTTTAAACTGGCAGCACTACTGGCCGAAGGTTTTTCACCCTCAACTCCAAATCAAGATAGTCCTATCTAGCCGTGAATCCCCCCAACATATAGAATATAAAGTGGCAGAACTTTGCTCATTAGTCTGGGTGAGTAGATGGGGTTGTATGGGAGGCACCATTTTACTCAACATTCACCAGTTTTTCATTAATAAGTAAATCTCAATTTGTCATCTGTCATTGGTTTACTGTGAGAGTCTTGAAATGGTTGTTGTTGGCAATTTTGTCCAGTTTAAAAATTGTGGTTTTTGAAGAGAGCATTCCTGTTTTACGGCTATAAGAAAATTTTTCTTTTTATTGATTTGTTGTTTTATTTTTTTCTAATTATACAAGATAGTAGAATGCACTTTGAGAGGCCAGGGTTGTGGCTCAGTGGTAGAGTGCTTGCCTAGCAAGAGTGAGGCACTGGGTTCCATCCCTGGCACCACATAAAAATAGACAAATAAAATAAAGGTATTGTGTCCATCTACAACTAAAAAAATATATTTATAAAAAAGAATGCACTTTGACACATCATACGTAAATGGAGTATAATCTCTCATTCTTCTGGTTGTACATGATATAGAATCCCAATGGTTTTATAGTCATATATGTACAGAGGGTAATAATGTCTGATTCATTGTACTATCCTTCCTACACCCATGCCCCTCTTCTCCTTTTACTTCCCACTGTCTAATCCAGAGTACCTCTATTCTTCCCCCCTTGTTGTGAATTAGCATCCACATATATTGATTTGGTTTTTTAGATGTTAAATCTCACATTACTAGAATCATATATCATGATGACACATTATACTTTTATATATATTGCTATATTTTATTTGATAACATATTATTAAGGATTTTCCTGTATGTATTCATAAGTGATACTGGTTTCTACTATTCTTTTCATATTTTGTCTAATTATCAGAGTAATGTGTAAAATAAGTTGGACCTGTACACACACACACGCACATTTAAAATTCATCTTACAGGGAGGAAGAGCAGGAAGAAAAGATCAACATTAAACAGATACACTAGGTGGGAGGGAAAGGGAGAGAAAAGGGAAATTGCATGGTAATGGAGGGAGACCCTCATTGTTATATAAAATCACGCATAAGAGGTTGCGAGGGGAACGGGCAAATAAACAAGGAGAGAAATGAAATATAGTAGATGGGGTAGAGAGAGAAGATGGGAGGGGAGGGGAGGGAGGATAGTAGAAGATAGGAAAGGAAGCAGAATACAACAGTTACTAATAGGGCATTATGTAAAAATGTGGATGTGTAACAGATGTGATTCTGCAATCTGTATTTGGGGTAAAAATGGGAGTTCATAACCAACTTGAATCTAATGTATGAAACATATGTCAAAAGCTTTGTAATGTTTTGAACAACCAATAAAAAAAATAAAAAATAAAAAAATAAAAAAAAAATAAAATTCATCTTATGTTTTCTTTGTGAAGATTATCTGTATAGTGATAATCTATTCTGCTTAAGTGTCAGAATAGCATATTTTTGAGTCATTATTGGTAGTCTAGCCCAGAGGTCAGCAAATGTTTTCTGCAAGGGGAGAGATGATCAGTAAGTTAGGCTCAAAAGGGCAATATGTGAACAAATAAGCATGGCTGTGCTCCAATAAAACTTTATTTACAAAAACAGGCGATAGACCTGATTTGATCCATGAGCCATAGTTTGCCAACCTGTCGTATAGACAGGAACTTCATTTTTGCCCTCCCCCAATTCAAAGACTGAGGTTATTCATCTTTGTACATATGTTTGGTAACTGAGAGAAGCAAGAGGATATTCTTCTTAGGGCAGGTCACAGATAGAAATATCTGTGATGAATGAAATTGGTTAGATGGATGAAAGACTTTAGAATGGTTGTCAAAGATAGTTTTGAACTCCCTACAGTGAAAACAATATAGAGGTCAAGGTTAACAGAATCATTTAAAAAAATTTAGGAAACCATGGGTATAATTAGAGAAACATAATTTTGGTGGACTGGTGGGTATTGGCAACAGAGAGGTTTCTCTGAGACAAAGCAAGCAAAGAGGGCTAAGGATGTGGTCAGTGTTAGAGTGCTTGCTTAGCAGGCAGAAGGCCTCAAGTTCAATCCCCAGCACCAAAAAAGAAAAAAAAAAAACAATCTCAAAAACAAATCAAGTGAATACTAGAGACTGGGTTAGCAAGAGCAAGCAAAGAGAAAAAGGAAGGCATCTGAGATGGACTGCAGCTGGCAGACATTTTTGTGGCCCCATAGGACACATCCTTTTGTGTGCTGAGAGAGATCATGGTACAATGATAGCAGGAGAGCATGGGCTTTAGTCCAGTTTCTTTGTAAGAAAATGCTCTTGAGCCAGAAGGTATTTAAGCAACTAAGAGAAATAGCTGAAGTGAGCCAAAGTGATGTCATAGCCAGATTTGGATAGAGAATGGAAGATGGGCAGGTGTGGTCCATCCATCAGGCTTCAGGAGCCTTTAATGGTATAGCAAGTAAGTGTTTTCCTGGTTCTATTTGTGGGTTTAACTGACTGACTAGTTATCAGGATAAGAATAGCAGGTACATAGAAAAGCCAGCTTTCACAGTCTACTTCAACTGCAAGCACTGACTTCTCCTACCCAGAAGCCACCAGAGAAGAGAAAGAACATGCCTCTTGGTCCTTCTAATTGCAGTTGTCAGCTAGAGTGGAAGTTAGCTTTTGTAAGATGCTTCCAGGCTCTTTGCTTGTTTTTTTTTCCCTCTTAGTTTGAAGTTTTAGTGTAACCAGGTTGATTTCACATCTTTATATGTAGCTCAGCCTTGGAACGTTACCCTGGGAAACGGAAATTTTTGCTTCGCACAGGACACATTTTATTCTCCTCTTAGAGATCAAAATAGATCATTTACCAAAGATATATTTTCCTCTCTGTCTTCTGTCTAAATGATTGACACAGTGAATAGACAGTTTTAGCTTACTACTGCTTTCATAAGTTAGATAGCAAATGGATTGTTTCGGTAATAACACATAAAAAACATAAAGGCTCAAATTCCTCCAAGAACAAAAATACCACTTGACACATAAGTCAAGTCTGAAAAGCCAGGAACTTATCTCAACTTGTGGAGGAAAACAAATCTTATGTGTACATGCTGAAAAAAGATTTGTAACATTGCCTATGGTTTTCTTTGTTGTTAAACAGATAACTTTTAAAAACTGCATCAATACTTGCAATTTTGAAAAAAATATGTAGAAACACTCTGTTGTCTAATCACAACTGTAGGACATGAAAAAATTGCTTAGTTTCTGATATTCATAAAAGAATAAACAAGATTACAAAAAAACAGGCTTTTTCTAGACAATAGAAAAATGGAGAAGGGAAATATGTATCACCAGCTCTGCACCAGGGCATGATTTGGTATTGTAGTTTGATTTCGTCATTTAATTTTGAGGCCATTGCCATTATCCCCATTTTAGAGAGGTTAGTAAATTGGTTAAAGGTTGTTAAGAAACTGACTTTTAAAGGGCGTACACAGCTTCTAAATGGCTTGGTTGAGATTTTTACCCATATTTGCCTCTAAAGTCAGCTTTCTTTTGAGCTTTCTACTTTGTCTAGCCTGTATTTCATAGGTCTTAGTGAGTCTGCACATTTTAGAGATAACTGGGTTATATGTATCTTCCTGGTACCCTACCCCCAAAATTCTAATTCAGTTGTTTGGTGAGTAGACTCAAAAATTCCTATTTCCCAGGCATGCCCTGTGATTGTGATGCTGGAGCTGCCTGAGGACAACACCTGAAGGAGGACTGGTATGGACCAAGGGATCTCTATGCTGTCTACACCTTGAATCACCTAGGAGGGTTCCAGTTACCATTATTTGACACCTTAGCCCAGATTCTGTGGGCTGGGGCCCAGACACTAGTATTTAAAGTAAAGTCCTGCCCCATCAGAGTCATGGTCATTTTGATGGACAGTGGAGGTTAGGAATCAATGGTCTGGCTGATTTAGTCTTAGTCTGATCACTGATTCACTAGGAGTCCTTGTTCCTCTGTGGAAATATCAGCTATTGGACAGTACCTTTATATCTCTTCTGGATACCTAAGCCTCACAGGAAAACTAGTTGACATTGGAATCATTGTTCAGTTTCCTTTCTAGAATTAAAAAAAAATATATCACTTTATCTTTGGAAAATAATGAAAAATACAATATCCCTAGATAAAAATTTATTTTAGCACTTACTGTAGAATAAGGATTGATAATTTCCCTGAAGCTGAGCTAAGGGTAAGGCTCCATGTTAGAGCACGTGCCTAGCATGCAGAAGACCTTGAGATTCATTTCCAGCACTGTACACAAATAAATAAGCAAAAAAGTTTCCTGAAGCTATGCAGTAGAATGGGGAAAGAAGCTCAGAGTGAGTATGTAGAAGGGGCTGAACACCAAATCAACTTTCCTGTCTTAATAACACACCCAAAAAACTCCAGAGAAAACAGAAATGGAGGAAAGAGAATGACATTATTTTTAGCTTTGACAACTGTAATCATTTTAACAATATCAGACTGTGAGAGTTTCCAATGTGTCCTAGAATTCAATTCAGCTAGAATTCTGTGACTTGAAGAACATACATGGTCTAAAGATACAACTCTCAATATTCTACAAATAGCTCTTGGATGAAATAATTCCAACTTTATAGAAGGTTCATAGATTCAGAAAGTACTTTTCCTTTCCCATTTAAAGGGTGAATATATCTAGAATGGAGAACTCATGTTGCATTTGATTAGTGTTTGCACAGTGTCCTTCAATTATAATATCATTTGAATACTAATTGTTAAGAATATGACTTTGTTGGAGAAATACTAGGGTGCTCTGAGTTCCAACCAGAGGTTGAAAACTCAAATGCCTACAGGGGCTAGGCAGGTAATCTGCAGAGGGGCATGGAGAAGAGGTAAAATCAGAAAGGACAAAGTAAATATGGAAAGTTTGAGCATGTGAGTCCCATCAGAAGGCATTCATGTATTTTTTTTTTAATATTGTGCAACCCAAGAGAACACAGTGATGGCCTCTAAGGCCAGTTGTTATCTTGTTGCAATTTTATATTGTTTAGTTTTAAAGCCATAATCCCTTGAATTATTTGATAATATTTTGTAGCTTTTAACATGCTATTTGTTGCCAGGCTCTCTTTTTCCCCTAAGAAAACAAAACTGGAAACAAACAAACAGCTCTGTGAATTCTTTAAACTGTAGCAGCTGTGACTAAACATATGGGGAAAATTATTTCTATAGATATTACTATTCTCTGTGTATTTCCCTGAGTGGGAACATTTTTTTCATGTATACATTAAATAATGTGGTGTAGACACAACATATGCTGCTTTTGTCACTTCGACATTTCATATTGAATTCTATCAGTGTTCAGAAATTTAAATTGATTTAACTTCTTGATACAGATATCTCCCAAAGTTTCTAAGAATAAATCTCCATAGGATATATATATATTTTTTAGGGGTAAAAGCTAAAAGGAACTTTCTAGAAACATAAAATGAAGAACTTTCAGGATGTGCTTGACTTTAATGGAGTTGACTTTTGTTTCCTATTGTTTGGCACAAAGTGCTGACCTTATGAATGTTATTAGATGTTGACCTTGTAAATATAAATAAAGATTGTCAATAAGTACAATTGTATTTCTGAACACAGAGGTCAGATTCTCCTCTAAGCTGCATGAGGAACATTGTGAGCTTTTAGCATCAAAAATCATAAAACAATCTTTTTAGAAACATTTCAATTAGAGTGGTTAACCAAATTTTCTAATAATAGGGATTGTTCAGCACATGGTACAAAATAAGAACTCAGCAAAATAATCTTGCCCCTCAGTTGAAGTGGTGAAAAGGCTGCACTATATTTTTATGGCAGAAAAGGGCATAAGCCTAACTGTTTCACATAAGCCTAACTGTTTCAGTGTAACAAACATCTAAACTGCATCATGGTTACATCTGTGAACAAGAGAATCCCCTCCCCCCATAGAGGGGCATATGGCACAGAACTATGCTGAGAAATATGGTAGTCACTAGTCACATGTAACTAATTAAAGTTAAATTAGGATTTGGAATCTAGTTCCTTAATCATAGTGACCTCATTACAAGTGCTCAGTAGCTACATGTTGGTAGTAGGAAACACAGACATGAAACTTGTTCATCATTACAGAAAGTTCCACTAGAAAGCACTGGTATAGAGATTGTTAACACACTTTGGGTCAGAGAGGGTTTGAGAGTCAGTTGTACCACTGGCTAGTTATGTGAGCTCAGAAGTTTCTTAACAATGTGGTGCCTCAGTGTCACCCATGTATAAAATGGGGATAATACTTATAAGATGGCTGCTGTGAGGATTAAATGAGCTTATTCATATAAAATACCACTAAAAGTATCTAAACAATAGGAAGTACACAATAAGTAGTGTGGAATCATTCCTCAGTTGAAGGTCAACCAATTTTTTTTCAACCCCTAAAAGAGGCAGCAAATTAACTTTCATCCAGTGAAAGCAAGCTTCATGGAAATGGTGACATTTAAGTTTGACACAGTGATGAATTTTAACAAGTGAAGAAGGAGTGTGGATGGGGAGGAAGGACATTCCAAGCACATGGAAGAGCCTGTCCAAATGCATAGAGGCATGGAATTATGTGGCATATTTTGGTAATGTCAAATTGCCCAATTTGTCTATGGCAAGGACAATGGCAGAAGGTGAGGCTAGAAAGAAGGTGAGGAAAAGTTACTTTATACCTTCCATGTCAAATCAAGGAGGCCAGATTTTATTTAAAAGTTGAAGTCAGTGAAGGTTTCTAACATGACTGTTTCTAAGTTTTGGAAAGATGACTATGGTGATATTATGGAATATGGATTAAAATATGGGTCCAGCAATCAGAAAGCAGAAAGTATAATGGTGAAATCCTGAAATAAGTTTGGGGTCTTAAACTAAGGCTGAGAGTGTGGAGGCAACAGAGAGAGCTGTGTTGATTATGTCTTAGGGATAAGTTACATGTGGGAAGAAGGGATTTGAAGACAATTCCTTGGACTTCTGACTTGGGTAGAGATTTGAGGAGAAGGCCTGACATCTCATTTCCACAAAGGCTTCTTTAGCCTCTCCAGATAATACTGAAAGTTCCTTGCTTTATATCATACATTCTAGCTCCAGCCACCAGTGCTTCCTTACCCTAATCTGGTTCTCCAGAGACAACCAGGCAGTATTGCCACTATGAAGAGATAACTAGTTTTAAACTGTTGTGTGCCTTCTTGTGGATCCTCTGACACGCTTTTTCTTGCCAGCAGAGTTCTCTTTCCACTAAAATGACAGATACCTCTATTCTTAGCCTCTATTGCAAGTGATTCCATATTGGCTAATGTTAACTGAAGAAGTATTAGGGCTGGAGCTTGGCAAATACTTTATTTATGACAGAAGGAGAGAAGTGCATAGGAAGTTTCTTAGCTCTTCCTGCTTTCAGACATTGTTCTGTGAAATTAGAGCTATGGCTGCCATATCGTCACAAATGAGGCAGAGAGGCTTACCCTGAGACCCGATATTCTTGAGGCTCTGGGCTACCCTTTCTCCCCAGATCTTCCTCCTTTGCTATTTACACCCTCTTTATGTGATGTTTTTTAACTTCAGTTGAAATCATGTCAATGAAAAAAGGATGGTGCATGTCCAGATCTTAAACTGCAGTCAGCACATACTTGTGTTTTAGAAAGTGTTTATTTAAGTTCAGTTGTAAAAATGAGATTATTAATCAGGAGTTATGTGTGTTAGAGAGGTAATAAGCTGTTTTGACTGATTTAATATATCCCCGAGATATAGAAAAGGAAACAATTGGAATTAATATGTATTTGGATCTCAGAGTGGGGAGCAACTGAAGTTTTAGATTTATATATCCTGATTACATAGACATTACATACATTGTGGGATGGTAAGGCCATCTGTGGAAAATGGGAAGGTAATTTTTAAAAGGGTGACCACAGATCCTATGATTTTGTGGTAGTAGGTAGGGCAGACAGTATTGAGAAAGAATGAACATAATGATAATCATGAGAGGAATGAGGCTGAAACAGATGGAAGGCAAATGGAGAAGAGATTCCAGAACAAGATGGCAATGCCAGATACCTGGGAGGGTTTCTCCCCTGTCTGTGTAGTGATGATGAATGTCTGTCCTGTGAATTCTCTCGCAATGACCTTTCCATTTTTTCTCTCTCTCCCATTTCCTTTCTAACAAAGTGAATTTGGTAGAATACAACTTTCCTGCTACTTACTTTGGAATTGCCATTATCCATCACTTCTAGGCCATCTTCAAGGTTTCTCAATGCCAGTACTGTTGACATTTTAGATTATCCCGTGCATGGTAGGGTACTTAGCAGAATCCTTGTCATCTATCCACTTGATGCCAGTAGTATATTCCCATCCTCCATTAGGAGAACCCAAACTATCTCCAGGCATTACCTAATAGCCTATAGGAGGCAAACTTGCCTCAGTTGTGAACCACTGTTCTGGACAAAGACTTTGATTACATGCTGAAATCTAAAGAGCAAATAACAGAGATGGCACAAATATGTTATAAATCATTGTTGAGCCCATTACAATACAATAAACAGTCTCACAGATTGGATGATGAGTAGGATAGGGCCCGTGGGGAGTGGGAGGCTGTACACAAGGATCATGAATGCTGTGGAGGAAGGATTAGTCTGGTTCAAATTTTTCAGGGGATTTCTAGGTAGTCAGTGAGGGATACCAAGAAATTACACTTAGTTTTTGTCATTGGGGAGATTCAATGACAATTCTGGCCTACTTTAGGGATGAGTGTTTGGGAAAAAGAATACCCAAGTCAGGAGTCACACAATGAAAACTAGTTTCTGGTTCAGATTGAAGACTATTAATTGAAGCTCCCTCCCTATGTCAGTTCTCTAGGTTTTTAAGCCTGAATAGAGTAGAGCATTTTTAAAAACTCCCTTCTCCTCATTGTTCCTCTTCAGAGATTGTCAGTTTACATATGGCAAAGAGCTCAGTATCTGTGACAGCACTGCATGCTATCTGCTGGGTAAGTATTATGCTTTTCTGGAATTAGTAATAAATTACTGAAGGACAATATGGCAACGAAGAATAAGGAAATTGATATTATTAGTGAGTAAATCTCGTTTTAGCTCTGTAATTCCTGAATTAAAAGCAACACAGCTGGCGTCCTTTTATGAAGCATTAGGCAAACACATTGAACTCTCCTCCTTCACACCATATAAATTCCTGAAATAATTTTCAAGATCCCTTTCCTCCATCTTGTTTCCAGTAAAAACAGAGATTTTTAAAAATTCTGGGCAATGGAGATTCTGTATTGCTAGGATCAGAGGAAAAATAAGAGATGACAACAATAGCAAAATGCCAATTATCTTTTCAGGTTTTGCAAGAGATATGAACTTTATTAATCACAAGTGATTAATTCTTACATCTTTATTTAAATGCCAGTGTTGTTAAGACAAGTGAATTCCAGTTAGCTGCACAGTGGCCCTTTTAAATAAATGCAGTGAACCTTTCTTCTTGCCTCCAGGTTGGCCCCCACAGCCCCTGTCCTTTGTCTCCCATCTCGAATCTCTCTAGCTCACAAACTATTAATCACAATATCTTCTGTGTGGTAATTTGTCCTATAAGATGGGCCCTCATTTGAAATAACGATTTTTTTGGGAACAAAGGGGAAAGTTTCTTTTTGATAAGACTGAGACATGCTAAGCTTTAAGTTCATTTCAGTCTGAATTTCTTCAGCTCCTAAGAGGAACTTAGGAAGAAAGCAAAATAATATTTAATGAAAACCTATTATGTGATAGGATTTTCTTTCATTTCCTTCTCATAGCTACCATAGAAAGTAGTTATCAGTATTTTTTTTGTTGGACAAATAAACAAATTAAAATTCAAAGAGTTAATGAAATTTTCCCAAGTCCACAGTGCTGGTAAATCTTAAAGTAGAATCCAAGAATAAATCACAATGGCTGTGGTACCCATATATATCCACTGGGGTTAGCTCTTCATTCTATGAGGTCTAGAACCTAGTAATGTCCTGGTCAAATGGAGAAAAAGGATGTTTTACCTTTAGTCCCTGTTTTTGTCAGCTTTTTTGTTGCTGTGAAAAACAACTGACAAGAATAATTATAGAGAAGGAAAAGTTTATTTTGGGGCGCACAGTTTCAGAGCTCTCTCTGCTTCCTTGTTCTATGTCCTGAGCCACTTTTCTCTAGCACGCTTTTTCACCATGACGATCAGCCTCATCTCAGGTCTAGAGCGATGGAGCCAGCTGTCACTTTTGCAAAAGTGTAAAGTCAAAGATCATAAGTGGAACGTGGCAAGTCAGGGACCAACTATATATCATTGTCTTAATTTCTTTGAAAATAATTAATCAAATGGGCAGAACTTAAATGCAAGGGAGGCTTAAATTTATAGTTTTCCAGGATACCTAGGGAAAGGAAACATGACTGAGCATCTACCTACCTTCCCCTTGAGCACATATCCTCGATGTTGAATTTCTGAGAGGGCTCCACTTCTCCAGCTGTTAGGCCCCAAGGATGTTAGCAGACTGTAGCATAGGACTTTTAAATACCTGGAAGTTTTGTGAGCCCCAAAAGAATAAAATTCTAGTGACCTGACAGTTGAGGGTCATTTATGTACATCTGTTCACAAAGCCAGGATTTATCCAACTAGTAGAGTGAGTATCAAACATACAGCTCTGCACTGGATGCTCCCACGTGAGGTCCTATGCAATGTGCTATGGGAAGTGGGAAGTGACTAATTTTGCTTCTGAGCTATTGAGAAGGTTTTTTGAAGAGGTGACATTTGATCTGGCCCCAAAGACTTTGGGAAGTCTGGGGAACAGAAAATAGAAATGAAATTCTCATCAGAAGGGCACCATCATGTGAGCCTCGTCATACAGCCACATGGAAGAGCGCAATGTGTTGTGGAAAATATGAGTGGCAAAGGGTGCCTAGGTGATAGCAGGCATTGGGTCAGATTTTGGAGAAGGATATGGAATAGGTTAAATGATATCTCCAGCCAAGAGAGGTGTCCACCTGGTATCTGTGGATATAACCTCTTTGGAAAGGTGGACTTTTCAGATGCTAATAAGTTAATTAGGATCTTGAAATAAAATCACCTTTCATTTTCTGGGTGGGCCCTAAATCAGTGAAAAGTGTCCCTATAATAAGAAGAAAACACATCCAAAAGAAAAGAAGTTCATGTGAATATGGAGACAGAACTTAGAGTGATACAGCCACACACCAAGAGATACCACTAGTTACCAGAAGCTGGAAGAAGCTGGAAGGATTCCTTCCTGGATCCTGCAGGGGTTGGGTAGTTGCCCAGCCCTTTGAATACCTCAGTTTCAGACTCCATTCTCTAAAACTGTGAGATAATGAATTTGTGTTGTTTTAAGCTATGAAGTTTGTGGTAATTTGTTATGACAACTAGAGGAAACAAATTCTTGAAGATCTGGAGTGTCTGCTTCTATAAGTCTTGCTGAGGGGTTTGGACAGCTTCTTGGGAGCAGGGGAATGCAGGGGAAACAACATTGCAAATCTTTAAGATGAAATTATATGGTCTGATTTGTGCAACAGAAAGGCAACTCTAGTAGCTTTGAAAAATATTGGGTACTTATTATTATTCTGATTGTGCCTGGAGAATGAGATGATGATGAGTCTTGAGGTGCAGTGGAATTAAGCCTGTGGATGGGGGGGGGCATCTGCCTTGATGATGAGGTTCCGTAGCTACTTTCAAATCAGTGAGTAGCCCCAGAATCCTCTGGGGGAATACTGAATGGGCCACCTTTATCCAGCTCCCAAAATAACCAGTTCATTACTAGAGAGGAAAAAGGATCATTGTTAGTTATTTCCCTTTGAAAAAGACATAAATATTATAATCTTCTGTCTGTACATTACCTCAGAAATATAGTATTTCAAGTGCAGTGTGTATATGTGTGGCGGGGGGGGGGATTGGTATGCCTTCAAATTCCATTGTGGCTTATTTAGTTATTCATTACTGTATAGAAAAACACCCCAAAACGTAGTGGCTTAAAAAACATTCTTTATTCTTTGGCATAGTTCTGTGAATTGACTGGACTCGGTTGGGCATCTCTTCTTCTGCCTTTCTTTGGGGTCTTCCATAGTTGTATTCAGATATGGTTGAGACTAGAGTCATCTGCAGGCTCAATGGTGATGCTGACATGCCTGGGGCTCTCTCCTTCTCCCTGTGGTCTTAGTACTTCTTTCCACATAGCACTTCTTACATAGGTGTTTAGAGGCCTCAACTGTGAGCATTCCAAGAGAAAAGAAATGGAAGCTTCTAGTACTTTTAAAAGCTGGGTCAGAAATTGGGACAGCTTTACTTCTGCTTCATTCTGTTGCTTATAGCAGTTACAAAAGCAGCAGTAAAGCAAATTCAGGAAAGGAGAAATAACCTCCCTTTCTTGATGAGAAAAAAGATAAAGAATTGGCAGCATCTTTAGCTCATCTCAAGACTATTTTTGAAAAGTTACCCTTTTACTGTTTTCCTAAAGCAGACAAATGGACTAGAGGAGGTACAGTGTAGGTATTCAATATTTAATGAGTGGATTGAATGAATACATGAATGCATTCATACAGAGTTGGCCATAGTTTGGAATTGCTAAGGCACCATTTAAAGGAACTTGTTAATAGCAAGGACAAGGTACCAAAATTCCCCAGGGATACTGTTTAATAGTTAGGTTAGGAAAAAATAGAGAAAACCTCCATTCCTTATTAAGAGCTTAATGTCAGCATAGAGTGGTGTTATTAATTAAATCATGTTATTAATCACAGAGTGGATACATTTAAGATAATGATAAGTCCAAATTAGACTGGTCTCTCCCTTCCATTTAGATGGGAAACTTGTTAGGAAGAAATATCCATGATATTTTATTTCTTTTGTTTTCCTTCCTTTCTTTTTTTATATACTGGGGAATGAAAGAAGGGGTTCTCTGCCATGAGTTATAGTCCCAGCACATATCATATATATATTTACACACATATACATACATACACACAGATATATATAGTTTTTATTTTAAGACAGGATTTTGTTAAATTGCTTAGGTCCTCATTGAGTTGCTGATGCTGGTCTTGAACTTGTGATCCACATGCTTCAACCTCCTGAGTTGGTGGGATTACAGATGTGCACCACCCACACCAAGCTAGCTTTTTTAAAAATGAAATGTAACCTGGCAGAAAAAGCATCAATTAGTGAAGATAAGTTAGTCACTTAAAATTTTCATTAAATTAAAAGCTTTTAAATCCTTAAGTGCATTTTATTTTTAATGTATAATTCTTTGCTCATAAATCCTACTTTCTTTGCTTCACTTTTTCTAATATTTACTTTTCTCTCATTAGTATGATAGGGGTCCTGGAATCTACAAATTTTCTAATTTAAGACACTACTAGAGCTATAATATAAAAAGTTAAACACTACTAATTATTTTAATGATTCAGGCAGCATATATAAATATGCCAAAATGCTAAGGGAAAATGCCAGTAATTTTTTAGGAAAATATTCAAATTAAGAAATTGGTCAGCTGTCCAAGTGACCATGTTATAAGCAAGAATTGCTAGCTGTATACACTGTTCAATGAAATTATCCAACATTTACTTGTTTAAGTAGGTGTTTCAAACTGTGTAGTAGTTATTAAGCACTCAAAGCAAGTATTGTTCTCCTGTTTTAATAAAAAAGTAGTGCACGAGAGGACCAAAGAATCAAGCAAGAAGCATTCAAAAATGCCCTGAAGACAGTGAATATGTTCCTGGGTGCCTTTACTAGCCCACTTTTCCCCATGTACTTTATCGTCCTGTGTTTGGAATGCTCATCTTCAGCAGGATTTGCCCTTGCTTCCGTCCATTAAGAGACCTGCTCCAGTTCCATTGCACTCTTCAGAGTAGCCCTTCCTGACCACCTTCACTAAAATAGCATCACCATTATTCTTCATGCTTCTTCATGGCCTGAGCATAAAGTTGTTTGTTTTTCGTTTATAGTTTGTCACTTTCCACTAAGAGCAGGAGCATTGCTTTCTCACTGTTAGCCCTGAAGCTTTGGGCACATAGCAGTTGCTCAACAAATACCTGTGAATTATTCCTGAGACCAAGCCCCAAAACATCAGCTTTATAATGTAACTCACAGAAGCAAAAGTCTCAGACACTTTAAATTAGATACATATTTCACAAAAAAAATCATGTCAACACTCTGATTTATGTCCCAACCCTAGATTGTATACAGAAAGACATCTACACCAGATACAGAAAAGGCTGCCAGTTCCAGATTGGCCTCATTATTCTTTTTTATGATCCAGATTGGATCATCAAAAAAGAATTATTTCTTCCTCTTTTAAAGATTGCCCATCATCAGTGTTTACTGTTTCATACTAAGGCATGCCTTTGTAAGACTCTTCATGAAGACAGGCTTCCTACCTTTCATGGCACTTCCACTGGCTGCCCTTTGTTCTGTGTTCTAATCTATGAGCTACTTCAGTAAACCCAAACAGTTGGTTTGAAATATTCTTCATTTGGATCATTGCAAGTTTTCCAGATATGTGAGGCACATGAAATCTAGAAAAAGTCAGCAGAGAATCCACCATTTATTTGATGCAGAATTATTTTCAACTCTTACCAAAACCAGTACACAGAAATCCCAAAGGATTATAAATGAAATTGGTTTACAGTATCTCAGTACCCACCCCTAATTTGGGAGAATAATTGTATGCATTTGTAGACTTGAAACCAAGTTTCCAAAATATTTGGTGGTGTTACTGAGGTTAGCTTTGTATTTCTTTAGGGACAATTGATATCTCACTAGAGTAAATGTAGCATCAAATTGCATTATTTCAGTGGCAGGCCTTCTAATTATGATTCAGTTGATAAATCCGGTGCTAAGTATGCAATAACCTTGCCCCTTCGTTTATGTTTGCCTCTGTACTAATTTTCTTTTTAAATTAAACTCTTCAGAAGAGAGCTTAAGGTGTAGAATTTTTATGTCAGTTAAATAGTCTTGGCTTATTCATGGTGTATACCCGGCTCTCCTGGCCTATACTCTCCTTTCCAGTCATTCTTAAAGGGTTGATGGGCTTCTCAAGTTGGTTCAATAGTGCTTGATGAACAGTCTACTGACTGATAATTTGTTTCAAAGGATTCCAAGCAAGAGGTATGGTTTTAGTCTAGTGTACAGGGTAGACGGATGGTAGGACCACTGTGTACTCACTGGGTTGTTGTGTTGGTTACCATGACTGTATATTGTCAGGATTCTGTATGTTTATCTACCTCACTTTGAAAGCAAGAAGTGGGTTCAAGTTCTCAGGTAAGAGACTCTCCCAATGATAGTCAGTCCACATAGAAAAAGGATGTTAGAGCTGAAAGGGACACTTAACTCCCAATCTCCCCAAGTATAACACCAATATGAAGGTTACTGAAAACTGACAGCCTCTCTTTGGCTGCTTAGGACAGTGGTTTCTAAGCTATCACTACTCCCAGGAAAGTCTCCATGATGAGGATAGTGTACTATGCTCATGAAGACTGACCTTCATTATAAATGTAAACAGAATTTGGGGGAACATATTCTGTTCCTATATGGATAAGTAATAGAGAACTTGCCCAATATAAGCGGGTGGTGACCTTTAATATTTTGAGCCCATTATTAGATAAGGTAGTCATTGTCTTTTTTAAAATGAAAGCTTATTTGAAAATACTTATGTCTCTGTGTTACTTCAAGATTATAAACTCTGTGAAATGATGAACAATGTTTCTCTTTCCTACTGCTCTATCACCAAGACTGGGAACAGAGTCTGATACATGACAGAGGGTCAATAAATATATATAAATTGAATGATGAAGGAGTGAATGATATCCTTGAAGATAATAACATTTAATACCCCAGAGCATTTTTATTATTATTGAATTTAATTTTTTTGTAGAAGAGAAACCTGCACCATATTATTTGACCAAAGAATGGGTGATATAAATGATATGCAATTGCTCTTTTCTTGTGTGTGTGTGTGTGTGTGTGTGTGTGTATATACATACACACATACATACATACACACACAGGTATATATGTATATATTTATGTCTATATCTCTCCCTATATATATATAGACATATATAGATCTCTTTATATATATATGTATATATAGCCTTTTTTAAAATGATAGCTTATTTGAAAATACTTATGTATCTGTGTTACTTCAAGATTATAAACTCTGTGAAATTATCAACAATGTTTCTCTTTCCTATTGCTCTATTGCCAAGACTGGGAACAGAGTCTGATATATGGCAGAGGGTCAATAAATATGTATAAATTGAATCATGAAGGAGTGAATGATATCCTTGAAGATAATAGCATATGTGTGTGTGTGTGTGTGTGTGTGTGTGTGTGTGTGTGTATAAAGAGAGGGGGGAGAGATATCCAGTATCATTAGTATGTATATACTAGTTTGTCAACAAATTTTGGATATTTGTGACACTAGATTTCTATTAATACAGTAAAATATTGATGATTATTTTTGTTGTACTGTTAAGAGGTGATTATTATGATGAATGCCATAGTTTTGCTTATAGGTCATTCTAGTATTTGCTTGTAACTGCATTCTCTACCGCCCCCAGCACTTTGGAATATATGGAAGCATTCTGCCCTTCCTCTCCTGCAGTTAGCCATATGCCACTTAATACCTGCAGGTACTTCTTACATCACTCTCTCATGGAGAGAAAAATCAGCTCCATACACAATGACTTATTCCAAAATAAGGAGCATGGGCAAAGTTTAACTTGCTTAAAAAATACTTCAGTCTCAATTATTTAAAAGCTTAAAGAGACCAGTACCTTTGTTGGAATAAATCCAGTGTTCAACGTTCGAAGAAATCCAGTCAGCTTCAAGCAAGCTTATAGGGTTACCCCATAGTTTAAAAGACTTAGGAAAGGGACACTAGAGTCAGACATAATTTTTTGCAGTACTGAAATTTTGGAGGGACACGTTTCTTGCTCTGTAAATTAAGAAGGATTTTCTGCTATGCTTAAAATAAGAGGATTTCTTCCTCCTTCTAATGGCAACACTGGCTTCTAAGCCAATATTTGTCAGTCTAGTGGGAGTCTTGTCAATCAACAATCATCAGTTGTGACCAAAAGCTTTCAGGAAGGATATATATAGTGGAGACCTGAAAAAAACACACTAACAAGATGTTTATGAATGTTAACACTTTGAAAATGGACAAAGTCTAAACATACAAATTGCAAGTTATATTCCGGTTTTAATGCATGTAAAATAGGAAGGTAAACACCTGTACTAATTCCTCCCAGTATTAATTGTCTTAAAGAGAATTATATTTTAGCAGAAATTTATGCTAGATATTACATTTTAATAGTAAATTGCTTCAAACTCTTGTGGAAATTTTCTGTAATATTGTGTTGATTATTTTTCTAATTGCAGGGTAAATGTTAAATTTATCATTACTTAAATGTAACTACTTAAAAACTAAGGCACAGAGGAAGCATGAGAAGACTTCTGATTATAATAGAACTAAGAGAAATAGTAATTTCCCACCTCATGAAATCTAATAGGACTAAGAAAGTAGAAGATATCAATTAAGGGCCCAATTTTTTTGACTTAGAAATGGTGTTAAGGAGTAGGTCATCTTCCATGATATTGGTCTCTCAGTTTTAAAATATGTAAAGAAAGCACATGAAATCAATTTCAGTGTGGGCTATTATAAAACCACTAAGTTATATAATTCAGGGGCCATCAGTACTAGCCAGTTCCAGTATATTTTATCACTCCCAAAGGAAACCCTATACCCATTAATTAGTCACTTTCCATTCCCCTCTCTTCCCATCACTTGGAAACCAAGTATCAGTCTTAGGTAACCAGTAGAATTTGCTTAATGTTCATTTGTATTTGCCTGTTCTGGATATTTCATATGCATTGGATCAATTTTGAAAAGGGGGAAAATCCAAGGTGGCTGTATCCATCATTTGGTAAATAGGGTTAAAAAAGTGTATGTATTTTATAATATGGGGCCCTTCCTTCTACCAGTTAGCTACACCAAAAGTGAACAAGTTGCAAAATCCTAATTACAGAGCAGAAATGAATATTGTGATACCTGAGTATTATAGGTGAAAGTCTAGAATTTCAGGTGAACTATTATGTTCCAGAACAAGAAGTTTGGATGGAATTCCACAGGGGATTCTCCAGTTCTATAAGCACTTAAAAATTATCCATGCTAAACTGAGAATTCCTCAGCTTTCTTGTCTCTTCTACCCTTCTTTCCCTTTTTTTCTCTTTCAAACAAACTTCATTGAGCATGAGGTATGGTGAACACCATGGAAACAATAACATACAGAGCATATCTTTGCCCTCAGATTTTACACTTGTGTGGAACAGACAATAAAGCAAGTAAACAAATACATTAACTACATGGTGCTTTTAGTGTTATGAAGGAAAATAACACTATATTATGATTGAGAATAATTGAATTGGGAAGCTTCTTTATACCAGGTGTTCAGAAATGGCCTCTCTGAGCATATAATATGTAAGCTAAGATCTGAAGGATGCAAAGGATCCAGCCATGTGAAAAGTGCTATGTTAAGAGTTTCAGGTAAGCCAGGTGTGGGAGAAAATACCTGTAATCCAGCAACTCAGGAGGCTGAGGCAGGAGGATTGCAAGTTCAAGGCCAGCTTCAGCAACTTAGGGAGACCCTGTCTCAAAATAAATGAAATATAAAGGTCTGGCATACATCTCAGTGGTAAAGTATCCCTGGGTTTAGTCCCTCAGTACAATGGGGGAAAAATAAGTTTCAGATTAGAGGAATGCCATGCATAGTGGTACTGTGGCTAGAAGAGGTATATCACATTGTACTAAGAAAAATCTAGAAACTTAGTGGGAGAAATCTGGGAAGGCAGTCAAGGGCCAATCATGCAGAACTTTGTAGTTTGTGGAATTAAAAAAATCATTATAAAAGCTAAGGACAGTCACTGGATAGTATGAGGTAGGAGATTGGCTTGATCCAATGTATTTTTAATAAGTTCACTTGCTGCTGTGGGGAGATAGGATTAAGGGGGCAAGAGGAGACACAGAGAGACCAGTTAGGAAAGTAATGAAAAGGTCCATAGGAGAGATAATGGTGGTTTGGACAAGATGGAGGTATATCTATTCATACAGTCGGAATTTATTGAATCCTTATGTCTGGGTTTAAGGCAAAAGGGAATGGGCATGGGTGTTCATATAACTGAGATATTTTGTCTACAGAGCCTCCCTCTATGGGGCTTGGAAACAAATAGGATACAAAGCAGGAATAGAGTCAGAAATTTGATGCTATTTAATAGGCAGTTATTGAATCCCTCTTGTGCTAAGCAGAAGATGGCACCATTTTCCTATTTTTCTTCAGAATTTTGTATGTTTTCTAGGTCTCAGCATTACTGTTGAGAAGGCCAAACTGTTCTTATTCTTAATCCCTTGCTTTGTGACCTGATTTTTCCTCTTTGGTAGCCAGAGGACCTTTTCTTTGTTCTGCTTTTTTATGATGTTGAGCTTTGGTTTAGTTCTGGTCATCCATTTTTCTCAGCACTCATTGGGCCCATTCAGTCTCAACATTCATGCTCTTTGACACTTGAACTTTTAAAAATGATTACATCACTGTTTTCTCATCTGCCATTTTCTTTATACTCTTTATAAATGTCTTATTACATTCAGATATTAGACTGATTATTTGTCCTTTTTTCCTACTTTTGGAATATTTATTAAATGCTAATTATTTTTAATTTTTATAGACTTTTAAACAATCTCTGGATGTTCCTTTTGTGTACTATCTGAAAAAAACTGGAAATTTGGTTGCTTCTTAACATACTTTTAGCTAACCCCCCTTTTATGAGAGTTTTATATTAATACATAGTAGTGGGGTTCATACTGACAAAGTCATACATGCATGGAAATTGATTTCAGTTCATAACCCCACTTTTCCACCCCACGTTTCCCTCCCATTCTCCCTTCCTCCTCCCATTCTCCTTCCTCTACTCTACAAGACTTCCTTTTGCTTATCTGTTTATTTAAAGTTGATTGGTTCTTTTTATTTATTCATAAAGCCAAAGTTCCCAGTGGTATATTTACATATGCATAACATGATTTTTTAACAATTCATTCTGCATTGCCTTCTCTTACCCATCCCTCCAATCTGCCTCTTGATTTCCTATATGCCCCTCTTCCTTTTCTTTATTGTACTATACCTTCTGCATGTGAGAGAAGGCATTTAGCCTTTCAATTTCTGCATTAATTTAGCATGATATCTCCATTTCTATCCATTTACTGGCAAATTCATGCATATATATCTCACAAACTCTGAATCCATCTATTGATACCTGGGTTGATTCCATAATTTAACTATTGTGAATTGTACTGCTATAAACTCCAAGGAGGCTGTATCACTGTAGAATACTGGTTTTAGTTGTTTTGGGGAAATACCAAGGAGAAAAAATAGCTGGATCATATGGTGGTTCCATCCCTAGTGTTTTTGAGGAAACGCCATACTGCTTTCCCTAGTGGTTGTACTAGTTTGTAGTCCTATCAACAATGTACAAGTGTACCTTAATCCCCACAACCTCAGCAGCATTTATTATTGCTTATATTATTTAAAAAAAATTTGAGGGGGGCGGCTGGGGTTGTGGCTCAACAGTAGAGCGCTCGGCTAGCATGTGTGAGGCCCTGGGTTCGATCCTCAGCACCACATAAAAATAAATAAAATAAAGATAAAAAACTTTCAGTAAAAAAATTTTTAGTTATTGATAGACCTTTTTGGTGTTATATATATATATATATATATATATATATATATATATATATATATCTGAAAATTGAACCCAGTGCCTCACACATGCCAGGCAAGTGAGCTTCTGACTTGAATAACATGAAATATTTGAAGTTTTTATCTGTATTTTACTGATTGCTGGAGATTCTGAATATTTTTTCATTTATATGTTGGCAATTTGTTTCTTCTTTTGAGAAGTTTCTGTTTAGTTCTGTTGCCCATTTATTGGTTGGGTTATTTGTTTGTTTGGTGTTAAGTTTTTGGAGTTCTCTGTATATTCTGGATATTAACCCCCTAATGGAGGAGTAGCTGACCAAGTTTTTCTCCCATTTTGTAGACTCTCTCCTCACAATCTTTTAAACATTTTTTTTGTAGTTGTAGGTGGACAGCATGACTTTTTAAATTTTAATGTGGTGCTAAGGATTGAATCCAGTGCCTCACATGTGCTAGGCAAGTGCTCTGCCACTAATCTACAGACCCAGCCAATCTCTTCACACTCTTATTTATTTTCTTTCTGTGCAAAAGCTTTTTAGTTTGATGGCATCATATTTATGCTTTTGGGGTCTTGTTAAGGAGGCCAGTGCCAGCAAATATGTGATGGAGTGTTGACCCTGTGTTTTCTTCTAGCAATTGAAAGATTTCTGGTCTAATTCCCAAATCTTTGATCCATTTTGATTTTGAGTTTTGTGCAGGGTGAAAGAGAGGGGTCTAATTTCATTTTTCTACATACAGTGATTCAGTTTTCCCAGCATTATTTCTTTAAAAGGCTATTTTTTTCTCCAAAATATATTTCTGGCACCTGGGTCAAGTATCAGATGGCTCTGGGTATGTGTATTTGTCTCTGTGTCTTCTTTTCTCTTCCATTGGTCTTCATGTCTATTTTGACATCAATACCATGCTGTTTTTGTTATAACAACTCCATAGTATAATTTCAGATTAGGTATTGTGATGTTTCTCGCTTCACTTTTCTTTCTTGGTGTTATTTTGGCTATTCTGGGACTCTTATTCTTCCAAACAAATTCAAGAATTGTTTTTTTCCCTAATTCTGTGAAGAATGTCATTGGTATTTTGATGGGGATTGCATTGAATCTTTATATGGCTTTTGGTAGTATGACCATTGTGGCAATATTGATTCTGTTTATATAAGAACATGGGATGTTCTTTTCATCTTCTAAGGTATTCAACTTCTTTCTTCTGTGTTTTATAATTTCAATGTAGAGCTCTCTGTCTCATTGGTTAGATTAATTCCCAAGCATTTTTTTCTTTTTAGGTTATTGTGAATGGGATGATTTTCCTGATTTCTTCCTCAGCTGTTGGTGTATAGAAAAACTAGTAATTTTAAGATGTTGATCTTGTATCCTGCTACTTTGTGAAACTCATTTATAAGCTCTAGAAGTCTTCTGGTAGAGTTTTTTGGGTCTTCTAGATATAGGATCATGTTATTGGCCAACAGAGATAGTTTGACTTATTTTCCTATGTGTTTCCCTTTTATTTCCTTTTCTTGTCTGATCTCACTGGCTAATGTTTTGAGGAATATATTGAACAGGAGTAGTGAGAATGGATAGGCTTGTCTTTTTCCTGGTTTTAGAGGAAATGTTTTTTTAGTTTTTCTCCATTCAGTGTGATGATGGTTTGGGGTTTTCATAAATGGCCTTTACAATGTTGAGACAAGTTCCTCTGATCCTTAGCTTCTCCAAATTTTTTAACATGAACGGGTGGTGGATTTTATCAAAGGCCTTTGATAAAAATGAGAGGATTGCATGATTCTTTTCCTTAATTCTGTTTAAGTGGTGAATTATATTTATTGATTTGAAAATGTTGAAACAACCTTGAATCCCAGAAATCCCACTTGATCATGATGCATTATCTTTTTGATTTGTTTTTGAATGTGTTTTGCTTATATTTTACTAAGGATTTTGGCATCTATGTTCATCCAGGATATTGATCTGTAATTTTCTTTCCTTGAAGCATCTTTGTCTGGTTTTGTATTTGTGTTTCCTCTCTTTCAATTTCATGGAATAATTTGAGAAAGACTGTTGTTAGTTCTTCTGTAAAGGTCTGGTATAACTCATCTGAGAATTCATCTGGTCCTGGACTTTTCTTTTTTTAAAGGCTTTTAAATGCTATTTCAATCTCATTACTTGATATTGTCATGTTTAGGTTTTCTATATCTTCCTGGTTCAATTAGAGCAGTCATATGTGTCTAGAAATTTGTCCAGGTCTTCCAAATTTTCAGTTTATTGGAGTATACATTTTCAAAATTAAGTTCTGTCAATCCTCTAGATTTTAGATGGGTCTTTGGTAATATCTCATTTTTCATCTCTGATTTGTTGATTTGGTTTTTCCCACTCATTCTTTTGGTTATTTGTTCTGAAGGTTTGCCATTCTTATTTATCTTTTCAAAAAACTCTTTGCTGCATTGATCCAGTGTATTGTTTTCTTAGTCTCAATTTCATTGATTTAATCTCTGATCTTAATTATTTCCTGTTTCCTGCTGGTTTTGGAGTTAATTTGTTTTTCTTTTCATAAAACCTTTAGGTGCAGCATAAGCTTATTTTGGGGGGAATCTCTTCAATTTTTTAATGTAGGCATATAGTGCTATAAGGTTTTCCCTCTTAGAAATGCTTTCATATTGTCCAAGAGATTTTGATATGTTTTATCTCTATTATCATTCATTTCTAAGAATTTATTGATTTCTATTTTCATTTCTTCTTTCATCCTTTCTTCACTTAAGGGAATATTTTCCAATCTCCATGTGTTTATGTTGTTTCTATTATTTTTCTTACTGTTGATTTCTTGTTTTATCCCATTGTGGTCTGGGAGGGTACATGGGATTATACTGTTTTTTAATTTGCTATGATTTGTTTTATGAACTAGAATATGATTTATTTTGAAATAAGTTCCATGTGTTGCTGAGAAGAAGGAAATTCAGCTGTTTTGTGGTGAACTACTCTGTAGATGTCTGTTAGGTCTTTTTGACTTATAGTGTTATTTAGGATGGAAATATCTTTATTGATTTTATGTTTTAATCATCTGTCTATTGGTGATTAGAGGATGTTGAAATTGCCCAGTATTATTGTTTGGGAGTTTATTTGGGATTTATTGTCATGGAGCATTTTTTAAACATAATTGGGTATGTTGATATTTGAGGCTTAGATGTTTACTATCATTATATCTTCTTGTTGGATTGTTCCCTTTACTAGAATGTAGTGGTCTTCTTTTTCTCTTCTGATTAATTTTTTGCTTTAACTCTGCTTTGTCACATATGAGAATAACTACTTCTGCTTTGTTTCAGGGTCCATATGCATGGAATATTATTCCATCCATTTATCTTCAGCCCTTGAATGTCTTTGCCTATGAGATGAGTCTTTTTTAAACAGTATATTGTTGGATATTGTTTTTTGATACAATTTGCTAATTTATGTCTTTTAATTGGGGAGTGAGACCATTATACACAATGTTAGTATGGATTTGTGTTTGTGGTTCCCTGCTATTTTTGCTTTTTGCTATTTTTTATCCTGTCTTGATTCTCATTTAGTGGGCTATTCTTCTATTGAACTTCCTCTAATTTGGAACTCTGGAAATTGTTTTTTAGTTCCTCTGTGTGCAATTTAGATTTGAATATTCTTTGTAGTGCTGGCTTGGTGCATATTAGTTCTTTTAGTTTATTCTTAACATGGAAAGTTTTTATTTCTCCCATGAACTTGAAACTCTGTTTTGTTGGGTATAGTAATCTTGGCTGGCAGTTGTTTTCTTTTAAGAAGGACTTGGAATATCTCATTTTAGGCTCTCCTTGATTTCAGGGTCTGAATTAAGAAATCAGGAGTGAGCCTTAATGTTTTGGCTCTAAATGTGACCTGATGTTTCTCTCTTGTGGCTTTTAATATTCTTTCCTTATTTTCTATGTTAGCCATTTTTATTAGGATATGCCTTGGAGAGCTTCTCATATGGCTAGGTATATTTGGGGTCATATAAGCCTCCTGTATGTGGGCTTCTATCTCATTTCCAATATGGGAAAAAAAATTTCTGTAACTTTTTGTAACTCTGTAACTCTGTAAATGTAACTCTGAAAGTGATCTTTATGCCTTTACTTTGTATTTCCATATTTTCTTCTATCTCAGTGTTTTAGTCAGTTTTTTTGCTGCTCTGACTAAAAGACCAAGCCAGCATAATTATAGAGGAGGAAAATTTTATTTGGGCACTCACAGTTTCAGAAGTCTTAGTCCATAGAAGGCAAGCTCCATTCCTCCCTCAGGGCTTGAGGTGAGGCTAAAGATCATGGCAGAAGAGTGTGGCAGAGAGAAGCAGCTCACATGATGATCAGAAAGCACATGAGAGAGGTCTCCACTTGCCAGATACAAATATATACCTCAAGCCACGCTCCAATTAGCTACTTCTTCCTGTCACACCTCACCTGCCTCCAGTTGTTCCAGTTAATCTCATCAGGGATTAATTCACTGAATAGGTTAAGGTTGTAGCCCAATCATTTCTCCTTTGAACCTTCTTGCATTGTCTCACACATGAGCTATTGGGGGACACCTCACATCCAAACCATAACACCCAGTGATTTTAAGGTTTGGTCATTTAATGTTGCCTCAGAGTCAGAGTTCTTGTATATTTTGGTCGTATTCTCTATTTTTCCCTGTTTTGCTTTCTGTGTACTCAACATCATATAGCCCATCTTCAAAGCCTAAAGTTGTGTTTTCAAGACCCGAGGTTCTATTTTCAGGTGAATTTTTAATTTGGTTAATTGTGTCTTTCATTTGTACAGTTATGCTTGTTTTTTTTCACTGTTTATATTTCTTTATTACAGTGGTCTTTCATCTCCTGTAATTGCTCTGTTCTTTCCTTACATCTTCCTTTGGTTCATTGTACATTTTAATAATTGGTTTTTCATAATATACCCTTGAGATTTCATCCACATCATTAACAGTGGGATCCTTTGTTGCAGGATTGTGGATTTTGTGGGGAGATTTATTTATCTGTTTCCTCCTGTTTTCAGAGGCCTTAGCCTTGCACCTCAATCAAGGTGAATTCCCTTATCTCTTTTTACATGTGCATAATTATCTTATTTGTTCTGGGACTTCTCTGTTTTTGATATATGAATAGATTCCAAGAGGTAAGGCCTGAGTTCCCTCTCTGATTGTTTCTCTTTGGGTTCTTATTGTTTGTTTGGATGTTTTGTCTCCTCACTTCTTTGAGTTGGAGTAATGTCAGGGCTCAGGTGTAGTAGATTTTATGTGAAACAAGATTCACTATTGCTTGGTTGATATGTGAGTATTTTACAGGTTCAGAGACTCTACTCTGTGATATTGAGGAGTCCCAATTTCTTTTTGGCCTCTCTTAGATGGAGAGGTATTCAGAATTGGCACTAATGTCAGCAAGAGATATATAGCTTTATGATAAATGTCTGTTGTATACTTTGACATCTATAATGCCATTTGCCATCTGCATAGGAATGAGAGGTTATCATTTAACAATCACACCAACAATAATAAACTGTGAACTGGATCATGACTTTGACATCAGGTTTCTATTGTGTTGTCTAATATATTAATGATCACCCCAACTTGAATGGAGTGGGAATTACATAGTCTAAACATTAGTTTTTTTTCTGGTTTTTGTCTTTTCTTTTATTTGTATTAAAATGTAGTTGAAGATTGGGTGTCATTAATTTATGTGTGGAGCAAGGTGTGCTGGGGATTGAGTTTATTTTAGTTGCAGAGTTTCCAAACTGTGAACATTTATTGTAACTCTTGTTTCTCAGCACCTCACAGAATAGGGCAAAATAAACAACAATGGCAACCATTGCAAACAATACACAGAATTAAAGTAAATACCTGATTACTACTATGAAATATTTAACATTAATTAGTACCAAAAAACAAGAATGGTGAAATCAGCAATTGTCAACATTAAAAACAATAATTGTGAATTAGATCTGGCTTTAAAGCAAACAGTGGGCATCAACTATATCCTCCATAGTGGAAATGATTATATCAGCATTAATGGTGAGTGCCGGAGTTATATAAGCCAATTAGTTTTAAAAGATGGTAAAAATACAATTAATTACAGGAAAAGATAATGTGTTAGGAAGTTATAAAAGACTTTAAATTTTCCAAAAGTGAACAGAGAGAATGCAGAAGAGTTGTAGCAGGTGATGTTTATAAGGAAGGAGAAGAAAAATAGGAGAAGCAAAGTAATGGTAGAGAGAGAGAACAATACAATTTGGCCATTAGTAGGAGAGAAAATTAGAGAAAGAAACAGATAAAAACAATACATTAAAAAAACCAAAATATACAACAAAAACCCTGAACCCTCTAAATACAAGGCGAGGAAAAATAACTAAATTAAAATATGCTAAAATTAGATTAAAGGAAACAAATAAGTATATGTATACATGTCTCTGAACCAATCATCACAGCAAGAATACACACACACACACACACACACACACAAACACACACAAAAACACACAAGAAAAGAAAAAATATATATAATGAAGAAAGAAGGAAAGGTCTCTACTGGGGGGTTCAACATAGTTGACCAGAATGGGTGGTTACTGTCCTTGCCCAACAGTCTTTCTTTCCATTTCTTCTTGAGTTATGTACTGATAGAGCAAAGGGTGGAGTTGTTAACCCCTTCCTGTTCTTGTGTTGCTCTCTGAGCTGCCATTTGGAGCAGCCTAAGATTGTAGCTGTTTGCTAGAAGATTCAGCTTCCCTTCTCACCATTATCAGGTGAGATTGGTTAGGAAGTACTATCAGTTGGAGTTTTGTCCATTCAGGCCAGTTTGGTGCACTCCCAGGGTAAATCTTATTCATAGTTACGTGCAAGGAGTTCCAGGAGGTGGGGATTAGGTGTAATCAGGCTTCAGGGAGTTTGTTGGTTATTGTCTGCTTTGGAGACATTATAATGACCCTCCCTTAGGGTTTGACAGTAGCTGATCTCTGATGTGGACCTAGATCTCAGGAGCCTCCCAAGAATTCCAATTATGGGGCTGGGGAGCCAATCTTCCACACATTGCTGCCCGAAAGCACAACCTTCTTAGGTTTAGTCCCCAAATGTAATCACCCCATCTGCTCAGACTCCCAACCCACTTCAATTGGTCATGTGAGCTGCCACACTCAAAGGAAAAGTGAGGTGGGATCATCTATGCCCTTTCAACTAGAATCCTTCTTGTGCCCATTTTATGTATGTTCCACCAGACACACCCTAGGCCACCCAGTAGGCACATGCTGGGATACTGTGGCAGTGTTTGCTATGATTCCCAGCTTCCAGAGTCACCATGGCCCCAAGATGGCTCTGCCTCAGCTCTCCATGGCCAGTTAAGAAATATAGTATGCTTTTCAAGCACCAATGCACAGTGCAGCCTCTGGATCTGCCAAGTTCAGGTGGTGTTTTTCTGTACCAAATCTGTCTTTTTCTGTGTTCTCCATTCCTCTGTGGTAAATCGGCTATGGCAGCCACTTTGGGCGCTGGTGCAGCAGCCAGGTTGGCTCCAATGTATTCTTTCTTCTTTGTTTATTGTACCTGAATTTCTGAGTCTGTAAGCCATGTTAAGCTATATTAAATGTCCAACATTGAATTTTAGCAAAATCCCTCTTTTACCTACATTTTCTGAAAAGCCATTCCTGCTGCTTTGATCCCCAACAACTCAGCCACTTGGAATGCAGCTTTCCTCTGCAACTCTGCCATCTTTTAGTCACAATCACCCCCTTTTTTTGTTATCACTCCACCTTCTCACCAACTTCCTGAGATGTTTGATGCTGCCTGTTCCTAGGGCTTTTGAATAATCCATGGAAGCAATCAGTAAATTTCTTCTCTAAATGGCCAGATAGTAGATATTTTAGGCTTTGAGGGTCATACCACTGTGATGTTGTATTGGAAAAGCACCCACAGACATAAATGAGTGAGCATGGCCACATGTCAGTAAAAGTTTATTTACTGACCACCGGTCTGTGACATTAATTTGGGCTGCATTGTGACATTTCCCACTGCCTATATAGGATGTAGCTTCCTTTTGTTTGTTAGCTTATCAACCTCTAATCCATCCGTTTCACAGCTTCCAAAATTTTATTGCTATCTTTTATATCCTCCCAAGTTCTTGTCACTTCGAGATTATATCTTTTAATGTACTTAACAGTCATTATATTGGAGTTTCAGGAGTGACAGTGAATATCTTGTTTCTTCCATCATCTTTCCCCAGATAACGTTTCCCTGAATAGCACAGATAAAAAGTAATGTGATGTGAGAAAAGTTGGTGTTTTCATTGCTTGTTTCTATAATTTGACCCAGACACCATAAGCCATTTTTATGAATTTAATTATTTCCCCCTCTTTACAGGACCCACTAATTTGGAGGTTTTAATCTTTATTTTATTTTCTTGTGAAAAAAATATCACTGTCCCTTCAGCATTTATTTAGAAATCTTATTTCTACCAATTGGTAGGATCTTAGAATGAAATGTGTGATTTCATGTAGAATTAATAGAATATAGATTTTAGGTAATACAGTCAGGATATGAGGCTAACTTTCAATGGGCATGTAAGAAAAACAGCCCTCCCAGGGAAGAGGGTTCTGCATTAGCCGAACATGGTCTGGTAATCTGGAGGCTGCTGTTTCTCTAACCCACCAGGTGGTGGAACTGGGGTCACCAAGAACAGTTGCTAGTTCCTGAATCCTGGAACCTTGGGCACTGGTTGTAATAGACTGGCTCCCAAAATTAAGCTAGGATCAGCAGCATGTATGTTACCAAATTATGACTATGCTCCAAAATTTCCTCTTTTTCTTTCCCAGAACAAACACTACTGTTGTCAGCGTGCTCTTGCTGAGGAGAGAGCTGGGAAGTAAATCTACTGTTTTTTTGTTTTTTGTTTTTTTTTTCAACTAGAGAATCCTGGACAAATGTTTAAGGAAATTCCATTGGAGCAGTAGCTTTCTGACATGACTGGGGAACTTGAAAAACTCCGGATATCCAGGCCCCACCTCAGATTATTGACATTGGACTCTGAGAAGGCAGGGTCCGGGCATTAACATTTTCAAGCTACCTGGAGATTTGAGCATAGCCAGGTTGAAACTTCATTTTAAAAGCAGAAACTTACTTAGAAATCTTTCTGTGGAGTGTGACCTACCTGCCTCCCCCAAGAGATTTTCTTACCAGCTCACTTTCTTCTGCAACAATAAATTGACATCAGGATATGACACTGTATGAGAGTATTATGACTTGGGAGAGAAAGTGAAAAAACTGTAGAGTATAATTATGGTTTTAGAACATGAGATTTGTAAAATGATAGATATGACAATTATGTCATTTAATGAATAAATAATAGCTCAGAATTAGGCATTATTTAAATTTTCTGTATACTATCTCACTTAATACAACAAACCCTGAGGGAAGTATTATTTTTAGATTTTTTTTACCAAAAAGGAAATCGAGGCACAGGGAAGTTAATTTACTTATCCAAGATTAGAAATACAAGATGAATGGATTGGAGACCATCCCCAGGGTTCAAGGCAATGGATATATTACCTCTACATTTAATTTTGAAAATGGATGATGACTTCATAGAAAATAATCAAATTATGATAAAATACAAAGCTGAGTAAAAATATATATTTCTTGCATAGCACTTGTTTTAGTCAGCTTTTTCACTACTGTGACTGAAGTCTCTGACCAGAACAATTGTAGAGGAGGAAAAGTTTATTTGGGACTCACAGTTTCAGAGGTCTCAGTCCATGGACAGCCAGCTCTATTCCTTGAGGCTCAAGATGAGGTAGGTCATAATGGCAGAAGAGTGTGGTAGAGGGAAGCAGCTTATATGGTGGTCAGAAAGGAGAGAGGGAGGGAGAGAGAGGGAGGGAGGGAGAGAGAGGGAGGGAGGGAGAGGGAGGGAGGGAGAGAGGGGGAGGGGGAGGGGAGAGAGAAAGAGAGAGAGAGAGAGAGATTGATTGACTCCACTCACCAGATTCAAATATATACCCCATAGCCAAGTCCCTAATGAACCACTTCCTCCAGCCACACTCTACATGCCTGCAGTTACTACTCAGTTAATCCCATTAAGGATTAGTTAACTGATTGGATTAAGACTCTTACAACCCAATCATTTCTCCTCCAAACCTTTTTGCATTCTCTCAAATGTGAGCTTTTGGGGGACACATCTCACATCCAAACCATGACAGTACTTGCCCACAATCCTTTATCCCAATCCTAAAAAGCCGAAGAACTTGAAAAATAGTATTTTATAAGTTTGATTCCAAACTTGTTTGCCTACAAACCTGAACTGAAACAACATGAGGCCATGCATAATTCCTTTTTGCCCACCCCCCCCCCAGAGTAAATATTCAAAAAAAATTTGCAGTATTTGTTGTGTTTTGCCACTCCTTGCTGTGGATTATGGAAATTATAGCCTTATGTCAAATATTTCCAGCTCTCCATCCTCAAGGCACGTGGTAGAGTTGTACTTTTCTTCGCCTTGGAAGCTAGGTGTGATCCTGTGAGTTGATTTGGCTAATGAAATGTAGTGGATGTGATATCTATCATTTTCAAGCAGCAGTTTTAGGAGGCATTTAGAATTAGCTCTAACTCTCTTTTCCTCTGGAGCTCTAAAAAGCAGTGCTCCTGATGCTGCTTGCTCAGTGTGGTGGTTCATTTTATGTGTCAACTTGACTGGCAAAAATGATGCCTCAAGAGCTGGTAAAATATTATTTCTGTGTGCATCTGTGTGTTTCCAGAAGAGATTACTTTGGAATATGGTGATCAAATAAAGAATATCACCTCAGAACTATAAGAAATAAATTTCTGTTAATTTTGAGTTATCTAGTTGTGTTAACAACTCCAATTGACTAAGACATACAGATTCTGAAGTACTTCATAAGTACCCTTATAGGGCAGGGAATCTCAGAGATCTTGGGGAAAGGCCTGAAACATCAACGCCTGTTCTAACCTCAATAGCTTGTCTTTACCATCATCATGCATTAGCTTCCACTTAGGACTTTGTTTGAAGAAAGGATCCTGTGGATAAGAACAATATTGAAAAACATTAGAATAATGTATTTTAGAGGGATCTGCAGCATGAAGATCTGCAACACTTTTGATTAATTTTATTTTAAAATGAAATGAATTAGTAAGTTATTCATAGTCCCCACTATTCTGTCCAATTAAAGTTTTAATGTAGCATCTTGGTATAACATTTAAAAAATATATTCAGTGCTCTAGTGATCAAGAGCATATGAATCCTTACAACATTTTCTCTGCCCCCTCAAAAACCAGATGATAGATTTGGAAATTTGTAGGTTAATCACTTGAGAGTTTTGCTAAGCTAGAATTTAATGAGATGTTCCTTAAAGCTCCTAGAATCTCCTCCTTGGCTCATGAATTAGTGGCCTTGACGGGCATGCTATTAGTGTATTCTGACTTAAGGCAAAATTATAGATTTTGAGAAGAATCTGTTGCATGGATTCCATTTCATGATCCCATTTATGTGACAAATGCAATGCCACTGAGTTACATTAGCTCAGTTTGAGTTTTAGATTGTGTGGGGTCTGATGTATATATACATAATGGCTATCCCCTCATGAACTGACTGGCCCATGTGGTCTCACAAGAAGATATTTTTCCACTCATTTTTATTCCTTATTTAGGCTTTAAGGATTCCTCTTCTGGGACCCTTGTGGAGAAAACAAAATAAATAAATAAATAAACTTGAAAATTTCAAAGCCCTTGTCTGTCCAGAAGTGGAAGAGGAAGTGGGGGCTGCTTAAGACAGCAAATACAAGTTTCAGAATTTAAGAGTTACCAACCTTCCAAAAATCAATCTGGTTGTTTCAAGATTTTATTACCATGGGTAAACATTGAAAAATTGTTTATGTGTGTGTTGGTGATTAGAGAGAGAAAAGGAATAATATTTTTTTCTCTTTCTCTTTTCTCCTACCTGGAATATCTCTTATTTCCAGGATTCTTCAACTGGGACCACTGTTAGTGGAAGTCTACTTGAGATAGAACATAACTCAGCAAGAGCTGTGGTTGGCCTATGGTAATGATCTCCATCTCCGTGTGTAGCATGATCTCATGGCCAGAAAGAGTACAACTTGGGCTCAGGACTTTGAAGCAAGCACATCATCCCAGGCAGGGAGCATGGCCAGGATCTTTCACATCTCTTACATAAGTCCTTTGGGTTGAAATTATCAATATTGCCATTTTAGTAGTTGAAGAAACTGAGATTTTTAGTCTAAATAACAACCTAATTTTAAACATCAAATATCAGAGGTCAAATCATCAAATGCCATTTTTCTCTCACCCACAGTAAATTCATTTCTTTGTCTAGAATCCAAATGAAAATATTACCTTTTCAGTTATACTAATTCTGTTGGTGATGTGTCCTGTGCCTGATAACATCAGAATAATGAGTCCTCAGAGTGTATATCCCTTAAAATGAAGCTGTCATTTCATAGGGTTGATGGATTTGAGTGTACTCTTTTTGGCTACCATCTCTATGGAAGTTTTGTTCACTCTTCCACTTTAGGTTTAACTGGTGATAGAAGTGGGTTTTAAGAGGCTTTCATCTGGAACTTGCTGGAGAAGGGACATGAAGTGGCCTTTAAGACAGAGGTATTGCTACCAGGAGGGCCATTTCCAAATGAGTAGTGACTAGTTGCTTGAAGTGGCAATCACACTAACTTAGGGACCTAAGTGGGTGAGTGGGCTGTTGCTTGGCCCAATTTGGGGATTCTCTGCTTGCCTATGAGTTGCCTGATAACTAAAACAATGTTAAATTCAATTTTTAGATTTGCATAAGGTACACAGTTTTTTTTAGTTTATATAATTACGTTTTATTTTTTTAAATAAAAATATGGGACCTTGATACATACATACATAAAGAAGTGATTACTACAGTCAAATTAATATATACATTACCTTATTTAGTTATTTTATTATTGACAAGAGCACCTGAAATACTTTCTTAGCAAATTCCCAGTATATAGTACAATATGAACTATAAATTTATGCTATACCTTAGATATCTAGACTTATACATCCTACATAGCAACAAATTTGACCAACATCTCCCCAATCCCCCTTTTAACTATTAAAGGCAATTTTGTTTACTTTTACAAATTTAGATATAATTAACATAATCATCATCTGTCAAATTCATCCTTTAAATAAGCACCCAGCTTAGAGGTTTTTAGTATGGTGACATTGTCCCTCAGCATGAATGATGGATGAATCAGCCCAATTTTTATGAATATCATAGCCAAAGGTCAGTGTCATGGTGGACTAGGGCCTGTGAGAGCCTTCTGCTCTTAACGGCACTTTTAAAGGGATTTTAAGGGAAAACAAGATACAGGTTCCTTCCCAGTCAGCTAAGATTGACACTTTTATTTATTTATTGAAGCTGCAAAATCAACATGTCTTGGGACAACAGGATAGGAGAGTTAAATCACAGCTGGATTTGTGCAAGGGAAGTCACGTTTATCAGGGTAACCTCCTCCTTAATTTTATCTCAGATGCTGCAGTTTGCATCCCAGGGGAGCAAAACCAATTCTGCCTTCCCCAGAGCCCAATTGGAATCTTTGAAATGCAATGGGCTCTAGCAGTTGCCAGCCAATGCTTCTTATCTTCTTTAATCTCAGGAAGTAGATGCTTGAGATGAAAAGTGGTTAACTCTATTTTTGCTCTGATTTTTGTTGTTGTTGTTAGTTTGTTCATTTGATTGGTTTGGTTTGAAGGTGTTTTACATTTCTTCCTGTCTTAGAGACTCTAGGAAGTGCTGCCCACCCATATCCTATAGCAACTTCCCCTGTGAGCTCTCTTCACCAACACCTTCCTTGGACATTGGCTGCCCTTCCCAGGGTGCTTTGGGACTGTAGCTGCATAATAAATAGACCAATGCCACTCACCATAAAGATCATAAGCGACATGGGAGTCACCCTGCAGCTTGTTAGAAATGCAATATGTCAGACTCCACCAATTATTAATACTGAGGGATTACCCAGAAAGCTGTGTTTAACAAGCCCAACAAGAGATTCTGCTTCACATTCAAGTTTGAAATGTACTGAGAAGACCCCAGATCAGGTGAGGCTTGAAGTGCTATACATAACAAGATGTCTCCTTTAATGCCCGACAAGTGAAGAGATAAGAAGACCAACTCAGTCCTTTGCAGTTTTTTTTTTTTTTGCAGGGTCTGAATTATTCTCACATTGTATCATTTTCATATAGGATAATGATGAATGAGACTTAACCTCTCTTACCTCCATCTGCGATTTAATCATTTGATAATTATCCTTGTTCCTTCAAGAAGCTCTTTATTGTTAATTTCATTGCACAAAGATTAAGAAAAATGAAGTGATGAGAAAGTGAAAAGAAGGGAAACATTTTTAACCCTGATATTTCCTGTGCCTGTTGATCTACAGCTAAAACTCTAATTTGAAAACAAGTCTCTTTAAATATGTCCCATTTCAGAGGTAAAATATCTGACAATGGGGTGTAGGAGTTTAAGAATCCTAACCATGGTGCTAGTTGAAATTTTTGCCCGGATTTCCACTGTCAGATCAAAATCAAACCCAGATTGAAGTAAGGAGACTTATTCTAACTATTCATGAAAAAGGGGAAGGTAATATTGCAATGGGAAAGAGAACTTTGCAATAGGGAGAATGATCAGGACATAAGATCTGTAAGTATCTCAAAGGTCAGTCAGAAAGGAATTTTCTTTTATAAGGAGAGGTGAAAAAGACTAGAAATAACTAGATTTGGGGGCAGAATAAGCAGGAAATGTCTCTCCTTGGGGCCAGGCTTTTCTCATGAGGGGCCATTCAAGGAAGTTGTTTGTTGGGTATTTTGTTCAGCTGGGTCATTGGTCAGTAGATACCAGTAGTTCAGCTTATCATTTATGGCAACAATTGGAAATTTGGAGAATTTTTATCTGGGCTTGTTCAAGGTGAAGAGGGGGGCTTATTCATGAGTCTCCTAGAAGTAGTGTGATTCAGAAGGGTGGTCCTTGGTCATAAGTCCTTTCCCCAATCACAAAAGGATGAAGGGATTTCTTGACCTTTGCTGTTTTCCAGCCAGGATATATCATTCTCAGTATATATCATTAAAACATGTTGAAAAACAAACCTCTTAATGTTTAATAAATCAATTCTCTAATTAGAAAATGTATGTTGGCTTGAATTGGGTTAATTGCCTCTAGGGCTGGGCACAGTGGTACATAATCCCAGCTACTTGGGAGGTTAAGGCAGGAGGATCACAATGTAAGAATGTAATTAAAGAGAATTTGCTTTATTAGATGAATGCTAAACTTCTCTTTTAGGAAGGAAAGTCATAACCAAACTTAGCATTATACACATGCGAATATATAACATCGACTTTTAAAAAGTATTTTGAGAATAAAATCGGGTGAACTATTTAAATCTGTATGCAACAGTTGCAACTGAAAAAGATACTACATACTTTTTTAATGTCAGTAAATCTGGCATGCACAATATGTCAAACTGGTAAACGAGATGTGCTAGCAAGTAATGAATTATATACAGTAATAAGAGAATAATGTGGCTAAGAGGGTGTTCACAGGTTGTCACATTAACACTTTCTAAGAGTAATCATCATGGCAGAAGTACTTTTTTTCATGTGTAAAGCATCATTAAAACAAAACAACTTGCAGCAGGGAAATCTCTGAATAAAGGTTGGTGAAAAAAATGTTTAACTTTTTTAATAGTACATTTTTCAGTTTTCTGGTACACTGTGACAATTGGTTGACTATAACTTCTATACAATAATACAAATCCTTTCTAATATCATCAGGGGCTCTTGCCATAGTGTTACACACTTTTGCATTGTTGTTCTCTATCATTTGTTCTATATTATAGGATCATAATTGATTATACAAATTGTAAATGCATAGAGGTGCTACTCTGAGTCTCTACTATATTTCTTGCTTTTCTAAAGGTGGTATTATGATAAATTCAATTAAAGATGAATGGACCCCAAGGAGAGGAGATGACTTTTTTTAGAGAACATGAGCTGTTCAAATGCAATATAAAGCCAGACCTAAAAAATACTGAATATGGTAACAAAGGGGCTCACTTCAAAGTCAGTGTAGATTTAGGTTAATCCTTAGTGGGATTCTGGTCGTTACAATCCCATGATAAATGTATGCAGTTTAAAAAGAAATAGCCTCTAGTGCTGGGAACAGTGGTACATAACTATAATCACAGCTACTTGGGAGGAAAAGGCAGGAGGATCACAAGTTCTAGGCCAGCCTTGGCAACTTAGCAAGACCCTGTCTCAAAATAATAATAGTAATAAGAATAATAATGATGGCTGGGGGGGGCATAGTTCAGTGGTAGAGTGTTTGCCTCACATGTACCAAGGTCCTGCGTTCAATCTCCAATATCACACAACACACATACACACACACACACACACACACACACAGACTCTAGTGCCACCTAACACTTCATTGCTTATGGGCAAATACTAACTTATCAATATGCCTTCTTAGCTTAGAAAACTCTTTGAAACATTCTTCTGTTCCAGTTTTAAATAGCATCTTTGTTATTTCTCTTTTTCATCCTTGGCCTTTCAGAAAATAAACTTAGAACATTTCAAGAGTATTAAAATATTTTTTTCCATTTTAAAGTTAGAACTGAGTTTGATTTCAGAGGGAGGCGATCTGGCTACTAACATATGTTCCAAGATCCAGTCTACAGGTTTGTAGTGTCAGAAATTAGAATTGTGTGATGCTTTGAGTCAACCAGCCTTAAACTTACATAGCCTAACTGTACTCATGAGAAGCTGATTTATAAGCACAGTAGCAGTTTATTTGTTTACACCAAGAAATTCAACATTTAAGAAGACTAGAATATTTGTTTTAGCCATATAGTACATTTATTCCCTGCAGAAAAGCTGTGGGTTTTGGTGAGCCACAGGAAATGGGATAAGAAAAAAAAAACAACTAGATGAGCTCACTGGTTGGTGTCATCCCCCAGTGGGTCCTTTGATAGTCACAACTTCTGGGTAGGGCTTATGAAATGATACTTTTTAACAAAAGCTAAAACCATGACTTTCATATAAATATAACATGAGCCCATAAGATATTTTATAAGATTATGCTGCACCCAGTATATGGTTTTCCCATTGGAGATATCCAATATCCCTTTTTTGTTTATCCCAACTTTTCATAGAAACTTGATATTTTCTATTTAATAAGAGTTATTATCTCTAAGGTCACTTGTAGAACCAATTTCTCTCAGCCCTGGGACACCTTTATTCCTCCCCTCTTCACTGTCCTACAGCCAAGTGAAGGAAGTAGCTTTTATTATTTAAAAGAATCTTCAATTGCTCTTTTATTTAATTAAAATGTATTGAGCATTTGATACATCCATTCCCAAAGCTGGTTGATCAGAATCACCTAGGTAGATTTTTAGAAATACAGGCTGCCAGGCTAAAATCTGGATTTGATATAGGTTCTTGAGAATTGGAGCCTTGAAACATGTATCTTTAACAAGATTCATGGTAGGAGTTTGGGAATATACTCTAGGTGAAAGACAAAGGGGTCTGAAGGGAGGAAATGTCAGACTTGATCTAGAGGAAGGTTGGGCTGTCACTTTACATGCAGGGATATTTCAGGTGAAAGTGGCAGGACCTAGTGACAAACTGAATATTGTAATAGATGATGGGACAGGAATTTTCATGGATTCAAGACAACTTTCAGTCACTGAGGGTGTCAAAAGACCATTACAACAAAATTGAAAAGCTCAATTAGCTTTTATTTGCGATTCTAGAATTGGGTAACACCTCATTATTCTATAAAGTGAGAGTACTCATAAGCTTAGCAGAGAAGTTTGGCTTTATAAGCAGAAAATGGCTGAAGGAAGCAGAAACAGACTGAAAAGAGGTTTTTGTGGTCATTTCAAAGTCACTTTTCTGGAAAAGGTTAAAACATAGGGTAAATCCTAATTATGCTGACTGAAAGTGACCTGTTCAGAGACTTGACTAATATCTCTCTCTTCTAATTTCTTGGAATTTCAGGTGAACAATTTAGCTTTGGCTAAGTCAGATGGAACTTCAGTGTGAGTAATTCCATGTTGGTTTGATATGTTGGGCCTAGTGTAGTAGCTCAGTACAAACTAATTATTTTCCATAAATTTTATTGAAAAAATGACCTGTTGGGTGATGATAAGGCCCATTATCTTCTTTATAATATGTATGTCATTAGGATTCTCACATTGCATTAATATACTTTAGGATAGCTTTTTTCCTTTACCACCATTCTAAAATTAATTCCCTGTTTGCCATCATTTAGAAACATGAATTTTGTGATAGTCTGCAGACAATAAATAGGATCACATTTTATTTTATAACAAAAATCAACATGGAAACATATAATATATCTGGTAATTATTTTGGTCCCCATTACGTTACCTTAAATGGGTATTTAAAATCATCATGCAAAAACACCCCTGTGAAATTCAAAATTGACAATGCAGTTTGTGTCCTAAAAAGAAATCTTGAAAGAAAAGCCCAGGCTATGTATTATTGTAGATTGCATTGCTTAAATCCATTTCTATAAGTGAAGCAGGCATGCCTGGTTCCCAATTGAACAGCTTTCTATAAAGGACATAAAAGCCCTTAATTGACATATGCTTTCTCAGAGGGAAAAAAAATTGCCTCGGCAAACAGTAATCAATGATGCCAAAGACAGCTCTGTTGGAGGTTCAAGTGTCTCAAATGATGGGGCACCACTAGATGAATTCAAGAAAGCCTAATCTATCAGTGTTAAAAAGGAACAGCATGCATGGCAAGCAGCAGGTGTGTTAGCCTTTCCAGCAGCTGGGGTGTGCATCCCAGAATAGGACCAGCATATTACAGTGCTGATTATTACAATGTTAGGGAGTAAAATGTCAATACCAAGCTGCTTTCTTGTGGGGCACTCAGGATTTCCTATGGATCCCCTCTGTGCTCTTCCCTCCAGCTTTCCTTTCCAACTCCTCTGTATATTGCCAGGGATCATTTGGATTTTAAAGGCTGAAAAATAAGTCAAGCTCTCTCTCACCTGGGGTTGATCAGTTGCCAGCTGCTTCCTACTTGGGGGTATTATCACAGTCAGTCTGTCATTGGGAAGGCCGTGCATTGCTGCCAAGGAGGACCTGAGAAGCAGCCTGAAACTGATTCATATCAGGGGATGATATTTTAAAATGGTTGTCAGTTATCTGTTTTCCTGGCACAATTTTCTGGAGATTCATTTGGCTCAAAGGATGGTAAAGAATTTTAACTTTCACATCCATATTTGAAGATTTAAATTTCCTACAGTATAAAGATGGGCACACCATCTTTCCTTATGGATTAATTTTGTCTTTATTCTGATTCTGCAGGTTTTTCTTTAATAAACCTTTGCCTCATGCCTGCAATCCACTCAGAACTTGGTATACACCTTGATCATAGCATTCATTATAGTGTATTGAATTTAACTGCATCTATGTATCTGCAGCCTCCTCAGAAGTCACCTTATGTTATTCATTTCCATATTCTTATTGCCTAGCACAATGCTTAATACATATTTGACTTAAATTGAATTTATTTCATTTTCTCTTAAAGGATAAATCTCAACTATTTAGCCTGGTAATCAAAGCCTTACTTATCTTCTCACTTGTTTTCCGTTGATTACCTACTTATAGCCAGTATGTGGAACAAGAAGGAATTAGGGGATGGAATCATAAAGAAATGCATCTAGTTGAGTTTTATTTTTAAAATCTGTTCTGGGGTTATTTTTTTTTTCTCTTGTCCTTAGAGTTTTCTAGCTACCCTTTGATATTAGAAATTTCTGCAGTTTCTGGGTACAGTAGCACACATTTGTAATCCCAGCAGCTCCAGAGGTTGAAGTAAGAGGATCATAAGTTCAAAGCCAGCCTTGCAACTTAGCAAGGCGCTAAGTCACTTAGTGAGATCCTGTCTCAAATTTTTAAAAATAAATAAATAAAAAGAGCTTGGGGATGTGGCTCAGTGGTTAAGCACCACTGGGTTCAATCCCTGGTACTAAAAACAAACAAACAAATTCCTATAGTCACTTCAGGTTGCACAATACAGTCTCAATTTTGTTACCACTCCATAAAATCCTGAACTTGGACCTGCTGTAGGCAGGAAGTCTGCCACCAGACGAGGGCACATGACTGGCTTTTCTTCACTTTCCTCGTCTTGAGTTTCTCTACCCCACTCAGATTTCTAATCATGGTTGCTGATTCCTCCGGAGTAGAAAGAGACTAGAGGAAAAGAAGCAAGAAAATTTTGGGGTATTGCCTTAGTGTTTCTTAGTAAGAGAATACTTTGACAGGGCTGCAAAGTTGTTTCTTTATATCATGAACATTCATCTATTCTAGTTGGAAATTTAGTCCTTTCTCAGCCCTGAACAATCTGGAAATCCCTCAGCTTCTGTATGCTAAGATCTGTTTGCCACTTTTAGTGGTCCTCTTGGATTGGATTAATACAGTGCCATGCCAGCTCACCCTCATGCAGAGCTGACATCTGGTCTCTGGGAATCATTATCATTTGTGGCAGACACGAAGAGTTCAGAACCATCCCCAGTAAACTCCTCTACTTTTTAATGCCTTCAAGGAAATTATCCAGTTCAGTTGTCACCCTTCAGATTCTTGTGAGTCAAGCACCTAAATTTTAGGGAATTCATCTTATCCTCCTGAGTATTTCTCTTGATGACCTTGTCCCCAGAAATCCCTTCACATTTTACTCCTGAGCAACCTGGTCCAGTAAGGAGAAAGAAATCACACTAGGAATTTGGATAGGGTTTATATAAAACATTTAACTTAAGGAATTGTTAGCTAAATTTAAAAGTTGTTAACCACTGGAAAGATAAAAGGAGAATACTAGGAGGTGGCAGAGGTGGGCATTGCTACAACCCCTAAATCTGACAGACCAAAAGGAAGAGGTCGGAATTATCAAAACTTAGAAATGAAGAGAAGGAGCCTCATAGAGCCAGTGTCTTGGCCTATTCCTACTGCTATAATAGATACCTCAGATTAGGCAGTTTATAAACAATAAAAATACATTTCTCATAATTCTAAAGGCTGGCAATTCAAGATAGAGGCTCTGGCAGATTCTGTGTCTAGTGAAGGCTCTCTGCTTTATGGTTGGTACCTTTTGGTGTGTCCTCACATGATGGAAGGAACAAACAGTGTATGTTTACAGATGAAGGAGGGAAGGGCAAAAGTGAATTAGAGGTCCAGGTGTGGTGGTGCATGCCTGCAATCCCAGCAGCTTGGGAGGTTGAGACAGGAGGAATGTGAGTTCAAGGCCAGCCTCGGCAAAAGCAGGACATTAAGCAACTCAGTGAGACCCTGTCTCTAAATAAAATACAAAATAGGGCTGGAGATGGGGCTCAGTGGTTGAGCACCCCTGAGTTCAATCCCCAATACCTTCCCCTGCAAAAAAAGTGATTTAGAGGATTCCCTTCAACCTCTTTTACAAGAGGACTGATCTCATTCATGGGAGTGTAGTGATCATCACATGATTATGTCTCCAAAACACCTACCTCAGTAGGTTCCAAAGAAGGAATTTTGGAGGAACACATACATTCAAACCATAGCAGCTGGTGTCTCTGGGACCCACACTTCTGAGGAGTGTCATAACTCATCCACAGGAACAAATTCCTGCTGCTGCTATGAAGAAACCTTGAGGTGTCACTCACAGGAACTGCATGCTGACAGCCTTGTTCGGCTCAGCAGAGCAGAACTAGAAGAAGCAAATTCCATTGACCTCTTCCTTCAGACTCTCAGTTCCCCACTACTTCCCAGTAATGATCAGCTAACAAAGTGGAAATGTGGGACACAGAGTCCCAGACCCAGCATCACAGAGCAGAATATGGAAGGGTAGGTTTTCCATCAAATAAAAACAACTTACCTGATTACCTGGCCCAGCTCTACTTGTGTTAAGGCTAGACTCCCAACACAATCTCTTCAACAAGCCCTTCGTGTGTGTGTGTGTGTGTGTGTGTGTGTGTGTGTGTGTGTGTGTGTTTGGACTAAACCCAGGGGAGTTGTGCCACTGAGCTACATACATCCCCAGCTGTTTTTAATTTTATTTTGAGACAGGGTTTCACTAAGTTGCTGAGGCTGTCCTTGGATATGTGATCTTCCTGCCTCAGCCTCTAGAGTAGCTAGGATTACAGGCATGTGCACCTGGCAACCCTTTCCTTTTAAAAGTGTGATATATATTGATTCTTAGTATATATTTAATATATATCCAGCTGACTTTAATTATCTTTCTCCTACCAATTCTTTATGTCACCCACAAATAAGAAGTTTATGCCATGTTCTCTATTGCAATAACTATCTTATTTTCATTTATGTAACTTCTTTTAATGTACATATGAGGCAGGGAAGTTGAAATCACAAAAAGGAAAGAGCTGCCAAATCAGACTCCCATGAATCAGAGATCTTAAGAACTTCAAAGAGCTGAGTGTGATGGTGCACACCTGTAATCACAGTGGCACTGGAGGCTGAGGCAGGGGGATCACAAGTTCAAAATCAACCTCAGCAACTTAGCGAGGCCCTAAGCAATTTAGCAAGACCCTGTCTCAAAATAAAAACAAAAAGCCCTCAGGTTGTAGCATAGTTTTAAGTCCCCCTAAATAAGAAGAACTGTGAGGATACAATTAATTGTGAAGCATAAGTGATACATGGAGAGGGCTAGAGCCACTCACTCTTACCCGTGTACCTTGTGTGTGTGTGTGTGTATGTATGTATGTGTGTGTGTAGGGTCCACTGTTCCAGAATGAATTTAAGGGGCTCCAAATTAAATACCACTACATTAATTACATAATACACAACTTTTTTGAACATAAGCATTTACATTTTGTACTAAGTTATATGACTTAGATGACATTCTATACCCTGTAAATCTAGATTTCAGAACTGTTTGTCATGAGCAGTCCTGGACAGAGCAGGTATATCTTGCTAAAATAATTTGATATTAAAAGTATCTCCTAGTAGCCATTAGTCTGTTTGCTAGGAGGTCTATGATTAGCATTATTTTCAAGATAACTATCCAGGTAAACTACTTTTTTTTTAAAGAAAGATAATGTATTGCTAGCCTACTGGCTAACCATTTCTGTCTCAGCAAGTGAGATGGAACTACGAAAGTTAGTACAAACTATGTTCATTGAAACTAAGTGAAAAAGAAAGCCACGGGCAGAAATGTATGGGCAAGTTAAGTGCGCTAAATCTGACAGACGTTTTCTTTAAAAGGTGAGGGGAGGCTAGGTCAAAATTGATAAGCCTAAGGTAAGGAGCAGTAGCAAACCTGGAGACTTTTAATAGCAGTAAGCAAACATTTTAGGGGAGGTTTGTGGGTAGGGGTTGATAGGAGGCATAAACCAGCTCACACTTGAAGACTATCTTTGGGTCATTAAATGTCCCCAAAAGCTAATTGTGCTATTGGGATGTGGTGGAAACAAGAAGAGGTGGAGCCTATTGAAGGAAGTAAGCCATTGCAGTGTGTGACCTGGAAGGATATATTGAGACTCTGGACCCTTCCTTTCTCACTCTGATTCTTGGATGCCATGAGATGAAAGTTTTCCTTTGTTGTGGGCTCCCTGCCATGATGTTCTACCTCACCACAGGCCCAAAGGCAACAGGCCAAGCCATCATAGACTGAAAACTCTGAAACCATGAGCCAAAATATGTTTTTTCCCACTTTAAGTTGTCTATCTCTGGTATTTTGTCACAGTGATAGAAATGTGACTAACACAGGGACTTACAGATTGAATATATGAAAAATACCTAGGGAATTGTGTAGGCAGTTAGATGTACCAAAAAAGTTTTCTAACAAGGTGTTTCTCAGACTTACCTTGTCACAGATTATCCTTTGTAGTGGGGGAAGCTTTCAAAAAATGCATAATCCTGCTCTCCCCTCAGAACTACTTTGATCAGCAACTGGGTGTGGAATGAGAATTAAGTATTTTAAAGATGCTTCCCAGTAATGTTCTAATGATCTTTGTGGCTCTGATTTCCCACATTGCCCTGTATAAGAAGGGGAACACCAAGTCTACAAGTATCTGGCCCCTTTAAAAAACTGAGGCTCTCCCTCAATGTGCTAATATCCTGTAATATGTATGGTGTGTTCCATTTGGCATTAGATATTTGCTATCATAAGTGATTTACCTATTTATGATTGTGGCCTGTATTAATTTTCTACTGATACTCTGACCAACCAGCACAAGATTAATGGTTTAAAAAGTACAAATTTATTAGCTCACAGTTTTGGAGGTCTGAAGTACAAAATTATTCTCATCAGGCTAAAACCAAGATGTCCCACAGGCTTCTTTTCTGGAGACCCTGGGAGAGAACTCATTTCCATACTCTTTCCAGCTTCTAGTGGGCAGCCCACATTCCTTGGCTTGGGCTTCCTTCTTCCATCTTTCATCTTCAAAGTCAGCAGTGACAGACTGAGCCCTTCTCTTACTATCATTTCTTTTATTCTTTTATTTTTATGTTCTGTTGTGCTCATATTGGACCCACTAGGATAAATGAAGCTAGTCTCACTATTGTAAGGTCAGTCAATTAACAAACTTAATGCATCTTCAACTCTAATTCCTCTTTGCAATGTAATGTCACATGTTCACAGATTCTGGGGATTGGGTTGTAGATATCTTGGGAAGGCATTATTCTGTCTACTGCATGACCCGTTTCTAGTTAAATTTCCAAGAGAACAGGATGACATGTTTATTCTTTTAAATAGAAGGGTGTTTTGCTAGACTAATCTTTTAATCATTAATTGCTGAATGGTTGGATGCATTTGGGCTAAATGCTGAATTAAAATGCTTTTATTCCTATTTATATGGAAAGGATTCCTTTGTGTTATATAGTTCATACTTCAGAATAATTCTACTAAGTACATTTTAATTAGAAGGATGACACATTAATTTACTTAACTCATCTCAGTATCCAGAAATATATTAGGTCTGCTTCTGTAGATCCTCATGCATGTTACCATAGCTGTTGTCATTTCTCCAAGATCATGCTCTTCTCAAAGTTTGATTCTGTGTTTCACTTCTTCTACAGTCACTGGCAGACTAAAGACCCAGAAAAATCATTTTCATGTGTAATAATTCTTGTTGGGAATAGAAATCAGCATTCTTTTGTCAGTAGAACATGGTTCCTGTTTGTTGCTTTCTACTCTCTTAGCATCTTAAATTTTATAAAAATCAAAACAATACATGAATGCAACAGAAAAATGGCATTAGCTATTTCCATCACAGCATAGAATTTGAAAAATATCTTGATTTGATTTTCATTTAGAAAAAAATATGTTCCACAGTCTTGGAAGGCAAGAAGTTCTTGCCTTCTAATCGGAGGCAAACAACATTTTTCCTGTATGTCTCACAATAAAGTAATGCTTCCTGAATTCCATATTTTAGTGTTTAGTGACTCAATTAGAAAGTTTTTGTAAGACAGTTTGCTTGATAAGAGACATCTAAGAAATAAATTCTACCTAAAAGAGTCTTAAATCTAGTGGAAATATATACAAAGTTGGAGGAAAGAGTATTGATACAAAGAGAAGCATTCATGGAGTCTTTTCTATGCCATAGAAGCACATTTGCACCGAAAAATATGGTGTGGTCTGAGTATTTGTGTCCAAAATTCAAATATTAAAACCAAATTTCCACTGTGGTGATGTTAAGAGGTGGTACCTTTGGGAAGGGATTAGGTCATGAGGGTTCTGCCATAATGAAAGGGACTAGTTCCTTTATAAAATAGGCCTGTGAGGACACCTTTACACCTTGTGAGGACAAAGCAAGAAGCATCTTTGAAGCAAAGAATCAAACTTCAGCAGACCCTGAATCTGCTAGTGCCTTGCTCTTGGGCTTTCCAGTTCCAGAACTGGGAGTAATCAATCAATCAATCAATCAATCAATTATGTATATAAAACCTAGTCTCAGGTATTCTACTATAATAACTCAGAAGGATAAGACACTGTCTTAATCCATTTTGCTCTGATATAACATCTGTTATCTGGGGGTCTTTTATGCTTTTTATAGCAAAAGATGACAGAACAAAATCCTGTCTTCCTAAAGTTCGAACTGTGCAAAGATTTTAAATGGAAATATATCTTATCTATATTAGGGCTCCTTCTCCTAACTGCCTTCCCAACAGGTACAATGTACAATGTAATGACATGTTTTGTAGGGTTAGCACTGTTCTAAGATGATGTGATATAAAAACTTTACAGATGCATTTTCTTAAAAGAAATTAGATTTAGAGTCACAATTTTCTGCCTCAGTTAGAACTTCCCCTGAATGACTTATTCGCACAATGTGTTCATAGCAGTAAGCTTTTGAATTTGTAAATTTCTGATGCTTTGTACCCTTACAGTATGACCTGATCATTTGCATTTTTACAATGAGCTCCTGCTCTTGCAGTCCCTGGTCTGGCTCAGGAATAGAGGAGAAGCTTACTAGCTTCCTTTAGCTTGCTGACTCGGATTTACAGGAATTTGGGATATACTAAGAAGCAGATGACTTCTAGGCAGATATGATTTTTTTTAAAGGAAGCTAACCAGAGACAGCTGGAGGAGGTGTGTTTGTTACAGATGCTACTGGCATTATCTTAGTTTTCTCTGAGAATGATAAATGGAAGATTGGCAGGAAGCTCCACTGAGGGAGGTGGACAACATTTAGAATTCTGTATGCACTTTTCCCCCTATTTGAACACATAGATCTGCCAGTTCTTTTCATTTCATCTTCTCTTAGTTTTGCATTCCCTTTTCCTATGACCAGCTGGGGAATCCTTCACCTTTAGCAACATAAAAAATATCACCTGTGATTCAGGGATGGGTGGGGGATATTTTCCCTGTGGCCCCAAAGCCTGTCTGCAAGAAGGGTAAGTGAAGCTGAAAGAGCATAGTAAAGCCAAGGGATGGAAATCATCTCCCTGCCCCCCAACACCCCACAGACCTATCACCTGAGCCTTGGATCTAGGTAATGACAAAATCTATAGTTATAGGTCAGACACTGTTCTAAAATTTTCAACAGCCCATTGGATAAATGCCTGTATTTTCTCTCCTCCCATCTTTTTTTTTTTCAAGATAAGGCAGCTGAGGTACTGAGAAGTTAAAGAACTTTACATATGGGTAATAGTTGACAGAGAAAAGATTCAAATATAACCATGTCTAGCACCAGAATTCTTGACCAGCAAGTTATACATGCCATCTCCACCCCATCCTTCCTATTTAGGGGAGGCAATGAAGTTATTTCATCTGCTTGTAACCAGATGAGGCCTGACAAACAGACCAACCAGAGTCCCAGGAAGGCCATTGGGTGTTAAGACAGTGAACTTTGGCCTGAACAATCTGGATGATTGGCCCTTATCTTCTCTTGTACTGTGTCAGTGGAAACTTGGCCAAATATAGAGGCTATTTCTTATCAGCATTTCCTCTCTGCAATGGGACTCCTTAGAGGGACTCCTTCTCAGTAATTTAAATAGGGCAAAATGCCTTGAAAATCTTCTTGGGTGACCCCTAGCACAACCACTAATCCATTTACTGAAACCAGGCCAAGTTGCTGAGCTTCCTAGTCAAGTACATGAATTTATTTGTGAAAGTGAAAACCCCAGGCATATTACTGGAGCAGTATAATCCTAAGGCTGAAAGCATCAATGGATTGCCATGGGGTTAGGCCTTAGATCTGAAAATATGGAGGCTCTCATTAATGTCATGGATAATGGGATAAAAAATAACAGATATAAAGATTTCAAGTCACTTTAAAGCAATTTTAAGGGGTTTTCCTGCAGCTTAGAAATTAGATCCAAGTCTAAAGTTGCCTAGCTGCCGAAGTCTGGCTGGGCAAAATAACCAGGGGGGGTGACAAGCAACTTGTGAAGATTGAAACAGTGGGGAGCCGCTTTATTACAGGACAGCAGAGGTATATATACCCAACTAATTACACACAGCTTAACTTAATTAACATCATCTAGATACAGCAGTCAGCCATTAAGGAATCCTCATCATCTTAATGGCTCCCTGGCTTTACTTCACAAACCACTCCTCCTGGCAAACTGCCAGGCGCCATCTTGGTTGTGGCCCTCAACACCTAGCAATCATCAGGATCAGTTAGAAGCACAAGGCCATCTTACTATAGACCCACTGATGAATTTCATTATGAAATGATATGTTCTATGAAAGGCTGGATAAGTTTACTTTGTTATTTAAAATATGTAATCAAGATGTCAGTTCATTCTTATGTATTTCAAAGTAATTAGTTTCATAGACTATTAACAGGCTGCTTTAACCTCCTTTCCCTTCACCCTCCCCAACCTTGCCTCTCTCAGTCCCACCAGCCTTAACTGGTATATACAAAATGCAGATGATCTTATTGTGTTACAGAAATAAACTATTACTAGTACATTCCTCTCCTATCCTCAGTTCCAGTAGCTGTGGTACTTTGGGAGTTACTAAGATACTGGAGAAAAACCAGAGAGACAGTTTGCTGTATTTTTGGAAACTACTAATTTTGTGATACCTGTTGGCACCAAGAGAGTAGGCAATTTGGGTCACCTGCCCAGGTTGAAGGGATGCACTTTTCCAAAGGTGTTTATTATTAATAAAGGCTCTTCTGCATTTGCCATTCAACTTCCTGTCACCATAATAACCTTCATTCCATAATGAATATTGAAATTCCAGGGAGACTAAAGAGGAAGGCTTTTTGTAGTATAATGTGTTTCTTTTTCTGGGGATCTGGCGATTTTCTTATCTTATAGGCTCTTTTTTTAAAAAAAAATATTTATTTTAATTAGTTATACATGACAGTAGAATGCATTTATGTACTTTGATATATCATACATAGATGGGATATAATTTCTCATTTTTCAGAGTGTACATGTTGCAGAATCATATTGCTCATATAGTCACACATATACATACAGTAATAATGTCTGTTTCATTCTACTATCTTTCCTTTCCCCACATTCCCTCCTCTCCCCTCCCATCACTTCCCTCTACCTAATCTAAGGTAATGCTATTCTTCCCTAGTACCCCCTGCCTTATTATGAATTAGCATCTTCATATTAGAGAAAACATTCAGCCTTTGGTTTTGTGGGATTGGCTTATTTCACTTAGCATGATATTCTCCAACTCCAACCATTTACTGGCAAATGTCATAATTCCTCTTTAAAGCTGAATAATATTCCATTGAGTATATATACCACATTTTCTCTATTCATTCATCTAGTGAGGGACACCTAGGTTGGTTCTAGAGTCTAGCTATTGTGAATTGAGCTACTATAAACATTGATGTGGCTGCATCACTATAGTATCCTGATTTTAAGTTCTTAGGTATAAACCAAGGAGTGGGATAGCTCAGTCAAATGGTGGTTCCATTCTCAGTTTTCTGAGGAATCTCTATACTGCTTTCCATAGTGGTACATCAATTTGCAGACCCACCAGTAATGTATGAGTGTAACTTTTTCACCATATCCTTGCCAATTGTTATTGTTGCCTGTATTCTTGATGATTGCCAATCTGACAAGAGATGAAATCTTATAGTAGTTTTAATTTACATTTCTCTAATTGCTAGAGATGTTAAACACTTTTTCATATATTTGTTCATCAGTTGCATTTCTTCTTCTGTGAAGTGTCTCTTCTGTTCCTTAGCCCATTTATTGATTGGGTTATTTATTTTTTTGGTGTTTTTTGAGTTCTGCATATGTCCTAGAGATTAATGCTTTATTGGAGGAGGTGAGTGTGGTAAAGATTTTCTCACAATCTGTAGGCCCTGTCTTCATGTTATTAATTGTTTCCTGTGCTGAGAAGAAGCTTTTTAATTTGAATCCATCCCATTTATTGATTCTTGATTTTACTTCTTGCACTTTAGGAGTCTTGTTAAGAAAGTCGGATCCTAGGCTGTCATGGTGAAGATTTGGGCCTATGTTTTCTTCTATTAGGCACAGGGTCTCTGTTATAGTGCCTAAGTCTTTGATCCACTGTGGGTTCATTTTTCAGGGTGAGAGATAGAGGTTTAATTTCATTTTTTAACATATGGATTTCCAGTTTTGCCAGCACCATTTGTTGAATAGGCCGTCTTTTCACCAGTGAATGTTTTTGGCATCCTTATCTAGTATGAGAGAACCATATTTATGTGGGTTTGTTTCTGTGTCCTCTATTCTGAACCATTGGTCTACAAGTCTATTTTGGTGCCAATACCATGCCATTTTTGTTACTATTGCTCTGTAGTATAGTTTAAGGTCTGGTATTGTGATGCCTCCTGCTTCACTCTTCTTGCTAAGGATGGCTTTAGCTATTCTCGGTCTCTTATTTTTCCAAATAAATTTCATGATTGCCTTTTCTATTTCCATGAAGAATGTCATTGGGATTTTAATAGGAATTACATTTAAATCTGTGTAATGCTTTTGGTAGTATGGACATTTTGACAATATTAATTCTGCCTATCCAGGAGCATGGGAGATCTTTCCATATTCTGAGGTTTTCTTCAGTTTCTTTCATTAGCATTCTGTAGTTCTCATTGTAGAGGTCTTTCACCTGTTTTGTTAGATTGATTCCAAGGTACTTTTTAGGCTATTGTGAATGGAGTAGTTTTCCTAATTTCTCTTGGTTCTTTGAAAAAATAAATAAAATAGATAAACCCATGCTAACAAAGAGGAAAAGAAAACTCGAATTACTAAAATACAAGATGAAGAAAGAAATATCACAATGGACACGTCTGAAATACAGAAGATAATTAGAAACTATTTTGAAAATTTATATTCTAAAATAGAAAATATAGAAGACATCAACAAATTTCTAAAGACATGTGACCTACCCAAACTGAATGAGGAGGTCATACATGATTTAAACAGATCAATTTCAAGTGATAAAATAGAAAACAACATCAAAAGCCTACCAACCAAGAAAAGCCCAGGACCAGATGGATTCTCAGCCAAGTTATACAAGACTTTCAAAGAAGAATTAACACCAATACTCCTCAAAGTATTCCATGAAATAGAAATGAGGGGAACCCTTCCAAATTCCTTCTATTTGGCTGATAACACCCTGATATCAAAACCAGACAAAGACACATCAAGGAAAGAAAACTTCTGACCAATATCCTGATGAACATAGATGCAAAAATTCTCAAAAAATCCTGGCAAATCACACACACACACATACACACACACACACACACACACACACAGAAAACATATTAAAAAGATAGTGTACAATGATCAAGTGGGATTCATCCTAGGGATGCAGGGTTGGTTCAACATACAGAAATCAATAAACATAATTCATCGTATTAATAGATGTAAAAACAAGAATCATATGATCATCTCAAAAGATGCAGAAAAAGTATTTGACAAAATTCAGCACACCTTCATGTTCAAAACACTAGAAAAACTAGGGATAGTGGAAACATACTTCAACATTGTAAAAGTTATATATGTTAAATCCAAAGCCAGCATCATTCTAAGTGGAGAAAAATTGAAAGCATTCCTGCTAAAAACTGCAACAAGACAAGGATGTCCTCTTTCACCACTTTGATTCAACATCATCCTTGAAACTCTAGCCAGAGCTAGAAAGAAAGAAATTAAAGGGATACAAATAGGTAAAGAAGAACTCAAAACTATCACTATTTGCTGATGACATGATTCTATATATAGAAGGTTCAAACAAATCCACCAGAAAACTTCTAGAACTAATAAATGAATTCAGCAAAGTGGCAGGATATAAATCAAACCATTCCTTTACATCAGTGATGAATTCAATTATAGGCTCTTTATACTTTGTAATAGATGATTATAGCTATTAGATGTGTATTCCCAGATGGGTTCAGACCCTCACCACAGTGTGGGCAAGTTTTGAACCACTCTTTTGCCTCTCTACTTTCTAGTGTCCACACATCTTGGTTGGGGTAAATGCCCAGTTCCAGTGACTCTATTTAGAGAATGGGGAAAAGTGTTTGTTCGCAGCACTAACACACTACTTCTGAATCTCAAAAAATAATAGTGCTCAAAATGAGTTGAGAGATGTCACTGCTCTTCATAGATGTGAGCTATATAAGAAGCACCAAAGGAACAGAAGGAGTAGGTGTTGAAGCCAAGTCAAGAGTAAAATTTCAACTGCCTGCAAATCTCTGCCCCTTTGACTGTGTGCAAGGATTTTCCCCAGAAGGTTTTGGTGACTGCCTAAAGCACTTGCCAGTTTTGCTAATGTGATTTGACCTTACTGGGCTCTGATCACAAATGCCTGTCATTCATCTCATAGTACTCACAGCTGAGGCAGAGAAATTTATTCCTAGCCAAGAATCTCACAGAATTGGATAATCACCCCTTGGTGCAATCCACTTGCATTCGATTGTCCCCCAAGACTAAGCCTCCTCACAAAACAAATGTAGTATTGATCTGGTAGTTTGTGTATGAAACTGCCAGTTGTTCTTTACCTCTTTCAGATCATTTCTGTGTCTCACATGGTATATGATGGCTGAATTTATCAGGGGTTTTTCTCTTGGATGTCCTAGATTTTCATGGGTCATGATCTTGTCCTCAGGGTTTCTTTATTTCCTGTCTTTCTGGAATCTATGAGTCACTAAATGTGCCCTAGCTCTGGGCTGGCCTGCCATCCTTACTCTAAAATCAAGGTCTGAATTGCCATTTTACTTGCACCAGATTTTGTTAGGGCCAAGGAAATATGTTTTCATTTACTTAAAGCAAAGCTTTTTGAGGGTAGCATTCTACATAATGTTATCTGTGGTCTGCCATTTCCTGTATTTGATTATTAATTGGTTATTGTTTGTAGAATATGACTCAATTACTATAGTATTGATTTATTACCTGTGTAGAAAAACATGTTAATATAAATTTAACAATGTAAACATCAGAAGAGTGTGAACTATTCAATGGCAGGGTATGTATCTCATTAATCATTTGTGTCATAGCACCTTGATGAATATAAGCCCATAGTCAGAATTCAGTAAATGCTTTCCTTTTAATGAATAAGTAATTAAACAAAAGAATAACTTTGCACTCTTGGATTTCTCCCATTAAATGTGCCCAGTATTGTAAGGAATATTTTCATCATCTTCCCAGCATCCATTCCATTCTTCTCCATGAGAAATAGCAGTAAAGTATTTGGTGCCAGGACTGGGCCACTTCAGCTCTAGAGGTCACTCCTAACTAGTCTGGGCCTATTGTTCCAGTGCTAAATACCAAAAAGGGCACACTATCTTAGGTATGGCTAAGAATTAGTGGGCAAAGCCATTAACAATTATAACTGTAATATATTTTTACTTCATAGATGGTACAATATGGAAAATATGCATCTTGCAATGGATAAGAAATTATAGGTTGGATTAATTGCAGTGGAGCTCAGGATTTTTGTTTGATGGCTTGGAAAAGACATATATTTATTCTTAAGCAACAATGAGAAAACCTATAGCTCTGAGAATCCTTGGCCACCAGCATCCTGTGACTCTGAGTGGGGCTGACCCCAGATGCAGTTTCAGTGGCAATAAGGAATGCTGGAAAGAAACTGGGTCCCTGACTCAGTCCTGTTCTCAGAAGCTCTTCAGTTATGAGAATTGATATATTCTGTTTATCATTTAAATGAGGTCTACTTTTATTTTCTTAAAATTTGGAGCCTGAGATATACTGATTCAATTATGACTTTTAATAAAGGATACTAAGTTCAGAAAAGACAAATGGTACTCTGAGCAGGAGTATTTCTTATTGGTGGGGGGGATCCACACCATAACCAAGGATTGGATATGAATGAAAGTACATACCCCTTCTATGTATACTCTCTAGCTGGAGTCCCAGATCATAACTGGTTACTTTTTTCTACTCTGCTTGGACTTTTCATCAAACTTATAGAAGAGTCCTCCAAGAAAAAATCTTGTAAGAAAATAAACTGGAATAGTCCAGTATAAGAAAACATACACACACACACACACACACACACACACACACACACACGTAGTAACAGAAAGGCAGGATAGTTTGGTTCCGCAGCTCAGGGGTTGGAGTCAGAGATGCCAGAGTTTACATCCTGCCTCTGTTGATCACTGTAAGGATTTCAACCACATTGCTCCCTTCCTTGTATCTTTCTTTATCTGTCAAATGAGTGTCTTATAGAGTACCTATCCTTTGTATTGTTAACATAATTAAATGAGATTGATGCATGTAAAGCATGTAATGAGTGCTTTATACATGCTAATAAATAATATTGAAGAAATTTGGAAATTATTTTCAATTATATGCCATACCCAGAAAAGACAGTAATCAGATGACCTTGGCCTTGCCAATATATAAGAAAAATTAATTTATGTGGAAAGTTCAAAGATGTAGGTTGGTTAAAAGGAAGACTTGTCAGCCAGTAAAAGCTGCTAGAGTACAAGATAGATAACTGACAAATAAGATTCCTATTTGTCTAGATTATGTAAAGTCACCCCTTGAGTTGGTCCAGTGCAACATTCTGAAATAGAAGGCTTGATTTTGCCTTCCTCTCGCATTGGTTCTTCTGCTCAATCAGCAGCAGAATATAGTAACTTTCCTTTTGCCTGGTTGCCCAGTAACCTCCACTTCAGTGCCTCTTTTTAAGTCGTACTTCCTCTGTCCTTTGTCTTCCCTTTGTTGAAAGAAGCAACTTATGTTTGGACTAATTCACATTTCTATCCTTAGCTACCAGTAAAGAAACCATTGTTATGTTTAAAAACATTTGATTTGGGCTGGAGATGTGGCTCAGCGGTAGCGCGCTCGCCTGGCATGCGTGCGGCCCGGGTTCGATCCTCAGCACCACATACCAACAAAGATGTTGTGTCCGCCGAGAACTAAAAAATAAATATTAAAAAAAAAAAATTAAAAAAAAAATAAAAAATAAAAAAATAAAAACATTTGATTTTACTTAAATGTATTATAAAGTCCTGTGTTTCTTTTTTTTTTTTTTAAAGGCTTTGGCCTGAATCAGAATCAGAGATCAGGGCTATCCAATATTATATGTACTACTTCAGAAGGCCATGTATAAATCCATATATGCATAGATCTAGGGCTTTGCCCTCAAAGTGTAGATCTTGAAGTAGCCAGAGCATCACCTGGGAGCTAGTTAGAAGTGTAAAATCTCAGCAGTCCTCTTGCCTCCTACTGAAGCAGAATCTGCATTTTGAATAGCTGAAAATGTTTGTGAAACATGTCTCTAGGGAGCAAATCTGAACAAAGGTGGAGAATTAACTATAAAGCTCATCTTCTGATTGAAAGGAGGCCTTTGTTTGATTTTATGCTGATAAGTGTTCATTCTTTGTTTACTCCATCTTTTGTATTCTCTTTCTTTGTCACTAAGAGAAGGCTCTCACTTATCAAGAGAGAAAAGGACAGAGACCCACTGATGATAAGGAATGCTATGTAACACCAGGGAATAAGCAGGACAATATGTTTTCTGGCACAGAAGCTCAAAGGCTATAAGGGTGGCAGCTAATTAATTCTACTTGAATCTACTTGAGGAGAACCAGGATTAGATTCAGCAGCTATTGCCAATGATCGAAGGTTTCTGTGTGCTCTGGGATGAAAGGGAGCCAGGAATGACAGACGCAAAACATAGCTCACAGGGATTGACATAAAGTCAGCTCCCAGGAGGAACTAAACCTGGGAGGCAGGCTTGATCTAGAGATCTGGAGTGAGTGGTTTGGAGTGGAACTCTCTGCTTAGCATGGAGTTAGAGAATTTGCAGAGAAAATGTCAGTCAAGAAACAGGGAAGAGCTAAGAAAAAGTTTGATAAAGGCCCAGAGCAATAATCAGAAACCAGGAGACCCCTGGGAGTTTAAGAGGTAAGAAACAAAGCAAAGTAAGACATATGGGACATTAGCCCTACGAATAGTCTACTAAGCCAATGATATGCTTTTGAAGGGTGGTAGACACAGAGCCTTGTATGTGGTTTATCAGAAATCTGATATGTGGTTTATCAGTGATTGTGAAATGGGAATTCCTTTCAGGAGTGTGGAGAGAGGGTCATGAAGACAGGCAGCAACTGAACCAGGGAGCTGTTGACCTAGGCAACAGCTCAAAGAAACAGGATTGAGAAGAGTTAATAGAGGAGCCCTGATTTCCCTATCATGGGAGCAAAGAGGTCCTGAAGGATTATTGGGGGCCAGCAAAGTAACAGAAGGTCAAAGGGTGAGGAGGAATCAGGCAAATGAGGCAGTTGGCCTGGGTTGTTGGAATTTTTTTATTTGTTCTCTATTCTCCTTCATAGAGTCTGATGGGCGTGAATGACCCTGAGCATAAATCACACCACAGAGGAGGGCGGAGACTCACAGAGAAGATACTACATATCAGTGAGGCTTGTGCCTAAGTCTAGTATTTTCAGTTGTTTAAGTCTTTTTTTAATATATATATTTTTAGTTATAGATGGACAAATACCTTTATTTTGTTTATTTATTTTTATGTGGTGCTAGGATTGAACCCAGGGCCCTGCACATGCTAGGCAAGCACTCTACCACTGAGCCACAACCTCAGCCCCCAGTTGTTTAAGTCTTCATCCACATAAGATATTATTCCTTTGAATATAGGACAAAACATGCTATCAGGAAAATTTGTAGGCATTGTGATAAAAAAACAATGGGGTTTTGGGAAAATATCTTTCAGCTTTTGTTCCTGTATCCATCAAATTGAGAAAACCCTACTTTCTTTACAGGGTGATTGGAAAGGTTTAAAACATGTAGAGCATTTAGCATAATAACGCCAAGTACATAGCAGGGGCTTGATCAGATGCAACTGAATAAATATGAAAAGAAAAAAGCATTCATACCTGCTGTCACAACCCTGGAGCTACTATTATCTCATGATGCAAATTGTGTTTTGCTTTTTGAATTTTGGGGCTATGAATTTTTTTTACATTTTCTGCATGAAGATTATTCTGTTTCTAGTGGGCAATGAATGAAAACAAATAAAATTCTTAGTTAAACATATACTTGATAGAAAGTTGAACACCACCTGATGCTGCACTCAGCACAGGATGAGGAACAGCTCTCATTTACTGTCCACTTCTCTGCCAGAGGGTAGAGAATGTGTCAAGGAAAATAACAACTTCTTCTATACTAGCCCTGAAAAATCTTTGTCAATAAAGTGAGGGCAAATGTCTCAGCTGAAATAAAAGAGCTGCTATTTATTTGGTGAGTTATATGTAGGACCAGCTGCTTTTGAAGTTAATGGGTGGGTATAGATTAGTACCCTACCTATTCCAGATAAGATATTTGCATTTTAACGGGGCTCTTCATAGAAAAAGGCCACCATTCAAAATTATGACTCTCTTTGACTAGGAAATTTTGATACCTTTGTGGGACCATAGGAGAGCAATTTGGGCATATGGTAGATTTATGTCATCCCTGTCCTTGGTGTACTTGAGCATTACCTCTCTGAATGAGCCTCATTTTCTGCCCACTTATTCCTGGACTTTCCCAAAGTGGAGATGGGGGAGTGGATTCTCAAACTGTAGTTAGCCTGATATTTTAGGTTCTGCAACAGAGGTATCTGAATAATCTGTAGCTTGTCATATGCAAAACAAACAAACAAACAAACCAAATCTCAGACAAATTATCCATGAAAAATTAAGCAGGGGGTTGGGGGTATAGCTCAGTGGTAGAGCACTTTTATAGCAAGGTCCTGGGTTCCACCTCTAGCACCACATGAGTAAGAAGGACCTACTAACTTTTTGATAGTGAATACTGCAATAGATGAAAGTATTTCCTCTCAAAGTCCCTTTTTTTTCCTTTAAAATATCATGCAGCTTTGATGTTCTGGTGTGCCTTTTCAACAAAAACCCTTTAAAGTGTAGCATTCTTGACTACGCATCCATTTCCAGGTAATTTGTGGAAATAAGTTTTATCTAAATAGGAAAGAAAAACTACTTTTATGGCAATGGCATCAATCCAGTTGACCATTTGAAACTTGATTACTGTTTTCAAACGAATTTGAAACTGTAGTGTTAAATATTAGATCAATTGATCAATTATAATTTGATTCCTTGGATCACACACTTTTGTTTTGTGTCAAACAAACCCATTGCTATTCAAGTTGTTGCTTTATGAGAATTAATGCCTAACAGGTTATCAATGACTAGTCAATTTGAGAGATTTTTATTTGAAGGGCTGTGATTCAGAGGTCTTCATTAGATCAATCTTTTCCTCCTTACTTTTATGACTCATCAGTTTTGATGGGACCAGTTATGTGATCAATTTCACTTTGTTTTCTCTTTCTAAAAAGTACATCAGACATTTACTTTAATTTCCATTTGCATGGAATAATATTTTTTGTAGAAGGACTTTATTTTTGTAAAAATCATAATAGTATAAAATCTGCTTCATGAAAACAGTGCTAAACTGTACTTTACCTCTAAGCAGGTAGTGGTTTTTCACATGTACAATTTAAAAATGCTAAGAAGGTATTTAGGTGGATACACATTGCTACAACTTATTTTTTTTTAAACAGCCAAAACTGTCAAAAAGAGACTATGAGAAAATGACTACATTTGTGTTAATTTGTTTTTAGAATTATTCTGGTGGGTTCCCAGTATTAGAAATGGAATCTAAAGAACAGTGGTGTCAAGGACACCCACCAATGTACCTGTTTTTATTCTCTGGCATGCTGATGCACTATCATTTGGGACCTCAAACTGGTTATTGCTCCTGGAAAACTGCAAGGTGGAAGTCCTTCCCTGTGATTCTGTAGGGGTTGGCTACTATTTTTCAGAATGGTGGAATATGTTAAATCATATCAATTGGAGATGTGAGAAGAGAACTATATCCAAGAACACTGTAGCATATTTGTTTTGGCAAGATTGAAATCTTTAGGGCATTTTGTCTGTTTCAAACAAACAAACAAATAAAAATACATTTGGAATTGAAAACCAATTCAAAGAATATGTGCTACTCATTGTTTTAAAGGGAAAGGGAAAATCCTTCTGGTAATTACTTCAGGAAAAATCTAAAGTGAATCACTGAAGTAATGAAATGGTTATTATGAGCACTATAAGTCAGGGCTGCTAGGAAAATGGAATTTTAATGAGTGGAGTGTTTGTAGAGAATAAATCATGCCCCACAAATATAAAACTTTATTTTGAAGCAATTAGAAAATTATAGGACAGAAGAAAGGAACATCCTTAAGATCTTAATTTAGATTAGGATTAGTGTTTTTTCAATATATTCAGAAATCAGTGTGTGTAGAACTGGAATATCCCCTGTCTTTTCTCCGCTCCAACCCTGCCCCTAACAACTCATCCTAGGATAGGTTCCCATTTATTTCCATAGAGCCTTATATTTATACTCTATAGCATCAAACATTTTTGTAATTATTACTGTCTTTTAAATTTAATGATGGTAACATATGTCATCATATGAAAGAATGCATTTAATATTACAGTTTAAAGAATAAAGTGACATTTTATAGCTCTCTCTCTCTCTTGCTCTCTCTTTTTAGTACTGGGGATATGAACCCAGAGCTTGATGCGTGCTGGGAAAACACTCTACCCCTGAGCTAAATATAAAAGCTAAATATAAAAGTGAAAGGAAAATCCACATACCCACCATCCAAATGAAAAAAAAGATAATAACTAGTATTCTTTAATGTTTTTATTAGTATATCATAATTATACCTAATAGTGGTGTTTATTGTAACTTGAGCATATAACAGTTTGCTCCAATTTGGAGCCAATACTTTTAATATATCCTTTATGCACTCCCCAATTAGTGTCCCCTTTCTTTCCAACAGTGGTCATTTTCCTGAATATCTTATTAAAATTGTCTTGCTGTTCTTTTTGAACACTACATTTAGATAAAAATTTATCACTATATCTCATTGATTTTTGGCATTATACAGATTTTTCATTTTTGCCAATCTGGGAACAGGAAATGAAATTTTACTGTGGTTTTAATTTGTATTCCTTGTTTACTATTGAGGGTGAGTATTTTTTCATATATATAATAGCTATAGACATATCTAATAACCATTAGTAGGATTTGTTTCATGTTGAAATGCCTGTTTAAGTCTTTTGCATTTTTCTGTGTAGTCAATTTTGGTTTTGATTTAGAGGATTCCTTCATATAACATATTCTTTATATATTCTGGATAATAATCCCTTGTTTTGTCTACATCTTATCTACATGGCTTCTCTTTTCTCCTGGCTCTGTCTGCAACCAGCAGCTTTTCTTGGCAGATGTTCCATGTTACTGACATCTCTTAATCCCTGGGTCTCAATTTCAGCTTTGGCTTCACCTATATAGTTTCATACATTGCCCTTTCAGGGGCAACCCTGCAGGGATTCCCATCCTGATTCACTTTGCCTAGCCTCTCAGGCCTTCCTTTGAAATCTTAGTGAAAGTTTCCATGACCCCCCCTAACTTCAGCATCCTTCATTCCTCCAGAACTAGCAGCACACATGGATGTTGCCAAGGCCTGCTAATAGGTCAAGAAGTATTCAGACTACCTTGGACAAAGGATATAACAGCCTCTGGGAGCTTGGAAAGATGAGCATGGTGAAATGAATCCTGGGAAACAACTTTCTGGGCACCCCTGGGTGAGCAGTATGTCCTCATAGTTTCCTAGAGAAATTTTTACATATATACCCTTGAGCTTGCCAAATATCTGAGATGTCCTCAAGGCATCTTTACTATTGTCTCTGTGCAAAGTACTTATTATCTCTTTAGTGGCCATAGTCTCTTTAGCTATTACAGCTCCCTTGGCCTCAATTTTGTACACAATTTTCTGGCCAAACTGCAAGTTTTTAGAACCTTCTTAGTAAAACTGGCTAAAAGCCTTTGGGAAAATCTATATCACTGCCTGAATGCCATTCTGCCTTAAAATTTCCTCTGCCAGATTTATTATTTCATCACCATTGAATTTAGCCTCATGCAAAGCCTCAGGATATGGGCAAAATAGAGATGGTATTCTTTGCCGGACTATAACAGAAATAGCCTCTAGTCCAATTCCCAATAGGGCCTTCATTTTCCTCTGAAATTTCATGAGCAGTCTTTACTGTCTGCATTCCTATTGATATTCTAGTCTTCTGAGCTGCCACCAGATACATCCATTAAGCTTCACTTACAATATTGTAAGATTTCTGCAGCCTCCATCTCCAAACTTTTCCAAATTCCTCCTGTAAGCCATTTCCAAAGGCTTTAATATCACCTGGTCAGATTAGTAGCAACAATGATCCCACTTCTGGTACCAATTTATGTGTTAGTCAGATTTGTTTACTGTGATCAAAATACCCAATAAGGCAAACTTAGAGTAGGAAAACTTTATTTGAGGATCATGGTTTTGGAGGTATGTCCATGACCAGTCAGTTCTATGGATCTGGATCTGAGGTGAGGCTGAGCATTATGACTAAAGGGCATGATAGAGGAATGCTACTCAGTTCACAATGGCCAGACGATAGAGAGATGAAGGTGTAGGGGCCACAAGGAAAAGGAGCCCTTCCCAGGCATGCCCAATGACCCACCTCCTCCAACCATGCCCTACCTGCCTATGGTTACCACCTAATGAATCCATTTAAACCAGGCTGGACTAATTAGGCCACAATTCTCAATCTAATCATTTCACTTCTGAGTTTTCCTTCATTAACACATGAGCTTTGGGAGATACCTTATATCCAACCATAATATTTACCCTCCTTCTTTTCCATCTTCTCCTCCACAGGGGTGCTTTACCACTGAGCTACATACCCAGCCCTTTTTATTCATTTTTTAATATTTGAGACAGAGTCTTGCTAAGTTGTCCAAGTTGGCCAAAACCTGTGATCTTCATGTCCATCCTTCTGAGTAGTGAGGATCAGAAACATGTGCCACCACACTTAGCTCAAGTTGTTCTCTTCTAAGGCAAGTATTTTTTAATGAATTTATTCCCATGTAATACTATTATTTCATCCCTCAGATTTTCACCTTTCATTTACTTTTAAAATGAAACATAATAATATACATATAGGGTAATGAACACATAATACTTTTACACCTGGATGAAGTCTTTCACATCTAAATATAACCATTTTAAGTATTCCCTGAAACCCATCTCGAAAGTTTTATTTTATAGGGTTTCCATTTTCATTTAATTCTAAACATTTTCTGATTTTAATTGCTTTTTTCCCCTTTGACACACTGTTTGCATGTGATTCTAATCTTTCAGATGTGATTTACATGTGATTTCCATGATTTATTTTTTTAGTTATCTTTACTACTAATTTCTAACATAATTATCCAAAAGCTAAGTTATGAATCAGCAAACTGCAGGGTTTTTTTCATAAATAAAGATTTATTAGAACTCAGCCATACCAGTTTGCTTCCTTATTGTCTACAGCTGCTTTCAGTATACCCATGTAGTGCTTAGTAGTTATGAGAGAGACCATCTGGCTCACAAATCCTAAAATATCTACCATCTAGCTCTTTATATAAAAAGTTTGCAGACCCCCTGGCCTAGGAAAATAGGGTAGGTAAATTTTTATAAATATTCAAGGTATATTTTCCATATGTTGGGTATTATATTCTACTAATGCTCTTTAGAACAAGCTTGCTAACTATGGTATTCAAATTATATTTATTTCTGATTTTCTTATCTGCCTAATGTATAAATAGTTAAGAAAGAGATATTAGAATATCATAATGTAAAATAATTGTCAATTCTTCTTAAAATTCTGCCAACTATGCTTATATCGTTTTTTAAAAGAGAGAGAATTTTTTAATATTTATTTTTCAGTTTTCAGTGAACACAAAAATCTTTATTTTTTAATTTTTTTAAATATGATGTTGAGGATCAAACCCAGCACCCCACGCATGCCAGGTGAGTGTGTTACCACTTGAGCCACATCCCCTCCCTGCTTATATCTTTTGATGCTATCTATTTATTTTTCAGTACTAGGAATTGAACTCAGGGCCTTGCACATGCTGACAAGCACTGAGCTACCTCCCCAATCTTTATTATGATTTTATTTTGAGACAGGGTCTTTCTAAATTGCTGAAGCTGGCCTTAAGTTTGCAGTCCTCTTGCCTCAGCCCCCTGAGTAGCTGGGAACATAGGTGTGTGCACACCCAGTGTTGATGCTATATTTTAGATATTATATTATTATTAGGTTAGACATTTCATTCTTAATGGTCCTTAATTTTGGGATAAATATCTTAATTGATCCTTAATTTTTAATGAATCATTTTTGTTACCTGTATTGACTTTTGTTTTCCTTAAAAACCTAACTTATCTAATGGTAAAAATAACTATACTTTTCCAATTCGTGACTTCATTTTCTATATCCTTGTATTTAGATGTGCCTCTTTAAAATGTATGAGACTTGATTTTGACCCTTTATGACAGACTTTGCTTCTTAACAAGCAAGAATGTAGTTACTTTATATTTACTTTGATTACTGATGAACTTGAATGATTTTGTTTTATTTTGTATTTATCTGTTTTGATTTGTTTCTTTTTCCTACCCTGCCACACTATGCATGGTTTTCACTTTGAATGCCCTTTTTTTCTCAACACATTTTTGCCCTCCAATAGATTTGAAATTATGGGTTCTGACTCTTTTTATTGTTACTTCCAGCTATTTTACCATGTGAATGTTACAAAGTTAATCAACATCTTGTCATACTGTTGAAAACAAAGAGAAAATTTAGTTTTTAGCACCAATAACTCCTCCCAACATATCTTACAGTATATAGCATTTTAGATATCTCCTTGTAATTCTACAAATTACTTTTATATACTCAATGTTTTCTTATATTTCTTTACAAATTTCTTATAATTTCTGAGGCTCACAGTTTCCAACACTTTCCTTTTGCCTAATGTCTATGCTTTAGCATTTTCTTTGGTTAATATTTGTTGTAAGTATATTCTCAGTGTTTTTGTGACTACAAATATATTTTTTCCACTTTATTCCTAAGAGTTTTTGCTGGGCATACAACTCTAGGTGGAATCATTCTTTCCCCTTAGCTTCATCTTCTCTTTTTCACTGGTATATTTGAGAAAATTTCCATCAGTCAAATTACAGTTTTGGTACAAGAACTATCTTTTCTATATTTTCCCTATCTCCTTTTGAGATCTTTTCTTTGTTTTTGTTGGTATTTATTCCCCATATAATATACCTACTAATGTATTTTTATTTATTCTGCTTGGAATTCATTAAAATTCATGTTTTGTAAGTTGAGATGTCTTTTTAACACTTCTGTAAAACTTCCATTTTGTCTTCAAACTTTGCTTCAATCCATTCTTTCTAGTTTCTTATTAAACTCAATTAAATGAGTAAGACCAGTTTGTGTTATCTACTCTGCTTCTTGACAGCATTTTTACCTCTTTGCTTTATCTAGAATAACTTTATTGGATATCTTCCAGTTCAACTGTTATTGAGCTATGCCAAACTTGCTGTTTAATCTATTAGGGATTTTTTCTATTAACTTTTGAATTTAATTATTGAATTTTCATTTCAAGATTGTTTTTCCTTTTTATCCAAATTGACTTGATGAATTTTTACTATCTTTCTCTGACTCATACTTTCAAGGTTACCTTTTATGTCTTTAAAAATGTTTGAATCATTTTAGATGTGGATTCTGGTAATTCTAATATATGAATTATTTTTGGTTCTGATTCTTTTGTCTTATTTCTGCTATCAGTCATGTTATTTTGTTGCTTTTTCTATTTTGTTATTTTCACTAGCTTTCCTGTACCTTTAAAGTATATTTGTGGTCATTGTTTAAGGTCTTGGTTGAGATGAGTTCCTGAAGAAAATATAGATGTTATTCTTATCAGTCATCTAGGAGTACCTCCAACCCAGGATCACACTTAATTCAATTTCCAAATTAAGCTTTTCATCTCACATTGGTAACATGAACTGAGAATGCAAATCTATGTGTGGGCCAGATTTAGGTAATATACTTAGGGGAATTGTTTCTTCTAACACCAAAATTAACACCAACTTTTATTTGCTCACTATTCCTTCATGGTGGATTATATTTTTTATTCCCATTTACACTAAAGAGTATATAGCTTCTTAGTGAATCGCCTCTTAGTGAAAGGATGTCCTAGTATTCCCTGATATATTGTCTTACTGGGAGATACTCTTGTCTTTATCTCCTGTTTACTATATTTTCATGAAATTTCAGGATCTTTTGCTTTCAGCAGAATCCCCTGAGTATAAAGCTGAATGTTTAATTTCTTTCTTTCCTAATCTGGATTTTAAGCCCCATAAGGACAGGGCCACACATAATTTCTTCCTTGCTATTTCATAGCAAAATACCTGGCATGCTATATATAAATGTGAATTATTTTCCTTATATGACAGAATCTTTGCAAGCTGTGTTCCAGCCTCAGTTAAAAATTGATTTCCTCAGGGCCTCAGTTATACTTGAGATCCAAAGCATCTCCTTTTTTTCCATTTTTAACACCTAATCAGTCACTCTTCCATGTTTACTGAAAAATAGAGCAGCAGTGTGTGCAAGGCATTTATGAAGATATCGCTTCTCAGTGTACATTCTTCCTCTAATCAAGATTCAGCTTCTATCTCTTAGACCTGTGAAAAGACCAATTCTGCTGGGTCAGTCTCTTCAGCTTTTCTTTTATGGGGTTCACTTGAGTGATTCAAGGAATTTTTTATTAAGAAATATTCGAAGCCAGAAGCAAACTATTAGATGTCATTGATGAAATTATAAAGTTAATGAGTGGCAATACAGGAAACCAAAACACAGTGTAATATAATTTTAAAGGAAAAAAATTCCAAGAATTAAGTGTGCACACAGTGATTTATTTCATATATCTTTTTCCCCCTGAGTCTTTGTGAGAATGAGTGATCAAATGGGAAGTTGACGGTTACAAACTTTGAAATAAGTTGGTGATGCCTCATTTATCATTACAAGTCTCTTAAAAGCTTAATAAGCACCATTTACAAAAATTAACTCAAAATGAATTAATGACCTAGATATAAGAGCTAAAACCATAAAAGAGCTTAAATCATGAGGGATAAATTCCTCATGACTTTGGATTTGCCATTGAATTCTTAAATATGATACCAAAATCACATGCAACAAAAGGAAAAATGGGTAAGTTAGACTTCATTAAAATTTAAATCTTTTGTGCATTAAAAGAAATAATCATGAAAGTAGAAAGACAACCTATATAGTAGAAGAAATAATTGCAAATAATTTATCTGATAAGGATCTGGTACCTAAAATATGAAAGAATGATTACAACTCAACAACAAAAAGACATCCTGACTAAAAAATGGACAAAAGACTTAAATAGATATTTTTCTGAAGAAGATACACAAATGACCAACAAGCTGGGTATGTTTACCTGTGCCTATATTCCCAGTTACTGAGGAGTGTCTTCCAGAAGGTTCACAAGTTCGAGACCAGCCTTGATACTTAGTGAGACCATGTCTGAAAATATAAAAGAAGACAGGGTGTATAACTCAAGTACAGCATTTGCCTAGCATGTGTTAGGCCCTAGATACGATAGCCAGTATTGAAAAACAGCATTGATAAAACAAATGACCAAGAAACACATGAAAAGATGCTTATTATCATTAGTCATTAGGGAAATGAAAAATCAAAACCACAATGAGGTACCACCTCATAACCACTAGGTTGGCTACTATTAAAAAATATGGATACAGAAAATTTAGAACCCCTGTACATTGCTGGTGAGAATGTAAAATGTTTCACCTACTATAGAAAAGTGCCATCACGTATAACAAATTAGAATAAATAAAGAATTTAATTTTAAAAATAATTCTTGGAAAAAAGTGTTCCTCAAAAAGTTAAACATAAAATTACCAAAATATCCAGCAATTCCATTTTTAAGTATGTAACCCCCCCCCCAAATTAAAAACTGATCCTCAAACAAATAAACTTACCTGTATGTTTGTTGTAGCACTATTCACAACAGCCAAAAGGTGAAGACTGCCCAAATGTCCATTGGTGGATGAATGGATAAGAAAATTATGGTATACATATATATGGTGGAATATTACTCAGACATAAGGAGAATGAAGTTCTGATACATAGCACAGTGCAGATAAACATTTTAAACATTATCCTAACAGAAGAAGCCAGATACAAAAGATTACATGGCATGATTCCATTTCTATGAAATATCTAGATTAAGCAAATCCATAGAGACAGGAAGTATATTAATGGTTTCCAGGGACTGAGGAGCCAAACTGGGGAATGATGATTCCCTGGGTACAAGGTTTCCTTTTGAAGTGATGATAATATTTTGGGAATAGAAAGATGCTGGTTGCACAACATTTTGAATGTAGTAAAAGCTAATGAATATTTTATTTTAAAATGATTAATTTCATGAAGCAATATTGAATCACTTCAAAATTTGAAAAATTTTAAAACTCTAAGGAAATCAGAATAAAATATGAAAAAGTCTTCAAAATTTACAAGCACTTATGCCAAACTAGAGAACTGTGCTCATTTCCTGTCCTAGTTCCTTTCTATATTTTCTCTCTACACTCAGATTTTAGGGAACTTTAGATATAACCTATAATATTCTCCATCATGGTTCATTTCTACCCTATTTCATGGAATTGCTGTCTGTATTAATTTCTCACTGCTCAATAACAAATTACCACAAACCTAATGGCTTAAAACAACACACATCTATCATCTCAGCTTCCATGGGCCAATAATCTGGACATGAAGAAACTGTGTTCTCTGAACAGGGACTTACCGAAGTTTCTTTCTTCACTGTAAAGCTGCAGTGAAGATATTGATTGGGCTGCATTCTCATTTGGAGGCTTGAGTGTGGAAGAATCCACTTCCAAGTTCCCTCAGTTTGTTAGCTTAATTTATTTAAGACTATAAGACTGTGGGTCCTGGCTTTTTTGCTGGTTGTTTTATGGAAGCCACATTCAACTCCTAGAGGTTATCCCAGTGTCCTATCCTAGGAGTTGTCTACAGTTCTTTGCTTTGGAGCCTGATCCATTTGCTTATTTACTAAATCAATCTCATGAGGTAAGACTCACTCCAGTTTGCCCAGATGGAATCATATAAAGTGACAATCTTGGAAGTGATATCCCATGATTTCTGTCATATTTTGTTGGCAAGTCATAAGTTCTGCCTGTACTGAAGTACAGTGATCACACATTTGTGTGAACACCAGGAAGTAGGACTCATTGGGGGTGAACTTAGGGTATAATCCTTAACATCGTTTCAAAATTTCCAGTGTTTCAGATATAAACACTTTTAAGTTTATGATTCCATAAACTAAGTATCATGTAAAACAAAGAGCCTGCCTGTTATTGTTGCCTATACAGATCTTGTACCTTTGAATTTACTTTATCTTTTTCTGAAAACACACAAATAAAAGATGCCTCAAATAAAAGGTAATGGAAGTATACACTACAACATGTCTCCCAGCCATACTTCTATTCCAACAACAGACATGGATTTAAATTTAGAAACTAAGTGTAGTTGGCTAGACTTTCAAAGTCAAATTCAAGGATACTGATTACTTCTAAAGCCCCACCCTTTTCATATCCCAAGGAACCTGAAATTCTGTGCTTTGAATGATAAGGAAAAGTGATTTCCTTTAAATTTCAGACATTTGTCTTATAGTCATCTAAAAACATTTAGAAATTTCCTCCTCCAAACAGAATAGGAGATAACAATACCTTTGACACTGATAAAACATGTGCTTTAGTTGAGATGTGTTACAAGGACTCAGAAGAGTTGAGTTGATTTTAGGTTTGCTTTCTCTAATTACACAGAGCCGCAAGTGAAATTGCATTGAAGTTTTACTGCAAGTGCACTCACATCCAGATCACAGGGAGCCATCGTATTTTTATATCTAGACTACTATCCAATGATTTAGATGATAGATCTGCTCTAATTTTATTCAGTGTGTTCTTTCTGAGTGCTATAATAGGCTTTTGTTTGCACGCAGGCACCTAATTAAGAGAGGAAAAAAATCCCTTGTTAAAATCAGCTGGGAATAATCAGAATGATCATTCCGCGGCTCATAAATATTACATGAGCAATATGGGAGCCTCGGTAATATTTAACTGTTTTCCAGTTCCACTTAAAACTTTTTGTTCTAAAAGTCTTCAAGCCCAGGAGAAGATTGGTGCTTTAAATTCTTAATCACAAGAAGAGCTCACAGAATTTCTATTTACAGCGATTTGGTTTATTTATACATGTTCAAGGATTATTACAAAAACCAACATGTTATTGCCATAGCTACTTTCCTAGTGTCTCAGGAAAGGGATTTAACATGGCTTACCCAGCTTCCAAGGGCAAGATGCCTACATTCTTTGGGATATTTTATTATCTCCCATGTCTTGGACTTAATATTTTGTCTGCCCTTTTTTGTTACTGTTTGAATTCCACCACCTTTAGGGAACTTGTAGCAAAGGGATATGATTACATAAATCTTTTTTAAAAAATTAATTCTAATCAGGATTCTCATTTAAAAAATTTAGCTGGCATACCAGAAAAGAGATGCAAAAGAGAAAATAAATAGATTAAAGGAGGAGGAAAATTCAAGCCCTAGTGGAGTACTTATTGCCCACTATTTGCTCCCACTCTGAAACGTGGTAGCCTCCTCTTGACCTCATAAGGCACTTGGACATTATTCTGTTTGCTACCTCTTCTTGGTGGTTAAGGTGGGATTCAGGGAGAGGAAAAGAGCTTTGAGCTCCCCCTGGAGGTGCAAATGCATAACCAACAAATAACTTCCAACATAATCAATGACAATGACTTTCTGGGTCCTTGTTTTATGCAAACAATACAGTTCATTCACTTAAATATAGGATTTTATTTCAACCATAATTTTTTGTTGTTCACTTAAAACCTTACTCAAAGAGAATAAGAGTTTTGTTTTGTTTTGTTTCTCTCTGCAAAATTGGACTTTTCAGATAACAATATATGTGGGTTACCGGCAATGGATATAGCCCTATACTAAGCATGATGAGCCACTTAAAATGGAGAAGATGTAGGTCTCATCCTTTTCCTGGTGGTTGTAACCAAATCATCAACTGTGAATGGGCATTATAATTATGTGTCTAGACCCAGGTTTCTGAGACTTAGCACTATGGACATTTGAGACTGGATAATTCTTTGTTGTAGAGGACTATCCTATACCTTGTAGATTATTGTTTAGCATCCCGTTAGATGTCATTTGCACACATACACACACAAGTGTGACAACTAAAAATATCCTCAAATATTGACATATGTTCCCTGGGACACAAAATTGACCCCAGTTGAGAACTACTGGTCTTGGGAAACCATAGAGAATAAAGAATACAAACAAAAAGCAAAAAAATTTCATTTAAATTGATTTGTTTAAGACATTATTATGTCTATCTTGAACCTGAGATTTGTATTATACAAATCAGGGATCTAATACTAGCATTTGTAAAAACAAAGCTCTGCTCCTTCATATGTGTGACAGATTTTGTGATGCATTAATTTCAAGGACTACGGGGCGTTTAAAGGAATATAGTCAGTTGTCCCTTTAATACATTTTCAAGTATTTGTAAATAAATCTGTGAGCAAAAAATATGAGGACGTATTGAGTTTTTCCTTGAGAATATTATCTATGTATAAATTCTTCTTCAGTGAACAAGAACAAAGCTCTTGACTAGAGTCCAATTCTGCTAATTAATTTGTGATGAACAGGTTTCCTGTTTTATTTTCTCCCAAAGAGTGATTTATCTACTAACAACAACTGCAAAAGAATAAAAACAAAGAAAGGTTACCAGTATTTGCAGGTAAGGCCTGTCTTCACATAGATCACAGTTTCTTCACCAGGTGATTTTGCCCTCCAGGACACAGTTAGTGATATCTGGAGAGTTTTGATTCTCAGTTGAATGAGGGGCTGCTATTTGCGCCTGGTGGTTAAGGGCCAGGGATTCTGCTGAACACCCTGCAATGCACAAGACAGCCCCCAGTGGCAAGGAATTCTCTGGCCCCAGATGTCAATAGTGTCAAAGCTGAGGACCCCTGGCACTGACATATGGGAAAGGAGAGTGTCATCATATACAGTCACTTGAAGGGTAGAAGAAAATTATTTTCCCCCAAATTACCCTTGAACTGTCCTCTGGGATTTCATTCCTTTGAGTCTAGCACAGACTTCTCATTCTCTTTTTTTGAAAGGCAAGTAGTCTTGGAAGAGGAAAGATATTGTGTAATAACCATCACAACCTTCTTGATGGTTTCTTTTATCATAAGAAGATTGCAGAATAGAGCAACTTTATTTGGGGACTGTATTTGGGAGTGGAAGAAGAGTCTTTGATATAAGAGAGAAGCTGCTGAAAGGGGCAATGGAGTCTGTTAAGACTGAATTCTATTGATTGCGTCATTTCCTTATGGTTGGTTATTTTCGGGATCATTTTTAGGTTCACGCAAAACTGCTTGTGCACATGCGCACATGTGTAGGAGTTGTATTTCAGATTAAATCTAAAATATGATTTTTATAAAATGAACTTCCCATGCTTTCTAGTTCTTCAGATGGTGAGTGATAATGAGCTCTCTTCATCCCAATAATTCAGACAACCCACGGTTTACATTTAGCCCATAGTCTCCTAGAAGACATCAGTTCTGTTGGGAGGGCTATGCTTATTCTTTCATTCCAGCTCTGCTTCTGTGATCTTCCTTTTAATTATTAAATTTTTAATGCCATATGTCTGCTCTGAAGTAGGTCCAGAATAATTTGAAATACTAGTATCACTTTAAAAGTCCTCACTTTTCCAAGTCACTTTTCCACTTAAGGCTCTAAAACATTTATAACATCTCTCTCCTTTTTCTCTCAGAACAGCTTAAATATGTGGTCTTAGGACCTTTTCATTTTCCAGAGTATGTATTTTGTCTGTATACCCTAATATTTCTCATTGATAAATTGCAGAACTTTACAAATGAAGGTTGAATATAAGAGGTTAGCAGAAACTTTCCAAAGTGATCTGAAGAACAAAGTTGATTACCAAGAATGTCACACAGAATGTTCTTTGAGGCACAGCATTCCCTAAAATTGGGGTTTCCTGACATCTGTTTCTTCACAGTGGCATACTGTAGCATCTTTTTCTTTTTTCAAGTCACAGATCAGCCTGGAAGAGGTCCCAGAGAAATTTAAATTTATCATTCCAATCTTTCCCAACTCTCACTTGGGCCCTGCTATCTTTATTTTCTTAGGTTTCCCATTTGGGTTGCCAGTATGCTGTTAATAGAGTTGAATTTTCAATATTTCAGACTTCTTTCCCTCACCAACAGGAATAAGGAAAGATTTCATTTTGCTTAAAAAACATGCCTTAAAATTGAAGATTACAAATTAGAGTTTTATTTTACAGCCTTTCACCAATTCAAGTTTTAAACATGTACTTATTGAAAATATTAACCAAAGCTTATTTAAATTGTCAAAATCTCCTATGTCTGTCAACATAATTTTTGATATAATACTTCTTGATCATTCAAAGACTTTGGCCCAATAGGGATATTGACTTCTCATATGACATCTCTGATTCTCTCAGATCATCCTGGACTTGAACTTAAACATAGATAAAACAATTCACTTATGAGGATGAATGTCCATTCGTGTAATTAGTATCAAATCATATTTGGAATATCCAGCACTTAACCCTTATGTGCATTAAGATGTGGTTGAAATATTGGAGGCAGGAAGTAGTCATCAAGCACATTTTGCTTTCTGTTAAGTGTATCGAGGCCATTTTCAGAATCTTGTGGCAATTCTGCTCTAAAATTCTGTTAGTGACTTCTGTTTCATAATCAGCAATGAGACTTTAAATTTTCCTTAAAATATGCCAGCTACAAAGACTTAGTTAACTAGATAAGTTTGTTCTCTTTTAATAAAAGGGTAAAAGAGCAGACAATATACCTAGGAAATGTAACTTCATTGGTTAGTGCATAGATTTTGTAAAATAACATGCTGCTTTTTCAATAAGTGAGGGAAGTTGCTGCATTTCTGTCAGATGACAAGGGGGATTAAAAAGTGCACTTATATATTAGTTTCTTGTAAATTGTGGAAAACTATAAATAGTGTGCTTTAGCATAAGATTCCCTCACTAGCAGCCCTTTTGGCCCTTCCTCACTGCCTTTGGAAAGAAAAATAAATAAGGAATGACAACCATGTTCCCAGAGTGGTGGCAATTAGGTTAAGAAATTTCTCTGGGTTGGACATGATTGTGACTTTAGGAAATCCATCTATCATGCTTATCCTGCACCTTTTAAGTCTGGCAATAGATATAAATGCTCACAACTTATACAGCAAACAAAATAAAATTTCTTCAGAAGAAAATCCTGATGATTTTTTTAACATATTTATTTGTTGTGATTAATTGTAAAGTTCTAAAGGCCATAGGTTGTGGTTTGTCTCTTTTCACCCAGTACATATGACAATGCCTGGTACATAGTAGGTGCTTAATCCACATGTATTGAACAAATAAAAGCTTACTTTAGGGTATCGAGAAAATATTTATTACTACTGTGTTCATGCATTCTGCAAAGAACTTTGAGCAGGGTCAAGAGAATACAATAAAATTTAATTTAATATTGTTCTGTCTCAAATATCATAGTGTGTGTGTGTATATATATATACATACATATATATTCATATATACAAAATAGATGCTTAATCAGATATTCCTGGAATACAGACGAAAAGTGTCAGAGGAATGTATAGGTCTTACATCTCTAAGAAGTCTAGGAAGGAAGATTACTATATGAAAGATGACTTAAAATGGAGCTTTGTAAAAGAGGTAAAAAGAGGAAGTAAATATTTTCCCTGGGGCTTGAAGAGAAAGGTTCTGTCTGAACAAAGTATGACATCAAGAATTAGTCTGGGATAGAAATAATGAAGGAATTAAACTAGTTAGTAGTATTTGGAAACAAGACATAATTTGAATCTGAAATGGTGTGTAATGGGAAGCCCTGCAGATTATGAGATGGGATATGACATGAAGGTGTTGTTTAAGAGGAATAATCTAGACATAGACTTTAGGATTCTGAAGAAAAGAAGACTCAGGGAGATTGATCAGAAGGTTGTTCCAATAGTCCAGTTCTAATGAAAGATTGAAAGGATGTCCCTTTGATGTTTTGTATTTGGAAGGAAGGATACCAGGTTAAAGAAGAGGCAAAAAGTATCACATTATTATGACATGCATGTATTAGTCAATGATTGCTATAGTAATACTGATTGACAAATCTCTCCCAAATATTTTCTTAATACCCTGAATCTCTCCCAAACTTATTGGTTTACAACAGCAAGTATTTGCTTTTCTTGCTTGTAAGTATTTGGATTAACCACACTTGCTATGACTGCTGCTTGGTAGGGCTTCATTCTAGGTTTTGGAATCCATACACCAGGCATTGAACTCCAGAATTCAATTCTACAACCTGGGTTTCATTATTGGGCCTAGGCTGAAGGACCAGAGGTTATCTAGGATGGCTGCTTTCTTTGTTATTGTCTACATTGGCAAAAGGCCAGGCCAACTTGCATAAGTAAACTTATAGCTTCTGTTTGTGTTATCTTTCTTTGGTCAGAGTCATATGGATTATTGCTCAGAAAATATTCATTTAATCTACTTTTTCCTTGGCCTACATTAAGTATTTCCCTGCCCATTGAACTTAGGCTTTGTCATGTGACTGACTCTGACCAAAGAAAGATAACATACGCTCCCTGCTAGTACTATTTTAATGAATGTATCTGCACAAGTCACTCACCTGAAAACTTGTAGGTGGCTCCCTACTTGTGTAAAGTTCAAATATAATATACAGGGTTTGTTTTTCCTTATCACCCATATTTCCTCCTTATTCTACTGCATTCCCAACTTGTCTTTCACTCTGATCACAATGACGTATTTGCAGTTCATCATGAAGTTTCATGCCTTCTTTTCATACTTGTACCTTATGTCAAGAATGCTACTCTATTTTCAGTCCTTCAAGTCCCAACCTAAACGTTGAAGTATTTTCTGCCCTGCAAGGCTATGATTAATGCCACTTATGTTTATCCCCACTTATGTTTATGCATAACTCTGTCGCAACACCTATCACTATTTGATGCTGTGCCCTCAGGGTTGAACATGTGGTGTGTTCATCTGTATATCCCTTGCATATGTTGTTGGAATGAAACTACGAAAATGGTGGGACCCTTTTGAGGAATTGGGGACTTGGGAAGCAGATTCAAAGGTTTTCTCTGTTTTGTATTTTGGGTGGTTATTATGTGTGGAAGAATGGAGGATGTGAAAATGAGGAGTTTTCCATTTGGGCATGTTTAGGTTGGAGGTGAAGGAGGCATCCACGTGGATCTCTATAGCTGAAAGTCTGGAATTAGAGCAAAGGTGAGAGATGGGAGATAGAGAATCTAATCCGGTAACCATTTGCATTAAACCCATATTGAAATCTTGACCATGACCTTAGTCATATCTATACAACTGCTGTCTAAAGTCCTGCTCTTGAAAATTTTGTCATCAAGAATTTTTTAAAAGCTTTGTGGTAGTCAATTTATGACTAACATTCAGATCACAGGAAATGTGTGATTGTTCATACTCAGAAATTATTGTTTCATCAGCTTTACATAACCTACCATCAAACTTTTATTTCTTAATGTTGATAAGAAATTATGAAAAGTTCGACTGCTTCTTTAGAAAACAACTTGTCTTTCCAAATAGCTTGCATCATGAACAGCTGCACAGTAACTTAAACTAGTTGACTAAGGGCTTTTCAGTTTGTATGGGAAGATGTTTTTCCTTTGCTTAATAAAAAAAAAAGAAATTTGCTTTGATTTTATAAAGCAGGATTCCACTCTGAATGAGCTATTTAGTCTTTGGATAATTTCTCGTGTCTGTGAAATACACAGTAAATAATGGTTGCACATCTGATTGCTGATGTATAAGGATCTTATCTAGAAAGCCCTTCAAAATGTTTTTACTTGGAGTGGGCTTGGAAGATAGTCACCTGTGGAACTGCTTCACTTACCACTCTACCTATCACTTTTTCCTGGAAGTTGATCCTGTCTCTGTCTATATCCACTGGATTTCTTTGAGAGTTGTCATAGCCGTACACAATGTGCCACTCGATACAAAAGCAATAAAGATACCATGAGCTATATTAGACCCAAACTGAGTGATTCAGCTTGCATCTTCTGTGTTAGTATTCTGAAGAACCTCAAAGAAAGAAATCTAAAACCAGTCCAATTCCATAAATTAATATAGTTTTAATAACATTGAATCAGAAAACATTCAAGTTGAATATATGATTTTTAGAAACTCTGACAAACATGTGTACATTAAGATAGATAACATTGGGCATATTGCACCTATTCCTTTGAAATAGTAAAGCATGCTTGAAATGTGATGGGGGAAATTGGAGCAATTCCTGACAGCACAGAAATGCAATGCATGCACCTGTAACAATCACACAGGGACTGGATCTGCATCTCCTATTACTCATCACATCAAATATTCTTCAAAGGAGGAAAGCAAGTCTGAATAGGAGATTACAGAGAAATAGGCAGAGGAAGCAATTAGCAAATGGAGCATTCCCACTCCCCCAACTAAACACCTCTTTATAAAATGATCATGAGCACCTGTGCATGTCGTGTCTTGCTGTGCCTGGCTTGGGGAGCCCATTAGCAATATTCAGAGAGTGGTAAAGATAAACCTTCTTTAGTCAACACACCATGCACACCCTGAAAAGATTTCCTAGGTTTTGCATTCTATTCTCTTCTTTGAGGAAAATAATTGAATTTAGTGACATTTTAAAGGTCCATGCTTCCAAACTAAGAAGCATGAATGTACTTGATTATAAGGTTGTATCTGATCTCTGTTGATAGCATATTTAATAAATGGTATATGCATAGCTCACTTTTCTAAAGCGATAAACCTTCTCAGATGTATTATTTTTAATTACACCAAATCTTGTGTTCTAATGATAATTTTAGAAACCCACTTTGTTGTATTTTACCTAGGTGAGTTCTTTGACCATCTCTGCTCTGCCATCTTTCTGCTTCTCCAGATGAATACTTCTCTATAGGTTTTGGTGCAAGTTTGGGTTAATTTCCACAATTAATTTTGACATAGAACTATGGGGAAAAAACTATGAAGATTTTGAGTTACATGGAGGCAAGGATAGATGAATTGATTATTGATTGTTAAGTGTAAGGCTGACTTCAGCTTGTTCACAGACATCCTCTATTCATTCCTTCCCAGAACATACTTGGCTCTCCCTTCCCTTCTTTAGTTTACATTCATACTTTTCAAAACTGAACTCTGGCATGACCTTCCACTGGAATCGCTTCCAATTCCTCATGCTAGACTTGTCTTTTCTCTCTGTGACTACAGCACCCTCTGGCTGGCTCTTTTCCCACTGAAGTACCGTTTACTCATTTGGGAGCTCCTTCCCTGTGAAATAGTATCCTTTATTCCTTGAACCTCCAGCACCATAAAATTTCATTGAATGAATGAGTCTTTTATCTGTAAATCTTATTTTTTTCTACTTGATACAATTTGTAACTCATTGGGTACATTTTAAAAGCTAACAGCAGGCTTGGAGGGGAAGGGAGGGAGCATGGGGTTATTAATGATGATGGAATGTGATGATCATATTATCCAAAGTACAAGTATGAAGACATGAATTTATTGTACTGTATATACAACCAGAGATATGAAAAATTGTGCTCTATATGTGTAATAAGAATTATAATGCATTCCTTCATATATAAATAAAAAAATAAAAATAAAAGCTAACACAAATCTATTTGTAGTTTTCATTTTGTCCAGTATGTGTGAATGAATACTCATGGAGTTAGCTGCATAAATATGAATGTACTTGATTATAAGGTTGTGTCTAATCTTGATAGCAAATGTAATAAGTGGTATATGCATGGCTCGCCTTTCTAAAATCAGAAGAAAAGGGATGAATTCAGGTACACATTTAACTCTGAGAGTTTCAGATAGAGACAGATGTATCCATCTATAGACCCCACTTGCTGGCACAGTACTTGACACTTAGGGAGTAAATATTTGTATTCCTTAAGATTGATTGTACTAACAGCTATAACAAAAAATTGAGAGACAGTCATGTGGAACATATGGTCTAAGAGGAGAAATCAAGCTAGAGAAAGAAGATACTATATAAATGACCATGTACTTCTTAGGTATTTTATGAGTATGGGCAAATATTGATATAGGAAAACAATGATACCCATACCAATTCCTCCAACCCAGAGTGCCTGAAACAAGAAGCAGACATTGTTATTGGAAAAAAAAAATACAAAAAGACAAAACAATCACACTATTTAAAAGGAGGGGTAAAGTCATCCTGTTTGGTTAATTCAGAATACCAATGCTAAATTTTCAGTTTTTCTTCCTAACCAGAGGCTTGCTAGAATGACTGTACCTGAAAAATAGACACATTTTGATCTGTGTAATTAAATGAAACTTTTGAAATTTGTCTCTGTAAATGAATTCTTTAGGATGGCCATTGAGTCTCCCCATTATCATTTCCCAAAGATTGTTGTTTTTGAATAAAGATTGACTTGCAGTCATTTACAGACTAGAATCAATGCCTGGGCTTTCAGAAAATGTGATTTAGACTAGAGAATGAATGCAATGTTGTCTGTGTGCAACCAGATCTGCGAAGTAAATAATAATGATTGTGACTCTTACTCTTCCTGGGGCCCCACAGGGTAACCATTGACACACAAAGCTTTGTCTTAAACACAGGATTAGGCAGCTCCTTGGAGGCCCATTCTCATAATGGCAGAAAGGAAAATGCAAAATGTGACTGCAGAGCATTGGACTTCTTTCTCAGTGCATTCAGTAAAGCATTTATTACCCAAATTCTAGACAATGAAAGATGCATTTTAATTAACTTTCTGTCTCTCCAATGAGTTCTTCGACCCCTTACTTCCCTTTATGAAGCTCAAATGATATACAGGAACAATAGCCTGCCTGCTTCTGCTTGTGTGGTATGGGAATCAGTTATTTTCCTGAGCTTGTTCAGAGGCAGGCAGTTTTGATTGTATGTCAGGTCAGCAATTCCAAGAACTCAGTAGCATTGCTCCTGGAGTCATATTTCTAACCATTTCTAATGGGACAGTGCCATGGATTGATTTAAGACAAGTATGTGGTCAGGGAATCTGTCTCAGTGGTAGAGCAATTGCCTAACAAACATGAGGCCCTGGGTTTGATCCCCAGCACCTTAATAAATAAATAAGTAAAAAAGTAAATAAATAAATAACAAGTATGTAAAGAAAGAATCAATTAAAATTAAGTAATGTTGGAGGTTAGTAGTAGTCATGATACATGCTTGTTTTTCTCTCCCTTATGCCCAATCTTAGTACAGTATTGTCAGTAGCTGAGAGCCTTTGTGTTACTATCTTCTCATTTCCTGGAATGTGTGTATGGCGTCTAGTAGCTGCTAGTAAATGTTTGTTAAATGAGTGGAAAAAGTATCCCTTGGAAGTTGGAAGAGGGATCCCCTGAGTTGTCATTTCTGTATTCATCCATTAATTCATGAGATGATTAATAATAGTCATTATATATCTCATAGACATTTAGTGTGCAAGGCTGACATGCTTGAGTTTCTCAAACTTAGTAAGGTAGTATTTGACACAAATAGTCACATTGATATATATTTACAAAGCTTGCTACAGTAGTCATACATTTCAGTAGTCCACCTAACAGAGAAGGAAATGGGAATTTCTCCTCCAAAGACCCAGGTCTTAGAACACTATCAGGTGGAGTTTCAGTAAAATAAGGTGTCAACCAACTACTCTAGAAGCTACTCTGGCATTATACTACTCTTGTTTATTGAGCCCCCCACCCCCATCCCAGGAACTCAAACCCCAAACACAAATTGCAGTGATCCAGGAGCAGCAGCAGCAGCATTGGCCTGAGTCACCCATGACATTCCTGCCTGTTCCAGCCCAAGGTGGTAGGTAGAAGAGGGTCTGAGATAAAGAGGAGAAATCTGGAATGCTAGCTCTGCAAATTGATTTGACCCTCTTAATTCTTGATTTCTTTATCTGAAAAATAGTGATATAATATTGGTCACAAGACCAAGTGAAGTGATATATTGTACCTTACTATAATCTTCGTACATACACATCCATTAATTTAATTCAGTCTGGCAAGTATATATTGAGATTCTGCTGCAAATCTGCTTGTTCCATTTTCCATTTGTTGCCTGGTTTCTTTCATTGGTTCCTTTCATTGTGCATTTATTTTTTAAAAATCTATTCACCACCCAAATGAATATCATTAATACTATGGAATGAACAATTTTTTCATTATACTATCTCAGGCTTCAGACAACTGATTGCATGAGGATATTTTAGCTACACCAACTTCTTAAAAATGTTTCCCTCCCTCTCTCTAGCCCCCCAAAAGCAGACTGGTTCAGGGCCAGTTTTTTTTTTTTTTCCAATGTAGGCGGACACAATGCCTTTATTTTTATTTATTTATTTTTTTTTTTTGTGTGTGTGTGTGTGGTGCTGAGGACCAAACCCAGTGCCTCACCTGTGCTAGGGGGCACTGTATCCCTGAGCCACAACCCCAGCCCTCAGGGCCAGTTTTTTCTTCCCTCTTTTTCATTCCCAATGCTGGCTGTATAATATAATCACTAAGTGTTATAAAAGTATTCCTAAAAGTAAAATTTAAAAAATAAAAAAATACTCCTGGTCCTATCTTCAGGTATGAAGTTGACCTGAGCCTGCTTCATCATGCATTAAAGGTTCCAGAGATTGAGAACCATTGCTACAAAGCAGAGTTCTGTTTAAGACTTGATAGAAAGGAAGACTTCTGCCTGAGACCAAGGTCAACCAATCTGATTAAAGCTAATACTATTGCCAAACTAAAGCCATAGAATTGGGAGTTATTCATTGTTGAATGAGTGGCAGTCTCCTTGTTGTAGACATACCAACAGTATACTTAACAAGTTTGAACATGACCTATAATTTGCATCACCATGGTTAATCTCTAAGCAACCCATACATGGTACTTGCCTGAGGATATTCACAATTTACCCTATCTGTCCCACACCATACTATGTACATCTAATAAAGCTTGCCTCCGAAATCCTTGTATTGTTTATCACCTTGGTGTTGGGTCACTTAACAATGGGAACAGATTGCAATAGGTTCGATTTTTCAACTTCTGCTTTTGTGATTCTGTGTCCTGTTCATTATCTCCACTTATTCTCTTATATCTGAAAGTTCAGTTACATTACTTGACATCTCGTCTGTCAACATGTATAGTCTGGCTGTGCAGCTGCTCACTGTCAGCAGTAAATGTTCTGTTTAGCTCAACACTGCCACTAGGCCTCATACTGGTACCAGGTGCTTCTCCATTCCAGGAGTTGGCCTAGTAAACCAACATTCTACCTAACTTCCTCCTTGCATTGTTTGAATCCTTAATACCCCACATGTAATTTTCACCATTATTTTCTTTTTTGTTTGTTTATTTGTTTGTTTAAAAAACAGTATCTCATTAGTTTATCCATAATGGTCTTAAACTTGTGGTCCTCATGAGATCCTCCTGCCTCAGCCTCCTAATTAGCTGGGACTACAGGGGTTTGTCACCACTCATGGCTCATCACAATTTTCTGTAATCTGGAATACACCATCAGTGATTTGGAGACAAGTGATTGTAGTAATTGATCTGTTAGTTTGTTGAGTTTCATTGATTAGCATTTATTCACCTTCTCTCAAATATACGGCAGTTTTCTATATACCTAAATAGCACATGGAATATGGGTCATTTTATTTTGTATTCTTTAAAGTTAAGCCTGAGTAAACTAGTCTTCCTATTTTATCAATTTTCTTTTATCTAGTCTGAATTGATGTTTCTCACATTAAAGCATGGTCAAAAATTGCTAGGAGGCCTGGTAAAACAGATTTCTGGATTCTACACCCAGAGATTGTGATATCATAGTTCTGGGATGGGGCCCAGAAATTTGCACTTCAATCATGATTCCAGGTGATGCTGATGCTGCTGGTCCACAGTTTGAGTAGCACTCATCTAAGTCACAGACATCTCATCTTGGTTTGACAGTTTGTATTTGACCATTAATGAGAATCCCCAGCATGAAGACTCTGTGACATAAAAAAAACATAATCATTTGCTTGGTTCTCTTTATTTGACTATTTTTTCCAGTCTAGACTGAGTCCATTTTATTTCTAATGTTTCCTTTAATCCCTAAGTACCTGGAGATGCAGAACCATTCTGTAGAATTCTATTGTCCTAGTTTTTACCCTGATGAATCATCTTTCAACAGACATGTGAGCCCTCACAAAATGCATTATGTCATCCCTCTGAGCTCTGCAAAGAGAATTGATATGCTTTGAGATCTGATGTGAACTGATGGCTTCTGTTTGTCCCTCATGCAGCAACTCTGACTTGGTAGGGTTTCCAGGAGTGTGACAGGAAATCCATGACTAGTGCTGAGTGGGGAAAGGGTGGGCTTCTAATCATGTTTCCCAGGCCTCCTAACTCCATGCTTGTGCGAGCAGAACTGTCTCCTCCCAGGCTGCCACATGCAAAAGTGGGATTTATTTTTAGAGAAGAAATCATTAGTCATTAGTCTCTCCAAATCTTCTTTTTTTCCCCTTTGGGTAAATTTTAAGAACCTGATCTTTATAAGAAAATTTTCAGGCTGTTAGAAGAAATGGTAAAATGATTATAGCCTTGGTACAATGAAGCCTCTTTTCTACACAAAGGCAGACTTCCCACAGCAGTCCTTGCCTAAAGTCCCGGTCTCTACATCTAAATCAGCTTTAACTTTCACAGCTTATTAGAGAAGTCCCTGAGTCTTTTGATTTTCTAGACCCCCTCAAACCTAGGACTTCAAAAACTAATTTTATCATACAGTGAACATTTGCCCTTTAAGCCTATTATGAAATCTCATAATGGAAGTTGATTCTTAGCAAAATGGTCCTTTAGCTTAGGTATGTACAAATTCTATTTATGAACAGAAGGATTTAATAGATATAATCTATATTGAAGCAGAAATAACTAAAAACAAGTTTTGTTTGATAGCTTGAAGTTAAGAGTTGTAAGAATTTTTAACATGCTTCCATTACCTTGGGGCTGAATAAATGTGGTGGTTATGGTTTTACTATCAGACAAGCTACCAAAATCACCAACTTTTGCATTTAATTAAATTATATTTATAAGTGTGTAGTTGGAAATGTCATCATTTAGATGGTCATCAAAAATTCATAATCACCTGGTGGCTGATAAGACCCAGCCATCCCCTGAGAGAAACATAGCATATATCCCTCCCTTCCTCTCCACAGCTATTGCATTTTATTTTTACAACTTAATCCTACCAAGTGAGACTGATTTAATCAATTTCAGGAAAGCAGGAGGTAGATTTTAAAAAGGTATACAAGGAATCTAAATGGAAGGGTTTCTAAAATATGACACTTGAAATACAAAGGGTTTCTGTGGTCTTTCTGTGATCTTTCTGGAGGAAGTGCCCATAACTATAAGATAGCCAGTTAAAGCTCCTCTGCTGTACTAAAGTGATAGAGGAGGAGGAGGAAAGGCAGTTATATGAGTCTCAGGTCAGTCTCTTCTACTTAAAATGATTTTGTGTGGGAAATGAACATGGCCATACATTTGTTGACATACCACTCATTATAGGACGATCCCTATGTTCCCTCCAATTGAGTCTGAGTGGACACTGTGATTATTTAGAAAACAGATTGAAATGGTTTCTGGGCCTAGACCTTAAGAGGTCTTAGACCTTTCCCTGTTCTTGGAATTTCCTCTCTCTTGGAATACCCACACCTAGTCCCTAGCCTCTATGCTATGAGGAAGCCTAAGCAGCTCTGTGGAAAGGCCCACTTTAAGAGGAATTGAATAACTGAACATGGTGGCTTATGCCTGTAATCCCAACTACTTGAGAGGTAAGAGAATGCAATTTTGAGGCCAGTCTGAGCTACTTAGTGGGATTCTGTCTCAAAATGAAAAATAAAAAGGGTTGGGGATGCAACCTAGCAAACGTGAAGCCCTAGGTTCAACACTCAGTACCAACAAAAAAATCAAAACAAACAAACCAATCCAAAACAAAACAAAACATAAAGAACAACTATGGCCAGACTACAGGTGGCTCCAACTTGGCATCCATACAAATAAACCATGTCAGAAGGGGACCTCCCATCTTCCGTAGAAGTGCCCCAGCTGACACTGGACCTGTTCATCTTACAGATTCAGGAGAAATATAAATTATGGTAGTTATTTTAAACTATCAAGTTTTGAAGTCATTCTTCATACGGAATAGATATTCCTAGTTAGCTTCTCCTTCTTGTACTCTTTCCCATAGTTGTCCTAAAAGACACTAGCAAGCTACTAGGCAGTAACTCTAATGCCAGAGTGTTTTGGACAGGGTCCTGTCAGAATTTTCAAGTCAGGATGACCTTGGATTTGTCCTTCTAGTCCTTTTCCTTGCAAATGTTGTCATCTCAAATGCTTTCTGTACTTACCCCTCCTCTATCATCCACACACTGTTGTTCTCTTTCATTCAGAGTTCACTGATTAACCAAACAGTATATTCAGGGTCAAAAACAAGAAGTAGTCTGAGATTTCCAACCTGCTGTTTGTTATAATCCCAACAGAAAGCTTATTAATCCATATTAAAAGCTTCTCGGTCCTCTGTATTTCCTCCTAGATGACATAAGGTAGTTCTCAAGGGTATAGCTAAAATCTATGACATAGTTGAACTCTGAGAATGGATTAGTGACAATCAACTAAGAAAATGGATCAGGCTATTAGTGACCACAGAATGACATCCCACCACCATCAAAAGTACTAGGAAGGTAAGTATATGCAACATTAAAGGGAATAAGGAGCAGTGTACTCAGAAGGAAACAGTAAATGAAGAGGGCCTCAGAAGTACACTTAGATGGTTTACCCCTGACTAAGAGAAACTGTTCTGAGTCACTACTTGCTGGGCCAATGCTGAATCATTACTTAGACTAGTACTAATGCTTCTTCTACTTGCTAACATGGTGAGGCTTTGTGCAAGGTACTGCTCCAATACCCCACATGAATCAAGGTAGTTGCTATTAGCCTACTGACTTAGGCCTGAGAATACTGAGGCATAGAGAGGAAAGGACACTTTGCCAAGGTAATATGGCATGATAGTGCATAACCAGAATTCAGAACCAGGACCCAACCACAGGGATTCTGTCTTTAACACTTGACCCCATCTTTGACATCTGGACTCTAGGTACAGAGACAGAGTTCACCATACACTTTTATTAGTCTTTGGTTCATGTCAAGCATCAGAGGGACTGAGATAACAGATGTTTCATCATTTTTGTTATTTCAAACACATTTTAATCTCAAATATATCATATGTGCCTTTGCAGGCTGCTTGAAGACATCCTTAGAAAAAGACAGATTATAAGTAAACAAATATAGAAGGGAGATTTCAAAAGAAAATGTAAAAGATTATATAGTATCTTCATGTAAACAGAATTAAGATTTTTTAGGATTGGGGGTATATCTTAGTGGTAGAGCAATTGCCTGGAGTCCAAGGTTCTATACTCAGTACCATAAGAAAAAAAGAAAAGTTTCAAGGTTTGAGGGTATAGTCCAGTGGCTTTTCCTCAGCAGAAATGCTGACTCTTAAATGGTTGCCTGGAAGGACTGGATAAACTGGATGAGTGGTTTACTGGGATGAACAAGGAAAATAGGTCACACCATTAGATATGTCCTAGCATTTATAGAAAGTCCAATAACCCTTATCATAGTGACTTGAAAATATATTCATTTAAAAAATGTCTTAGATGTGGATGGTTTTAGTCTATAGACATTTCTTGGGTACCAACGTAGTTGCATGCGTACCTTGTGGTATGTAGGCCAGTAGGAGAGCCTCACGCTCAGAGAACTTCCTGCCAAGATCGAAACTTTTCATTTACTTTAAATTGCATACATGATTTAAGCTGGTTGTAACAGCTTAAAAAGCTCAAAAATGAATCTATTCCTTCTTGCTGGGCAGAAATAAGTAGATTCTCTGTAATTGTAAAGAATGTGATCCATTTCAGTATATCTTCAGTGTTCTCACACACACAAAAATAAAATAGTAACTGTGTGGTGGTGGCTATTTTAATTAACCTGGTTGTGTTGATTATTTATCAATGCACAATTCATCGAAATATTTAGTTGTATGCCTTAAATATACAAAATTTTTATTTGTAATTTCTAGCTCAATAATGATAAAAATGACCTGAGAAACAGGTATTTTTTTTAATTCTATTTGTGTATCAAAAATGTGTAGTTATCTAATATAAATGTAAAGACATTACAAATATTGTTTTAAAATTCATGAGTCTATTGTTTAATATGTTCAGAAAAAAGCCAGAAAACTTTTACAGAAGACATAAAACAAGGATCCTATATTCTCACTACTCTGCTTTTTTCCAATATTTCATATGAGTTGTGTAAACAATACTGAATAGTAAAGAGGTGTTACTGAGCAGATAATGGACTTGAATTAGATAAAATTGTCCTGGGTAGACTGAACACACCATTGGGGCATATTATTCTTTCTTATGGTTTAATCTGATAGCTACTAACTTGAAGTCAATAGTTTTAAGATGTTGTATGAAAAGGTGAGCAACTACCTCTGTAAGGACAAATAGAGCAAAAAGATACAGTGTGACCAGCATAGGAAATATATATTTTCTATATCTCTTGAAGTTGTGGGGAGTGGGGAAGCCATGCTTTTACCTTGGAGGGAGAATTTTTCTTGTAAAGATTTTTTTTAACTCTTAAATTTTTAAAATTGACATTGAAACCATTTGAAACTTAGAAACGAATATTTCAACTGGTTTTCATAAAAAGTAGTTGCACACTGGGGCTGGGGATATAACTCAGTGGTTGGCTAAATACAGCTTGGTTAGCACGAATGAGGCTCTGGGTTCGATCCTTGATAGCTGCCCCATGCATACACCAAATCATTGCATTTGTATTACAATGAATATGTCTTACCTTGTCCATTATTATAATTTACTAACTAGATATATGTATGTAAATTTTAATTTTGGGTGCCATTGGAATCTTAGTTTAATTGAAAGGAAATCAAATAAGCACAGGGGCACAGAATGAGGTGGTACTGACAGGAAATTAGAAGATTTGGGTTATGACAAAGTTATGGACATCCTTACTAGTTGTGAGACCATAGGTAAATCTCTGTGCCATAACATCATTTCTCACAGAATAGAATGTGGATAATGATACCTACTTTCTCTGTGCCAGGAAGTTTCTTGATGAGTAAATGAGATTTGGTTGGACTACTGTTTGCAAATAGAAAATTGACATAGATAAACAAATGTTACTATTGAATCCCATAAACAAAAATATCATTTAAATATTTATGATGTCACTGCTATAAGGATAGCAATATTCTAGGTTTTGTGATGATCAGAAAAATTAAAATATAGTTTCTGTGGACCATTCCAGAAACTTTAGTAGTATGGGTCAACAAATATTTTTTTGTGAAGATCTCTGCAAGAAATATGTTAAGCTCAGAAGACTGGATTGTCTCTGTTGCTACACTCAGTTGTGCTGTTGTAGTGCAAAAATAGCCATACACAGTATGTAAAATAATGAGCCTGGCTGTTTTTCAATAAAACTTTATCTACAGAAACATACAACAGACCAGATTTAGTTCATGTGCTATAGTTTGCCCACCTTGGGTCTAATTTGATTGATGATGTGCATACAAAGCTATGGTATGAGGTTGGAATACTCAAGTGTTACAAATGAAAGAAATAACAATGAATGACATTACATTCACCTGAGGCAAGAAAGTCTTCCAGAAGATTATAGATTCAAATTAGGCCTTGAATGATGTGGTCATGTTTATACTTGTTGAGGTGGAGAAAGACATTCTCAAGAGAAAAGATACCCAAGAAAAGGGAAAAAGTAGAAACATTGAAAAGCAATTTAAAGAAGAGCAAGTGGTTTGGTTGGCAAATCTGTAAGGGCAGTTAGAAACCAGAGTCACTAGAATAGATGTAAGAGAAGAAAAACAAGCCACTTTAAACATAAGCCATATTATTTATGACCTCATCCCACCCTTTCAATGAATACTAAGCTGTAATTTTTAGGAAAACATGTCTTTTATTTTTGGTTAGTTAGGGCACTATTACATGTTTCTGTGTTGCAGAATCATCTTAGGTATTTCCAAGGATGTTCTGCGTCTTGTGATCATTCCCGGGGGTGGTTTGTTTTCCTTCATGCTGCTTCACATATTACTCATCTATTGATGAAGAACTGCACGTAGGCTGGCCACTTTGAGGACAGAACCAGGAGGAGGTGTGTCTGATTCAGAGTAAGAGCTAAATCTTCAGAACTACACCATTCAACAAAGAAGCCTCTGGCCTCATGTGACTATTTACATTTAAATAAATTTTAAAATTCAATGATTTAATCACAATATCCACACTTCAAATTTTTAATAGCCATTTGTACCTAGTGGCAAGTATACTCAGCAGTGCATGTACAGAACATTTTCATCATCACAGAAAATTCTATTTGACTGTGTTGCTCTTAGGATTTAAGAAACTAAGCAACCTTATAGCACTGGCTTAAAGTTCCAGAGCTGAAAGTTTGGGTAACAGTTGATATATGTAGTAACTATGGGCCCATTAATAAATGTTTTAGTTTTTAAGTAATTGGTTTTGTTATATATAATAGTAATAACAGTACCTACCTTGCAGGTGCTTATGAAAATAAAATGATATATAGCTCTACAGAAGCTGTAAAATTCTACATAAAGATGTTGCTATTATTTCAGTGACACCATCTCTATGTCTTCAGGCAATTTCTGTTATTTCTTTGCTCACTTCTACTTACAAAATCACATCATTTGCAAGTGTTCCTTCTTCCCTTTCCAATCTGAATGTCTTTTATTTTATTTTCTTGCTGAATTGCCCTGGCTAGAACTTCCAGTGAAATGCTGAACAGAAGAGAGCAGTTATCTGTGTCTTGTTTCTGATCTTAGGAGGAAAGCTTTGCATCTTTCACCACTGAGTCAGTGTTAGCAGTGGGTCATTGATAGATGTCCTTTATCAGGTTGAGGAAGTTCCTTCTTTTCCAAGATGTTGACTTTTTTGTTTTGTTTTGTTATCATAAAGGGTGTTGGTTCTTGCTTTGTTCTGTTCGTTCACTGTTTTAATCACCTTTTCTTAGCTCTTCACTTACTTTTTCCCCTCACAGCTCTTTATAGTGCCAGAAACCAACTATGTGACTGATTATACCTACCATCTCCTAAAGAATCTTCTTTAGCTGACCATGAGGAAGGCCAGACACAATACTGTAGATGGATGGATTAGCCAAATACTTGGCACCTACATTAAGGATACTGTTTAAGAATCAGTGGAGAATTTATATTCTACTACAGTAGGAAACATGTTATCACCTGGGAGAAGAACCTCATACCATTAGTGTTTATAATTTATTATTTTGATATGGAAGGAAATAGATTTTTATTGCTTATTGTAGCCTGGTGTAAAAGAAAAGTAGACAAGAAAAGGTAGATGAAAGGAGAGAAGTTGAAGAATGGGAAGAGAAGGGACTCTTGTGTTGGGAAAACTGCATGAACAAAAATGTAGAAGAGGGAATAATCATGGAAAATTGAAGAACTAGTGATGTGTCTGAATTGATGTATATGAGTTCAATTGTTTTTGTAGCACAAGTAAGTAGTGTACAAGTTCTAGAATTCATCTTAGAACTTCAATTTGTTGACAAATCTACCATATCTAGACCTGGAATCCCATTGTTCACAGTGGTCTCATGGTTGAAAAGGAGCTATTAACTAATCTCATGGATTTTAAGGAAGTTGTATCTCAGTACAACCCCCAAATAACTTTCCACTTCTTTATAATCACCAATTTAGTGTGTATTTTGGGGTTTCAAAGCCTTATTTTTCTTAAGAAAAGGTAAATAGATTTCTTGTGCACTTCCTCCATTTTATCCCCAACCTTCCATTATTTTCTGGATGTTAATCTGAAGAGACATCAAACCTTTATATCTGGGGTTAAGAACAGTTTAGTCTCCTGAAGGTGTTTCTATGGTACAATATATGGTAAGCATCATTTCTAGGACCCTTACGTATTATTTTCCTCTTTATCCAGCTTAGTTTCAAGCTCACTTTATTTTACTACAGTGCCAATTTGCTGACTCATGGTTAATTTGCTTCACCCTGGAGTATTTTCTCAAGCTCCAGTGATGCCAGTCCTGTTTCTCTTTAACTCCTGCATCAGTGGACGGCAGTAGAAGATAAGCTTCTTTATGGCCCACCTCCTCTTTATTAGATGTTTACCAAATGGACAACATCATGGTACACTGAGAACTAACCCTTATGGAACCAACTAAATACAAACCATGTATAATAGACCTTAGATAATTCTGAAATCAGGTATACCATTTAACCTATATTTTCCTAGTTTTCTTTACAAAAATGGAATGTATTTCTCTAAAGCATTACTAAAGCCAGGTCTTATTTCTCTCCTACATGGCCTCCACACCAAAAATAGAGGTGTCTCCTCAGATTTCCTTCCCACTTTCATCCAGAGTATGCAAGCCCCAGATTTGGCAGTGCAGGTACTGGCTCTTATGTGAGCCTCAGTGTATCACTGATGGTAAACAGCAACAAGAAACAGCTGGAGAGCTTAAGATCTCTTCATTCTCATATTCATTCATCATTCATATTCATATATTCATATTCTCTCTCTCTCTCTCTCACATTCATCATTCTGTTTCAAATTAACTGTTTTTATAGCATTTGAATTTTACAAAGTCAAGTGATGCTACCATCCTTAACAATTATAAATTATTTTTTGGAGGAGGTACTGGGGATTGAACTTGGGGGTATTCAACCACTGAGCCACATCCCCAGCTCTATTTTGTATTTTATTTAGAGACAGGGTCTCACTGAGTTGCTTAGCACCTCACTTTTGCTGAGGCTGGCTTTGAACTCATGATCATCCTGCCTTAGCCTCCCAAACTTCTGGGATAACATATGTGTTTCAAATGCTGCTTTCCAGTTGCTTTGTGGTCTGGAAACTCCTTTCTACAAGCTGAAATGTTTGACTAGGTCTGACCTAAATGATAGGTTACAGGTATCCCTGCCTGTTTGGTACCTCTTTTACAGAGAATTAAAACAGGTATTGTGGAAAGTAAGAAAGAAAGCAAAAAGTGTTATTATTTTATCAATGTTTTCAGTGCTTTGGACACGAAATAACAAAAAATAAAAGTCTATTGTTGCAAAATATAGAAATATATACATACTTGAGCATGTGTGTTATTGTTGGGGGCATGATTAAAGAATTCATGTGAGAGAGATGTGCCTGGGTAGCTGCTGCAAATATATAGCATTGCGTGCCCTGTAATTGTATTGAGTATGAGCTTTAGTGTAAACAATAACTGCTCAAGTACTGCAGGCCATGACAGAGAAAAATATAAGGATTTAAAGGCACAGTTGTGAAGATTATATTGCAAATCTCCCTCCATTTTCCATTAGATAACAGTATAAAATAACATTTCAGACAGTAAGAGACAAATAATTTAGCCTACTGAGGACTCTGTGGTTGGGACCAAAGATACAGTAAGGAAGAGCAAGAGTGGTTTATTTGTTGTTTAGTTGGGTTTTTGTTGTTGTTTGAATATATTTATGTGACTAGTAGCACTATGCTAAGATTTCAAAAAAGAAAAATTGATGGGTCTTTATTCAAATTTTAAGTGTATTCAGATAAAGTGATTGATGTTTATATAACTTGATTTTGGAGTAGAAATTTTCTCACCTAAATTCTATATTTCCTAGGCTCATATACATTTATAGCTAGCCATGTGACATAATTATAACCATTAAGATGTAGGAGAAAATTATACAGTGAATATTTATTGAATTCTCTGTAAAATGTCAGTAGACACAGCTGACTTGGTGTCTTTTGCCTATCAGCCTCTGTCTTTTCCTGCTTAAGATATAGTCACAATATTGGAAGAGAAGGAGCCACTTTGTAACCACAAGGTTGCAAGCATTGAAATCACTGCCATAAATATACTGAGGCTCAGTAAAAAGATGGTTGCAGAATGGATTTTCCAGTGGCATCACAAAGCTGCCATATCTTTGGGACTTAATTTTAAGACAAGAAATATTGCCACTTTGCTGATTTTCGTTGCTATGTTTCAGAGATTCTCTTATTTGCAGTGATATAGAAAGGTAAACAAAGAAGGAGTTATATTCCAACTATTTTACTTAGAGAAGAATGGCTGTGTTTCATTAGATTGTACAACATGGATTTGAGGAATGATGTAAGAGGGTTATACCCCTTCCTGGGACTCACAGTAGGAGAAGTCAGTATAAGAACGGAAAGTTGTGACCGAGCTCAGGACACCACTGCAGAGTAATGGGAGAGTTGCTCATTGAATGAGTTAAGTCAAAGGAAATGGAAAGGAAATTATGAGGGTCTGTGGGATACGTAATGCTTCTGTTATTAAGTGTGGTTGAGTTGGAGGAGGGAGACTCAATGTGGTTAGCGTACTTATTATATGCATTAAGCAGAATAGAGTGCATTAAATGTGGAGTGAATTGATTTTATACAACTACCCTCTGCCATCTTTTTAGTGAAATAATGACTAATGCATCCCTGCAAATGTGTTTCTCCGGAAAAGCTTTTGGGGAAGAGAGATATATTTTAACTAATCCCTTTTCTCTCTGTTATAGATTATTTAGTGTGCTTATTTGACCTTGAGAATCATACCTCTGGCCATTAGGCAAAAGAAGGCTAGCCAAAGAAGAAAACTTATATTGAGCATTATTTTTATAAAATCAACTATTTAGGTTAATTCTTTTCATACTGATGTATACAGAGTACACTGCCAATAAATGGGAAGCTCTTGTTTTGGAAGGTGAGGTCTATAGGCCAAAGTACAACCCAAGATAGGGAGCACCTCTCTTTCTACCCTCCTGTAACCCCATTTCTTCCTCTTGAGAGATTTTTTAAATGACTCCAGCTATGGGCTTCAGACTAGGGAAAGGGGCAGCCTTCCCAGGAAGCAGGCCAAAGCCTCTCATTGGAGGTGTACTCTGATCTCTTCTCTAGAGCTTGCATCTGACCTCCTAAGGTTTGCACTGTTTCTCTATTTTCCCCATTCACTAGGCTATTGTTGGCCTTAGAATAGTGCTTGGCCCATATACCAATACTATTTATATCCTCCTGCTCCTTGCTGATTGACCTAGCTTTGGAATCCTTACTTGCCCTGATCTTGGAGAGTTGTATATGCTTTTTAGTGACTTGCCTTGTGGAGTCTGATCCATTTCCTGCTCTGACTTCTAGTACTTGCTCAATCAGTAACACACTGCTTCTGCTTTCTTGCTTCCTTGACTGAGCCCTTGCAACTAACTCATTGATTTCTTTTGTAGGTTTAAATACAGAGAAGCAAAAAGATCCAGGACTGTTCAGCAGGAAATTTATATGGGTGTGTAACTTGCACATATCCGAGCCACACAGTAGACTTCCCACTGTGGCTATATTTAAAGTATCTCTCTCTCAGCAAGTCAGGAACTGGTTAGTATCTGGAATATGATTTTTTGAGCATATTCCAGTTCAGATGCCCATCTTTACATGGTGTTTTTTCCTATGTATTTGAGTCTGTTTGGGTGTACAAATTTCCTCTTCTGATGAGGAACTTCACACTGGAATAGAGCTCACCCTAATCTCATCTTAACTTGATTATATCTACAAAGATCCTATTTCCAAACAAGGTTTTAATCACAGACACCAGGGGTTCAGACTTCATCATATCTTTTGGGGAGACACAATTAAACCCATAAAACATACCAATCTGCTATCTAAAATCCTTTGGCAAGAAGTGTTTTAGAATTCAGAACTGTTCAGATTGTAGAAGGGCAGGGTATATACCATCTCTTCAGTATTAAATCCATCAGTACATTGTATTCTAATGCTGTATTATGTTTTTACAGAAAATTCAATTATATTTACACTAAGATAAAGACCACTAATGCAATTTTACCAGCTTGCATCAAACTTTACTGCTAAATGAGTTAAGACTTAGCTCTCGGGGTATTTGTTTTGTGGCACTTGGTCTTTATGAATTCATGACTAAACCATCATATTGAGTTCCAAATTATCTTCTTCTTTCACATGTTCATGAGTTCCTGACCAGTCTCTCTGATGTCTAGTCTCCCATCTTCAACTATGCCTGTACTCTGCCCCTGGAATAATCTTTCTATTATACAGCTTTGACTAAACCATTGACATGATCAGATATCTTCTATCCCTCCCCATTTTCTTGTGAGTAAATTTCAAACTCCTCAATAGAGACTTCAGTGCTTCTATAATTTGGGCTTTCTTCTTCCCTGTAGGATCTCTGAGTGAGTCCCACTGGACTACTCTCTTTTTTAGTCTCTTACCCCATAATGTCCTCCTTGTACATATGCTTTTCATGTCCCCAAGCCATGACTTCTAAATATCCAAATTACACTTATTCATCATAACCAAGTAAAGATCATATCAGCAGGAAGGCTTCATTGATTCTTTCAGTTAGATGTGACCTTATTTAGTTCCCTTGCCCCATAATAATGATAGAGATATTATTTTGAAGCACTTACCATGAACCAGGCATTGTTTATAGTGTTTTGCCTAGTTACTTTAATTCTTACATCAATCTCTGAGGTTAAATCCTTTTTTGCAGCTCTAATTGACGTGTGTAGAAACTGAGGTTCAGAAAAATTAAGTAACTTTTCCAAAGTTGCAGAGTCTGTTACTGATAGCTCAAAATGAATTTTGAACACATGACATCTAGCTGCAGAGATTATTTGTTTAATCACTATGCCCCTTATTGTATCCTTATTATATCATTTATCACTCTTTCCTGCGTTATAAATCTCAGCATCTATCTATCTAGATACTAGCTCTTTGATTTAAAGTTTCTGGCTTTTATCTTTTTATTTCCAATAACCTTTTAGTTAACAGTGTATTGAAAGAATTTTCTTTACTGTTAAAGGTGATGCAACCTACAGTAACACATCGGCCCTGAATCTAAATGGCTTAACACAGCAAAGCATATTTCTTGTTTACACAACTAGTTACAGTAGGTGTTTCTGGGTGGGTGGTGCTTCTCCCATGAGTAGCTGAGAGGCCTATTTTTGGTTTGTTTTCTTTATTTGAGGTACTAGCAATGGAACCCAGGATCTTTCACATGCTAGGCAAGCACTAAGCTGCAAATCAAGCCACTAGTTTTGTTTTGTCATCTCACAGATGTGTTCTTTCATCACCTGAGTTCCACAGTTACCCCAGGGTTGTCTTCCTTCCAGCCAGCTGGAAGGTGAGTAGTATATGAAGGAATGGCAATGGGAGGTTTTTGTGGGCCAGGCCTCGAACCAATACAAATTATTCTATTGGCCAGAGCTCAATCACCTGGCCAGATCAAACTGTTAGAGGAACTGAGAAATGTAATCAAGTTGCATATGTATGTGTGGGGGAGGAAAAAGAAACTGCACAAGTACAAATAAATATTGAGAATATGTATTGTAGATTCCTGCAGTGTGCCATCAGTGTAGGATTTTAATTAGCAACTCATCCCTCTTTGAGGATACTCTTACTACCATTCAAATAATACTACAAACCCTATCATCATGCCAACCATGATTGCTCTTATGATTTTAGATATATTGTGTCAAAAGTCTTGGTACAATCTGGTTATATACTCTATTTCTATCATTTTCCTACATACATGTACATTAAATCAGCTTTAAAATCTATATTGAAATACAGTAGTTTTACAGAGACATGTCCTAGTGATATAGGCCATTCAAGAATCCTTTGATTTCATCTGTTTTCTTGTGGTTCACTATAAGAGATTATTTGTTTATTTAAAAAAATCACATGTACACATACTCATGAATCAATGTATCAAATTTACCTAAAGTCAAAGTGCCCTTCATCTGGATTGATTTATTGAGTGAAGAGCTATTTGGCTGATTCTATATTTTATTTTTTTCTAGCCTCAAATTTTACAATAATTAATCAACTGAAAGTAGTAATAGCTTTACCTTTTTACTATATTTCATTTTGTTTCCCAAATGAGAAATATTAGAGAGATGTTCATTTGAGTTGTAAAAACTCTTATGTGCTTTCTTCTCTATTCATCTCTTCATCCCATAAGGCTGTCAATTTCAGGGGACCAAATAGTCCTCTAACTTTAAAAATATACATATTATATAGCTGATATATAGTACCAAATTGATAATTACTCTCATACGATATTAAAACACCACTATAGGCCTAAACTGTTTACATCACTTAAAGGATTGAAGTCAAACATTAAACAAACATGTGAGTAATTAAAAATTATTGCTCCAGTTTGATTCAGTTCTTCGTGACCTGTGCAAGTGCAGACTTTACTAGGCAAAGCCTTTCCTGCCCACTTCCATTCTGACCCAAATATATACATAAAAAAATCTATTGGTTCTTAGCAAGATGTTTTTCTAAATGCTTAAAACCTTAGAAATTTAGTTATGGCCAGTTCCTTGGGCATTACTAGATCACTTGTCAGGGAGATTCCATTTTCACTTGAATCATATATGTTGATGTTTTCCTTGAACTATTCTGGAACCTCAAGTCCTTCAAGCTTATCAGCTGGATTAATGATTTATTAGATTCTATCCTGGAATAATACCACATTTCAGGGTGAAAGCATCAATATAACTAAAAGAGTGCAGAGCGAGTTGTAAGGCCCCGGTGACAGCCCCTGCTGTAGTGCTAACTTGCTATATCACCATGGGCAAGAAAGACTTTTTATTTGCCTCAATTTCTTCATCTGTGTATATCTAAAGGTTGGATTAAAAAAATTTTCCAAGATTTCCTTCCCTGGTCTTGGGGATGGAGGAACTGGGACTGTGTCACTCCTCTGTGTCCCCAGAACTTGGCATGATGCCTAGTCTATACTTGGTACAATAGAAATGTTTAATATTTTTTTAAAAAAATGAATGAATCAATATATGTAAAGCACTTTAGAAAGTATCTGATGTGATATAAGTATTGTACAATTATTTTCTATCATTTTATCTAAAAGGCCACCTGCATTCATGAAATCTGCCAGCGGCATTCGTGCTCTGAGCCCATTTGCTAGTGCAGGAAGGTGCTGAGCCAAACCTTCCTTGGTAGGTAGGCCTGCTCATTCTGTGTGAAAAGGCACACATTAAAAATTTTCAATACTGGGCTTTCTCTCAGAAATAAATATAAGGATTAAATACTTATGGGTACACTAAGCATCACTTCTTCTCTCTGGCTGGGCAGCTCACTCTTGAGTCATTCTGTGTTCAATGAATGGAAAGCTGGCCTGAGACAAAGCACGCTGAGCCTTCCTCAGTCATGCTCAAGATGTCATCAGCATCATGATGGCTTGGAAAGTCCAGATTCCTATGTACTCTTGGTCATCTCCCTTAGGACCTAGTCTCTGTCCTATGTTGATGCCTCTGATCACAACAAATAAAAACTGTAGTTTTTCACAATTCAAAAAAGCACCAACATTTTTTTTTCTTTTTCTATTGGTCTTGGCTTTTAGTAGGTTATTCAGCTCACATACCTTATAAATCAAAGAGTCAAGAAGGAGCCCTGGGGCTCTATTGCTGGGGTCACTCTTCCTCAAAACCTGCACAACCACCCTGCCCATTGTGCCTCCTGTTGCATACACATTCATAGCCTTTTTGCCACTATCAACATGATTTGCAACTATTAGGACAAATCTTGTGCCTTATTCCAGTTTTCACTGTGTTATAGTTGAGTATTCATGTTCTGGTAAGCTATCTTTCCCTTTCTACATTGAGAGGTTACAGTGAAAAGATGGCCATGTAGGAAGCAGACACCCAAAAGACCCGAACCTGCTATGCCCTGGTCATGGACTTCCAGCCTCTAGAACTGTGATCAATAGATATGTTGTTTGTCACCTAGCTAGTCTGTGGTATTTTGATCTAACAGTCCCAACAGATTAAGACACACAGGGAATCACAACAAATTCAGACTCCCCAGCATCTCCTGATCTCTCATCCTCATGCATGGCATATTATTCCCTTCTCACTGGATTTGTTATTTCCAACTTTTCCTCACAGCATTTATCTGCTTTTTTCATTTGTTCTTTTTATATATACATGACAGAGTATATTTTGACATATATACATAGAGTATAACTTCCCATTCTTGTGGTTGAACATGATGTAGAATTTCACTGGTTGTGTATTCATATATGAACATAGGAAAGTTCATCTGATTCATTCTCCTATCTTTCCTATTCCCACCCCCCTCCCTTCCCTTAATTCCCCTTTGTCTGATCCAAAGGACTAATATTCCCCTCCTCCCCTTATCGTATGTTAGCATCCCCATCCAGCCTTTGGATAAAGAAATTGTGACATGATATGATATGATATGACACAACACACACACACACACACACACACACACACACACACACTGGAATATTCAGCCATAATGAAAAATGGAATTATGGAATTTGTTGGTAAATGGATGGAACTGTTGTGGTCTTCTAAACTTTGATTATTTGTCTGTCTTTTCCCATTACAATATAACCATCACAAACTCATGAACTTTTTCTTATTTTAGATGTCTTCTCAGTGCTAAGAATAGTGCCTGGTTCATAGTAGAACTTGAAGGACAATTATTGGAAGACTCTCTACAAGTAAAGGACTTGGGAAAAGATTCTTAGGTTGTTTTAGTCAGTTTTTTAATTGCTGTTTCCAAAAGACCTGACAAAAACAATTAGAGGATGGAAAGTTTATTTTGGTTCATGGTTTCAGAGGTCTCAGTCCATAGAACTGTGACTCTATAGTTCCAGGCCCAAAGTGAGGCAGAACATCATGGCAGAATACCATAATGGAAGAAAGTAGCTAAAAACATGGCAATGGGAAGGAGAGAGAAAGACAGAGAAAGTGCTCTCCACTCACCAAGGACAAAACATAAACCCCAATGTCATACTCCCAATGACCTGCCTATTATTAACCAGTTAATCCATATCAGTGGGTTAATGTGCTGATAAGATTAAAGGTCCCATAACCCAAACATTTCACCTTTAAACTTTTTTGCATTGTCTTACACATGAGCTGTTGGGGACACTTCACATTCAGTAACACTGGTCTTTAGGCTCTTTCATCCACTTATAGGCATTCTGCTCTATTCCTTGCTTTTGGCACCAACTATCTTTCAGTTGCCCTTCAAGGTCTCTCAACTTGGTTTGTTTTTCCTGACCTGCTCATAATAGTAGTGATCACCCTCCTTAAGCACCACCCTCAGCCTACCTTTTCTGAGTTAAAAAATTGCTGAAGACATTCCCACTTTTCTTTTTATTTTATTCTTTTTCTGGAAAAGCAGCTGAAGAGAGAGTGGAGCTGGGAAACTGCTTTTTTTGAAAGTCATGTTACTACAATCAAGCCACAAATCTTGGCTGGTTTCTGAAGGTCTTTTTCCTTCTACTTCCTTTGTACTACTTCAGACAGATCTGAATACCATTTGGCAGAATTCCATACCGTTTTCTTTCTCCTTTCCATTTTCATTTCTTTTGTCTATAATCTACACTCCAGCTAAGCTCTGAGAGATTGTCTTTTTCAGTCTTCACCATGAAAGTTGACTTGACTTTGGTTATTTCCTGCAACGCATTTATCCTTGTGGGTCTGTATGTGTGTGAATGTGTGTGCAAACATGCCTATACATATACACAATTTTACATATGAGAAAAACTGAAGTATAGAGAGATTAAATAACTTTTTGAAGGTTATTTAGAAGGTGAAGTCAAATTTCTTTTTAGTACATATTTTCTTTTCAGTCCACTTTAGTCTACCCCATTTAAAACCACTGTTGAAAAGATTGCTGAATCTTTTCAACTTTTGTTAATTTGAAATTTTCCCTACAAAATATTTTAAATGTATAGACAAAAAGAGAAAAGTAATATCAGGAAAACCTATATGTTATCCTACATTTGATTCAAATATTTTAAAGGAATACTGCATTACAGAAAAGATGATAATATATCTGCTGCATACTTTTCCCTGGTCACATTCCTTCCACTTCCTCCCCAGATATAATTGCCTTAATGGTTTTTAAAATAATTCTTTTGCTTGATTTTACATTATTCCTAGATAAAAATGGATTTATACCAATATATACTTAATTTTAGATTTTTAACTTTTAAATAATATCTGTCTTTATAGCAATTGGCTTTTTTAACTCAATATTATGTTTTTGAGGTTTTTCCATGCTGGTCTTCCCTTTTCATTCATTTTAATTGCTCACAGTATCATTGCATAAATATACTACAAATTATTTATCTGACTTCCTGCTAATGTATAATTAGATTTTTTAGTACTTTAATTTTACATACAAAAATGTTATTCTCTTCATTTTATTCCACTACTTGACAACATTTGTCACATTTGACTATCCTTTATTCTATAGTTTTCTTTCTTGGTTCTACAACCCCAAAAGTCTTGGTTTTTCTTACTGCTCCTCTGGCCACTCCTCTGTTATTCTTCCCTTCTCATCTTTTTATACTTAGCCTAAAAATGTTGGAATTACCCAATTCTTGGTCTTGGACCCTTTTCCTTTTTCTCTGCCTCCTCTTTTCTTTCTGTATGGTCTCATCTATTTCCACGACTTTAAATACAGGTTGGGTTCTAACTCAGTGAAATAGTGCTTGCCTCATATGTGTGAGGCCCTGAGTTTGATCTCCAGCACTGTAATTAATACTTAAAATATAGATTGACAAACCTTATAGTAATGTTTCCTGTCTGTAGCTCCCCTCTGACATCCAGACTCATGAATCATGTCGAATACCTACTTGGCACCTCTTCTAGATATCTCAGAGGCCATTCAAGGCCAAATTTAAAACATCTAAGGAACAAAATAACTCTTGATTTTTCTGTCTAACCCTGCAATATAAACTAGTCTGCAATGGTCTAGCCTCCTGGTATTTACATCTGTGCCATATCTGTGTGTTGTCTCCTTGAATATGAGCTAGAAGTCATGACATGCTTCTAATAAGTAGAATACAGAAAAAGTATTGGGCTATCACTTCCACTATATATTCTTTCTTCCTCTCTTTACTTGCTTACTCTCATGAAGCCATTTCCCATCTTGCAATATGATGATAAAGATGTCTACATGACTAAAAACCAATTGATTGTTAAAGTATATATATATATATATATATATATATATATATATATACACTTCAAAACATGATATTATACAAAAATACAATGATATCTGTCAACTTAAGAAAATATAAAAATAAAATAAAATAAGTTAGAAAAAACATGGATTCTGCAAATAACATGACCAAGAACCTGGAAGAGTGTCCTGCCACATTCAACTTTGTACTGACTACAAACACTGCCAACCCTTTGATTGTACTCTTATGAGAGACCCTGAAACAGGAAGACACAGATAAACTGCTTTGAGATACCTGACCCACACAAATTTATGAGACAATAAGTATAACTTGGGGAGGGCAATATGTTATACATTATTATACATTTAATACCAATCATATTCACCACTTGGTTACTTAAATTATAGAGACTTTTTTAACTTATCATTCTTTAGCTCATCTTTTTCATCCTGCACAGCAACCCATTTGATAGTTCTGTGGCTTTTATCCCCCAAATATGATATGAATGTCTCCATTTCTATCTCCAGATACTAGACAAGTCATCATCATCTCTTGCTTGAGAGACAAATAAGAGGTTCTTAGATGGGTCCCTTAGGATATGCTAAGGATGTTTTATCTTCCTGTCCTTTTTTGGCTATTAATTTATTTATTCACTAGACACATTTTATATATCACTGAAGTCCCTTTTTTAAATGCTGAAGATCATAATAAAAACTTAATATGGTCCCTGAGTCATGAAGTTTGCAATGAAATAAAGGAGAAAAATATTAAATTAACTGAAAAATATAAAAATTTCTCTGAAGAAAAGATAACTGGTTCTCTGAGAATAAGATCATATTATTCCATATTGTTGCTCAGTACAGTTGGGCAGAAATAAAGTTATGCATGTGACATTATGTCCCATCATCTGACTAATTGTTCCCTTTCCTGCCTTAGTTACCCTCCCATGTATAAATGGCAGGAATGGTATTTTAAATACCAGACACTGTACCTAGATGTTCTACTTCCCTTCATCATCAGAGAGATTACATTATATCTAAGAAGGAAAAGGTGTTATTATTTCCTGTAATATAGAATGGGTGATGTATATATCATGTCACTAATCATATTCTAATGCAAGCACATAATGGTATAGGATCACATCATTTTTTTGTGATTCTCAAACTCTGAAATGGCGACTTCTACTGATTGTTAAGTTAACTTTCCCCTGTAGTTTGCAGATTTGCTCTATGGCCTTCAAAACTGGCGATTTTCCAACTTCTACATAGTTATTTCTAGTAACTGGCAACTCATTATCTCATAAGACCACTCATTTAACTATTAGAAAGATGTAAGTGTTGAGACCTCATATATTAGTGAGAATTCTGCTTCCTTTTGACTTATGTCTGATGAACCGTTTACTTCAAGCCAAACTGAGTAATCTAGAGTTCATTTCTATTTGGCAAATTCATATCAAAGGACTTAAATTCCTATAACTAAGCCTTTTTTGATAGGCTATTCCTTTTGGGTCCTCAAAGTTAGCTAAATCTATTCTCACATCAGTCCCATAGATTATCTCTTGTAAGAGACAATCTTCAAATATGGAGTTGCAAGAAACTATAATTTTCTCAACCACGTAGATGTTTGATGCAATCAAGTTATGTGTGTGAGCAGTCTGTGTGAGGAAAACTAGAACCAGCCTGAAACAATTCCTTCCTGCTACATGGAGTGTGACAAAAACTGTTCATGGAAATCAACACTCATTCCTCGGTCTTTGCTTTTTGAAAACAATTTTGCTGGGATATAAATATAATGTTAAGCAACAAAAAAGTAAGAAAAACAGTCCTTATTTTTTAAAAAAGCCAAACAGAAACATCTAAGCCTGTGCTTCTTGTAAATTGAACTTCATAATGCATGTATTGATATCAAATAAAATATTTTAAAGTAAAATTTTTTCTAGTGAAAAGAAATATTAGTAACAATAGTATCTATGCAGATAAAATTATTCCTGATAAATAACAAGTGGAGTACTAAATAGAAAGGTCTTGTTTGTAAAAACACTGAAAATTCTCTTTTATAATATTTAAATATTGCCCAAGTCTTTGAGGTTCCATAGATGGAAGAAGCAAGTTTATTAAGTGGGTCATTGGTCTCCATTGCCAACCACTGAACTTGATATTCCAACATTGAGGGAGTATTTGTTTTAATTTGTTGCATAATAAATTGCCACAGATTTAGTGTCTTTAAAAACATTCAGTTTATATGGGCCAGGAGGGCATCAGTAGCTTATCTGAGTTATGTGCTCAGGGTCTCTCTCACAAGCTCGAAAGCAAGATATCAGCTAGGCTGTATCCACTTCCAGGCTTATGTGGTTGTTAGCAGAATTCAGAATTTCTTTGCAGTTGAAGGACTGAGATCCCAGCTTTCTTATTGGCTGTCTGCTGAGAAGTACTCTCAGCTCCTTTTGATTTTCTCACAGCACTGCAGTTTACTTCTTCAGCACCAGCAGGAGAATCACTCTGAACTTTAGACTCTTTAAAAAAATGTGTGGAGATAAAATGCTTTGTTTGTTTATTTCAATACACTTTGTTTTTCAAAAAGCAAACTTTAGGTTCACAGCAGAATCGAGAGGAAGGAATAGAGATTTCTCATGTATTCTCTACTGCCCACCAACACACAGCTTCCCTTAGTATTAACACCCCCAACTAGAGTGGTATCCCACTAATGTTTTAATGTGCATTTCACTGATGACATGATATGGAACATCTTTTCATATTCTTATTTACCATCTCTGTGTCTTCTTTATTGAAGTGTCTATTAAGGTTTGTGACCATTTTTAATTAGGTTGTTTATTTAGAGACAGGGTCTCCCTGAGTTGCTTAAGGCCTTGCTAAATTGCTGAGACTGGCTTTGAACTTATGATCCTCCTGCCTCAGCCTCCCAAGCTGCTGGGATGACAGGTGCATGCCACCATGCCAGGCAACAACAGAGGGTTTTTAAAGAGGTGACTCAAAGGCGACATTCCAGGTGTTCCCTGACATGGGCTGTGATTCACTTGTTAATTTGGGAAATTTCTTACATCTTATAGCACTATCCCCAAGTCTGAATTACTTAGTTTCTGTGGTAGGTGTGTGCTCAAGGATAATAACTAGGCCTAGGAGAAGAAGAAATGTTTCCCCTTTGATTAGGGAGGGGGAGGGGAGAAGAAAAGAAAGAAACATGTCCCTTTTAAAAATAAAATAAATCCCAGTGGAAGAGCAGCAAGAACTATATTCAAAGCATAAAATAGACCACTGTTAAATTTTCCCAGTGTAAATTTCTACATTCCATTTCTGTGGAAAAAATGGGCAATGGCATCTCCGAGCTGGGAAAGACTCGTGTTGAACTATTCAAAAAAGACCTTATTTCTTGGCAACTGAAATTCCTGAAAATCCAGCATCAGTTGCTACAAACAACAGAAAAAAAACAGAATATGTTCTTTATGGCAAATCTGGGAATGATGATGGACCATAACCATCTAACAATTCCTTTGTTACAAGAGGAATCAGAGCCATTCTAAGATAAATGTGCATAAAAATTGTTAGAGAAGGCATTTTCCTTTAGCACCAGTAGGGAGGAAAATGAAAATGAAATCAAGAAGCAAGTTGGAGCTAGCCATTGACTTACTAGAGATAAGACATACAGAATGTTAGCTGAAACAAAGCAAATGGAGGAGGAATAAAGGCTATATTTTGATGGTACACAGTCCCCTCTTAAACTGAAGTGCCTAGTATTACTCCTCTTAAATACAACTGAGGTACTCTACCAGGAACCAATAATGTCTCAATGGATATTTTTTGGTCAGGACCATTGATTATATTTGTAAAATGCCTATCATAATATCTTTCAAACAATGAATGCACATAACAAATGCTAGCAAGTGGTGTTCTTAAAAGAAATGGATTTGCATACAGTAATACCCCAGAAGGAAAAAAATACTATAAAGTAACAATACCAATGTTCACAGTAATTTATGGGAGGATTGGAGAGAGAAGGAGTGAATACAGAAAAGTGTGTTTCAACATGATTGGTCAGTTTACAGACACAGGAATGGTCATGTTTTACCCCGGAGGCCAGTCTTGGTAGAAACTGCAGTGAATAGAAGCATATATTATTTGTGTTTATATGATGAATGCTATTCAAAACAAAGAATTCTTTATAAGAATCTTCCAAAATTAAATTCACAGGGATCTTTGTCAGTTAAGAAGATATTTGGTGAGTTAGAGGAACACCAGAAACAAAAGATCATAGTGTTAAAGGATCTAGTGTCCATGGCTATGTATTTTCCATTGCAAGCTGGAAATTATCAGTGTAGATGATGCACTGGGTGCATGAGAACTGAGGATATGTGTTGGTTTTGCATCACTCTAGCTCAGTGGTTTTCAGCCAGGGGTAAAATTTTCCATTAAGAGGCATTTAGCAGTTTTTGGAGACACTTTTGATTGCCACAACTTGTGGGAGGAGAGGCAGTGCTACTGGCATCCTATGGGCAGAAGCCAGTGATGCTGTTAAACCTCCTACAGTAAACAAGACAGCTCCCACAACAAAGACTCATATAGCCTTTAAAGTCATAGTGCCAAGGCTGCAAAACTCTGCTTCTGATATTTTCATTCTATTATTAGATAAAATAAAGCTGGCATGTGCTTCATCCAGGTTCTGTTAATTTAGTCCCATATAGAATCACAAAGTTGCATTTTGGTGTTTTACCTTTCTCAAAACCAACACTACAAAAACCTTAAAATTTACCATGATATTTACAATCATAAAAATATTATTTATGTAATTTATGTAATTTCATTACTGGTTAGAAAGAATACCCTTTGCTGAGGATTTTTAATGTATCTCCTGTTCAATTAGACCCACAGTAACAGATCTTCTTTCCCTATTTGCCTTAGCAGTCAGGAAATTCAGTGTAAAACTTGAAGCTCATTCATAATTTTTGAGCATTTGAACATAACAGCTTGAATAGTTTGTATCATTCTTTTCTTTGGTTATAATTTTCTTCTTATATTAACATTGACTGCTCCATTATATATGACTTTTTCATTAGCAGACAAAAAGACCCTCTTTGTCTCTAGACAGTTTCTAATCATTTTAAGATGAACTAATGAGATTATTTATATGTAAGTGTTATTGTGAACTCCTTCTAAGTACTGTATTTTCAATGCATTTTGCATCAAATGCATTATTGAAATGTCAGACAAAACACTACGTTCTAGGTAATCCATTGAGAACAAGACAGATAGGGTCTCCCCGTCCGTCATCTGGTGAATGTAGACAAGTAAAGTGGGCAACTGAAACTGTATGCAAGTGCCCTAGTAAGGGAATATGTCCACAAATAATGCACTCCAACAAAAGTCTATGGATTTAGGAGTGATTTCATGAAAGACATGCTAGCCAAGCTGAGATCTGAGGGATTAGCCAGTAAAGGGTGAGGCAGAAATTGTTCTAGGTAGGAAAATAAGAGTATAGATTCCAGAGATAAGAAAGGGCACAGGCTGCTTTAGGTAAGGAACAGTGGTAAGAATTGCTAGAGAAGGGTGGGGATATCAATAGAAAGGTAGGGAGAGGAAGAGCTATACAGCTGGAGGAGTAACTGGGTGCCTCATCAAGAAAGGACATGTAAGCTTATTTGAAGTTTGGGCTCTAAGAGCAACAGGTTATTGTGAATGTGAGCAGGAAAATCACAAATCAGGGGTATATTTTAGAATGCTCTCTCTGCTTTTAGAGTAGAGATTGGACTGGAGCAGGACCAAGTTGGACTCAGGGACACTTCTTTTTTTAAAATATCTTTATTTATTTATTTATTCATTCATTCATTCATTTTTATATAGTGTTAAGGATCTAATCCAGGGCCTCCCATGTGCTAGGTGAGTGCTCTACTACTGAGCCACAACCCCAGCTCCAGGGGGACTTCTTAATGAACAATTTTCTTCTTCTGGAACCAGGGATACCTGTGGTCTGAATGAAAATTGTGACATGGGGAAGAGAAGTAACAAGCAAATGACAGAATCAAGAAAGTTTAGGGGTTAAAGTCAGAAAAAATTGATGTTTCACTATATGTATTGGATGAAAGTATGGGAGAATTCTGGCATTAACTCCAGGGTTTGGTTTGATGGCATCATTCACCAAGACAGGAAAACAGGAGAAGTTAAATGTAAATGAAAAAATACATAAGATAAACAGATCTGAGTTTGATTTGCAAGCTTGAACAATCAAATGGTATAATCCAGTAAGCAAGTTTTAATTTGAAACTCAGGTGAAAACTTTTGAATGGTGATATGGATTTAGGAATCACAATAATTGAATCTATAGGAGTAGAGATTGAAAAGAAAACTAACAAAGAGGGTGGTAGAGAAATTCCAGTTTTTCAAAGTTAGGCAGAGAAGAGTAGCATACAAAGGGATTAGAGAAAGAGCTCCTATACATGTACAGGGACGTTGCAAGATGTGTTTCCATAAAAGTATGTTTTTGAAATATTCTCAGTTGTAAATGGACACAATTCATTTTATTTATTTATTTATTTATTTAATGTGTTACTTAAGATCAAACCCAATATCTCACATATGGTAGGCAAGCACTCTACCACTGAGCTATAATCCCAGCCCAAGAGTATGTTTTAGAGGAGGAAATCCTTGGTGTGTTTTATGTCTAATGGAAATATCCATTGATTTAACAATAGGGTCATCATTAACAATAATAGAGAGCATAGTTGCAATGGAATCATTTGACTTTAAAGAGAGGAGAACAATAGGAACATAAATTAGAGAGCACAATAGTTTTTTCTATGGTTTGTATGAGGCTTGTCCCTAAGGGTTCATGTATGGAAGGCTTGGTTCTCAATGTGGTGGTGGCAGGCAGTGGTCCTTAAAGAAGTAGGGCCAGTTGGAGGTACTTAATTCATTTGGAAGCATACCCTCAGAAGGAACTGTGAAACCCCAGCCTTTCTATCTTTCTGTTTGGCAATGTGTTCCCTCTTTCTTGCTTACATTACTGCTGTATGTTGTAAGGTTCTCACCAGAGCAAAGCTAATGCTGAAACCATGCCTTTGAATCTCCAGAACTTTTAGATAAATAAACCTCTTTTATGTAAAACGTTAGCCAACCTTGGTTATTTTACTATAATAACAGAAAATAGACTAGTACAGGACCCAAGAGAGGAAATTTTAAATAAATGTTGGGAACTAGAACATGTTTGCTGAAAATTGGTGCCAATTTAGAGTAGAAAATTTGAAAGTATAGGATAAAGAAGAAAAGATGGTTTCTAGAACACAAATGAAGAAACTGGCCTTAGGTGGAAGAAAGAACACTTTATGGTATAGCCAAAAGGATCATAGAAGTTGCTGGTATATTTGAGTCTTTTAATAATAGATAAATAAGTACTTGCTAGAGAGCTTCTTTCTTCTCTAGAAGGTGAAAATAAAGTCATCTGAAAATATAGGGAAGCATTTGAGAAACTTGGGGAAAGTTTGAAATAACTGATGTGGAAATTGGGAAAGAGCTAATAACCAAAGAAAAACAAAGGGTTGCTAGTCAACAGAGTTCTGAGGACTGTTAAGGCCAGCTATTTTCAGTGTGGTCCCACCAATCCATTCTGATTCCAATTCTTTACAGCATTTGTCAACATCTTTGTATAAAGATGGTGCCAGTGTAGATAGCTGGGTTTATTATGGTTAAGATTTGTCTGTGTGGATTTGAGAGAAGGAGTATAAAGACAGGGCATTATGGAAATAAATGTCCATAAAGCTAAATTAAATGGAGAAGAAAGCAAAGACAGGAGATAGAAGTGATGGGTTGGAATAAAATAATACCATGATCAAGGACATAGGAGGTCCCTCCAAAGTTCAAGAATAGCTAATTAGAAAAACGATGCAGAGGAAGTTGTGGTTCAAAGGAAGCCACATGAGTTTACAATTCCAGATATGGGAAATTTCTAGGTGAAGGCAATATAAAAATTTTGCCATGAAAAAAAGGTTTAAAGGAAGTGAAAGTGAAGCTAATTATTGGTGAGGAAGTCAAGAGGTTGAGAGACAAAAGTTGTTGAATGCAATAGCCAAACTATTGTGAACTACTGAAGGAGAAATGTCTTCTTGGAATAAGGGGAAAGGTTTAAAGATAATGGGAAAGGAAGAGGGAAGAGAAAGGTGATATTGGATGTCATCCACAGAGGAAGTATTTTAAACCAAGGATTCAGGATTGATGATCTACAGAAGTCACCATGCAGGGTGAAGAGGTAAAAGGTCTATTTCCCAATCACACTATTTATAGGATGTGACTATGGGTTTCAAGGGATGTAGGAAGGAACAAGGAGATAAATTAGCCATAATTTCACCATCTTGAGCAATCACTGTTAACACATTTAAGAAGATGGCACTGGAGATGGGGCAAGTATCCGTTAGAGTGGGGAGAGAACATAGACAAAAAGTAATGAAGTCTTTGATGTAGGGCTGTGATTGAGATAGAGAGGGAGTTGGATACAAGCAAGATCAGTATTCATATGGTCAGTTAAGTTTCCTACTCACAAATGTCAATTTTTGAACACTGTGTTCAGAAGGCCTGCAAAATTTTAGCACTCTTCTTTCTAAACCTTTGTTCTGGACCAGAATCCATGTAGCTCTTGACTCCTACTACTTCCTTCAACTGGGAGTTGGTTTAGCCGAAAAGGTTTTCATCCAGTGTATAATTCTTGTTTTACACAAAGCTTCCTGTTAAGTTACTAGCTTCATCATTACTTATTTCAGCACTTGTGAGTAGAGCAACAATTATAATATTGGTGGACTCTTTTTTTCAGTCTTTTTGCTTCTTTCACTGTGAGGGTGCATGCAGCCACCATCCCTATAATCTAAGCATTCAAGAAATGGATTCAGTGAACTCATAAAACAGCATGTATGCATTACTTGGAGTCATGCTTTGGTTAACTGGTTTGTTTCTTTGCCTATTGTATTTATGTGTGTTCATATCTATGTGTGCATGTGTATACATAACTGATAAAAGCAGTGAGTGTTTTCTACTGCCCTTGGTGTAAGCAGATCTAGCATCACTGTAAAAGGTATACAGTGGGTTGACAACATAAGGTGGCAGTTGTTCCTCTTAATACGATACTTTGCTCCTTGAAGTCTGCATGGAAAGCAGTCAGTCTCTAGAGCAGTTTGTGCCTAGTCTTGCCATCATTAAAATTCTGTTGTGCTCAGTGTTGCTTCATTTGTGCAATCAGGATGCTCCATTTTCAGGCATTCAAAGTGTCGAAACTTCTTTAATAAATAAGATTTTTAGTTGACATTAAATCCAAGTTGAGTGATATTCCATGGAGAAAATAACCACATAATTGTATTTTGGAGGGCAATTCCCCTCTTAGGCTAACATTTGTAAGTGCTTTTATAGCTTCCAAAGCTCTTTCATGTCTGATATGATTTGTTGCTTATACAATACCATAGAGTTGGTACTGTGAGCCTCAACTTAGGGATGAGTAAATGGATTTTCAGAAAGGCCCATTTAAGTGATGGAGTTAAGCTAAAAACACTGGTTGTGTGAAACTCTAGGGATCTTTTTGTCATAACGTGCTAACTTTGAGCAAGTGAGGTTTCTAGTGTGATACCAGTTTTTATTGTAATAAAGTGTGTTCAACTTGATCTCCAGCTGTATTTCAAGGTTAACACTTTATAAATGGAACTAAATCATTGGAGCTTAGGCCAGGGGCTAGAAGTTTATTTATTGATCTAGCCCAGTCTCTTGGGTTTCTTGATATTTGGCGAGATGTTGTATTTGTCAGTACATTGGAAAAGCATTTTGTTTCCTCTAGAATGAAGAGCACTGGTCTTGAATTTTAAACATAAGAAATGACTGTCCAACTGGGCTTATGGGCACAAAGCAAAAACAACAAGCTTCATGTTGGTACAGGAAAAAATAAAATAGGCAATTTCTGAAGAGCCTTCCTATCAACGTAAACCTATGCCTTCAAAATATAGGGCATGTATGATAGCCTCTGAATCAAGTCTGCATAGTAATTAAATGTATAATTCTAGTTCAAAGCTACATCCAGTGAGGTTATTAGTGATTAAATATGTTTATTTTGAAATATTTTGTACTGTATAATGTCATAGTGTTTTATTATTAAAATGTATGTAATGGAACTAAATTATAAGCTATCAAAGTTTTTCTACAGGAAATATTTGTTAATTACAAAGGATAAAATTTTCTCTTTGCCATAAATAAATCTGATGAGCATCACCAAACTTAAATGACTTGAGTTAATATTTACAGTAATAGAACACATGAACATGTTCTGCCTCCTAATGTGATGTACAGTGAAGAACACAGCATCATATCTTTGATAGCAATGTTATGAAAGACAAAGGCAGAGAAGCTGCCTTTTAATCTGACAGAGAACTCCAGAATTAAAGAATATAAAGAAACATAACCAGTAAATGCAAAAGATAATATCTGACTCAGAAAAACAAAATTGTTGCATAGGATATTAATAGGGAAATTTTCCAAAACAAAAGTTGAATAAGAAATGAGAAATATCTTTAGAAACAATTGAAAATACTTTGACATTTCTTTAGAAATATTATAAATTGATTCACATGTTATTTTAATAAAGATCTAGAACTAAGAAATGAGCAGTTTGCAGAGAATCCTTTGAGTTTGCTTCATTATTTAGATGCAGTAAAAATAATAAATTTTAGCTGTTGAGTATTGGTAATACCAACTACTTGGGTATCTGAGGCAGGAGGATCATAGAGTTCCAGGCTAGCCTGGGCAACTTAAAGAGGAAGGAAGGAAGGAAGGGAAGGAGGGAGGAAGGGTTTATAGATTAATGTTGCCTATGTAAAGTGAAAAAGTTTTATAGATCCCTACTTCAGCTCAGCTATTGCCTAACCCATGCTGGTTAGTTGTACTTACATAGAATTTTAATACTTGGATGGAGTTGATTTCAGTTTAACTATTAAAACCTAAGTAAATCATTTGAAAGACATGTTATCCTTTATAAATAATACTTTTTAAAAAAGTTTGTCTATTGATTTCACAATGCAAAAATTTTCAAATAGCTATCCACTCACCATTGACACTGTGGTGTGTGGAATTACATTAATTTATAGATTTTTCTGTTTTCATATTTCAAAATTTAATATTCTACCTTTACACCTCTCAGTGGGTCTGAGCTTGGCTAAATATCTTAGTAGAATCCATTTTTCTTTTTGTTAATATAAATATTTATTGAGCAACTACAAGATTATGGCCCTTTGCTGAGTACTGGAACTATACAGACAAATGTGTCGCTTTTTTCTCACATAGGCAGTGCGCTGACTTATGGAACTTCCATATAGTTCTCCAATATTCTCAGCTGAATAATGGGTATATATGTAGAGTTTTAGCATGAGAGGACAGGGAGATCTACTTCTCTACCTGTTCTTTCATAAGACTTAGTATTTGTTAGGAAGCTTTTGTCCCTTTATACCTATTTATTTATTTATGATGTAGTTCAACAGATGTTTAGTCATTTACCCAGCACCTCTACCAAGATATGGAACATTTCCATCATCCAAAACATTCTTCATGCTCCCCCTCATCCCTGGCCCCTGATCTGGTATCCATCTTTGACTATAGTTTAATACTTTTATTTTAATGAACTTATTGAATTGGTTGGATTTATGTTGCCATTTTTATTTCTTTTCAACACCTAATGAATTTTTTATTCCCACATTGCTCATTTACTGCCTCCTATTATGAAAAATGTTTTAGTGTTATGTTTTAACTTCGTTATTTTTAAAGTTTCCTCCAAATGTTTTCTTAGTGATAATCCTAGTGACTACAATATACATCTTAAATTGTCATATTCTACTACAAATTAACATTGACTTAATTCCCTCAAAAATAGCTACTTTCCTTCAACAGCTCTATTTTTCCTACTTCCTTTTGTGGTATTGTTATCTTATATAAACAGAGATGAAAAAATGTGGTATATGTGTATATTAAGAATTGTAATACAAACAAAATAAATTTAAAAAATTACATTTGCATGCTATAAACTCAAAAATGCATTTGTAAATTTTGCTTTATAGGAAATCTTTTAAGAGAAATTATAAAAGAAAAATGTGTGTTTAAAGTCTTTTTTATTTATACCTACATTCAACCCCAGTTTTTCTTCTTTCCTGAATTAGTGTCTACTATCACTTCTTTCAACCTGAAAGATTCCTTAGTATTTCTTTTAAGGAAGACCCAGCAACAAATTTCTCTGTTTATGTAATGATGATATTACTCTATCTTCATTTTTGAGGACAGTTTTGCTAGAAGTTGAATTCTTGATTAACTTTTCTTCTTTTTCTTTTAGCACTTCAAATATGTCATACAATTCCTTTTGTCCTCCAGATATTTGATATGAAGTCAGCCTTTAATTGTATTGTTGTAGGTGATGAATTGATTTTCTTCTTTTGCTTTCAAAGTTTTCTGTCTCTGGCTTTTAGCAGCTGACAGATAGATGATAGATAGATGTTAGGTAGGTAGGTAGGTAGGTAGATAGATATAGATAGAAAGATAGATAGAGATAGAGATATCTGTATTTATTTTACCTAGGATTGATTGAGTTTGAGTTTCTTGGATCTGTAGATTAAGGGTTTTTTTAACCAAACATGGGAAGTTTACAGTAATAATTCCTTCAGTTTTATTTTTCTGTCTCTTTGTCCTCTCCCTTATCGGCTGGGATTCCCTTTAGATTTAAGTTGGCATGCTTGATGCTATACCATGCATCTTGGAGACCCTGGCTATTCTTCTTTCTTGTTTTATTTTTCAAGTAGGATAATTCTATTGATGTGTCTTAAGTTCTTTGATTTTTTTCTTCTATTTTCTCCAACTTGCTTTGTATTAATCTTAGAGATTTTTTATTTTATTTATTGAACTTTTCTAAAATTTCTAATTGGTTCTTTTTTCATTGGTAGTTCTTATTTGCTGAATCATTGTCATAGTCTTTCTCTTCCTCATTCTTTATTATTTTAGGTTTGGAATCCAGGTCCTGGAATATGCTAAGCAGCTGCTCTCCCCTGAACCACATCTCCAGCCCATATAATCTTTTAAGCATGACTTCCTTTGGTTTTTGAATATATTTACACTAGTGTTATGATGTCTTTGTTCTGCTAATTCCAACATTCAAAGTTACTTTTAAGATGTTTTTATTTTATTTTATTTTTACAATGCAAGAACCATGTCCCTATTCCTTTGTGTATCTCAAAAGTTTTTATTGAATACTAGACATTTTAGATAATATATTGTAGCATCCTTGGATTCTGCTTTTTATTCCCTGAAGATCTGTTTTTGTTTATATTATTATTTTTTATTTGTCTATGGTATTATTTTATTCACTTGCCTAGATTTCATTGTAGAATCTGACTTTCCTGAGATGTGTTGTATAGTTCCTGGTCATTGCTCTCTTTGGTGAATTCTTTTCCTAATTTTAATTTTTACCTGGCATTTATAGATGCAGCTGCTTTATCTACAGAGCTTAGCCCCCAAACAATGATTTGGGCAGAGGTTGGACTCAAACACTTGGAGGTGTGTGAAGGTCACACTCTACAGATTAACTTGTGTAGGGGATAGGAGCACATTCAATATTCAGGCAATTGTAAACCAGACACCAATGGCACACACCTGTAATTCCAGCTACTCAGGAGGAAGAAGCAGGAGAATAGTATGTTCAAGGTCAGCCTGGACAATTTAGTGAGACCCTGTCTCAGAATTTTAAAAGTTATACAAAATGATGGTGATGTAGTTCAGTGGAGAGCATTTGTCTAGTATATGCAAGGCCCTGGGTTCAGTCACCAGTATGGGGATGGGGCACACAGGAAGAACAAATTTCAGGAAGTTTTAAAGTCTATCTCAACTTGTTTCTCCTTGACCATACCCATAATTTTCCTAGTCATTCAAAGATGTATGGAGAGCTTTTCTTGCACCTTTGAGTGCACTACCTTTTTGTTAAATTTTTGGTTGACTTCCAACTGGCCATAGAACCTCAGGTGAGCAGGGCTGTGGTTTTCCCCCTTTTGTTCCTTACTGAGTTTGCTATTTTTACTAACAACACTGCTGAGCATGGGTTTTCAATCTCTGCTCAAATCAAGCCAGCCCTCTCTGGCAGCGAAAGTGCTGGTTTGCAATCTATCCGCATATCCTTTAGCTACCTTTGTCATCTACTGAACCAGGCTCTGGGGGTGGGAGCAGCCCCAGGCAAGAAGGCTGCAGACTCCCACAGTTCTTGCCTCAAGTTCTGGAGCCTTTCATGAATAAGCACTTCTCTATTTGTTATTTCCATTTATTCACTTTCTAGAGCTCTAAAACGCTTCTTTGTGACCATTTTGTCCAGCTTTATATGTGCTCAGTGAGAGGAGGATTTGCCCAAATTCTCAGTCACAGATTATGTCCTGCTAGCCATAAGGGATTTAAAGGAGAAAAGTATGATTGTTTTTGTGGTAAAAGAAATGATATACAGACAATTTAGTGAACTAATGATAAAAGCCTATAAATTACATAAGGAGACTTAATTAAAATTAATGAAGATTAAAACTAGAATCTGAAATAATATCAAGTTTAAAGAAGAGCAAATTTTAAAAGCTTCTGAGGCTATGTATATAGCTCAGTGGTAGAGTACTTGCCTAGCATTCACTGGGTTTGGTCCCCAGCACTATAAAAACAGAACAAAACAAAAGCTTCTAAAACATAAGCATCATATACTTTACAATTATACATAATGAGAATTTGACTATGTTAAAAAATCAGAGCTGGATCAGGAGTGGTGTCTTGGGCCTTTAAACCCAGACACTCAGGAGGTTGAGACAGGAGAATCACAAGTTCAAGGCCACCCTCAGCAATTAAGTGAGACCCTAAGCAACTTAGTAAGACCCTGTCTCTAAAATAGAAAATAAAAAGGGCTGGCATTGTAGCTCAGTTGTAAAACATCCCTGGGTTTAATACCAATTTCTCTCTCTCTCTCTCTCTCTCTCTCTCTCTCTCTCTCTCTCTATATATATATATATATATATATATATATATATATATATATACACATATAATATATATAACATATATATATATTATATATATTATATATATATATATTTTTTTTTTCAGCACTAGAAGTGACTTGTCAAGTAGTCTCTAATCCACTGGTCCTCAAACCCTGGGCTATGGATTATTGGGGCCTTTAAGACCCATGAAGAATTGTTCTCTAATTTGTAGCACAAGTTATTATTTTTTATTTTTAAAATGTTTTTATTAGTGCATGATGGTTATACATAATATCAGGATTCATTTTGACATAACTGCAAAATACAATTTGCTCCATTTCAATCTGGAAGTACTTCCTCTTTTTCCCCCCTCTTGTCCCCCCTGTGTGCCTCTTTCTCTACTAGTCTTTCTCCTATTTATTTATTATTTTTAATTGGTATTTTATAGATATACATAAAGATGAAAATCATTGTGATATATACATAGTTTAATTTAGTAAAAAATTAACATGCTTTTCAGAAAGCTACATCTATTTAAAATACTACATTTTAATCAGCACATTATTCTCTATATTTTGATATTAAAATGTCCCTTTTATTATAGGAAATACTAGCAATAGAGAAACATACATATCATGTTCTTATTTAGCAAAATTAATTTCTTCCCTGTATGTTATTTTCTAGCATTTTTAAATTTTAGTTGAGGTCCTGAAAAGTTAAATGCTTTTCTCAATTTCATTCAGTTATATGATTTTTTAAAAGAGGAGAAGATATCATTTCATGATAATAAAATATAGTTTGTTCTTCATGAGAAAAGCTTTTTATACAGCTGACAAGAAAAATGAATTACTGCTTTCCCTTCTATGTAATTTAGCTCTTTGGGTTGTTTTTTTACCAATTTTCTGAATGATACAATCCTTGTTTGGGCTGTTTTGGGGGACGTCACCCACAGCTCACAGCTCGCTCACTCTCTCTTTTACTATGTTTTTTTAGTGCTGGTGAATTTAACTGAGATTCTCATGCATGCTAGGCAAGTCCTATACCACTAAACTAAAACCCACAAAACAGTTCTTAAATCTTTCTTTTAAAAATCAGTTTAGCAATGATTGGATGATTTTATAATTAGCAATCTAGAATCATAGTCACATAATTTTGGTTATGTTCTTATCACAAAACATATATTCTAAAGATCCAGAGTTTTGTATGCATATGCAAGAATGAGCCCAGGGGCAATCTATCAGGATCTACATTCCAGCCCTTTTGTTTTTGAAACAGGGTCTCTCTGTAAGTTATCTGGGCTGGCCTCCAATTTACAGTCCTTCTACCTCAGCCTCTTGAGGAGCTGGGATGTGCCACCATAACTTTTACATGAGTGATTTTCAGGTGTCAGCTTCATTGGTCCACACATGAGAGATGGACCAATCTAGCAAGAGAGAAAGCTGTTTGCATTATACCAATAATCACCACTAGGGAGTATGTGCAAAGTATAAAAGTTAGGTGGCAGACATATTAACATTGGACAGTTTTGGGGAGACTTGTTTGAAGAAGTGTCCAATTAGCCCTAACCCTGTTTTTATTTTTTATTTTGAGATAGGGTATCGTTAAATTGCTGAGGCTGGCCTCAAATTTGCAATCCTCCTTCCTCAGTCTCCTGAATTGCTGGGATTACAGGTTTTCACATACCTGTAATCCCAACAACATTTCAACTATCTAAATCCTATTCCTGAAGTTTGCTCTCAGTGTGGAATTACTTTATTGGTTTATTAGCAATTATTTTATTGGTACAATCTATAGAAAGCAGTGATCTTACTATTATGAGCTCTCTGAATTTGCCTTAAGTGCACAATTAGAAGTTTCTTATTTGCCATTTTGCTCAGAAAATTACTATGGAAACAGAAGTATTCTTTTAAAATTATTATTAATTCTGCTTAGTTTTAATAATGATAGCTAATACAGACATCATTTGTTATATATTACAAAAAGTTCTAAACCAAAGGTTGGCCAACATTTGTCTGTGGACCAAATCTGCTTTGTGTCCTGTTTTTGAGTAGCCTATGAACAAAGGACACTTTTTATATTTTTTAATGTTGAAAATAAATGAGAATATTTATTGATACTTCAGAATTATATAAAATTCAAATTTCAGTGTCCATAAATAAATTTGTGTTGGAACATAACCAAACTCATTCACTTACATAGTGGCTATGGCTGCTTTCATGTTAGAATGGTAGAACTGAGTAGTTTCAACAGAGACCACATGGCCCACAAAACTTAACTTAATTTTTAGTATTTGGTCCTTTTTAGAAAAGCTATGCCAGGTTCTAGTCTAAACATGTATCAGGAATTTTTTGAGGCTCAGGTTGAAGATATTTCTCTTCAAATACATTTTGTGTTTACTCCCAGGATTACTACCAAAGAGAGACCACGTTTTATTATTTTTTTTCTTGGGTTTGGGTTTCAAAGGTGTTTTTACTTTGCCTCCAGGGGTTGGGAATCATTTTAAACTATTTATTCAGTTCTTAGCTTACAGGTTCCTAGAAAGTAGCATCATTTAACATCTGAACCCAAAACCTGTGTAAGAGGTGGTCTTCAATTTCAAATTCCAGGGGAAGATTTCAAATTTTCCCTGAAAAAGCCCATCTTGAGCAGACAGATTACCCTGTTTTTCTTGGCCAGTGTGGGGATTATTTTCCTTGTCTATTTTTGAGGTATTGAGCTAGTCAGGGATCTTTGACAAGAAGGAAATTAAAAAGGGAATTGAGATTTAAGAAGGGAAAATTATGCAGGAAAAATAATCTCTGAACAGGTGGGTAAATCTAAAGATGACTGAATGAGATAATATCCATATTTAGGGGCATAAAAGCAAGCAAAAGATAAATCAGTGGACTTCAGTGACATATAAAACAGATGGAAGTATTTTTAGAGTTAAGTTGCTCTAAGAATCCTGTATTCTTTGGAGGAGGTAGACATGTAACTCAATTACGGACAAAATATATTTTAAGTAAAAAATCACTATTAGAGGTAAAGAGAGCTACCACACAATGAAAAATGGGTATATATCAACTCAAAGAAACACATTCTAAACTTTTATGATAAAATAAGAATATAATCTTCACTGGTTGCAGTGGAACACACCTATAATCCCATCAGTTCAGAGGCTGAGTCAGGAGAATTGCAAGTTCAAGGCCAGCCTCTAACTAGTTGCCTAGTGAGACCCTGCTTCTAAATAAAAAAAAAAAATGTATATAAAGGGGTGAGGATATGGGTCAGTGGTCAAGCACTCCTGGGTTTAATCCCTGGTACCAACAATAAGAAAGAAGATAATCTTAAAATAAAATATAATACTTACAGAATTATAAGGAGAAACTAGCAAGTCCCTAGAGGAAGTTTTTTTTTTAATATTTATTTTTAAGTTGTAGTTGGATACAGTACCTTTATTGTATTTATTTATTTTTATGTGGTGCTGAACATCAAACCTAGGGCCTCATACGTGCTAGGCAAGAACTCTACCACTAAGCCACAACCCCAGCCCTAGAGGAAGGTTTTAATAAACTACTCTCAGTAAATGCAACATTTACAGAAAATGACCAAGAAATAATTCTAGTAATTTTCCAAATATTGGTATCATACAGAATATACTTTTTATTGGTGATGGAATAATGTTAGAAATCAGTAACAAGCATATGACAAAAGAAATCCCCTTTATAATCGAAAGATGCAAAGCACATCTATAATTACCCCATGGATCAAACAAGAAATTATAATAGAGAACATTTGTAATTAAACAATGATAAAATAATACTAATATTTTAGAATTTGTGAGATGTTGCCAAATTGGTTCTTGGAAGAAAATTTGTAAACATTAATTGTTAATAAAAAGAAGAAAACTAAAAATTTAAAGGTATATATATTTACTTGTATGAGTATATATAATACAGTGTTTTCAAATAACAAAATTTTGTTGATTTTTTCCTATCTTTGTTGCCTATTTCTTTTCTACTCTTTATTATTCTTTCTAATGTCTTTGAGCTTATTCTAACATCTTTACTGGAGTTCTTAGCTCTTTAATTTTTAGATTCATTCTTTTTGTTAATCTAATAATTTGGGATTACAAATTTTCTCTCCAAGAACCACTTTAGCTATGTCCCACATGTACTGAAAAGTGGTTTTCTTTTATTATTGTTTAACTACAGATGTTTTCTAATTCTATTATAACTTTTCCTTTGACCCATGATATAATTATAAATGTACTTCTCAACTTCCTAGTATACAAAGAATTTTTTGTTACATGTTCATTACTGATTTATAACTTTACTTACTTCATTATGGTTGAAGAATGTGTATTTTGCATATAGACACATACATATGCCAACATTGCTCTCCAAAGTGTACCAATTTATATGCCAACCAGTAGTACATGAAAGTTCTGATAATGCCACATCATCACTAAAACTTAATATTATCACATTTTAATTTATGTCAATATTGAGTTATATGGGTATCTTATTTTAATTTGTAATTATATGAGTACTGATAACAATAAGCAAATATGACTGCTGATTTAGGTAATGTGACAGTATCTAGTAAGGCCAAAGAAATTCATATCTTATGACCTAGTAGTTCTAATCCTGCCTAAAATCATTTCACAGTTGTGTGCAAGTATGAAAAGACTTGAACAAAATATTCATATACCATTTTTGATAGAGCCAAGTATTGCAAACAACATAAATATCCACCAAGAGGAGAATGGATAAATAAGTTGTGATATGTTACTACAATGGAATACTAAACAGCAAGAAAAATGAATGAGCTAAAGCTACATGTATTAATATGAACAAATCTCATGTTGAGTGATGGAAGCACATTGCATAAAGATACTCAAGTCTATTACCATCCATATGAAGTTTTAAATTATGTAAACTGTGTTCAGTATATATGTCTACATAGTGAAAAATATAAAATTATACATGGGAATAATAAACAAAAAAATCAGAAAAATGCAAGCTTTAGGGAATAGGGAGAAATGTACACAGAGAACTTTAAATATATCCAAAATATCTTATTCAGTTGGGGGATGGGTAGACAAAAAATTTTAAAAATATTTGTTTAGATGTTGCTGGACCTTTATTTTATTCATTTATTTATATGTGGTGTTGAGAATTGAACTCAGTGCCTCAGACTTGCTAGGCAAGCATTCTACCACTGAGTCACAACCCCAGCCTGACAATTTTTTTTAATAAGAAAACGTTATACTATTTTGAGAGATGAGTTAGCAAAGAAACCTATACTATATAAAGTAAATGCTATTTTAGAAGGGATACTTTTGGATGAAATCCTTTGTGGTGGCAGCAGTGAGGAAATGTTGGACTTTTAGAAGAAGTAAGATTATTTTTAATTGTTTTATCAAGCACAAGGTGTAAACAATATAATGAATTAGAATACCTTATAGTCTAATTTCATAAACTTAAATTTTCTCTATTTTAAGTTGAACTTCTTTGAAGCTTTCCATTCAGAGTACAAAATAAACTTATATCGAGAAGACTAAAATATCATTTTACTCTTTCTTGGCATTGAATTTGAAAAATAGAACTGAATTTGAATTTTGAAATATAGAATTGTTTAGAATTATAATGATCCCAGAGATCACTTATTCCAATTCTTCTACTCACTCCTTTTAGAGAAATCATGGCCATACAACCATCCATCCACTCATCTACCCATCCGTCTACCATGCATTCAACAATCCATGAACCCATTAAATGCCCCATATTGTGCTGATTGTTGGGGTAAAATGATGAAAAGAAACCATGGACCATTTCCTACAAGTCTCTAAGAAGGGAATATAGGAACATAAAAATTATACCACCATATGAGAAGAGATATATTCTGAATACTTCAGAAGCACAGAAGAGGGAAATAATAACTTGGTCAAGGGAGGCAATTTTTAATTGCATTCACTGTAGAAAATATAAAACATTTCATTAAATGGAGCCAGCAGTCTTTTTGCTAATCTCTTAGATATATTTTTATATACCTCAAAGATTTTTAAATTTTTCAACCATATAAGATTTGTTGAATTAACTTGGCGAAAGGGTCCAATGGCATTCAGCCATTTAGATGTGTTGTGCTAACTACAGACACCTAAATTTTAGTAGGGTTCATATTCCTGAGGTTATTTCTTCGAGTCAGAAGTAGAATCAAATGAGTCCTTTGTAAATCACTGTGTCATATTGATAGAGAAAGGAAGCTTGTAAACCTGTCTCTTGTCATTAAATGTCCTTTGTCTTCAGCTTAGATCCTGCAGTACTGATGATCTAACCAACACATCAAATAAATGTGTGTGGTTGGTACTTTGGTCTCCCTTAGTGAGAGAGTCAGAAGGAGTGAAGAAGAAAAGACATTTTAGTCCTCAAATAATGTCTTTACAGTAATTCTACAAATAAATTTCTTTTTTTAAGTGGGCAAAGGGATATATACTGTGTCTCCCATAGCAAATTAAGTATATATGTTTCCAATGATAAGTATATGAGTGAGGGGTATATTAATCAACTTGATTTAATCATTTCAGAATGTATACTCTTAGTAAACATCACTGTGTACGTTGTAAATATATGAAACTTTTATTTTTCAACTATACTTTCATGAAGCTGGGGCAATTTTTTGTGGTACTGGAGATGGAACCTAGGGCCTGAGCTACCTCTTCTCTCCAAAAATGGTATTTTAAAAAATATACAGATGTTTCTAGTCTTTCTGCCTGACCTTATTCAAAGAAAAAAAAAACATCTGCCTCCCTTGTAACAGTTAGAAAATAATATTTTTGGAATGAACCAGAGAATGGTTGGAGGAAGATGAGGCTCAAATTTTTGAAGAATCAGGAAGGAGGAAGCTCAGTAAAATAGGCTACCTCTGTTTTTTAGTTCATAGAAACCACATAGCGGGAAGAAATATAGCCCACTAGAGGGGGTAGGAAAGGAATATGATTCTAGTTTCTGGGGTTTAGGATTTGAATCTGATTTTATGTTTGTGCAACATGTAGTTAGACATTTTAGAAATGAGACCTTTTATTTGGAACCAGAGTTTGACCCCAGGTCCTGTGGTATGCTAAGCATGTACTCTACCACTGAGTTATATTCCCAACCCCTGAGAAATGAGAAATATTAAACAATTACTATTCTGTTTGGTGGGATCCCATGAGTATATAATTCATACAGTCTCCAGTGAATAAAGCACAAGTAAAATTTCCCAAGTCCTCCTTCTTCCCAAATGTTATCTTAGCAATTTGTTTTTTCAAACCCTTAACATTTTAACAAACTTTATATTTTAAACCTGTTCATATGTAACCATAAATATATACATAATATTTTAAAAATAAACATTATATAACTATATGTATCATATGACAACTTTTTTCATTCAATAAAATTTATGGAAACATCCATGTCATTCATGTCAGTACATTCTGGCAAGCTTATTCAGACTATAACTGTCTGTGATATGAATATATACTGAAACTTATTTAACTGTTTCGATATTGATGGGCATGTGGGGGGTCTATGTTTTATTACAACAAATAATGTGATAATTATTATACATATGTATTTTTAGCAATTATGTAGTTATGTCTACCCAAATGACTCACAAAACATAGTCTAGTTTAAAATAAGAAGATTATTTAAGAGGAAATTATATTTTCTTCTCATTTTTTTCCACTGGATAAGTTCAAATTCTAGTGCTTTTTTAAAAAAAACAAAATAGTGCTATAAAATGCTTTGAAGCAAATAATAAAAACATACAGTAATTGTATGATGAATTTAATGTGAACATAATGAAGACAGGCATTTATTTTAATTACACAAATTTTGGCAGATGTCCCTTCTGCTTTCATTTATCAATTAGTTACATTACTAATGATGGTGTTTTTGAGCAGAGCATAATTTAGTCTCATCAACATCACTGAAAAAAATTCAAAATCAGAATTACTATTTTTAGTTATTTCTCATGTTGTTTATTTCTTTTGGCTTAAATGGAATCTATTTAAACATTTAGATCATCAATTAAGATTTGGATCTACTGCTCTGAGTGTTGTCAATTTGATGTTGTGTTATGTATTAATGATATGCATTAATTAAGAGATGGTGAAATACAGAAAATGCCCCTTTTTTTACCAGGTCTTATTGTGGCTAGAGATATTCTAACAGAGTTTCCAGATATAATAAATTGAAGTTTGTTTTTTCAAGGCCTCAAATATTTTAACCATTTTAGCAAGAGTGATCTTACGGCAACATTAGTCACATCCTACAATACTAGTTTTTTATTCTGAATAACCAAAAGCAAGGGCTTAAAAATAGAACTATTTTTTTTTTCTCTTAGTTTCTGTGGGTCAGGAGTTCTAGCCTGGTTAGCTGAGTCTTTTTCTTAGAGTCTCACCAGGATGATGCTAAGAGGGTAGTTATTGAGGAGGCTTTTGTCATATCATGCTTACCTTCTCAAACAGGTCATAGTAGAGTTAATTTAATCATTTTTGCAAATACAGGAACACTATTATAAATATCCCTTCCTATATTTTGCTGTTACATACAGCCCAATTCTGAATCGGTTATTTATTTTAATGAAAGCTTTATTGTTATACATAGTAGTTGGGTTCATCCCAATGTATCAGCATTTGAGGTATGATGACAATCTGTTCTGCCTTTGCCATCTAATCTTTAATTCAGGTTAGATTTCCAGAGGCCTGCATTTTGAGGCAATTTATCATTAGATAAGTAAGCAATTCTTGTTCTAGGGCTGGTGAGAGGGAGTTCTCAAAACTTAGAGTGCCTACTTCCTTTCACAGTATTTCTACAAACCCTCAGAGTTGTTTTTCTCCCACTTTTTCAAACCTTTCCCAGCAACAGAGTTAAGGTCAGCAAAACAAAATTACACAGGGAACTCAAAGGGTGTCACCTGCCATTCACAGGCAAAAATCACTTCATCAAATGTTGTCATAAAACAGAATTATATTTCATATAATACTCAATCATCAAATAAAATGATTCTAAGCTCATTGACAGGCAAGTAGGAAAGTAAAAGCCAATAAATAAAAATAGTACACCATGATGTGGTATGCCATTTTTCATGTACTAGCTTCATAAATAATTTTTATAATGTAAATTTTTCAGGGTTCCTTATTATTGGTGACATAAAAACCATATGCTCTGCAAATGGGAGTGTCTGTTGGTTCAGCATTCCTAGAGATTGGAATTTTAAAATGTTCATAGAACTGGGATATAGCTCAGTAGGTGGAGTACATGATCAGTATGCATGAGCCCTGGGTTTGATTCCCAGTACCAAAAATGTATATATAAATTAAGATATTTGTATGCTTTGATTGTTTAATCCAACCTAGGCCTTTGTACCAAGGAAATCATCACATACCCAAAGAAATTTGTACAGTTGTTTCTTATTTATCATGAAAGAAATTAAGGGTGATGAAACTAAAATGTCTAATTATACAGAATTAAATTATTATATGTTGTAATATTTAAAAATCACTAAAAGACATATTTAGAGACTATTTTGTGATAAGGGAGAAAGCTCATCATTTCACTAAGTCAGTTATTTTTCAAAAAGGGACAATTTTCTCCTCCTTCCCCCAAGGAGGCTTTAGGCAATGTCTGGAGCCATTTGGGGTTGTCATAACTGAAAGGCAGAGGGGCTTTTGGCACTTAGTGAGTAGAGACCAAGGGTTCTGTTAAACATCCTGCAATGCACAGAATAGTTCTGTTACCAGACTCAGGTCCATCTGCTCACTGCCTAAAAGCCAATACCCAGGAGATGGGAGTTCATGGGAAAGAAATCAGGTTTAATCAAGGGCCAGCATGCTTGAAGATGCAGGAGAGCTATTGTCCCCCAAGAAAACACCATGTTAGTAAGCTCAGATACACAAAGGGGCTTTTTTAAGGAAGGAAATGTGATACAGGGGGAAAATGGGCAGGAAGACTTCATATTTAGCAGGATCTTTGTCCAGGGCATGTGTCTTTTTTTTTTTTTTTAATTTCTAGAATGAACATTATAGTTAGCTATGACCCCATGGGGCTAATTCCCGCAAGTTTTTAGACAAACATACTTTTCTGCAAGTTAAACCTCACAGTTATTTACATGATGTGGGTTCCTTGATACACAGAAATTAAAAAAGGAGGGGTGTTGTTACCAGATTTCTGAGTTTTGTTAACCTAAAGAAAGATTATTTAGCAGTTGGCATCTTAATCATTTAGGTATGGGTTTCCCTCCTTTAGAATTTAGTTTAGAATGTGGGTAAAGGGAGGGCAAGTAACTTTGTTAAGGACAATTTCCAAAGGGTGGCCATAGTCACAGTTTCCCACAACAAAGAATTCTACAGCTCAGTAGTTAATAGAGCAGTGTTGAGAAATTTTACATTAAGCAAAATTTAAATTTAATTTTAAGTTAAAATTTTAAATTTAGCAAAAATTAAACTTAAAATATGATGCCAATATAGTGAAAAAGTCCCACCTATATAGTCTTCTACCCATCTCTATAATATATTTTTAAAGGATGAGGACCCCCTAACACTTTCCTATGGGATTGAGCAAAGAATACTACTTAACATACAAATTGGTATGCTGAAAAGATCATTGATCTTGGATGAATGAGTAAATCCATGAAGGTTCTGGGTTCTCCTTCCTCACCACTCTATACCTGCTGTGTGTATGTTCCCCTCCTCTTTCCCAATACCTCCAAAATCTGATTTAAACTCCTATTATTTCATAGCCTGAGTCTTCTACATAATTCTATGCACTTTGTGTTTTAAAGTATCAACTTTAATATTATATATGTAATTTAATATGTGTCTCTGAATGTGTTACCGTGCAGTTTTCTCTGAATCCTTGTGTTTAGGAATGACAACAACTCTCATATTTTAGTGTAATAAATATTTGCCCTGTGCCTCACTTAATCTTGCTCGGTGGTAGGTGAAATCATGATACTCTTGGAAAGAAGAGTTTTTCCTCTACCCTTCTGAGTTCTATTCTAGGGCTCAGGTATCAAAGAAAGTTTGATACAAGAAAAACAAATAGAAGTTTATTAATGTGTATGTCTCACATACACATGGGAAATTCCCAGAGAAATTCTTAACCACAAAGAAGTGGCTTAGAATTTGGCTTATATGGTATTTGCAATTATTCCAAAGAGAGAAAGGGTGTGGGAAGGCAAATTATGGAGGGTGACTAGGAGAAGCACAATAAGCAAGAGGAACTTTCCTGTGCAGATCAAAGTCTGTAAGACTCCTACCATTTAGTCTTCCTCTTCCTGGTATTCAGAGGGAGACACCCTTACAAATGGAAATTTATTTTATAAATGTAAATTTTCCTTAAAGAGGTGACTTCTACTCTGTTCTCAAAGCTTCTCCTATGTCTGCTGTTTCTCAAAATAATCAGCTCAAAATAATCCTTATGCAAAAGAGGCATATTTTTGTCTCCTACAATATTCATTTAAGAGAGAGCAAAGTGAAATAAAGTTCACCAATTAGGAAGATGTGGAGACTGCAGAGTCCAAATGGAGTGCTACAATTAGGAAAACAAAACAAAACACAAAGAAGCAAACAAGTAAAAATTGAAAGAGAAATGAACAGTGTTTAATTTATGATTGCCATAGGCCAAAGACAGGTTATTATTTTTTCTTTTCTTTTTCAACTTGAAAATGTAGATTTTACATTTTATAGTAAGAAAAATTGATGATAAGGATATTTTATTTTAAAAATCAATTTTAAATATATTTATTTTCATGTACTTCTTGTTCCATTGTATTGTGTATTGAATTTTTTTGTTTGTGTGTGATATTAGGGATTGAACCTAGGACAATCTACCACTGAGCTACATCCACAGACCTTTTCCTTTCTTTTTTTGAGACACAGTCTCACTGAATTGCCCAGGCTGGCCTCCAACTTGTGATCCTCCTGCCTCAGCCTCCAAAGTAACTGTGATTACAGACATCCACCACAACATCTGCCTGGAAGAACATATTATTAATATTTATTTTTTAGCTATAGGTGGACACAATATATTTTTTATTTTATTTTTATGTGGTGCTGAGGATCAAACGCTTTTTGTTATCCATTGAAAAAAGGATAGGCTTTGCTGCTTTATCAGAGTTACATAGTGAAATTCATTCATACATTTCCTAATATTTATGTACAGTTATTTGGTAATCAAAACTACAGAATAGAATTTGCTAGCGCGCTCGCCTGACGTGCATGCGGCCCGGGTTCGATCCTCAGCACCACATACAAACAAAGATGTTGTGTCCGCTGAAAACTAAAAAATAAATACTAAAATTCTCTCATTCTCTCTCTCTCTCTCTCTCTCTCTCTCTCTCTCTCTCTCTAAAAAAAAAACAGAATAGAATTTGCTAATACTTGACTTTGTAACTTTGTGTAGGTAATAATAAGTGGCAGAGATTGGTAATACCCTTATCTTGTGCTATTTTCAGAAAATGTTGTCCTAGTGTTAAAGAGAAAAAAAACATTTTTATCTTTGTCTATATACTGAACTACTTTCAATAATAGAATTATGTGATCTTTCAAGCTTGTTCTTAGTTTTCTATAAACCATCTTTGCCTTTGTGGGGTTGATTTTTAACTACCTTTTAAAATTCTTCTATGTTTAATATGCAATTCACATTATCTGTATCTCCTTTATTTTATTTTAAAATGTTATAGTTTCATAGAAAATGGTTTAGTTCATCTAGATTTTTGAATTTATCAATACCACATGTAGTTTAAAAATGAACTTACATTGGTTTTAATAAAGGCATTTGAATTCTACCCAGACTATTAATTATGGTGTTTGTGTTGGTGGTATTAATAACTATTTATATCATAGTGCTATTTTAATAAGCACCACATATTATCAAGTCTCATTTAATTAGAGACTGAAGATCAGGGTGAATAACTAGTTTATCATTCCCTCTACTTTATACATATCTGACTGTAAGGAACCTTGGAACATTCCACAATGTTGCACCTCATCCTGATATATATATATATATATATATTTGCTAGTCCAAAACTAATTGGTTGGTGTTCTAACTATTCTTTATCTGCTTATGAGCTTGGGAGTTCCATATTTGAATGAAACTTTGTGTATCTTAGAATGGTTTGTGGCAAAAATTATCATTTGACCATCTCTTTGTTCCAAGTATTGTCCTGAGTGATTTACATTTAAAATCATGGCCACTTTTATATAGGTAATAAGATACAGATTTAGGAGGGTATTGCATTTGTTTAACATTTCGAAACAAGTTTGTGGCTGGGTTGCAGTTTGAACCAAACTCTGTGGCCAAGAGGAAAATTATGACATGGTACCATAGCCCTGGAATAGAAATGAATTGTGATGAATTTTTCAGGTATCTAGATAAATCAGTGTATTTCCAGAATATGCTTTCCTGGGCTTCTTTCAAGTTGAAGACATTTGATTAGAAAATATGTCCAATGTGTCACTTACTAGTCAGATAGCTTTTTCTAGAGGTGAATAAAAGTAAAATATCTTAACTTTGTTACTGGAAATACTTGTATGTGAAACTATATAGTTGTTGATCATGAAAATAAGGCTTAGAACAACAAAAAAATGAGGAATTCCTAGGTTAATCTATAAAAGAATAAAACAATTGTCTACCATATTAGGTGATTGTTCCACTGCTCATTTAAGAAAAAGGAAACAGATTATCACTATTCTTGAGAATATATCAATATATCCTGGGGGAATTTTATTGTAGGCTTCATATAGTAACTAGTTAAGCCCCAAAACAATTTAAATTGTTAATTTCTGTGAATTAATTTAGTGTACAACTGTTGTAAATAAAGGTTATTAAAACTTTGTGTTCTTTAACAATCAGGGGCAAATGTATGAAGGAAGGAATATGGTTGAACCCTTGATGTTAGTAGTAAGTACATATAGTCCATGATTTTTAAATGTCAGTGTGCATAATTAATGATATCTATTTACTAAAGGAAGAGAAGGTAATTAACAAAAATAGATTATGCTTCTGTAGTTTGCTAGAAGACATAAAGATTCCTATTTGCAAATAAATACTATTGAATTTTAAATCATTCTCAGTTGGAAAATTGAGTGGGCGTTGTGACTTTTAAAAAGTCAGTGAATACTAGAAGGAAATAAATCATTAAGCCTTTAAACAGATTTCTGTATGAGTTCCAGGTACTCTGATTTATCCCTTTCAAACAGAGCTGTCCCTGGCCAGGCTTAAGTGGTGAGCCACTCTAAGAAGCCATTAGCTGGAAATGCACAGTGACTCAAGGTAGAAGAAGGGAAGAAAAGACGTGTGTGTCTTTAGTCAACACCAGTGACAATTTCATATTCTTGTCAAGAGCTTATTCGGAACCTAGGACAGTTCCATTGAAAAGGATCAGGCAGCCTGACAGGCTGGCTAGTTGGAATAGGCTTGGATGCCTAATGGCTATATTTCTCCTTTCTCCCATTCCACATCCATGTCAACCCTTGAGGCTTCATATTGAAAGTGAGTATCTCTTCTGGCTTTGTGTATTGCTGTAGCAGTGTACCTACTGTGGCTACTTTCATTTCTGCTTTTGGCTTGATAGTTCAAGGATACCTTCAATGATTATTTTGAACAAAACATTTCCTAAATACTAATATTCCAGAAGTAGATGGGGGCATAGACACACCTTATGGTTTGCCCATGGTTTGTTTATATATATATATATATATATATATATATATATATATATATATATATATATATATATAAAATATTTAGGGAAGGGTCCTATCATCAAAGTAATTTTAATGTGTATATTTTTAATAATTCAAACTGAAACCTTGGGATTATGTGAGAGGTTATTTATTTTTCATTATATAGAAATCTCACTTATGCTGTATTTCTAGCCTTACCCATTTTTAAGATGCAGGAATCATCTACTATTATTCAAACATTTAAATCTAACTCTACTCCTTTCCAAATGATTTATAAACTATATCATGTCACAGTCATTGGGTTAAACTGTGAGCTATTTTATGTGTTTCAGAAACTTAAATCATTTGGTTGAAACCCAAGATTAACCTTCTAGATAACAGTATCCTGCACTGAATTAAATTTCAGTACGTTTCCAATTTTGTTTCTTTCTCCTGCTATTTTTATTAACTTAAATAAATTAAATTTTCTTCCAAAGAAGAACACCCACCCCAGATCCTTCTTTTAGATTGTCTGTTCAAGTCATTTTCTGCTCCTCAAATTTACACTATGTAGTTTCAGGATCTTTATCCATGTGTAGGAGCAAAATGATGAGGCACTGATACCAGATTTGAAGGGGTGTTACCTAGGAAACAAATTCAATTCTAAGATTTGTTTTCTGTAATCTTCCATGGTTGGAGCTGAACCCTTGAAATTTAACTTCCCAGGAACATATTTTTTTGTGAGCATGATGTACACAAAAACAATTGAAAGGATCAATTAAGCAAATATATTTGATTGGATATCCAGCATTATTTTTCTGCCATTTCCCCTTTAGACAACTTGAGTTCTGTTTGTCCTTTAACAAATGTAGCTACTTTGGTCATGTTTATGGGGAAGGACTAATTTAATTACAAAACATGTAGGTTTTTGAATGCTTGAAATATTTGATGAGCAATAAAATATTATGAAATTCAGACAATAAAGGCCATGTAATTTCCCCAAAATTACAAAAATTACAAAAAAAAAGTTTTGTTTTACGTTTTTAAAAAATATTCTGGATGATAATTGTTAACAGAAATGATATATAATATGCATTATTTGGGGATGAAATCCTATTGTAAAAGTTACACTTCAGTTCCCATGGATTATACTCCAGATATCTAAAAATAGGACAAAACAAAATAAAAATAAGCTAGCAACAGCCCCCAAGTTCCATTGAAAAGGATCAGGCAGCCTGACAGGCTGGCTAGTTGGAATAGGCCTGGCTGCCTAATGGCTAAAGAAGCATTAAACTCCATGACAGGTTTATTGTGTAGTAAACTCCTTTCATGTGAGAAGGCCAGAAGAAGTCCACAACACCCTTAACCCTCCCTCCTCCACTGGATTGAAGACATTATTCAGGTTCTAGAAATGCCCATGACCATTCAGGGTTCCCACTGCTCACCTTTTATGGCCTCAGTCATTTACAGCCAAGCACTAAATTGATATATTTTAGAAATAAATGACCTGTGTTTCCACAGGTTTGGTTATGGATTTTCATACCCAAATTACTGATCTGATGATCCAACATGATTTATCTTTCCCTCTCATTTTCACAGTACATGACTGTTGTAGGCAGAATAATGACTTCCCCCAAAGATATTTCTGTCTTAATCCCAGAACCTGACTATGTTACTTCACAAGCTAGAACCACTCTGAAGTTGTGATTAAGGATCTTGTGGTGGGGAGATCATCCTGGATTATCTAGATGAGCTCAGTGTTATCATAAGGGCCCTTATAAGAGAGAAGCAGCAAGGTGAGTGACATAGAAGAAGATGTAAAGACATAGGGATGGAAATAGAAGTGGAGGAAACTAGAGAGTGATTTGAAGATGCTACACTGCTGACTTTGAAGATGGAGAAACTATGATCCAAGGAATGCAGATGGCCTCTGCAGACTAGAAGAGATAGGAAAGAAGATTCTCTCCCAGAGCCTCAAGTAAAAACACAGTGCCATTGGCACCTTGGATTGAGACCAGTAAGACCTGGACTTCAAAACTGGAAGAAAATATGTGAGCATTGCTGAAGGTTAGTGTTGCTTCAACACAAACTTCCTGAATTACCAAGTGTTTGGTAATTGTTATAGCAGGAATAGGAAACTAATACAATGACAACTTTCTTTTACTTTCAAAATGGAAATTCCATTTTTTCTGAATAAAATGATAAAAAGCTCAGATAATGATGATGATGATGATGATGATGATGATGATGATGATTTTGGTGCTGAGGACCAAATCCTGGACCTCACAAGTGGTAGGCAAGTGTGCTATCATTCAGCTTCACCCCTGGCACTACTAGCTGAGATTTAAAAAAAAAAAAAAAAAGTACTCTCTAGAAAAATATAAATGGAGGATCAAAACCATCACTTAGAGAATATAACAGCCCTGTTGACAACAACTTATCTGTGTCAGTACTTCCTGACCCTCAACCCATCCCCTTTTCCTTTGCTATCTTATTGTCAGTCTAATGAAGCATTATGCTATAATGTGTTTTAGTTAAACTATGGAACTAGGCTATTTACTTTTCTAGTTTTCCCACTTAACTATAAGCTGTTAATACTTGATTTTATTCTTGGATTTTAACAATTTTTTTGCAGTACTAGGTGTCAAACTTTGCAAATGTTAGAAAAGTTCTCTACTACTAAACCATATCCCCAGTCCTAAGCAAAATCCTTAGCACACAGTAGGTACACAATCAATAATTGCTGAACTTGCTGGTTAGTTGATTAGTAGTTGGATTCCTACTGAAACTACACTCTAATATTATGTTCATGAATATTTGTTTAGTTTCTACTATATATCTGACTCAATTCTAGACAAAAGAAGATAAATCCCCTGCTCCTGAGGTTCTTATATCTAGAGGGGATACACAGACAGTAAATAGATAAACAAGATAAAAAATGCAGTACACTCTTCCTAGCAGTGATCTGTGCTTTAAAGAAGAAAAAATTGCATGCTGAATGAAGAGTGTTAGATTGGTGCTGTTTATGGAGAGAGGCAGGGAAGGCTTTTCCAGAATGGTGACATTTGATTAGAACCTGAAGGAAATGAGAGACTGAATAATACCACTCTCTCACTGAAAAGCAAGGGTTCTGAGCCAGGAAGATGCTTGACAGATTCAACAAAATACAAAGATGACTGTGGAGGGAGGTCTTCCAAATAAGAGGAAGACTGGTAGCAGTGAGATTGGAGAGTAAATTTGTTCAGTCAAGGGGGCCATAGTTAGGCTTTGGATTTTTACCCTGAGTGTGGTAGGAAACTTTAGGAGGAGGCATGGTGTGACAGCTTAAAAGTATCTCCCTGTTTGCTATATTGAGATTAGATTTTAGGTGGCAAGGGTAGAGGCAGAGGGAATGGGAATCTAGGCAAGGTATCATGGCAGCTTAGATACCACTTGCCATGGCAAAGGTGATGAGAAGTCACTTAATTGTAGATATATTTCCAGAGAAGTGCAAGTAGGACTTTTTGTGGATTGGATGTGAGATATGGGATATGAATCTAGAGTTCTGAAAAGAGGTCCAGGCTAGAGATATCAATTGTGAAAAGGTAAGTGGATAGAAGATAATCCATAGCTGGAGGCTTGATGAACTTACCTAAGGGCTAAGTGTGCAACATAGAGAGGTTAGCGCCCAGACTGCCCCAATATTTTGAGGTAGAGGACAAGAGACTAAGAGGGATCTTCAATGAGAGGTCAAGGGAACCATGAGAGGTATCCCAAAAGTCCATGAAGAAATCACTTTGAGGAGCAGGGAGAGATCAGAATGTCAAATATGTGGATAAAATGACAACGAAGGAAGTTTTGATCATGAGAATTGACCTCTTGGAAGTCACTGGTGACCTTGAATGAGCAGTCAAATAGATAGATTGCAGATATTTCCAGAGAGAATGGGATGGTAGGAAGTGGAGACAGTGAGTTGTAGGCAAACCTTTTTTTTAAGGGATTTAGCTGTAAACATGAAGAAATCAAACATGAGCTAGGGGAAAATGTAGGACCGAGGGAAGACTTTAAATTCTTAATACAGAAGGTATTACAGAATGTTGAATGAAGCTAGCAGTGGTCAGATAGAGAGTGGGAAATTGAAGTTGTAAGCAAGATGGGAGACATTGCTCAACTGATGAGCTTGAGTGGACAAGAGGAAGGGTGGGGTCTAGCCAGCAGGTGAGGAGCTTGACTATGTAAGTGGTGAGTGGACAGTTCAATTTTTAAATTAACAGGGACACATATTTTAGTGAAGTATTTTTGTATGTGTATGTTTGTGTGTGCATGCTCATATATTTGCATGTGTGGTTCAGGAGATTGAATGCACGATCTTGCACATGCTAGGCAAGTGTTCTACTGCTGAGCTTCACAACCAGCTGCTTAAGAAAGGATTTTATGCCACTTGTTAGTGGGAGGCATTTCAAGAAATGAGGTCTTGATGCCAAAAGTGTTTTTAAATAATTTTGTTTTGTTTTAGGAAATTTCATGGTTTCAAGAGTACAATAAGTCAGGACATATTTTAAAACCTGGACTTTCAAAAAAAAAACCCACATATACAGACAACTATCTAATCAAGTGGTAGTTATTACACATACTTGAATTATTTAAATCACTTATTAGAACGTATTTCAAGGTCCTTTTTCATTTCATTCCCTCCAATATAGTTACTTCTGTCAGCTTTAAACAGTCCTTTGGGCTGTACCACTAAAGTGAGTCATGCAAATCAAGATTGGGAGAGCATGAGCACATGAGGCTAATTTATTGCAGGGCCCTCCTCTTTACTGGGAGAAAAAAAAATAGTTCCAGTGAGAATGAAAAAAAAAATAGTTTCAATATAAGTGCATCAGCATCATCCTATATAAAAGATGACCCTTGGAGACAAAAAAATGTATACATTGTGGAAATGATATTTTCAACATAATGAAGCGGCCCTTTCAAAGATGAGCTACAGCTGAACTAAATCATTTAAAGTGCAAGCCTTAGAGCTTCTGGAACATTTGCATTGCAAATCACTGTTTCATCACAGCAACTCTGCAGCTGTATTGGTTATTACAGTCTTTCAGGGAGTGTGCCCTCTTGACTTATTTTGAATTGTCAAATCTTTGTCTTAGAAAGATACCTGACAGCATTTATGAAAGACTGGTTAAATTATCCACATATTGCAGGTGACAATGAGAGGATTGATTTACTTGCCCAAAGTGCATAAATAGTGCTGAGTTGAGTGAGTCTATGTATTGATCAGATCTGATCAAGATTTTCCTTTGGGGCAATTTGATTTTTCCCTCCATCATTCCTTGCCTCTCTCCCTCCCTCCGTTTCTCTCCCCTATTCTTCTCTCTTCTATCTTAGGCATCTTTCCTCCTCCTTCTTTCCATCCTTTCTCCTTCCTCTCCCTCTCCTACTTCCCTTTGGTAAATCATATGTACCCTGGCAGATTCCATGCAGAACAGTAGAAAATGGTCTGGTAAACAGATAATATCTTTGTAGTGCTTAACCTATTATAAACCATTTTTGCAGAAATTCTTCTTTAAATGTTGAATAATCCTGTGAGATAGATGTTTACTCTCATTAGCTTATGATTTCATTAATTTGGGCTTGGTGAGAACAAAGATCATAGGAGCTTTCCAGGGTTGCACAGATGGCAAATGGTAAGACTAAGGAAACGCAGGGTATATGATTGCAAGTTTCTTGCCTTAAGGCTGCCTCTTTGTAGTGAAGGCAAACGAGTGCAAGTGTGGGGCTATTGCAGCCTGACAAATTGCCTGTGCCCTTTCTCCACCAACTTATTCTTCCAAGATGTTACAAACTAAAGTTCCACTTCTACCCTTATCAGCAAAAGGGAAGACCAGGAACAAAAAGGCAAATGTGGTCTTACCATTAAGTGATTTCATGAGGAAATGGGCTTCCATGACACACTCAGTCCCTGGTGAACCTCAAACTCCTAAATGTTTTGATAAATGTTAGTTTCCCACCACACTGGACATCATTCTCATTAGTTTTTAATCATGTTTCATAGCAATTTCCCTCTCGACTCCTACTCAAGAATGGCACATTTCTATTTCTTTTCCAGAGACAGCTGTTGGAACCAAAGCTGTTTTTTATTTAACATATCTTGAAATGCACCCTTGTATTAAGAGAGGTATGATTGCAAGATGCTTTATTCTCCATGAAATATATTGCTACTGAATTCTTTTCCATTTTCATCTCTGTTCCAAAATTCATAAAGCATTTATCTCGGGTTACAGCAATTATTTTGTCACCCATACCCTATAGTGCTCACTATAATTAGGTGTACAGTCAAATAACATGGCTTTATGGACTATGTAATTAATCATGCCTGGTTGTGTGAATTCCCTAGCATCCAACAATGCAGGGCTGACACTAGCCCAACCTCCTGCCTGATTTTCTTCCCTAAGTGCTATGTAATTCAAAGGGCATTTATAGAAAGGTTGTGGTCAGCTGAAAATATGGACAATAGAAATAATAGCTATTGGAATGGTTTTGTAATGCTGGAATATATTTTCATTATGAAATTCTTTCATGCATTTCAGATATAGAGCACATACAAATAAACACACATGTACCCATATTTAAAATTATGGTTATTTTTTTATTTGCTACAGGTATTTCTTTTAAAACAATAAATAGAACATTATAGATGCAGATAGAGGTCTTCACCCTATTCCCTTTTCTTCCTCTGCAGAAATACCAGCATCCTGAATGTGTATTTTTCCTATCTGTATTTTTATACTTTCATTCTCTATTTGTACTCCAGGCACTGTAAATTATATCATTTATGATATTTTTCAGAACATAAGTAGTTTCATATTGTATCCTTTTGTACTAGATCTATTTTTTAAAAAATTCTAACTCATTGTATAAAATATAGCATAGTTCATTTAAGCAGCCACCTTTTTAACCCAGTTTTTTCTGTGCTGGGAATTGAATCCATGTCCTTATGCATGCTAGGGCTACCACTGAGCTATATTCCCAGCTGATGCAGTCACATCTTGGTGGACTTTCACATTTCTCCCAGTTTCTTTTAATATGCATGGTGTTGCAGTGAATATTCCCATACATCATCCTTGCACACATGTATGAGAGTTTTCTAAGCTCAGGGATCCACAAACTAAGTATTTTTAGCTTTTCAGTCTAAAATTCCTCTCTGACAACTACTAATCTTTGAATGGTAGTATGAAAACAGTCATAGACAATTTGTATGGGCATGGTTTTGTGCCAGTAAAGCTGTATTTATTGGAATTTCACATCATTTTGATATATCATTATGACTCTTGATTTTTTTCCTATCAGCCATTTAAAAGGAAAAAATATTACTACCTCATGGTCACACAACTGTCATTGGGCCTGTTTCAGCCCATAGGCTGTGATTTGCAGACCCTTGCTCTAGGGTTTATACCTAGAAGTATCATTACTATACCAAATGGTATATGCAACTCCATTGCTGCTTGATAAGGCCATATTATCTCTCTCCAAAATAAATTTAATTATTTTTATATTCCTACTCACATTTTTCCAATAGCCTTACTTACACTGGTATAGTCAGGTTTTTTAATATATTTACAATCTGATGTATGTGAAATAGTATCTTGTTGTTGTTTTAATAGTCATTTTCTACAAATCAGCACTTTCTTATTTCTAGTCCTTCAGAATTAGCAGACAATGTTTTGTATGTTCATTAGCTGCTTGTTTTCACTATTCTATTGATTTGCCTGTTTCCTTTTCAGGGTTTTATTGGGTTGTTTGCTTTTCTTTTCTTTCCAATTTATAGTCTTATTATATAATCTAGCTACTAATATTTTGGCAGATATAAATACCACATTGTCTTTGTCTTAGGTTCAGGCCATGTCTTTGATGTACTGGAATAGTTTGTCAAACTTATCGATGTTTTATTAATGATTATGATTTTTCTAAAAGAAATTTCTAGATTAAAATATTACTTACTATAAAGTCATTGATACCTATTTAGAAAACTACCACCACTACTACAGCTCCTACTCCAAAATTGAGGAGGAGCTGACCTTGTCTCAGGTGAGTCCTCTCTTAATTTTAGTGGCATCTTTCATCCAGCCCTATCTCTTGGCACTGTCCCTGCATCTCATGTTTCTTTGCTTTCTCCTGTGTGTCCTATTAAATCCTGCTCTCAGGTTCCTACTTCATTGCAGATTTATAATATGTTTAGGATTTTTTTCCAGAAAAGGATATCAATGTCTAAATCTGTGGGATAATTGACTAATATAAAAATTTAGATACCAATCAGTAAAATAAGAGGATTTTCTTGACTCCCTGAAATCAAGCCAGTTAGATTGCAGTAGACCTGCCTTACCATTGCAAGATAAATGAGCTTATTACTTTAACACCACATGTTATTGATTCAACATATGGTTCTTATATTCTATTAATGAAATTTGAGATAATAAGAATGCGTGAGTATTCCAAAATGTATTACATGTTTTGCTAGCTTTTCTCCAGTAACACTAGATTGAAAATACATTTGCTTGGCATGGTTCTTGCACCATGTCGAGTGACATAATTAAGATAATCTCTTTTATCCTATAATTCTTATAACAACATTCAGAGATATTTCCCCCAAATGCATTAAATTATGGTGTTTCCAAAAAGAAGTGCAGTGTTTGTAAAGGGAAGAAGGATCTTTCAGTCTGTGTGGGAAGAGGGTTGTAATCAGTAATAAGGAAACTGAAGAGCAATAAGCTTTCAGGCAGCAGAAGGCAATTTCCTTGGCCAGATCATGTCAGAAACTGGAGAAACAGTGGATCTGATGCTTATGCAGGCTATGATTCAAATGCACCCTTGAGCCCAGTGACTGAGAATGGATGTGACCTGGAGGCAATCCATGGATTTTCCTGGGCATAAAATGAACAAATTGATGCCTCACTTTGCTGTTTCATCTTCTAGATCAGAAATTATTAGTTTTATGTGCCTGTGTTTATCAAGCATGTCTGAGATGGGCCATGGATCAAAACAGGGAATTTGGACTCGGGTTGTGGCTCAGTAGTAGAGTACTTGCCTAGCATGTGCTAGCCCTGGGTTCAACCCTCAGCACCACATAAAAATAAATAGATAGATAGATAGATAAACGAGGAATTCTAGAGAGGAGGATCATTGAGCCAATTCTACCATTGGCACTACTCAAGTCTGGGAGAATACAGGCTACAGCCCAACAACTCAGAGGCTGCTACCTGAAGGTTTCTAAAAAGGGGACAGGAATTGTGATGGGGATATATGGGAAGGATCTGAAGACACTTTTAAGATAACTCTAGAAGGAATTTTCTTCCTGTCTACAAGAATAATGATACAACTCAGGACCACAGAATGGAGAGAAGAGAGAAGTCTAACAGATCTAAACAGATTTTTCTCCTGCTCTTGGGTCAAGGACATTCTGAGTATAATCAGGCAACCTTAGGGAAAGAGTGCACTGAGGTATCCAGACTGAGTCCTATAAGAAAAAGAGAGAACTACAGACTATGGAGCAGCCTGGATGGCAAGGTTTGAACAAGATACAGATGTTATGGTAAAATCTCCCCATGAAAACCCAGAAAGGAAGGAGACTCTGTGCACAGTGAATTTTACAACTTAGAGAGCAATGAAACCTTTGGGCCTTTTCTAGATTTAATGTTTATATCAGTTTCACAGTGGTGGTGGTGTTTATGACAATGGTGGTGGTAATGACCCACAAGGGAGACTAGAAAATACAGTGCTAGCGGTGCCGAGAATTGTAATATATAGCAGCCATATGTCAAAAGATATGTTCTATATTATATGACCTGAAGATGGCCAACATGGCTGTTATTAGATAACTACACCATCAGTGCTTGCTTTCTTCCTTTGGTGCTGGGAATCAGACCCAGGATATTGTGCATACTAGGCAAGTGTTGCACCACTAAGCTAAACCCCCAGGCCTACTTTCTTTCCTTTCAATCCATATGTTAAGAAGTGAGGAGATGAAAACAAAGTAAATACCTCACCTGTGTGGACTCATGTTCTAGAGAAGATAGATAAAGGGATATAATAACAGTCCACTAAATGCTGTGACAGGAGTCTCATGTTGAAATTTATTCCTAAATTTTTTCTGTGCCAAATGAATTTTGTGATTGCTTTTTCTAGTTCTATGAATAATGTTATTGGGATTTTAATAGGAATTGCATTAAATCTGTATAAAGCTTTTGGTAATATGCCCACTTCAACAATATTAATTCTGTCTATTCAAGAGCATGGAAGATCATTCCATCTTTTAAGGTCTTCATTAATTTCTTTCTTTAGTGTTCCATAGTTTTCATTGTAGAGGTCTTTCACATCTTTTTTTAAACTGATTCCCAAGTATTTTATTTTATTTTTCTGAGGGTATTGTGAATGGGGTAGTTTTCCTAGTTTATCTTTCAGTAGATTCATCACTGATATATAGGAACATGTTTGATTTATGGGCATTGATTTTATATCCTGTTATTTTGCTGAATTCAGAAGATTTTTAGGTCTAAATATAGAATCATGTCATCAGCAAATAGTGATAGTTTGAGTTCTTCCTTTCTCATTTGTAGCCCTCAGAATTGCGAAAGCAATCCTTAGCAAGAGGATTGAGGCAGGAGGCATAACAATACCAGATCTTAAACTATACTACAGAGCCATAGTAACAAAAATGGCATGATGTTTTGGCACTAAAACAAACATGTAGACCAATTTTACAGAATAGAGGACACAGAGACAAACCAACATAAATACAGTTATTTCATACCACACAAAGGTGTCAAAAACATTCATTGGAGAAAAGAAAGTCTTTTCAATAAATGGTGCTGGGAAAACGGAAAATCTATATGTAACAAAATGAAATTAAACCCCTATCTCTCACCCTGCACAAAACTCAACCCAAAGTGAATCAAAGACTTAGGCATTAGAACAGAAACCATGCACCTAATAGAACAAAAAGTAGGCCCAAATCTCCACCATGTGGACTTAGGAATATGACTTCCTTAACCAGACTACTAAACCACAAGAAGTATAATCAAGAATGAATATATAGGATGGATTCAAACTAAAAAAGCTTCTTCTCAGCAAAGGGAACAATCAATATCATGAAGACAGAGCCTACAAAATGGGGGGAAATCTTTACTACCGTCACCTCAAATAGAGCATTAATCTCCAGGTTACATAAAGAACTGAAAAAATTTAACACCAAAAACCATATAACCCAATCAATAAATGGGATAAGGAACTGAGCAGATACTCAGCAGAGGAAATACAATCAATCAACAAATATATGAAAAAAATGTTCAACATCTCTAGCAATTAAAGAAATGCAAATCAAAACTACTCTAAGATTTCATCTCACTCCAATCAGAATTGCAATTATCAAGAATACAAGCAACAATCAATGTTAGTGAGGATGTGGGGAAAAAGTTAGACTCACACCTTGCTGGTGGGATTGCAAATTGGTCAACCATTATGGAAAGCAGTATGGAGATTCCTCTGAAAACTTGGAATGGAACCATCATCATTCAATCCAGATATCCCACTCCTCTGTTTATACCCAAAGGACTTAAAATCAGCATATTACAGTGAAGTAGCCACTTCAATATTTATAGCAGCTCAACTCACAATAGGTAAACTATGGTACCAACTTAGGTGCCTTTCACAGATGAATGGATAAGAAAAATGTGATATATACACACAAGGGAGTATTACGCAGCATTAAAGAAGAATGAAATTATAGCATTTGATGGTAAATGGATAGGGCCAGAGAATATCATGCTAAGTCAAATAAGCCAATCCCAACAAACCAAAGGCTTAATGTTTTCTCTGATATGTGGATGCTAATTCACAATAAGAGGGGGTGGCTATGGAAGAATAGAGGTACTTTGGACTAGACAGAGGGTAGTGAAGGGAGGGGAGGGGTATTGGGGTAGGAAGGACAGTAGAATGAATTAGACATTATCACCCTATGAGCATATACTATGAGTATATATGACTACATATAGTATGTTTCTACATAATGTACAACCAGACAGATGAGAAATTCTACTCAATTTATGTATGATGTGTCAAAATGCATTCTTCTGTCAGGTATAACTAATTAGAACAAATAAAAATTGAAAAACATTTTTCCTTTCCCCTCTCTTGAAATCTCTCCTCACCTTCACCATACATACCCAGATATAAAATGGATATTTCTTCATACCATTGACTAAATTAACCTGATTAGGAAGATAGGTTAAAAGTTCTGGTGGTAATCTTTTTTTTAAAAAATCCATCTCAATTTTACAGTTAGTATAAGCAGTTAAATTTATAAGAAGTGACAACAATATTAATATTTAGAAAGTACTTATAATCTGCCAATTACTGTGTTAAACACTGTACTTGAAAGTATGACATTTAGGGTTGGGGATGCAGCCCAGTGATAGAGCACTTGCCTAGTTTGTTCAAGGCCCTGGGTTCAATCCCTAGCACCCCTCCCCAAAATTAACTGACAAAAAAGGAAGTAAGATATTTATTCATCATAGTATTTTAAAAACAGGTGCATCCAGTGCCTCTTCATTTTAATATCCTTAATTTATTTTATCCTCTTTATTTTCAAAAGTCAAGGAAAAGGAGGCATAGTGAGTTTAATGGACTTATCTTAGGAAACACAGCTAGTAATCATTAGAGCCATAGATCCATCCAGGTCTGTCTCTAATAGCTGAGCTCTTATTTAACTGAACTAAAATACTATACTACTTGTCATGTGTTTGGGGAGTTAAAACCAATTCTGAGGAGGAGGGATGGATGAATAGGTGGAACATATAGTATTTGTAGGGCCATAAAAATACTCTGTATGATCCTATAATGGGAGATGCCTGTCATTAGCCATTTGTCCAAACCTATAGAATGTACAACCCCAAGAATTAACCTTAGTTTTGAACCAAGAATGAACTATAAGTTATGGGTGATAATGATGTATTAACAGAGTTTCATTATATATATATATATATAACTCTGGTGGGGGATGTTGATAATGAAAAGATGCTATGAATGTCTGGGGAAACAGGGCATATGGGAAATCCCAGTACCTTTCCCTTAATTTTTCTATAAACGTAAAACTGCTCTTAAAGAAGAAAAAAAAGAAGAAGAAAGGAAATGGTAAGGGAGAATGGACTTAAAATATAATAAAAGTGGGGCAGATGTGATGGTACACACCTGCAATCCCAGTGACTCAAGGATCACATGTTCAAGGCTAGCCTCAGCAACTTAGTGACACTGTGTCTCAAAAAATAAAACAGGATTGGGGATGTAGTTCAGTGGTAGAGCACCCGTGGATTCAATCCCCAGTAAAAAACATAATTAAACATTTGGAGAAAATTGAAAAACAAAAATAAAATCAAGTTCATTGGGCTCTGGATATAATTGATTGGTTGAGCACTTACTGAGAAAGTGTGAAGTCCTGAGTTGCATCTCCACCTCATACACATACACAAATAACAACAACAAGAAGAATAATTTGTGTAAAGATTAAATAAATAAGTTATTCTGAGAGCCTTAGGACTGGGTGCAAATTGTGATTGGACCTCACAACCTGGCCCACAGTACTGAGTCAGCAAAAGAGCTAGAGCAGGTGTCCTGCATCTGCCCACTACCAGCCCACCCAGCATTGTGCAAAAGTTAGCTTTCTTGGCCAGAACTCAATGATAATTATGAAGCATCAAAGTCATTTCCAGACTTTATTTATAATAGCAAATTAACAGCAAAACAGCCACTGACCACAGCAGTTGCCGAATTAGTTTGCCTGCACTGAACTGGGCTTCCTATGGATCTTGATTGCAAAGAGCACTGGGAGATGGAATGTGGAATTGCAAAATAGGACATTTCTCACTTTTCAAGCCCTACCCTGTTCTTAGTAGTGCTTTAACCCCCAATTCTGGTCTCTGTTTCATAATTAATATTTCAGAAAATTATTCTCTATGTTCTTTTTGAAACTGTTGCTTGTCTTTTTCTTTTTCTTTGAAACATAGCCATAAAGGTTTTTTTTTTTTTTTTTTTTTATTGCTTCCTTGTCTGTACTGAATGCAGTGTGGACACTTGGGGCAGAGGATTAAGAGCATTTCTCAGCTCTCTCAGAAGGTGGCTGAAGCATATCAAATGCATGAATAGCATTTAGGCCTACAATAAAGCAATATCTCCACTGACTCTTACCCTCTGTAGAGTAGCACCAGCTGGTCTTTTCGATGGGCAAACTGCTAGTTTTTAGGTGGAGTGATACTGGAGAAAACATCAACTGCATCTCTCTCATTTCCCTGCCTCCCTCCCTCCCTCCCTTCCTTCCTTCTTTCCTTCCTTCCTTCCTTTCTTCCTTTCATACTGTGGGTTGAACCCAGGGGCACTCTACCACTGAGCCACATCCCTTTTTATTTTTTGAGACAGGTTGTCACTAAGTTGCCCAGGCTGGCCTCAAAATTGTGATCATCCTACCTCAAACTGTGGAGTATCTGGGATTACAGGTATGCACTGCTGTACCTGGTTTTTCACTGTACCTTCCACCCTTGAGAGAGAGAGACAGAGACTGGGGGGGGGGGAGAGAGAGAGAGAGAGAGAGAGAGAGAGAGAGAGATATGATACCCTGACCTGTTGCTGGGGTTTACAAGACAGCCTAGTGTCTTGAGACAGAAATCTTATCTAAAAGGCTCTAAAAATTAGCTTCAAAACAAAATCTATTTGTCACAAGCAAGGATGGTTATAAAAGAACTCCTATTACCAGCTTAGGAATCCTAGTTGAAAACTTCTGATGATCAAATAGACACCTGCTGTTCCCACTTCGATCTGGAAAGTACTGATTTCCCCTTGGCAACCCATAGAGATCAAGGATCCTTGAGGCATCGCAATTGAAGGCCTTCTGATTTTTCTTCCTCCACACGGAAGTTTTTTGCTACTTTGTCTTCTCTTTGGTGACCTTTCCTTAGTCCTTGATACTTCCTGCCCTTGTTTCTAGAAACTCCTTGCTCACATTCTATAAAATGATTCTATTTTCATTTTCTCCCTGCTTCTCCAAAAGAGACCGTTTTCTTCAGTCTCTTTTCTCCCTAAATTTATACCCATCCTTTTCCATCCCCACCACATTCAGCCTAGATAAGTTCAAATCACTCAAGTTTATGTTCTTTCAATAAACTTTGCAAACACTAGCCTTGCACCAGTTCTTTTAGTTCTTTTATGCTTATTTTTCATCTTTGCCATCACCCTTTTCTTCTCATTCCTTTCTTATTAATTCATTCTACATATGATTCTATTTATTTGTGTGGAAAGGACCCAGGGTTTTGTGCATGCTAAGCAAATGCTCTCCCATAGATCTACATGATCCACAAGCCCCTTCTTATGATTTTACAGAGCTTTTTGTTTTCTTTGATTTTCAAGTTTGAATCACTTAAAATATCTGTGTTTGTGTGTGCATACTTGAATACATCTTCCCCTGATATTTCATTTGCCTCTCCATCCACAATTTATTATTCTCCGTACAAATGCACACTGGCAATTTCATTTGTTTCTGTGTCCTTTCAGTTGGAACAGTTCTGCTTATACTACTCTAGGCACATATCTCTTTCCCAGTAAGTAGCACTGATCATGTTTTCTCAATTTTCTATGAATTCTGTTTGAATCAGCTTCTTGGAACCATAAATGGAGGTCTGAGCATTTGTTGCTCTTTTTAGCCTGTGTTCAGACCCTCTGTTTTCTATGAGCATGAGGATGGGGTGCTGGGGCTTTGGAACTAAAAAATGAGAAATTATTTATTTTGAATTTTTCCTCCTGCCTTGTGAAACTCCTACACCAGTAGGTTCCTATGTCAGGCAAAGGCATGACTATTTCTCACAGAAGAGCATCTCCCACATTTCTACCCACTTAAGAGCCATGTGGCCACAGTGCAGAGAAAATGAGTGAGGGTGAAATCTAAAGGATTTCCAGACTTCTGTTTGGTCAAACTGTGGAATTTTGTATCCATAGTTCTGATTCACTGTTTCCAATTTGTTTCTATTTACCATTTTATAGTTTTCCTAACCCAATTTTCACCCCCACAGTTACTACTTTCTTTGTCTTCTCTTCTCCTCTCCTCTCGTCTCTCTCTCCCTCTCATTTAGGAATTCTGACCAGTAAAGTATTACGTTTCTATGTTTTTTTCTTTAGCATGGCAAACACTGCATTTTCAGTGTTCATCCTGTTTCTGCATAAGAAATTGTCACAATGTCAGTGTCTTAAACCACACACATTTTTATCACATAATCTCTGTGGGTCATGTTCAAGCATGGCTTGTCTGGATCCTCTGCTCAGGGAGGATCTGCAGTTCTGGTGTCAGCTAAGTCTGCAGGGTCACCTGAGATTCCCCTGGGAAAGACTTCTTCTCTCTTCATTGCAGTTGCTAGCAGAAACTATTTCCTTAAGGTTGTAGGACTGATGTCTCTGGTTTCTTACTGGCTGTCAGATGGAGGCTGCTTTCAGGTCCTAGAAGCCTCCCACAGTTCCCAAATACATGGTTCACTACATAGGCAGTTCATAGCATGGCAGCTTGCTTATTCAAGGCCAGAAGAAGATTCTCATTCCAATCTTCTAAGAACAGAGTAATAATAAATTATGTAATATAATCATGGGAGCAGTATCCCATGAACTTTTTCATTATCTCTTGGTTAGAATCAAGTCACCATTTTCATCCACACTCAAGGGAAAGGATTATATAAGAAAATGACTCATTGGTGGATATCTTGTGGCAGGAAGAATGAAAGGCTGGGCATTTCTTAACAAGATTCATCAGAATTTCTTCCCTTCCTTCTTATACCAGAAACATCTCCTAAAGACTCTACAACCTGAACAACCAACATTAAAAAAATAAATTAAAAAAAAAAAAGACTCTACAACCCTCCGAATGAGGACTATCAAGCTCCAGATTCAGGATTTTCCTACAATCAAGAAAGAAATTCTAAAAGTATCTAATTTTATAATCCATAGACATCAACATAATTTGGGTTGATTTAATTATCCAGTGGTGGTTTCTAGTCTATGAAATGATTTAGAAATAGAGGAATAGTGTCTAGGACAGTATTTCTTAACCTCAACATTATTGACATTTGAGGCTGGAAAATTCTTTGTGGTGGGGTTGTCATGGGCATTTTAGTAGGTTTAGCAACATTCTCAGCCTCTGCCTACCAGATGTTAGTTGCACTCTCCACCTGTCCAGTTGTACCATATAGAAAATATCTCCAGACATTGGAACATATCTCTTGGAGAGAGTGACGTATAATCAACCTCAGTTGAGATCTGCTAAGCTAGGGTCTTTCCCCAGGTTTCCATTAAGGAGACAGTGGGCATCTCCTGATTGCAATAAAATCCATGCAGTGTAATTTCATGGAAACATAATTAGGGTGAAATTGGTATGAGCACAGCTGTGAGTCTATCCAATTGCATTCAAACTAATGTTCTAAGGCACTGGGAAGTTTAAATCTGACTTTAGGCAAACTATTAGGACATAAAGGATCCTAATCCTAGTGGGACTGTAACTTCTATATGTCCAATTCACCCCATCTGTAAAACAGGTATATTTTACACACATCTGTAAAATAAAGATATTGTAATCACAGAAAAAGTACTTTAATTTATAAAATGTTGCTACATCTGTTGAAATTCCTTCTCTCCCTTAACAATGTACCTGGTAGTTGAATGTATCTGTATTTACCATTGAAAATCTCAGGATACTTCTTATAAGAAATAATGAAATTTTGCAACTTAGCTAAATAAAAATTAATAAAAACTCTTTTTTGGGGGGAATACTGAAGATCGAACCCAAGGCTTCATGTGTGTTGAGCATGCTCTATCATTGAGCTATACCCCAAACCCTAATGAAAACTCTTTTTAAACATGTGATTTGATTAATAAATCTCTCTATACATGATTCATTTTCCAAAGGTTTGTTTATGCCCCTATTTTTATACTTGAATTTAAGGCTCCAATATTCTTGCCTTTCAAATAATAATAAAATGACACAATTAGAAATGAAAGTCCTAAGATACATGTTTGGCAGTCCATTAGAAATTGCAATTGGTATAGATGACCCCATAAATCTAAATTATTGGCACTCATGAAAGATTATTTCCATTTATTTTGTTTTATTATGTAATATTTTTTGTTCAAGCTGAGGTACTTTTAAGTCCTGCCAGTTCTACAGTCTTAACCTTATGATATCATTTATTTTATAAACATCTGCAGTCTTGAACTTCCTTCTTTAGGTCATTCTGCTATTGGCAGCATTAATTGAAATATATTCTGTAACCAAGGTCTTAAAATAGAGAAAGCCTGGTAATAATCCACTACAATATAATTTGGCTGGAAAATGAATCTCTCTTTACATTCCAGGATTTAAATAAAAAGTAAAATCAAAGATATATTATACCTTAATGTGCCATTTGGATTATTAACACATTTATGTATAAATTAAGTTCTTACATTTTGAAAATTGTTGCTGAAACAATTATTTTTGGAAGCTCTCTGAGGTTTAGCACCATATCCTTCCAATCAGTAACATGCTTCTTTCTCTGAGTGCAGATGGAATGAGAACATCGTATCTACCAAAAGAGGATGACAGTGTTATTTACCAACTCTGTGACTCTCTACTCTCCCCTCCACAGTTAGGAAACTATTTCTTGCTTCACTTGAGTTATAGGGTTCAAGTTCACTTTTTCTCAAATTAAATCTTAAAATGGCTTTTAAATCCTAGGATGGCCATACACTGATGGTCCTGGTTTGGCACCTGTTTTTCTGATGTCCTAATTTTTAAACTTCCTTTTCTCTTAAAAGCATTCTGCTTTGGATAATGACCTTTGTGGTCCTGCTCCTCCTAGCCCTTCTTAAAGGAGAAGCAGTCCATCTCTATTTAAATGACATCGCTATGGGTATCCACCAGGGAGTGCTCTTGTTTGTGGCTGACATTCCTTGACTAGACATGGTATTTTCTCCTGGCAGATTTTAAGATGAAGAAGGAGGAAAAACTAACTCATGGATATCTGTGAGAAAAAAATTAGTTAGACACAATATTCTCAGTAGAGCTTTCAAAATTTGGAAGCAAAAACAGAAAGCACAATCTACTCTAAAAGTGCAAGAAAATATCAGAGCCTGCAGAAGGATTAGAAGATAGTCATTGGGAAGGGAAAAATAGAAGGATATATCTACACTTCCAGCAGTTGTTTATGGTGTGATTGGGAATTATAATTCAAAAGAATTTATGAGCATGTCCCTTTCAGTAGTGATTCCAGTTGCTTTTCTAAGGTAGTCTAGAAGGTCAGTGCAAATATTGCCATAGGTTTCTTGAACAACTCAGCTAAACAATACAAAAGCTGAATTATTTCTTCCTAAAGGCATCAATATTGCATTTCATTGCCTTCCAAAAATGTGTCTGACTTAACTCCTGTGAATTATTTACCTATGTGTTTGCTTTTCCTCCTATTTAAATGGCTGCTTATTTAAAGCTACTCAGAGGAAACTTCATCATGGCAAATCTTTCCTTGCTTTTGCACTTGCTTCTTTTCATGTGTGAAGTCACCTTGTACAGAACAGACTTTGCATGGGACCAAAAGATTAAGTTGTTCTAGTTTTCCACAGCCTGGTGCCCAGCAGGGAAACCCTGGTCCCTCACACACTAAGGCCACCAAGAATGAGAATAAGCTCTCTTTTGTTGCATTTATTTTTCTTGCTTGTGGACACAACCTGTTTTGTAGCTGGTTGAGGTTAATGTTGATGACATTTTCCTCCCTTCTAGGATAATGGTATCTTCCTTCTTCCTTTTTCAACTTAATTTTTCTCAGAAACTATACTATAGGACTACAAATATAGTTACTTACTATTTCATATGAGCAGAGCAGATGCTCAAAACTTCAGACAGTTTTTAGATCATGGAGTAATTGATGGTGAACTTGTCATGACTCTATTATTTCTCTTTTCTGTGGCTTCTCAGCAATGACCTTGACTATTATCTTATATACTCTGAGTATCTACCAGAGAGGAAGAAGACTTGTAGATCACTAACAGGATGAGAAAGAACAGCAAAGCTGCCTGAAACCTTTCATAGCCCTTATGACACCTAGATCACTTCTTTTACAATACTTGTTTCTTCTATTTAATTCCTTTGGTATAAATTTAGATTCTAATGGGGAGGGAGAAATATATGACTGTCGATTCTTTTAGGAGTTGTGCTTTTCACTTTTTATTATATTTGAAATCCCCCAATGTCATCAGAATTGACAGCTCCTACCTTAGAAAATTTCATCAGTACTCTCTGCTGTGTTATGAAACAAATTTCCTCATTCCTGTGAAATTTATGATGCAAGAAAAGAGCCACCATTAATATTCTTCCCTATTACTATGACATTATTTAGTCAGTGAGTTATACTCTTAAAATTATGTGATGTAGCCCAAATGCTATTTTCAGGTTTTTTTTCTTTTCATGAATGAAACACAAGTCATTTTCTATAGGTGACCCATTAATTGGTAAAGCAAAGTGAGATTTTAATCAAATTGTATGATAATATGAGATGCGATTAATTTCTTATTTGTTCATTGAAAATATATATGTATGTATGTATGTTTTGGACACAAACCTTCATTTTATTTATTTATTTATTTATTTATTTTTATGTGGTGCTGAGGATCAAACCCAGGGCCTTGCACATGCCAGGTGAGTGCTCTACCGCTGAGCCACAACCCAGCCCACCTAATTATATTTTTATGTAGCTGTTTGTGCATATGGTAATTTTGAAGCACCCCTTCAAAAGACTTATATTTCAGACGAGATCGGGCGCGTTCAGGGTGGTATGGCCGTAGACAGACTTATATTTCAGAATGAGTAAATAGATGAAATATTCAGATAATTTTGGTCCCCTGAAAATTGATAGAGAATTTTGATGTTAATATAAGACTCTTACTTTTGATTTTCAAAAAGAAGTTAAACCTTTTGGTAGTTCATTATCTAAAATAGTGATAATTTCCAACAGATAAGGAAAACAAGTAATGGATGTTGATATTTCTTGCCTCTCCACTACGAATAAAAGTAGAATGGTTTGATACCTAATTAGGAGAAACTTCCTCTGACATAGGAAACTGCCAGAAGAGATAAGTCACATTGGGTGAAGACTTTGGAAAGACCAGAGACTTAAATGTGAGAATCCCTTTTGTTTAAAGCATTAGATGGCACAGATTTGGATAGGAGAATATGCATGTGGACAATGTAAAAAGCCTTAAGACAAACTTAGATCTGATATTTTGAATTTTGGTAGAGCCAAAAAAGTACTGGGGAAAAGGTTGTTGTTTGGATATCATCAGGGGATCACAAGCAATGAGAAAATAGAAAATAAAAAGCAGCATAAATAAAATGCCTATAGTTTCAATCCAGTGTGTTTAGAACTCATTGTTGGGATACAATAAAGCATGTGGTTGATATCAATACTTGTTCAATAGTTAACTATGATAATAGTATTTACTAGTGCTCCATAATATCGCCAGATGACAAATTTTACCTAGTAAATGTGGCTTCAGAGTTTAATTAAAGTCTTTATATGATTCTGCCACATGATAATTACTGTACGAAATGTGTATATTTCAATTGAAATGTATTTGAATGTATGAGGGGGGCTCATGTCCTATAGAAACCTTTGGGCATCCTTCGAATACTAAAAAAAAATTAGTTGATCTAATTATATTATGAATAATCACTACTAAATAAACTAAAAAAAAACTCAGGTTGGGTAGATAATTGCTAACTGTTTTCCCTATTTTTAAACATCTTTTAAGCAGTATTTGCAAACAATAAAAATTATGGAGGAAAAAAACATTCTTAAGTCCATTTGTATACAATAACTATTGATATCAGTAATATCAAGTATAGGCATCATTATCATCATTATATTTGACTATTTTCTAGCCATTTCACATATATTCATGTGTGTGTACAGATGTGTGTTTTTGTGTTCATGCTTGGGATGATATTCTTTGAGATTTCACATACACACAAAGCACATACACTAAAAAGAGGAGTGAATGGCTCCGTAATGAAGTATTATAGGAGTGCTGCACTGATTTTTCTCTTGAGGGTGTATATGTTTCTTCAAGTTGTTAAAGGCTCTAAAACTCAGTGAAAGGTCTTGCTTAATTTTGCTTTACTCACCATTTCCCAAACATATTTGGCTACTGGACTGTTTTGTATTCTTTTTTTGTTTTGTTTTGTTTTCTTTATTATGATTACTCGGGGAACACATGTAGCAAAATACTGAGGTTTTGTATCAAGAAATTATGTCCTTGGAGTGGATATATATTAATGTCATTAACATTTCATCATTAAATTATCAGAGATTAATAAGAAATTATCATTAAGGCTCTGGAGAAATCAGAGCATGTAGATATCCAAAGAAACAGGGTGATGTGAGCATCTCTCTTTCAAATATAGGGAAAATGTGTTAGTCAAGTTTCCACCACTGTGACAAAATACGTGAGATATTCAACTTCAAAAGAAGAGCTGGGCACAGTGGCTCATACCTGTAATCCCAGTGACTTATGAGGTTGAGGCTAAAAAGGACCACAAGTTCAATGCCAGCCTCAGCAACTTAGGGAGGTCCTAAGTGACTTAGTGAGACCCTGTTGCAATAAACAAAAAGTAAAAAGGGCTATGGATGTGACTCAGTGGTTAAGATCCCTGGACTCAATCCCTGATACCAAACAAACAAACAAAAGAAAGAAACAAAGAAAATAAAAAAGAGAAATAAGCCTTTTGGAGCTTTCAGTTTTGGAGGTTTCAGTCCATGCTCAGGTGGACCCCCTGCTTTTAGGCCTGTGGTAAGGCAGCACATCATGGCAGGGTTAGAAAAAACATTTACCTCATGGCAGCTGGGAAACAAAGAGAGGGAAAGTGGAGAAGATCAAGGTCCCACAATCCCATTCAAGGGTATGCCCCATGACCCAAAACCTCCCACCATACACCAACTCTTTTTTTTTTTTTTAGAGAGAGAGAGAAATTTTTTAATATTTACTTTTTTAGTTTTCGGTGGACACAAAATCTTTGTATGTGGTGCTGAGGATCGAACCTGGGCCGCACGCATTCCAGGTGAGCACACTACCGCTTGAGCCACATCCCCAGCCCAATATACCAACTCCTATAGGTTCTACCACCTTCCACTAGCACCACACGCTTAGAACCATGCCTCTAATACATAGGCCTTTGTGGAACATTCCAGACCCAAACCATGGCAGCAAACTAGAGAGGTGTGGGTGAGATGTGATAGGAAAGGCCCTGCAAAGTCAGGCTAATCCTGAGAGTAGCGTATTAATTTCCTGGTGCTAACAAGTTACCACAAAAACAGTAGTTTAAAATTACACACATTTATTCTTTCACAGTTTTCAGGTTTGGGAATCCAACATTATTGAGCGAGATTCTTTGCTCATCATTTCACGAAACTGCCATCCAGTTTTTGACTGGACTATGTTCTATTCCTGGGCTCCTCTTCCAAGTTCACATGATTATAGGTAGAACTGTTTCTTGGTGCTGAAGTACTAAGCTCATTAGATTTCTGGCATCTGTCAGTTGGGGCCATTGACACTCCTAGGCACTTCCTGCTTTTCTTTTCATACAGCCCTTTCCCAGGCCCCCCAGAGGATTTCTCTCACAGCATGGCAGCTTACTTCTTCATTCCAACCTGCTAGGACAGAGTCTTACATAACAACCCAACACCTTTACCTAAATCTATTGATTGGAAATAAGGTAAAAGTATTATACTCAAAGGGGGAGGTTATACAAGGCTATAATAACACATTGGAGGTCACCTTAGAGTATGTCCCCCAAGAGCATCAAAGATCTAAGGGTGGGAGAACTGGGTGGAAAATCAAAGGGAAGAAAATTTTCAAACTAGGCAGTGATGGTGGCAGGCTTTCCAAGCTGATTTCCCTGTTTCATAATTGGGCTCCATTCTGCCCTGTTTTATAGCAAGTATTTGATGTCCAACGTTATGCCCTCAAAGGCTCTCCTCTCAGAATTCCTTTCTCATTGTTGCTATCACCCAGGTTTAGCATCGAGATTCAGGAAGACTCCCAGGTTTACTCAAACTAAGTTATGTAACATTTTGGCCTCCTTGGTAGCTTTACCTCTTTCTGGCATCAGTATGCACTTAGCAGTGAAGAGCTACAAGAGCCTTGTTCAAGCAGAAACAATAAAAAAGCCCACATTAGTAAGCATGTTTTCCTTGAATAAAAAATATAGATTTTTTCCCCCTTTGGCCTTCAAAATGACAAGGCAAAGAATTCAAACTTGTAAGATATTTCTCTTTCTTCTACCCAAAGCATGTAACAGCCCTATAACACAATGTAACATATAATTACTAACCAAGTACTAGGTTATGCTTCTGCTATTCAGTTGTAGAAATTACCACATTCTTATAGTCTGAAGCAAACAATTGGCACCAAAGAAAATCAATAAATGTGTCCTCTCCTATTAGATTCCTGTCAAGATTTCATAGAAAAGTGGGTTGATGGAAAATTTGTGGTGCCTTTGCTGCAGGACTGCATCTGTTTTTTTGCTCCCAAGATGATCAGCTGCCCCAGAAGATGTAAACTATGAACCTGTCCCATGGAGTTTTGTGGGTAGAGGTGGCAGGATAGTGACTGGGAGTCATGGGTCTTGGGCTCACATTCCTACTTGTCTAAGTGTGTTCCGGCTGCTGTCACAAACTACAATAGACTGGGTGGCTTATAAACAATGGAAATTTTATTTCTCTTAGTTCTGCAGTATGAGAAATTCAAGATCAAGGTGCTGGCAAATTTGGAAACTGGTGAGGGCTGTTTCCTGGCTCATATATAAATGACTTCTCTCTGTATCTTTACATGGCAGAACAGGCAGTGGAGCTCTGATATCTCTTTTATAAGGACAATAATCCCTTTCATGACCCCAGCTCACCTCATACAGATCCTAACTCCTAGTACCATCTTCTTAGGAGGTAGGATTTCAGCATATGAATGGTATTCAGGGGGCATATACATTCAGTTCTTTGCAACCCTCAACTGTGAATTGGTTGTGTGGTCTCAGGCCAGCAACTTGACTTTTAGAGTATGTTTTCTTGCCTTTAAAATGAAGAGTTCTTTGCAATTCTTAAGTACTCTGAGCTCTGTGTAAAGAATGATATGTTCTTCTGTGTTTAGCAAAAGACTGGAGGTGGTGAACTGGTGCTGGAAAATTGAAGGGTTTTTGTGACAATCTGAGCAGAACAGCTGTTCTTTCATTATAAATTTCTCTCTCCAGGGAATGGTGATTTTATTATCTACATACTATGTATAAAACAGAAATCACTACCTGGAAATACAGAAAAATATTACTAATTGGCCCCTATTTACTCTCACCTAAGTCAACCAAAATAATTTTAACTTGATATTGAGGAATGGACTACATATAGAAAAGCACTCATATTTTAATTGCATGGTTTAATGAATTTTCACAAATCAAATACACCTATATAATCACCACTTGAATTAAAATCTAAAGATTTAGCAGATATCCCTGAGAGGGCCCCTCCCATATGCCCTTTCACAAGAATAACCAGTGTCTTATCCTCTAACAACATTGGTTTGTTTTACCAGGTATTGAACTGTATATAAATGGATTGTGGACTTTTCTCTCTGGCTTTCACTCAACATTATGTTTGTAAAATTCACCCATGTTGATGAGAGTGCTATAATCATTCATTTTCATTGTTGTGACATATTCCATTAAAATAATATAGATGTTTCTTTATTCATTATACAGTTAGTCAGCATTTGTTTCCAGGTTTTGACTGTTATGAATGGTATTGTCATGTATATTCTGTCTTTTGCTGAACACATGTATGTGTTTCTGTAGAGAATAAACCAAGGAATGAAATTGCTGAGTCACAGAATGTGCTTATGTTAAGAATTTATAAATACTGTTTGTTTTTCAAAATGATCGTATTTACTTGGGTCCTATAAATTGTGTGTCAGTGTGCCAGTTGCTGTTTTTCATTTTCACTGTTCTGGTGGATATATATAATGATAGCAACAATAGGTTTTCATTTGCATTTCCCTGATATCTAATGTAATTGAATATCTGTTTTTATAGGTTGGCCATTTAGATAAACTTTTGTGGAGTGTCTGTACAAATTTTTCAACGATTTACCTATGAGGCTATTTCCTTTTTGTTCCTTTGGGAAGTATCTTTATATATTTATGTACATATTTAATATCTATATCTATATATGTGAGTGCTTTCCTGGATATATGTACAGAGTCAACCAGTATATTTCTAAATCAATGAGTGTGTTTAATGTCTATACCAGCTCCTGCTCTATACATAGTACAATAGGAGATGCTATAAGAAGCATAAGTTAAAGTCCTCACCACAAATCATTGACAGTTTGGTTGGGAAACGTAAGTTGCAACTGTGTGTGGGATAAAGCACCTTGTTGAGAGATGAAGTCCTCTAAGTACTGCTATATATGAAAAAGTAGCCTAGAGGACATGTCAAGGGCCACAGGGAAAGATGTAGTATACATGACACATGGAGAATAAATAGGAATTAGAGAAATTGCAGAAATAGCCTGAGCAAATATGAAGGGACCAGCAAAAATTTAATATGCTCCTGATCTAATCAGGGTGAGGGATTTGTGGTGGGCTGTATATATATCTAAACCCATATAAATTTACATTATTACCTGAAATCCATTCGTTAAAAATAAGATAAGGAAAGAGACAATGAAAAAAGAAAGCATGGCCTTTCTTGATCTGAAATGGCCAGAAAGTACATAAATCCCATATCAGTTTCACTGCACATTTGCATTTCTTTTCTTGAGTTTTTCTATCAGATACATTAAGCTCATATTTTTCAAAGGCATTTTATACTCCCCTTCTTTCTTTGAAATTAGGACATCAAATATTAGTGAGATGATTGAGGGAGAGAGACATCTGCATTTATTGAACACAGAGAATATATTCTTCTCTGGTCTGATGTTTTTTGTGTGTGCTGGGGATTGAACCCAGGGCCTTGCACATGAAAAGTATGTTCTCTATCACTAAACTATACCCCCTAACGCTGGGCACATTTTTGAATATGGAAATTAATCCCCTTAAAAAGTAAGATTGACATGTTTTCTTTGTTTCCCTCCAGAAGAGTTTTATAATGGCAAATGCTTATTGAATGCCTATGACATTCCTGTGACTGTTCTGACCACATCATGTGTCTTTATTCATTTAGTTTTCATAACAGCCCTGTGAATTTGACATCATTATTATCATTCTTGTTGTCAGAATGGGAAGCTGAGGCACCAGGAGATTTAAGGGACTTACAATGGATCATATCAGTCATAAGCAGTTGAATTACTGTTTGAAACCAAGCAGTCTGCCTCAGATTCTGTCTATGCTATAAACCAAGACAACATACACTTTGTCGGTGAAGGGCCAGATGTAAATATTTTAGGTTTTTTTGCCCATATAATCTCCATTAATACTACTCAAATCTGAGTAATAAAGCACTCCTAGAATATTGTGAATGAATGAACATGTCTATGTTTTTGATAAAACACTATTTATGTGAACAAGTGATGGTCTGGATTTTACCCAGGAACCATTGTTTTCTTACCCTTGATCTAAACTAATATGATACATTGTCACTTAATGCAAAAGATTTAAGTAAGATCTGATTTTTTATTCCCTTCTATTTCCTGTTTTTTGGTCAGATATCAGTAGTTCTCAACCTGGGGTGATTGTGCTTCCCAAAGGACATTCGGCAATGTTTATTTTTTTATTTTTTATTTTTTTATTATTAGTTGTTCAAAACATTACAAAGCTCTTGACATATCGTATTTCATACATTTGATTCAAGCAAATTATGAACTCCCATTTTTACCCTGTATACATATTGCAGATTCACATGGGTTCCACATCCACTTTTTTACATACTGCCATACTAGTGTATGTTGTATTCTGCTGCCCTTCCTAATGTTTAAAGACATGTTTGTTTAGCACAACTGAGAGGGTTTCTACTTCATATAATGTATGTAGGTCATATATGATGTTAAGCATCTTAAAATATGCAAGATAACTCCATAGAGTACAGATATGTGGCTCCAAATGTTGCTCATGCCAATCTTGAGAAACTGAACCAGTGGAGTCAGATTCGTTTTTCAACTTGTAGAATGCCCCTCTTCTCTAATTCTCTCTGTATGATGGTACTAGTCTTTTACTGCCTCCGAGGTAGATCAACACTTCCAGATAGTGAGGACAATGATGGGGTGGATGGTGGTAGTGTCAGCTGGTATCTATTAAATATTCATTATAATTATATACACTCTCTTATTCTTAAAATATCCCATTTCATTTCAAAATAAATCCATAAAGTAGGACTTATCGATTTTGCTTTTTCATATGAAGAAATATAAGAGCTTATTTCCAAAGCCTGAATCTTTCCATTCTATCCTGCTGCCTTTTTCTTATAATTGTAATGAATTATATCATTGGATATAATCCTTAGACATAAGGACTTCAAAGTGTGGGCAGCCCCCATGAATACTAGCAATGTCTAGGAGAGAGTGGTAGATGTATATATTCAAGTTTTATTTGTAAAGTTGGTTTTATAACACTAATTAGCTCAAAAATAGCTTTTGTGAGAGTCTGGGATTGAAAATTTGATGTTGGCTTCCTTTTCCCACATCAGGAAATAGGTCAATGGTCAACCCCATGCCTTCCTGTTGATAGTAGTTTTCACCTTCCATTAGTGCATATTTTCCCCTTTTGTTCCTTTACTTCCTACCTAATTTGCCTTGGGATGGAACTCCCACTGTCCTGAAAGGGAGTAGCCCAAGGACAGAGATTGAAAAGGGAAATAGAGCTAGAAGAGCAGAACAAATATGGACTCTGGAGGAGGCCATGAACATGATATTAGAGCAACAGCCCAAAGGCTGACCAGGAAAAGCAGTGAAACTTAAGCACATGAGCTGAGCCTCGTTCCCATTCTCATTGTGCTGCCTTAGTTGTGTTCATTCATCCAACAAACATTCATTGAGCCCCATGCTGCATGCCTGTCAGTCTTCTAGGTGCCTGGACACAGCAGGGATCAAGATAGACAAAAGCCCTGACTCAAAGAGCTAAAAAGTAAAGTAACTTCTGCAGTGTGAAATGTAAAAAGCATATTGGAGAAAAATAAATCAGCAAAAGGGATGGGGAGTTCTGGGAGATTCCAAATTGTCAATAAGGTAGTTGGACTATTTCTTCCTGTGAGAGGGACTTTGGTGCATTTAAAAAATGCAAAGGAATAAGCAATCACAATATCTACTGGGGATGGGTGGGATTGCAACAGCAAGGACCCACAGAAGAATAGACCCTGAAGTTGGAAGGTGTTAGGTTTAGGAAGGGAGAAAGTGGCTTTAGAGAGGCAAATAGTCTAAATATCCTTCAGGGAAAGAAGTTTATTAGAGCCTTCACATGATGGGGTCTGAAGTAGAGCTTTAGCTTGCCCAGAGAAAGCAAAATTTGTTTTTTTAAGATCCTTTAGGGTGGAGGAGTTGTTGTACCACAGGGATGGAAATCTCAGGTCCATTGATATTACCAAGTTAGGTTAAGCTATGCATTCAGCAGTATGGACTAGAGCAGGAACTTGGAAAGATCCAAAACCACTTTTTGGTAGAAGGAGAGAATCTCACAGAACAATGGACCCCATTAATTTGTGACCTTTCTGTGACAAAATGTACAAGGTAAATTGGAGGACTGGTGAGAAGACTTGTATGGCTAGGCTAGGGTCCTTTGGGGAGAGGTGGGAGAGATGAGTGAGGATATATCCAGATTAATCAGTTTCTGTAGGTCATGGAGAGGACAATAGCCATCAATCTGGGCAACATGGGGACTCATTTGGAGGATGATGAGCAGAAACATCAGAGTTGAATTACACTGTAGACCAAGTGGACTTAATAGACATCTACAGAATATTCCGTTCTACAGCTGTAGAACACACATTCATTTCATCAACATATGTAACTTCTTCCAAAATAGATCACACATGATTCCATGAAGTGAGTCTTAACAACTTTGAAAAACTGAAATAATTTATTGCATCTTAACAGATCACAATGAACTGAAACTAGAGATCATCAGCAAGAGAAACTACAGATATTATATAAACACATGAAGACTAAATAACACACTACTGAATGAACAGGTGTCATTGAAGAAATAAAGGAGCAAATTAAAAATGAAATTAAAGCACAACATCCTAGAACCTATGGGATACAGCAAAAGCAGTACTATGAAGGAAGTTTATATTAATGAGTGCATACATTTTTAAAAAAAAAAGAGATCTTGCTGGGCATGGTTGTACACACCTATAAAATCCTTGCTACTCAGGAGTCTGAGGCAGGTATTGCAATTTTGAGGACAGCATTGGCAACTTAGCAAAATGCCCCCTCCCTCCCTCCCTTCCCCCCCCCTCTCTCTCTCTCTCTCTCTCTCTCTCTCACTCACACACACACACACACACACACACACACACACACAAACACACAAATTAAATAGGGCTGGAGATGTAGCTCAGTGGTATAGCATGCCTGAGGTTAATCCCCAGTTATGGGAAAAAAAAAAAAACAGAGAAAGAGGTGGGGGAGAGATCTAAAGTAAATAACTAATAACCTAATGATTCATCTAAAAGTCTTAGATAATAAGAATCAATCAAATTTAAAATCATTAGGAGGAAAGAAATAATAAATATCAGGGAAGAAATAAATTAAATAGATACCTCAAGAACAATCCAAAGGATCAATGAAACTAAAGCTGGTTCTTTGATTAACAAAATTGACAAACCTTTAGCTAAACTAGCCAAAAGAGAGAAAAGGCCCAAATAAATAAAATTAGAAGAGAAAATGAAGACAGTAGAGCAGATACCACTGAAACTCAAAGGACTTTTATGAAATATTTTGAAAAACTATATGCTAATAAGTTAGAAAACCAAGAAGAAATGTATAAATTTCTTGACTCTTATGACTTATCAAAACCGAGCCAAGAGGATATAGAAAAACCTAAATACATCAATAATAAGCAATGAGATTGAAGCAGTAATAAAAAGTCTCCCATCAGGGCTGGGGTTGTAGCTCAGTGGTAGAGTGCTTGCCTAGCATGTGTGAAGTACTGGGTTCGATCCTCAGCACCACATAAAAATAAATAAAATAAAGATATTGTATTTATCTACAACAAAAGAAATTATTTTTTCAAAGTCTCCCATCAAAGAAAGACCCAGGTCTGAAAGGATTAAGTACTGAATTTTACCACACTTTTTAAAGAACTAATAGCTACTTTTCTCAAACTGTTCCATAAAATAGAAAGGGATGGAACACTTTCAAACTTACTCTGTGAAGCCAGTTTAACCTACTACTAAAACTTGATCACCATGCAATAACAACAACAAATTAAAACAATAGACTTTTTGTAAACATAGATGCAGAGATCCTCAATAATATACTAGCAAACCAAATTCAATAACACATTAAAAAGAGCATACATCATGATCAATTTGGCCTGATTTCAGGGATACAAGGATGTCTCAGCATACACGAATCAATAAACATTAGTACAGTGCACAAATAAAAAAAAGTCACATGATCATTTCAAATAATACAGAAAAAAATATATTTTCACAAAAAAACCTCTGAAAACTAGAAAAAGGATCTTACCTAAACAGAATAAAAGCTATATGTGACAAATCCATAGCCGACATCATTCTGAATGGGGAAAAACTAAAGACATTTCCTCTAAAATCAGAAACAAGGCAAGGGTGTCCATTTTCACCACTCTTATTCAATATTGAACTTGAAATTTTAGCCAGAGCAATTAAGCAAGAGAAAGAAATCAAAAGGATACAAATAGGAAAGGAAGAAGTTAAATTATCCCTGTTTGCAGATGATATCATTCTATACTTAGAAAACAATTTAACCAACTGACTCTCAGAACTAATATACAAATTCAGTGAAGTATCAGGAAATAAAAATCAGCATATAAAAACCAGTAGCTTTTCTACACACCAAATCACAAAATTGCCAGGAGAGGAATCAGGGAAACATTCTCATTCAAAACAACAGACTAAAAAATATCTAGGAATAAACCTAATTATGGAGGTAAAAGACATCTACAATGAAAGTTATAAAACACTCAAGAAAAAAATTGAATAAAACACTAGAAGATGGAAAGAACTTCCATTTTCATGGATTGAAAGTATTAATATTAAATAGCCATACTTCTGAAAGCAGTCTACAGACATAATACAATCCCCATCCAAATACCAATCACATTTTCACAGAATTTTAAAAAATAAACCTCTTAAAATGCATATGGAAGCACAGAAGACCTTGAATAGCTAAAGCAATTCTCCAGCAAAATGCAGGAGGCATCACAATACCTGATTTTAAAATATACTATAGAGCCATAGTAACAAAAAAACAATGTGGTATTGGCATTAAAACAGATATATAGACAAATGGAACAGAACAGAGGACTCAGGACTAAAACCAAGCAATTACAGCCAAATAATTCTTGACAAAGGTGACAAAAACATACATTGGAAAAAAAAAGATAACCATGTAAAATATTGAAACTATACTCCCATCTCTCTCCATGTACAAAAATCAAGTTAAACCGAGAATGTTGGCACATGCCTATAATCCCAGTGACTTGAGAGGCTGAAGCAGGAGGATGCTGAGTTCAAAGCCAGCAAGTAAGGCCCTCAGCAATTCAGCATGACCCTGACTGTAAAAACAAAAACAAAAACAAAAACACAAAACAAAAAAAGGACTGGGGATGTGTCTCAGTGATTACCCCTGGGTTCAATCCTCAGTACAAAAAAAAAAAAAAAAGGCAAAATGGATCAAAGAACTTAATGTAAGACCTGAAATTTTAAAGCCACTAAAAGAAAGCACAAGCACACAAAGACTCCTAGATGTTATCGCAGGAAGAATTTCCTGAATAGTATTCCAGTAGCTCAGGAAACAAGAACAAGAATTGACAAATATGATTACATTAAATTTAAAAGCTTCTGCACAACAAAGGAAGTAGTCAGCAGAGTGAAACATACAGAAAGGAAGAAAATCTTTGGCAACTATTAATCTGACAGAGGATTCCTATCTAGAACATATAAACAACTCAAAAAATTAACAAAATAAAAAAGTAACCCAGTCAAATAAATGGGCAAATGATCTGAACATAAATTTTTCAAATGAAGAAGTACAAATGGATGGGCAATAAATATATGAAAAAAATGTTCAGTATGTTTAGCCATCAGGGAATTTCAAATCAAAGTTGCATGGAGATTCCATCTCACCCCAGTTGGAATGGCTATTTTAATAAACAACACACAAACAACAAATGTTTATGAGGATGCAGACAAAAAGGAACACATACATTGTTGGTGGGAATGTCAGTACAGCCACTACAGAAAACAGTATTAAGACACCTCTGCAAACTAAAAATAACCTGAGTGTGGTAGTGCATGCCTGTAATTCCAGCAACTCAGGAGACTGAGGCATAAGGATCATGTGTTCAAGGCCAATCTCAGCAACTTAGTGAGGCTCTATCTCAAGTTTTTTAAAAAAATTAATAGGGCTGGGGATGGAGCTCAGTGTTAAAGCATCCCTGGGTCCAATCCCCAGTACCAGAAAACAAAACTAAAAATAGAACTACATGATCCAGGTATCCCACTGCTGGGCATATACCCAAAGGAAAGGGAGTCAGCTTATAAAAGACACACACACATCCCCATGCTTATTGCAGCACTATTCAGCACAGCTAAGATATTGAATCAGCCCAGATGCCCATCAACAGAGAAATGGATGAAAATATAATTTAAATACATTTACACACACAGTGAAGTATTACTTGGCCATAAAAAACAAAAACATCATGTCATTTGCCGGAAAATGGATGGAATGAATGGAACTGGGGGTCATCATGTTAAGCAAAGTGAGCCTGGCACAGAAAGGCAAATATCATGTTTTCTTTCATATGTGGAAACTAAACATCAATAATAACAACAACAAAAGCCTTGAAATTAGAAGAGGGCCTTGCTTGTAGGTTTTATAGGAAGGGCAAGAAAATAGAGGGGCAAGAGATGGAAGAGCAGAAGGGAAGGTGGACAAAATCAAGATGCAATATTTGCATTTATGTAAATGTTGTAATGAAACCCAATAATTTCTACAATCATTTTGTGTTAGTAATTGTAATTAAAAATAAAATAAAATATAGAAGATTAAAAATCTGTGCACCAGTTTTCTCACTGGTATCATAGACATGACCAGCTTGCCCTTCTTTGAGGTTTGGTGCATAGGTTAACTAAAGTATTCACAGAGAAATGCTTCTGGAGCCAGGCTACCAGTGATCAAGTCCCTATTTACCACTTTGTCGCTGTGGAACATTCTCTATGCTGTGGTCTCAATTCATGTAACCTGTAGTTATAAATATTGGCAAAGGCGGGATGAGTTTAAAAGGATGAGTCATGACTCAAACTCAGAGTCACAGACTGGAAGCAAATTCCATCAACTGGCTTAGGGGTTGGCAAACTGTGACCTAAGGTCTAAATCCAGCTCACTGCCTGTATTTTAAAGTCAATGAGCTTAGAATTAATCAGGAAATAAATCAAGAGAAGGATAATGTATTTCCTGACATGTGAAAATTATATAAAATTGAAATTTCAGGATTCTTAATTGCAGTTTTATTGAGATGCAGCCATGTTCATTTATTTACATATTATCTGTGGCTGTTTTATTGCTACAGTGTCAGAGCTGAGTAGTTCCGACAGAGACTATGTTGCCCATAAAGCTAAAATGTTTACTCTCTGGCTCTTTGAAGAGATCTATTCCAACAAAAAACTCATCAGTTTGAATACTTTTTGCATTAGTAAACTCACTACTATATTAAAGCACCTCTCCTGTTGTCAGTGGAAGTTCTTTCAAATATTCACACAGATTGTCTGCCTCTTGTAATGTATCCTATTGGTCCTATTTTTTTCTCTGCAGCAGCAAATATAATTCTTCAACCACATGACATAACTTTAGACATACCCTATTGATTCCGCCTTGTTCAGGTTATCTGTCCTCAGAACTCTCCACTGTGCCTTACTGTTCCCAGACCCACTCCATCCATGTTGCCTTCCTATGAAATTATGCTAAGGCTAAGTTCACCATTATCTGCTTGCTTGCTCTCTTCCCTTTTTCTCTGGAAGACATAACATGCCAGTAATGGTTGACTCAAGGCCTGTATTCCCTTGGGTCTTATAAGATTAACAAAGACAAGGACCTTGTTTTCTTTTGTTTTTCCTGTATTCCCAGTATGCTGTCTGACACTGATGGTTTCATTATTTGTCAAAGGTTATTAAGTGATTAATTTATAATATACCTCTTAAAACATTATATCCAAAAATGGATATAATACTTCAAATGTCATCTGAATTCTCTCCTTTATTACTCTGCATGTAACCATAATATTCTTTTTATAAGTACATTGCATATCCAGTACACATAGAAATTGTTGGCATGTGAAATCCATAAGCTTCTTTTAAAACAGTGATTGTGAAGCTGGATCTCATTCATTTTGAAATGTGTTTTTTGAACATTTATACCTAAGCTATGGCTTAGATATGTTTTCATCATGTTCTTCAAATGTTCATGTGCCAGAAGCTTTGTCCTCGGTGTGGTGATGTCAAGGGGTGGTAGAAGCTTTAATAGGTGAGGCCTAGTGTGAGGTGATTAGGTCATTGCTGGTGTCATCCTTGGAAGGATTTAATGCTAGTCTTACAGAGTTAAAGAGAGGCTATCCCATGCACCTGGTCCCTTCTGCATGTGGCTGATTACCTTTATGTTTCTCCTCCATGTTGTGATGCAGCTGGGAGTCCTTGCCATGACACCAGTGCCATGCAGTTTGGAACCTCCCATCACCAGAATTGTGAACCAAATAAACCTCTGTCCCTTATAAAGTATGCAGCCTTGGGGATTTTATTATAACTACACAAACAGCCCAATAAATTCATTAAATTTTATTTTGTTTGTTTCGGTACTTCATTTCAACTTATTAAAATTTAAACAAATTTAATTCTATTATATAATATGTTTTCTGCCATCTCTACCTTTGAGTAGCTAACAAATTAAATGGGGAGTCTATGTCTTCAGCACTGTTGATAACAACATAGGCCTGTGGCAAACCAATGGAATTTTCCTTCTAGCTTGATCAAAAATTAATCAAAACACTTTTGTTTAGCATACATTTGACAGGAACTATTAGAATCAATGCCTCAGCCAAAAGAAGCAAAGAGAATTGAGAACAGGACAGAAAGAAGAACTCTTTGGAATATAAGGACTTTACTGCCCAATCTTCCAGAAATTAGTTACCACCTATTCCACTGAAATGAAGAATTGCTTTCTAATGGATATAGCCATACAAAAATAAGTAAATTGGGGACTGGTGCTGTAGCTCAGTGGTAGAGCACTTGCCTCACATGTATGAAGCACTGGGTTTGATTTTCAGCACCAATCAAAATAAATTGTGTCCATCTAAAACTAAAAAAAAAAATATGTAAATTGTGATTCTTTTGTATGTCATAACAGCAGTGAAATGAGAACCTGTAAGACTTGATATTGTGTCTCAGTCTCATTACTTTGAAGGATGCAGAGAATGTTAGAACTGTGAGGGGATACAGAGATAAGGGCGGATCTCTCATTGTTCAATCTGCCTGCATTCAGGCCTGATGGATAGAAGAATGGTAGAACTTTAAAGACTAAGTTTACAACCTGGTAGGTGAATTTCAGTTTTTATTCAGGATAGGTCTTATCTAAACTTCTGTAATATATTTTCACAAATTCAGTGATATATAATTATATATCATAGATTCATCCATTTAAAGCAATAGTTCAATGGTTTTTGAGTTTATTTACAGAATTGTGCAAACATCAGCATGATCTAATGTTAGAATATTTTCATCATCCACAAAAGAAATCCAATACATATTAACAATTACTCTCCATTTTTATCCTCCATGTATATATCCAGCCTTATGTACTTTCTATATGTAGAGATTTGTGTATTCTGAACATTTCGTATAAATAACATAGTGTAATATATGATTGATTGATTGCTTGAGTCCAGCTTCTTCACATAATGTTTTCAAGGCTTATCCATGCTATAGCATATTTTAATATTTAATTTATTTTTATTGCTAAATAGTATTCCATTATATGAAATATCACATTTTATTTATTCTTTAACCAATTAATGGACATTTGTGTTATGTCCACTTTTAAGCTTTTTATAAATGATGCTATTAAGAACATTTGGGTACAAATATTTATACAGACATATGTTTTCATTCCTTTTGGGTAGATACCTAAAGTTGAATTGCTAAGTCTTATGGTCAACTATGTTTATCTTTTCATAAACTGCCAACCCATTTTCCAAAGTAGCTCACCATTTTACCATCCTACCAGCAATTATGGCTGTTCCAATGTCCTCACATCTTGGCCAACACCAGTTGTTATCTTGACCTAACTCTTATTTTAATTGACATTAGAATGACCTTTGTTTGAGGACTGGTTACTTTTATTAAAATTTTAAGTAACTGAATTTTAGTTAGGGAAGGTCAGAGGTAACATAAGTTCTGAAAGATTGTTATGGCAAATTCTATTTAAAATGTGTAAAAAAATGAAAAAAAAATCAGGGCGAACTGGTGATGCTTAGAGGATTAATATTGACATGAAACTTACTACAGTGAATGACAAATTACATTTAGTATCATAAGAAACATGTCAAGAAAGAATGTTAGTGCATGCATAAGATTTGCAATGAGTTCAAAGCTTCAAAGTAATGGCTACACTTTAAAAAAAGGTAGAGTTGAGAGTAGGTTTCTGATGTGTCCTTAAGTGAAGCAGAAGACTGATCTAACTAGATTTCACATGGACTTTATCATCTCCATTTTTATTTGTTTGTCTAGGGTTCAATGTTAGAATAAAACTAGAATCAGATGAGTTATATTCTAACCCAATACTTTAATCAGGGTGATTTTGGCCCCTGAAGGAATAGTTAGCAATGTCTGAAGACATTTATTGTCATGATTGAGAGTGGGATGCTGCTGGAATCCAATGGGTAGGGGCCAGGGAAGCTGCATCCTGCAATACCCAGAACAGTCCCACAAGAAAGATTATCCAGCTTAAAGTATCCATAGTGCTGAAGTGAAACCCTGCTATAACTGATGTTCCTGAAGGTGGAATAATTAGAACTACTGAAAGTGTTTGTTTCCCCTTATTTGGTTCGTAAGTATGGATGACAATCCTTTCTCCCCACCCAGGGGATCTTGAATTTTGGGGTGGTGGGTGTGAAGCCTGGGCTGTATATTTGTAATAAAAAGTTATAATTGACTCTTTCTCTATTTTCTCTCTTCCAAATCCAGTCAGAAACCATTGCTCTAAACATTTTGTAATGACTCTGATCTGCCTTTAAATGAAATTAATGTTAAGCATAAATAAATTGGAGGGATAGATATGTTCATATTCCCATTTCTTATTCTGTAAAGAATTAATTACTTGGTTCTTTTCTCTGTGACAATGCACTGGATGTTTAGGGCACATCTCTGGGTTATCAAAACCCAAATAAAAAATATCTACTAGTGTTTTCCAGGAAGTTCAGGATAAAATTTTTTTGACATTTGTGTAATAATTCTCCACTTGATTTTGGCAAGAACAACTTCTTACTGAAATAATACCAGCAAACCCTTTTGAGACTATAAATTTTACAATGAACATGGGCCCTGGAATCTTGATATCTTCTACTTGAGTTATTAGGTCACTTTTTTGTGTTATGGAGTAACTATATTTAGTTGAGCAGAATCACTCTCCTGAACCATAAATTCTGCTTTTAAAGGGCCATGATTAATGCAGCTCGGCATGGAAGAAAGAACATGAGCTCTGGGACAGAGGATCCCAGGTGCAAATCCCAGGTCCACCACTTATGAGCTATATGACCTAAGACAGCTTAAGCATTCAGAATAATACTTTCTTTATTTCTAATTTGGGAATACTATATGGCTCAGAGATCAACAAGCCATGAACAAAATCTGGCCTTCTGCCTGCTTTATAAATAAAGTTTTATTAGGACACAACTATGCCCATTCATTTTCAGATTATCTACCTTTACTTTTGCAATACTACAAGGAAGTAATTGTGAGAGACTTGTGTGTATGTAAAGCCTGAAATATTTACAATCTATCGCTTTACAGAAAAAAAAAATTGTAACTCATAGCTTTAACTCATATATTTGATGGGGACTTACAGTTAGTATACTTAAATCTCATATAGAACCTAAGGAAATATTAGTACTATTCCTTGCCAGGTCCAACAAATTATTCTTAACAATATCACTAAAATTAGGATTCACTCAACAACTAATGAATATATCTAAATATAAATACATTAAATTCTCAAAACCCAAGTGATTATTAGTCTCACTTTGTACATGAAAAGGAGAATATCAGAGAAATTAAGTAATGTCCTTAATGAAACACAGCTAATTTGGAGAGCTGGTGATAAAAATATAAATATCTGTCAGGTGTGGTGGTGCATGCCTATAATCCCAGTAGCTCTGGAGGCTGAGGCAGGAGGATTGTGAGTTCAAAGCCAGCATCAGCAAAAAGTGAGGTGCTAAGCAACTCAGTGAGAACCTTTCTCTATAAATAGAATACAAAATAGGGCTGGGGATGTGGCTCAGTGGTTGAGTGCCCCTGAGTTCAATCCCTGGTACCTCCCATTGTGTGTGTGTGTGTGTGTGTGTGTGTGTGTGTATATATATATATATATATATATATATATATATATATATATGACAGTTTTTGTTTGTTTTTTCTTCTCTTCCTATTTTAAACTCTCTGAGTTTTTGTAGGGCAGTTTTATTTTTATCTTATTATTTATGTATTTACTGGGGATTGAGCACAGGGTTTCTTTACCTCTGAGCTACATTTCAAATCCTTTTAAAAAAAGTTTTTTAATTGCAGATGGACGTAATACCTTTATTTAATTTACTTATTTTTATGTGGTGCTGAGGATCAAACCTAGTGCCTCACATGTGAAAGACAAGTGCTCTGCTACTGAGCCACACCCCCAGACTCACATTCAGAATCCTTTTAAAAATGTATTTACTTGTTTTTTTGTGTGGTTCTGTGTGTCAAACCCAGGGCCTCATGCATGTTAGGCAAATACTCTACCACTGAGCCACATCCCTAGCCCTAATTATATTTTCCTATTTTGAGACAGGATATCACAAAATTGCTGAAAGCCTTTCTTAGATGCCAAGATTGATCTTGAACTTGGGATCCTCCTGCCTCAGCCTCCTGAGTTTTGGGGGTTACAAATGTTCACCACTGCACTTTCTGTTTTTGAACTATCTAAAAATAAGTTGTTGACCATTTAAGCAGTTAAAAAAACTTTTCAATATTTTCTGTCAATCATTTTCATAAAGCTTTATATTGGCATTACTTTGTTGCTTTCTTTCATGTTCTCTAGACTTTAATCATCTTTCTTTTCTCCTCTCTTCCTTAGTTTTTTATTTCCCTCCTTCTGCTTTCAAGCTCTCCCCTTTATTTTTTAATTGAGAGCATTTTGTAATGGAGGATAATGATCATCTCCCCTGCATCTGTGAATCTAAAAGTAGGGCATTGGCAAGAGCTGGCTGAGCATTACTTTGCAACTCTTTGGAAGCTAAATGTCACCAGTGCCATTGATTTCAAGGTGCTCTTCTTATTCGTGAAACACCGTCATCCCTAAAGATTGTCACTGGCGTTGTTATTTTGGGACATATCTCACAGCTCTGAGGAATATCTCTTAGGATGTAAAACCACCTTCACAGTCACTTCTTTTGGTGTGTCATCTTCAGGAAGACATCCATCATTGGAGTATGTGTTTCTTCAAGTGGTCATTGGCATCTGCATGTACCCTTTTGTGTATAGCTATCTGGCACTTAGGGGTGTGTTTCTATAGGTACTCAGCTGACATTGGGGTGTTTTTCTATAGGTTGCCATCTGGTTTCTGGATAGAGATATGTGTGGATGGGCATCTGGCATTTAAATGTGTTCCATCAGTGCTCATTTTTTATCTAGAGTTATATTTTCATGGATGGCCATATAACATTTGGGGTTGTGTTTCTGTAGATGGTCCCCTGTGTCTGTGGCTCCATACTGGGTGAGCCTGCCCAGGTCTTTGGTACATGGACCTGCAATTTCCCCTCTATATGACAGCAGTGAAGCTGCCTTTACTTTTCTATTGTCCCCACTTCCACTCTCAGAAGCTACCTGACATAAAGTCTAATCCCTCTTCTGTGTGGTTGCTCTTCAGAATATTTGACAAGTCTAATCTCATCCTCCAAAGCCTTTATTTATCCATAATAAAAACTTCACAGTCCTTCAAATATGTGTCACAAGATAAGATTGTGGCCTTTTCTTATTCTGGAGATGCTTATACTGACCCATTTTAGCATCCAGTGCCACATATATGCCACATATATATGTGTGTACATGTGTGTGTAGATAGATAGGTAGATAAGTGGATAATATATAACTCCAAAATAATGAAATGAAAGGAACAAAGGAAGGAATGAAAGAAAGGAAAAAGGGAAAATTACGTATTATCCCATTACCTAGGTAAATATTTCAAAATTGTTTCCCTCATTTTTAAGCCATTATGTGTGTGAGTGAATAAATATGTGTTTATACATGTCCTTCTCTGTACTTCTCTCTACAGCTTTCTCTTTGTGTTGGCATAGAGATCCAACTACATGCAGCTTTATGACTTGATTCTGTATTTATTCATAGCATGTTTACTTTCCCTCACAGTAAATAGTAGTCGTGGACATTATTCTTAATAACTATATTTTACTCCATCATGTGGATAAATGAAAAATGATCTCTGCCCTTTTTAAAGTATGACTGACAGAAGCCACTGTGGTACTACAGATGGAATGGAATATGGCAGAACAAAGTGGGGATTATCCTTGTCCTTCATCTGGGCTTTTATTTTTTCTGCATGTAAACATGCGTCTTGAAATTAACTTAATTTTCTTAGTCCTCACATCAAGTTTCTTCTTACCTGTCCAGCACCTTCAGCCTACAATATATAGGGGAAAGGACCATTTGCAAATGCGATAGCTTATGTATATAAGCTACAAAACAAAACAGAGACAGAATAAAATCATTTGAAAGGAAGATTATTACCCTGTTTGATTCAAGTTCTTTTGTGATTTGTGTGTGTGTGTGTGTGTATGTGTGTGCGTGCATGTGTGTGTACACACATCTTTGCACAGGCAGTAAGAAGTAATTCAAAGAAATTTTACCACCCATTTTCAGCTCTGTTCCTTCTCAGTATCTATCTCTCTCCAGGTGTTAAATGATACGTAGATGTTGACTTTTTCTATTTTGTAAATAGAAATGTGAGCTCTTTGAAAAACTGAATAGCAAGTTTTAGCTGCTGAGATCCAACATGTTTTAGACTCCCAGGAGTTCTGTGTGTTTCAAGTAAGTAGGAGATATAATTTGGGCATGTTGTTAGTGATTGAAAGCATGAGTTTTCAATTTAGTGTTCAAGGATCCTCAGAATCAATGGATATTTTCAGGAGGTGGTCTATGAATCCCTGAAAATTCAGTTCATTTTTTTTTCCTTTTTGCAGTACTGGGAACTGAACCTAAGGTCTAGCCCATGCTGGGCAAGCACTTTACCACTGAGCTCCATCCTCAGCATTTTTTATTTTATTTTAAAACAGGGTCTTGCTAAGTTGCTGAGGCTAACTTTGCAACTTTCTACCCTCCTACATAAGTCTTCCAAGTTGCTGGGTTACAGGTGTTCACCACTGGACCCATATGAGTTCAAACTTTTGTTGGAGTATTTTTTCCTGGAAATATTGTTCTTACTAGATTTTCTTATATCCTATGATGATTACTGTATAGTGTAACTTAGCAAAACTAAATTAGTCCTTGAAAAGTCTTAGTTGGTTTTCTCAGAGTGATGCTGTCATCAGGGGAAACAGTGACTAATATGAGGGTGTCATTTGAGAATGCAAGGTGGATGGCCTTTTTCCTTACATGATTTATCTCTTGGTGTATCAGGCATTGATTTAAATGTGAGAAGATGCTTTCAGCATTCAGAAATCCTTTTCTCCCAGTTAGTTCAAGATTCCCCTAGAGGATATCTTGATAATGTTGAGATACCCCCATCCCTACCCCATGGCACCTGTCACCTTTTCCTCTCCTTTGTGTCTTTCCATGATGCAGACAACTGAGGCCTTGTCAATCTGGAATGTTGTGAGGCTGTCTCTCAAACACCTTCTAGACCCCATGGCAAGTGAACTGCTGGGTGTGGATCTCACTCTCCTCCATTCCTCCAATGCTCATGGTCTTAAATCCTGGTGTAGAACTGGGACCATTGAAGCTTCTTTATGTCCCCTTCATAGTTATATGGAACGCCTTCTCCCTTTCCCCTATAACTTTGACCCTAAAGTACCTTCTTTATTCCTTGCTATTGCACAGCCACAGCATTTGCAGTAAAGTTAGTTGCTTCAAATTTAGCCTACAAGTTTTATTTCTCTCTTCCTTTCTTTTTCATCTTTTCCTTTTCCTTCTCTCCCCCCCACCCCCTATGTTTTCCTTCTCTTCTGCCTCCCACTCCCTTTGCTTCCCTAGCTCCCTCCTACTACTGTTCCCCTCCCTTTCCTTCTGTTCCTTCTCCTCCCAGCCCTCTCTCCTACTAGTACTCTATGCTACAACCATATTCCAATCCTGCTCTACCCCCGTCCATCTCTTCCTCCCTTTCTGCATGCCTTATCCACAGTCTTCTTCCCTTCTTCCTCTCCCCATCTCCCCCACTTTCCTTTCCTCCCCCAAGGGATTCTATGAGCTTACATAGAGGACCAAACTTCAGTCAAACATTTCTTCTTCTTCCTTCAAGTATCCCTTCCCCATCTCTTTACCCTCATCAGAGAATGATCTCTGCTTTATTAAAGCCAGAACCCTGTCAAAATAACAACATACAATACTAGTACAGATAGTAATGCTAAGATGTAGGAATCTTTTCCTTTATGATGGTATGAAAGCTCATCTATATAAAATTCCTATTTTTACTTTCAATATGTTATTCAATACATTACATGAGATATTGAACACTTTGTGATAAAATAAGTATAATGACTTTGACTGTAAGCTAATGCAAATATTTTAAGCATATTTAAGGCTAGGCTGGGCTATAATATTTGGTAGGTTAAATGTATTAAACACGTTTTCAACTTACAATGGTTATGGTGACATAACTCCTAACTTGAAGAGCATCTGTACTCATCAACCATCCATCCTCTACAAAGTCTTAGAGGGTCGCCAACACCTTCCAAACAAGTTAAGCGATCAAGGTGTGGCAACTGGGCAAACTACATTAGGAAGGAGAAATCTGTGCCTAGGTGAGAAGGGTATGCCCTTTCACAGAAATTTAAATTCTGGTTCTCAAGCATTAGATAGCAAAAAAAAAAAAAAAAAAAAAAAAAAAAAAAAAGCACCTATGTAAATACCTTACAGGTAGGTCAGGATTTGCTGACTTGTACCTTAAGGAAAACCAAGGTTTGGCAAATTTTCAACAACATAAAATCCTGAATTTTAGAAAACTAAGGTATCCTGGAGGTCATGTGATGGAGACCCTCTTTTGCTCAACAATTTAGCTTCATGCCCAAGAGCACAGGTCTAGAACTCAGATTTCCCGAGTTCTATTCCTGTCTCAAATCCTATGAGTCATACTTCCTCAATTTCCTCATATATAATATGTCAATGATAATATAATCTGTTTCAGGGCTGTTATGAGAACTAAATTAGTTAATGCATGTAAAACACCAAGAAGAGTACCTGATGAATAGTAAACATTCCATGAAGATTATGATTCATTTTTAGAAACAAGATAACTTAAGAGTTAAAAGCCATGTCTTAGTCATTTCAGGTAAGGAGTAGCTAACTTATGACAATTATTTCATAATGGGAAGGCCCTGCTTGAGAATTTTCTTTAAACTGTCCATTTCAGGAGTCAGTACATTTTGCAAAGGGCCAAACAGTACATGTCTTAGGTTTTGTGAGTGTAGAGTCTCTGTGACAGCTATTCAACTCTGCCACTGTAATGCCAAAGCAGTCACAGAGGATGTGTAAATAAAGGTGTGTGGCTGTGTTCCATTGAAACTTTATTTACAAAATCAGAGGGCAATCAAACACTAATTATTTCTCCCACCCTCTTAGATAAAATACTTGGGGGTTGGGGGAATAGCTCAGTGCTAGCATGTGTGAGGCACTGGGTTCAATCCCTAGCACCACAAAATGAATAAATAAATCAATTAAATTTAATTAAAGACTTGGATTTACATTTTGGTGAGTATTTAATGAGTATTCTTCTAATAGAAAGATATTGTTCTTAACCTCTTCCCTTTGTAGGTCTCTGGGAGCTTAATTTGTTTGTGATTGACTTTTTAATTGTTACCACTTAATTATGGTAATTAGTTAGGGCAGGGCTATTGTCTAGGTCCAGTATCTGTGCCATTAATGGCCAGGGTAGAGGTCACAGTGAGAGAATATAGATTTGCTATTGCAAACTTCCTTATGTGATTGTCATACTTGTTGCCTGAAAACTGTTTAATATCTATGGGATCTTGACTTGTATCATTATATACTGTATGGGTCAGAGCCTTTGAATCCTATCCCATAAGTTTTATATATGCACATATAAAAATTGGTTATATTGCTTAATGATTTTAAAAGTTAATATGGGGCACACATAAGGCCTTCTCTTTGTTTTTGTCATCCTTATCGCTGAGAAACTTTGACTATTTACTGAACCCTTATCATATGTTGCACAATATGGTAAATACCTTGTACTCGACACTCCACTGAATCCTTCTCAAACCCTCATGAAATACATGTAACTGTTCTTTTACAGACAAGAAATCAAAGGCTTCTAGAGGTTAAAGTATTTGGCCAAGACCCAGGATTTGAAGTCCTGATTCTGTGGACTGATCTTTAGTCTGCATACTTGAGATGCTCTGTCAAGTGCTCATTATCTGCCTTCATTTTTGTTTCAGGCAGTGGCCTTCTTTAAGTGTAGGGGAAGTTAAAATCCCAGCTGTGCATTGCATTACCTTCCTCACTTGACAAGCAGAGCTGCTCTTAAGACCGAGTGCAGTTATTTGCATACTTATCAGTATGCTGGAGAAGTTCCCTCCTCACACTTGTGACTCCTTCCATCCCATTTGCCATTCGATTTTGCACATGAGCAAAGCTGTCTCTGTCTTCTGGTGGATGCTGAGTTTTTGTCTCTGCTTTCGTTGATTGAGACATCCCAGCCCTGCTTTCCTTGGCACTTGCTACTCGGGTTATGGCATTGGCACAAACTGTACCTGCAGCATCATGTTACTCTTTTGTGCTAAAAATAACCGAGATCCTGAGTGAAACTTCATATATAATTCATGGTTTTGATTTATTAATATTTCCATTAAGCAGCAGAATGACATTTTTGCTGGCTGTCTTCCAATCTGTATTATCTTAGACATTTAGAATTTGTATTCACTTGCATACCTTATGTGTGTGCACATGCATGTGTACCCCTTTGTTTACATGTCTGTTTATTTTCATTGCAGTAATGTCAGAATCATTGCTGCTTATAAATACCTTTATCTTTCAGTTACCCCATACTTCAGACCCTTGACCGAAATGCAATACCTGAAAGCAGCAAACATCAAATGCATGTTGATTATAAAAAAAAACAAAAAAAATTTGAAATGAAAAAGGATAGCTGTGTCTTTATGTACAGATTTAAAGTTAAGTTCCTGTTCAACAAATGAGAAAGGGCAAAAATTTGAGAACCGTTCATTCATTCAGTATTTATTTATTGAGCTCCTCCTAAGTACTAGGATCTGTGGAAGGATGAGCAAGGTGAGGGTACTATAGTTAATGCCTCAACTTTCAATCTTTCATTCTACTCATTAAGGCTTTAGAGTAAACTAAAATCCTTTTTGCACTCCTATACTAACATCTGAGTTGATTGTGTTCACCTCAAATTTGAGAAGATACCTTGCAAAGAGTAAAAACATTTTAATTGTTTTATAAGACACTTGGTGAGAGCAATACCCTGAGGGTCACTTCAGCTTCTTGGGCACCATTACCTTCCATGAAACCTTTACCACCACTGCCATTTTTCTTTGGTTTTGACTATTCTCAAAGCAGAATAGAAGGCTCTGTACTAACAGATTAAAAAATGAAGGAGGAGAGCCACTCTAGTAATAGAGTCCTGTTGCTTTCTCATCAGACTCTATGAACCATCAACTTTTTATAATTCTGGTACCCTAATATCCCAAGCCCCTTTTTAAACATGATTGTGTCCTTGTGGAGAGAACCTTGACTTTGATTGAAAACAGTACATCTTGAATATTGTATTTTGTAATTGTTTTGCCTGTTATGAAAGTAATAATTGTCCTTCTGTCTGCTGTTTCCAGATTAATTTATAAATATATAATAAGTCAACTTATTTAAGAGCCATATCCATACATTGGAGAATTAGGGGTAAGGGTATTAATGAAATCAGAAGTGTAATCAAAATCCAGTATTTATTTCATTTTATCATAATGTTTTTAAGGTATATAATCAATATTCAAAGAAAGTTACAATCTCAGTTTTGAATTTTCAACAAATATGGAGTATGTATTTTTAAAAGAGTATATTGTATTTTGACCCAGTGGTACCTATAATTCTTATTCAGTATGCTTTCCTTTCCCTTCTTCTACTAATAGAACTTGTCTTTCTTATGGATATCCAAGTTCATATGGTTTCTATGGGGAAGATACTCCTCCACCCCATCCCAACTACATGGGTGGGATGACCAAGGTCTAGCCAATTAAAGTACTGCATACCCCTAGCTAGAAGATAGGTTCATGGAAAGGGGTGACCTGTGTCAAGCCAATCAGATTTTCCCTTGGGCCTTTCTGGAGTTTGCAGGGGGGCAGGGATTGCTCTTACTTTTCCTCTGGGGTTGCTATCATTAAGCAGGGCCACCACTCAGTGTGCTCAAGGGGGTTACATTCATTGAGGAAAAGAAAAGCCTGAATCTCCCTGTAGTGAGTTCATCTTTTCCATGATGTGAGGGGGAGACCTGCCTGAAAATGAGACCAGTGCAGTGAGAGTATTGCTTAGAGATTACTGTAATAGGTTCACAACATTGTTTGAGCCCTTTGATTAAGCTGGCTGGTTAAGTTAGCTATACCCCTAAACTTCTCAGTAATGTGACTGTATTAGTTTCCTACTGCTACTATATCAAAATACCACAAACTCAGTAGCCTAAAAAGGTACATATTCATTACCATGTTTTTGGAGATCAGAGGTCTAAAATGAGTCTGCAAGGCCTCTTTCCTTCTGGGGGCTCTAGGAGAAAATCTATTTCCTTGCCTTTTTCAGCTGCTAGGATCCACCCACATTCCTTGGCTTCTGGCTTTATATCACTCTAACCTCCGCTTCTGTCATCACATCTCTTTCTCTGATTCTGACTTTGCTGACTGCCTTAGTTGTTTACCTTACAAGTCCCCTTGTGATTAAATTGGATTCACATAAAAAATCCAAGACAACCAACCCATCTCAAAAATTTTAACTTATCAGCAAAGTCCTTTTTGTTATGAAAGGAAGTATATTTTCAGATTCTGGGAATAAGGGCAGGGACATCTTTGGAAGGGGAAGCTTTATTCTGCATACCACAATAACAAATTGGTTCCTTTTGGTTAATCTGAGCTGTAATACTGTCATTTACACCAAGAGTCTTGAAAACCACTATGTTGAGGACAATGAGAACCTAGTGCAGTTTACAAATTCTGAGAAAAGGACTTTTTATATAAACATTAAGAGATATAGAACATTTTTTCTTCTGTAAAGATGAAAGAATCACAAAGAGAACATTGAATTATACCTACAACTTTAATTGGCTCCAATACTTTCCTCTCCTTCAATCTTTTTGTATCTTTCTAAAATATCTTTTCCACTTGTTATGCTACCAACTGGGAATTTTCTTTCACGTGATCTTATTCTCATTCAAGTTGATCTTTAAAATATTTTGCTTTCTACTACAAAGCCTTTCTGCAATAGTTTCCCCCTCTTAATCATTCTTATTATTTCTTCCCAATGTTACTCTCCTCATTTTCTAAAATACTCATCTGTTCCCTTCTTAAATTTGAATTGTTTTTCCTTGTTCACTTTCTGCTAATATTTTTTTTTCTATCTGTCTTTAGGGATGGGATTAGGTGAAAACCTTCTTTTTTAAAAAACCTCATGTGCTTCTGTTCTAGAGAATGTTTCATGATAATTCTCATGCCTGGCATCACATAAATATAAATTCACATTTCAAAATAAATGAATAAATAAACCTCTTCCAGGTTGTTCTTGTTCTTTGCTATTTCTATGTAAATAATATAATCTTGTATTACTTTCCTGGAAACCTTATAAAATAATATTTTTAGTCTTTAAGTACTCATCTATATTTCAATTTCACCTTTTAAAAATTAAAATATTTTACTGGGCCATTTGTACTTTTTGCTCATAAGAATACATTGTATAAGCTCTTTATTTATTCAATGGCATTTAACTGTATCATTTTATCTATGGCAATTTACTCTAACAAGTGAAAATTCTTTTCTTACTGTATTAGGATGCCAGAAATAACTGTCATATTTTATTCTATGTTTAACCATTTAAAAATATAAATAACTATGTAACAGATAATACAAATATAGAATAACTTTTATAATGTAATATTGATGATTCATAAGAGCCTATGACCCTTTCTAGTATGTGTTCTGATATATAAACATGTAATTTTTTTCTCTTTCCTTAATTCATATATTTTTGTGTGTATCTACTTGATCTACTATGGAGGATATTGCTATAGTATAGCTCATGTTGCCATTTCCCAGGTTTTCTCACTTGTCAGATATATTTTCTGATTTTGTTTTTGGTTTGGGGTGCCGAGAATTGAAACTCATGCATCCTGAGCACATGCTGTACCACTGAACTACACCACCATTGCTATTATTTTTTCTGTTTTTCTTCTGCTTTGCTTATACTATGAGCTATATAGCCATAGCCATAGCATAGTCCTGAATACATTGTAAAGTAATTCCTTAGGAATTCGAGAATTCTAATGGTGGTAAACCAGGATAATCAATAAAATCATAATTTTCTTATCTATATTACATTTTAGTGCTCTCATAATAAAATACCTCAAGAGTAAATAAGATTTTGATGAAATGAAGCAAGGACATGAGATTATTAAATATTATATAATAATTTCAAGGAAAGCTATTGGTTTTGTTTGTTTTTATAAAACTAGGGTCTAAGGGATGTTTAGGAAAAGGAGTGAAATGTATAACTTTGCTATGGAGATTTCTGGTCTTTGTGATTACTTTCTCTGTCTTAGTTGTGCCTTGCTTTCAGTGGTGCATGTCACCCCAATTGATGTTGCACTCTTGACATTCTCATCTTTCTCCCTTGTCCCTTCTGTTGTTTCCTTTCTTCCCCTAACTCTGAGTATCCCCCAATGCTGACATCTTTCTTCCCTTCCTTTATGTCAAACATATTCGGTAACAGATCTGAGTTTTGCTCATGTCCCTTACCTTGGCTTTATTGTTATTACCATAATGTGTTCTCTTTCCCAGTGTTGTTGCCACTTCCTTTTGGCAAGACCTTATCATTTATCCCCTGATTTAAATTCACTCCTGGCTGGTTTCCCTGCTTCCTGGTGGTTGTGATCCTCACTCTGCCCTTGCAAGCTGTGCCTCTCTACACTAGTCACTGGAACATTTTCTAGTCTTGATTTATGCTCATGGGCTTGTGGATGAATGGCCTGTTGCCCCTGACATATTATATTAATAGTGGTTTTCTGAATCTTCTAGTCTTTCCTTCTTAAACTCATCCTCCATCAATCTTCTTATTGTGGCAAACGAGTCTTGTCATGTCACTTTTAAACTTTACTAACTTCAGTGACTTTGCCAAGCCTGCAAGGTAATGTCCATACTCTTTGCTAGAACATAGCTGGCCCTTCATAGCCTGTTCACATTTAACACCTCATCTTCTGTTGTCAACTCCCAGTCTCACTCTCCCTGGCCCTATCATGCTTCTCACTATTGCCCCCAACATGCCAAGCACCTTTACCCTTTTCTCTTTGCACATGGTGAATTTGGGGGCTGGGGGAGACGCTGAGTTTGCAGCCTGATCTTTTTCAATATCCATTTTACAGCATCTCCCTTAAAGATTTTCCAGACACTTGAACTCTCACCACATTCCTGAGACTGAATCCTAAGTGAGTGGAGCAATAATATGGGAATGAAGGCAGCAAGTGATATGTGGCAAAGACTACCTTGTCATAGTGACTTCTGTTTAGCCCTCAGGCAGGCTTTCTTAGTTGGGGTATCTCATTTGAACCTTAGACGCTGAGAATTATTTCAGTGACAATTTTTTGAATTCTGCCGGAGACGGTGCCTAACTATGTCATTATGGATGTGTAGGAAGAGAGGTAAGTTGCTATATGTGACATGTGCTATGGAGTGCTGGAGCTTCCTTTTCTCATGAAATTCAGGTTAGAAAGATGGCTACAGGGCATTTTGGGCTCTGTCAACTTTCTAAGCCTGACCTTCCATCATTGGTGCTGTGAAAACCTGATATTCTTATAATAATTTCTCTTTGTGTACAACAACTAGAATCCATTTTGGTAGCTAACAAATGAGACCTTTCTTTGATATAATAGTGTATTTGTTACTATGTGTGCTCATTGAATGATTGGATGAACAACCTTTGAATTCCTCTATTTTTTTCCTTATACCAAATCAATCACCACACCCATGAATTTTTATGTACAGTGTCCCTCATAGTCTCTCCTTTCCTTAGATTTCCCAGGACCACCATTCTGATGCAGGTATTTCTCATTTCTGTCCACGTTCCTGGGGTCATCTCTTAATGTTGCCATTTAGCTCTTTCACTCTTCATGTTACTGTACCCAGAACAATTTCCCTCCCCAATAAAAGAACACACTGTCATTTCACTTCCAACTATCATGCCAACTGGCTTCCCACATTAAGTCAAAACTCAGAAGCCTGGCACTCAGGGCCTCCTGTGATTGGCCTCACTTTCTCAGCCCAGCATGCTTCCTTCTCTCTGCTCAGATGGGGACTGTCACTCTTCTGTGTTGTGATCTTTGCTCATGCTGTACCTACCACATCTCCTTCCCAGAAACCTGAATTACTGACTTCTTTTTACAATTTATTTATCAGGTTTATCAGATTTTACCAAATGTTCTTCCTGATATCTATGTTCCAACTGTTTTGTTTTCTGAGTATGTTAAGCACTGTTGCTTCTTTTTTTGCCTGATGTGCTCTTTTCCTATTTATTATACTCTATTTCATCTGAGTCATTTTGTTTTGTTTCTTTTGCTTTTTGTAAATATATAAAATATTTGTACTCTTTATATAACACACATACAATGGTTAAAGAAAATAAGCAAAGGGAGAATTACAGACTGCTCAGAAATAATTTTTTTAAATTATTACTCACTTCTAAAACCCCTTCCACATCAATATCTATCTCCTCCCAAAAGCCTGCTTGACTTTCTTCGTCCTAAATACTCATCCTTTCTTAATTTCGATTCTTAACACTTTATTACTGCCTTGTTTGCATGCTAGTAAGTGTAATTATCCACTGGAACTCTCTTCATTGAGAGCCATTGACTAACCTGTTAAACATGCACTTAAGTGGATGTCAAAGAAGCAGACATTTCTGGAAAATGCTTAGAAGTATTCTTTCTCCACTTATTTTCTTTTTTATACCAAATTGCCAGATACTTTGTCTGAAAAAATGATAGTCCACAGCAGGTCACTGCTGTCTATTAACAAACCTAAAAGCAAAACCATTTCCAAGTCACTGTTGGGGCACTGTCATTGTCAATGGAAGCAGAAAGACCTCCTGTGGGGGTCTGCAGGAGCTCAATGAGAACACCTGCCACTGAGGAGTGGGGGTGGGGGCAGGGTGGCCTTGGATGTCCAGGACTGTGTCAGACTTGGAGCACCATGCCTCTCAAGACTGTGCCATCCGGTGGTAAAGATGATCTTGGCCAGAAACCATTTGATTGCAAGAATTAAAAATTTGCTCAAACTAGCTGATTTGATGAAGAGAATCGCAGTACATTTCCACTGTGTTATCATGCAGATACATCAATCAAAATGTGGCCAAATTTCATGAGGATGGGAGAAAGGAAGTCTCTGGGACTGACAGCTCTTCACTTGTCTCTTGTCACCTGTTAGCAACTCCAGGACCTCTCCCATTTCTACTTCTCTTGGTAACTTTTTTGAGTGTTTTTAAAGGGCCTGAAAGGACCCCAAAATCCATGTCCTTAGAGCTCTCTCATCCCCCATTGACCAAATGCACTTTCTGTGACTTTGAATTCTCAAGTGAGTTTTTGGCTAGTCCTTTAGTTTGACAAAGGTGGTTGACCTTAGACCAAGTATTCATCCTTGGTCCACAGCAGTGTCCAGAATTGGGGTTACATATTATAAAAATAAATACTTGGACCTGTCTTTTCAAGGGGACTTTGAGTAGAGTCTTACACAGTTTCCAACATTTCTATCATGAAAAGTTCAGTGTGCTGTATATATTTGAAATTCATCACTAAGTAAAAAAAAAAGAGAACTCAATGTAAAACAATTATTTTTAGTTGTAGATGGACACAAAACTTTATTTTATTTATTTATTTTTATGTGGTGCTGAGGGTCAGACCCAGTGCCTCGTGCAGGCTAGGCAAGCATTCTACCACTAACCCAAGCCCCAAAAGAATTCAATTTTAACCTTTAGAGCTGTTTCATTGCTTTCTTCTAACTTATATAGTCAATTTATCCTGATATGGAAAAGGAATCATTAGTTATTCTGAAAATTAGCATGTCACTGATATGTCATCAATATAAAATGGGAAAAATATGAATTAATTTGTTAAGGTCTGTAAACAAGTCAGGATGACGCCTGGCAAATGTTAGAGTCTGTAAACAAGTCTGGATGGCGCCTGGCATTTTGCCAGGGGGAGTGGTTTGTGAAGTGGCACCAGCGAGCCATTAAGTGTGGAGATTTCTTATTGGTTGACTGCTGTATCTAGTTTATGTTAATTAAGATAAGCTGTGTAGAATGTATAAATACCACTCCTGTCCTACAATAAACGGCTCCCACTCCTGCTGTATCAATGTACACAAGTTGCTCGTTACCCCCTGGTTATTTCGCTGCAGCCGGACTGCGGCATTAATTTCTACTGTACATTATGTGGTTATAGAGCAACCTTATTAGAGACTGGTCACAACCTAGGGCTTCAAACTTTAAAAATCATATGAAAGAATTGAAGGAGGTTTTATGGAAAGCTAAGCAAATGATAAAAGGGAAAGAAAATAAAATGTGAGCTTCAATTCAAGGAAGATGATAAACTTAGCCCAGAGAACGGAGGACAAAGTAACAACATGAAAATTTCCTCCAACATATGAAAAGGAAGCAGGGTTATGCCACACCCATCTATATTGTCTTAAAACAATATACAACAAAATATAGGCTTTAATGATAGCACAGATTCAAATGTTCAGACTTTACTGCCACAAGTAGAGAAATGTGTGGACTCTCTTTTAAGAATACAGTGTGTAAATGTGTCTGTAAGAACAGAATGTGGTGTCATAGTCAAGGAGTATAATTACAGGGCTTCCCTGAGATTGCCTCAAGCTCTATGAGGCTGAAGTCTGTTCTGTTACACTAAGTAGAAATAAAAGACAAAGTAAAGACATTTTGTAATCATTTTTTCTTAATGAGTCATTCTGGGTATGACCAAATGAGTGGTGTTCTCAAAGGAACATTCAAAGGAGCAGCACTAGTCACTAATCACTGACCTTTATTTGCATAATGAGGATTATGAACTAAGGGCAAAAGCTAATTTTTTTCTTCAATAACATACAATTCTGAGTGATTCTGAGGGAAGAAAGGAAGGAGAAATGGATTTACCAGAAATGAAGAAAACATGGCAGAAGTTTCAATTAGAGAAACTGCCTGACTTTTTCATAGGTTGTGTGTGGTGTGATCTTTCTCCACCTCCCTATCCCTACCATTTCTTCATAAAATCATCACAAAATCTCCACCTCTAGTTATTGGATCATGGGATTGGATCTCTGCTATGATGCATAGAAAATGCTAAATGTAGCCTAAAGGTGGTTTTGGATGAGAGTTGAGCTCACCTCTGCAAAGTGTGCTGTGTTCAGATTGCCTATGTTTATCTGCCCAACAGTGTACTAAGTAGACATTTTGATACAGTATCAGGACTTAGTCAGAATTTTGATTGGGTAGAAAAAAGACCTAAATTTTAGAGACAGAGTAACTGTATGACCCTTAGTGGCGTAAATAAGCTCTTTATACCTTATTTTCTCCTTCCAGTGTGTATATTTCACCTACCTCAGAATACAATAATGCATGATTGCTTTAAAGGAAACACAAGCATTTAGTATTATAAGTCTCACTGCCCAATAGTGAGACCTATTCAGAACTGAGCAAGTGCTGGGAGCTGTGGCATGTCTGCTGCTTCTAGTGATTACTCAAATGTGGTCTTAGAATCCTGGGGGGGGGGGGGTCCTGAAAACTCATTCTGCAGGGTTGTCGACATAGGTCAGAATTATTTCTCTAATAACTCTAAGATTATATTTGTTTTTTTAAAATACTATTATCTCATTAATGTTTCATGGAGTTTTTCTGGTGGCTATATGATATGTGATAACTCAACAGATTGGATACAGAAGCAAATACAAGAATCCAGCTGTCTTCTTTAAGCCAGATCTTAAAGAGATTTGCAAAAATTTAAAACAGTGCCACTCTTCTCACTATTTTTTTTCTTTTGTATGTGTGAATATTTTTCATTTAAAATGTTATTCATGTTAACATGGAATGGGTGTGTTGTCCTCAATTAATTATGTTTATTTTTTGTTGTTTTAATTTCTAACATAGTAAATACTAATTTCTGTAACTTATACAAACAAAAGATTTGGGAAGTCTTCCCAAAAAAGTATAATGGGACC